>NC_069504.1:922995077-924470077 GCF_027579735.1 Bombina bombina | reverse complement strand
TTTACTAAAGTCAGCTTTGTATTGTGCTGCATTTACATATTGCGCAACTTGTTCCGCACATCCCCTGACCGGTCAGGTTTTGTATATTGGACTCGGAAGGTCCCATTATAAATATTTGTTTTTTTGATAAATATTGTTGTTGCAAACTATTTTGTACCTTACACACAGTGTACTTTGCCTATCCTTGCGGTTCAAGGGTGGAGGCAGGACTCCCGATTGCCATCCCCTTTACCACTTATGTATATAAATCGTGCTAGTAAAAATATTGTTTTTTCAAAAGAGTGCTGTTTCCCTGTCTTTTTTCAACCTGGCTATTTTCCAGGATGAGTTCTTCTGTTATATTACACATTATAATACTATTTAAGGGCCTGCACCATATGTACTTATAATACCAACAAGGACCGATTGGAGGTTACCCTTGTTCACTAGCTTATATATAAATTTTAAAGCATTTGCTTCTCTCCCGTATTTATTTCTCGATATTCTTTATTATTATACCAGGCTACTTAGGTTTATCCTAGCTTCCCTGGTCTCCGGTGAGATAGATCCCCTAGCTAAATAACCAGGAATATCATACATTGCCCTGGTAAAACTTTGGGGTTCCTTTTGGCATTCTGGATACCTTGTCTCCGGCTTTGAGCCGTGAGGTTTTGGCATATATATTACTTTACAAGACGCTATTAGAATGGCATTTACATTTTCAGATGAAAATTGGGAGGCTGAACTTACAGCTTCACTATCTGTATCCAATTTGGAAGAGAGTCAGGATACTAGTAGCAATACACCAGTCAACATCTATGGTGCTTTTAAAAGCTATAAAAAACAACTTGTTAAACAAGTAAAACTTAGGGCTGAGACATCAAGCCTTGAGAATTATATTAAAATGAACATCATCCCGAGGGGTTTACGTCTTCGATTGGACCCTGGGACTAATCTGAGGGAAGACGAGGGAGGTGAAGAGTTTATGGAAGGTTGGAATTCCAGCCTCTCAGACTGCTCCATCATTTTGATGAAAAAAATGGTCATTCGTAACAAAGAAAGACTAGAAAAGACCATCACTCAGGCAGAGGAATCACTTAAACTGGTTAACACTTTTTCAAGTAATACAAACTTTGCAAAACTAAATGAGGAGATAAAAGAACAAATATCAAGGTTACAAACTGATATTAAATTAAGAAAAGGTAGGAAATTCTCGCGAGACAATGATGATTATAAAAATAAAAAAGTTTATAATTATCTGCCACAAAGAAGTTCCTACGACTCGGGTACTGATGGGTCAGATATAGAATCTGAGCACCGAAGATCTACCCGTAGGAACTCACAGTCTTTTTTAGGAGAAGGAGGAGAGGGGGAAGAAAAAGGAGGAGGAAAAGCAGCAGGTACACACTTAGAAGAGAGGAGGTATCCCTCCAGACAACGACGGCAACGGAGTTACGACCAGAACCAAACGAACTACCCTCGGGGCAGATCGCGAGGGTTTCGGGGTCGAAGGGGATATTGAATAATTCAGAAGAGGGTCTTCAGATAATCAATCTATCCTCCTTCAAATTGAATCTCATACATATAGAGGTTTTAAAAAAAGGATTGACCTTTTGTCCTACTAATTCACTTAATAAGTTTAAGTTTATTAAAGACCTACACCTATTTGCACGTCGGGTTGTACTATCGCAAATTATGAAAGGAAAGAGTAGACACCTAGTGGAGGATGTTGCTCTAAATAGAGAAGATACATCTAGCATATTGAACCTTCAGAGTCTTTTGGCAGATAGTGAAGGCAGCCAATATGTCCCCTCACAGATGGAAGACTCCATCCAGTATGAGAGGTTTCACTCTAATTTTAAGGCAAAATCCAAATACATGCCACAGCTATCCATGGTACCAGCTGTGAACATTTTCGTCAGAGAAGTTGAAAAACAAATCCTAGGACTACCCTTCACTGGATTGGTCAATGACAATCTAACAAAATCTGAAAGAAAGGCACTTAACCAGCTAATGAATGCCAAGGGCTTTGTAATAAAACCCGCGGATAAGGGTGGGAATTTGGTTCTCTGGGACGAAAACATGTATACTTTGGAGGTTAAACGTCAACTCTTGGATAAAACATTCTACAAGAGTTTAACGTTTAACCCGATCCCTGCATTACAATTTGCACTTTTCAATATTTTGAAAGAAGCAAAAAGCAAGGATATTATAACCTCCACAGAATTTAAGTACCTATATCCAGAACATCCGGTGATGCCTGTATTTTACTGCATCCCTAAGATCCACAAAAATGCCAACCATCCTCCAGGTAGACCGATTGTGGCTGGCATAGGCAGCCTTACTGAAAATCTGGGCAACTACGTGGACTCCTTTCTTAGACCCTACCTCATCACCCTTCCATCATACATCATGGATACCTCGGATTTCCTACGTAAGATTGACAGGTTGGTGCTCCCCGAAAATGCCATCCTTGTCACCCTAGACGTGGAGGGACTATATTCATCTATCCCACACGAAGTAGGACTTAGGGCATGTAAGCATTTCCTATCGACGAGAGGTATGAGTGCTGTACAACATACTGACTTCGCGATTGAACTGCTAAAATTCACACTTACAAATAACATATTTATGTTTGACAATAAGATATATTCCCAGCAACAGGGCACAGCTATGGGAGCAACATGTGCTCCCACTTATGCGTGTCTCCATCTAGGCATCTGGGAAATGGAAGAAGTGTACCAGAATCCCCTTTTCGACGAGAACATCCACATATGGCTACGATATGTGGATGATGTCTTCCTAGTCTGGGAAGGCTCAGAGCAGACCTTGAAAGAATTTGTGAATTCTCTAAATAAGAACAAGAGTAATATCTCACTTACCCTACAGTTTAGTAAGGAAGAAATATCCTTTTTGGATATAAATGTGAAGATTAAAGATGGCTGCCTGATGACAGAAAACTATCGCAAAAGCACGGCCACTAATAGCCTTCTTCACGCTTCTAGCCATCACCCAAGCCACCTAAAAAGGGGTATCCCTAAGGGCCAATTTCTCAGGCTACGCCGAAATTGTTCCACAAAAGGGAAGTACTATCAGCATGCGGCTGAAATGGAAAAAAGGTTTTTGAATAGAGGATATTCAAAGAGGATAGTGAAACAAGCCCTAACCGGTGCGGCCCATCTGAATAGGGATAGTCTTTTGGTACCCAAAGACAAGACTGGTGAATCATCAAAAATTAGATTGGTCACTGAGTATAATTGCCATTGGACCTCATTAAAACAGATTTTGGCACACAACTGGCACACTTTGACTAGTGATGAAGCAGTATCACGTGATGTTGGGGATTTTCCAAACATCACAGCCAAAAGGGCACCGAGTCTTAAAGACAAATTGGTGAGGAGCCAATATTTGTCGACTCCTAAACAACAAAATTGGTTGTCCAAACACAGATCCTATGGCAACCATCCCTGTGGGAAATGTGTTGCATGCAAGTATATGGTTAAGACCAAACAATTTGCAACACACACAGGAAAAACATATACTCTAAAACACTTTGTGAATTGCAACACGGAAGGGGTTGTTTACCTTCTTTCGTGTAGCTGCCCGCGTTATTACGTGGGAAAAACGAGAAGGGCCATAAAAGACCGGATAACAGAGCACCGGGACGATGTGAAATATAAGAACCAGAAAAGTAACGTTGCCAAACATTACGAACACATGCATGACAGTAATCCTGACTCTCTCTCCTTTATCGGGATAGATAGGGGCATAACCAACAATAGAGGGGGGGATAATGACAGAATTCTCCTCCAAAAGGAATGCAGGTGGATCTCAGTTTTGGGTACCCAGCTTCCTGCAGGCCTCAATGACAAATTGGATATGGCCTGTTTTCTGTGAATGAACACACTCTCTAGCGTCTTGTACTATAGTAGGCTAAATTCTGTTAATTTTTAATAAAAAGACGATTGCAACATCAATATATTTATTATTTTCTCCTTTATATTTCTCTAAATTTCAATGTAAAGTAAGATAGATCCTTTTTTATTACTTCATATTTGAATATAGACACATTTTGGTTTTTCCTTAATTGT
The DNA here is from genome assembly GCF_027579735.1 of Bombina bombina. Taxonomy (NCBI): domain Eukaryota; kingdom Metazoa; phylum Chordata; class Amphibia; order Anura; family Bombinatoridae; genus Bombina; species Bombina bombina. Next base: position 924,466,007 of record NC_069504.1, on the reverse strand, counting down.
TGATACTTTGCAAATACTTGCAATATTTTCACCCGTCAGTAGAGGCGCAAAACGACACTAGGTATAAATAGAGTGACAGGTGCACCTTGGATATCACGCCCTGACGAAGCCCGTTAAGCAACTTGGACGCACGGGTGAAACGCGCGTCGGCATAGGTCCAGCCGACCGGATCACGTGATGTGCGTGTGAAGATCATTAAGCAAAGAATCTGCAAACAAGCCCTGCGGTTTACTACCAGGCACTCTTAAAGCAAAGTCAGAATCAAAACTCGGCATATTTTGGCATACATGTCATGGACTCACAGCTACTCGGCACGGCCGACTTGTCATTTCAGCTATCAGGTCGTATGGTTCCATTACATTCCTTGCCGCTAACTGCATGAATCAGCTTTGGCTTATGTGCATGAATTTCGCACCTGGCAAACGCCACTCTGTCGAGAGGGGGCACAGCTTTTTCTAGGAACTTAAAATGGACAGACATATGCTGAATACTAACACACCTAATTGCTTTTCTGCATGGCATGCAATAACGCTGTTTTCTTGAATGTACTTACCTATACCTTGTCTGCAATACATGTCATCCATACATGAAGATTTAAATGTCTGGTCTATCTACTTATGTACATATCCTGAGGGCGTGTTTCCATTAAGATCACTTAGATCCCATTTTTCTACCTGCCCGACCGCTATACCTCCTGAGTGAGGCGTCGGCTGCAGCAGGGTGTAGTTGATCCCAGGAATACACTTCCCCTCTGAATATAAATTCTTCTATGTACAGTTTGCAAGATATATCTGACTAGCTTATCCCGCTTGTTATAAAGCTGTCATCACTTTCTTAGATCCCTTACTACGTTTTACCTGCCCAGCAATTACCTCTTCACAGAGGTGCTGTGTGCAGCTGGGTGTAGGAAGTGTGACAGGCTTTACTAAAGTCAGCTTTGTATTGTGCTGCATTTACATATTGCGCAACTTGTTCCGCACATCCCCTGACCGGTCAGGTTTTGTATATTGGACTCGGAAGGTCCCATTATAAATATTTGTTTTTTTGATAAATATTGTTGTTGCAAACTATTTTGTACCTTACACACAGTGTACTTTGCCTATCCTTGCGGTTCAAGGGTGGAGGCAGGACTCCCGATTGCCATCCCCTTTACCACTTATGTATATAAATCGTGCTAGTAAAAATATTGTTTTTTCAAAAGAGTGCTGTTTCCCTGTCTTTTTTCAACCTGGCTATTTTCCAGGATGAGTTCTTCTGTTATATTACACATTATAATACTATTTAAGGGCCTGCACCATATGTACTTATAATACCAACAAGGACCGATTGGAGGTTACCCTTGTTCACTAGCTTATATATAAATTTTAAAGCATTTGCTTCTCTCCCGTATTTATTTCTCGATATATATATATATATATATATATATATATATAAACCTGCAATAAAGGTTACATTTTAAGGACAATAAACCTTAAATTAATATATCAGAACATGTATGAGCCTATGGTGTTTATATTAGTGATAATTCTGTCATATGACTAATGAATTTTGTGTCCAAACAATAATAATAATCAAAAAATGTTTAATTTAATATACCTCTTGGGTCAACAGTAAAATTAGCAATATAACAATGTCTTAATGTTAACAGACAATCAAAATGTTAAAGGGACACTGAACATATTTTTTTTCTTTTGTGATTCAGATTGAGCATGCAATTTTAAGCAACTTTGTAATTTACTCCTATTATCAATTTTTATTCGTTCTCTTGTTTTCTTTATTTGAAAAAGAAGGCATCTAAGCTTTTTTTTAAGTTCAGAACTCTGGACAGCACTTATTTATTGGTGGATGAATTTATCCACCAATCAGCAAGGACAACCCAGGTTGTTCACCAAAAATGAGCCGGTATCTAAACTTACATTCTTGCATTTCAAATAAAGATAACAAGAGAATGAAGAAAATTTGATAATAGGAGTAAATTAGAAAGTTGCTTAAAATGTCATGCTCTATCTGAATCACGAAAGAAAAAATTTGGGTTCAGTGTCCCTTTAAGTTACTGTATTAATAAGATATAGAAGCACTCTTGCCATTAATTCTTTCAGCTCAGTCTTTTATGCATTCTGAAAAAATAATGCACCTATTAAAAAAGTCTAAACCACAAGCAATTATAATACAAACAATTATAGAAAAAAAAGAACAGTGCTATTTACACAGCATGTCTAATAATGTACAATGCTGTTCTATTATTTTTTAGATGCAATACAATATTTCACATCTATCTTGATTACATTTTTTATTTACTGGAGATTAGAAACTAAAATAGGCACTTATGCACAAGGCCTTGACATGGGTCACTTAAATTTAACTAGATTGAATTCTTGTTGCTGGCACACTACACAGCATTTGTGCAACACTGCATCATTTATGATTTTTTTTAATATATATGACTGTCTATCTCTGACACTTTGTAGCCAACATACATAATTTCTGATGTATTGCAGTTCTATTTACTGGCAGGAGCATGTCTAATATTGTTCTGCTACAACTAAATGGAAACAACTATTTGGGCTTCGCAGTGTTGGCTCAAAATATGGGTTGTATACAAAGATGGTAAAAAAGCGTTTGTTAAATTAATGTTTTGGCTAGCCTTAGTGCTTTTCATCTATCTAAATGGAAATATTAAATATTTCACTGTATAAATCTGTAAGGGGTTTTTACTGGGTATTCGGAAACAGCAGGTGGCTGACTATCATAGAACATTTCTCTCCTGGACATTATACATGCATGTATGTGTAACATAAACCTAAAACAATTAGGCAAAATTTATGTTTTTGATTAACTGTTAAAGTTTATAAACATTTTTTTAATGATAATTACATTTTTCCAGCTTCTTTTTCAATAGTGTATTTATGTGTGAAACATACATGTCAACATGATAATAGCTACTTAATTAGTTCTTACAATTAAAAGTCAATTAATTCCTCTGTATGTATCATTATTTGAGAGTTTTTATTGACATGTTATTTTATTTAGTTTGGAAAATATACTGTACCCTTCACTAAGTGCTCTTGCTTTTTCAAGGTCTTGAATTACATTCAAAAGGATCTTAATCTTCTCTTGGTTAGACTGCAGTGATTCCTCTATGGAGTGTAGTTTACCTTGTAGGGAACACAAACCACCATGCACTTTATGTGCTCTATGACTTTCTTTACTCTCTTTTTTGGTTTCATATTGTTCTTCAATTTGAGGTTGGCATGATGATTCTTGCGGACCTCCACTGCATTGCAAGGAATCTCCCATTTTATTTTCTGGTCCTTTTTCTAAAGTTGTTTCACTTTGCAAACCCTCATCATTTGCAGATGATGCCACTGACTGATCAACGTTATGTAGGAATTCCAAATTTGGATTGCTTTGTTTTTTATCTGATTGATGGTGCTCTGAATGAAAGCAGTATGACAAATTGCTGTTTAAGGAAGGTTTTAGAGTTATAATCCTCTTACAGTCGGTACTGGGTTTTAGTGTTAACAACTCCTCGTTATTTGTAAGTTTTGATTGACAAATGCCCTCTTGTGGTTTTGAGTCCTTCTGTTTGCTTGACTGAGACTCTGAAGGCTGTGAACAGTTTAAATCACTACTTTTGGAAAATTGTAAAGAAACATCTAGTGTTTGATCTGTTATTGAAATAAAGTTAGACTCCTCTGTTTCATCGAAAGTGCTTTCAATGACATCAGGTACCTGGGTTGAGACTGTTACTTTTCCAAGCATGTCAACAAACTCCAAACCTGAGCTTTCATGTATAGGTCCATTGCTTTGTGCTTTGGGTATTGTGTGTCTTAATGGACAATGTCTTATATCTCGTTTAAATCCCTCTTCAAGATGTTCTGCAATTCTAAGATTGGATAATTGAAGAGCCATGTCTTCTTCTGAGATGTCTCCATTGATCTGAAAACAGCTAGAATCAGTAGGGAATTCATTTAATGACTTATTTGTTAACTTTTTTGTTTTAAAAATAGGGAATTGTTTCCTGAGACTAGGTGAAGTCTGAATTGCAATATTTTGAAGACCTCTTTGTGATTTTGGATGGGAAAGTAAACACATTGATCTGCCAGGGCGTTTTTCTGCTTTTCCATTTATTAAGATTGTTTTTTCAGTAGGTTTAGCTTCCAGATCTGTAAAGCCTGCCTGATCTGCAATTGTGCTGTCTTCCTTAAATCGGACTTGCTGGGATTTGTTTTTTCTGTGATGAGAATTCTTTACAATATCTGAGGAGTCTAGACTTTTCCTGTTAAGGAGTACGGGTCGCACTTTCATTTCTTGCTGTTCCATTGAGTCACAGGATATATTTTGTAGACAACTTGTTTCTTTGCGACCCATTTCAGTAGGTCACTTATAAAGTACTTTGAAATGGAGCCATAGGCTAAAAATGTCTTTAAAATTGCTAGCAAGGTTCATTTTGCTATCTTTATTTTCTTCTATATTTCCAGACAAAACCTTGTAATGTTTTTGTTTTTCTCATATAATCTCTACTGCTCTTGTTTGTTTCATCAACTATTAACAATTATTTGCATATATACAGATTATGTTGCAACTAAGACAACAGAAAACACTTTGGTATTCCGGTATCTCAATAAAAGTTCATTAACTTTAAAAAATATATTTACTGGACTAACTGTAATACTAATAAAGTTACATATTTTCACATCTATTTTACATGAACGTTTTTAGTTTTTTTTTTGTTTAAATAATACTTTATTTGTTTGCTATTTTAAATCTTGCCATCTAATCTATTTAAATATTTCTTTTTTGAACGCAGTATAACCAGAAAATGTAGTAATATGAACATTAATCTGTCTGATGCAGATAGAGCTTTTAAAACCATGTCTCATAGTACAATGCGTAAGTAAAAAGGATGACATAATTCCTTAAATATAATGATGATGTAAGCTTGCAGATGCATAAGTCCAGAGTGCATTATATTGCAGTATTTGTATGGAACAAATATAACTTGTAGTTCCAGCATTCAGTTGTTTGAAAATCATGAGGATCTGAAACAAAAATAAATAAAAATAAATATAGTGTTGCAACACAACAAAAGACATTCACACAATTATGTTTCCCTGACCCTGAAGGATAAACTGCATAAAAGGGAATGTCAGCAGCAGATATCACAAAACATTTATTGTTTTTCTGCTGTCACTTCCTCGAAGAAAGTTACTCTTGAATAGGCAGCAACTGATCAACAGGGCATATTAAAAACAGATTTTAATTAGAAAACTTTTTAATAAAAACCACACTCAATAAACTTTATTCTAGTATCCTAGAGACATTATTTTATTTTGTTATTCATTTTCACAAGCTGTGTTTCACCTCCTCTTGTATTTAAAGGGACAGTAAACATAGTGCAGAATTATATAACATTATTTAGGTGCTATAGCCATAAAACCCTTTTTTACCTTTTAAAATGTAAAAATGACAGCGCTTTTACAGACCTGCTCTCTGCTCTCTGCTGAGCGGGTCTGTAATATTTAGTCAGCGCATCGGGCCAGCTGTATAGTCACAGCCCGGCCCGATCGCTCCATAAGACTAAGTGCAGCTCGCTCCTGTCACAGGAGCGAGCTGCACTTAGTGCTATGGCGTGGTCGGGCCGATCTGTGACTATACAGCTGGCCCGATGCGCTGACTAAAAATAACAGACCCGCTCAGCAGAGAGCGGGTCTGTAAAAGCGCTGTCATTTTTACATTTTAAAAGGTAAAAAAGGGTTTTATGGCTATAGCACCTAAATAATGTTATATAATTCTGCACTATGTGCAGAATTATATAACATTATTTTTAAGGTTTACTGTCCCTTTAATGCTGAAAACATTTTTGTAAATATCAGTTTCTGACAAGCTACAAAATGCCCTCCTCTCTTTCACAGCCTTATTTAAATTTATGAAACATAAACTAAAAAGTTGCATAAATTTGTTTAGGTAGTCACTTATTTCCAAAAAACAATTTATGACAAAAGACAAAGTCCTGGACTTTTAAGTACAATTGATCTTAATTGATAAATCTGTGTTGTAATATTTTGTTATATTTTGTAAAACCTGAACACAAAAAGATTTGGGAAAATGGTTGCACCCATATTTAAGGTGGTTGTGAGTTTTGTATAGGGTGAAAGTGTCCTTTTTTATATGATCATTCTTACACTGGTGTCCTTAATATCATGTGTTCCAATGGCTGGTAAAATTTCCTAGCTTAGGTATACGTTGATAAATAGCGCTATTAAGTATGGTAGTTAAGCTTTAGGCGCAGCTGTGGAACCCTTTTATTCCTGCAACCTGCAACCTAACCTCTGGTGGTGGACTAAAAACCAAGGCCTGCTCTTGTGAGATTGGTTGTGTAAAAGCATGGGTGGAGTTGCTGCATCCCTCTCCCCAAACACAGAGCAACCGGGTCCTTGCTGGGAACCGCATGTGCACACATAATGATAAATGGGTCATTAGTAGTGATAAATATACTTAGTTTATATTGGTGATATATTTTTGTCATTTTTAACAGACAAGCATAATAATTCTGAATAAATTAAATACAAATATTTAAAATCTCAAAGTTTTTTTTTTCTTTCTAATGGAAACCTATGGGCTTTAAAACGCTCTGTTCTCCATCTGTTGTTTTCTGTAAATCCAGTTAATTAGATTGGAAAATTTGAAAGACAGGTGCATCTAAATCCCATTACATAGAGAACACACTATTATCTATCTATCTATCTATCTATCTATCTATCTATCTATCTATCTATCTATCTATCATCGTTATCTATCTATTTCTATCTATGTATCTATCTATCTCTATTAAACAGTGCTACATGAATTAATACATGTATACATATATTTAACTTTATTATTTTAAAATTCAATTGGATTAATAATTGAGACCCCACAATAGAGTTAAACTTTAAACTTTATTGTTAAGGATAAACTAGAATGCACTTTGTCCAATTATTTTTTTTATTTCAAGCTTTTACTTTAAGCACCTTTATTTAATGAAGAAAAGGGGAAATAAAATTGGCCCTTTTTCTTTTTAAAGCAAAACTTCAAATGTCAAACAGTCATCTTTATCTGTAATTTTCCCTGTTTACGCATTTAAAATCACTGGCAATCAGCACTCAAAAACAGCAGTAGCATATGAACTGCTGTACTTCCCTCTAAATAATATTATAGGCTTGGTTTTTTTTCTGGAGCAGCACATTTGACGTACCAGGGTACAAAGATCAATTTATAAGCTATGACATGGAGCATGGAAATCCTCTCAGCTGTCTTCATAAGCTTTGTTTAAGTTTTTCAGACATCAAGGTGATAACATAATTCCCTGGTATTATAGATTTAAGTACTGTTTGTTTATTGAATAATTTATGAAGCAGTATGACTTTAACATTTTTACATGGTTAGTTTTTCATAGGCTCAGGCTTCCTGTAGACAAGTATTATTTGTATTCCGAAGGTTTTATTACTCATGAGTTGACCCTGTTTTGAAACAGCAGCCTTGCTTTAAGGCAGCAGAACTATGCTCATTGTTACAAAGGACTGTGTTACGCATGAGTTCAATAGACCGTATAACATAAAATATTGCCTGCTACTTCCACAAAGCATCACAAAACTGTTAGAAAAGTATCTAGTAACAATGAAGATAGACAATGTTATCACTGCTGATTTCAAATGTATTTACATCATTAAACATAGCCGCAAAGTGATTTGCATCTAAACATTTGTAACTAATAACCCAGACAATTGGCTACATTTATACATCATTGTTACGCTGCTAAGGGGTCTCATTGTTCAGGTAAGAACATTTGAGAAATGAATTGAGGCTCATTTCACGTATCAGCCAATCAATAGAGGACACTCCTCCCATTTCTATATATAGCTGTGTTACGTGACCCAATACATGACATCTTGCACAACAAACTTGAACCACTAGCTATGCAGTAAAATAATAAATAAAACCTCAACACTTTGAAAGCACATTTCCAAAACAGGATTGGTAAATTTGTAAGTTTAATTGTTAAAATATTTGCATGTTTGATTTGTTTATCTTGATAGAACAATATTTGTTTCTGCAATCTCGTAGATATGAACATGGGGCTGGGGCGTTCTCAAGGTGTGGTCGATTAAGCTTTGGTGATTTAAAAAAAATATGATTGGCTGTGTGAAGTGTATTGTCTTGTTGTCATGTCTCACTATAACAAGGCTGACGAGGTGTCTCGTTTTCATTTTTATTTTATTTTTTTTTGCATATATTAGAGTAGACTAATTTACAGAGGATGTTGTTTTAATTTAATTTATTTTGTTTATTTTGAAAAAAAAATTGTGATGCCAGTATCCTTGACAGTGGACGTTTTTATATGCTGTGTGAAGGTGGTAAGATAGAAGCAGCTCCAATGATTTCAATGGAGCTGAAGTCACCACTCAGTGCCCTGAATAGGGGTAACTACAGATCTCTTTTAATCTTACCATTTTCCTGCATGTTTTTTCTCCAAAAACAATACATTTTATTAAAATGTTAGGCTCGTGTGCCTGTGGAGATGCTGTTTCAAGGTGGATTAGTGACCATCCTTGGTGGACTTTAAAGGAACATTAAACACCAATTGCAAGCTGCATGATAATGTACATTCATATAACTCTATGAACAAAAAGTCTTCTCTTTAAGCTGCCTAAGCATCATGGGACATGTAGTTCTAAAACATCTGGAGAGCCAAGGTTGCTGACCTTGCTTTAGCTTATATCTGTTTGCATAATACTTAAAGAGAGCAGTTTAAAATTAACATTTTAGGATCCCCCCCCCTCCATTAGGAAAATTATTACAACCAATGCATCTTGTTTAGATAACTTTATGTTACCCATTACTGCAGTATAGACATTTTCAGTATAGGTGGTAGCTTCAACAGGCAAAAGCAGCAATTTGAAATGACTAAACAGAGGTAAATGAGCTATTTGTAAAGAATTTAATACACGTTTTAGAAACACATTAAAGTTGAGAAAAATGTACAATACACTATATCTTTAATTTCCCTCTAAGAATAATCTTGTTTGAGCACAAGTGTTAAACTAGATCCCATCTTTGATCAGGAAAGTTAGAGAGAACCAATATTATATAAAAAAGGCCACTCCTGACTTTTAAAACAATAAAATATGTAGTTGCCTATTTAAACATATTTTTTTTCTTTTTAACTGCTATTACTATTTTTTTTTGTTTATTTATTGATGGCTTTAATATCAAGTGATGGCCAGTAACCTATGTTAAGAATTCATAGAGCTCCATTTATCATACAGTGGCGAACAGGGGCATAAATATTCACCCCTGTCTGCCTGTCCTGGGCACTTGTGTGCAACCCCGTAGCCTGCCTGCACCAATCACGCTCGTGCTTGTGTAAACCTTCAGTCAAAGGGGAAAGATTGCTTGATAAATTGAGCCCATAATATTTACCAATAGTAAAATGTTTTGAAGGTTATCAAATTAGTACATTTAAAAAAATCTGACGTTTAGAATCATAGCAATTTGGATCTCCATAGATAATCCTGTTCCTAGAGCTTTCTCATTAAAACACAATTTATAAATCTTGGGAGATTTATATAGTTGTTGTTAGACAAAAAAAAACATATGAAATGCAATATCTGACAGACAGAGAACATGGAAGATGACATATACTGACAATATGTTTTCCTTTTCAGTCTTACCAACTTTCCATAATTTTATAAATATATTCTATATCCAATATGTATGGGTTAGCATGCAATAACATTGTACTGATGGCAAATAGCACAGAACAAATATTAAAGTAATAGGATATTACATTTCACTTAGCTGCTAATGTATTTTCCAAATAACCTTATTTTCTATTGTAATATATTATTTTAATTATAAATAGAAGTATTGTGGTGCACTTCAGGGTTCTAAGGGTTAATATGCATAAACAACTCTCAGAATAAGGAATAGTAGGTACACACTTGAAGAGTAGAGAAGAATGTAGTTACTTATAATTTCCCCATAGATTGAGTGAAAATATATTTTTTTAATAGAATTTTTAAAAGCAATATAACAGAACCTCCATCTACCCACTAATTTTGAGCACTGGTTTTCTAATTTGTCATCGGGCCTCCCCAACAGGCCATATTTTCAGGATTACCTTGGGTGAGAGCAGGTAAAATAAGCATTTATTACTAATCAGCTGATTATTTCACCTGTGCTCTAGTTCAGATATCCTCAAAATCTAGTCCAGCGAGAGCTGCACTTAGCTCAAATAAAACAGCGACCAAGGTAGATAAAATCAAAACAGCATTATTTATTCATTCAGAGCGGGAACTAAGTAAACACTGTAAAAAGCAAGCAGAGAACATGGTCAAACGCGTTTCATTTTGCAGCAACATAACTTTTTCAATGACCATATCTATAACTAACCAAGCACAGCTCCTTTATACACCAATAAATCCTCCCTCTAGCACTCAATTGGTAAATCTACATCTTTAAATAGGCTGTAGCGTTAAGTGCAAGCGGTTAATTTAAATGAAAAACTCACAAACATAATTTTCATCATTAATAGTACATTAATTATTATTCTGCATACTTGAATATTACAAACAGACTTGAAATAAAAAATAATTGGACATAACATAAATGATTTCTACAGTTCACACACACACATATATATATACACATTTGCTGTTCTTTAAAATATCTATATTCCTACCAATCAAATATAGTCTATTAGGGAGGCCTAAAGACAGAGAGAGAGAGAGAATTAATTGATTTCATGTAGAAATAGTTACTTACAATCTAGTGATTTAGAATAATGAATTTTTTAATTTTTTTTTCAAGTTGTTTTTTTTTTAAATTTATTTAAAATCTCACTACAGGAGTTTGTTCATAATCTGATAATACTCATCTGGCTATATTATGGTGATTATCTGATTCGAAATCTGCAACTGCTGTGTGCTAAAATTAAAAAATCAAAGGGCAGAGTTTGAAAATGATAAGTATTATACAACACTATTTAAAATTAATCTAGTTAAATTTTAAGAATTACAGCTATGTAAGCAGTTAAGTATTTTAGAATTTTTTTTGTAATTATTATTATTTTTTTAAAGATATTGATTTACAGTTCATATAAATAATAAAAGTAATAATAATTACAAATAATGATAAGAATGCATTGAAATAATTTTTATTTAAAAGTTAACAAAGATCCTAATGATGAAAATATAACAAATATTTATATGACATTTCAGCCATGTTTATGGTTGATCATTTTAAATGTAGGTTAGTTAAATATTTCAGTATTATTATTTTTTAAGCAAATACATTTCCTGTGTCAATTAAATAAAATAATTGCATTCAGAATTGATGTATTAAACTAGATAATGAGTTGTAGCAAATGTGGCAGAAAAGGTTGACCCTAGATTGTGAATGACTAACCTGACATACAATTAATGGGATTTTCTTTGTTGCATATAAAAGAAGGATCTTAAAATGCATCACAAATGTATGTCACTGTTCTAAAAGAAAATGTGTGTAGGGTTGTGGGATGTCAAAGGCTACAAATAATGCTATGGTAGAGGTTATATTCAGCCATTGAGCTTCTGTCTTGCAAACTAGTTTTAAATAGACATGGGGGTCTATTTAACAAGGGCCGAATGGCCCCTGTTCCCCTTGTTTCTGCGCGAGCCTTCAGGCTCACCGGAAACAGGAGTTAAGAAGCAGCGGTCCTCAGAGGCGGCGTATAGCAATCCACCCGATCATGTAAGATCGGGCTAATTGACACCCCCTGCTAGCGGCCGATTGGCCACAAATCTGCAGGGGGCGGTATTGCACCAGCAGTTCACAAGAAATGTTACCTGCAATGATATTTTATGTTATTTAATATATCTTATTTTAAAAATCTAGTGTTTAATATCTCTAGTAATTCATAATTTTTAGCAATGTTTCTCTAGTTTTACATTTGACTATATTAATAGAACAATTGCGTCTCTTCATAGTTTTAATTGATAAAGACTAGATCACATAATTTGCTTTCAACAGTGCTAAGCAAACCGAAACCACTTTTGAAAAATGTACTTCCTCTTAAAAATGGAAACGTAATATTTTTGGAAAAGTAAATAAGCCATCTATACTATAATCACGTTTGTAACGCATCTGTTGCCGTCGCCAGTTGCCCACACATCCTCAAATGAATTTTGGCTGCACCACGCAGCCAAAAGAATATTGGCTGCGCGCACAGCCAAAAGAATGTGGATTCCGAAAATGGCAGGGTAGTGAAAGAATCCACCACCCTGCCATTTTCGGAATCCACCTGGATGCGGTGTAGGCAAACCGAAGCCTTAAAAAAAAAAAAATGCAACCGCCCGCACTAAATAACAAAAAAACACGTAACCGCCCGCAAGAAATATAAATAAACACACGTAACCGCACAAAGTATAACAAAAAAACTAACCTCCCGCACAAAGTATTAGCAAACACCTAAACCGTCAACTCCCACATCGCAAAACAATAAAGTAATTAACCCCTAATCTGCATATAGCATAATTAAAATATTAACCCCTTAACTGTCAACCACCCACATCGCAATAAACCTAATTAACCTATTAACCCCTAAACCCCAAAACCCCCACATCGCAATAAACCTATTTAACCTATTAACTCTTAAACCGCCAACCCCCCACATCGCAATAAACCTAATTAACCTAATAACCCTTAAACCGCCAAACACCCACATCGCAATCAACCTAATATCCTCTAAACCGCCAAACCCCCCACAACGCAAATAACAGCTAGATTACGAGTTATGCGCACTTTAGGGAAATTAACGAACGCAACAAAAGTTGCGTTATTTAACCCTCTATTAACCCCTAAACCGCCAAACACCTACATCGCAATCAACCTAATATCCTCTAAACCGCCAAACCCCCCGCAACGCAAATAACTAACAGCTAGATTACGAGTTATGCACGCTATAGGGAAATTAACGAACTTAACAAAAGTTGCGTTATTTAACCCTCTATAGCGCAGCCATTACAAATTTTCAAACAGCCAGCTTGTGTGTGCGATATGGTAGTTTTAAGCTCCATACCGCACACAATCCAAGCGCTGTTTTGACATGCTCATTCACGCTTTCCCCATACACATCAATGGGGAGAAAGTGTCAGAGAAAAACACATGAAGTGCGGAATGAAAAGCTCCGTAACGCAGCCCCATTGATGTCTATGGGGAAAAAAAGTTATGTTTAAACCTAACACTCTGACATAAACCCTAAGTCTAAACACCTCTAATCTGCCGCCCCCAACCTCGCCGACACCTGCATAATGTTATTAACTCCTAATCTGCCGCTCTGATATCGCTGCCACATAAATAAATCTATTGACCCCTAATCTGCCGCTCCCGATATCGCCACCACTATACTAAAATTATTAACCCCTATTCCCTTGCACCCCAACATCGCCTACACTATAATAAATCTACTAACCCCTATTCTGCCGCTCCCTGACATCGCCGCCTCTAAATAAAGTTATTAACCCCTAGACCTCTGGCCTCCCACATCACTACCACTAAACAAACCTATTAACCCCTAAACTGCCAGCCCCCCACATCGCAAAACCTAAATTAAACTATTAACCCCTAAACCTAACCCTAAACCTAGCGTAACTCTAACCCTAACGTAGCCCTAACCCTAACACCCCCTAACTTTAACATAATTAAAATAGAGCTAAATTAAAGTTACAATTATTAACTAAATAATACCTATTTAAAACTTAATACTTACCTGTGAAATAAAATCTAAGCTAGCTACAATATAACTAATAGTTATATTGTAGCTAGCTTAGGTTTTATTTTTATTTCACATGTAAGTTTGAATTTATTTGAACTAGGTAGACTAGTTAGTAAATAGTTATTACTAATTACTAACTACCTAGTTAAAATAAATACAAACTTACCTGTGAAATAAAACCAGAGCTGGCTTACACTAACACCTACCATTACAAAAAATAAAAAAACACTAAAATTACAAAAAATAAAAAAATCTGCCATTACAAAAAATAACAAACAAAATTATCTAAAACAATAAAAATTATTCCTATTCTAATACCCTTAAAAAAAAACCCCAACATAAAAAAGCCTAATCTAGAATAAACTACCAAGGGTCCTTAAAAGGGCCTTTTGGGGGCCCTTAAAAGGGCCTTTTGTAGGGCATTGCCCCAAAGTTAACAGCTCTTTTGCTACAAAACAAACACCCCCTAACAGTATACAACCCCCCACCCCAAAAAAAACTAATCTACCCAATGCCCTGAAAAGGGCATTTGTATGGGCATTGCCCTTAAAAGGGCATTTAGCTTGTTTACAAAATGCCCAAACCCTACTCTAAAAATAAAAACCCACCCCAAAACGAAAAAAATACATTACACAAAATAACAAACAAATTATCAAAAATAAAACACCCGAAAATTAAAAAAACTAATCTAGAATAAACTACCAATGTCCCTTAAATGGGCCTTTTGTAGGGCCTTGCCCTAAGTTTTACAGCTCTTTTACTTGAAAAAAATACAAAGACCCACTAACATTACAAACCCCCACCCCACCAAACCCACAAAATAAAAAAAACTATCTAAATAAAACTAAGCTACTCAGGGCATTTAGCTTGTTTAGGAATAGCCCAAACCCTAAACTAAAAAAAAAACACACAAAAACTCTTAAAAAACCTATCACTAGCCCCCAAAGATCCACTTACAGTTTTTAAAGTCCCGCTTGAACGATCTTCATCCAGGCGGCAAAGTCCTCATCCAGGCGGCGAGAAGTCTTTATCCAGGCGGATAAAATACCATTAGGTATTTAATGAGCTGGAAAAGAGCTGATTGCCCTTTTAAGGGCAATAAAAGAGCTGAATGCCCTTTTAAGGGCTATGGCCATACAAATGCCCCCTTAGGGGTTTTTTTATGTTGGAGGGTTTGGTGGGTGGGGTTTTTTTACTGTTAGGGGGTAATTGGTAATTTGTTTCGGTAAAATAGCTGTTTAACTTAGGGCAATTCCCTACAAAAGCTCTTTTAAGGGCTATTGGTTGTTTAGTATTAGATTAGAGGTATTTTTATTTTGGGGGGTATTTTTTATTTTTATAGTGGTATTAGTTTAGGTTTAATTTTTTTTATTTTTTTCTGTAATTTTACATATTTTTTTTTGTAATTTTAGCTTTGGGGGTTGTAGTTTTTTTTAAATAGACTGCCCTCTGGCAGGCTTATCGCCTAGTTATATTATAAAGTAAAACACACGGCTGGGATAAGCAAAGAAGACAGCTAACCAAGAGAGTACTTTGCATTCATATTAGCCAAACACATCGTGGCTTATGTAAAGCTTATTAACTTTTCCTAAATCATTAGTATTGTAATCCCCATTTTACTATGTTACATTTAGTTTGTTCTACATCTGGCAGTTTGTCAGAAAATAATACTGCTCTTGATTTTTGAAGGGACAGTCTACTCCAGATTTTGTATTGTTTAAAAAGATTGATAATCCCTTTATTACTCATTCCCCAGTTTTGCAAAACCAACTCTGTTATTTTAATATACTTTTTACCCATGTGATTACCTAGTATCCATGCCTCTACAGGCTGCCCCTTTATTTCAGTTCTTTTGACAGACTTGCATTTTAGCCAATCAGTGCTGACTCATAAATAACTCCACAAGAGTGAGCACAATGTTATCTATATGGCACACAGGAACTAGCACTGTCTAGCCTGGAAAACTGTCAAAATGCACAGAGATAACAGACGGCCTTCAAGGGCTTAGAAATTAGAACATGAGCCTACCTAAGTTTAGCTTTCAACAAAGAATACCAAGAAAACAAAGCAATGATAGTTGTTTAAAATGGCATGCCCTATCTCAATCATGAAAGTTTAATTTTGACTAGACTGTCCCTTTAAGTCATTTATTTCCTTACTGCAATGTTCCTTTAACACTTTTCTCTCTTGTTAATATTCCTTTAACTAATGAAATCGATGTAGCTTGCTACTTGCAGGGACCATAAAGTATCTTTTTTCCCTTGTGTTTAAAGTCATAATTTGCATCAATAACCTGTCACTGATCTGCTTTTGATTTCAGCAGTAATAATAGACTGTTTAGTTACAATGATTAAAGCTTCAATCTAGAATATGCACTCATGAGTTTTAATGTCTGCCACTGTTGTATATACACAGACTACATTGTTTTATTTTTTTAAGCTATTAAAAAAAACCCCAAAAAAAACACTTACATGTGAGTACTTAAATGATAGGAAATGTCAGACTAAAGTAGTTAAAATATAGTTGAAACTGCAACTCACTTTAATCTCATAATGTAAATTAAATGTGTTAAATGTTAAAATATTTATTTTCTTATTTCCTATTTTTGTATTTTTAAAAATACAAAGTAACACACATAAGTTTTCCCATTAGTGTTTGTATAAAAGGAGCATTAGCTATCAAAATGGTATTTTTTATTTTTTTATTTTATTTTTTACTTGGTCTTGAATTTTCATTGTAGTCACAGATCAATACTACCCCAGTCAGTATAAAAACATTAAAAATAAGTATCATAAACCATTTCAGTTGGCGTTGTCCCTAGCATTTATACACAAGCATTTAAAGGGACAGTGTACACCAATTTTGATTTAACTGCATGTAATAGACACTACTATAAAGAAGAATTTGCAGTGATACTGATCTAAAAATCAAGTACAAAACCTTTTAAAAACTTACTTAGAAACTCCCAGTTGGTTTAGCACTTTTGATGAGGTTAGGCTGGACACCCAGTGAAAGGGGCTGGGAAAGCAGAAAGATCAGACACTTCCCTTTCCCTACATATAAAAAGACAAATTACACAAACAATAGCAGCACAGATCTGTAGACCTGGGTCTATATCTGATACTTAGAGGCTTGGTAAGGAGCTTGAAAATCAGCACAATGTTATTAAAAAATAAGCAAAACTATACATTGTTACAAAAACAATCCCAGATGGCTCATCTACAAAACATGTATGCAAAGAAAAATAGGGTGTATAATATCCCTTTAAGTATTTCATGTTAGTTTTATTTTAAATGTAAACAACATTTGATTTTTTTACATGCATTGTTTACATACTGCTCTTTCGTTTACATGATAATACAATTAAGTATTAATTATATCCCTTTAAAATAACAGAGGCATTATACTGATTATGTTGTCAAAAATATATTTAAATATAATCCATAGTGATAAAGTTAAACATTAGAAATGCCATATAAAAAATTAATGAAATAAATGCAATTAAAAAAAAGAATATTTTACATGTTTAGATCATAACATTATATCACAACTAAATATGATATTTCTAAGTATTTTTTTTAAAGTAATTAAAAGGAAATGTGTATATGGTATCAGTAATTTAGATCTGCACATGCTTATTAAATCTAGTTGAATTAAGAAGTCTATGATTATAAGATGTGCAGTTTTAAAAGATCAATTACAATGAACCAGACCATGATGTTCATATTCTGATCAGTTTTAATAAAACCAGTACTGAGGTACTGAAAATGTAATAGGTATGGATTCAACAGACAAAAACAAAGTGTGTGTGTGGGGGGGGATTTTACAGTATGCTTTTTCTTTAGCAAACTGGGGAAAATGACTGACTTGGAGAATAGTTTACTATTCAGGATTTAAAAGGTTACTAGCCTAGAGCTAAAAATGTACTAGTCCACTCAATGTCAATGGACCACTAAACACAGTAGAAATGCATAATAAACAAGTGCATAGTACAATACAATACATTAGCACTTACTCTGAATTTTAATGGGCAATATTATTATTATTGTTATTTTTTTATTATTATTATTTATTAGTATAGTGCCGCTAACTTCAATATTATTTAAATTTTCTGGTGCCCTGTATCATGTGACAGCCATCAATCAATCACAGACTCATATACACTGTGAACGTTTGCACATGCTCATAAATAGCTGGTACCTCCCTAAGTGTACATATAGAAGACTGTACAGTTTGATAATTGAAGTAAATTGGAAAGTTTTTTAAAACTGCTTGGTCTATCTCACTCATGAATTTTAATTAAGATTTGAGTTTCCCTTTAAAGATAAAAAGGTCAGATTTATTTACTGCAATTTCTTAATTGTCCAGGACTAGCTAGTGTATATATATATATATATATATATATATATATATATATATATATATATATATATATATATATATATATATATATGTATAAACAAACCAGATTACTAGTATCTTCATATGTGTGTTTTACTTAATAAAAACATAATTTAAAGTCAATGTACAATGACAATCAGTGAGATGGGGATTTTTTTTATTTTTATTTTTTTTAAAGAGATTAATCAACTTGAAATAGCATTGATAACGCATTTTTTTTACGAAACAGTCTCAAAGCACTTACAGTGGCCAACAAATAGTATTAATTATTTAATTTATAATAAATAGCAGAACCTTTTAATAACCACATTTCCACTTTTTTAATTAACCTGTTAAAATGTGGCTATTATTAATAAATATAATCAACAGCTATCATTTAGCCAGTGCTTTTTCTGCCAATCTGTTGCTCTAATTTGTCAAGATAATGAAAATAATGATGTTCTCTATTTGTCAGGCACATATGAAGGCGGGCTATTGATGCTATTTATATTAAAGTCTTTAGAATTGCATACATATTTAAACTTTTTTTTATTTTTTTTATTTTGCTGTTTCTTGCTGTAATCAACAAAATGACAATACATTTATTTTACAAAGCATTTGATCAGTATATGATTTGTATTCACTTCTTAAATTTAAGTTATCTTTATTTTTATGTTATGTTTGCACTAAATGAATGAATTGTAAAGATGTCTTATCATTTACATGGACTTTTCCCATATGTGATATCATCTGATGACAGCAGAAAATAGGACCCTTAGCTTGCAAAACTACCTCACAAGAATCTATTGCCAGTTTTGGAATATATGTTTTTGCTTCCTTTTTTATGCATTTATTTTAAACAAATCGCATCTTATTTAAATGATCTTATTATCAAACTCAGTTAATAATAACAACAACAATAACATTATTATCGTTTATAATTATTATTTCCATAGAGATTCAATGTTTACTCTAAGCTGCATTAGGATCATAGCTAAGACTTTACTTTCACAGTGGAACTTCTGCCTGATGTGGCTTCCAATTACAAGTACAGGAGTGTGCAGATACTATTTTACATAGGGCCTATAGTGCATGCCCTATTGGCTAAACCATACGCCAGTCAAATTAACAGTAGCTATACTTTTAGCAAGAGCTAAAACGTTTGGCTGTGGGCCTATTTTGTTTCTTTACACTAATTAAAGGCACTGGATAGTCTTTACCTGTGTATGCCTGGTTTGTATTCCTAGGATTTATGCTGAGTCTAGATACTACTGAATATATACATTATTGATCTGCAGAGCTCCAGGGTGTTGTTTTTGTTGTTGGTGTGTGCCATTTATACTGGACTGAATATATATATATTATGTATATAACACACACAGAAAGTCCAGCACTCACTTACAAGCTCCCAGCTAAGATTAAAAGCAAAAATGGAAGGGTTTGTCATAATGATGTTCCTTGCAAAACCTGGGTCCCTAAACTAGCCAAACAATGCTTGCTCTCAATCAAACAAACTGGACCTTGGCTTGGTACCTGGGCTTGTCCCATTTGGCCAGATGCGGTAACTAACCCTTCCATTTTTGCTTTTAATCTTAGCTGAGTGCTTGTAAGTGAGTGCTGGACTTTCTATGTGTGTTGTATTAATTTGTTTTGTAATTTTCCCTATGAGCCTTGCACCCAGACCTGGGGTTAACTGCTTGTGACTCTGTGGACAACACAGCTTCCTGTGAGTGCCATTGAGCACCTAGGGCTGAGCATGTTGGAGGGTCATGGGATGTGTACCCAGTCCAGTCTGAGAGTGCAGTCCCTTCCGTGTTTTGAATATGTCTATGGTGATTACATAAGCCTATGCACCCTTCACTTGTTCCCAGTTTGTTTGATTGAGAGCATGCATTGTTTGGCTGATTTAGGGACCCAGGTTTTGGAAGAGACCTTGACGTGGTACCTGGGCTTGTCTCATTTGGCCAGATACGGTAACTAACACTTATATTTTTGCTTTTAATCATAGCTGAGAGCTTGAAATTGAGTGTTGGACTTTCTCTGTGTGTTGTATTAATTTGTTTTGTAATTTTCCCTATGGGTCTTGCACCCAGACCTGTCTGGGGTTAACTGCCTGTGACTCTGGGGACAGCACAGCTTCCTGTGAGTGCCATTGAGCACCCAGGGCTGAGCATGTTGCAGGGTCATGGGATGTGTACCCAGTCCAGTCTGAGAGTGCAGTCCCCTTCCATGTTTTGTGTATATATACACACACATATATATATATATATATATATATATATATATATATATATATATATAAAAGCAAATTCCCAAAGAAGGATAAGCACAGTCTCACAAATCCTTTTAGCCATCAGGGTGCACTTTAAAAATAAATCCAAAGTCCCATCAACAAAGGAAATCACTGGTCTTCATAAAACATAACGTTCATTTAAAGGGCCACTGTAAGTAAATATTTTCTATGCCTGTTACTAACTAACTACCCCAAATACGCTTTTTATCAATAGCATTTCATTAACATATCTCTACCGTATATCAGAAATCTTGTCTGCAAATTTAATTGTTTTCCAAACCCACTCCGTGGGTATCCTTTGCTCTGTACCAATCCGTTTACAATACCTAGGTTTTAAAATGGCGCTTTAAACACAAATTTATTGGTTTAAGTATTTTGAACACGCAGTGCTGAAAATAGTGGGCAGGATAACGTGACATCATCGGCGAATAAAAGATTTTTAGAACGTTATGAAACTTCGTTTTGGAGAAAATATAGGTCAGTAAGTTTTAATTAATGCTTATTAACTTTAATATGTTAGTTGTTTAGCTTAAAAATTATAACAGAAAGTAATCCTTTAATTTCATCAATAAAACAGAGACACAACATTACTTTTGTAAACTTACATTTGAGTTAAGTAAAATGATGGTAAACTATTTGATTCCTCTTGTGTTAAAGTAATTTAATTAACATTACAGATTTAAAGGGAGAGTAAAACCTCCTTTTCCTGTAACTTGAATTTGAAACTTGTGGATTTTCCAGTCTTGAAAACTGAAAAAGAACATGGCAGGTGTTGCAAGCTTAACTCTGACACATATCTGTATCTAATTTGCAGTCTGTTATCTTATCATTTCTGGTGAAGTCAAACAATTGATAGTTTGTAAAAACAATGACAGTGGGAATCCCTGTCTTCTGAAGACTGAAGTCCAAATATGGAAAAATTGTGAGTGGCCATTGAAAAACAATTGCAGCAAGCAAGACATTTATCTGCTCTAGTGATGTTCAAAGCTTCTATGTGCTTCTATTTGAAAACTTCATGTTGTAATTACAAGGTGTTTACTGTCCCTTTAATCAATATTACATTTTTTTATTTTTGTATGTCATTGTCTTCTGTTAATATACAAAAAAGCCCTATAATGAAAATGAAATTTAGACCCAGGGAGACCTCAGCAAATAACTAAATGCATTCCTGTCAGTAAATACTGAGCTTCTTGTTTAGAAACTGGCTAGGACTTTAGGCCACAGAAAATCTCTTGATGAATTGAAAGAGATTAGTTCAGTATAGACTTCTCTGACAGGCATAAATATAGAAAGCTGTTTTTGTTTTGCATTTAAACATGCATATCTGGAGCATAATATTTTTTTATTCACTTTCATTTTATGTAAAATATTTGCTGATGCATTTAGCAGCTATTACTGTGCTATGATAAAATGCCAAGTGATAAGTAATAAATAATACCACAGAGTGCTAAACAAAATAGTAGAACAAAACCATATTGTGCATGTTTGTTGGGGGGGGGGGGGGGTTGCCTCGAACCTTTTTATTTGTTTAAAATTGTTGGAAGATATTTGTAACTTTAATAACACAAATTTTCTATATATCAGAAAGCATTTCTTTAATAGTTTGTCATTCCATACAAGATTTTTTTGTGTTACTCATTTATTTGTTGCCAGAAGATAAACACTGCTTTGACCTAGATATTCTAAAAGATTTAGCACTCTTTGGCCTATTTACTAGGCTCATATTCTTGCTTCATTTGTAATTACCTTTACAGTTGAAGCTAAGTGTTTTGCTAGCACACACAAAATGTGTAAAAATAATAAATAGAAATACAAAACTGTTAAATATATTGTTTGTTTTGCTACAAAATCTTAGAGGTAACATTTAAAGAATATGTCTAACACATCTTTTGGATGAACGTAGTGTAAAATTATTATCCATATATTTACTTATGTACACTACAAATCTCTGAATATATCAAACAATTTCTGATTGGTGTATGACTAGAACACATATACAATTAGCTGACTCATCTGAGCAGTTCAGTACTCAATCTGTGCAGCTTCTGATTAATTACTCAGAGTGATGCTGGGGGGGAAATTTTGGTAAGGGAGCAGGATTAGAGACTACATTTCTGTGTAACAATACATTTGCTGAAATTAAAATATGCATAAATACGTAATCTAAGTGAAATGAAAAACAAAGTAGCAGTGATACCACAGGAAAAGGAGATAAAGAACAACATATTCTTCTAAGAAAGAAAAGAGAAAAAAATAAATAGTGAGGAGTAAATAAAAACAATAGACAATGCTCAAACAATATAAATATAAATATATATATGAAATAAAGTTATACCAGCTTAGACACAATCTAATTAGTTGCTGAGCACAGATGAAACAAAGTTAAATTTTCATCCGGTGCAAAGAGGTAAGATGAATTTAGATAAAAATAAAAAGAAAGCAGCAACCAAGCTATACCTTTAACCAGCACTCGCTCATTAAGCAAATATAAGAGCTATGGGGCCAAGGCCAATAAGACAGTTACAGAGACTGACCATCCAATATATCAATATCCTTTAATTTCCAATAGTGTAATGACAAAAGAAATAAAGGCACTGTGCACAAACAGTAATGTATACCTTCCTCAACATAGAGGATAATAGACCAGAAAAAACCTTTAAAAGGAAAACACCAATAAAGTCTTGCTAAGGTAGCTACCAAAGCGTGTTGATCATAGCATGGTTAGACCACTGCAATTATAGGCCTGTTAATATTAGCAGTGTGTTAAACAGGTCTTGATTAATATGCAGGTTAGTATAGCAGTCCCCACAGTTCAGCGTAGCTGTCAATGAGATAGTTCCCACATGATTAATAATGGTGCAGCCAGATGCAGGATAGTGTTAAATCAGGTCGGTATACACCGGACACTAGTGTCTAAACGGTAGGTCTTATGTTATGTATCAGTTCATTCAGAGTCGTTATGAAGGGTTAATTGTGGATGTAAGAAAAGTAGCTGTCAAGTACCTTACTTGTGGGAGTGACGTCTCACTACCACCGCAAAGCCGTATACTCAGCCGGATTCACCTTTGAATTTCACCAGTGTGTTCACCCTCTCGACTCACGCCAATTCCGTTCTGCCTTACTAAAAAGCCAAACAACGCGTCCGAGCACTTCCACGCTCATGGAGCTCCAGTGGGAGTGGGCAACAAAACAACAACACGTGTTTCACCCAAACTAGTGTTCTGATTGGGCTTCCTCAGGCTTGTGTAACTGTCTTATTGGCCTTGGCCCCATAGCTCTTATATTTGCTTAATGAGCGAGAGCTGGTTATAAATATATAAATATATATATATATATATATATATATATATATATATATATATATATATATATATATATTAAAACATATAGGGCTAGATTACATAACGCAACTTAAGATAATTCATGTCAGGTCAGCGCACATGCAGAAGTTATATACTCCTGTCGGGTTATATGTATAAAAACTGAAAAAAATACAAAAATATTAAATTAAAAATAAAGAAATAAATTAAAAAAATAAAGATATTTTTTTACTGGCAGACTAGATGTCATTAACAAAGATGGCAGGGAGAAGTCAGAGGAAGGAGGGTTAGAGAGCTGTTTGGGTGTCATCAGGAAGGTTAGTGGGTGAGGACGGTTCCCTACTCTACAGAAAAATGTAATTAATGGTGGTGATTGACAAAAAACAGTTGACAAAAACTAATGGCAAACTAATGCACGTCTGCTGTTTCTGAACAAAGGGGACCACAGATAAGCTTTTGCAACCATTTTTATTATGACTGCAGTAGGTATGTGTAAATAATTTCAGTAAAAAGTCCAAAGTTTCCAAAAAAGTTAACATTTGTATTCTTTTATATGATCATATTTGGCAGCCTAATAGAGGAATCAAATATACCAAAATAGGCCTAGATCAATATCTTGGGTTGTCTTGTTTAGAAATATATATAGTTTTTTTAGGTAAAAAAAATACTTTATGTTTAAGCAGAGTTATAGCAAAATTGCTAAAAATTCTCCGGTATTTTGGGCAAGTTTGTCTCTGAAATTCCTGGTAAAGAAGGTGTTAATAGATTTTAAAGTGTCTTGATATATTATTGTGAAATTAAGCCTATTGCATTTTCTACACTGTGTGATGAGAGCAGGATGTGATGTCACTAGTATGTGGGCGGGGCTTAGGTCCGGTGTCTGTGTCGCAGTTAGTTTAGTACAATCAACCTGTCTGGATGTATATTGCTATGCTCTGTAATAAAATAGAGTTGTACCATAATTGCTGTGTCCTGTATATGTCCTGCATCTCATGACATGGTGTCAGAAGTTCTGGACTGCGCTTCTGTTCCTGATCGATTGCAATGTCAAAGTTTACCCCACCTGAGCCTTTTGACTTTTCTCAGCCTGCAGCTTGGCCCACATGGCGTCAGCGGTTTCAGCGCTTCAGGATTGCATCCAAACTGAACAAGGAGAGTGGTGAAGTACAAGTTAATTCTCTTTTATACTCTATGGGGAAAGATGTGGAGCCAGTGTTTAATGCTTTTACTTTCCAAGAAGGGGAAGAAGTTAACTTTGATATGGTTATGGATAAACTCAGTGCCCACTTTGTGCCCAAAAGAAATGTGATTCATGAGAGAGCTTGTTTTCACAAACGTAATCAGTGTGTGGGAGAATCTGTGGAGTCATTTGTGCGCAGCCTGTATGAATTAGCTGAATTCTGTGAGTTTGGTGTTGCTAAAGAAGAGCAAATCAGAGACAGAATAGTTATTGGAATTGCAGATGCTGAAGTCTCCCTGAAGCTGCAGTTAGAGCCTGATTTAACGTTAGAAGGGGCTATTAGGATGGCCCGCCAGAGTGAACTGGTGAAAAAGCAAAGTGCTGATCTGAGGTCTGAGAGTATTGTGGATGAAGTGCAACAGTCTAGGAAAACTACTAGTGAAAGGCACAGTGTGAGCGGTAGATCTAAAGTACTGGAAAGGCCTAGAAGTGGATGGGCGCAACATGGCCGATGCACACGGGGCTACCGGGCTCATGATCAGAGTACTATATGCCCGGCCAGAGATAAAAGATGCAGAAAATGTAACAGAATAGGCCATTTTGAAGTGGTGTGTAAAACTGAATACATTAAGGAGATGCAGGTGGACAGTGACCAGGAGGGTCAGGAAGTGTCTTTTGTGGGGTCTGTGGTGGAACGGACAAGCTCAGAGGAAGATTGGAAAGTTACTTTTACTGTAATGTGAGCCAAAGTTGATTTTAAGATTGACACAGGAGCAGATATCACTGTAATGTCTTTTGCTGAATTTATGAAACTGCCTCGACAGCCCCAGCTGGCGAAGGTTACTACAAATGTCCATAGTCCTGGTGGCCGCATTGATTGTGTGGGGAAATTTCTTGCCAGCTGTGAGTACAAGCAAAGGAAGTTTACCATGTGGGTGCATGTGATCCGAGGTCAGTGTGTTAACAGTTTATTGAGCAGAAAAGCAGCCTGTGACTTGGGCCTCGTGGCCAGAGTGAATGAGATTTCCGAAGATATTTTTGGCGAGTTGGGCCTACTGAACTGCAAACCTGTCCGTATAGCACTTAAAAGTGACGCAATCCCATACAGTATTTCTACCCCTCGTAGAATCCCGTTCCCGCTCATGCCTCAAGTGGAGAATGAGCTTATGCGCATGAAGTCTATGGGGGTTATTGAAGAGGTTGTTGAAGCGACTGATTGGTGTGCCCCCATTGTTCCAGTTGCAAAGAAAAACGGAAAGGTGCGCATCTGTGTGGACCTGAAAAGGTTGAATGAAGCAGTGAAGAGAGAGAGATTTGTGCTGCCGACATTAAAAGATATAGCTCCAAAGTTGGCTGGGGCGAAGTTCTTTTCCACATTAGACGCTTCTAGCGGCTTTTGGCAGATCCCCCTGGATCTAAAGTGCCGCAAACTGACTACCTTTATCACACCGGTAGGTCGGTTCTGCTTCTGCAGACTCCCCTTTGGGATATCCTCCGCTCCTGAAATCTTTCAAAGGGAAATGAGTTCTCTCCTGAGTGACCACATGGGCACAGCGGTCATCATGGACGACATTCTAGTGTATGGGTCTACAGTGGAGGAGCATGATCACCGTTTAAGTTGTGTGCTACAAAGAGTCCAGGCTGAAGCTGAATAAAGAAAAATGTCATTTTAGGAAAACTGAATTATGCTACTTTGGGCATATCATCAACGGGGATGGCATCAAGCCAGACCCCGAGAAAATTCGTGCTATTGAACAGATGAAAAGCCCTTCAGATGTACATGAGCTGAGACAGATATTGGGCCTTGTAAACTACGTGGGCAAGTTTCTTCCAGATTTATCAACAGTTTTACACCCTGTCACAGAGTTGCTTAAGAAAGACGGTGCCTGGGTCTGGGGACCTTCACAAGAAAAAGCTTTTCAGCATGCCAAGTCCCTGCTGGGGTCTGCCCCAGTGCTGGGGTTCTACGACCCTTCAAAAAGACTGTGGTTAGTACTGTTGCAAGCAGTTATGGGTTGGGGGCTGCACTCCTGCAGCTGAATGACAACAAACTACAGCCCATCGCCTACTGTTCCCACACACTGACGGCTGCGGAGTCAAAATACGCTCAAATTGAGAAAGAGTGCCTGGCTGCAGTTTGGGCCTGTGAGCGCTTTCAGCGTTATCTAGTGGGTTTGGAGAAATTTAGTCTGGAAACTGACCACAAACCGCTAGTCCCTCTAATCAATTCTTATGACATTGACAAAACACCCTTGAGATGCCAGAGACTTTTAATGAGACTGCTCAGGTTCAATGTTCAGGCAGTGCATGTGCCGGGGAAACAACTGGTTGTGGCAGATACACTATCCAGGCTCCCGCTGGCTGCTGCTGAAGAATCCTCCACGGAATCGGATGTGAAAGTGTATGTTGATTCAGTTCTGGCCTCTAAGTCCATTTCTTCAAGGAAACTGGAAGAGATAAAGAAAGAGACATATATGGACACAGATCTGCAAGAAGTTATAAGGTATATAAAAGATGGCTGGCCCGAGAGCCGGGCAGCCTGGATGTCTTTAAATGCTTACCAGCCATAGAGGTCGCAGCTCACGGAGCTGGAGGGGTTGGTGCTGTTCCAAGACCGCATTGTAATTCCTGTCAGCATGAGGAAGGAGATGTTAAACAGGATTCACGATGGCCACTTAGGCATTACAAAGTGCAGAGAAAGGGCAGCTACAGCTGTGTGGTGGCCTGGGATCAGCTCCGACATTGCAAATCACGTGTCTAAATGTGCCTTTTGCCGGGAACGCCGGCCTACTCAGAGAAGGGAGCCCTTAATGTCTACTCCGCTGCCTGCGGGGCCGTGGCAGAAAATAGCTGCTGATTTGTGTGAACTGCACGGGAAAAAGTTTCTTGTTGTGATCGACTACTATTCCAGGTATTTGGAAATTGCACCCTGAATGATATCACAAGTCAGGCCGTTATCATTCGCCTGCTTGTTCGCCCGCTGGGGTATTCCAATGGAGCTGGTGAGTGATAATGGTATGCAGTTCGCTTCTACAGAGTTCAGTGCTTTCAGCAGGGAATATGATTTTGTACATTCCACGTCAAGTCCACATTATCCGCAGGCCAACGGAATGGCTGAAAGGGCAGTTCAAACAACAAAATTCATTCTAAAGCAATCTGAGCCGTACCTAGCCCTCTTGTCATATAGGGCGACGTCCATTCAAGCCACCGGGTTTAGCCCGGCACAGCTGATGCTAGGATGCCAGATTCGCACCACTTTACCCTCAGTGGGTGTCTTCAAGCCGCCTGGCCCTGTTCCTCGGGACGAAGTCCTTAGGAGGGATGAAGAGGCCAAAAAGGGTTATCGTTTCTTCTACGACAGGAGACATTCTGTCAGGCCTTTACAGGAACTGAAAGCGGGCCAAAGTGTCAGAATTAAACTGGATGATGAGAAGAAATGGAAGACGCCTGCTACGGTAGTGGGCCGCTCTCCAGAACCAAGGTCTTACACAGTCCTTACAGAGGGAGGGACGGTTACACGCCGTAACCGAAGACATCTTCAGCCTGTACCTGAGAGTCTGGAACCGGATACCTCAGTACCACCGCCGGTGGGATTCCCTGTTCTAAGAGAGGTGCCTTCCCCTCAGGGATATATCTTTGCCTCCAGCAGACTCTTCTTCACCATCTTCTGTATCAGAGGACAGTTCATGCAAAGTTACATCAAGCGGAAGAGTGGTGAAACTTCCGGCCCAATACATTGACTGACTTTAGCTAGAACAGTGACCGGAAGTATGGGCAGAATAATCCCATGGTCACTGTGGACTAGGGTAGTCTACCCGATGTCCAAGTCAGGATGTAATTTATTTGTTCATGTTTTCTAATCTATCTGTTTTTATAATGTTCAAAAAAAAAAATGTTGTTGTATACCCTGTTGGTGTACCTTGTTATTTATTATATGCAAATGTATGCTTTGCCTTTGAAAAAGGGGAAGATGTGATGAGAGCAGGATGTGATGTCACTAGTATGTGGGCGGGGCTTAGGTCCGGTGTCTGTGTCGCAGTTAGTTTAGTACAATCAACCTGTCTGGATGTGTATTGCTATGCTCTGTAATAAAATAGAGTTGTACCATCATTGCTGTGTCCTGTATATGTCCTGCATCTCATGACACACTGTATTTTAAAGTTTTTTTTTAAAGCAGTAAGAAGTGAAATTGTATTGCATATTACTGTGTGACTTATTAAACCAGATGGAAAATAACAGGCAGTGACTGAAGATGTGTTGTTTATTTCCACAAGGTATTAACAATCTGACAACTCTGAAGTAAAATTACAAAAATGCAGCATATGTTGCCTTAATTAGTAGAAATACATTCTGTTTATACTGGCTCACATTGTTGATTTTCTCAAATTGATCAAAAACTCAATATGGAGTGGCTGGGAGATCTAATCCACTGTATTTACTGTAAATATACAGGTTTTTTTTTATAGGTATGCATCTTATATAAAGTTTAATTAGAATACAATAAATTATAAATAATTAAATTATGCAAATATATTAATTCCAAACAATTATACCATATTCAGAAATGTCAGTACATGTAAAGGGTTCGATTAGAAGTGGAGCAGTAATTTCCATTCCCACTTGCACATTAACTCCGCTCGGTTTCTGCTCTTTGTGAGAGTCGGATAACACACATATTACAAGTTAAAAGTAAATATTTATCGATTGAGTGCTAACCTGACGTGCGCGAAGAGCAGAAGTTAGAATATCATGGATGCATTAATATACTCTCCATTGACTTCAATGGAGAGAGAAAAATTGAAAAACCCTAGCATCTATACTTGCACACTAACCCAGATCACCATAAGCTTTGAAAGAATTTGAAATTTAAAATGAGCCAATAGGAATGCAAGGGTAACCATATATAAAAGGGGTACCTTACATTAAAAATTCAGTGTGCGGCTGGTGATTGCATGAAGAGGATATCAGGGATGAAGATAAGAAGATGAATGAAAACTGCCACCAGGATGAAGATAAGAAGATGGAGCACCGCAGGGATGAAGATGGAGTGTTGCTGTCTGGTTTCATCTTTAGCGAGTACCATCTTCGGGGTTTAGTGTTAGTTGTTTTTTAAGATTAGAGTTTTTATTTTATTTTTCCTGGGAAGCAAAATACCTAAATGCCATTTCAAGGACAATGCCTAGGGAGTATAAAATTGGAAAATTCAGATGGCGCTTAAAAAAAGCTGTGGGTTCAATACTAATACAAACTCTTAAAAATTCCCTCTTTGAAAAAAATTCTCACTAGATGCAGTCAGCTCTTCAAAACACTTAATTTATTAAACACAGTATGAAGACAATTCAAATGTCATTAAAAAATTGTTCAAATATCATCACAAATTCAATCATACGTTTTGGCCCAAAACAGTTACAATCACCATTCATACAGCCTACAATTTCTATTCAATGATAACTTTAACTATACTATATAAAAATTGATAAAATAACAGGTCAATATCAGTGCTTAATCAACAATAAAATAGTTCAACCATAAAATGCTCCTTCAACTTTTTTAGGTATACTGAGCTTCTATGAATTTCCTTACTGATCGTATCCTATGTAAACACTATGCAACATATAACCACCAGTGCAATGTTTGATATAAGAGAATCGTAGTGTTAACTTGCTGTTAGTCAGTTCAAACAGTATCAGCTGTCTCCAATTGTAAATAATGTGCAATGTTCTTAAACAACTTGGTTATTCAATCACCACCTCTTTCCAAATGCGCTTCCAAATTACAAACACTCTTGGTGCTGGGTGTGCTAATACAGTCTCTTTCCAATAGTATCGCTTTTTTTCTTTTGTCACAGGTTTAATTAAGCGTGTTAGTCTCCTCTAATTATATCTGACATTATCAGTGCAGGGAACCCTGTGCTCTTAATCACACACGTTCTCACCTGCTCCTTATCGATTTCTTGTCTGGCTGTTCCCCACCGGCAGGTACGCTGTGTTTGGTGCGTCTCAGGATACCGGGTTTCTTTAGTAACGATCTTCACTTGCGGAAGTCTTGGTATGGTTACTATTTACCTCCCAGCCGTCAGGAAAGCCTTAGGTCTCTGCACATAGGTACTAAGTATGCAGAGTCCTTGCATTTAGAATAAACTCCAAATTATTAAGTTCCACAGAGAGTATGCTTATCACCTTCAACGTTTCACCCCTAAGGTGTGGGGCTTTCTCAAGATACTGCATACTATGTGAGATACTTCTTAAATCCCCTAAGGTTACCTATGATTCGTTGTACTTAATTGTATTTACTATTTCATCCTGGAAGTACTTCTTCAGGTGGGATCCACATGTTTCTGTCAATGCAGGTGAGTGGTAGCCTTTTTGACAGTTTACACTACTCTTCTCAATTGCTCTGTGTGTAGTTGCAGGATGACAAAAATGCTTAAAAAAAAAAAAAATTCTTAAAAATACATAGATAAATAGAAAAATAAAAAACCTAGTGCCTTCATACTGAATTTTTTCAAAAACATTCTTGAAAACTTCATATAAAAATCTTATGCATCAAAACAACTTTTTATGGGGATTCGAACCTCTGACCCCCTGGTTTAAGGGCTGGAAGGTGTCCTCTAAGCTAGTGGGGCTGAATAGAATCTCCCTGCTTTTCAACTTACTCAACTCAAACATCCTACATTCTATAACCACTACATCCAGAGTTCAAAACGCCAGAAATAAAGACCTAAATGGAAGAAGGGAGATTTCAGCCTGCATTAATATAAAAACCAACCGTCATTAATAAACTATCAATAAAGTTATTTTTATTTTATAAACAATTAAATTCAGAAATTAATTGAAAAATAATTTTTCAAAGTTAAAAAATTAAAACATTAATTCAACAGAGAGGGATCAAACCCAAGTCTCCAATACAGAAGAGCTAATTTAATACCACTAGGCTATGAAGGCTGTTTGGTTCTTAAAGATAATCCTAATAGCTTAATCTATGACATCCTATTCTATACCTTAATGTTAGTTGGGAGTGTTATAATTCTATATATACATTGGTCTAAAGTTCCTAAGTATCTATAAGTATATGTAAATGTATAAGAGGCCTCCAGATCTTAGACAGAAGCTCACAGTTTCGGATAATTAAATCACCTCTACTCTATCTCCCTTTAAGTTAAGAAGGGGCTGATATCCAGCTCTGAATTTAGACCGTTGGGGTGTAGGGTGTTGAAATTATAGATCATTTCTGCCTCCTTCCTTAGGAGCAGATTTTCAAAATCCCCCCCTCCAATTACGTCTGACTTTACACAGTCCCCAAAATTTAAGGTCCTTTGTGTTACTTCCATGAGTGTCCCTGAAGTGCTGATACAAATGTGTTTCTTGATGGCCTTTTTCAATTTGCCAAAGATGTTCACGGATTCTATCCCGGAGCATTCTAGATGTCTCTCCTAAATAAATTAGACCACATGAGCACTGTAACATGTATACAACGCCCCTACTATTACAACGTATGGTGTCTCTTATTGTGTAGGTAATATTTTTTGCAGGTATATAGAATTTGGAGTTTATTCTAAATGCAAGGACTCTGTGTACTTAGTACCTATGTGCAGAGACCTAAGGCTTTCCTGACGGCTGGGAGGTAAATAGTAACCATACCAAGACCATGCGCAAGTCAAGATCGTTACTAAAGAAACCCGGTATCCTGAGATGCACCAAACACAGCGTACCTGCCGGTGGGGAACAGCCGGACAAGACATCGATAAGGAGCAGTTGAGAACGTGTGTGATTAAGAGCACAGGGTTCCCTGCACTGATAATGTCAGATATAATTAGAGGAGACTAACACGTTTAATTAATCCTGTGAAAAAAAAAAGCGATACTATTGGAAAGAGACTGTATTAGCACACCCAGCACCAAGAGTGTTTGTAATTTGGAAGCGCATTTGGAAAGAGGTGGTGATTGGATAACCAAGTTATTTAAGAACATTGCACATTATTTACAATTGGAGACAGCTGATACTGTTTGAACTGACTAACAGCAAGTTAACACTACGATTCTCTTATATCAAACATTGCACTGGTGGTTATATGTTGCATAGTGTTTACATAGGATACGATCAGTAAGGAAATTCATAGAAGCTCAATATACCTAAAAAAGTTGAAGGAGCACTTTATGGTTGAACTATTTTATTGTTGATTAAGCACTGATATTGACCTGTTATTTTATAAATTTTTATATAGTATAGTTAAAGTTATCAGTGAATAGAAATTGTAGGCTGTAAGAATGGTGATTGTAACTGTTTTGGGCCAAAATGTATGATTGAATTTGTGATGATATTTGAACAATTTTTTAATGACATTTGAATTGTCTTCATACTGTGTTTAATAAATTAAGTGTTTTGAAGAGCTGACTGCATCTAGTAAGAATTTTTTTCAAAGAGGGAATTTTTAAGAGTTTGTATTAGTATTGAACCCACAGCTTTTTTAAGTGCCACCTGAATTTTCCAATTTGATACTCCCTAGTTATATAGCTACCTAGGAAGAAGGTAGCTTCTATTAGGTTGGCCAGTTGGGGAACCCAGCGCATCACTTCACACTAATTTTATTAAGGACAATGCCTAGCCAAATGCCCTTTTCAGGGCACTTTTAAGAGTAGTTTTATTTAGATAGACTTTTTTTTGGGGGTGGGGGGGTTAATTGTAGGGGTTTGTAAAAAAAAAATATTTCACTAAAAGAGCTGACACTTTAGGGCAATGCCCTATAATAGGCGCTTTTAAGGGCTATATCTGTAGTTTAGTGTTAGTATAGTTTTTTTTTTCAGTGCTGTTTTAGAATAGGCATAATTGATTTTTTTATTTTTGGTAATTTGTTATTTTTTGTAATGGTAGTTTTTTTTATTTATTTATTTATTTTTATTAATGTTAGCTTAATTTTTTTTTTCAAGATAAGGTTATTATTATTTTTTTTTACTTTATTTAGGTAAGTTTTTTTTAATTATTTTTTTTAAAAGTAGTTAGTTTTTTTTTAAAGTTAAGGTTAGTCTGTTCTGGGGTAACCTAGGGGGTGATAGGTTAGGGGTTTAGATGTTAGTGGGTTACTTTGCGATGGGGGTGTTGCGGTTTAGCAGTTAATAGTGTAGTGGGGGTGTGGCAGTTTAGGTGTTAATAGACGAGTTTAGTAAATCTGTTTCCTCTGGCCAAACTTTTTTAAGTTTGAGCGGTAATTGTGTTTGAGTGATCACATTTACTTTCAGCTTGTAATAGGAGCGAACATTATCACTCAATGTTGCCCATAGAGATTTAAACAGCGCACCACTTGTAAAATGGATTTGAGCATAAATAACACCGCAATCTTGCAATTGTTTTTACGCTCCTCCCGCTAACGATAGTGCTCCACTTGTAATCTGGCCCAAAATTGGGTGCCATAAAATTTATTTAACCTATTGTAGGTGTAAGGGTGTAAGAAGCCATTCATTTTAATATTACCACAGGAAATATTATAATAGATTGATAATGTCTTTGTCTTTGCTTGCATATTTTGCCCATTGTTGTTGTTGTTATTATTATTATTATTATTATTATTATTTTTATTACATTTTGAGATTGGTAATTTTTTCTTATTTTTCTTATGGACATTGTTCTGATAAAAAATTGTCCGATGTGTACGAAAGAGCAATATAGGAATTTAAGTAGGTGAAAAATATTTTTTACCTTAAGAAATATATTAAAAGGACAGTAAAGAATAAAATAAACTATCATAATTCATATAGAGCATGTAGTTTTAAACAAATTACTTATATTATTCATTTCTACTGGTATTCTTTGATCAAGAGCATAGCAGCAGTAAATCACTTCTGTGAGCTAGCTGCTGATTTGTGGTTGTACCAATATGCCTTTTGTCATTATCTCACCTGATGTACTTAGTTAGCTCACAATAGTGTACTGCTGCTTCTGAGCATACTCTTTAACAAAGGGTATTATTATTATTATTATTATTGTTATCGTTTATTTGCAGAGCACCAACAGATACCGCAGCGCTATAAACATAAGCGGAGTACAACAAAACATTTATAGGGATCAAATGGGTAGAGGGCCCTGCCAAGAGTCACACTTGTAGTCAGCTCTTAAAAAGGTGATCTAAAAGCAGCTGGACTCTTAGGCTTACATGCTAAGGGGGTTTAAGGGGATAGCAATGGAGGAGAGGAACTGGTATAAAGAAAGGTTAGCGTAGGTTGTATGCATCCCTGAACAGTAGAATCTTTAGGGAGCGCTTGAAGCTTTTAAAGCTAGGGGAGAGTCTTGTGGAGTGAGGCAGAGAGTTCCACAAGATGGGAGCCAGTCTGCAGAAGTCCTGTAAACGGGAGTGTGAGGAGGTAACAAGAGAGAAGGAGAGTCAGGGCCGGACTTCCCATTAGGCACAGTAGGCATGTGCCTCCAGGCGCACTGCAGCGAGAGGCGTCTGCCTGTATAAATTTAATATGCATCTTTACAATATTACTGGGGTGGCTTAGTAAAAGCTGCAGCAAATATTTTTTTTTATTTTTATTTATTTTTAAACTGTAAATACACAATGAGGGCGCTTCAGGCTTTTGTCCCTACAGGCACCTGAGATGTAAATCCGGCCCTGAGGAGAGTAGGAGGTCATGAGCAGAGTGAAGGGGATGGGAGGGAGAGTATCTGGAGACAAGGTCTGAGATATAGGGTGGAGCAAGGCAGTTGAGGGCTTTGTATGTCAGAGTGAGAATTTTGTGTTTAATCCTAGAGGCAAGAGGAAGCCAGTGAAGGGATTGGCAGAGAGGTGCAGCAGATGAAGAATGATAATGATAATTAACTAGGAGCTAGGAGTATTAAGATAATAAAGCACATTTGATAAAAGTTGTTTAAATTTGCTTTGTATGCTCTATCTGAATTATGAAAGAAAAAACATGTGTTTTTTATGTCCCTCTAAGATTGCACAAGAGCTCTATTGTGCGTTCCTGAACCTGCCCTATCAATTAGCAGGAGTTGCTAATCACTCTTGGTCTGAAAAGTCTGGGCTGATTTTAATTTGGCACATCTGGGGTGACAGAGAGGTCAGGAAGTTGCAGACATGACCACAGCCTCTTAAATTGCAGTTGCAAACTCCCATGAGTGAAGCTGTACAATAATTTCTTAGATACTGCTAAAAAAGCTTTAAAATTAGGCCCTTTAAATTTTGACTGATCTGGATTTTTAAAATAATAAAATAAAAATGTTTTCTACATGAAGGTTATGTAACTATAGTTGATCTGATCAGCATAGCTTCAAAGTTGATTGTGAACTATAAATAAATGAAATTAGCTGATTGCTGCACATTTCATGCTGTGTCTGAATCTGTAAAGCTTCATTTTGACTTTACTGTTCCTTTAAATAACAGCTGTTTAATTTGAAATATAAGCTAATACTACAGCAGTTGTTTTCAAACCTGTCCTCAGACCTCCCCAATAGGCCAGATTGTGAGGATATCTGAATTAGAGCACAGGTGAAATAATCAGCTGATTTGTATACATGGTTATAAACCTGCTCTCACCCAATGTAATCCTGAAAATCTGGCCTGTTAGGGAGGTCTGAGGAGAGGTTTGAAAACCAGTGTACTACAGTATTTGTTTTGTCTTTTTAGCTTATCCTCACTGGCTGATAAAGACAACTACCTCTGTTTTACTGGTAAAGAGGAATGCACCATTGCAAAAATGACAAGAAAATGTTGATTTATGCTCGGCAATAACATGAGTATTAAAAAAAAAAAATGAAATATATTTTTAAATGCCATATTTTAGATCAATGAATAAAATATTGAATACAATGCCCCTTTTGTTTTAGCTATGCAAATAATTTAAAAATGTTTTTCTAAAATGTTGTATATAGTATAGAATTAGTT
Organism: Bombina bombina; assembly: GCF_027579735.1. NCBI lineage: Eukaryota > Metazoa > Chordata > Amphibia > Anura > Bombinatoridae > Bombina > Bombina bombina. Next base: position 924,429,162 of record NC_069504.1, on the reverse strand, counting down.
ATCGGTCCTAAAGAAAAGCAGCTGGCTTGTATATAAAGATATAGTAATTATGCATTTTCTTTCAGCTTTATTAAAAGGGTTTAAAATACAATTTGTGGGTTTGAGTCCTATGGAGCTCTGTTTATTAACCTTCAATAGCAGCTTCAGAGCCTCAACATTTCGGGCTCATTCAAAGCGAGCCTGACATGTTAGTTAAAGGGACAGTTAAGTCCAAAATAAACTTTAATGATTCAAATAGGGCATGTTATTTTAAACAACTTTCCAATTCTTTTTTATCACCAATTTTGCTTTGTTATCTTGGTATTCTTAGTTGAAAGCTAAACCTAAATAGGCTCATATGCTTATTTTTTAGACAGTTTTTCACCACTAGAGGACATTAGTTTATGTGTTTCATATAGATAACATTGAGCTCACGCACGTGAAGTTACCTAGGAGTAAGCACTTATTGGCTAAAATTCAAGTCTGTCAAAATAACTGTAATAAGGGGGCAGTTTGCAGAGGCTTAGATAAAAGGTCATTATAGAGGTAAAACGTGTATATTATAACTGTGTTGGTTATGCAAAACTGGGAAATAGTTATTAAAAGGGATTATCTATCTTTTTAAACAACACAAATTCTGGTGTTGACTGTCCCTTTAAATGCTACTTAACCTCTCTAAAACCTCTCTAAAAAACTTTAGGTGGCGGATTGCAATCATCCTGACCGGGGGGGGGAGGGGGGGACGGCATTGCACAATCAACAGATTGTGCAATGTTAAATGCAGACAGCCTACTGCTACACACTCGCCGCAAGGCTAAGTGGACAAAGTTCAAGGCAGCGAGCCTCGTCCACACGCGGAATGATTAATGGAGCCCTTGGTCTTTTTTTTTTTTTTTTTTTTTTTTTTAAATAAGGTCTTTTTTTTTTAATAAGAGTTTTTCATAGTTCATATTCGAAACCATCCAAAAACTTTCACGGCTAAAGTAATGTAGCATATAGTTTACCTGACTCATATTTATGGTGCATTATAATGAGCAAATCCATCCAAGATCCAGGTCTAAACTTTTTCCAATAAAACTACACTTTACTAAAACTATGCATTAAAATTGCACAAAAATATTATATATATATATATATATATATATATATATATATACAGGGAGTGCAGAATTATTAGGCAAATGAGTATTTTGACCACATCATCCTCTTTATGCATGTTGTCTTACTCCAAGCTGTATAGGCTCGAAAGCCTACTACCAATTAAGCATATTAGGTGATGTGCATCTCTGTAATGAGAAGGGGTGTGGTCTAATGACATCAACACCCTATATCAGGGGTGCATAATTATTAGGCAACTTCCTTTCCTTTGGCAAAATGGGTCAAAAGAAGGACTTGACAGGCTCAGAAAAGTAAAAAAATAGTGAGATATCTTGCAGAGGGATGCAGCACTCTTAAAATTGCAAAGCTTCTGAAGCGTGATTATCGAACAATCAAGCGTTTCATTCAAAATAGTCAACAGGGTCGCAAGAAGCGTGTGGAAAAACCAAGGCGCAAAATAACTGCCCATGAACTGAGAAAAATCAAGCATGCAGCTGCCAAGATGCCACTTGCCACCAGTTTGGCCATATTTCAGAGCTGCAACATCACTGGAGTGCCCAAAAGCACAAAGTGTGCAATACTCAGAAACATGGCCAAGGTAAGAAAGGCTGAAAGACGACCACCACTGAACAAGACACACAAGCTGAAACGTCAAGACTGGGCCAAGAAATATCTCAAGACTTAGATTTTTCTAAGGTTTTATGGACTGATGAAATGAGAGTGAGTCTTGATGGGCCAGATGGATGGGCCTGTGGCTGGATTGGTAAAGGGCAGAGAGCTCCAGTCCGACTCAGACGCCAGCAAGGTGGAGGTGGAGTACTGGTTTGGGCTGGTATCATCAAAGATGAGCTTGTGGGGCCTTTTTGGGTTGAGGATGGAGTCAAGCTCAACTCCCAGTCCTACTGCCAGTTTCTGGAAGACACCTTCTTCAAGCAGTGGTACAGGAAGAAGTCTGCATCCTTCAAGAAAAAACATGATTTTCATGCAGGACAATGCTCCATCACACGCGTCCAAGTACTCCACAGCGTGGCTGGCAAGAAAGGGTATAAAAGAAGAAAATCTAATGACATGGCCTCCTTGTTCACCTGATCTGAACCCCATTGAGAATCTGTGGTCCATCATCAAATGTGAGATTTACAAGGAGGGAAAACAGTACACCTCTCTGAACAGTGTCTGGGAGGCTGTGGTTGCTGCTGCACGCAATGTTGATGGTGAACAGATCAAAACACTGACAGAATCCATGGATGGCAGGCTTTTGAGTGTCCTTGCAAAGAAAGGTGGCTATATTGGTCACTGATTTGTTTTTGTTTTGTTTTTGAATGTCAGAAATGTATATTTGTGAATGTTGAGATGTTATATTGGTTTCACTGGTAAAAATAAATAATTGAAATGGGTATATATTTGTTTTTTGTTAAGTTGCCTAATAATTATGCACAGTAATAGTCACCTGCACACACAGATATCCCCCTAAAATAGCTAAAACTAAAAACAAACTAAAAACTACTTCCAAAAATATTCAGCTTTGATATTAATGAGTTTTTTGGGTTCATTGAGAACATGGTTGTTGTTCAATAATAAAATTAATCCTCAAAAATACAACTTGCCTAATAATTCTGCACTCCCTGTATATATATATCACTCCCAATACTCATGTGTGAAGTGTTTCACTCACACATTTAGGGCTCAATTTTTTATGTGTTCTCCTCAGCTCTTCTTTAGAGAAGCGCATATGTGCGCTCAAATTGATAAAAAAAAATGCTTTTCTGCGCTTCTCCATAGGAGAGCTGAGGAGATCTAAAGCAGTGTTAATTTTGACGGCAAATTTCAATTTAATTTTAGTTTTAGTCTTTTGACTAAAATGCCATCTTAGTTTTAGTCGTATTTTAGTCATCTGAATTGTTTTAGATTTAGTCTAGTTTTAGTCGACTGAATCTCCAGTAGATTTTAGTCGACTAAATCTCCAGTAGATTTTAGTCGACTAAATCTCCAATAGATTTTAGTCGACTAAAATCTAAGGGGTTTAGTTATGGTGTAATGCATTATTTAAGTATGTCTCTATAATTTGCAAACTGATTATATACTCCAGGAGAAAACATAACACCTGTTATTATTTATGGTATTAAGGTTTAAACATGCAATACAGACACAGATTTAGCCGTTGTGATATATAACATCTTTATTAAACTTAAAATTAAATAAAACCAAGTTTCATAAACAAACAGAAGTGCAACTTTAAAATATAAAAAACAAAACTGTAAACTGTATTGCCCAATATAAAAACTTTTAACAGTTCTCTGTTATTAATTAAAACAAGTATCAAGTAACTCAACACAACAAAAAGTTTCTGCAGCTAGCACAGGCACAGCATAACTTAAACCCATACTCATGGATTATGCTTATTTCTATAGGAAGAATCAATTGATTGTTCACAAATTCTAAACATTTTTGGCAATGATATTAGCACTGCTCTAGAACTTCCAAACTCATTATATACTCCTGGAGTAAAGGTTTATTAACCTGTTTTTATTTATGGTATTAAGGTTTGAACATGCAATAGAGATTTAACTGTTGTGGTATATAACATGTCTTGATTTATCTTAAAATGTATTAAAATTAAGTTTCATAAATTTGACAAAAGAACAGTAATTTGATATGGATTGATTACAAAACTTTGCATAAAATGTTTTTGTCAGCAAATTTTGATTTAGTTTTAGTCATAGTCTTTTGACTAAAATGCCATTTTACTTTTAGTCGTATTTTAGTCATCAGATTTTCTTTAGTTTTATACTCATTTTAGTCTAGTTTTAGTCGACGATATTAACATTGATCTAAAGATAAATTTCTAAAGCTGTTCACCACAGTAGCTATGGATAATTTTAATGCATACATTTGCAGGAGAACTTTCAGTCCTCTACTAGTCAAATTAACGAGGAGTACTATAAGAAATACGACTAAAAGAAGCTAATTTAACCCTTTTTTGTAGCATATGTTGTCCAAGGAGGATATTAGGAGAATTTTACAGTCAAACTTGCAGAATTTTTGGCGCTTTTATTAATGATAAATAAGGGCATTATTTCTAATGCACATTTTTAGGGGCAATATAGGAGAATAGCAATTATAAAATGAGCCCTAAATACCTATTTCAGATAACTGATATAAGATTTTCTATCCTTTATAGTAATAATACTGTATTGACTTTATTGTTTGTGGTTAGAAGCTGAACCATAAAAAAATAAACAAAAGTAACTGCATTCTAAGATATCATCCATTCTGTTGTATTAATTAATGTTTTGGGGGGTTTTGTCAGCTTTTTTTTCTTCTTTAAATGGTCTCTAGATGATAGTACTGCAGAATTGGCAGATGCCACCAACTTTTTTTTTTATAATAAAAACTTAGGATGCAACTAATCAGGTTATCTTCTTTCTTCTTTTTTTTCCCTGTCTTCTTTCATTTCCTTTTGTGTTTTTATTTTTGACTGCTAATTTGAGTGCTTAAATGCACATCTGCATATTTCTTTATTTTCCTGAATTTTACTACTGGCCTTTTTGTCTGTCTTATTCTTTTCATTTTTTTCTCTCTTTTCTTCTCTTTCAAAGTGAAATGCAATGGTATTTTGCGGTCACAGCAATGTGATCACTCTCCTATTGTTCTGTATGTCACGCCATTGACAAACCAACTGTTATTGTTACAATAGGAGATTACATTTTCTTGCAATGAGATTTAACCCTTTGAGTGCTAATGATGGCTCTGAGCCATCACAGAGTTTCCCACTCTGGTGCTAATGACGGCTCAGGGCCGTCACTAGCACTCTCCCACCTTGAGGGAGATCTGGGGGCTCCCACCCAATCCTACCCTGGCGATCATGCCTGTAGAGTGACAGGCATCGCCGGGGCTTTCCGTTTTGCGTGGTGACGTCACGCGTAATAACGTGATGTCGTCACCGCACAACTTTTTTATACTTAACAATGTTAAGTATAGGAGCAGGGGGCATGCTGCTTAGAAGCCTGTATCTCAGGCATCTAAGCAGCTACAGACCCCCAAGACCCACCATTGGAAAGGTAAATCCCTACAATGTAAGTCTTGGGGTTCTAACAAAAAATAAAAAAAATATTATTCATAAATGAAATTAAATTTAACGAATAATGTTCTTCTGGTGCGCACAAAGTTATAGTTACTACCACCATTGTGTTTTCTCTCTTACTACTGCTCTTTTAGATCTGCCACATTAGAGGCCACCAGCTGGTAGGACAATACAACACTTGTCCTTAGAAATCACCTTTGTTGCTGTTTAATCTCTTGGGATATGCTCACTCCCTGTGATATCTCCACTGCCATTGGGTTCACAGTTTCATCCTTAAACTTCTGTTTTGTGTTCTTTCTATACAGTAGTTAGCATTGGTGTAGAGTTTTATTTTCAATGTATTTCAGCCATTAACACCAGCTTTATGAAGCATTAATGTTATATTGGCCTGTTTCAGAATTGAATATTTTCAGCTTCTGTAAACTGGCAAACACAAGAGCTTGTGAAAGACATTGGCTAAATAATTGGACAATCACATGTGCAAAGAGGCAAATATCGATCTGTATTGATACTAAACTTCACAATTGAAAAATCTGACTTGTTTGTTTAGAGTGCTTGGTAACAATTTCTGATAAGATCCATTTAAAAAATATATTAAATTTAGTGTATATGTTATTATGAGAATATTGGTAAATAATAAAGGATAACTTTGTGTGGATTCTACTTTTCACATATGAGTTAAGCTGAAGATATCCAAGGCTGCTACATTAGTTGCTTATGTAGTCGTGTTACAATGGATTAAATGGCAAATTATCTAAGCTTCGACTAGATAACACAATTTTTTTTCATGCAAACCCTCAGGTGCTGCCTGGTGGAATTATCTAAAAAAAAACGGACGTCCCTGTGAGTAGCAGATGTCTCCTATTGAAAATTTAAGGAGCTTGCATGAAAGGGAAACTTCGCTGTGTAGGACAAAGTAGTAGGGGGAGTACTTGCTGCTTAAAATTGCATGCTCTGTCCCAATCATGAAGAAAAAAAATGGGGTTAGTGTCAGTTTAAACATTTCAGTTTTGACTAGAATTCTGTGTTTTTATTACAGATTGATACTGTTGCTTTGAAGCATGTACTTAGTGATTGGGATTTGTTGATTTCAAAACCAAATTAGATCACAACGTTCTCACCAGAGGAATTTAGATTGGTATTGAATAACCAATATACAACATCTTTTTTTATACTTTATACAAAATGGGTACAGATTAAATTGAAGTATAATGAAACTTTCTAAAAGCAAAATATGGTTAGGCTGAAAACAAATTAACTAGATAGATATGCAAGGAAAATGCAAAGGAAAGCAGAAAAGTTTTGTAGTGGTTCACACGTGAGCTTAATATCTTCTTGCAACATTCTAATTGAGTAAAGACAATATCCTGTAATGTTTCACTGATCTTACCTTGCTGCATAAACTGCTTTGGGATAATCATTATCTAAATGAAGTATTTAGGCTGGCATGGAGAGCAAATTCATAATTACTTTCAAATTTTATTTGTAAATCTTTTATTGCATATTGTGCCAAGAGGTAAATCATGAGCTTTGTTTTATGCATTATAGTTACAGATCTATTTGACAATGTTTTATATAAGTAACTTTTTAGTGTGCAATGTTTAAACTACACTACTTGAAGTTATTCTGTGGAGATAGTATTTGCATTCTGTAAAACAGTTAAGCTCTAAAATGTTTATGTGTTACCATATTGTTCCATTTGCCTAATGTTTTTTTAGGGGGAATGTTCTTGTTAAAATCTTTCCATCTGTCATTCAGTATGAATATTTTTTTAACCATAAGAACTAGAATGCTGATTCAGCATAACAAAGTACTTACTTTAAGCATAAAATAAAACTCAGCTATATGTACGTAATGTTTACATCCTGCCTAACATATTTCAGGTATACCTAGTACTATTTCCTTCTCAACTACAGCAAACTCTTACCTATCTCCCTATCATACTTTTTTTAACACTTTAATAATTGTTACTGCTCAACTCTTCACCTTCTCTTGTAAATTATTTTCTTAAATAAAACTTACTCTTATTAAATCTATATAGCCTATTCATGCATTTAGGAGTCCTAATTAGACAACATTTTAGTTTATATTTAAACATGGTATTAAAGGGACAGTATACTATAAAATTAATTTTTTTACTAGCTGCAGAGTATAAAATATATGAAATTTGCTTTTTTCAAGGCTTATTTGTGTATATGAATTAGCTGATTTTGTGTTTTGATGCCACAACCTAATAATATGGGTTGAGCTTGTAGGTATAATCAGATCTCATTACTTATCACATTGTGTATATTTTCAAATGCCAATATAATATATTTAATACACTCCAGCAGGTAACGTGGATCAATGGGAAAAAATTAAAGGGGAGAACATTTTTGAGTAATCTGTCTCTTTAAGTAATATTCTATGATTATTATTTTATATATATATAATATATATATATATATATATATATATACAAGTGAACCATTTTTTTATACTGAATATCTAGTCATTCTAGTTTTTCTCCCTATGCTTATCATATAGAAATGAAAAGATTTGGTTTCATTATAAACCCTTTGTAAGTAAAGCTTGGTATATGGCTGAGACCCTCCCCCCAAAAAAAACAAACATACATAACATTTCCACTGTGCATGTTTCACAATAACTTTATATCTACATTATACATAATAATTAATCAGATCAGTTGTGCCGCAGTGCATACATATTGGTCTTGATAAAAGCTCCAACGGCAGCACTTCTCTCTTTGTATGGTCTAAAACATTGACCTTTTTTATATATTGGATTAATACATTTTGTACTTTTTTTAAAAAAGAACCCGTGATTGTTTTTTCCCTTCAAAGATTGTGTTTATTTCTTTAAAAGACACCAAGGCAACATACAACTGTTTATATAGTATATTATATATATATAATAGTATATATATAGTATATATATATACTATATATATATATATATATATATATAATATTATATATATATATATACTGTATATACACACATACAGAGAAAAACACACACTAAGGAGCGAAAAACTAGCTCAATAACTTGTTAGCTTGTTCTATTTTGATTTACCACCTGGGAGCAGCTTCTTTTTAGCCTAGAAATGCTTTTCACAGAGTATAATTTTCCTGTAGTATATCACGCTGATCTTGCTTATTTAGGTAAGTCCAGCCCCTCTCCTGAACAAGAAACACTGCAACCCAGACAATTGTTTCGGCCTTCATAGGTCCTTATCAGTAAGGTGCAGCCATAGTCCTGTAAAACACTGAACAAGTCCACATCTGGTTGTTCCTTGGTTGTTCATTTCTTGAGAGTGTTCTTCTGTGTGTGTGTATGTATATATAATAATTAGATATATATATATTTACATACAGTTACATATGTATATATATAATATATATATATATATATATATAGTTGTGCTCATAAGTTTACATAACCCTGGCAGAATTTATGATTTCCTTGGCCATTTTTCAGAGAATATGAATGATAACACAAAAACTATTCATTCACTCATGGTTAGTGTTTGTCTGAAGCCATTTATTATCAATCAACGGTGTTTACTCTTTTTAAATCATAATGACAACAGAAACTACCCAAATGACCCTGATCAAAAGTTTACATACCCTGGTGATCTTTGGCCTGATAACATGCACACAAGTTGACACAAAGTGGTTTGAAATGGCTGTTAAAGGTAACCATCCTCACCTGTGATCTGTTTGCTTTTAATTAGTGTGTGTGTATAAAAGGGCAATAAGTTTCTGGACTCCTGACAGACCCTTGCATCTTTCATCATGGCTGCACTGACGTTTCTGGATTCTGAGTCATGGGGAAAGCAAATAATTGTCAAAGGATCTGCGGGAAAAGGTAGTTGAACTGTATAAAACAGGAAAGGGATATAAAAAGATATGCAAGGAATTGAGAATGCAAATTAGCAGTGTTCACCACTCTAATAAAGAACTGGAAAAATGATGGGGTTCTGTTGAAACCAAACACGGTCAGGTAGACCAATTAAAAATTCATCCACAACTGCCAGGAAAATTGTTCGGGATAGCAAAGACAAACCCACAAATAACTTCAGGTGAATACAGGACTCTCTGAAAACATGTGGTGTGGCTGTTTCAGATGCACAATAAGGAGGGGCACTTGAAGAAAGATGGGCTGCATGGTCAAGTCGCCAGAAGAAAGCCATTACTACGCACATGCCACAAACTATCCCGCTTACAATACGCCAAACAGCACAGAGACAAGCCTAAAACCTTCTGGCACAAAGTCATTTGGAGTGATGAGACTAAAATTTAGCTTTTGGTCACAACCGTAAACACTACATTTGGAGAGAGTCAGCAAGGCCTATAATGAAAGGTACACCATTCTACTGTGAAACACGGAGGTGGATCGCTGATGTTTTGGGATGTGTGAGCTACAAAGGCACAGGAAATTTGGTCAGAATTATGGTAAGATGAATGCAGTATGTTATCAAATAGAACCCCTCATTTTCCAGTTCTTGATTAGAGTTTGAACACTGCAGATTTGCATTCTCAATTCCTTGGATATCTTTTAATATCCCTTTCCTGTTTTATACAGTTCAACTACCTTTTCCTTTGACAATTATTTTTGCTTTCCCCATGACTCAGAACTCAGAATCCAGAAACGTCAGTGCAGCACTGGATGAAAGATGCAAGGGTCTGTCAGGAGTCCAGAAACTCATTGACCTTTTATACCACACACACTAATTACAAGCAAACAGATCACAGGTGAGGATGGTTACCTTTAATAGCTATTCAAACCCCTTTGTGTCAACTTGTGTGCATGTTATCAGGCCAAATATCACCAGGGTATGTAAACTTTTGATCAGGGTTATTTGGGTAGTTTCTGTTGTCATTATGATTTAAAAAGAGTAAACACAGTTGATTGATAAAAAATGGCTTCAGCCAAACACTAACCATGAGTGAAAGAAAGGCTTTTGTGTCATCATTTCATATTCTCTGAAAAATGGCCAAGAAATCATAAATTTTGCCAGGTTATGTAAACTTATGAGCACAACTGTACATATATATATTAATTATATGCTCACACATACACACAATCACTTTATGTGTACACTGCAACACATCTAATCTGGGTTAATTAGTATTTATATTGTTTTGGTTTCATAGTAAAGTATTTGTTGTTTTCCCCCGTAATACAATCTAGGGGTGAATGCACACCAATATTCTAAACTTGCCCCCTTGGCAGGTTTCAACAATGTTTATATCTCAGTGGATAAAATAACCAGTCTTATTCATTAATCTAGTTCCTAGTGCCTTGTCCTGTTTTGAAAATGATTATTTAAATTAGATTTGACACATTAATATAGCTCATAGATTTTGGTCTTCAGAGAGCTTTGATGGCATGAGTGAAAAGGACAATTTGTTTTGTTTATTCCTTTTTACTGGGCAGTTGAGTTAAGCCAGTGGAAACATTTATTTTAAAAATAAATAAAGGAATTATGTTCACTTTAAAAAAAAAAAGCCCATTAAGCCATTAAGCTCAACAATTTTTGGAATTGATTTTGAAACTAATATTATCTGTGCATTGTAGGGACACCCCTAGACTGTCCACAGAATTTATGCAAACAAATTAAAAATAATATTAACGTAGACAAACATAATATACATGTATAGTTTTTACTCCAACTCTTGTTCTTTTTATATATATATATATATATATATATATATATATATTATATATATATATATATATATATATATATATACACTATATGAAATCTAAAGGATTAACAAAGGAGATTCTGCTGTAATGTGAAATGTATGAGTGTTGGTTCATTTATGAAAGAGAGGATGTTGCAGGTTAGAGTTTAATGGTATAGACGTTCAGCAATTTCCATTATCTATATGCTATTTAGAGAGTCCTTTTATTTGAAATAAGTCTCTTAACTTTTGTATTAGTCATCTCACAGTGTATGAGTTTAATTTTTGGAAATGGTAATTTTCATTACCCCATTCCTTTTAATAATATAAACTTTGTGTATAATGGGTCATGAAGTTTCACTTTGCTTATTAACCACTTGATAACCAACAGCTCAAACTGCCCAAAAATTTGAAAGAGGATATTCTCTTTTCTATGTAAGATGTCTAATGGTGTATAGGCTTATATATGAACAAATTCAGACCCCTAAATGGCTTATAGGTACTTCCTGTTGAAGCTAAGTTCAAATTAACAATAAGTTTCTGTCAACCTATGAGAATCATTAGAAAGTACATGTCAGCCAATGAGCATTAATGGGAATTTCCTATCAGTCAATAAGCATTAGTAGTAGATACACAACTGATATAGTTGTATTAGTATTCATTAAGGTGCCAGATTTATTAAGGGCCAAATGGCCTTCAGGCTCACCGGAAACAGGAGTTAAGCCTCTGAGGTTGCGGATATCAATCCGCCCTATCTTAAACGATCAGGTTGATTGCACAATGATTGCTTGTGTGATGATACATTTATCGATGTCTGGCGGACATGATGCGCTACAGGCGGATCATGTCCGCCAGACATATGGATAAATCGGCTCCTTAGTGTAAATGTATCAAGATTTTACTTCACAATTTTTTCTCATAGAAATAAATCAGCCTGTTCATATAATACACTTGAAAAACTTCCTAGGATGGAAAAAAAGAGGCGCCAATCGGGTAATAACGTTTAAACAAGCTGGCGTGACAACATACAGAAAACAAGCAAAAGGACTACTCACAAGCGGAGCGGCACTATGATTATTGCCTGATGAAACGGCTCTGCGTAGCCGAGAAACTCGTTGCAATTGTTTTAAACTTTTAATAAATAAGTTTTACTTCTATACCCCTTTGGAGTCAATTCCCCAGTCTTTCCAGCCTACTTTGTGATATTTTGGATATTCCGGCGCTGCTTGCCGCTTTGTTTTTTCCAAAATGCCAACAGAGTATCGTCACTGTGGAAGGTGTGTGTTCCAGCTGGACCGCTGATTGGTCGTTTGGTCTTCCGGACGAAGGTGTGGAGACAATCTCTCTTTGGATTGGTGGAAGGATCCCTCGTGATTGCCCTGAGTATCGAGCCGAGTGTTTGTCTGCCAGGCGACGAATAGGTCCCGGTCTGCTGTGTCTGGCACCCGTAGTGCCACTTCCGCTTGTGAGTAGTCCTTTTGCTGTTTTCTGTATGTTGTCACGCCAGCTTGTTTAAACGTTATTACCCGATTGGCGCCTCTTTTTTTTCCATCCTAGGAAGTTTTTTCACTGTCATCGTCGTTGTTTTGGGAGAGCAGCCTGCATCATTATATTTTCCAGTTCACCTTTTAGGACCCGGACTGTGTGACATATAGCGCACCTCCAGAGGTGGAATCGCCACCTCTTATTGATATAATACACTTCCATATGAATTGTTTTGAGTACAGTGTCCTCTATGTTTTGCAGAAGTATTATATTTTAGAGTAGCAATTTTAATGCTGTTAGTTGGTTGTGAGTTGTAATCATGAAGCATATTAATGAACTGTAGAGTCCCATATGATCCTCTAACAGTTAAAACAATATTGTGAAGCACGGAAAAACAATTAGCCTTCTGTTCCATTAAGACTGGCAAGCAATACACAAGGAAACAAAATGAGAACTTACTACACGTACTAAATAACTACATTAATCAAATTGCTGACATTTTGTACATTTGTTTCTAACCTACATTATAATGCACGTTAATGTTAGTTTAAGTATTACTTAGTCTAGCATTAGTTTAGCATCAGACAGGTGGAAATGTTCATGAACTGGGTGTAGGAGTTCCCTGGAGGCAATGCTTAACCTGCCCATAAAATGGAGCAATGATTAATCTTTTGACATAAATAACAAAATACAGATAAACCATGGATCAACACATTTGGACTGAATATATCAGCTAGCCTAGAATAATTAGAAGCTATGTTTTGCTGCTAATGAACACTATATTTTATGATTTAAGGATTCAGTTGCTAGTAATGTCCTCAAACAGTGAGGTAACCTCTTTGATACTAGAAACCAGTGGCTTAACCACTTTGGGGCTAGAAACGTACAGACAAAGAAGGTATTTGGTTACCACAGATGCTTCTTAATTTGAATAATACATAATGATGTAATGCCTTATGGGCCAGTTGCCCTAATAGAACAGTAATTTAACTAACTGTTCTTCTGTTACACCTACACAGTGGTGAGATAACCCTGTGATTATCCAGAACACATGGGCAATCAAGGGGTGCAGTTTAACACATTTGCTACAGTGAATTCACTTTCTTATAGTTCACAACACACATGCAGCAATAATTTTGACCTCCTTGAGCTTTACCTGTTCCAACAATTCATGTGGTATGTTGCATCTAGGTATCATGTTAATGGTGGAAGGAAAGAAAAGGGAGTGCAGTGCAAAGTCTCTGCAGAAATGATTAGCTGTTCCATTGGTAAATACAAATAGAGGGCAGCTATGCTTTCTTTCCTTTTCTTTACAAATATGCCAGGGCTTAAAAGGCAGTTCAATAGGGTCCAGGGCCTATTTTAAGGTTCCATAACATCCTGGTACCAATTATTTGTTGAGTTCTAAGATAAACTATTTGCATAACTCATGTGGCACAGTCAGGGGCGTATTATGGCCTAGGCTAACAAGGCCGGTGCCTAGGGCAGCGGATTTGGGACGGGCAGCACATCTGCCCTATCCTCCCTCTAAAAGCCAGCACACAGTACAGTGAGCAATAAAGTGCAGGCTTTTACAGAGAAGACAAGGCACGTGCACTGATTAAGGACGCTCTTCACAGGCATTGCTCCTTTAAACCGTTGATTCATTTAGAGTCGCCGGCATTTTTGCAGTGGAAGCGTTCTTGGTGAGAAACTTGCCCAGGGATATGCTTCCAAGGTGAGGCTGGAGGAGAAGACCTTGTGCCGATATGGTGCCTCCCCTTATCATCTGTGGTTGGTCTGCAAGGACAGTGCTTATTGCTGGTCTTAGTAACTAACAGACTGGATGCGTCTGTGCACTGCTTAGATCAACTTGTGATGTCTAATCATAAACTCTCAGTGCTAATGTATGTTAGCTACTAATAGCTAGCTCTCTCTGCATTCATGAACCCGCTGAGTAAATAGTAAAATGGACACTTAAAAAGTTTCATTACTTAAATGATAATAATTACTATATGTTGTTGCATGTGAAGGGCAGTGATTGTTTCATGGTGTATTCTTCTTTCCTTCCCTTTGTCCCTCAACTCCCTCCCTCAACTCACTCCCCCCTCTCTCCCTCCCTCAACTTCCTCACTTCTTTCTTTACCTCCCACCCTTTTTTTCTCAACTCCCTCCCTTGCTCCCTTTTTTCACTCCTTTCTTTTCCTCCCTCTTTTCTCCTCTCCCTCTTTCTCTCCCTCTTTCTCTCCCTCCCCACTTTTCTCTTCTCTCTCTCTCAACATTTTACACACTGACCCAAAAAAATATTAAGGTAAAAAAAAGGCTTAAAACCTTTGGGGGGGGGGGCAGAATTTTGAGTGCCTAGGGCAGTAAAAAACCTAAATACGTCACTAGGCACAGTAGATATCTTGCTAACACTCAATATCAATGACCATGATTCAATCATTTAGCTGTTTAAATCCTTAATTTCAGGTGAGAACATAAACACATTTTTTTTTTTATATTTTAGTGAGAACAACTTTTGGCTAGATTACGAGTTGTGCGTTAAGGGTTAAAAAACAGCGTTGAGAGGTCCAAATACTGCTTTTAATGCCCGCTGGTATTACGAGTCTTGCAGGTACAGGTGTACCGCTCAATTTTTTGGCCCAGACTCGGAAATAACCGCAAATCCACTTACGTAAATTGTGTATCCTATTTTTTTTCAGTGGGACTTGCATAGCGCCTGTATTACGAGTCTTCCAAAAAGTGAGCGGTAGACCCTCTCCTGTCAAGACTGGTACCGCCATTTAAAGTCAGTAGTTAAGAGTTTAACACTACAACGCTGTAGCATAAAACTCTTAACTAAAGTGCCAAAAAGTACACTAACACCCATAAACTACCTATTAACCCCTAAACCGAGGCCCCCTCACATCGCAAACACTAAAATACATTTTTTAACCCCTAATCTGCCGAACTGGACATCGCCGCCACTATAATAAACCTATTAACCCCTAAACCGCTGCACTCCCGCATCGCAAACACTATTTAAATATTATTAACCCCTAATGTGCCAGCCCTAATCCTAACCCCCCTAACTTAAATATAATTACAATAAATCTAAATAAAATTACTACAATTAACTAAATAATTCCTATTTAAAATTAAATACTTACCTATAAAAATAAACCCTAAGCTAGCTACAATGTAACTATTAGTTATATTGTAGCTATCTTAGGGTTTATTTTATAGGTAAGTATTTAGTTTTAAATAGGAATAATTTAGTGAATTGTATTAATTTTATTTAGATTTATTTTATTTATATTTAAGTTAGGGGGTGTTAGGGTTAGACTTAGGTTTAGGGGTTAATAACTTTATTATAGAGGCGGGTGACGTTGTGGGCAGAAGATTAGGCGTTAATAAGTGTAGTTAGGTTGCGGCGACGTTGGGGGTGGCAGATTAGGGGTTAATAAATATAATGTAGGGTTTCAGCGATGTTGGGGGCGGCAGATTAGTGGTTCATAAGTATAATGTAGGTGGTGGGGGTGTCCGGAGCGGCAAATTAGGGGTTAATAATATAATGCAGGTGTTGGCGATGTTGGGGCGGCAGATTAGGGGTTAATAAGTGTAAAATTAGGTGGTGTTTAGACTCGGGGTTCATGTTAGGGTGTAATGTGTAGACATAAAATATGTTTCCCCATAGGAATCAATGGGGCTGCGTTAGGCGCTTTACGCTGCTTTTTTGCAGGTGTTAGGTTTTTTTTTCAGCCGGCTCTCCCCCCATTGATTCCTAAGGGGAAATTGGTGCACGAGCACGTTTAGCCAGCTCACTGCTACCGTAAGCAGCGCTGGTATTGAGGTGAGATGTGGAGCTAAATTTTGCTCTTCATTCACTTTTTTGCGGTTAACGCCGGGTTTCTAAAAACCCGTAATACCAGCGCTGTCTGTAAGTTGAGCGGTGAGCTTAAACTGCTCGTTAGCACCACCGCACCCCTCCTAACGCAAAACTCGT
This sequence comes from Bombina bombina, assembly GCF_027579735.1. NCBI lineage: Eukaryota > Metazoa > Chordata > Amphibia > Anura > Bombinatoridae > Bombina > Bombina bombina. The sequence continues at coordinate 924,412,859 of NC_069504.1, read as the reverse complement.
AATCTAGGTGTTTAAATCTAACAATCTTTTCTTTTTCATTAAATTTAAAATCTAAATGTCTTATAATTACAAATGAGGAAATAAAATTGAAATGCAAACCATGGTACATGGTAACGTGATACCCATAAAAGGCAAGGTATAGCTCTGACTTTTTGTATACTATTAATTTCTTTTTCTTTTTTTTTTTATCTCTCCAAGTATATTTTTATAGTATTTTTGGTTGCCATACGTGTGGCTTCTTATCTACTATTTGCTGTACTTGTAGGTAATTGCTGACATTCTTGCCTTCAGCAGTTGAAATGACATCCTTTGATTCTTTATAGGAAAAAGAAACACTTAAAACCTACATGAAATCAAGCAATCTTCTTTTTGTGCATTCCTTGCCTGAGGGCAGCAAACAGACCACAACATTTGAGGGAAAATGATCAATATTTCAAACTTTAGCAGTTCCGAAGGGTGATATTATATTCTAAGATTGAATAGAAAGTTGTAGAATCATCATGTAATACAGCTTTTAACAAGAAAAACAAAAATAAAAAACAAGCAAACAAAATAAAAAAAAACTATTTAATAGGAGCCCACAGCAATACCGCTCAATTACATTAAAAATCAGAAACAATAAACTGACAATGAAATCAGTATTTATTTAAAGCATACAATTATAAGCTATTTTTCAATCTGTCATTTAGCTTTATTGGGGAAATTAGTGTATAAACAATATACATTTAATATACTATAAGTAATGCTGTATCTGGAAAACCATAGTACAATAAAGCTGCCTATTACAGTTTAAGAGACCTAAGGGGGGGGGGGGGGACAAAACATTTGGTATTAACATCTTGGTTATCAGAGAGAGAGAGAGAGAGAGAGAGAGGGGAATTGTTGTTCTGCTGTATGTTGCGCAACACTTTAGCAACCAATGATGATGCACTGCATGCAGCCACAAGTCAGAGTGTTATATTTTTAGCTAATATTTTTTTTAAGAAATATGTGCAGCCATTTGTACCTTTGCTGAAATCAAATTGCTAAAGTTGGCCTAACTTCTTGACACTAACTATTGATTGGTGGTTGTTTCTGAAAGATTTTATTGGAATGTTGGTTTGATATCCAAGTTTAGTAATACATAAGATGTCCAATATTTGCTGCAGAGAGGAACTGAAAACAATTTATTTTTTAAAACTGTAAGCAAACTGAAAATTTGTGTATGTGGATGCGTAAGGGAGTTAGTGCCACTGCTGACAAAAAAACACACCACTATACATTTAATAATTTGAGGATTAGAAGACTTTAATCTTAATTATCTTAATTATCCATTCTTATTGGGGGTGACAATAACTTAATAAAAAGAAAAATTATAATCAATATTTCAAATTAAAAACTGAAATACATTTTTAAGTGCTCTAATAGAACTTAGTTGTTGAAATTGCTCCTCTCAAGGCATTCTTTATGTTTCATATTCCAATTGGACAAGCAAACAGGTTATTTAATGCATGGGTCTGAGTAATTTTAACTGCTTGGTTAAATTAATTAAATTATATATATATATATATATATATATATATATATATATATATATATATATATATATATATATAATAGAAAATTGTATGTCTATTCAGAGTTTAAGTTCTCAATGAAATATGAAAACCTGGTTTGATCAGTCTTTTAACCCTTTGAATGGGGATTGCTATTTTGATAGTGCCGTCTCACCGCCAGCAGTGTGCCCGTGCTATTTTAGGATGAACTCCTGAAGGAAGGTCATAATAGTGCAGTCCTGTAACTCGCGGCGAGACCTGCGCTACTATGACCTGCAAAACCCTTAACGACCAGCGACGTACAGGGTATGTCACAGTCATAAAGGGATTACATAGAAATTAAAAATGTAAACCCCACCCCACAGAAAAGAATATTTTGCTGTTAAATTACAGAGTTTGGGTGAAATTTATAAAGCTGCAAGATGCAGCTTTATATAGCTTTGGTGCAGGCTCGCATAAGCCAGTCTGCAGTCGATAGTTAAGAAGCAGTGGTCATCATCAATCACCCTGGACAAGTCTGACGGGGGTGATTGAAAGCCTCTGCTGTCACGCAATTGGCCGCACGCTAGCAAGAGGTGGCATTCCACCAGCAGCCGCTGCTGCATTGATAAATGTCGGGCAGCGTATTTCGGCCCCCTGGCCCACAATACCGGCCATACAGGTACACAGGATCGAGCCTTGTCCGCCAGGTGCTTCTTAAATGACGGCCTTTAAGTTTTGAACTTGTTGCAAGAGACATCTGAAACTAGGAATATGCATATTATTTCTTGAACTTAACAAGATAAAAGTAAAAATCACATTTAATAAGTTAAAATCATTAAAACATGATTTAAAGTCACAAAACTTTTTCCTAATATGAGGGAAAAAAAAATCCTCAAACTATCTTTACCCCACAGGGTACTAAAGCTTTTTTTGAAAGCTGGAAACATCTGAGATAGCAATTGCAATTGCAGTTGAGCCAAACCTGCTATTGCATGAAGAAAGAAAGGGTAAAGAAAAAACAGCTAATTATTTTTGGCTCATATATAGACCTTTTTTTAAACTTAATAAAATACCTCTGCTAGTGGCGCCAAAGAGTGAATTACCACTATAATGTTCAAGGAATGGCGTCACAGGAAAAACTTCTGAGGGTCAACTGTTGCAAAGTGCTGCTCTGTAATAAAAAATATGACCCTTTTCTGGCATAGAATCAGCTATTATGGTCATTAGCAACTAAATTGCATCATAAATTCTAAGGGATTTAACATGTTCCCATTGTCTAAAGCAGAATTTCTCCCTTATGATTTTTTACTTCTTATAACAAATTGTCACCACATCATTATAGTTTATAAGAGCCAAAAGACTGAATATAATATGCGTGACAGGGTAAAGTTACCCTGATCCCACAAGGCTTATTTAGAGTGAAGGACAAGGCAAATTGAGTCATCGTTTAGAGATATTACAACTGGAGAATACCTGGTTTGTCTGTCACTGCTAGCAATTAACATTTTACCATGAGGATTCTTAGTCTCCAAGGAGATACAGAATTTATGAACTTTATCGAATCCTCCTTCACATTATTTCCAGTGCTGTTCTTGTCATGGAATGTTTGAAATGTTTATTAAGAAGCATCTCTCCCAAACTGCTAATTAATAGTGTCACTCTCATTTTCTTTCAGTAGATATACTGTATTATATACATTTTTCTCAATTAGAATTTATTGACATAATGTCACATTAAGTCTATAATGCAAGGTAAACAATAATTACATAAAAAAATAAGGTCTACAAATATGACTAAAATAGGAACATTGTTCAAATACTGTTCATTATAGAAAGTGCATTTGTTTCTAAGGACAGAATGTAACATGTTCATATGAACTAGCAATTATTTATTACTTTCTACACATGGATTCATTTCATTGTGTCCTGATTTCAAGGTTTCTTTATACTCCGTGGATGCCTTTGAGGTATGTCTCAAACGGATACTTTGTGTGTGTCATTCATGCACACAGAGCAACACTCAACAGCCTGTCATAGAGAGATAGGACCCCATATATCATTTACCATGTGGACAAGGTTCTCAGTTTGGGAACTTGTTTGCACGGCTTTGTGGTTGACAGGCCCTGTACGTCTGCTGCCCATATGCACCATTACACACTCATGCGAGCATGTAATACTGCCCCTTTCCTTGCATGCCTGTCATTCACCCCAAGCAAGCATGTTTGGGGTGATTTCTCTCCGTCAACTCAGAGATGGCGGAGATTGTAAAAAGAAGCGGAGGTCTGGTGACTGCTACTTATTACATTGCGGGAAGCAGGTGTTGCATGTCTGAACTTATTATACAGAGTCCAAACTGTTAAGTGAAAGTTTTCTCATAATGATCTCAGAAACCCCTGTTTAACAAGTACCTATGCATACTTATGTGCAGATATGCCCAATCTGAAAAAGCTACACCAGCTTTCAGGAAACCTACCAACATTGCTCATATTTAGAGATTTAGCCTGATGAGATAAATGCTACAGTTAAACTCAATTTGGGAACTATGCTATAAAAGCAGTATTGAAAGAAATATATACATTTCAAGCATTGTTTTTAGATTATGATATTACTAGAGTAGGATATCAGAGTATGATATGTGCCAAGCTTTGCAAACATCAGATAATAACCTATCTACTTTAAATGGACAGTAAAGCCAGAATTAAACTTTCTTGACTCAGACACAGCATGCAATTTGAAACATCTTTCCAATCTACTTCTATTATCTAATTTGCTTAGTTCTCTATTATTGTATATTTTCTCCAATTGTAATAAAAGGAGAAACTAATATTCCACTAAATGCGCACTGGTTATGGTGGAGTAATGAAGTATACAACATTTCTGCTGACTATTGGCTAGATTACGAGTTTTGTGGGAAGGTGAAAAAGCAGCGTTAACAGGTCCTAACGCTGCTTTTTTACGCCCGTATTAGTCTCGCAGGTTTAGGGGCACCGCACACTTTTTTTGGCCTTACCGCAAACCAACTTACGTAAATTTCGTAAAAGGCTTTTTTCAATGGGATTTGCATAACGCTGGTATTACGAGTTTGTCCTGGGAGGCCAAAAAGTAAGCGGTACACCCTCTACCGCCAAGATTCCTAACGCATTTTAAAGTCAGTAGTTATGAGTTTTACGTTACAAAGCTGTAGCATAAAACTCATAACTAAAGTGCTAAAAAGTACACTAACACCCATAAACTACCTATTAACCCCTAAACCGAGGCCCTCCCGCATTGCAAACACTAAAATAAAATTATTAACCCCTAATCTGCCGCTCCAGACATCGCAACTACTATCATAAACATATTAACCCCTAAACCGCCGCACTCCCGCCTAGCAAACACTAGTTAAATATTATTAACCCCTAATCTGCCACTCTGGACATCGCCGCCACCTTCATTATACCTATTAACCCCTAATCTGCCGCCCCTAACATCGCCGCCAACTACCTACATTTCTTAACCCCTAATCTGCCATCCCCAACGTGGCCGCCACTATTCTAAATTTATTAACCCCTAAACCTAAGTCTAACTCTAACCCAAATAAATCTAAATAAAATTCCTATCATTACCTAAATTATTCCTATTTAAAACTAAATACTTACCTATAAAATAAACCCTAAGCTAGCTACAATATAACTAATAGTTACATTGTATCTAGCTTAGGGTTTATTTTTATTTTACAGGCAAATTTGTATTTATTTTAACTAGGTAGAATAGTTACTAAATAGTTATTAACTATTTAATAACTACCTAGCTAAATAAATACAAATTTACCTGTAAAATAAAACCTAAGTTACACTAACACCTAACACTACACTACACTACAATTAAATGACTTACCTAAATTAAATACAATTAAATAACTTAAATACAATTAGCTAAATTACACCTAATCTAATAGCCCTATCAAAATAAAAAAAGCCCCCCCAAAATAAAAAAAAACCCTAGCCTAAACTAAACTACCAATAGCCCTTAAAATGGCCTTTTGCAGGGCATTGCCCACAAGAAATCAGCTCTTTTACCTGTAAAAAAAAATACACACAACCCCCAACAGTAAAACCCACCACCCACACAACCAACCCCCCAAATAAAACCCTAACTAAAAAAACCTAAGCTCCCCCATTGCCCTGAAAAGGGCATTTGGATGGGCATTGCCCTTAAAAGGGCATTTAGCTCTATTGCTGTCCAAATCCATAACCTAAAAATAAAACCCACCCAATACACCCTTAAAAAATCCTAACACTAACCCCCGAAGATTCACTTACCGGAAGAAGTCTTCATCCAAGCGGCAAGATGTCCTCAAGGAAGCCAGCAGAAGTGGTCCTCCAGACGGGCAGAAGTGGTCCTCCAGATGGGCAGAAGTCTTCACCCAGACGGCATCTTCTATCTTCATCCTTCCGACGCGGAGCGGCTCCATCTTCAAGACATCCGGCGCGGAGCATCCTCTTCTTCCGACGTCTTCTTGCTGAATGAAGGTACCTTTAAGTGACGTCATCCAAGATGACGTCCCTTAGATTCCGATTGGCTGATAGAATTCTATCAGCCAATCGGAATTAAGGTTGAAAAAATTCTTATTGGCTGATGCAATCAGCCAATAGGATTGAACTTCAATCCTATTGGCTGATCCAATCAGCCAATAGGGGATTGAGCTCACATTCTATTGGCTGTTCCAATCAGCCAATAGAATGCGAGCTCAATCCTATTGGCTGATTGGATCAGCCAATAGGATTTTTTCAACCTTAATTCCGATTGGCTGATAGAATTCTATCAGCCAATCGGAATCTAAGGGATGCCATCTTGGTTGACGTCACTTAAAGGTACCTTCATTCAGCAAGAAGACGTCGGAAGAAGAGGATGCTCCACGCCGGATGTCTTGAAGGGAGCCGCTCCGCGTCGGAAGGATGAAGATAGAAGATGCCGTCTGGATGAAGACTTCTGCCCATCTGGAGGACCACTTCTGCCCGTCTGGAGGACCACTTCTGCCGGCTTCGTTGAGGACATCTTGTCGCTTGGATGAAGACTTCTCACGGTAAGTGAATCTTCGGGGGTTAGTGTTAGGATTTTTTAAGGGTGTATTGTGTGGGTTTTATTTTTAGGTTAGGACTTTGGGCAGCAATAGAGCTGAATGCCATTTTAAGGGCAATGCTCATCCAAATGCCCTTTTCAGGGCAATGGGGAGCTTAGGTTTTTTTAGTTAGGGTTTTATTTGGGGGGTTGGTTGTGTGGGTGGTGGGTTTTACTGTTTGGAGGGTTGTGTGTATTTTTTTTTACAGGTAAAAGAGCTGACTTCTTGGGGGCAATGCCCCGCAAAAGGCCCTTTTAAGGGGTATTGGTAGTTTAGGTTAGGCTAGGTTTTTTTTTTTAATTTTGGGGGGGCTTTTTTATTTTGATAGGGCTATTAGATTAGGTGTAATTAAAGATCTTGTAATTTGTTTATTATTTTCTGTAATTTAGTGTTTATTTTTTTTTGTAATTTAGCTAATTGTATTTGATTTATTTAATTTTATTTCATTTAGGTAATTTATTTAATTGCAGTGTAGTGTTAGGTGTTAGCGTAACTTAGGTTAGGCTTTATTTTACAGGTAAATTTGTATTTATTTTAGCTAGGTAGTTATTAAATAGTTAATAACTATTTAGTAACTATTCTACCTAGTTAAAATAAATACAAACTTGCCTGTTAAATAAAAATAAACCCTAAGCTAGATACAATGTAACTATTAGTTATATTGTAGCTATCTTAGGGTTTATTTTATAGGTAAGTATTTAGTTTTAAATAGGAATAATTTAGGTAATGATAGTAATTTTATTTAGATTTATTTAAATTATTTTTAAGTTAGGGGGTGTTAGGGTTATGGTTAGACATAGGTTTAGGGGTTAATAAATTTAGAATAGTGGCAGCGACGTTGGGGGCTGCAGGTTAGGGGTTAATACATATAGGTAGGTTGCCATGACATTGGGGAGGGACATTAGGGTTTAATAAATATAATGCAGGTGTCGGCGATGTTGGGGAAGCAGATTAGGGGTTAATAAGTATAATGTAGGTGGCGGCGATGTCCGGAGTGGCAGATTACGGGTTAATAAATATAATGAAGTTAACTCATAATGAACTCGTAATCTAGGCGTATGGTTAATGTGCACTTCTTGGCATGTTGTATAATTGATTTAACAATAAAGCACCAACACGAACATCTTAGGAAAGTAGGGGGAAGTAAAGGTTATGGGAAAGTTTGTTTTTAAAGGAGAAGTGTGCATCTAGATGACAGGAGAGCATGTCAGCATTCATTTATTATTTTAGGGTGCAGTGTCTTTAAAAGATATTCTAATACAAAAAATACATATCATTATTTCATGATGTGGATTTCTATTGCTAAATTACACTGTTATTTTCATGCTCTTTCTTATGAGATGTAAAATTGTGTTTGTTTAATTTTAACCAAGGTTCTTTAAATGTACAGTTACCAAGTTGCCAGTTCCCTAAACAACACCATTGTTTTTCTATTGGCTGTTTTGCAATATGATAATCTGGCACTTTGCACCTCCCCATATTGGGCTCTGGATGGCAAACAAAATGACTGTCCTTATCCTCCTTACAGTAAAAAAATAACTGTCCCTCAGGACATCAGCATGTAAGAAGCTTCCCATATCCAGAATTAAAACTCTGTGCAATGACATACAGCATTGCACTTCCAACTATGGGCCAGATTACAAGTGGTGCGATAACAGTTACACACGAGCAACAAAGGGTTTATAGCAGGTATTTTCACATATCAGGTGTAGCAATCATATTACAAGTTGAAAGAAAATGCAAATGTGTGAGCGTAATCACAATTTACATTAGAATGATTACTGTGTCCTCAGAGCTCTGATTATCTGTTTCACGAAACAAAAAAGTGTCACAAAACACATCAAAAAAATATTAGAAAGTAAGTTACACTCAGAAAAACACTTTGTGATAAAAATTATTACAAAAAATTGCACAAAAAAGTTATAAGGGCTCAAAGATATGAGGTCTCAGGTGTTATATATGTGTACATACAGTATATATTGATGTATTTATATGTGTATATATTTAATTACAGATATATATATATATATATATATATATATATATATATCAGAATATGGTATATGTTTTTAAATATATATTCATATATATATATATATATATATACACTATAAATATATATATATATATATATAAATATGTATAGATAGATAGATAGATAGATAGATAGATAGATAGATAGATAGACCATACCAGATAGATAGAAGTGCCATCAGATAGATATAGAAATATGTATTTATAAATAAATGTAACATATTATTTTATGTGAAGAACATTGAAATGTAAAATAATCATATTTCCATGTCGGGTTAGCCCACTAGAGAATATGCGATCTGGTTTGCGAGGGAGTAGGGTGTAAATTTTTTTTCACACTTTTTCTTTTTTGCTCCATTGATTTCAATGGGGGAATATGTTAACACAACCGTGACATTCGAAAACATTTTACTTTCAACTTGTATGACAAGCGCTACCCGGCACGCACAAAAAGCTTACTTCTACTGGAGTTAGCGTGTAAGCGGGAGCTTTAAATACCGCTCCACATGTATTCTGTCTCTATATGTCCTCAAGCATTTCGCCCCTCCCTGTAACATTTATTGGTTGGCTGGCAATCCTGGTGAGTCAGGATTACACCTGGTAATCCCAAGGATTCGCTGCTAAACCAATCATTGACACATGCAGGGAGACAGCAGGAAAAAAGAGCAATGCTAGCACCTTGGGAGGGAATAAGTATCCAGTGGAGGACAATTCTATAGTAAGGGACATAGAAATTATTAATTGCAAATAGAAGAAATTCATTTTTGTTTTGGAACAAGTGTTTCTTCCCCCATACACCACCCCAGCTAAAACGATCATCTCTCTAAATTGCACCGATAGGGTTATAGAATCCCATAAATAAATATGTAAAATCCATTATTTACTTAGCCTGATTTGTTTTTTTCCACTTCCTCCCTAGAGGCTGGAGTGCATCTAAAATGTATCTGGCCTTTTAGCATTTTACACCAGGCATTTCAAATGGGTTATCCACAATTTGTTTGTGACATACAAATCCTTGTACATTGGGTTAACATAATGGCAGTGTTAAATGATTTTAAAACATTTATTTTGTATGCTGATCTTTTGAAATGCAGTAATTATTAGCTTACAGGTGATATGCATATACAAAAATACGTTAAAATCCATCAGGTTAGGTCAACTAAAGAAATATGGTAACACATTTATATTCATCGGAATCACAGGCTAACACAAAAATTCAAAAGCTATATCTAAACAGCTTCCTGTTACTGTTTAGTGAATTTATTGACCTGTCTTTTAATAAGTATTCAGGGGCAGATTATCTAAAGTTCACTGGGTTTGTGAGATTCTCTAAGCGATCTTATCAAAACTGTAATGCTCCAGTTGAAAGTATCCAAAGGCAGATTTTACCTTGAGAACAGTTTGTCTTGCAAAGGATAATTCACTGCATTTAAAGAGAAATTAAACTCAATTTTTTTTTATTTATGATTTAGATAGAGCATACAATTAAAAAAAAAACTTTCCAATTTATTTCAATTATCAAATTTGCTTTATTCCTTTGCTATTCTTTGTTGAAGGAGCCACAAGGCACTACTGGGAGCTAGCTAAAAACATCAGTTGAGTCAATGACAACAGGCATATGTGTAGTCGTCAATTAGCAGCTAGATCCCAGCACTACTGCCTCTGAGCCTACCTAGGTATCCTTTTCACCAAAGGATACAAAGTGAACACTAAAAGTAAATAGGAATGTTGATTAAAATTACCTGCTCTAGCTAAATCATGAAGTAATTGTTTGGGGTTTCATGTCCCTTTAAGTATAAGGAGATGCATACATTACAATAAGGCTCACAAAACTTATAATTTAAAAATTGTATGAAACAAATAAAATATTGACATAGAAAAATGCATGAAAAATTAAATTGTTAAATTGTAACAAAACATTTCTGAACAAATTGTATTTAATTGAAAAATTAAATTTGCATCGAAATGATAGCATAAAAAACTCATATTTAATGCATACAGTAAACGTAAAAAAATGTGCAGTATATGCAAAGAAATACTTTGAAAATCATATTTATAATATGAAATACAAGAAATATTTGTTTAAAAAAAATAGTTTCCCTGCCTCTGCTAGTGGTTTGGGACATTCCATTGGCATAGCTAAAATTGATCCAGGTCTGGCAAATTCTGTAAACATTCTCTCTTTTTTATCTTGCAAACTGAAAAGTGGTTAAATTGTATCAAAACATACACAACACTTATCTCCCTCTTAGAAGATTATGCGAATACAGAAATAGAGAAATAGAGGTGATTATAAGACAATATACGCTGAAAACATAGTCATCTGGTTCGTATTGGCTTCAGTATTTCATTATTTAAAGGGACATAAAACCCAAAATGTTTCTTTCATGAGTCAGAGCATGCAATTTTTACCAACTTTCCAATTAACTTGAATTATCTATTTTTTTGTTCTCTTGATTTTCTTTGTTGAAAAACAATACTTAGGCAGGCTCAAGAGCAGTAATGCATTACTGGGAGTTAGCTGCTAATTGGTGATTGCACTTAAATGCCTCGTTTTATTGGCTCACTTGCTGATCCTTAAACAAACAATGCCAAGAACAAAGCAAATTTGATAAAAGAAGACAATTGCAAAGTTGTTTAAAATTAGATGCTCTATCTGAATCTGGAAAGGAAAAAAATAAATGTCTCTCCCAGCAAAAAGCTAAAAAATATTATGTTCCAAATGATTACTTAGCAATTTAAGATAAGGTGATGAATATTTATGTATTTGTTTGGGATATCACATGAAATTTAAGGCAATCCAACACCTAGTTCCTTTTTTGTACTGTGATAGTTTTACCTAAATGTTTTTATATTGCATTTTCCCTGACTATGCTTTACACAACTCAGTAAATTATAAATAAATATGCCTTGTAACTGTATTACAGTTTACACATCTTTGACAAAAAAACAAAACCAAGCTGGAACTGTAACCTGTCAGAGGTAAACAGCCAAAGGGAAAAAATTATCAAGATTCACAGCTTTGATAAAATATAAGTAATTTTCTTATATTGGATACAAGCTTTTGGCCAGAAAATCTTGTACCACCTCAGGCCTGACATATTTTTTTGCTACGGAAATGTGAAAAGGGATGTAAAGTGACACAGACTTTGGTACACTGTGTTATATTATGTGTATTATTTACCAGCTCATTATTCCAACCACTAACTAGCACCTGAGGGCAAAATTGTCACAAGGAGTTTTTATATATTAATACACTTGATAGAATGGTTATTTTTTATGTTGATTCATTAGTCAAAACTAAAATGTGCAATGACATTTTGAATAGACATATTGTTGCATTATACTTGCATCAGTAAAAATGATTATATGGTGCTCATGCCCAGTACACCCCCATTAAGATACCATCCCTGCTCAGACAGACAGCGGTCATGTGTATCATGTCATGACTCTATTTTACATTTTCACTATTGTCTTTCTTATCACTTATGACTAAAGTTATCTAATAACATAATAACAGAATGCTCAATAAAATATTATTATGATTGTCTATATGTGTTTAGGAACCATGATGCATTGCTTTTTCAATCCAGGACATTGTTGGTGGTCCAAATAAAAGCAGCATAGACTTGTAACTGACAATCACTGGCTGTATTCAGGTCAGGAGCGGCTATAAATTGAGGTTACAGAGTGAACTATTTGTTTTACCCTCTGGGGGGTTTACATACATATTTAGAAGCAAAAATGTGTGCAATAATAATATGTCCTTAAGCTTTCCAGCATCGATCTAGTATACATATTTTGACAATATCCTGGGGTACCAACTTAACACAATGTTTATTTGAGAACTTTGCAATGCAGATATTGATAAACAAAAAAATAAGGAAAACAATATATATTAAAAGCAATGTAGTGACATCTATATATGATGCAACCTCTTTTTTATCAGATATGTGAATTGAGTGTGGGCACACATAATTATTAAAATAAATGACAAAAGGTTTGTTCATATTTCATACCGGTTCAATTATAATAAATGTTATAAGTGAACAAAATAATGCAATAACAAAGTAATCTGTTTGATAAAAAAAAAAAATTAGTTTACACATAGGGGCCAATCTATCAAGCTCCGAACGGAGCTTGATGGCCCGTGTTTCTGGCGAGTCTGAAGACTCGCCAGAAACACAAGTTATGGAGCAGCGGTCACAAAGACCGCTGTTCTATAACCCTGTCCGCCTGCTCTGAGCAGGCGGACAGGAATCGCCGGAATTCAACCCGATCGAGTATGATCGGGTTGATTGACACCCCTGCTGGCGACCCATTGGCCGTGAGTCTGCAGGGGGCGGCGTTGCACCAGCAGTCTTTTGTGAGCTGCTGGTGCAATGCTGAATACGGAGAGCGTATTGCTCTCCGCATTCAGTGATGTCTTGCGGACCTGATCCGCACTGTCGGATCAGGTCCGCAAGACATTTGATAAATAGGCCCCATAGGCTTACACCAATTTTACTTTTATATTTTTATATCAGTTATATCAGTTATTAAAATTTGAGCTGCTGCAATTATGATATTGATGTTTTTGAGTTTGGAGAGATGTAAATTGTGTATTTGTATACTGAAGGCAACCAGTTTGTTAAATATATTTCATATAGAATCCTCATTATTTATGTACGTTTAATAATTTTATATTTCACAAGTGATAAAATATTTTAGATATTTTATTTTTTTATAAATGTCATTAACATTTAAATAATTAATTTGGCATATTGTGCATTTAATTTACATGGCAAATGTTGTACAGCATTTATGGAATAAATGTTAAATTACTTAAAGGGACACTGTACCCAAATTTTTTCTTTTGTAATTCAGAAAGAGCATGCAATTTTAAGCAACTTTCTAATTTACTCCTATTATCAATTTTTCTTCGTTCCCTTGCTATCATTATTTGAAAAAGAAGGCATCTAAGTTTTTTTTTTGATTCAGTACTCTGGACAGCACTTTTTTATTGGTGGATGAATTTATCCACCAATCAGCAAGGACAACCCAGGTTGTTCACCAAAAATGGGCCGGCATCTAAACTTACATTCTTGCATTTCAAATAAAGATACCAAGAGAATGAAGAAAATTTGATAATAGGAGTAAATTAGAAAGTTGCTTAAAATTTCATGCTCAATCTGAATCACAAAATAATTTTTTTGGGTACAGTGTCCCTTTAAAGCCAACAACAACCTGACAAAAGCTGATGACATTGATGTACATGGATATTCATGCCATAGAAATGATAGAGCAAAGAGAGGAGGTGGCATTGTAATTTATGTTGACAATTCCACAAAGTTCACCCCCTTACAAAAATCTAGCTCTCCTGCCACCTTTGATTTCCTTTCTGGCAAAATTGAGATCCCGTGCAGTAAATCAATCATTGTTGCAGGAATCTACCGCCCACCAAGCTCCCCTGTGCATTCCATTTCGGACATAGCACAGCTCCTTAGTGAATCCATAACTCAAAATCCAAAAAGTGAAATTTTGGTTTTTGGAGATTTTAACATCGATTGGCTGAATCCAAAAAATAACAGTTGTCGCTCGCTGTTTAAATCTTTGCATCTAACGCAATTAATCTCCTCCCCAACTCGCATAAACATCAAAAGCCATAATCATACCCTGCTCGACTGGATTCTCTCCACTTCTCCCGACCGAATCCAGGAGGCAGGTGTTCTCCCTAACAATTTCAGTGACCACTGCTTAGTGTACTGCGTGCGCAAAATAAAGGCAACTAAATCCTCTCCCAAGGTTACAATCACCAGGTCCTTCAAAAAATTTAATCTTCAATCATTTCTAAATGACATCAAGAACCTCCCCTGGCACAGATTAAACCTAATCCCAGATCTAGACTCTGCAGTTGAATTCTTTCAGTCTGAACTCCTACAAGTTTGGAATTTACATGCACCGCTGCGTAAGGTGAGAGTAAAAGGAGCACACTTGAATTGGATCACAGCTGACCTCATTCAAATGTACCAATTTCGGGATTCATTGTGGTCAAAGTTCAAGCATACTGGCTCTATGAATGATCACTGTGTATATAGAAAATGGTGAAATATATGTACTAAACAAACAAAATTGGCTAAGGCGCAATATTTCTGTGAAAATCTGAACAATAATCTATGTAACCCTAGAAAGTTTTGGAAACTCATAAATAACTTACAAAATCCACCAATCCACTCCCAACCCTCCACTGTCAATGTGGATAACCAAAACCTGCAACTCCCCTTAGAAGTAGCAAATGCCTTTAACAATTATTTTGTAGGATGCTCCACCACCCTGATTGACAAACTAATAAATGGCACGCATCCTGAAGCTACAAATGTGGATCAGGCCCCACTAAAACAGCAAAACCCAATATAGAAAAGTTCAATTTTAGACCTGTACCCTTCAATGTCATTAAGAAACACCTCGATAATCTAAAAATGAAAAAACAGTCAGGACCTGATCAAATCCCAGCAATGCTGTTGAAGCTCAGTGCGCCGGCAATTGCTAAGCCTGTTGCAACCCTAATTAACGAATCCTTGGTGTCTGGATACATACCCAAACTCTGGAAAACTGCAAGAGTAGTGCCTATTCATAAAAGTGGGGAGTTAACCTTGGTTTCTAACTATCGTCCTATATCACTGCTCCCTGTATTGTCAAAAATCCTAGAAAAATGCGTCCATACGCAATTATGCGAGTATTACCAACTTTCTAACTATCTGACCCCTGATCAATCAGGTTTCAGACCGAATCACTCCTCTACAACTGCCCTCCTAAAAGTTTGCAACGACATCCAAACTGCCATGGAACAAGGAGACCTAACTGGAGCTATTTTCCTTGATTTTGCAAAGGCTTTTGACACAGTGGACCATGACCTACTACTTCTCAAACTAAAAAACTCTGGTATTGCTGATCACCCGTTAACCTGGTTTAAATCATATGTATCGGATCGATCACAATATGTCTCTGTCTCTAACATTGACTCCCTCCCTCTCCCAGTCACATGTGGTGTTCCCCAAGGTTCCATTCTCGGCCCCCTACTATTCACATTATTTATAAATGATTTGCCTAATGTCTGCAAATCCTCAACTGTACACATGTACGCAGACGACACGGTAATTTATGCAAACAAATCTGATCTGCTGCAGCTTGAAACAGTGCTCCAAGACCAGTTCACAGAGGTAGAAAAGTGGATCTCGAAAAACAAACTCTTCCTAAACACTGACAAAACGGTCACAATGATCTTTGGAATGGGACCTAAAATACATAAATTACAAAATTCCCATCTTCGCATCAAAACAAAATCCAATTGCACGCTGTCCGCAGTCCACTCTTTTAAATATTTAGGTATGTTGTTAGACCCCAATCTATCTTTTGGACTCCACATAGAAAAAATTGCCTCTAAACTTTATCCAAAACTAGGTGCCCTGTACAGAAACAAATCTTGCCTCAGCCCTACAGTAAAGGAAAAGATTGTACAGCAAATGCTGATGCCTATCTTGGATTATGGGGACATAGTATATGCACCTGCTCCGCAAACTCACCTTAATAAACTAAATACATTATATAACTCGCTCTGCCGCTTTGTGCTACAATGTAACTACAGGACCCACCATTGTGACATGCTAAAAGAACTAAACTGGCTGTTGCTGGAATCCAGACGCACCCTCCATCTTTCCTGCCTTGTCTTTAAGAGCCTTTCTGGGAAGCTCCCACCCTACCTGAGCAGAATGCTCTCCCCTGCTATTCCCACCTCCTATAACCTCCGATCCAGTACCAGCACATTATTTAGTCTGCCTCAATACAAAAAAAAAGCAGCTCGATCCTCCTTTTCCTACAGAGCGCCACAATTATGGAATGACCTCCCTCACACTTTAAAAACTTCCCCAAGCCTAAAATCCTTTAAGAGATCCCTCTATACATATCTCAAAACAGAATGCTCCTGTCATGGTTGATTAAATATTTCATACCTGCTCTATGTTAAATGTTTGCATATAATGTGTATTTTTATTATTGTTTTTGTATTTTATTGTACCCTATTGTATCAATGCAATGTTTTGTGATCCCAGGACATACTTGAAAACGAGAGAAATCTCAATGTATCCTTCCTGGTAAAATATTTTATAAATAAATAAATAAATAAAATGTGCATAACAACTCCAACCTGCTGATACATAAGGACTTTGTGATAACTGTTGCGTGCATCTGACTTGTGCATGTACAGTCATGTTATTTTCCTATTAAGTTTAAGGAAGCATACTATGAAATCTTATTAGAGTTCAGCAATGTATGACCTCAGCACTTGTAATGCTGATTGGCTATAAAAAAATTAAAAACAAAATTGTTTAACTTAAAGCTGGACAGCAGCTGAAGTATAACTGTTCACAGAGCACTTACTCTGGTGAGCTGAAGAAATAGTGAGGTAAAATATCTTCCCTTTTTTACATAGAGATGCTCAGGTGATATTTTCATGTCAGCTTTTTACAGTTGAGTTGCATCACTTTCAAGTGGTTTAGCATATGCCTATTATCTCCCTTTAAGCAGAAATTACTCACATGCCCTTCTGTTTGTTTTTAGTTTTGTTTTGTTTTTCTTTCAATAGTGTCAATTCTTTATCTCTAAAAGAGCTAAATAAAAGTGCAGACTTTGATAGACATTATTTTGTAGCCTGGTATACAAAACTCAAAATGCCCAAATACGATAGCAGATGATAAAGAAACACTATTTTCACAGCCAAGCAGCGGTCATTTCGGTGAAGGCACCCATAGACAGCTGTATGATAAGACCATGAAGCAAGATAGAAGCTCTATAATAGATACATTTTGAGTAGTTGTATAATACATTGCTGAGTTTTAAAATATTAATTAAAGAAAATACATTACTTATTCAGAAAACTAAAATATAAAGCATTACTGTTTTGCTACTCTGTATAAAACAAATATCTAAATAAAAATCATAAAGCTTTAAAATGGAACTTAATTAGATAAATTAATTTTGGAATCAATTACATCAACTGACAGATTTATTTATACTTTCATAACAAAATGCTAAATTGTGCTATTAGAGTAGGGAACAAAAATCTAAATTAAAGCACTTACTTGAGTATCCATTATTAAAAGTGCATTTTCAGCAGAGAATGTAAAAATGCAGTCTGCTATGCTTTTGATAAAGTAGTAAAAAATAATCAATTTTAATATTTATAAGCAAAGTAAAATGGATGTATTGAAATCTGTCAAGTTCATTCAAATGTTTCCTCTGCGGAATAAAATGATCCTAAAAATAATCATTCTGTAGAGTGTATAGTGACTGATTTACCAGTATTGTTTCGAAACAATGGGGTCGATCAAAAACATTTAGAAACACATACTAAATAATTTATCTACAGAAATCTCCATAAACTTTAATGATATTTTTCTAAATAATTGTGATCAACCAATATATCAGCTTCAATTAACAATAAAGAGTACAAAATAAGCCAGGATCACCATATTACCCCCCCCCCAATAAATTTATGTTGCCAATATATGCATTTTTATCATAAGTAAATATAAACATATTTTGCAGGTGAGCCTCACTATTTTTCTAGACAAAATATTTGTATAGGGAAGCTTATTAACACATAGGTTGCACATAAGAGCTGCATATAAATTTAAACACACAAATAATAGTAATATATTTCCTAGCAATGTACATTGGCACCATTTTAGGTAAGGTTTCAGGGTACCATCTGTCTGCTGTTTTGCTTACAAGCGGGTTCTATTGAGTTGAGGCCATCTTGTTTGCCCATCCATAAGGCGTCCCCAAAAGACCTCAAGAACCATGGCACACATTCTTAGTTCTTTTTATTGTTTTTTCCTTTGGGCCTACAAAGACAGGTGCAGTAGGCTGCATGTGACCTGTGGGACACCAGTTAACTTTCCCTGGTACAGAGTAGGGATGTGCATTTTTCAGTTTTTCTCAAAGCAAAGTGTGGAAAACAGCACCAACAGATATGTGGCTTGTGGGGCACGGAACCCAGGATCTGCCTTATCCTGCAAATACTTCAAGTAGCAAAAAAGATTTGTTCCAGCCACCAATAGTTAAAAAACCTTTATACATGACTAAGGACCTATAGCAGGTCTGAAACGTTGTACATTTTTCAGTTTTGTTAGCTGTCGAATGCAGAAGCAGGGGGACACTCAAAGGATGTGGCTCTTTTCAGAGCCAGATTTCGTCTTGTGAAAGTCCAACACACTAAATCCGGGAAATATTCAATCTTAGTGTATTGCACTTTTACAAGAAGAAATCAGTCTCTGAAAAGAGCTGAATTCCCCAAGGGGCCATCTTCTTTCAAATTCAGCAACTTATGAAACTGACGAATGCACATCCCTAGTATAGAGAGATGTCTTAAAGTCATATAACTCAAATATTAATGCAAAGTTTGCCATTTTGGTCTGTGTTTCATCTTAAAGAATTTATTAAAAAATGCATTACAGTTTAGTTTTTTTGTTGTTTTTTGTTGTTGTTGTTTTTCTTATTTTAAACAGGCAGTTGTGTCCTTTATATAACTACTTTTTTTGTTTTCATGTTTTTAGAATGTTTTCACTGACAGAGCAGTCTGAGTTTTCTAATCAACAAGCACAGTGTTTATCAGCAGCTCTTCTATATGTGTGATAACAACCTTTTGAGATTAATGTTCCTTTAAAGGGACATAATACTCATATGCTAAATCACTTGAAACTGATGCAGTATAACTGTAAAAAGCTGACAGGAAAATATCACCTGAGCATCTCTATGTAAAAAAGGAAGATATTTGACCTCACAATCTCCTCAGCTCAGCAGAGTAAGTTCTGTGTAAAAAGTTATACTCAGCTGCTTCCAGTTGCAGGTAAAAAAAAAAAAATGAACAGCAGCCAATCAGCATCAGCAGTGCTGAGGTCATGAACTCTTACTGTGATTTCATGAGATTTGACTTAACTCTCATGAGATTTCATAGTAAGCTTCCTTTACCTGATTGGTGAAATAATATGAGAGTGCACGATGCTCATCCCTTCAGATGTCCCAGGACAGACACACTAAAATGTTGCTTCAAAAATCCTTTACAATGGGAGGTGGCTACTGAGGAACTTTTGAGGTAAAATATCTTTCTTTTTTACATAGAGATGTTTAGGAGATATTTTCTAGTCAGCTTTTTACAGCTATTCTGCATCAGTTTCAAGTGTTTAAACATTTGGGTATTATGGCCCTTTAAGTAAAACTGCAGTGTAGTCCGTCCTTAATTTCCAATGTTTCTTTATGCACTATTTTGTTTTTATGCTCTCAGTCAATTGTGCCCCCATTTCTTTATACACAAGCTGGCATCATTAACTTTCATGTCTAAAATAGAGATTAAAGGAGCACTGGTGATAATTCATGTACGCACATCACCCACAACTCCACTGATTACAATTAAGTACAGTATATACTGCTGTTAAAGAAGAAGGAATTTATTATTTTATGATATCTGTAATTTAATTACATTTATTTAAAAAAACATTTCATACCAGTATCAGTGTTTTTTCTCAGTGACATTCATAGCTATAATCATCATAAATCCTGTCTGGGTTCTATATATTGAGAGACAGTAGGCAATTTGTAATACCCCTCACTTTGTGCTATTTTCAATCTTTGTGTGTTTACCTCTCTCATTATGTCTTACGCATTTACCTTTCTCTGCATGTCTCATCTGTTTACCTCTCTCTTCATGTCTTATGTATTTACCTTTCTCTGCATGTCTCATCTGTTTACCTCTCTCTTCATGTCTTATGTATTTATCTCTCATTGTGTCTTATGTGTTTACCTCTGATGTCTTATGTGTTTACCTCTATCTGCATGTCTTATGTGTTTGCCTCTCTCTTCATGTCTTATGTGTTTACCTCTCTCTTCATGTCTTATGTGTTTACCTCTCTCTTCATGTCTTATGTGTTTACGTTGCTCTGCATGTCTTATGTTTTTACCTCTCTTTTCATGTCTTATGCATTTATGTCTCTCTGGTTGTCTTCTGTGTTTACCTCTCTTTTCATGTCTTATGTATTTACCTCTCTTTTCATGTCTTATGTGTTTACCTCTCTTCATGTCTTATGTGTTTACCTCTCTCTTAATGTTTTATGTGTTAAACTTTCTCTGCATGTCTTATGTTTTTACCTCTCTCTTCATGTCTTATGCATTTATGTCTCTCTGGATGTCTTATGTGTTTCTATTCTGCGCTCTGCATGTCTTACGTTTTTATCTCTCGCTGGTATGTTTCTATTCTGCTCTCTGCATGACACACTATTAGTCTGCTTTCTGCTTTTCTTTCTTAATATGTTTTCCTGCCATCTCTCCATTTTCCATTTAGGACAGGCTTCTTGAAATAGGGATGTTATCATTTGCAATGTTATTTAGAAATGTAAACTTGTATATGAGTGAGAAAGGAGACCCCTTTTTTTTTACTTCACATAGCACAGTTTAGGAGGTGATAAATGGTGAGGGTTAGTAAAAGGTGTGATCAATGCAGAGATAAAGATGCAAGGAAAAAATATTGTTATTTGAAAATGGTGCATCCTGATTTTGGCAAAAGAGACATATGTTTGTGGTTGTGCCTGGCTTTAAACATATAAGGATACAAGGAAAATGCTCTACTTGTACAGGATTTATTATTGCCCTATTGCTTGTGTACAGATAAAACACATAGGGCTAGAGTACAAGTGGAGCGCTATATTATCATGCGCCTGCAAACAATTTGCCCATTAGCGGGCGTGTGATAAATAACCAGCCATTACAAGTGGTTATTCTCTTAAGCAGAGGCCCCTTAATCCTTGTAGGGCTGTGAGAGGAAGTAATGGACACTACACAAATGTAAGGAAAAAATAAATAAAAGGTAAAATCTATTTAAATAAATTAATTATACATATTTTAATGATATCTATTAAGTATAAGCAACTGCTTAGTGCTTTTTTATTACATCAATTTACTTCAGATTACAGGTGTACCATGCAACATTAACAATAGAATGCTTCCAGAGGTAAAGTTGCATAAAAGTGCATTAGAAAATGTCCTTATTGCAGTATTCCTTACATACAACTATATTGTTAAACCCTCATAAAGGGATGAAACACATAGTTAAATTTAGCTCCAGAGTTCAATGAACTGTCAGTCCTGAGCTGAAAATAAACCAGTGAGCCAATAATGAGATACATATGTACATAGCTGCCAATTACTGGCTGTAAACACATGCAAGCAATAGTGCTATAAGAAAATACTCTTTTTTTGTGTCAATGAGATCATATAGCAGATTATAACATTTTTAATGACACCAAGCATTGCTTGTTAGATCATTTTCTTTTGAGCATTGCTCTTATCATTTTTAATTCATTTTAAAACCTAGCACATTGTTGAAAAATATTTATGTGTTAACGCATGAGAAGGTTTCATTGTAGGTCTCATAACTGTTTGGATTGGTACATTATATCACTGGTCACAGACAGTGAGATGTTCATTTTAAGTCCCATTTTTATTAGGTTATTACGAGTGTCCCATAATTTACATCCAAGTAAAACTGGAAAATATTCATTGTTTAGCATCCAGCAGGGAATTTTTTAAGTGCTTACAAATCATTCAAAATACAGTGCTTTTAGAAATTCAGTGACATTAAAAAAAGAGCATTCCCCAACCAGCTATTAACGTGAGATTAAAGTTTAACCTTTATAACCTATGTCTTTCTTCACTGTCTAATTCCCATGATGTATTTCGTTTAGCATGATTTTTTTGGCAGGAAGGCAACTTTAATAATCACTTGTTTCAAGGCTGAGAGAGTACAACTGTTTAAGAATGAAAAGAGTGGTTAGAAAGATGTTAGCTTCACAGGGTGTAATTTACAGCTTGCCAAAAAGATAATGCTGTAGTTTTTAATCATATTAAAATTAACAAACCTAGTATTAAAGATTACTTTATCAAATAAATAACTGGGGGGACTATGAATGCTCTTCTTAGAGTACCACGAAATATAGTAGAGTTGAAAAACTGACACATATACAATAAAAGACAATGCAATAGTATTTGCTTTGAATTTGAAATAAAGTTAATTCAATTTTTCCTCCCCTATATCATGTGACAGCCATCAGCCAATCATAAAATGCATATATGTCCCATGCACTTTTGCACATGCTCAGTAGGAGCTGGAGCCCCACAAAGTGTACATATAGATCAATTGTGCACTTTTTTTTTATAATGGAAGTATATTGGAAAGTTTTTTTAAATTGCAGGCTTTATCTGAATCATGAAACTTATTTTGAGTTTAGTAGCACTTTAAGTTTGATGGATTTCTCCATCCATTAACCAGCATTTTGTTTAGGTCTTGATATTTATTATAATTTTTCACTCATTTGATGATGTGATTATAAATAATATAAAATAAACTATAAAAACAAACAATATTGAAGTGAAATATATTGTAATAATAAACAATACAATAAAGAATATAATTTTTCAAGCACTATATGGATATGTATATTTATTTTATTATCTATCTTTTCAGTTTACAAATTAGACCCTGACCAGAAACAAAATGGTTTATAGCATCAATTAGTTATATCACTACAGCTACTAAACTGTAGAAAAGTTTATTAAATTATTTATATTCCCTTGGGAGCCTAAATTCAATTCATTAGTTCTAAAACAGAGGGCTACAAACGTCACTATCTTTTCTTAAGATATAATAGTTGCTTAACTCTTTAATTATCCCTAAGCCAGGTTGCCAACTTTTTTCTTTTTTTTTTCCTCTCTCTCCCTTTTTCTTTGTTATAAGCAATATATATATAAAATCCCCAACAATGTGCCGAGAAACTTTCAAAATGAAAAAGAAAAGAGCTCAAATTATATTTTCTGAACCTGAAAAAAGGCAATGTTGACATATTCTTTAATGAAATGGTACTTTTAATGACCTAGTCAGATATTTACTCTGTATTATCCTTTTTTTTCTTATTTGTGTTTAATATGCTTTTGGTATAATGTTGGTAAAAATAAAATATATATATAAAAAAAAATATTTATATCCTTTCCACATAAATTAATAGGGATTTTCTTCAGAAAATGATTAAGATGGATTATGATTGACCCAGTATTTGAAAATTGTAGATGGCTGTCACACAGTTAAAAACTACAACATATCCAAAGTGCTCAGGATCCCATCTTTATTGGTGCACTTTGGATTTTTTGTTACAGTATTACAGTTTTATATAGCAATTGAATACCCTTATTGAGTCATTCAAATATATGAATCAGAAACATAAAATCCCAATAAAATGTTTGATTAAATATAGTAAGATAAAGAAAAATGTTGCAATTTGAATTTATTATGTATTTTTCATGTTATTCGTACAATTTTCCTTAGCGAATTGTTCTCTCCCAAATAGACTGGCATACTGGAATCTATACTGAATTTATCCTGACATATTATCTCTATAGAACATTGCTATAAACAACAATGAGCTCCATGTACGAAGCAGCGAGAGCCGCTCCAGAGCCCTTGCGGGGCAGGTTCGCACATGAGAGCCTGCTTCCCGCAATGTAAGAAGAAGCGGTCATTAGATTGGCTTTCGCTCATTGGCTTTCGCTCATGCACAAACATTTTACTTTCAACTTGTAATACATGCTCTAACCTACGCATTAAGGGGCATATTTATCAATGTGCGAAGTAGCATATCATTTCCGCCGCACATCGATAAATGCCAACAGCATACACTGTCGGCATTTATGATTGCACCAGCAGTTGATGAATATGCCCCTAAAAGATTACTTCTGGCGGTCTTTGCACATGAGCGAAAGTGATGAATAGTGGGCGACTTGTAATCAGGCCAAAAATGTTTCTAACTCAAAATGCAACAAAAGGGAATTTATTTAAATCTGAAGCATTTATGCTTTTAAAAGTAAGAGAAAGTTGTGTGCATTTATTGACAAGCTTGCAGAAGTAATATATAATCTAAGGGGCTTATATCTACAATTTAGCATCCCTTAAATCATATAAATATAATCAACTACAATGACAAAACGCAATAGACTTCATGTATTAAAAACAATCTGTTACTAACTTTAAATTAATCTATTCCCATTACTCTTTAACACATAATTTGAAAAAAATAATTTTTCAATTAAAGTAATTAAAATACAAGGAGTGTTGGACATTTAGGGAATATAAACATCAAATTTACAACTGATGTCCCCATTGGACATGATTTATCGCCTATTAGTAGCAGCCTGCATACATTTTCATGAAGTCTGCAGATGCTCTAGAAGAATATATTTTAGTGTAAAGAACAGATCATAAATGTGCTGTCATTTGCAAGATGAATACATTTACATATTTCATGTGTAATTATACTGCTTTGGTTATATTTTAGGACTTCATTAGTTAATATCACTCAGAAGCTGATAACTATTCCTTTATAGACATGAGTAGGATTTGTCAAATATTTTAAATACTTCTTGAATGGTTTGAAATGTTATGATATGACAATATTGCTGATGTAATCGGAAGCTTTAATAAAACTGTTACTTGATGATTTGCTTAAAAAAAGGTTAAATTTAAAATCTTCTAACCCGTAATGGGTGAAATTACAAGTGGAGTGTTATTTAATGCTCCCGCTCGTGCGCTAATTCCGCTAGAAGTAATCTTTTTGTGCATGTCGGGTAGCGCTCATATTAAAGTAACTAAAATCTTAGATGAAGCTGTTACGTTAGGTATCATGACTTTAGAACAAAGTAGAAATCTGATCCCTACTGTAAAGTCACCCCCATCTTACACTACCTCCCCAAAACCTATAAAAGCATCACTAATCCTTCGGGCAGGCCAATCATTTCGGGCATCGGGTCCCTTTTGGAGCCATTGTCTGAACGGATTGATAATATTTTACAACCATTGGTACACAATTTGTACAGCTACCTTAGGGGCTCGAGTCATCTTTTGGATATTTTAAGAAACGTTGTTTGCAGAAGTGATATAGATGGGTTGTAGTAGATGCTGTCTTCTTATACTCCTTGATTCTTCATGCACAAGGGTGTCAGGCAATAGAGTTTTTTTTAATAAAAAACTGTCTATACAGATGAAGTCAAACAGTTCATTTTGGATGTTGTGGAGTTCCTACTTACACATAATTATTTTATTTTTGACTCAGAGTACTATTTACAATGTCAAGGTATGGCGATGGGTGCAAAGTTTGCACCATTGTACGCAAATTTGTTTGTGGGTCTGTGGGAACTCCAGAACATTTATAATTTGGAAAGGTTCGTTTGGACAAGATATATTACATTTTTATAGACGACCTTATCTTTATTGTAAAGGAATCATTTCCATTTGATCATTTATTGGCATCCATAATAATAACATGATTAAGTTAAAGGTTTACTGGAGAGGTGAGAGAAGATGGGGTACATTTTCTTGACCTTCATCTATATGGAGATGTGACCACACAACGGATAGTGTCTAATACTTATCGCAAAAAAACAGCAGACAATAATATTCTGCATGCAACTTCATGTCACCCAAGGCACTTAGTCTGAACAATTCCAAGAAGCCAATTTATGAGACTCAGATGTAATGTGAGTACTCTACAGAACTATTTACAAGAGGGCAGAGAAATCTAAGGATACTTAGTGCCAGAGGTTACAATGAACAATCATTGCTAGTAGTCTTTGAGGAAATCAGAGATTGAGACCCCATCAAAAACAAAAATAAAAATAACAGAAATGACAGTAATGAGCAAGGTTCTGATGGTGCACACACTCAGAGTACAGGAAGGAACTTGAGCACAAGGAGTGGTAGAAAATCCTTTGATAAAGACACTATAGTATTTTCAACTGAGTTTTCCTTACATTATGATAGTGTTTGTAGGCTAATCAGAAAGCATTTGGAGTTTTTAAAAGGTGATGATATTTTGGCTCCACTATTGGGTAACTGTAGATTTGTGGAAATAAAACCTCTAAACTATCCCCCAGTCAGGTCTCATCAAATATAGACTGAAAGTGAGGGAAACTTTAGATCACATTTAATTGTTTAACTTGTGAGGTGATGGATTTCACCAATAGTTTTTATAGCAATGTAACTGGAGAATTCTTTCAGGTCTCTTTTTACACCACTTGCTTAACAGAATTCATAGTCTACTTATTGGACTGTAAGAGTTGTGGGGCCCAATATGTTGGTCAATCTAGCAGAGCCCTTATCTCCCATGCTAGGGAACATCTTTGAGATGTTAAAAACTATAATAAGGACTCTGCTGTTGCAAAACTCTTCAACCACATACATTTTACAAATGTGCCACAATTTAAAATAAATATCATTGACCTTGCTAGAACTCCCCAAAGAGGTGGGGACAGTATAAAGTTCTGAATAAGAAAGAGCTCTTTTGGATCTACAAACTCAAAATGAAGTCACCACTTGGCATAAACCAAGAGTGGGATATGCGTTATTTTGTAGAATAAATGTATTGCTCTCTTCAAATAATTGCACTCACCAGCGTTTTCAAACAATTTGCTTAATATGAGTCTATGGTGTATTTTTTTATCCTATCCTATTCTTGAGAACTCTTTCTCAGTCAGTGGGTAATACTTGGACATTTATCCAACTTTACTCTAACTACATTACATTGTATTATTGTTATTATGCATCTATACCTTCTCTTATTCTTTGCCCCTTATCTTTATGACAATTCAGCAAACAGATGTTATTAGTATTGGGGTTTTATTGTAAAGATGTAACATAAATGTAATCATTGTAGTATTAGTGTCTAAAGGTAACAATGTAATCTAACTATTTGTTGTTTCTTTTAAACTTAGTAGCAGTTTGTTACAAATTTTAACCAATTGTGTAACCAAAGTTAGTAGCTGTCAGCAGGTTAAAGGGACAGTATACACTCATTTTCATATAACTGCATGTAATAGACACTACTATAAAGAATAATATGCACAGATACTGATATAAAAATCCAGTATAAAACTGTTTAAAAACTTACTTAGAAGCTGTCACTTTGGCTCTGTTGAAAAGGTAGCTGGAAAGCCCACTGCAAGTGGCAAATAAGACACTCCCCCCTCCCCCTTCTTTTGCATATGAAAAGACCCTTTACACAAACAGGAGCAAGCTGGAGTAGGTAGTCGAGCGTATTCACATAAAACTTTGGGGCTTGGTTAGGAGTCTGAAAATCAGAGCAATGTTATTTAAAAATAAGCAAAACTATACATTAATTAAAAAAAAAAAACTTTATGGGCTATATAAATAGATTATCTACAAAACATTTATGCAATGAAAAAATGAGTGTATAATGTCCCTTTAAATATGTTGTTTTTAATCCTTTCAAATTCAAACGGGTCCCAATCGTGTACCTGGTGAAAAGCTGCATATTTCAAAGTGATAACATCACAAATTCAAGCCTGGTGTTGATTGGTTGACTGGGTTTTAAATGCAACACATTTTTAACTGTGTACTTTGTCTATGAGTAAGAGACCTGCTGCGGCGTGAAACGTGTAAGATGAGCCCTCTCCTAGGTGCATTTTGTCTTTTTTACATTTTGGAATAAAGTCTTCATTTTCTCTGTTGTTCTGTAGTGTCTTTTTTTCTGTGATTTAAATACATATGCACACACACATATATATATATATATATATATAGTTATATATACATATATATCTATCTATATACATATATGTATATATGTATCTCTATGTTAAAGCCCTTTGCCTTGCTTTTTTTTAACACCTAATTTTTATTAGATGGTGTTATTATGAGTATAAGATTACTTTGAAATATAAATTTTGATGTGTTTTGTGCAACTTTTAAGTTTTGCGAAACAGTTAATCAGAGCTCTGAGGATGCGCTATCCCGGCGCACATTAATTTATATTGCGCGGAAGCGATTGCATACATAAAAACCTGTGATAAACCCCCTTTCACTTGCGTGTAACTGTTAGTGTGCTACGTGTTATCTGGCCCGACATGTTTAAATAAGTATAGTATTAACAAATGTGAAGCTATATTTTTATTTTATTACTTTTGACCACTTTTCCTTCATTTGTCTCTGATTCTTTTTCTACTTTTATCAGATAGGCTGGTGTGCATACTGCAATTTTTTGAATTTTGTAGTTTGTCTTTTCCTGCAACGTTCTATATTTTGATCACTTTGAATAGTGAGCAAGCTCTTTTACATCTGACATCAAAATGGGCCCATCAAACAGACGGTCTAATGTATGATTTTGAGGTTTTTAATAAGGTATGGGTGGACAAGATATCAGATAGGGACATAAAGCTCAAACATTTTCTTTAATGATTTAGACAGAACATGCAATTTTAAACAACTTTCCAATTTACTTCTGTTGGTATCTTTTGGTATCCTTTGGTGAAAAACATACCTATGTAGGCTCAGGAGAAGCAATGCACTACTTAAAGCTAGCTGCTGATTGGTGGATGCAATTATATTCCTCTTTGGCTTATCCAAAGTGTTCAGCTAGCTCCAGTAGTGCATTTCTACTCCTTCAATAAAGGATACCAAGAGAATAAGGCAAATTTAATAATATAAGTAAATTGGGAAGTTGTTTAAAGCTGTATGCTCTATCAGAATCACGAGACAAAAGCTTTTGGGTGTTATGCTTCTTTAAGATTGCACAAGAGCTGTCATGTGCATTGTTGCTCCCTACCCTCATGCAGCCTATTGAGCAAAAGCTCTGATCTGAAAAGTCTGGTTGATTTTTATTTGTCACCTGTGAGGCCCTTTAAATTTGTAAGCCTGGGCTGAAAAAATAAAGGTTGTTATATGGAGATTATATAACTATAGTTGAACTGATCAGCAAAGCTTTAAATTCAATGTAAAATTTAGAAAAATCAAATGATTGCCACATACTTCAAATTCAATCAGTTCTAAAGTGTGAATTATTTCAAATTTGGAAGTTATGCTGATCAGTAAACTTGACTTTATTATAGCTTAGATAATTTTTTTTCATAAAATATGAAAGTTATGATGAATAGCTCAATTTGATTTCACTGCAGTTTAGATACAAATGTTAAAGTTTTTCTTATCAGCTAATATGATTTCACTTTAGTATAGCTGATTAGCATAATTTGCAAATTTGATCTCAGATATAGTAAGATCAAAAATGACTGATCAGCATAACTTCCATATTCCTTATAATCTGTAGTGAAATTAAATTATTGTATTAGCATCATTTGCAAATTGGATATTTATGATGTTGATATTAAAGGTACATGAAACCCTTTAATTTCATTAATGAATACAATTTTAAACAGCTTTCCAATTTACTTATATTATCTAATTTGCTTTTGCTTTTTTTGTATCTATTGTTGAAGAAACAGCAATGCACTATCAGGAGTTAGCTGAAGGCCAATAGCAAGAGGCATATATGTGCAAACACCAATCAGCAGCTTCTGAGCCTACCTAGGTATACTTTTCAAAAAGAATATACAGAGAATGAAACAAATTAGATATTAGAAATAAATTGGAAAGATATTTAAAATGTCATGCTCAATTTGAACCATGAAAGAAAAAATTCGGTTATATGTCCCTTTTAAATTGAGCCATCAACATGACGTTCACATTCTGCATAGACTATGGAGAAGCTATAGTAGTGAGATCAATTATGAATATAATACTAATATGGATATGGAAATATGGATATTATAGTAATTAACTAATTTTATTTCACTATAATTTACACCAAATTTGGAAATTTTGCTGGTTAGCTAATTTTATTTCCTCTCTAATTTACACTTTTTACAAGTCACATTGGTTGTATTGCCATCCACTTTCCAACACTGTATGATGGTTCAACAGTTATACCAATCAACATATTTGCCCATAAAACTAAAGGCAAGTATACACTGAAGCCAATAATCATAATATCTGATAAAATGGCTATAAAAATATTTGAAGATTCCAACTGTTCACAAAACTGTTAGTTTTACCTTTTGTACTAGCTACCTTATGGTAACTGAGAGTCATGCTCTTATTGAAGGTAACAGTAGCAGTAAAACGTTGTTCTGCATTCTGTTTGTATCGCCACCAATAACCATTTTTTTTTAGCTAGCCATATACAGACATTAATCTGCAAAACATACACACCCGAGGTAACTATATATATCTTCTGAGTCCAAAATAGATATATGAGTAGGGCGGATATGATGGGCAATATAATCAAGAATCTTTTAAATATATATATACGTATATATATATATATATATATATATATATATAAATATATATATATATACACACAGAATAACTCATTTTAAATGTTTTATAAAATACATTTTAAGCAGGTAGAGAAAACAAAATACAAAAATAATAATCAGCATAGCTTGAAAAGAAGAAAGAGACAAGGCACTTGTGATGCAGTTCAACAAGGTACCAGTCCGCAAACACAGAGTTTAGTTACAAGTAAACAACATTAGCAGGGTTACCTTCTTTCTAATTATGCTACTTAATGGGTCTGTTTCATAATATTAAAATACAATGCTACACAAAAGTATATTTAATTTTTTAAACTCAACTGTGAACATTTTTCTCTACATGATAGGAGATTTATGTATGTAATAAGTAACTCTCTATTTGTATATTTTCTGCCAGATTTAACATACATTTTTTTTCCATTCTGTATAATCTTCACTACTTTGTGAAAAGCAAGTTAAATTGTGTATATTTAATAAAATGTGTGCTGTCCTAAGTCAAGCTGTCATTTACTGTCAAAGCGACTTACCTAATAATAAACAAAATTATTTTTGTAGTAGACAAAAAAAGACAGCGCCTCATAGTGCAGACAACTTCAAAAGTGGATATCAAACTTGAAAAGAAAAAGCAGATGTACTCACAAAGGGATTGGCACTCTTGTGAAAAGAAGTGCAAATGTGCAGGCTGACCTTTAACAGCAGTCAGTACGCTGAGAAGTGGATCCTCCAAAGGGGACCGGTGAAAGCAGCCGTGGACTCTCCTTGGAACTCACACGGAATCCTATGCCAGTGCACTGAGAGATGGATCCTCCAGGGGATCGGTGATGCAGCCGTGGACTCTCCTTCAAACTCACACGAAGCCTTGGATGTCAGCGTCAGGTCTGAATGTCTAGATGATCCTGTGTCAGGATCAAACAGCACAATGTGCAGTAGATGGTTTGGGAAATGATATAAAATAAAGACCTCTTGCGAGTCGTGTGTGAAAAGCAGTCCAAATCTTTGTAAAATGGAAACCGCAACAAAGTATAATTAAAAACAGTTTGGTTTTAATACAAACACTTGGAATTACAAGTAAAATAGAGCTTAAAAACGCGTTTCTCGGCCACTAGCTCCTGGCCGTTTCCTCAGTTAGTTTCTTATTATTTTTGCAATACCAGCATATCCATTAATGCATAGTTTGTGACTCAGTGTTTGTAAAATTTTCTGTCACTGTCACGCTCATTTATCCTGAAATTAACAGGATATAAAAATTTTGTACCAGTCCACAATCACAAGTACAACATTAATAACAGTTTTACCTTCTTTCCACTTATGTCATTCGAAGGATCTATACCTTACCTGTGATAAACAATATAGGTAGCTCCTCCTCAGTGTCAGTCATAATCAACAATTTAAAAATAGTAGTCAGCAATATAAAAAAAAATTTGCTAAACCGAGAAATATAATATATTGGTGAACCACAAAATAGATACTGATTTAACACAACAGGGTACAAGTATCTCTCACTCCATAATAAAATAAACTGACTGGTTTCGTGAGGTTTCATCTCACTTCTTCAGAGGTTTATTGTAGTACTTACTATTTCTCAGTATATTTAATAAGTTATGTGTGTCTGTGAATATTCGCATGTTCCCTCATCCATCATCTGTTCTTCTCTACAAAATTGTGTTTCATTTTTTTTACTATGGGGCTTATCTTTTTCAGGTAATTTACCCTCCTTCCAGGTAGTTGTCTACTAATAACTTGTGTCTGAAATCTTTCTGTGCACGTGCATCCTGATGAAGAGAGCCTGGTGATCCAAAGCTTTCTGCTCTGGCAAGATTATCTAAGAGGCCTTGTCAGTACTGAAAGGTCCTTCAAACAATTTTATAAAGGCAAATTTTAGCTTAAGGTTTGTTTATCTTGCTATGCAGCATTATGGATGTGAAGGAAAGTCATCCTTCATTACAATTTAAGGCAAAAAAACCCTCAACGATTGTAGGCCCCATATATTAAATGCTGTGCTTACAGAGTTCTCAAATTGAGAACCTGTCCACAGTAGCAGACCTACTGAACAGAGGGCCCTGGTGCAAGATTTTTTTGGGCCCCCCAATGGTAACTTAGTAGAAGCAAAAGTATTAATATACATTCTGCTCTGTATAATGATTTTGAGGATAGATGGATAGATAGATAGATAGATAGATAGATAGATAGATAGATGATAGATAGATAGATAGATAGATATATAATAAGATGGGACTACAACCTGCACTAATAAAAGGCTTCCCTCTCTGCATTATGATTGTAAACATTTTGGACACACCTATGTAAAGACTGGCTGCTTTGGGCCCTCTCCAGCTCTTGGGCCCTGGTGCCACGGCACCTGCTTTGCGGTTTACAGGCAGTGGTAACTGTAAGTCCACTGCCTGTAGGTACCATTGCACATTCAAACAAGTGGATAATGTCGCCCCCTTGGGCCTGTCAGTTACTCAGAGCTAGCAAATTCAGGGTGGTTTCTCTCTGCCAACTCAGATATGGTGGAGATTGTAAGTAGCTGCTGTCTTATGACCGATGCTTCTTATATTGCTGGAAGCAGGCTTGCATGTGCTTTCACTGCTTAGTACATGGAACCCTTTATTTGATTTCTGTCTATGCCAACAAAGTTTTGATCATAGTGTCCTAATTCTCTAGACTGGAAATCTATTCTTGTTTTAGGTTGTGTTGTAAAAATGAAATGGCTTAGAGGGAAAAGGAAATAGGTATGAGTGATGAAGAAATGGACAGGATGCGTGTTATAAAGAGATTCGTGAAGACAACACAGGCAGAGACAGGACAATGAAAAAATAAGGCTGAGAAGAGAAAAACAACATTTTTTAAAACTCTGTTTCATCTGTTTATATGATGAGCAAATATAAAAGTTATTAATAAAGGGTTTTTGGATTGTGCTCAAAATACTAAACTTCTTTATTTTACTGTGACATTTTCTAAAAATGTAAATTCAATTTCATGGTTTATTTGCTACCATTATGTTGTTTTCTCTTCATACTAATAACCCACCTCAAATGTGCAGCTTATTGTACAAGTCAACTATATTTTAAAGCCCTCTCTATCTGAACTAAAGCAATTGGATTTTTGTTCTGCATTCAGGATTAATTGATGCTTGTATGGTGTGGGAAAAAAATCCCTCTAATATTATTTTTTATTCTTATAAATGGGGCCATATAAAAAGTGTGGCATTAAATTGTACTTGAAGCTGTAAATGCCTTGTAAAATCTGGGAAGGATCATTAATTCAAGGTTATGAAACAGATTGCTGTCCTTGAAAAAGGGAGTCATGCATATGCTGGACAGCTTCCAACAAGAGTCTGCTAAAGACTTTGTCTAATGCTACAAATAGTTCTAAGGGACAATAAAGCCTGTCGTTATCTGGCTATCATTTCTAGTTAAGAACATAACATGCTCACTGTATTTTAAGATACCGAGTGATGATGGATTACTACAATTGCACACTTAATTTAGCCTAGAAGTGACTTTGGGTACAGTTTTGAATCATTGCACTGCATATAGATAGTTCCAAAGAATTTGAGCACTCACAGATCTTGATAAAGTTCAATACTTTTATTTAATACCATGCAAAAAAGTTGTCATTTAGGCTCCAAAAGGAGCCTTTTTCAAGATATCTATATGTTCCTCAAGACTGCCTAACAAACAATGTCACACTTGCTACCTATATACCCACCAAAAAAACACCCCCATTGTGATGATATGCACATGTCAATAGTCACAGAATAAAACAATAAAAAAGAATGAGACTGGATTATAAATTTCCTTTACACACACACACTTACTCACTATTGCTGTATCATTTATATCCTCATAAAAACGAGCACTTTCTATTCTTCCCATACCCTCTTTGTGTGATTTTCTGTTGCTATGTTAAAGGGACATGCCAGCCACATTTTTTCTTTTATGATTTAGAAAGAGAATGCAATTTTAAACATCTTTCTAATTTACTTATATTATCTAATTTGTTTTATTCTCTTGATATTCTTTGATGAAAAGCATATCTAGATATGCTCACTAGTTGCTGATTGGTTGCTGCACATAGAAGCATCGTGTGATTGGCTCACCATGTGCATTGCTTTTTTTTCAACTAAGGATATTTAAAAAATTAAGCAAAATAAATAATGGAAGTGAATTGTAATGTTGTTTAAATTTCTATTCTCTATCTGAATCATGAAAGAAAAATTTTGGGTTTAGTGGCCCTTTAAGCCACTGAATTTACAGCTTGTGTTTACTATTACTTCCACTTCTGATTGGGTGAATAGTGGTCACATGGAATTGTACAATTCCATGTGATCTCTATTCAGCCAGACATTTTGGTCTGTAATAAGCGAGTCTTCATATGTATGTTCTACCAGATTTCAAATACATTTTTTTTTATCTATTTCTGTAGTTCCTTAACAACTTTATAGAGGATGTAAAAGCAAGTTAATTTGTGTATATATATATATATATATATATATATATATATATATATATATATATATATATCCCCAAAAAATTATTCTTATTGAGAAATCATAGGTAAGAGTTACAAGACAAGTAAATGCAAAAAGGTACACCTGAACATTAAGATTCTGCTCACTAGAACATTCATCTGTTTCGCAGTTAAATGCAAAACATTAACATAAGACATCTGCAAGAGTGGAAGTAGTGTCTACATAAATTATATGGAGTGAGTTGTACTGGGTTCAAAATGCAAATATAAATACCTAGATTTCCCTGTTTTTTACTAGCATAGTTTGAAAAAAACCTAACAAAAATAAAAATATTAAAAACATAACAATAACTTTAGTCCAAACACGTTCAACATTAAGGAGCATTAAACTTAGTTTGGGATAAATAATGCATATGAACGAGATCTAGAGGTATACTCAGAGTAGTGAATATGCATGGACTTTCTAAGAAAAACATCAATATACTCAGGCATAGTGCCTTGCATACATAGACTATAAAATAGCATGTATCTAGTGTTTTGTTGAACAGGAGAAATTTGTAAATAAATCAATATGGTAATTAGCCATTCTAGATATGAAACATATGTCCGACCAATTTTTTATAGAAATGGCTCCAGCGTGACCTTCCATTTCTAATATACACCTTCCTTGTTATAGGATAATTTCAAATGAAAATAAACTTCAGTGGCATATCAACAGATTTGTACTCAAGAAGATGAAAACCACCAAAAGTACAAAATGTGAATGACTAGCAAAGCTAAACAAAAACTTCTACAGATTACTTAATTTGTTATTTTTCTTATCACCTCTTAAAACTGCTGGTTCTAGGTCACTATGTTTAAAAAATTACTTTAGTGGTTCAATAGTATAAATACAATTTTTAAAATAAGGCACTTGGGGGCGTATCTATCAAGCTCCGAATGGAGCTTTATGCCCCGTGTTTCTGGTGAAACTTTAGGCTCGCCAGAAACACAAGTTATGAAGCAGCGGTCACAAAGACTGCTGCTCCAAAACCTGTCCGCCTGCTCTGAGCAGGGGGCGGCTTTGCACCAGCAGCTCTTGTGAGCTGCTGGTGCAATGCTGCATACGGAGAGCGTATTGCTCTCCGTATTCAGCGAGGTCTGGCGGACCTGATCCGCACTGTCGGATCAGATCCGCCAGACTTTGATAAATAGGGGCCATAGTCTCATTAAAAAGAGAGAGAAAAGTTTGTTTGCCGTCACTATGATTTGAATGTCTGAAGTAGCAATAGCATGAAAGGTATTTATATTTTTACAGAGCACTAAACTTTCACTTTCCGCATGATGAAAAGTCATTGAACCTACTCCTGTCATCTCTATGTTGCTTTCACCAACTGATTACAAGTTCTGCTGGGCCAAGAATCCTGGGCAAATAAGTAAATTTACCGCAGGAAGGACCACTGTAAACAGTAGAATCTCTTAATGCAATCTCATCCTGTGCTGCTGAATACACTGCTCCAGCACATCGCGAAACCATGCTGTTCCTTTTGTAGTGTTATAAATGCCATTGATAGGGATAAGTCTGAAATCCTGAAGCATAATAATGTTGACTGTTTTACATTCTGGTATGTCCCTGGTTATTCCCTCTGCATCCACTTCTATTTTCTCCCTGCCATCGTTGTAGTCTCATTGACCATTTTGTCTTTCATCAAGCCTGAAAGAGTTTCCTGTTTTTCCTCTTCACACAATTGTCACCTATCTTCTTTCCCTCACTGTTCTGGGGGCAGCGTTACCTCATCCATTACAATACACTCAAGAGATACCACTGCCAAAGGCTGGCACCATTTAGAGGAGAGACAAGAGGGCCTCAAAGCCCAGAGCTGCATCAGCAGTTGCTGAGTAGTGAATTCCAGTGTATTAAACACCAGTAGTAACAGGTCCTTTAGGCCGGTGTGTATATCACAAGTTTGGCAAACATCTTCTGTAGATATATTAGCCTTTCTGGTGTTATCAGGTTAACTATATACAATGTTACAAACAGTATACCACATCTGGTTCTCAACCTTATCTGACTTCTTGGGCCAATGGTTGTCACTATTGATCTTGCAGAATACCCAAACAGCCATCTTGGATCACTGCCCACTGGAAGTGTCAAAGCCGCTTGCCTTAAAGGACCACTAAATACAGTAGAATGTAATAAGTGACAAATACACAATAAAAATACCATGCAATAGTCCTTACTTTGAATCTGAAATGAGCAGTAGAATATTGTTTGGCAAATTTCAAAGTTAATCCAATTTTCCCTCCATCTATATCACCTGACAGCCATCAGCCAATCACAAAATGCATATACATATACTGTATACTGTGAACTTTTCCAATCAGTTAATGCATAGTTTGTGTAAAGCTAATAGTTATATTGTATCTAGCTTATGTTTTATTTTTATTTCACAGGTAAGTTTGTATTTATTTTAACTTGGTAGACAAGTTAGTAAATAGTTATTAACTATTTACTAACTACCTAATTAAAATTATCAGAACTCCCAACTGCCCCACCCTTTGCAAGATTGTTGTGAGTTGGGAGCTCTGTACTAAAATAAAACCTAACCTGAGTTACACTAACACCTAACATTACACTAAAATTAAATAAATTAAATTAAAAAAATGCATTTATCTAAATTACAAAAAATAATAAACACTAAATTACACAAAATACAATTTTTTTTTTATCAAAAATAAAAATGAATTACTCCTAATCTAATAACCCTATCAAAATAAAAAGCCCCCCCCAAAATAATAAAACCACTAGCCTAAACTAAACTGCCAATAGCCCTTAAAAGGACCTTTTGCGGGGCATTGCCCCAAAGAAATCAGCTCTTTTACCTGTTGAAAAAAATACAAACAACCCCCCAACAGTAAAACCCACCACCCACACAACCAACCCCCGCCAATAAAAACCTACCTAAAAAGGTTTTTAAGGCTTTATTGGGTGGGTTTTATTTTTAGCTTAGGGTTTGGGCAATGTAAAAGAGCTAAATGCCCTTTTAAGGGCAATGCCCATCCAAATGCCCTTTTCAGGGCAATGAGGAGCTTAGGCTTTTTAGGTAGGTTTTTATTTGGGGGGTTGGTTCACTGTCAGAAAAAAGGGTACGGTTGGGGTCTGTTTGTGAACACTTAGGGTACAACTTCTGTGGTTGTACCCTCAATGGATCATAATTATACCTTAAGAAACTAATATGTACCATTTAGCGGTAAATAAGGTACAAATATGTTTCCAACTGTCAAAGGGTCCATGTCTGTACCATTTAATCCCCCAAAAAGGTACAATCACTTGTGTGACTAAAAGGTTAAGGGGGTGGGTGGTTCAAGGCTGCCAAACCCTGCAAGCCCATATCATTTGTAAACCTCAATTATTCATATTCACATAACTGTCAGTCACCCAAAATTAATGCAACATACATGTACAGAAAAATAATTATGTTCAATCGTTGTTGCTAATATGCAAGAAGTGGGCAAAGCAAAAAAAAAAAATACTTAAAGGGACAGTCTACACCAGAATTGTTATTGTTTAAAAAGATGGATAATCCCTTTTTCTCCAACATAGGTGTGTCCGGTCCACGGCGTCATCCTTACTTGTGGGATATTCTCTTCCCCAACAGGAAATGGCAAAGAGCCCAGCAAAGCTGGTCACATGATCCCTCCTAGGCTCCGCCTACCCCAGTCATTCTCTTTGCCGTTGTACAGGCAACATCTCCACGGAGATGGCTTAGAGTTTTTTAGTGTTTAACTGTAGTTTTTATTATTCAATCAAGAGTTTGTTATTTTGAAATAGTGCTGGTATGTACTATTTACTCAGAAACAGAAAAGAGATGAAGATTTCTGTTTGTATGAGGAAAATGATTTTAGCAACCGTCACTAAAATCCATGGCTGTTCCACACAGGACTGTTGAGAGCAATTAACTTCAGTTGGGGGAACAGTGTGCAGTCTCTTGCTGCTTGAGGTATGACACATTCTAACAAGACGATGTAATGCTGGAAGCTGTCATTTTCCCTATGGGATCCGGTAAGCCATGTTTATTACGATCGTAAATAAGGGCTTCACAAGGGCTTATTAAAACTGTAGACTTTTTTTGGGCTAAATCGATTCATTATTAACACATATTTAGCCTTGAGGAATCATTTTATCTGGGTATTTTGATATAATAATATCGGCAGGCACTGGTTTAGACACCTTATTCTTTAGGGGCTTTCCCAAAGCATAAGCAGAGCCTCATTTTCGCGCCGGTGTTGCGCACTTGTTTTTGAGAGGCATGGCATGCAGTCGCATGTGAGAGGAGCTCTGATACTTAGAAAAGACTTTCTGAAGGCGTCATTTGGTATCGTATTCCCCTTTGGGCTTGGTTGGGTCTCAGCAAAGCAGATACCAGGGACTGTAAAGGGGTTAAAGTTCAAAACGGCTCCGGTTCCGTTATTTTAAGGGTTAAAGCTTCCAAATTTGGTGTGCAATACTTTTAAGGCTTTAAGACACTGTGGTGAAAATTTGGTGAATTTTGAACAATTCCTTCATGTTTTTTCGCAATTGCAGTAATAAAGTGTGTTCAGTTTAAAATTTAAAGTGACAGTAACGATTTTATTTTAAAACGTTTTTTGTACTTTGTTATCAAGTTTATGCCTGTTTAACATGTCTGAACTACCAGATAGACTGTGTTCTGAATGTGGGGAAGCCAGAATTCCTATTCATTTAAATAAATGTGATTTATGTGATAATGACAATGATGCCCAAGATGATTCCTCAAGTGAGGGGAGTAAGCATGGTACTGCATCATTCCCTCCTTCGTCTACACGAGTCTTGCCCACTCAGGAGGCCCCTAGTACATCTAGCGCGCCAATACTCCTTACTATGCAACAATTAACGGCTGTAATGGATAATTCTGTCAAAAACATTTTAGCCAAAATGAACACTTATCAGCGTAAGCGCGGCTGCTCTGTTTTAGATACTGAAGAGCATGACGACGCTGATAATAATATTTCTGAAGGGCCCCTAACCCAGTCTGATGGGGCCAGGGAGGTTTTGTCTGAGGGAGAAATTACTGATTCAGGGAACATTTCTCAACAGGCTGAACCTGATGTGATTGCATTTAAATTTAAGTTGGAACATCTCCGCATTCTGCTTAAGGAGGTATTATCCACTCTGGATGATTGTGACAAGTTGGTCATCCCAGAGAAACTTTGTAAAATGGACAAGTTCCTAGAGGTGCCGGGGCTCCCAGAAGCTTTTCCTATACCCAAGCGGGTGGCGGACATTGTTAATAAAGAATGGGAAAGGCCCGGTATTCCTTTCGTCCCTCCCCCCATATTTAAAAAATTGTTTCCTATGGTCGACCCCAGAAAGGACTTATGGCAGACAGTCCCCAAGGTCGAGGGAGCGGTTTCCACTTTAAACAAACGCACCACTATACCCATAGAGGATAGTTGTGCTTTCAAAGATCCTATGGATAAAAAATTAGAAGGTTTGCTTAAAAAGATGTTTGTTCAGCAAGGTTACCTTCTACAACCAATTTCATGCATTGTCCCTGTCGCTACAGCCGCATGTTTCTGGTTCGATGATCTGATAAGAGCGGTCGATAGTGATTCTCCTCCTTTGGAGGAGATTATGGACAGAATCAATGCTCTCAAATTGGCTAATTCTTTCACCCTAGACGCCACTTTGCAATTGGCTAGGTTAGCGGCTAAGAATTCTGGGTTTGCTATTGTGGCGCGCAGAGCGCTTTGGTTGAAATCTTGGTCGGCTGATGCGTCTT
This sequence comes from Bombina bombina, assembly GCF_027579735.1. Taxonomy (NCBI): domain Eukaryota; kingdom Metazoa; phylum Chordata; class Amphibia; order Anura; family Bombinatoridae; genus Bombina; species Bombina bombina. The sequence continues at coordinate 924,371,713 of NC_069504.1, read as the reverse complement.
CCAAGAACAAGCTACTTAACATTCCTTTCAAGGGGAAAACGCTGTTTGGCCCTGACTTGAAAGAGATTATCTCTGATATCACTGGGGGTAAGGGCCACGCCCTTCCTCAGGATCGGCCTTTCAAGGCAAAAAATAAACCTAATTTTCGTCCCTTTCGTAGAAACGGACCAGCCCAAGGTGCTACGTCCTCTAAGCAAGAGGGTAATACTTCTCAAGCCAAGCCAGCTTGGAGACCAATGCAAGGCTGGAACAAGGGAAAGCAGGCCAAGAAACCTGCCACTGCTACCAAGACAGCATGAAATGTTGGCCCCCGATCCGGGACCGGATCTGGTGGGGGGCAGACTCTCTCTCTTCGCTCAGGCTTGGGCAAGAGATGTTCTGGATCCTTGGGCGCTAGAAATAGTCTCCCAAGGTTATCTTCTGGAATTCAAGGGACTTCCCCCAAGGGGGAGGTTCCACAGGTCTCAGTTGTCTTCAGACCACATAAAAAGACAGGCATTCTTACATTGTGTAGAAGACCTGTTAAAAATGGGAGTGATTCATCCTGTTCCATTAAGAGAACAAGGGAAGGGGTTCTACTCCAATCTGTTCATGGTTCCCAAAAAAGAGGGAACGTTCAGACCAATCTTAGATCTCAAGATCTTAAACAAGTTTCTCAAGGTTCCATCGTTCAAGATGGAAACCATTCGAACTATTCTTCCTTCCATCCAGGAAGGTCAATTCATGACCACGGTGGATTTAAAGGATGCGTATCTACATATTCCTATCCACAAGGAACATCATCGGTTCCTAAGGTTCGCATTCCTGGACAAACATTACCAGTTCGTGGCGCTTCCTTTCGGATTAGCCACTGCTCCAAGGATTTTCACAAAGGTACTAGGGTCCCTTCTAGCTGTGCTAAGACCAAGGGGCATTGCTGTAGTACCTTACTTGGACGACATTCTGATTCAAGCGTCGTCCCTTCCTCAAGCAAAGGCTCACACGGACATTGTCCTGGCCTTTCTCAGATCTCACGGATGGAAAGTGAACGTGGAAAAGAGTTCTCTATCCCCGTCAACAAGGGTTCCCTTCTTGGGAACAATAATAGACTCCTTAGAAATGAGGATTTTTCTGACAGAGGCCAGAAAAACAAAGCTTCTAGACTCTTGTCGGATACTTCATTCCGTTCCTCTTCCTTCCATAGCTCAGTGCATGGAAGTGATCGGGTTGATGGTAGCGGCAATGGACATAGTTCCTTTTGCGCGCATTCATCTAAGACCATTACAACTGTGCATGCTCAGTCAGTGGAATGGGGACTATACAGACTTGTCTCCGAAGATACAAGTAAATCAGAGGACCAGAGACTCACTCCGTTGGTGGCTGTCCCTGGACAACCTGTCACAAGGGATGACATTCCGCAGACCAGAGTGGGTCATTGTCACGACCGACGCCAGTCTGATGGGCTGGGGCGCGGTCTGGGGATCCCTGAAAGCTCAGGGTCTTTGGTCTCGGGAAGAATCTCTTCTACCGATAAATATTCTGGAACTGAGAGCGATATTCAATGCTCTCAAGGCTTGGCCTCAGCTGGCGAGGGCCAAGTTCATACGGTTTCAATCAGACAACATGACAACTGTTGCATACATCAACCATCAGGGGGGAACAAGGAGTTCCCTAGCGATGGAAGAAGTGACCAAAATCATTCTATGGGCGGAGTCTCACTCCTGCCACCTGTCTGCTATCCACATCCCAGGAGTGGAAAATTGGGAAGCGGATTTTCTGAGTCGTCAGACATTGCATCCGGGGGAGTGGGAACTCCATCCGGAAATCTTTGCCCAAGTCACTCAGCTGTGGGGCATTCCAGACATGGATCTGATGGCCTCTCGTCAGAACTTCAAAGTTCCTTGCTACGGGTCCAGATCCAGGGATCCCAAGGCGGCTCTAGTGGATGCACTAGTAGCACCTTGGACCTTCAAACTAGCTTATGTGTTCCCGCCGTTTCCTCTCATCCCCAGGCTGGTAGCCAGGATCAATCAGGAGAGGGTGTCGGTGATCTTGATAGCTCCTGCGTGGCCACGCAGGACTTGGTATGCAGATCTGGTGAATATGTCATCGGCTCCACCTTGGAAGCTACCTTTGAGACGAGACCTTCTTGTTCAGGGTCCGTTCGAACATCCGAATCTGGTTTCACTCCAGCTGACTGCTTGGAGATTGAACGCTTGATTTTATCGAAGCGAGGGTTCTCAGATTCTGTTATTGATACTCTTGTTCAGGCCAGAAAGCCTGTAACTAGAAAGATTTACCACAAAATTTGGAAAAAATATATCTGTTGGTGTGAATCTAAAGGATTCTCTTGGGACAAGGTTAAGATTCCTAGGATTCTATCCTTCCTTCAAGAAGGATTGGAAAAAGGATTATCTGCAAGTTCCCTGAAGGGGCAGATTTCTGCCTTGTCGGTGTTACTTCACAAAAAACTGGCTGCTGTGCCAGATGTTCAAGCCTTTCTTCAGGCTCTGGTTAGAATTAAGCCTGTTTACAAACCTTTGACTCCTCCTTGGAGTCTCAATTTAGTTCTTTCAGTTCTTCAGGGGGTTCCGTTTGAACCCTTGCATTCCGTTGATATTAAGTTATTATCTTGGAAAGTTTTGTTTTTAGTTGCAATTTCTTCTGCTAGAAGAGTTTCAGAATTATCTGCTCTGCAGTGTTCTCCTCCTTATCTGGTGTTCCATGCAGATAAGGTGGTTTTACGTACTAAACCTGGTTTTCTTCCAAAAGTTGTTTCTAACAAAAACATTAACCAGGAGATTATCGTACCTTCTCTGTGTCCGAAACCAGTTTCAAAGAAGGAACGTTTGTTGCACAATTTGGATGTTGTTCGCACTCTAAAATTCTATTTAGATGCTACAAAGGATTTTAGACAAACATCTTCCTTGTTTGTTGTTTATTCTGGTAAAAGGAGAGGTCAAAAAGCAACTTCTACCTCTCTCTCTTTTTGGATTAAAAGCATCATCAGATTGGCTTACGAGACTGCTGGACGGCAGCCTCCCGAAAGAATCACAGCTCATTCCACTAGGGCTGTGGCTTCCACATGGGCCTTCAAGAATGAGGCTTCTGTTGATCAGATATGTAGGGCAGCGACTTGGTCTTCACTGCACACTTTTACCAAATTTTACAAGTTTGATACTTTTGCTTCTTCTGAGGCTATTTTTGGGAGAAAGGTTTTGCAAGCCGTGGTGCCTTCCATTTAGGTGACCTGATTTGCTCCCTCCCTTCATCCGTGTCCTAAAGCTTTGGTATTGGTTCCCACAAGTAAGGATGACGCCGTGGACCGGACACACCTATGTTGGAGAAAACAGAATTTATGTTTACCTGATAAATTACTTTCCCCACCGGTGTGTCCGGTCCACGGCCCGCCCTGGTTTTTTTAATCAGGTCTGATAATTTATTTTCTTTAACTACAGTCACCACGGTACCATATGGTTTCTCCTATGCAAATATTCCTCCTTAACGTCGGTCGAATGACTGGGGTAGGCGGAGCCTAGGAGGGATCATGTGACCAGCTTTGCTGGGCTCTTTGCCATTTCCTGTTGGGGAAGAGAATATCCCACAAGTAAGGATGACGCCGTGGACCGGACACACCGTTGGAGAAAGTAATTTATCAGGTAAACATAAATTCTGTTATTACCCATTCCCCAGTTTTGCATAACCAACACAGTTATATTAATATACTTTACACCTCTGTGATTACCTTGTATCTAAGCCTCTGCAGACTGCCCCCTTATCTCAGTGCTTTTGACAGGCATGTAGTTTAGCCAATCAGTGCAGACTCCTAAATAACTTCATGGGAGTGAGCATATTTTTTTTATCTATATGACACACATGAACTAGTACTGTCTAACTGTGAAAAACTTTCAAAATGCTCTGAGCTAAGAGGCGGTTTTCAAAGGTTTAGAAATCAGTTTGAGCCTACCTAGATTTAGCTTTTCAAAAATACCACCAAGGGAACAAAGCAAATTTAGTGATAAAAGTCAATTGGAAAGTTGTATACATTTTCATGCCCTATCTGAGTCATGAAAGTTTAATTTTGACTAGACTGTCCCTTTAATAACCCATATATTCAATGATACTGTGTTGCTGGTTCTAAATGGCAAAAATACAGTCCAGCAATATCCAGCACAGACACCAATGATAAGAGCCCCAAGCTTGGCAAACAAGCACTTAACATTTTAATGTTTATATTTAGAGCATCAAGATGTTAACTCTTAAACATAAAACAAATGTATTAATTAAAATTACAAAGCAAAAATTTTTTTTAAACTCTATAAAATAAACACCACTGTTTAAGAACCAGTTTTTTAAAACATAAAATAAAATTGTAACCATTCCCCAGTCACATACATGGACATTGTGTGTAACACGCCATAGCGCCATCTGTCGGTTGAAAGTTCCTTGACATGTGTAATACAGCTCCATCTATTGGTAGCAGGTTCATCACCAAAATGTGTACTAGGGAAATAGACTCATTTGCATATATTTTGCATAGTGACAATTCAATGTATGGTTGTGAGTTTTATCGTTTATCCCTCCCCTGAATCCCCCCTTCTTTTCGTTAATTTTGGAACTGGTTGTTTAGTCTTGCTTTTTCAGGTGGTTCTGTAGCAGTCTTTGGCATTGTTACAGTAAAGTATACAAACTTTTTTATTAAAGCTGTAGTGTGGCTATTGTAAAACTGCCTGAAAAAGTACACATTGAATGCATATATGAATGTTATATGATAAATTTAATGGATCAGCATTTGCAATATGCTGTGTTTAGTACAAATTTGCCATCATGAGGTACAAAGGGCTTGTCACTGGGGCAGTACCCTTAAAAGGACAGATTTGCACCATTTTTTAAGGGTACACTATGGTACCATAGGACTGAGGTCCAATCTAGTCACCAAAGGTACATATTTGCAAGGGTACCAATTTGTACCCATTTTAAAGGGTACAGCACTTGTACCTTTCAGGGTACTGCCCCAGTAACAAGCTGTTGTACCCCTAAAGGTACAATATTTGCACATTTTTTCTGACAGTGTTGTGTGGGTGGTGGGTTTTACTGTTGGGGGGTTGTTTGTATTTTTTTAACAGGTAAAAGAGCTGATTTCTTTGGGGCAATGCCTTTTAAGGGCTATTGTCAGTGTAGTTTAGGTTAGGGGTTTTATTATTTGGGGGGGGGTTATTTTGATAGGGCTATTAGATTAGGAGTAATTCGTTTTTATTTTTGATCATTTATTTTTTTATTTTGTGTAATTTAGTGTTTATTATTTTTTTGTAATTTAGATAAATGAATTTTTTAAATTTGATTTAATTTATTTAATTTTAGTGTAATGTTAGGTGTTAGTGTTTATTTTACAGGTAAATTTGAATTTATTTTAACTAGGTAGTTAGTAAATAGTTAATAACTATTTACTAAGTAGTCTACCTAGTTAAAATAAATACAAACTTAGCTGTGAAATAAAAATAAAACCAAAGATAGCTACAATGTAACTATTAGTTTAGGTTTATTTTACAGGTAAGTATTTATTTTTAAATAGGAATTATTTAGTTATTAATAGTAAGTTTTATTTAGAATTATTTTAATCATATTAAAGTTATGGGTGTTAGGGTTAGGGTTACGTTAGGGTTAGGTTTAGGGGTTAATATATTTATTTAGTGTTAGTGATGTGGGAGGCCAGAGTTTTAAGGGTTAAAAACTTTATTATAGTGGCGGCAACATTAAGGGCGGCAGATTAGGGGTTAATAAATTTATGTAGGTGGCGACGTTGGGGGCGGCAGATTAGGGTTTAATACATTTACGTAGGTGTCGGCGATGTCGGGGGCAGCAGATTAGGGGTGTTTAGACTTGGGGTTTGTGTTAGGTGTAAACGTACATTTATGTCCCCCATAGACTTTAATGGGGCTGCGTTACAGAGCTTTACGCTCCGTTATTGCAGGTGTTAGGCATTTTTTTAGCCGGCTCTCCCCATTGATGCCTATGGGGAAATCATGCACAATCACATCAAAGCAGCTCAAAGCAGCACTGGTATTTGTGTGAGGTATGGAGCTCAACGCTGCCATATCGCTCGCAAACGCTGTGTTTTTGCAAACCTGTAATAGCAGCGCTATTAAAGGTGAACGGTGGAAATAACTTGCAAGTTATTACCGAGTCACTCATAACGTAAAACTCGTAATCTGGCTTAGAGTGTCAATAAATCTAACAAATAAATGAAAATAATTGTTGTTATTAAACTGGGGGAGATAATCATTTAAATAGTAATTTCTAATTATTTCACAGGTATTTTAATCAGTTATTTATAACACATTAATTTAGCACACCGCATACATCAGAGTGTATATATTCTAATTTACTCTGTAGCATTGAAAAGTTAAAAAAAAAATCTTCCAACAAATATAACATTTCTTGTTGTTAAAATGAATACACTGGCAGTGCTGTTATGTGGTGTATATGTAGATGAAAGTAATATGTGCAGTAGGAGAGAACAGATTCCTTTTATGAAGTATTTGAAGTGAATTTTTAAGACAAAATACTTAAAGATTTGCCTAGCTCTTCTAATATTGGCAAGTAACTTTAAACAATATAAAAAGTCAACGTAAGTACTTCAAAAGTGATAAGGCAAATGATTACTTGTAGTTATAAACGTGTTCAGAATTAAAGGGACAGTATACTGTAAAATTGTTTTTCCCTTATTGTGTTTCCAATTACTTTTTATACCAGCTGCAGAGTATAAAATTAATGAGAAACTGAATTTTCAGCTTTATATTTGTATATGAAAAAAATGGTTTTGTGCTTTGAAACCACAGCCTTTTACAACGAGTTGAGCTTGCAAGTAAAATCAGATCTCATTATGTTATCACTTTGTGTACACACACTTGCTCCCTTATCTTATAACTGTCTGTAAACCAAAGATAAATACTTAGGGGTCTATTTATCAAGCTTCGAACGGAGCTTGATGCCCCGTGCTTCTGGGGATCCTTCAGTCCGCACAATGATAAATGGACCCCTAAGAGAGAACAATGTAAAATTATAATTGTATTAGTTATCTCTTACACCCCACCGGGAGTGTAATTTATTCTGCTGGCTGTGTTTGTATTGCCTGTCAACAGCCTGAATTTAAGTATAATATAGCTGGGGATACCACAGGCTAAATCAGCTATTTCAAATGCTGACAAAAGGCTAAATGAGCTACTTGTAAACTATTTAATACACTCCAGCAAGTAAAAAGGATCATTGGGAACAAATTAAAGGGGAGAAGATTTTGGGTAAACTGTCCCTTTAAAAGACAATAGCACTTTATGTGTGTGACGGCTTGTACAGCATGTTCAGCTTTCCAGCAACTAATACATTTTATCTAGTCAAGATAAATCTACCCCTATGTATAGCTATAAATTAGAAAAACACCATTTTGTCTCTTGAATCTTATCATACGTGCTAAAAGTAAAAGGCGTTCAGACTAAATAGCAAGATGACAGAAACAAGATATATGAATATACATTTAGCTATATCAAGGAAATGTAATATGACAAGTGCTCGAAAAACAAACCTCTTGAGCCAGACAGTAAAGAATTATTAGATAAAATTGGACAAATAGAAGCAGTGACAACACTTGGACCCATTGAAAAAAGTAGAGCAAGATAAACAATTCATTGCCGAGCCCTGATTAGCAATTGAAATTCACTTACTGTTGTGTTATTCCCCAATAAATATACTCTCTTTTGGGCCCTTAAAGAGACATTAAACATTATGGTATTGCAATTTAAAATGTTGAGTTTTTCAATATAAATTATTTATTTTTCTTGTGCTTTCTCTAAAATAGATACCTTTTGTGCAAAAAATGATTCTTGCCTTACACTCTCTAGAGAGGCTGATAAGCAAATTCTAAAACTAGTTTTCATTCCAAATGCTATATATTACCTAAGCCAGCTATATACTAGGCAGTGATCGCTTAGAACAGCTATAATAGCTCACAATTAATGTAGGTAAGATAAACATACTTCCCATGGTTTTCAAGCAATTTTGCACATCATTAATACATTAAATACTTTTAAAACATTCATTTTATAATTCAGTACTTAATTATGTAAAAAAAAAATGAATGTATTGTCTCTTTAACCCTTTGCTTTCAGGAAAGCTGCAGCTTTGGGGGGTACTGTTGCACACTAATAAAACAATAATATATTTCCAAGCAGTACGCCAGTTGCACGCTATAAATATGATATTTTAATAAACTAAATGGTTGTAAATTAAAAGGTGATCCACATTAAATATGAATATTACACAAGAAAAAATAGAGCAAACTCTTGTCCTCAATTGCTGTTTAGAAACTAATTAACAAAAGACAAGGACATACTTTTGTTGCACCTCAAATGAGGTGGATTCAGTAACATTCCATTGCAGCCTTTCAAAACACTCCATTCTCTCTGACTGGAACCTATTCACTAAAGCTCATACCCCTTTCTATTTTTAAAAAATATTATGAAAACTGCAAAAACTGTCAGAGAGTCCAGAGAGGTTGGTGAGGGTTACTAGTGAATTGATATCAGGGTCCTTTTTTAGTGTGCTATGCTAGCATCTTATAGGTAAGGATACAAATAAATAAGGAAATAGAATATGACATAGAATATGATATAGTCAAACCTATAGTAGTTAAGGGGCTCAACTTGCGAAGCTGTCCACCCGCCTTCCCTGCATGTGGCCAGCAGATCTATTGATCCGCTTGCCCGTATGTATCATTTCACACTCTTATGAGTGTGTAATGCCTGCCCCTTCATTCTCGCGACCAATCGTGCAAGTGAAGATCTGTCAATCACTGAGACTCCTGCTTCTTAAATTGCGGGAAGCAGGCGCGCATATGCGAACCTGCCCCGCAAGGGCTCTGGAGCAGCTTTCGCTGCTTCGTATATGGAGCCCAAACTGTGAATGAATCATCGCTAATATACTAAAATGTACTTCAAAACTAAGAGAGTGTTTGGTTTGTTTGTTATTTCTTAAATTGTCGAAGTTGTTTATCTTATTATGTAGATACTATTTGTGCTGTGCATGGTGCTTGATTTCATGAGTGTTTACTGTAGATGTATTGGCTGCTTTCTTCTTTATATTATATGTAGAATATATGTAAGAAATTTTACATGCCATCCTCCTAAGAACGTTGTTTCAAACTTGCTTACTCTTGTATTTAATGTGTTATAATTCAGCCTTCTCACATAGAATGTTTAAGTTTAGGTTCATTGTGATTACATTCTGTTTAAGGGAATATTGAGTCATGATAAATAAGGGGTTAAATCGGAGGGTTTATCCCTCCATTCAATTAACCAATACCTGTGCAGTACACCCATTTTAAGATATCCTCTTACCAGTATTAGCAGGTTTATGATTACGGCAACAAGCCGAAACTAGTCAAGACATCCTGCTCTTTATTGTTCCTGTGTTTTTGGTGATATGGATTTTATCCGAATTTGAATAAAGATTATGGACTTTTAACGTTTCAGGATTCCTGCTTCCTCTTTTGTTTCTAAAAAATAAAGATATTTTTTTAAATTTTATTTCTCTATTATGTAACTCACAATTACAACATACTAAGAATGGTAGATGAGGTAAATCTGCACATTTGTTAATAATAAAGTTCAGGGTTCTGATGTTTTTCCCTAAGAATTTTACAAAATGATTAAAGAACAAATAGTCTTGATCTTATGTGTTATTTATGCACTCAAGTATTCAAGCCATTGCAAACAGTAACAGCTGCCTATATAATAGAGCTTCTCGAAGAAGGCATGGACTCTAAACAGATTTAATCCTAGCAAAGATCTTGGCAAATATATTTAAATGTATACAAATGTATACAATACGATCTGCTACACATACACGAAGTAGTATTGTGTACACGCTAGATCCTCAGCAAAACATTTTGAAGAGTCTTACATGTAATAAACCATTACAACATATAAATAAGGGGAACCACTAGTGAAGGACTTTCCCTTGGAACTAGGTGTGGAGAACAGCTTTGATGGGGTGGAATGGCTGCATATTGTTAAAGTGATGACTAAATTTAATTTTATCACTTTTTTTTTTTTTGATTATTATTAAAAAAAAAATATTTAAATAAAAAACCAAAACAATTTATAGCAATATTTCTTATAAATACAATGTTATAAAAAATGAATTTAAATGAAGGGCAATACAGGGTTGCCCTTCTTCACTCTGCTACCTTTAGCAATTAAACTAAGACAATCTTTTCCTGGTATAGATATTAAAGTTAAAAATAAACAAATACAACTATTTGCTGATGTAATTTTTGCTTCTCTACAGGAAACAAAGAGATATGTACCAATAATTATGGATTTAATATATAGATTTGGTCAGTGTGAGAGATATAAAAAGAAAATGTGACATATGTAATAATAAACCTGTCTAATAACTTGATTTTATGGTATAGGATAAATGTAGGTTAAACTTTTAAACAGATGGAGAGACTACAGGAAAGAATATGTATTTGTAAAACACAAGTAGGTGTAAAGAAATCAACACAATCTTATAACTTATCTTGACTAGAATTTTGGTCCATTTCTGTAAGTGGGCAGCACTGGCAAAATTGTAAGTAGACTGGATATTAGGATCTTAACATTTTTATAATCAAATATTAGAAAAAGGATTTACCTGGTCTGTCTTATCTGTTTTTTTTTGCCCCTTGTGAAGCCCACTAACTAAACCACAGAAATGTAAACTATTGATCTAAATCAGTGTTGCTCAACCGTGGTCCTCAAGTACCCCCAACAGGCCAGGTTTTCATTATAGTTGAATTAGAACACAGGTTAAATAACCAGAAGATTAGTAACCATGGTTACTAGCCTGCTCTCACCTATCTGCTGATTATTTCACCTGTGCTCTAGTTCAGCTATAATGAAAATCTGGCCTGTGGTTGAGAAACACTGCTCTATATAAGGAAGTGCTAAGAGCTTTGTGGAATATTTATAAAGAAAAATAGAAGACATTATTCACATTAATTAATTCTAACGATATTCCCAGCTGGTAGTGAGAACTTCTGCATTAAAAAGTGGTAATAATTGAACATTTAAAAGATTGGACACTTTCTTGATTTTTATAGAAAATCTGTTAAAACGTTTAAACTTTAAAAAAAAAACAACCTTATATTGAAATAATATATATATATATATACTGTATATATATATATATATATATATATATATATATATATATATATATATATATATATATATATTCAAGTAAGGCATTCTATCTTACAAATTATTAACATTTAGCCACAAATCTGGGGAAAGACAATTGTACAAAAATCCTTTGGTTAATTTAAAACAATGAGTTTAGTATAGCCAAGATATATGGCAATTTGCTGTAATCAGAACAAATTTCTGGTAGAAAGATAGAAAGGTAAAACAAAATATTAGATAACAATCATAGTTTAGACACTTTTCTGAATAATTTGAGAGTTGAGAAATCTTCATTATCTTAATCCATCAGAGAATTACAAATAAGGTTATTACATGGAGGCTATTTAATACCAAACACACGGCTAGATTATGAGTTTTGCGTTATGAGTGAAAAAGCTTCATAACGCTGCTTTTTCACTACGTATTATGAGTCTTGTAGGTACAGCTGTTCCGCACACTTTTTTGGCCATTACGCAACGTAACTACTGCACCTTTCAAAACATAATTTTTCAATGGGACTTCCACAGCACCGGTATTATGAGTTTGCCTGTCCAGCCAAAAAGTGAGCGGTACAGCCATAACTACAAGATCTGTACCGTCACCTGAAAGTCAGTAGTTATGGGTTTTATATTACAAAGCTGTAGCATAAAACTCATAACTAAAGTGTTACAAAGTACATTAACACCCATAAACTACCTATTAACCCCTAAACCAAGGCCCTCCCACATCGCAAACACTAAAATAAAATTATTAACCCCTAATCTGCTGCTCCGGACATCGCCGCCACTATAATAAACATATTAAACCCTAAACCGCCGTACTCCAGTATTGCAAACACTAGTTAAATATTATTAACCCCAAATCTGCTTTCCCTAACATCGCTGCAACCTACATTACTGTTATTAACCCCTAATCTGCTGCCCTCAAAATCGCCGCCAGCTAGCTACACTTATTAACCCCTAATCTGATGTCCCCAATGTCGCTGCCACTATACTAAAGTTATTAACCTCTAAACCTAAGTCTAACCCTAACGTAACCCTAACACCAACTAACTTTAACATGATTAAAATAATTCCAAATAAAAATTACAATTAATACCTAAATTATTCCTATTTAAAACTAAATAAATACTTACCTGTAAAATAAAACCTAAGATAGCTACAATATAACAGTTATATTGTAGCTATCGTAGGTTTTATTTTTATTTCACAGGTAAGTTTGTATTTATTTTAACTAGGTAGATTAGTTAGTAAATAGTTATTAACTATTTACTAACTACCTAGTTAAAATAAATGCAAAGTTACCTGTAAAATAAAACCTAACCTGCCTTACACTAAAACCTAACATTACACTAAAATTAAATAAATTAAATTACAGAAAAACATTTATCTAAATTACGAAAAATAATAAACACTAAATTACACAAAATAAAAAAGAAATTATCAAATATTTAAACTAATTACACCTAATCTAATAGCCCTATCAAAATTAAAAAGCACCCCCCCCAAAAAAAACAAAACACCCTAGCCTACACTAAACTGCCAAAGGGCTTTTTGCGGGGCATTGCCCCAAAGAAATCAACTCTTTTACCTGTAAAAAATAATACAAACAACTCCCAACAGTAAAACCCACCACCCACACAACCAAACCCCCCCCCAAAATAAAAACCTGCCTAAAAAAACCTAAGCTCCCCATTGCCCTGAAAAGGGTATTTGGATGGACATTGCCCTTAAAAGGGCATTTAGCTCTTTTACGGTGCCCAAAGTCCCTAATCTAAAAATAAAACCCACCCAATAAACCATTAAAAAAAACTTACACTAACCATTGAAGATCCACTTATAGTTTTTGAAGACCGGACATCCATCCTCATCCAGCCGGGAGAAGTCTTCATCCAAGCGGCAAGAAGTCCTCAATGAAGCTGGGAGAAGTCTTCATCCAAGTGGCAAGAAGTCGTCCATCCAGACGGCATCTTCTATCTGCATCCTTCTGATGCGGAGCGGCTCCATCTTCAAGACTTCCGGCGCGGAGCATCCTCTTCTTTTGCTGGCTATTGAAGAATGAAGTTTCCTTTAAATGAGGTCATCCAAGATGGCGTCCCTTGAATTCCGATTGGCTGATAGAATTCTCAGCCAATCAGAATTAAAGCGTAAAAAATCCTATTGGCTGATACAATCAGCCAATAGGATTGAGCTCACATTCTATTGGCTGTTCCAGTCAGTATAGATTAAAGACTGTTTGCTGATGAAAAGGTGTTATATTTCTATTTTCCACTTTTTGGATTTGTTTAATATTGGGAAAGCTAATGAAACGTAAAAACTCTAACAGGACACAAAGGTGTTCCAGAGCATAAGCAATCTATTTTTTACTTGATACATTATACGTCAACAATAAACATGACCTTCCTAAGAATAAAACATATTCTGTAAAAATCTGTGTTCCAATGATAATAATTATTATAATATCTTTACATATAAACTATCTTATGAATTGACTTTTTTTAATAAAACCATCTTTTTTTTTTGTATACTCCGATCCTTTTGTTAATGAAAACATGTTGAGGAGGTAATTATTTTTCATAGCCAGGATCAAGACTTTTTCTTGAAAACATATTAATAAATATTATATAACCAAGCTGAGCATAAACCAGAGTCATGAAGACATTGTGAAATGTGCTTTTGTGATTGTGATCATAATGAAGCCGCTGAGAAATATATAGTTTTAGCACTTTAAGGCCCATCTTATCAGCACATAGATCTTTTACAATAAATATTTTACAGAGGAGCACAGTAGATGTGTAGAAATGATTTTAAGTTAATCTAGATGGTAGGAATGCCAATAAAATGGAGGTTATAGTAATCAAGGCACAAGGAAATGAATGAACGGATTGACGTTTTTGTTCTGTCTTGTATGAGTAATGAGCAAATTTTGAGGATATCAGATATAAAAGCAGCAAGTGAAAAGAAGTGAGGTATGAAGGAGAGTGCAATCAGGTGAGATGACAAGTGAACCTCAACTGACTTTATAAATGTTGAATCATTCATTGTAACATTTTCAGTGTGGGCTACCTGTAGAATTGCAGATTAAATAAACAATTTTAGTTTTCAAAATGGTATTAAAAAAATAGTCTGTGAGGTAATATATTAATTGCAGAGAGATGTGGAGAGAAGGGACACATTTCAGTATTACACAGTTCATTTTAAAATCCAAAGGAGTTCAGAATTTCACTACTTTTTATTTGTTCAGATATGGAGTAAGGAGATGGGAAAGTGGTTTGAATGAGAGAAATATATATCACCTTTATATGCAAAAATCTTGTTCCAACTATTGTGCAATCTAATTTGTCTTGCTAATCAAGCTTTTCTTTGTCCCTAAAATTGTCACTTACCTCAAGTATTCCTTTTGTATTCAACTTCAGATATATAACTTTAGTAGCTTGAGTTAATCAACTTTTTATAAAATGTACTAAATTAAATTAATCCAACCTTTAAGTTTAATTTTATATATTTTTCTAATGCGAATATCAGTCCACATTTGGATTAAAGTTTACACTGGTGACGAGATAAGTTCTCAACCAATACAAATGGTTTACTACATGTAACATACATTTACAGAACAGGATATGTTTGCATTAGCGGATAATGTATATAGTTTAGTCCAATTTCTTATTCTATTAAGTTAAAAAAGGTTTAATATAAAAATAATAACAGAGAAAAGAAAAAAGAATATAGCGTAGAGAAGTAAAAGCCTCAGAGAGTACTCTGAAGGGTGCAAAAGCATTATTACACTGATTTCAGCTTAGCAACTAGTTAAGGGTTGGAAATCACTTATGTTTTAAGAAGAATGTGTTTTACTGTTTAAAGTGTGCTCTTTTTTTAACAACACCATCAACTTATGGCTTTCTGTCTTCCCTTTTTTTATTGATCTTTATTGGTTGAGAATAATAGGAAGCTTTTGTACAATCTCGCCTCTAGCTTTGTGCCTACCTTATGCCATATTCTGGGAATCCAAATAATATGATTATTCTTAATCTAACAACATTAGATTACCTCACTGACGAGGCCCATAGTAGGCCGAAATGATCGTCTGGGGTTGTCATGTTCCTTGTTCAGAGGAGAATTACCTGGTATTTCGGGGCTGGACTGACCTTACTTGGCGGGATCAGACTGATATACTTCAGGAAAGTTTTCTTCTGTGAAAAGCACACTGGTCTAAAAGAGGCTGCTTCCGGGTGGTAAATCGCCATAGAACAAGCCACTGAGCTGTTGTTCGTTCCTGGTAGAGCGCTTCTCTCTTTGTATGCAAAACATTATCATTTAGCCATTGTTTATTTATTTCATTTTCTGTGTATAATTTATTCTGATTCTATATAAATATAAACAGGCCATTCTAAGCACTGCAATTTATTATTATTTTTTTCTAAAAATAAGAAAAATATATTTTATTTTGACATAATTGATATACAGTACAGTAATCAATGAGTATTCAATAATAATAACTGTACAGTACCTGTAAAATAGTGAATATTACTGCAGTAAAATTTGCCAGAATACGGCACTGAGACACGGAGTGCCCTGCAATGCTGTTAACAGACCAAACTGTGCATAACAAAATGGTGCCAGTCACTTTTCTTGCTTTCTCATGATGAGTACAGTACTGTTTTAAAATCTTTGGCGGTGGAACTTTACCTCCATATTTCCTCTGTATTAGTGAAGTGCTGTAAAGTGAAGTGCGGTAAAGTGAGGTATACCTGTATATATACTGTATGTATATATATATCTATATATATATATATATATATATATATATATATATATATATATATTATCCCACAAGTATCTGCACTCTCACTGCCAGGTAGTCAATGACCAGGGTGCTTATAGATACTGCAAAATGTATCTACCTATGATTAAATTACACAGTTGTTGTGCCTAATTTTAATTACTTTATTTAAGGATTTTAATTTCTGTTGGATTCATTAAGAAGTAAATCTAATTTTGTTACTAGAGAACTTTTCAATGTTGGCAAACAGTTGCTAGAGACTTGGGACATACAGAGCTGCGCAAAGCTTTGTTATGGCTCAATTTAAAAGTTTTATATATATATATATATATATATATATATATATATATATATAATATATATATATATATACATATATATATATATATATATATATATATATATATAAAATGTATTCAGTTTTTCTTCTAAGTTGTACCTACTAGTTTATATACTTCTATCTTTGGTAGACCTTTATACAGAACTGGATAGAGAGAAATCAAATCTGAATTACTGTTCATTACTATAATTTTAATAAACAAGTCTTTTTTCTTATTTTTCTTACAGTTCTTGTAGTAAAACATGAAAATATAAATATGCTTTACTTGTTTAAGCTGAATTAAGACATTTATCAAAAAAGTCAGATTTTTTATCCTGATTATAAACCGAACATTCTTCCAATAAATCATGAATCAGCATTGCAGTAAACAATGCTGTATATTTAATATCCCCTTAAAGGGGCACTCAAGTCAAAATAAACTTTTATGATTCATAGAGTATGCAGTTTTAAGACACTTTCCAATTTACTTCAATTATCAAATGTTGCACAGTCTTTTTATATTAACACTTTCTAGAGAACAGTATCCTAACGAGCATGTGCACAGGCTCAGAGGGTATACATATACTAGTCTGTGATTTGCTGATGTCTGTCACATGATACAGGGGGCTGGAAAATGGGAGAAAAAATTAAATTTGTCAGAACAAAAACAACTGCCTATTTTAAATTCAGAGTAAGTGCTATTGCATTTTCTTTTTTTTTATGTATTTGGTAATTTTGTAATTCTACTGCATTGAGTGGTTCTTTAACTACATAAACGTACCCTGTACATTGCTTGTTCTTAAAGGACCATTACAATAAATACGATAGAACTGAACAATTAGCACATACACAATGCAATATCACTTACTTTAAATTTGAAATGAGCAGTAGAATATATATTTGCAAATTTTAAAGTTTATCCAATTTTTCCTTCCCCTGCCAATTTTTCCGCATATGATCGGCTGATTGGCTGCAAATCTGCAGGGGGCGGGATTGCACAAGCAGTTCTCCAGAACTGCTTGTGCAATGATAAATGCCGGCAGCGTATGCTGTTGGCATTTATCGATGTGCGGCGGACATGATCACTACAGCGGATCATGTCCGTACTCACTTTCATATATCGGCCCCACTCTCTGCACTTTTGCAGACAGAGCCTCAGAAAGTGTGCAAATAAAAATAATCAGGAAACTTTATTTTTTACTTTAGTGTCCCATTAAGGGGGTCTCAGCCCTGTAATATCACAAGTCTCACCAAAAGCAGTGAGACTTGCTTTTACTACATGCTTCATTGCAGGAGGTAGTCGACAATAGTTTAATTTCACTACAGTAAAAATGGCAAACTGCATACAGAGTACATTGCTGTCAATAAAGGGTTAACCCCTTAATGACTGAGGACGTGCAGGGTACGTCCTCAGAAAAAAGGCAGTTAACGCCTGAGGACGTACCCTGCACGTCCTCGGTGTGGAAAGCAGCTGGAAGCGATCCTGCTCGCTTCCAGCTGCTTTCCGGTTATTGCAGTGATGCCTCGATATGGAGGCATCCTGCAATAACCTTCTACGGCCATCCGATGCAGAGAGAGCCACTCTGTGGCCCTCTCTGCACCGGACATCGATGGCCGGTATCGTTGGTGGGTGGGAGCCGGTGTGGGAGGTGGGTGGCGGCCATCGATGGCCCTGGTCATGTGGAGGGGGGCGGGATCGTGGGCGGGGGAGTCCGGGGGCGCGCGCGGGCGCGCGCACGTGCACGAGGGGGCGGGGGCGGGCGCGTGCACTGGGAGGGAGCGGGTGGGAACCGCTACACTACAGAAAAATGTGTCCCAAAACAAAATAAAAGTGGGACTTAGAATGTAAAAAAAAACCTTAGGAGTCATTTAGGTGGTGGGGGTTGGTCCGTGGGGGACCGTGGGGTGCCCTGCAAAAAAAATAAAAAAAAATAAAAAAATAAACATTTGTTTGTGTGCAAACTGGGTACTGGCAGACAGCTGCCAGTACCCAAGATGGCCCCCAATAAGGCAGAGGGGGAGGCTTAGAGAGCTGTTTTGGGGGGATCAGGGAGGTTGGGGGCTAAGGGGGGATCCTAAACACAGCATATGTAAATATGCTTTTTTTTTTCTTTTAGAAAAAAACAAAAAAAAACTTTTATTTTAGTACTGGCAGACTTTCTGCCAGTACTTAAGATGGCGGGGACAATTGTGGGGTGGGGGAGGGAAGGGAGCTGTTTGGGAGGGATCAGGGGGTGGGATGTGTCAGGTGGGAGGCTGATATCTACACTAAAGCTAAAATTAACCCTGCAAGCTCCCTACAAACTACCTAATTAACCCCTTCACTGCTAGCCATAATACACGTGTGATGCGCAGCAGCATTTAGCGACTTTCTAATTACCAAAAAGCAACGCCAAAGTCATATATGTCTGCTATTTCTGAACAAAGGACATCCCAGAGAAGCATTTACAACCATTTGTGCCATAATTGCACAAGCTGTTTGTAAATAATTTCAGTGAGAAACCTAAAATTGTGAAAAAATTAACGTTTTTTTTTATTTGATCGCATTTGGCGGTGAAATGGTGGCATGAAATATACCAAAATGGGCCTAGATCAATACTTGGGGTTGTCTACTACACTACACTAAAGCTAAAATTAACCCTAGAAGCTCCCTACATGCTCCCTAATTAACCCCTTCACTGCTGGGCATAATACACGTATTGTGCGCAGTGGCATTTAGCAGCCTTCTAATTACCAAAAAGCAAAGCCAAAGCCATATATGTCTGCTATTTCTGAACAAAGGGTATCCCAGAGAAGCATTTACAACCATTTATGCTATAATTACATAAGTTGTTTGTAAATAATTTCAGTGAGAAACCTAAAGTTTGTGAAAAAAATTGTGAAAAAGTGAACAATTTTCTTTATTTGATCGCATTTGGCGGTGAAATGGTGGCATGAAATATACCAAAATGGGCCTAGATCAATACTTTGGGATGTCTTCTAAAAAAAAATATATACATGTCAATGGATATTCAGGGATTCCTGAAAGATATTAGTGTTCCAATGTAACTAGCGCTAATTTTGAAAAAAAGTGGTTTTGAAATAGCAAAGTGCTACTTGTATTTATGGCCCTATAACTTGCAAAAAAAGCAAAGAACATGTAAACATTGGGTATTTCTAAACTCAGGACAAAATTTAGAAACTATTTAGCATGGGTGTTTTTTGGTGGTTGTAGATGTGTAACAGATTTTGGGGGTCAAAGTTAGAAAAAGTGTGTTTTTTTCCATTTTTTCCTCATATTTTATAATTTTTTTTATAGTAAATTATAAGATATGATGAAAATAATGGTATCTTTAGAAAGTCCATTTAATGGCGATAAAAACGGTATATAATATGTGTGGGTACAGTAAATGAGTAAGAGGAAAATTACAGCTAAACACAAACACCTCAAAAATGTAAAAATAGCCTTGGTCCCAAACGGACAGAAAATGGAAAAGTGCTGCGGTCATTAAGGGGTTAAAGGGTCAAAACATAACTTTTGTTTCTTCTGCACTGTACATTGCCTTTGAATCACTACCATATCAGCAGCACATGAAAAGCTGTAATCACTCTACCAGCCAATCATATACGGATGTAGGAGTAGTGCATTATAAGTAAATAAAAAGTGCTAGAGGGAGCCATTTTTAGTGTTTTTTTGTTTGACCTTCAAAACAGCCTTAATATTTACTATGGATTATTATGTACCTTTAACTATATTTACCAATCTATAAGTATCAGCTCAGCCTGTATAAAACATATTCATGGTTACAAAGTATTCTGAGAAAAAAAATCCACATTTTTTTTTCCATTTGTTTGTTTGTTTATGACTTTTTAATGAATTTTAATGGAAATAAGAAACCTTGAAAGGACCTCATGTTGATAATTAAAATTACTTTATCAATTAACTTCAAGTTTTTAGTGTTTATAAAGCAAAACAAATTATCAAATGTTATGCATTGTTGATTTAAATGTCCCCAGATATATGCACTTGAAATTTGGGATTTTTAAAATGTTTAATTTATTATTTATTAAACATTATGCATTAACCTATTTCCCACTGATAGACTGTATTAAAGATCTCCCTTTTTATAATCCCTATATAAAAGTTGTATCTAATTATTCTGAAGTTCTGAATTTATTTATATATAAAATGTCAAATAATTATATATTTGCATTTTAGAATAAATTCTATTTAAATTGTAAATATAAAAATGTCAAAACTTGCGCAAAATATAGACAGAGGAATATGACAGAAACTAATTAAACTGATTATGTGCTAGAATTCTGTCTAGTTTTTACTCATTAGTAATGAAAGATGAGGGGGCTTTAAGGCTGGTGATGTTTAAAAAATGTCTCTTGGGACTCAAATCAAACTAGTTTTGTATAAACTAGAATTCTAGATGTTTAGGCATTCTATATTCTTAATGTATTAATACTTGTCATGAAACTGATTGACATTTAGTCATCTGTTGTACTAATATGCATAAGCATATTTAAATATATTATCCAAAATGCTGGTTAACTTATACATGTGTAATTATGTTTATATATATATATATATATATATATATATATATATATATATATATATATATATATATATATTTATATATACTCATAAACACAGATATGCACATGTATACACATATATACATATGTATGTATGTACACTGTATATATATATATATATATATATATATATATATATATATATATATATATATATATATACTATGGAGCTCTTTCCACTCAAATATCCACTCACATTGCAGGTGTTTGTGCTCGTCTGGCTTACCGCTGGTATTACTAGTTTAAGGGAAACACGATCACTGGAGCGCAATTGCGATTTACACTAGAATCATTACCGCGTCCTCAGAGCTCTAGTTAATACATTACACCTACACTCAAGGATATGAGATCTGAGGTGTCAGAAAAAGAAAAGGCAGGCAAAGGACTTTAACATAGAGATACATACATATACATGTCTAAATATACAATAATCCAGATGGAGGGAGCGCCAAAGAGGCTAAAGTGGTTAAAAATATGCAAATGAAAATAAAAACTTAAGTCTATAACAATTTATTATGAAAAACATTTAGACATCGAAAATGAATAACAGTAAATAACAGTAGGGTACCCTATTAGTTAAAACATAATACATATAACAATAGTGAAAATGTAAGTTAAATATATAGGGCCTATTTAAAAAATGTCTGTCCGACATTAACCGATCAGTGGATCATGTCCGACAGACATCGCTGAATGCGGAAAGAAATACGCTCTCCGCATTCAGCATTGCAGCAGCAGCTCTTGTGAACTGCAGGTGCAACGCCGCCCCCTGCAGATGGTGTCAATCAACCCAATCATATTCGATCGGGTAGATTTCACGCAATCTCTGTCAGATTCTCCTCAGAGCAGGTGGACAGGTTATGGAGCAGCAGTCTTTAGACCGCTGCTTCATAACTGATGTTTCTGGCGAGAATGAAGGCTCACCAGAAACACGGCCCTTCAAGCTCCATACGGAGTTTGATAAATTGGCCCCATAATGTCCCAGAGTTTGCAATATAAGCCAATGTGCACAAAAGATTGTCCCTCAATGTGATGTGAACTTTCTAGGTGAAATTCCTCATGTGTGTCCCAACAGGAAAAAAAGCCAAAAATTACAAATTATAATAGATAATAGTGTCCATGTTATCCTTATTAGATTCCTTAGTGAAAACACCTGTAAAGATTCCTTAGTGACAAAAACCTGTAAAAAGAAAAAACAACATAGTGCAATATTGCAAGTAACAATCCAGCCCTATATTGGAGTAAGGCTTATCGATTTGGGAAACTCGAGCAGTTCCCTTCTTGCGATATTGCACTATGTTGCTTTTTCTTTTTACAAGTTTTTTTTACTAAGGAATCTTTACATCCTTTTTTTCCAAAATTAATTATTGCCAAGGTTATTGCTGCCAAAAACATTTTAACATACTGATGCACTGCAGTAATGCCAGATGTTTGATCTATAGTGGTATAGTTTGACAACAAACTGTTTCACACATAACTTTTGATGAAATTCCTTTGGTCTAGATCTTGAAGAGAATCAATGATTTGTAGTGCAGGATGTTTCTCAAAAGTGAATATCTAGCCCAACATTTAAAGTATGTTTTAACTCTACTATTTATAAAAAAAAAAAAAATCAAATAAGGTATAAATGTCAGACAAATACTATTGATTGAAAGGGGCCGATACAGTGAATCCGCCCGGCATTGCTAAATGCCGACAGCACATGCTCTCAGCATTTAACATTGCACATTGTCTTTTGGTAGAACTGCTTCCTATACTGTATTGAACAATTAAAAGTTATGTGAAATGATACTTCCCAATTCATGTTCTCTTTTGCTACTATACGTTATATGCTATTGAGCCTATAATTAATATTTAGGTCTTTGCATCCTTAAAGCACAGTTTTGTGTTCTGTGGTGTTCAATTTTAGGTCTTTCCACCAGATTTTTTATATCAGTACTCATTTGATCAACCCCACCAAGTACATCAACTGTGTTACAATGTTTGTATCATCTGCAAAACAACACAGTTTCCCCAGAAGCCTACAACCAATATCACAGATAAATATGTTATACAAAACAAAACCAAGAACTGATGCATGAGGAATCTCCTAGTAATACTCTGTGGTCTTTCCTCAAGCCAGCATCCTACCCGCTTAAAGGGTCATTAAACATTAAATATATTTTATAAGCATAGTATTGAGTTTATTCCCAACCTCGCTCAAGTCATGGGTGCTACCATATTAAAATCCATAGTTCACTGCATTCCAGTGTTGACATGTATTTCCACACAAGCAGGAGCTCTCTTTCAGATACCTATAGTGAAACCTAGGTTCCTGAACCGTGATATCCATAATTAGTAGGAGGTGCATGAAATCTATTTAGGGTGTAAATGTTCCTTTAAGATTTCTTAACTGAATGATATCTTGATAATAGGTTCTATGCACTGATGTCAACTTCAATTTTCATTATAATATCCCTATAAAATAAATAAATTTTGTTATAATTATAAATAAAAACTAAACAAATGTTGCATGTATACTCATTGAGCCTATTTATCATAGATTAAAAAATATTTGAAAACAATACTACAAACTCAATTCCCCTTATTAGCATTGGTAATTACCAAAGATTTAGTCAGTCTAAGTAAATAACAGGCTATTTAAAAATAAAATGGATGTTGTGACATTAGTAAAACCTGACCACGCAGTCGGAGAGATGAAAGTCACTGACCTATTGATCTCTCTATTCTACAGTTGGAACCTCTGTGGACTTGTCTTTGAACAGTCTGTTTTGCAGTTTTTGATTTAGCTTTAGTTCATGGTTTTTAACCTTTTCTTACAATTTCAAATAGTGTTATCGCATGTACAGAGTTGCAGTGCTTATTATTTGGCATACAAATATTAATTTCCAATAAGTTATTACCCAGCGTTAGGCAGTAATTATTACAATAAACAAAACTAGATAAATAAACATTTGTTGCAACTGGCATACAGATAAAATATTTACTGTCTAAAAATGCTGGCCTAGATTTAGAGTTCGGCGGTAGCCGTCAAAACCAGCGTTAGAGGCTCCTAACGCTGGTTTTGGGCGCCCGCTGGTATTTGGAGTCAGTGATTAAAGGGTCTAACGCTCACTTTTCAGCCGCGACTTTTCCATACCGCAGATCCCCCTACGCCATTTGCGTAGCCTATCTTTTCAATGGGATCTTTCTAACGCTGGTATTTAGAGTCGTTTCAGCAGTGAGCGTTAGAGCTCTAACGACAAGATTCCAGCCGCCTGAAAATAGCAGGAGTTAAGAGCTTTCTGGCTAACGCCGGTTCATAAAGCTCTTAACTACTGTACCCTAAAGTACACTAACACCCATAAACTACCTATGTACCCCTAAACCGAGCTCCCCCCACATCGCCGCCACTCGATTAAAATTTTTAACCCCTAATCTGCCGACCGCCACCTACGTTATACTTATGTACCCCTAATCTGCTGCCCCTAACCCCGCCGACCCCTGTATTATATTTATTAACCCCTAACCTGCCCCCCACAACGTCGCCGCAAGCTACTTAAAATAATTAACCCCAATCCACCGACCGCAAATCGCCGCCACCTACGTTATCCCTATGTACCCCTAATCTGCTACCCCTAACACCGCCGACCCCTATATTATATTTATTAACCCCTAATCTGCCCCCCTCAACGTCGCTGACACCTGCCTACACTTATTAACCCCTAATCTGCCGAGCGGACCTGATCGCTACTATAATAAAGTTATTAACCCCTAACCCGCCTCACTAACCCTATCATAAATAGTATTAACCCCTAATCTGCCCTCCCTAACATCGCCGACACCTAACTTCAATTATTAACCCCTAAACTTCCGATCGGAGCTCACCGCTATTCTAATAAATGGATTAACCCCTAAAGCTAAGTCTAACCCTAACACTAACACCCCCCTAAGTTAAATATAATTTTTATCTAACGAAATAAATTAACTCTTATTAAATAACTTATTCCTATTTAAAGCTAAATACTTACCTGTAAAATAAATCCTAATATAGCTACAATATAAATTATAATTATATTATAGCTATTTTAGGATTAATATTTATTTTACAGGCAACTTTGTAATTATTTTAACCAGGTACAATAGCTATTAAATAGTTAAGAACTATTTAATAGTTACCTAGTTAAAATAATAACAAATTTACCTGTAAAATAAATCCTACCCTAAGATATAATTAAACCTAACACTACCCTATCAATAAAATAATTAAATAAACTACCTACAATTACCTACAATTAACCTAACACTACACTATCAATAAATTAATTAAACACAATTGCTACAAATAAATACAATTAAATAAACTAGCTAAAGTACAAAAAATAAAAAAGAACTAAGTTACAGAAAATAAAAAAATATTTACAAACATAATAAAAATATTACAACAATTTTAAACTAATTACACCTACTCTAAGCCCCCTAATAAAATAACAAAGCCCCCCAAAATAAAAAATTCCCTACCCTATTCTAAATTAAAAAAGTTACAAGCTCTTTTACCTTACCAGCCCTGAACAGGGCCCTTTGCGGGGCATGCCCCAAGAATTTCAGCTCTTTTGCCTGTAAAAAAAAACATACAATACCCCCCCCAACATTACAACCCACCACCCACATACCCCTAATCTAACCCAAACCCCCCTTAAATAAACCTAACACTAATCCCCTGAAGATCTTCCTACCTTGTCTTCACCATCCAGGTATCACCGATCCGTCCTGGCTCCAAGATCTTCATCCAACCCAAGCGGGGGTTGGCGATCCATAATCCGGTGCTCCAAAGTCTTCCTCCTATCCGGCAAGAAGAGGACATCCGGACCGGCAAACATCTTCTCCAAGCGGCATCTTCGATCTTCTTCCATCCGGTGCGGAGCGGGTCCATCTTGAAGCAGGCGACGCGGATCCATCCTCTTCTTCCGATGTCTCCCGACTAATGACTGTTCCTTTAAGGGACGTCATCCAAGATGGCGTCCCTCAAATTCCGATTGGCTGATAGGATTCTATCAGCCAATCGGAATTAAGGTAGGAATTTTCTGATTGGCTGATGGAATCAGCCAATCAGAATCAAGTTCAATCCGATTGGCTGATCCAATCAGCCAATCAGATTGAGCTCGCATTCTATTGGCTGTTCCGATCAGCCAATAGAATGCGAGCTCAATCTGATTGGCTGATTGGATCGGCCAATCGGATTGAACTAGATTCTGATTGGCTGATTCCATCAGCCAATCAGAAAATTCCTACCTTAATTCCGATTGGCTGATAGAATCCTATCAGCCAATCGGAATTCGAGGGACGCCATCTTGGATGACGTCCCTTAAAGGAACAGTCATTAGTCGGGAGACATCGGAAGAAGAGGATGGATCCGCGTCGCCTGCTTCAAGATGGACCCGCTCCGCACCGGATGGAAGAAGATCGAAGATGCCGCTTGGAGAAGATGTTTGCCGGTCCGGATGTCCTCTTCTTGCCGGATAGGAGGAAGACTTTGGAGCACCGGATTATGGATCGCCAACCCCCGCTTGGGTTGGATGAAGATCTTGGAGCCAGGACGGATCGGTGATACCTGGATGGTGAAGACAAGGTAGGAAGATCTTCAGGGGATTAGTGTTAGGTTTATTTAAGGGGGGTTTGGGTTAGATTAGGGGTATGTGGGTGGTGGGTTGTAATGTTGGGGGGGGGTATTGTATGTTTTTTTTTACAGGCAAAAGAGCTGAAATTCTTGGGGCATGCCCCGCAAAGGGCCCTGTTCAGGGCTGGTAAGGTAAAAGAGCTTGTAACTTTTTTAATTTAGAATAGGGTAGGGAATTTTTTATTTTGGGGGGCTTTGTTATTTTATTAGGGGGCTTAGAGTAGGTGTAATTAGTTTAAAATTGTTGTAATATTTTTATTATGTTTGTAAATATTTTTTTATTTTCTGTAACTTAGTTCTTTTTTATTTTTTGTACTTTAGCTAGTTTATTTAATTGTATTTATTTGTAGCAATTGTGTTTAATTAATTTATTGATAGTGTAGTGTTAGGTTAATTGTAGGTAGTTTATTTAATTATTTTATTGATAGGGTAGTGTTAGGTTTAATTATATCTTAGGGTAGGATTTATTTTACAGGTAAATTTGTTATTATTTTAACTAGGTAACTATTAAATAGTTCTTAACTATTTAATAGCTATTGTACCTGGTTAAAATAATTACAAAGTTGCCTGTAAAATAAATATTAATCCTAAAATAGCTATAATATAATTATAATTTATATTGTAGCTATATTAGGATTTATTTTACAGGTAAGTATTTAGCTTTAAATAGGAATAAGTTATTTAATAAGAGTTAATTTATTTCGTTAGATAAAAATTATATTTAACTTAGGGGGGTGTTAGTGTTAGGGTTAGACTTAGCTTTAGGGGTTAATCCATTTATTAGAATAGCGGTGAGCTCCGATCGGAAGTTTAGGGGTTAATAATTGAAGTTAGGTGTCGGCGATGTTAGGGAGGGCAGATTAGGGGTTAATACTATTTATGATAGGGTTAGTGAGGCGGATTAGGGGTTAATAACTTTATTATAGTAGCGCTCAGGTCCGCTCGGCAGATTAGGGGTTAATAAGTGTAGGTAGGTGTCGGCGACGTTGTGGGGGGCAGATTAGGGGTTAATAAATATAACATAGGGGTCGGCGATGTTAGGGCAGCAGATTAGGGGTACATAGGGATAACGTAGGTTGCGGCGGTTTATGGAGCGGCAGATTAGGGGTTAAAAAAAATATGCAGGGGTCAGCGATAGCGGGGGCGGCAGATTAGGGGTTAATAAGTGTAAGGTTAGGGGTGTTTAGACTCGGGGTACATGTTAGGGTGTTAGGTGCAGACGAGGAAGTGTTTCCCCATAGGAATCAATGGGGCTGCGTTAGGAGCTGAACGCTGCTTTTTTGCAGGTGTTAGGTTTTTTTTCAGCTCAAACAGTCCCATTGTTTCCTATGGGAGAATCGTGCACGAGCACGTTTTTGAGGTCGGCCGCGTCCGTAAGCAACTCTGGTATCGAGAGTTGCATTTGCGGTAAAAATGCTCTACGCTCCTTTTTTGGAGCCTAACGCAGCATTTGTTTTAACTCTCGATACCAGAGTTAAATTTATGGTGCGGCCAGAAAAAAGCCTGCGGAGCGTTAACAGCCCTTTTACCGCCGAACTCCAAATCTAGGCCGCTGACTCCTAAAAGGATGGCAGATTTGAAGAATATTATTTTTAATTGTAGCTTAAATATTGTAACATTTATATATGAACTAAAATGATCTATTGTCATGTAAAACTGTAAAGCTGTAATAAATCCAATTAGAGAACATTTTAATAAAATTATATTCTGAAGTCATACACTTGGGATAATTATAGATTACATTTGAGATACATTTAAATAAGACACTGATTACATTTATTATAAGGATTTGTATATTGTATGTATTGTGTATTAGAGAATAACACTTGAAGATATCAAGAACATTTCTACATATTGGACCTTTGTAAGATTTTTTATTTTTTTAATATTAATTTTAATGCATCAATATATTGTGCAATTAACAGTGCACAAACATTTTATACTAATATAGAAACAACTGAATTATTGCACCTTGGAACATTTGTAGTCTAAGGAAATCTATTAGGAAAGAATCAATCAGAGGAATCAGAGGAGGTTTTGGTATAGGCAGGACACATAAGTAGATTTTTTAGTTATCTGTCTGTCTAATCTATTTATCTGTCTGTCTGTCTAATCTATCTATGTATCCATCCATCTATCTATCTATCTATCTATCTATCTATCTATCTATCTATCTATCTATCATCTATCTGTCTGTCTCTATATAGTGTAGCATTCCATGATAAATCCTCTTTTTCAAATGATTATAACTCTTGAATGAGTAAATGAATGAAGAACAATCACTAATCTTTGGACGATTTGTCTCTTTGTAACTGTCTTCAAACCTTTAAAATGAAATTGGTTCAGATTTTCCCTCCACTATTTACATTTTATAATTAAGGGAGAGCTTTAGTTATTTGTGTTAATAATATGTTGTGAATACCAGAGTTTAATTTGTAATTCAAATGTAAAATACCAGTTGTCATTAATGGACATTTTAAACTTAAAAGGACTAGAAACTACAAAATAATGACTGCAATGTGTTTACATGTGTAATATTTTTTTACCACTCTACTTTGGGCGAATTTTGAAAAAAAAACCCTCAGCTGCCCCCACGGATAGTCTTTTTTTTTTTTTTTTTAAATCATTCTGTATTTGGGCAATACTGCAAGTTAGGCCCTGTAGAGTCTGCTCCATCGCCTCTAAGCAGAGCACACTTCTGTTTTATTGCATTAGAGCTAACAATTCAGACTGGTCATGCATGTGCAGTTGCGCTCCTATGAGACTGAGGAAGTGGCGAGGGTAAGTCAGAGCATTGTTGGACAAGGTCTATGCAGTGAGCAATATGATGATTTCTATAAGGTAAAAGACTTCAAAAAACTAATTTACAAGTAGCTGGAAAATGTCGCGGCTAACGATGGAATCATGTGCACATTTTGCTAGATAATGAGCATAATTTATTTAATTTTGCCCATGATTAAAACATGGCTCTGTAAAAACATCAGATTCCCTTTCTATTTATTATTTTCTTAATACATAAATATTTGTATTTTTGCAGTTTTAGATTACTTTAATACACATGGGAAATGTATAGTAATGTGATATGTTTCAAATTTAATTGATTTTCTTAGTCATTATCATAATCATTATTATTTAAAAAGAGAACATTGTATTGGGATTTAAATATGATGTGTTATTTTTTTCTGATTTACTTGCATGCATCAATAATTAAATAATCAAAGGGTCTTATAATTATCTCCTGTGAAAATCTGTATTTCTGTGTATTTATGTCATTTGTTCAATGGCATTTTGAGATGGAATCACATTTAAAGGGCCACTAAACCCAAAATCTTTCTTTCATGATTCAGATAGAGAATAGAAATGTAAGCAACATTACAATTTACTTCCATTATTTATTTTGCTTCATTTTTTAGATATCCTTAGTTGAAGAAAAAGCAATGCACATGGTGAGCCAATCACACAAGGCTTCTATGTGCAGCAACCAATCAGCAGCTAGTGAGCATATCTAGATATGCTTTTCATCAAAGAATGTCAAGAGAATAAAACAAATTAGATAATATAAGTAAATTAGAAAGATGTTTAAAATTGCATTCTCTTTCTAAATCATAAAAGAAAAAATGTGGGTGGCATGTCCCTTTAACAATCAACACTTTTAACTTTTTAAAAGATTATCTTTGTCTGCAAAACGTTGGTCATGTCACTAGAAATACATATACTACTGTTCTCAGGATTGCCATATGGCCACTCTAAAGTAGGACACTTATGAAACACACATATGACAGGGTTCTTATAAATGAACATTATTTTAAACTAATTATTTAAACAGCTTCTGGCATATGTATTTTTCATAAGTATTCTCCTTTAAAGTGACAATATAGAATTGCTAAATTAAATAAAACAAGACAATTTAAAATATGTTTTCTATGTAAAACACACATGAGAGAAGTGATCTCTACAAAACAGCTTAACATTTGGCTGCTAGATTGAGATAACCTCTTTATACCATTTAATTATATCCATGTGTGTTCTGATGGGAGGGGGGCAAAAGTCCGCCCAGAATTTTTATTTTTATATTCAAGTATAAGCACCTACTTGTGACACTTTTTTTAATTCCAATGACACACCATATAATGATCTCCAGCACATGTGTACAAGAAACTTTATGTATTTTATTGTTTCACCCCATACCCGGTCTGGGTAAAAAAATAAAAGACACCAATGTTTGTATCAAACATACTAAAATTGCTTGTTGCACTAAAGTTAATAAACAAAGTCTACTTTTAATTTGGGCCTTACATATTCCACATGCACATGTAAATACTTTGTTCTATATTCCTCCTGTGGTTATTTTAGGTGAAATCATTTTTTTCAGGATGGCATCATTTTAAATTGATCATTATATTCACCCACCTCCTTGTATAGCAGCAGAATTTACAATGACACCATAGACAGACAGTTATAAACATAACAAGCATTTCTCTCATATAATGGTATAATGGTTTTTTTTTTGTAAGTGATAGATCTTTTAACTTTTTAAGGTAGAGTTTTCTAGACTCCTCCTAAGTTTCAGAACTGTAACCAGTTGTAATTGGTCTTTTTATCTTTATTCAGCTCCACATTAATGTTTTTTCAATAGACTTGTACAGCCAAGAAAAATGTGTTTCAAACTAAATTTTTTATCAGAATATTCGGGGGAAATTGTTTCCCCAAATAATCGTTGGCTGCACTATTAAGTCTTTGTTTAATTTAAAATAAATGGAATACTGAATGTTAGTTAAACATTTTCATTAGTTTTTGTTAAAACAAATGTAAATGTTTCAAAGCTACAGGTGAAAAGTTCATCTGTAGCTACATACTTACCCTAACGCTCTCTGGAAAGCGCGCTAGCCTATCCTCTTCTTGCCAGAGCCTCCTGTTAGCGCTCTCAGCTAAGTTAAGTTAGTGAAGGTCCAGGAAGACGAGCACACTAAGCTTTTTCTTAGCATGGCCGGGGACCTGGCAAGAAGAGGATCGGGTTAGTACTCTCTCCAGGGTGGGTTAGTGAATCCCTATAAAGTAATTGAAATAAAATGAATGAACACTGACTATTTTTTGGTTTTCTTTAATTTTTCCTGGTGCATTCATTTGCATATACAATTTATTTTATGAATGCACAATCCTACTTTCCAAACTCAGCATGACATCTAGCCCTATATATTTTCTTTTATTATTAATTTATACTGCTTTTACTTTATTCTTTCTCACTTAAATATTTTAAACATGTTAAACTGCTGTTCTTTTATTTGCGTTATGCATCATTTTGCTTTCTATGGGTATCACAAAATTCTATTGTATCACAAAATTTTCAATGAGCTTTTCATTGAGTAGTATGATAAGCCATTTTAACTCCTTCATGCCGTTATGACTTTCCATGGCCTCCAAACATTTCTGGGCTTTCATTCCATGAGGGAGGCATGGAAAATCCTACCTTATATGTCGTCCTGCAGCCTTCCACTTTGATGCAGTCAAGAAGTTGCCGGGGGGCATGCGTAGCATGAAGTCCCCATGATTCAATCCCTGTCTTAAAATAATGTGACCGCATCGATGATATATATACATCCTATGATTTTTTTTCAAATATTTAAGTACAGCTATAATATTTATTTACATTATGCATTTAATATCTTTAAATATGTTATATTTAATAGATACATAACCTGCCTTAAAGGGCAAGTCAACCAAAAAATTATCATTAATAATTTCAATTTTTAATTAATGCTTTTTACATAAAACTGCAGCCCATTTGTGATGTATATATACTTTACTGGTAAAAACACTTACATGTCCCCCTCCGGCCATTTTGAAATGGCCCCCTGACCTCTCCTTTCCCTGACGTCACCCAAACTGAATTTTCAGTTCAAACTAAGGGATCCGTGTAGATCCTGCGTGTGCACGTATTTCGCGCAATGCATGGTTTTTATCAAGGTGGTAATTTTAACAAAGGAACATTTTAACAAAGGAAGGTAGCCACCCCTTTATTATGGCAGGCCATAAACTTAAAATCAAAATAAGTAATAATCATTTTTTGGGTTGACTTGCCCTTTAAGATAACTCATGTCGGGTTAGAGCACATGAAGAATTAATGTACTTCTGTTGGGTTCAAGCATATAACGGGACGGGTTAATTCTTCATGTGCACAACCTGACATGGCTTAAGGCATGATATGTATTTATTAAATATAAAATATTGAAAACATGTTAATAAATAATGTAAATAATTCTAGATGTACTAAATAAAATATTCTAAAAAATGAGTAAAATATATATATATATATATATATATATATATATATTTTGAAAAATATTTTTTTACAGTATCTAGAATTATTAATTATTATTTTTTGCAATATTTAATATTTAAATAATGCACCTTAAGATAACTAAATCTGCATGTGCACCAACCTGACACAGCATTAGACCTAAAGAGCACAACCTGAAGCCATTACACGTTTTAAATTCCAATGTTCTTCATATATAATTTTTTAAATATATATATATATATTGATAAGATTAATGTAAAATATATGTATATCTATACCTACATATCTATAGGAATATACAGGTATAGACATACTGTATATATAGAGAGATATCTAATTAAAATAAAAATAACATTGGCCTGTATGTGAAGAACATTGGAATGTGAAATAGTAATTACTCCTGTCGGGGTAGGATGTGAGTGATACGTGTTAGTTTTTTCTTCCACGCTCTCCTTTGATTAATATGGGGAGAAGAAGTTAGCGAGGTTGCAATATTCGAAGTCCTGGAGTTAGCATGTGTCAGGTTTCACTCTGGTGCAAAGGTTTTTCTTTCAGCTTGTAATATGCATGCTAACTCATGCACACAAAAATATTAATTCTAGTGATGTTTACGCTCGAGCGGGAGTGCTAAATAATGCACCACTGGTAATTTAGCCCACTCTATCTATTTATCCCTTTTATTGTCATTGCATTAGCAATTCAAGTAGGTAATAATGAAATGTTTGATCACACAGTATTCTGAATTACCAATCTATTTTTATTTTGGCATTTCCAGGAGCCTCTGGAAGAGAATTTTTTATAACAGCTGAACACCTGAAGTGATGTTTTAAGTTTTACTGTCTTTCCTCCCCCAGATTACCGCTGTGAGAGAAAGAAAAAAAAATGCAGAAATAATCTTGTCTTTCTTTGTGAGCTGACACTCATTGCTAAACACCTGTGCTGATGAGCCTGGTATATTGAGTAAAAAATAAATAAAAAAATAAAGATTTGAACACTTAACAATAGGAGGGCAGGCAAAATACTTTGGCAGTGGTGTCTTTGTTCTTTTAAAATCAACCAACTGAGTATTCTAAATACGATAACATTGAAGGGCATACAGTACAAGGGGCCAGATGGCATTTTATTATTTATACCCTTGATCATTTAACGTGTCATTTTCTCAAAGTAAACATACTGGCCTAAAAAAAAAAAAAGATATTTCTGCTTATATTTTAAACACTTCTATATTTTACAGCATGTTTAAAGCATTCTAAAAGTTTTAATTAGTTCATGGAAATTAAAGATTAGAAATTTAGAAAACTTCCATGTTATTACACAGCCTAAAGCAAACAAATCAAGCTTATTTTTTTTAACATTTCAGAAAACAAAATATGTTATATTAAAACATAAAATTGCATAAAATCTTTGTAAGAAACAAAAAAAAAATATTTTTGAAAAAAAAGAAAACATTGTATACTAAATATATACCAATTAAAGTATAATATAAAAATACATATAGGATAAATAGAAATAAATGGTTATATATTAAAGGGACACTCAATCAAAATTAAACTTTCATTATTCAGATAGAGCATGCCATTTTAAACAACTTTCCAATTTACTTACATTAACAAAATGTGCAGTCTTTTTTTATATTTAAACTTTTTGAGTCACCAGCTCCAACTGAGCATGTGCAAGAATAACTGTGTATGCGTTTGTGAATGGCTGATTTCTATCACATGGTACGTGTATGCATTTATGAATGGCTTATCGCTGTCACATGGTACAGGGGGAGTGGAAAAAGACATAACTTTTAAAATTGTCAGAAAAAAAATCTACTACTCATTTGAAGTTCAGACTAAGTGATATTGCATTGTCTTGTTATCTTGCATTTGTTGATTATGCAAATCTACTGTGTTGACTGGTCCTTAAAAAAAATCAAAGCGAAAAATACTTTTAAGCATAGTCTAAACAGCTCATTTTAAAAGTGCCATTGGCGCAAATCTCTGCCTCTTTATAATGTTCAGCAAAGCTACAGTTCCATGAAAAAGAGCAACCTTGTATCTTAGTGCTAAATAAAAATTATTATGTTGAAAAGGTATTTTTCTTTAACTTGATCCTTTATAATAAAGAGACTTTTATGCCCATTTAAAGAGAATGAGATGGTTGCTTAAAACTCCAATTTGAACCAAACCACACAACACTCCAGGCAAATCTTAAAATCAATCATGGTTATTGGTGCCTGCCAAATTTACTAATAAAGTGAAGCTTAAGAAAAATAGAATTTTTTATACAAGTTAAAACCAAATTCAGTATTAGGGTGTGAAATGTTTTAACATTTTCTGTGGCTAAATTTCTAATATTGTTTTTGTATATTGTGACGTACATGATTTTACCAACCCTGCAACGATCACCAGTTTGTCACAGAAAGGGTTAAATGACACTATCCACTTTTGTCACAGGCTAGCCACTTTAAGCAAGCCTGTGGGTGCAAGGCTTAATAAAGACTCTCTTGTTTGTGCTAGACCCCTTTAATGCCACCCACACTAAACTATCTCTGCTGCCACCACTTTAAGATTATTATATGGGAAATCCTAGAAAAAAAAAAGGCTAACAGATTAAAAAAATATAATTTAGAAATAAAAAAACAGTACTGTTATCACTAGTCTCTTTGGCAAAGCTTAATAAAGGAACATTTATTATGAAGAAAAAAGAGTCACAGTGTATTGATATAAAAAAGTAACTGACAAACACAATTTCAAAAAAAAGTTTTTAAAATTTAAAAGGAGTAAAATCAGAACCTAATACTGTATTAGCTTAGATATCTGTCACAAGGAAGCTTTTAAAGGAAAGATGGTCACTTATGCGGTTTTCCGCAGCCTCCCATGTAGAATGACAATATTATTTTGCTGAAATCACAATTATAAATATTTTTTTCCTGAGGTCAGTTTTCTGACCAGGCCCCTCCCAGGGTGGGCAAGGAAGGTTGCCAACCTTTTTTATGGCAGGCCATAAACTTAAATGGAAAGCCCTGACTGACGTATTAGGATAACATCAATTTAGTTCTGTATATATAATATGCATACTTTTATAAGCAATCTCACTGTGACATCATGAGGAACCTGTAACATACCACTGCTTAAAAATTTAACCCCTCACAACCTAAAACCATGAGGTTTTCCATTATAGTAATGAATAGGTATGGTATATATGAATAGGTAATGCACTCTGACAGAATTTACGGCAATCAAGGGCAACTAAATGTAGTCTATTTGTTCTACAGAGTATTTCCATTGACTATTGTGCAATTACAGTACTAGATGGTATTATGCTGTGTTTTTAGAAATATGCTATTATTGATCTAAAGTATATGCTTTTTCATATGTTCTTTTAATAGTGCAGTTTATAGTGTCATATACAGTCTCTCCTGTAAACTTATAGGGGTGATGGGTTTTAATTATTAGAGCTTAAAAGGTCTATATCTCCCCAGATTTTAGGGCTTTTTTTGTCTATTTAAATGAACACAACCTCCAGCATTTCTCAGTTATGCATACAGTGAAAGCTTAAAGGGACATGAAACCCAAAAATCTCCTTTCACAACGCAGATAGAGCGTGTATTTTTAAACAACTCTCCATTTTACTTCTATTTTCTAATTGACTTAATTCTCTAATTCTCTTTGTATCCTTTGTTGAAAAGAATACCTAGGTAAGCTCAAGTTCAGCAAAACATTACTGGGAATTAGCTGCTGATAAGTGATATATGCTTTTTGTTATTGGGTCATCCGATGCTCAGCTAGCTCACAGTGCCTCTTATTCAACAAAGCATACAAAGAGAATTAAGCAAATTTAATAAGAAGTAAATTAATTGGAAAGATGTTTAAAATGGTTTGTTCTATCTGAATCATGAAAAAAAGGTTTCTTGTCCCTTTAAATGTGTGTGTATATATATATATATATATATATATATATATATATACACAGGGAGTGCAGAATTATTAGGTAAATGAGTAGTTTGACCACATCATCCTCTTTATGCATGTTGTCTTACTCCAAGCTGTATAGGCTCGAAAGCCTACTACCAATTAAGCATATTAGGTGATGTGCATCTCTGTAATGAGAAGGGGTGTGGTCTAATGACATCAACACCCTATATCAGGTGTGCATAATTATTAGGCAACTTCCTTTCCTTTGGCAAAATGGGTCAAAAGAAGGACTTGACAGGCTCAGAAAAGTCAAAAATAGTGAGATATCTTGCAGAGGGATGCAGCACTCTTAAAATTGCAAAGCTTCTGAAGCGTGATCATCGAACAATCAAGCGTTTCATTCAAAATAGTCAACAGGGTCGCAAGAAGCGTGTGGAAAAACCAAGGCGCAAAATAACTGCCCATGAACTGAGAAAAGTTAAGCATGCAGCTGCCAAGATGCCACTTGCCACCAGTTTGGCCATATTTCATAGCTGCAACATCACTGGAGTGCCCAAAAGCACAGAGACATGGCCAAGGTAAGAAAGGCTGAAAGACGACCACCACTGAACAAGACACACAAGCTGAAACGTCAAGACTGGGCCAAGAAATATCTCAAGACTGATTTTTCTAAGGTTTTATGGACTGATGAAATGAGAGTGAGTCTTGATGGGCCAGATGGATGGGCCCGTGGCTGGATTGGTAAAGGGCAGAGAGCTCCAGTCTGACTCAGACGCCAGCAAGGTGGAGGTGGAGTACTAGTTTGGGCTGGTATCATCAAAGATGAGCTTGTGGGGCCTTTTCGGGTTGAGGATGGAGTCAAGCTCAACTCCCAGTCCTACTGCCAGTTTCTGGAAGACACCTTCTTCAAGCAGTGGTACAGGAAGAAGTCTGCATCCTTCAAGAAAAACATGATTTTCATGCAGGACAATGCTCCATCACACGCGTCCAAGTACTCCACAGCGTGGCTGGCAAGAAAGGGTATAAAAGAAGAAAATCTAATGACATGGCCTCCTTGTTCACCTGATCTGAACCCCATTGAGAACCTGTGGTCCATCATCAAATGTGAGATTTACAAGGAGGGAAAACAGTACACCTCTCTGAACAGTGTCTGGCAGGTTGTGGTTGCTGCTGCACGCAATGTTGATGGTGAACAGATCAAAACACTGACAGAATTCATGGATGGCAGGCTTTTGAGTGTCCTTGCAAAGAAAAGTGGCTATATTGGTCACTGATTTGTTTTTGTTTTGTTTTTGAATGTCAGAATGTATATAATGTAGTCAGTAGGAACAGAAAGAAATCCAGCAAAAAAAAGATAAACCATAAATGAGAAATTAGAAATGAGCTACCCTTGGTATACTGAGCTGGGTATAGGAGAAGACTGAGGATACTATATTATACTTATATCCCCCTTTTTTTTTTTTTTTTTTTTTTTCTTCTTTTTCTCTTTCCCCCCATCTTGTTTTGCTGTTTACATACCATATAATAAAGGGTTGTTCTTGCAGGGAGGAATTAATTGTTTTGGTGTTGTTAAGAAGGATAGGGGATTTGAAGGACTGAGACTTTACTTAGTTTTTGTGAGTAAGCCCTTGGTTAAAGGGCTGTATATGACATAGAAGGAAATTTTTTTTCTTTTCTTTTTTTGTTTTGTTTTTTCTCTCTTTCTTCGAATGTAAAATGTATTTCTATAACTTCTAAATATGTGAATTTGAGATGTAAATACACCCCAATGTCCTTCCCCTTTGCTTTTTTTTTTTTGTACCCCTCATGGATTTCCTTTTTCAATAAAAATATTATAAAAAAAAAATAAATGGGTTAGTTATATATAAACAGGAAATGTTTATTTAAAAATAATGTTGTGTATTTATACTGTTCATTAAAGGGATATGAAACCCAATTTTTTTCTTTCATTATTCAGATAGAGCATGCAATTTTAAACAACTTTCCATTTTACTTCAATTAAAAAATGTGTTTTATTCCTTTGCTATTCTTTGTTGAAGGAGCAGCATTGCATTACAGGAAGCAAACTGAACATATTAGATGAACCAATGACAAGAGGTATATATGTGCAACCACCAATAAGCAGCTAGTTCCCTGTAGTGCATTGTGGCTCCTAAGTCTATCAAGGTATTATTTTCAACCAAGAATATCAAGAAAACAAAGCACATTAGATAATAGAAGTAAATTGGAATAATGTTTAATATTGCTTGTCCTATTTAAATCATGAAATCATTTTTTGGGGTTTCATGTCCCTTTAATTTATTTTTTATTTTAATCAGTATATATATGATAATTTCTTTCTATAATATATTTTAGTTTCATAGTTTTTTGTATATAGGAAATCTTAGGCAAATGTCCTGTTGAAAGCAATGCCAGCATTTCCATACATTTGGCAAAACACCAAAAATCACCACAGGTCAAGCAGAAAACTTGCACATAAAATAAAATACAGAAAATGCACAATCTCATTAAGTGATCTATAAATCTGTTTGACAGATTTGTTGCATTCACCTTCAAGGTCACTGCCCAAGGTCAAAACTGTATGTATTACATTTACTCAAGTAACCACAAATAGCAAACAAGGGCAAGATTACATATGCGGCGCAAGCTTCAGCGCAACTGCTGAAACTCGTGCCGCCCGTAATTTCACCACGCACATCGTATATCACATATACGGCGCTGGCAGTTCATAAAGTGCCGTAAGTCTGAAAAACTAACGATGTCCAGAAATGAGCGTAAATACAATTTTCTGGAGTTGCCAGTGACTTACGGCACTTTACAAACTGCCGGCACATAAGAAAATAAAAATCTCCCGTAAAATTCTAACACACCTCCCAAAAATAAACCCAACACATAAAAACCCTATATCCGCAATCAAACCCACATCGGAACTAATAATATAAGTATTAACCCCTAAACCGACAACCCCCCACAACGCAATATGCCTAATTAAACTATTAACCCCTAATCCACCATTCACACACATTGTGATCAACCTAATAAAAGTATTAAACCCTAAATCCGCTAACCCCAACATCGCAAACTACCTAATAAATTCAACCACATTGCAAAGTCCCTGTTAAATTCATTAACCCCTAATCTGCCATTAACCTACATCGCAACAAACCTTATAAAACTATTAACTCCTAATCTGCCATTAATCCACAACGCAATAAACCTAATAAAACTATTAACACCTAATCCGCCATTAACCCACAACGCAATAAACTTAATACAACTATTAACCCCTAATCCGCCAAACCGGCTCTGACCGGCTCTGACATTTGCCCTCACGAGAGTATACCAATGTATTAAAGACACATGGGATGCCACACTTGTGCAGGACAGGTTATTTGAATATAGCCTTCCATATTGGTTACAGGGCGCAATGCAAGTATGACATGTATCTGAATCACTATAGCGATTGGGAGTATGTGCGGTGACATCATGCGCACCTGAGCACTCTGAACAAGGGAACACTCAGAGTGGGGTATTTATGTCTGGATCAGCATTAGTATATTACTCACCTGATGAAGCAGTAAACTGTAAACATTTTGTGAGCTAAGTGCTTTTATGTTATTTTTTAAAGTTAATTAAAGCATTTTATATCATATTCTTTTGCTGATCTGAGTTGGGTTTATTTTTGGGAGGCGTGTTAGAATTTTACGGGAGATTTGATTTTTTTTTTTATTTTCTTAGGTGTCGGCAGTTTGTAAAGTGCCGTAAGTCACTGGCAACTCCAGAAATTTGTATAATTACGCTCATTTATGGACATCGTTAGTTTATCTGTATGTGATATACGATGTGGGTGGTAAAATTACAGGCGGCACGAGTTTCAGCAGTTGCGCTGAAGCTTGCGCCGCATATGTAATCTTGCCCTTGTTTGCTATTTGTTGTTACTTGAGTTCATTTCAGAAGCAAGGTGGATATCTGGTTTGGGCCACCTTTCCTTTTCAGATACCTGTTCTGGGGATTGGTTCCAGTATTGGATCTGAGGCCACACATAAGTCAGCAGTATCAGTTTTGGGGCATTTCTCCTATTCTTATACTGGCTGCGGGGTTTGGTTCCTGTTCAATATCTGAGGCCACATACAAGTCAGCTGCGTGGCTCCTAACAGTCCAGGTGGCAACAATAGCACTGTTTGAGTGCATTCAAAATTTTGTTTATGTCTCTTTCTCTCTTTCTCTCTCTCTCTCTCTCTCTCTCTCTCTCTCTCTCTCTATATATATATATATATATATATATATATATATATATATATATATGTATCACGCTTTGGAGTCTGAAGATATCACACCATTGGGGCGCCCTGTTTCTGTTTTTTGTTTTTTATATTACATAGTACTCACAGACCACTCCCATCTCCAAAGGTGCACAGCATTTTCTGGCTAAAAGATACACCTGGATACTTTGTATCTTTTAGCTAGAAAATGTAACAATTAGGAACAAAAGAAGCAAAGTCTTCAATATGTTCTTGTTACCACTAGATGGTGAAAATGCTGTGCAGCTTGGGAGATGGGAGTGGTCTGTGAGTACTATGGTATCTAAGTGTGACCTTGACAAAGGCCCAAGTGGAGGCCTAAACATTTTATTATGTTACAATAAAAGTTTGGAAAATGAAGAGCTGAGTCATATGTGAATGTATTGATAACTATAGACACAAGCTCTAAAAGAGAACAAGAGAGTGCAGTCCCAGCTCGAGGAAGTGCGTTCCAGAGGGTTGGTGCCGCACAAGAGAAGTCCTGTAGTCTAGCATGAGAGAAGGCAATGGTAGAGGATGCAAGGAGCATTGTTGGATCTTAGGGGGCGGGCTAGAGTATATTTGTTGATGAGTGAGGACAGGTAGGATGGGTTAAATGTGCTGGCTCCTAAACATTTGTCCCTGCTTTTCAACAAAAGATACCTGGATAATGGCCTTTAGCTGATATATATCATCAAATAAAACAGTGTGATTGTGATAATATCAATGTCTTTGACAAACTAATCCCTGAGTTCTTAACTGACTAGAACCGGAGTTATTGAAATAATTGTGATAAGCAATACAAAGACTGTTAAAATATTTGTTTTCATTTTAGAAAAAAGTCTGCGTTCTCCATTGAAAAAAAATAAAAATCAATCATTTTCAGAGTATTAAAAACAATATATTGTATACAAATGTATATATGTGCTACAATAATAAATAAAAGAAAACATGTCCTTTTCCAGGAAAACTTGCATGCTAAAATATTGTAAATAAAAGATTATGTCTTTGAGCAACGGATAGCATTCTTACTATGTGGTTCAGTATGATGTTGTTATAAAATATTTACAGTATCAGGTTTACGCAGCACCAAATTAAAATGAATACTGTAGACCTGACAATATGAGAGCACCAACAAATTGTTATGAATATTTTATGATGGCAGATTATGGCTTTTTTTTTATTTAAAACCGTCTTTACAAACAGGAATTGCGTAAACTAATTTCAAACACAGCCACATAATTCATATTTCATAAAGTATGATTCATATTCCACTAAGGAATTAAGAGTTTTAAAGTTTCATTATCATGTACTTTTATATGAAATTGTAGAATAACTATTGGAAACCAGTGATAGCAACCAGATTTAGAACACTGAAACAGATCAGTGGATATGGGCACACATGTACACAACAAACACATAGGAATGGAATTTTCCATTCATCCCAGACGTTTAGGAAATTGCAAGTAAAACATTTGGCTTCTTTCTTATCTTTAACATTTATCGGTTTACTAATATTTTTCCTTTGGACTAGGAATTATTAGGCAAGTTGTATTTTTGAGGATTAATTTTATTATTGAACAACAACCATGTTCTCAATGAACCCAAAAAACTCATTAATATCAAAGCTGAATAGTTTTGGAAGTAGTTTTTAGTTTGTTTTTAGTTATAGCTATTTTAGGGGGATATCTGTGTGTGCAGGTGAATATTACTGTGCATAATTATTAGGCAACTTAACAAAAAACAAATATATACCCATTTCAATTATTTATTTTTACCAGTGAAACCAATATAACATCTCAACATTCACAAATATACATTTCTGACATTCAAAAACAAAACAAAAACAAATCAGTGACCAATATAGCCACCTTTCTTTGCAAGGACGCTCAAAAGCCTGCCATCCATGGATTATGTCAGTGTTTTGATCTGTTCACCATCAACATTGCGTGCAGCAGCAACCACAGCCTCCCAGAGAGGTTCAGAGAGGTGTACTGTTTTCCCTCCTTGTAAATCTCACATTTGATGATGGACCACAGGTTCTCAATGGAGTTCAGATCCGGTGAACAAGGAGGCCATGTCATTAGATTTTCTTCTTTTATACCCTTTCTTGCCAGCCACGCTGTGAAGTACTAGGACACGTGTGATGGAGCATTGTCCTGCATGAAAATCATGTTTTTCTTGAAGGATGCAGACTTCTTCCTGTACCACTGCTTGAAGAAGGTGTCTTCCAGAAACTGGCAGTAGGACTGGGAGTTGAGCTTGACTCCATCCTCAACCCGAAAAGGCCCCACAAGCTCATCTTTGATGATACCAGCCCAAACCAGTACTCCACCTCCACCTTGCTGGCGTCTGAGTCGGACTGGAGCTCTCTGCCCTTTACCAATCCAGCCACGGGCCCATCCATCTGGCCCATCAAGACTCGCTCTCATTTCATCAGTCCATAAAACCTTAGAAAAATCAGTCTTGAGATATTTCTTGGCCCAGTCTTGACATTTCAGCTTGTGTGTCTTGTTCAGTGGTGGTCGTCTTTCAGCCTTTCTTACCTTGGCCATGTCTCTGAGTATTGCACACCTTGTGCTTTTGGGCACTCCAGTGATGTTGCAGCTCTGAAATATGGCCAAACTGGTGGCAAGTGGCATCTTGGCAGCTGCACGCTTGACTTTTCTCAGTTCATGGGCAGTTATTTTGCGCCTTGGTTTTTCCACACGCTTCTTGCGACCCTGTTGACTATTTTGAATGAAACGCTTGATTGTTCGATGATCACGCTTCAGAAGCTTTGCAATTTTAAGAGTGCTGCATCCCTCTGCAAGATATCTCACTATTTTTGACTTTTCTGAGCCTGTCAAGTCCTTCTTTTGACCCATTTTGCCAAAGGAAAGGAAGTTGCCTAATAATTATGCACACCTGATATAGGGTGTTGATGTCATTAGACCACACCCCTTCTCATTACAGAGATGCACATCACCTAATATGCTTAATTGGTAGTAGGCTTTCGAGCCTATACAGCTTGGAGTAAGACAACATGCATAAAGAGGATGATGTGGTCAAAATACTCATTTGCCTAATAATTCTGCACTCCCTGTATATATATATATATATATATATATATATATATATATATATATATATATATATATATATATATATAAAAGGGAAAACAGAACATGCTGTAAGTTTTTGGTTCTTAAAATATATAAACTTATCTTTGTTCTGTTTTCTAACTTCTTGTTAACACCGCCTTACTCTGTGGGATGTATGGTGGCTGCACATAGCAATGAGGAACTGCAAATAAATTACTTGCTTTCTTGCAAAATGAGTACTTACAAATTGTTAGTGTAGCCACTGCCTATAGTAACATAAGGGTGCTAACATGCTGAAAACTTAAAGGGACACTAAATCCATTTTTTTTCTTTCATGATTAAGATAGAGCATGCAATTTTAAGCAACTTTCTAATTTACTCCTAGTGTCATTTTTTTCTTTGTTCTCTTGCTATCTTTATTTGAAAAGCAAAAATATAAGCTTAGAAGCACATGACTGGTGGCTAAATGTATCCACCAAACAGCAAGCACTACCCAGGGTTATGAACCAAAAATGGTCTGGCTCCTAAGCTTATGTTCCTGCTTTTTCAAATAAAGATAAGAGCATGAAGAAAATTTTGATAATATGAGTAAATTAGAAAGTTGCTTAAAATTGCAAACTCTATCTGAATCATGAATCCCTTTAAGTTGTATTCTGCCTCTTCTGAGCAGAGGAAAGAAACGGACGTCCTATTTATCTAGAATTCACTAAACAGTAAGCCAGTTCAAGTTGCTGTAGAAGATTTATATTGATTGGGTGTTTTTTTTTTGGGGGGGGGTTGTTTTTTTTTTTTAAGCTGCAGATGCAGCTTGGGGGCCCTTGCAAAGAAGGTTCACTCACAGATGCCTTCAACTGCATGCACGAGGCCCCATCTGACAAACGCACATATACAT
Source organism: Bombina bombina (assembly GCF_027579735.1). Classification (NCBI taxonomy): domain Eukaryota; kingdom Metazoa; phylum Chordata; class Amphibia; order Anura; family Bombinatoridae; genus Bombina; species Bombina bombina. Next base: position 924,326,719 of record NC_069504.1, on the reverse strand, counting down.
TCACTCATATACACACACATACATACTAAAATGCATAGTCATTTACCCATGCATGTACACTCATATACACAGTCATTTACCCATACATGCATACACTTACATACAGTCATTAACCCATGCTTGCAGAGTCATTTATCCATGCATGCAGTCATTTACCCATACATGTGCACACTCAAATACACACTTATGTACCCATATATGTACATATTCACATACAGTTATTTACCATGCATGCAGTCATTTACCAATGCATGCAGACATTCATATATACAATAATTTACCCATACCTGCACACACTCATATAAACAGTCATTTACCCATACTTGCACATACTCATATACACACAAAGGACACTGACAAACGCATACACACACATATACACACAAAGGAGACTGACACATACATATGTACCCATAAAAAAAGAATACATATATTACACATGTTTAAGAAGTGAGAACTTTGGGGATCTTCTTAAAACATAGCAGTGGATTTTCTTAAACATAAGAATGTATGTTAAAGCATTTAAGATATTTATTACATTTTAAACACTGAATAAATGAGGACAGGTTAGTTTTTTCCTATAGCTAGAAGATATATTTAAGCATATCTCGTAAACCTATATAATGACCTTTGTTGAGATATGTTTAACATTTTATAATCAGATTACACGGTGCAAATTAATATACAAAGTTCTTCCAATGCATAAAACACCCCATGCCCCCAAGACTTTCCAGCATCTTACCATGTCCTCTAATCCTCTCTTCCAGCCCCTTGATTCTCTCCCCCATCTCACTAGAACCACCTGTTCTTCTCCTATCCTCCATCTCCCCAGCCCGCCCCCCCGCTTCTCTCTTCAGGCAACCTGTTCCACTCCCTCATATCCCCAGGCCCCCTGCTCTTCTCCCCCATATTTCAGGCTTCTCCTCAAACAAATTTACCAGTCGTCACCACCCCAATCACATCTCCCCAGTCCTCCCATCAGTGTAGAAATACAGTGGTTGGGTGCAATTTTTTAAATTTACTATGTTATGTATTTTTTAATTTTATTTATTCATACTTTTGGTAAGGAACATTATAGTTAAATTAAGGTATAGCATTTTATTTTAGTTTACATTTTAGAAGGTAAGGAAATTAGTTTAAAAAAAAATATATTTTTTTGTATAATGAGCACACAAAAAAGAAAATATAAAAGTATATCTCCACAGCCCCCCTGCCCTCCTCCTTAGCCCCCATCACATATCTCCAGTCGCCCCACCCACACTCACATCTCACCAGTCCCCCATCTCATTTCCCCAGGCCTTTCCCTCCCCCCACCATCACATCTCCCCATCACACCTTCCCAGAACCCCAACTTTACATATCCTCTGCCAAGCCCCAATCATATCTTCCCAGGACCTCAACATCACATATCCCCTGCCAACCCCCCAATCACATTTTCCCAGAACCCCAACATCACATATTATCTTCCAACACCCCAATCACATCTTTCCAGGACCCCAGCTTCACATATTGCCAGGGTTTTTTCCGTCTTTTGTTTGCCATGTGCTGCTGGCAGCCATTTTACTCACCTCTCTTCCTGACTATGGTGCATTGTGGGGGATGCTGCTCATTTCCTGCACTTCCTTTTATGGCCATACTGATGTGCATCATCCGTGTGAGACAGGATGCAGTCTCAGAATTGTGATGTCATCACTTATTATTTATAAGGGCCTCTGCTGTCTCAGACCTGTTTGTGAAAGTTCCTGTGTATTACCTGGCTGCCTGATATCCTTCCTGGTTCCTGATCTCCTGCTGTTTTCCTTGTTGCTGATTCTGGCTCGTCTGACTTTTCGCTTTGGCTCCTGACTTGGCTCGCCTGACTACCAGCTTTGGTTTTGACTCCTGGCTTGTTATTTGACTTTTATTATTTTTTGCTATTAATAAAGGGGTGATTATTTTTGCACTTCTCATCTCAGTCTGATTCCTGGCATCCTGACATTGAGCAAAGGCCATGAATCCAGATGGTGCTAATAATCCACCTTTACCTGCCATCATTTCCAGGATGGATGTACAGGATCACCGCTTGGATCAATTTGCACTAGCCCTGCAAACCCTGCTCACTCGCACTGCATATTTGGACCAAAGTGTCCCGCACGTTATGGCTGCTCCTGTTTCCACTGCTGCACCTATGCCTACCAGGAGCATGTCCATTTCTGCACCTCTACCTCAGCGATATGGAGGCGATCCTATTCAGTGCAGAGGGTTTTTGAACCAGGTGGGCATTTACTTTGAGATGTTACCTCAGGCGTTTCCCTTTGATAGAGCTAAGGTGGGATTTCTCATCTCGTTACTCTCTTACACAGCTCTTGCCTGGGCTAATCCCTTGTGGGCGACAAATAAACCTGTGATTTCAAATTACCCTGAATTTGTGGCCTCCTTTAGAAGGGTTTTTGATGTTCCAGCTCGCTTCTCCTCTGCTGCTAAACGACTCATGTCCATTCAGCAAGGTACAAGATCTGTTGCTCAGTATGCTATTGAGTTCCGTACACTTGCCCCAGAGGTAGGTTGGAACAATGAAGCTCTTGTTGCTGCCTTCTTTCATGGGCTCTCTGATGCGATTAAAGACAAAGTTGCTGCCAGAGATTTACCAGAGGATCTTGAGGCATTGGTGTCTTTTTTTATCCTAATTGACAGACTCAGAGAGAGGCCCTCTTTCAAGGAGCGCTTGCTGAAGCCTCCTGTTCCGTTGTCTCCTATGTGTTCATTCCCACCCATTCCTCCCTTTCCTCCCATGCCTCCTGGTCCCGAGTCACCAGGTACTGCTGAGCCAATGCAGTTGGGATTCACGCGTCTCTCCATGGCAGAGAGGGCCTTTAGGAGGAGGGAGGGGCTCTGCCTCTATTGTGGGTTATAGGGCCACCTTTTGAAGTCTTGTCCTACACGGCCGGGAAACGCTCACACCTAAGGTCCTGTTGAGGGCAGACCTTGGGTTGTTTATCCTCGTCCCCGGAACCCCTTAAGGAGAAACCTTTGGACACGGTTGTCCTTTCCTGGGTGGACTCCTCCATAGTCACTCAGGCTCTTGTTGAATCCGGTGTTGCAGGCTATTTCATTGACAGTGCTTTTGTATCAAAGCACTCAATTCCTATTTTGCCTCGGTCTGGTCCGCTTGCTATTGAGGCCATTTATGGCAGGCCCCTTCAGCCCACACTCGTTACTCACAAAACTGCTCCGTTGTCCATGGCTGTTTGGGCTCTCCATTTTGAAACCCTCCAGTTCCAGGTGATAAACTCTCAGCATTTTCCGGTTGTTCTGGGTTATCCCTGGCTCCGAAAGCACAATCCCAGTCTCGACTGGCGCAGGTCCAAAATTTTGTCGTCGTCCCCGCAATGTATTTCCACTTGTCTTCGGAAACCAGTTAAAGTCTTGTGCACTTCTTCGGCATCTCAATTGCCAGAGGAGTACCGAGAGTTCCTAGACATCTTTGACAAGGTGCGTGCCGGTACGTTGCCTCCTCACCAGTCTTACGATTGTGCCATAGACCTGCAACCCGGAGCCATTCCTCCTCGGGGCTGGGTGTACCCTTTGTCTGTTGCAGAGAATTGTGCTATGGAGGAGTGTGTTGCCGATGCTCTGTCGCAGGGGATCATCCGCAAATCCTGCTCTCCTGCAGGGGCTGGCTTCTTCTTTGTGAAGAAAAAGGGTGGCGAGTTAAGACCATGCATCGATTATAGGGGTCCTAATCGTCTTACCTTTAAGAATGCTTACCCTATTCCGCTCATTACGAAACTCTTTGACCACCTCAAGGGAGCTACGGTCTTTACTAAACTTGATTTGAGAGGAGCGTACAATCTCGTTAGGATTAAGGAGGGCCCCGAATGGAAAACAGCATTTAACACCAGGAGTGGGCATTATGAGTATCTTATAATGCCCTTTGGCCTATGTAATGCTCCTGCTGTTTTTTAGGAATTTATTAATGATGTCCTATGAGATATGTTGCAACAGTGTGTTGTGGTGTACTTAGATGACATCCTCATACACTCACCCACACTTGAGGCTCATCTTCAGAGACTATGTGAGAATGGCCTGTTTTGTAAACTCGAGAAAGAGTTCCATCAGGCTCAAGTAACCTTCCTAGGTTATGTTATCTCCGTTGCAGGGTTCTCCATGGATCCTGACAAGTTATCTGCAGTTCTGCAGTGGCCTCGCCCAGTTGGTCTTCGGTCTATTCAATGTTTTTTGGGGTACGCCAATTACTATAGAAAGTTTATTAAAAACTTTTCTTCCTTGGTCAAACCTATCACAGACATGACCCGTAAAGAGAATGATCCACTCCATTGGTCACCTACTGCCATTAAGGCCTTTGATAGTCTTAAGACTGCCTTTGCTGCCGCTCCACTGGCTCATCCTAACCCTGTCCTGCCTTTCATTCTTGAGGTCGATGCGTCTGAGACTGGAGTGCCCTCTTGACTCATCGTCCTATGCCTGATGGTTCCTTGCATCCGTGTGGTTTCTTCTCTAAGAAATTGTCTCCAGCGGAGTGCAATTATGAAATTGGCGACAGGGAATTACTGGCCATAATTTTGGCACTCAAGGAATGGAGGCATCTTCTCAAGGGTACTAGCGTGCCAGTTCTCATTCTTACTGACCACAAGAATTTAACTGAAGCAAAACGTTTGTCGCCCCGACAGGCCAGATGGGCGCTATTTTTGTCTCGGTTTAATTATGTGGTCTCCTACCTGCCTGGTAGTAAGAATGTTAGGGCTGATGCCCTCTCTCAACAATTTTCGCCTCTGTCCAAGGAGGAGTCTGTACCTACTCCTGTTATACCTCCTGACCATATTTTGGCTCCCATACGTACTAATTTGACTTCTCCCTTGGGGGAGGAGATCCTGGCTGCACAAACCAATGCACCTCCTGAGAAACCTAGTGGTAAGTGTTTTGTTCCTGAGAATCTTCGAACTAAACTTTTGCACACTTACCACTATCCTAAAGCCAAATAGCACACACAAAGAGGAACTCCAGCACTCCAGTAATAGAAAAAGGCAATTTATTAAGCAACGTTTCGGGGTCACAGCCCCTTCCTCATGCTATATCTTTATTAAACAACACACCACCATTTAAATACCCTCCTCCAGGCGCCAAAATACACCTGCATTGGGGAAATGTCTCCCTCTAGTGGTCATTTATGGTTATTATACCAGATGTATATACTATTTCCTTAGTGATATATACTGCTAATTTAAAAACAATATACTATGTATACTACTGTAGAAGAATATACGACAATATCAAAAAATACATAAATGTATGAAAAATCTTTTCTACAAATGTATAAAAAATTTTTTTTAAAAACAAATGTATAAAAAATATATGAAGATGCAGATTTTTATATTTTTTGTATGTTTTACTCTAACACAATTGACATTAGTTCACTTTCTCAAAGCACATTTTCCCAAAATCATGTAGCTATTTGGATAGTCATAGGGGGGAAGTCTAAAAAGGCAGACTTTTATTAGATTAAAATCTTGTTATGCAATATTCAAACATAGGATAAACTACTAAAAGAGATATGTTCCTTAGAGGAAGTACATAATGCTTTAGAAAAAACAAGACAAGTCATAGTCTCTGTTGAGACCCCTAGGTTGTAGTGTAGCTAGTTGGTGTATCCACCACATTTCCCTTTGTTGGAGGAGACGTTCCCTATCCATTCCATTTCTATTAGGGCCTACATAGTCTATTATCTGCCACCTCATCTGGCTGACACTATGTCCTTTCTCTAAGAAATGACTTGAGACTATCCTAAAGCCGCAGGTCAATTCTGGTGGCCAGGTCTTCATTCTGCTGCTAGACCCTTCTCTGTACAGCTGCAGCCGGGGAAGCACAGGACCGTTTGAAATCTGCCGCCTGGAGTAACAAACACAGAGGAACATCACTTGGCTTCCGGTGTAAGTATTAGTAAACACCTTGCCAATTTGAACTCATTTTGTGTTTGTAAAAGGATTCTCTTGTCCTCTCTTCTCGCCTCTATTCTGCAGTTTTGCCAACTCTGCAATTTTGGGAAGGAAAAAGTAAAACGCTTACCTTGTTAACATCGCTGTGTCTATTAAACACATGTGTCTGCTTTACTAATACGGCTTGCCACATATGCCACAATCCATTACATTGGAACCATATCATCTCATCAACATCATCTCATTGGTCTCGTTTGTATGCTATATATGTTATGCTTTATATGTTCTGCTTTTTATCCATTTATTATGTGTATCTGAATGGTCTAATTATTATATGCTTGTATTGATTTGATTTGATTTTTCTGTTTTTTGTTTTCGCATTGTAATAAATATATTTTAAATACATTTTATATAGTTGTGCTAATATAGGATTATCTAGACATTAGTATACTACACTCATTAAGCTATTTTTGGATAGCGCAGCTAAATAACTTATCACTTAGCTACAGTTTGCAGTTAAAGTGATTACTCTAGTCCTTCATTCTGATGTTGCTGCGTATGTTGACTCCTGCTTAGTTTGTGCACAGAATAAGACTCCTCAACGTCTTCCTGTGGGTCTTCTTCAACCTATTGCTAATGGTGAGCGTCCTTGGACACATCTTTCCATGGACTTCATTGTCGAGCTCCCTGTTTCCAATAGCAATACTACCGCTCAGGAGCTTGCTTCAATTTTTGCCCGGGAGGTCTTCCGTTTACATGGGTTACCCAAGGAGATGGTGTCGGACTGGGGTAGCCAGTATGTCTCCAGATTTTGGCGTTCCTTTTGTGCTCAAATGGGGATCCAGCTTTCCTTCTCCTCGGCATATCACCCTCAATCCAATGGGGCTGCAGAATGGTCAAATCAAGCTCTGGAACAGTTCCTCCATTGCTATATCTCAGATCATCACAAAAATTGGTCTGAACTGTTACCTTAAGCAGAGTTTGCTCGTAATAGTGCTATTAATGCTTCCTCCAAGTTATCCCCGTTCATGGTGAATTATGGGTTTCAACCATCCTTGTTGCCCGATTCATTCATGTCTCAGGGTATTCCGGCTTTGGAGGAGCATCTCCAGCAACTCTGTTCCACGTGGGTGCAGATTCAGTATTGCCTTCATCGTTCTATGCAGTGCCAAAAGTTCCAGGCTGATCATAGGCGTCTGCCCGCGCCTTCCTACCAGGTTGGTCAGAGAGTTTGTCTGTCCTCCCACAACTTGAAGCTTCGTGTGCCTTCCAATAAATTGGCTTCCCGTTATGTTGGTCCTTTTCTAATACTTCGACGGGTTAATCCTGTGGCCTACGCTCTTGACCTTCCTCCTGCTATGCGCATCTCCAATGTTTTTCATGTCTCCCTCTTGAAACCATTGGTTTGTAATCGGTATACCACTGTGTTGCCTCGTCCCCATCCAATCATTGTTGACAACCATGAGGAGTATAAGGTCAGCAGCATTATTGACTCTCGTATGTCCAGGGGCCGTGTACAGTATTTGGTTCACTGGAGGGGCTATGGTCCAGGGGAGCGTTCTTGGGTTCCCTCCTCTGATGTTCATACTCCCGCCCTCCTCTGTCCCTTCCATGCCCGTTTCCCCAATAAACCTTTTGTCCTCCCGGTGGGGGGATCGTTGAGGGGAGGGTACTGTCAGGGATTTTTCCCTGTTTTGTTTGCCATGTGCTGCTGGCAGCCATTTTACTCACCTCTCTTCCTGACTATTGTGCATTGTGGGGGATGCTGCTCATTTCCTGCACTCCCTTTTATGGCCGTACTGGTGTGCATCATCCGTGTGAGACAGGATGTAGTCTCAGAATTGTGATGTCATCACTTATTATTTAAAGGGCCTCTGTTCAGTATGTTTTGCCTTTGCGTTGTCTCAGACCTGTTTGTGAGAGTTCCTGTGTATTACCTGGCTGCCTGACGTCCTTCCTGGTTTCTGATCTCTGCGTTGTTCCTGACTCTGCTGTTTTCCTTGTTGCTGATTCCGGCTCGTCTGACTATTTGCTTTGGCTCCTGACTCGGCACGTCTGACTACCAGCTCTGGTTTTGACTCCTGGCTTGTTATTTGACGTGTGGACTTTTTATTATTTTTTGCTATTAATAAAGGTGTGATTATTTTTGCACTTCTCAACTCAGTCTGATTCCTGGCATCCTGACACATATCCCCTGCCAATCCCCAATCACACCTTCCTAGAACCCCAACTTCACATATCCCCTGCCAACCCCCCAATCACACCTTCCTAGAACCCCAACTTCACATATCCCCTGCTAACCCCCCAATCACATCTTCCCAGAACCCCAACATCCCATATCATCTGCCAGCCCCCCAATCACATCTTCCCAGAGCTCCAACATCACATATCCCCTACCAACAACCCATATCACATCTTCCCAGAACCCCAACATAACTTATCCCCTGCCAATGCCCCAATCACATCTTCCCAGAGCCACAACTTCATATATCCCCTGCCAACCCCCTAATCACATCTTCCCAGAGCTCCAACATCACATATCCCCTGCCAAGCCCCCAAACATATCTTCCCAGAACCCCAACAGCACATATCCCTGCCAAGCCCCCAAACATATGTTCCCAGGACCCCAACTTCACATATCCCCTTTCAACCCCCCAATCACACCTTCCTAGAACCCCAACTTCCCTTCCAACCCCCAAATCACATCTTCACAGGACCCCAACTTCACATATCCCATGGCCAACTCCCCAATCACATCTTCCTAGGACCCCAACATCATCATATATCATTCCCCCCCATCATATACCTCCAGTCCTCCATCCCAAAACAACCTCAGCGCCTTCTAGACACACTGCTGCCGTACAGCATTATAAGTGGGCCGGGATATCACATATCCTCGCTTCCCTCATTGGCTGGCACATGGGGAACCTCCTTCACGCTGCACCCTGTGAGCGGATGCAGCGTGATGAATGGCTCCGGTGGTAACCTCTGACACCGTCCCCTTGTCCGCGCCCGCTCAAGTATTGGGTGCGATAAGTGTGGCAGGGGACCGTAACGGAATCAGCGCATGCAGCGTTACAGTTCACTGTCAACTCGGATGTAAAGCAGCTTTCTAATTAGCTAGTTAGGCGGGTACGAGGCCCCAGTATGCAGGGGGCCGTAGGTACCCGCCTACCTCATCTAATTAGAGAGCCGCCTCTGACTGCATGTTACAAAGCAGCCAACTCCATAAAAATATAAATAGTTTATATTCTCCATGGTACAATATGTGCAACATATTAACAAAGTGTAAAAAAGTATGTATATGTATGAATTTTATTGAAATACATGTTTTAAATGCGAGTTAAAGGGATATTGCATATGACATTAGGTTGGACTGGGAAGGGCTCAAAATATATGTGTATGTGTGTATTTTATGTGTGTACATTGTGTCCTAATCTTAGCACTTTACATGTAATTTAGGCTAGTATGTTTTGCAATAAGCTACAAGAAACCACAAATATTTCTGTCTCATGGGGGCTTGTGTATTTTATAGTTTATGAACAGTTTTATTAATTCAATTATTTGAGGCTGTATTGGCAAATCAATCTTATCTTCTATCTAACCTGTAGTAAATGATAACCATCATCATCATAACTGCTTTAAAAATACAGATAAACAGGATCCTATTAAACAAGGTTTCTATATAATGTTTTGAATTCATCTATTAATTTACAAGTAAGTCCAAGGGGCCTATTTACTAAAGTTCAGACAGACATGATACGATGTAGCATATCATGTCCGCCGCACATCAATAAATGCAGCATACACTGTCGGCATTTATCATTACACAAACGGTTCTTGTGAACTGCTTGTGCAATGCCGCCCCCTGTAGATTTGCGGCCGCTAGTAGGTGGTGTCAATCAGCCGATCGTATGAGATCTGGTGGATTGAAGACTGCAGCCTTAGAGACCGCTGCTTCATAACTACTGTTTCCGGCGAGCCTAAAGGCTCGCACGGAAACAGGGGTATAATTTGTCCCCAAGAGAGCACATATGTTGCCATTCTCTGTTAGAAGAAAACTGCATTGACAGATGACTTATAAGCAACATGGGGACACTGATCTTTGAAAGTACTTTTCACCTGGCAAATTCACACGCACAAGCAATTTACAGACATTTTTGACAGACTTTCCAAGGACAAATATAAAGATCTGTAGAGATCCTTAAGACACCAGAGAAACTGACACCTTTTCATTTACTTTTTATTTATTACTTTTTATTAACCCCTTGTGTGTTTGTGGCTTATTTAATAAAGCAACCAGCCTAAACACAATATTTCGCTGTGGTCTGCCTACGGACATATCTATGAAAAAAGTTACATTTATTAACACTATATATAAATAAATAAATAAATGCATTGCAAATAATATGTGTATATATATATATATATATATATATATATATATATATATATTTATTTATTTATTTATTTATATATGTTTCTTTTCTTCAATCAAGGACTGCACTCACTGGATTTAGGCAAAATATTAGTTATCTATTAAATGGTGACGTTTTGGGGTTTGTATATTTTGTGCCAGGGTATGCAACTAGCTCCCGCAGCAAGACCTCATTGCTATGCATATCATTGGTCTACTGTTAACAAGTGGCACTCAAAATCATAATCATAGTTGTAATATCGAGGATATATATTTATGTATATATGATCATCATGTGCATAGGTTATGAAACACATAGCTAAAGGTTATCCAAGGTCTCAGAGTTAGTAACGGTTCAAATGTGAGTAGGGGCAAAACACGTCAGCGGTATGTTAGAGTCATATCATAGAACGTAACCTACGCTCCTATAATATTGGCACTTTATATGTCTGACATAGTGTATGTATACACATATTGCCTCACATTTAACTGGTAACGTTAATTAATATTTAGCTCCTCACAAGATTACTATACACAGCCTTTTACAAGTGACACTGTACATACAACGATTACACGCTTGAAATCTCACGCTGTACACGTCACTTTGATATGCTAATTAGCCATGCAGCTCAGAGTCTGTAAGAGTCACACATACGCTAGCTCTGTAAACTATTGTGCCCAAATTTTTACACTGTAGAGGCTGCCATACAGCGATCATACGGCCATAGGGAAAGGCTGCAATCTACTCAGTAGGTACTCAGTAGGTACCCGCACATGACTTAATACCAATAACAATCCGTTATACACAGTATAAGCATAGTTGCTTACCGCATATTGTGTTTATCTACTTATGATTTGATGGGTATAACATTTGACACTAATATAGCTTTTTACATGCTTGACAAGATATATGCACTGTCATCAGGCTGTACGTTATCTGGTAGATGATATTACGGACTAGGGGGAGTATTACGCTGATATTAAGATCTCCATAGGAGATAGGACTTGGGACAAGCGAGGATAACATAAATGTGGTAATTTAAACACATAGAAACAGTTAAGTGTAATTGTTTAAAGAAAGAATTTAATGTGGTGAAATAATACCAACATATAACCTGAACAACAAATATCCACACATCACGAAAAAAGTGGATTCTGGACTGTTACAATTACACTGACTCTGTACTACACGTAACTTGGAATATATCCTTGCACAAACTGAATAATAATAACATTTCGTAAAATGGCACAATCAACAGCACTGGAGGACATCTTTAACAGAAAAATGACTTACCAGGAGCACAGGGAGGAGTTTACACCTGATCAAGTACAATCAAATGAACTACGTTATTTGTTTCTTACAATGGAAAACCTTAGAGTTAAAGAACTTATGGTATGAACTAATCTATCTTGATAAATATATACAAACAGCCATAATACCACGAGGGCTACGCTTGAAAAAAAATCCCAAATGTGGACAAAGAGGAAGAAAAGGAATTTTTGGATGAATGGCTAAAAACGCTGAGTGAATGCTCTCTAAAATTGATGACTAAGCTTAAAGCCAATAGAACTGAGAAAAGAGAAAAAATTATCTTGGAGATCAAAGAACTACAGAAAAAATTACAACCACTTACTCAACACCAAAAATATGCTACGTTTGATACAGAATTAAAACAACACCTTGATGAGGTTGAACAAAATCTAGTATCCAGGAAAGACAACAAGATGCTGAGAGATGAATTGGATTATTCCATGAACAAAGTATACAACTGGAATGCAACTACACAAGGGGCACTGAATGGGCATGTAAGCCAAAGCAAGAACAAAAATAAAAACAAAAATAAGCAGCAACAAAAAAATAAAAATAAACATAAAGGACAACAACATGAAAATTCTTCAAACAAAGATACAAGAAGAGTGAGTTTTTCAGACTTGAATTTTTCAATCCACAGTGACACAACTTCTACCCCAAAAGAAGGGACATCGGAGAGCTCAACCAGCTCTGAAAATGAAGAACAGCAAACGGAACAAAGAGATCCAGGAGCAAGGCCAAAGATAAAACAACGAAGTGAAGCCAAAAGTACACAGAATAAAGAAGAAACCACTCAGGTTCCAAAAAAGTGTATCAAGCCAGCTCAACAAGTAAAGAAAAAGATGTCAACCAGATACGGACAGTGGTCAATTTATCCTCACATTTTCTAACAAGGCCAGAACAACAAGTCCTGGAAAAAGGACTGGGCTTTGCTCCAACCACGGACTTTGACTTGTTTCGAACTATTACTGACATTAATTGTTTAGTCAGAAAAATTGTTTTGAAATGTCACTTTGATAAAAATGAAAATATTAACAATGCAGATTACTCTACAAGTAGTCATCTAGAAAACGAACCACTTGCTCAGCTGACAAAGCCTAACATCTACAATTTAGATGAATTTTCTATTGCAGATCTACAAACAGCAAATATGCTAGAGGCAATGGCAGCTGAGTCAACGAGGGAGGTTGAGCATATACAAGTACACAAGAAATACAATAAAACATTAAGATCCAAAAGTACATTTTATCCTATACAATCTAGGAACCAATACATAGATATGTTTCAAGAAAAAACACATAAGGAATTGGTAGATTTATATGAAAAAAATAAAGTCCAACAGAGTAGTAAATGCAAAAGCAAAACAAATTTAACAAGAAAACAACAATTAGCCCTCAAAAATCTACAAAATAATGATCTCATCACAATCACCCCAGCTAACAAGGGTGGTTCCATTGTTTTACAGGATAAACAAGGATAAACTATGCTGAAGCAATAAAACAGTTAAATGATACCAATACATACACTCTGCTTACTAGTGATCCTACCACTAAATACCTAGAACAATTGGGCAAAGTTCTAGACTGGGGTAAACATTTGGGCATCCTAGATAAAAAAATGTGTGACTATTTGTATAATCCTACTCCCACTATTGCTAACTTTAGAATTGTACCTAAAATCCACAAACATCCACTCTCACCACCAGGTAGACCCATAGTATCTGGGGTGGGGTCCCTAGGAGAAAAACTAGGAGAATGGATAGACAATATACTACAGGATATATCAAAGACACTACACATGTATTACAAAAACTAGAAGATAAAACCTGGAATGAAAACAATATGTGGCTCACTGTAGACATCTCGTCCCTTTATTCGTGCATACCGCACGAATTAGGGTTGAAAGCAATTGAATACCATCTATTACTGAAAAGTACCTTTCCAGCAGAATTAATTGAATTTATTGTGGAGGCTTTAAATTTTCTGTTAACACACAATTTTTTCATTTTTGACTCTAAGCTATACTTGCAAACATGTGGCACTGCGATGGGGGCAAAATTTGCCCCCTCTTATGCTAACTTGTTTCTAGGCTGGTTTGAGGCCACATATATCTTTGGACAAGCTAATGTGTATGGGTGTCACATTGATTTCTACGCCAGATTCATAGATGACCTTCTGTTTATCTGGCGTGGGGGCAGTGAACAATGCAAAGAATTTGTGAAGTATTTAAATACTAACGATCTAAACCTAAGTTTTACCTTTGAAGTTGATAAATATAAAGTAAATTATTTGGATATCCAGTTAAAGGTAAGAGAGGGAAAAATAGTCACTGAATTATATAGAAAAGAAATTTCTGGAAACACAATCTTAAGGGCTGACTCATGCCACCCAGCTCACACGACAAAATCCATACCTAAGGGACAACTAAAAAGAATTAGGAGGATATGCACCAATGATAGTGACTATCTAGACCATTCATTAAACCTAGTTCAAAGGCTTACCAACAGGGGATATGATAGAAACAAACTTATGACAGCTAGAGCTGAAATAGCAAAAATCAAGAGACAAGACCTAATCAATAAAACTGGTAAAAAAGCGTCTAAAGCACTCACAAATTGGAAAAGTGACAGTATAGTCGGTGTTGCACAATACAGTAAGCAATTCAATCAGATTAAAAATATAGTCAACAACAATTTAAAAATTCTTAAACTAGACGAAAAACTAGACAAATGCCTAAATAATGGGATTAAATTTGTATCAAGGAAAGCTCCAACAATTGGAAGTAAAGTTATCCAATATGAATACAATAATTCCACTATAAGATCTAAAGAAACATGGCTTTCTAAAAAAGGTTTTTTTAAGTGTGGTAAGCACCCTTGTAATGTATGCCAATATTGTCACCTTGCAAATACGTTCACATCCACATCAAACAATACTATTTATAATATTAAGTACAGACTAGACTGCTGTTCTAAATATGTAGTGTACTTAATAACTTGTCAAATTTGTAGACAACAATATACAGGTTGTACCAGTCGATTTCTGAAGGACAGAATACGTGAACATTTGACATCACTAGAGAAGGACCCACCTAAAACACCAGTAGCTAAACACTATGCCAATCATTGAGTAACTATTGAAGAAAGCAAAAAAGCTTTCAAATTCCAAGCTATTGACTTCATTCCAGCCAATAAGACAGGAGGGGACAGATTTAGGAAATTGTTGGATAGAGAGGCGAAGTGGATATTTAAACTAGCAACAAAAGAACCAAAAGGAATGAACTCTAGATGGGATCTAGATCTATATCAAGGGAATTAAAATATCATAATATAATACAATATAAATAAAATAAAAAAATAAAAAACTGTAATAACACCAGACAATTTGAAGAAATTTATACACTCCCTAAAAATCCGTTCTATTCACTCCTCATTTTCTATACTCATATCTCCGATAGCTATGAATTAAAATATCATTACTAATATTAATGAACACAACTCAGGTTTGTAAGTTCATTATCCTATATACAACAATAAGCCCTTAGAAATCTTACGTAGTGAAACAAATATCAAAAGAAATTTAATACTAAAGAATGATATAAACAAGGTAGCAAATTAAATAAATAATTTATTAATCAGGTGTAAAGTTTAAAAACTGTTTTTTCACACTAAATAAACAACTTTTAATATTGTAACATTTTAGTGTTGATATGAACTATCGGCTCAAAAATACTTAGTTAACCCAGTCATGTAATAAGAAAAGCTATTTTGAACTAAGAATGTATAACGCAATAATTCTAAATAGTGATGAAGGGGTTAATCATAAGTTTGACAAGATTTCAGACAAACAAAGAGTCTAAAATAGTCTGAAAGCCTATATAGCAAGAGTAAAGAATTCACAAATATGAAGAAACAACAATATATATTCATGTACTACAAAACAATAATAGTTACTAAAAAAGTATCATTGCAGTGAAAATTCAACAGAAGTAATGCATTACAATTGAACTGCAAAAAGTTTTCAGTCCCTTGCCATAGGATATGAACACCTAAGAGCCGTATAATTTCATAGGTTACTGAGTTTTAATTCAATATTAATTCACTTGAACTAATACACGTAACTTGCACGTCTATAAATACATACTTTTCTAACACTTTTTTAACACATTTTATCACACAAATGTATTTAGTTAATTTTGAAAACACAGTCTGTTACTGTGACATCACATCAAGGGAGGAGTTTTTCAGGTAACCATTTTAAAGTTTGCCAATTACACACACCTCCACATCTTTGACAAAGCGCCAGAAGGGCGTGAAACGCGTCAGATGACGTCACACTCCACACACCTGTGTCTCCTGGTAGTCACACCGCTATTGTATGCCGATTGTTTGTCCGACATGCCACAATAAAGGTATGATTGAATCACTTTACTTCGACTTATGTGCCTGTGTTGTGCCTTAAACAGTGGACATTTTATTTGGTCTGGGAGCATACTATAGGGGATATTCTTCTTTGTTTATAAGTATACCTGGAAACAAGCAGCCTGGTCTGCGAGTTTGGGTTTGTGCCGGGAGAGGTGCCGACGTAGCTTCCCTGTATGTTCTCGTACAGACCTAACCGCTCAGTATTCTTAACTCTCACTAACCTGTACATATGAACATATAAAGTATCATGTCCAGCTGTAACATCAAGCTAACATGGTGCAGAATATAATCTGGTGTCACACGCAGTCCCAATATGTTACAAAAAACTCCATGTCTCACCCACAAACATTACATAAAAATATTGGGGTCTTAGTAGTCAGATAAAAGCAATGAAGTTATATTGTGATAAACAAATGTGTCAACAAATAAATGTTTCATATTTTGCATTTCTGTTTTTTTTTTTCATATGTTGAAGTCTTTTGATTTTAGAGGATTACAGATATTGAAAGCAATAATCATGCAAAGCGTACGTTATAAATTCATGTTCTACCAGTGAACATAACTAGACAAGTATTCCTCTTGGAATAGTACATCACTATTTAGAAAATACAATACACAATCTCTATTTATTTATATGTAGACTTTTTACTATCTAATGAAATATGTACTTGTGAGGGCTACAATACATTGTACATCAATGTTTTATATATATATATATATATATATATATATACACATATATTATAATATATATATATATATTATAATATATATATACTGAATGTATATATATATATATATATATATATATATATATATATATATATATATACACACAACATAATATGTGACTTGGTAATATATTACTGTAAACTGATTTTAAATGTCATGTCTTTTTATTTCTTTTGTTTTTTTATATCTTTTGAAAAATTATGTATCTGAATTTATCTTGACATTTGCAATAACCAAGCAAAACAGCAAGGCTCCTTGAAAAATGCATATTTAAATCACTGTAATATCTAAACTCATACATGTTAAATACCTTCCTCATTTGTTTTACTGTGAATATTATTTTAACATTCTGAAAATCTGTGCATAATGTATCATACATATTTATATATATTAAAAAAATAGCTTTGTGGATTCGTGTCTGTCATGTTTCCATTCAAAAATTGATTTGGTCTATTTAACACGACATTATAATACAGGTGGCCCTCGTTTTACAACGGTTCAATTTACACCGTTTCAGAATAACAACCTTTTTTTTCCAGTCATGTGACTGCTATTGAAAAGCATTGAGAAGCAGTGCATTTATTAAAATAGCCAGTAGGTGGAGCTGTCCGCTTGTGTTGCAGCAAAGCCAAGCAAGCTGAAATTAATCAGTTTAACCAGATCTGAGCTATCGAGCAGATTTCAAAGGAACAAGATCTTCCTGACTATAAATCAGTCCAGATTGAAATGCATAGAAAGAACTGTTTGCAGAAAAATGCAAGTGAAGTCTGCATTGTGTGATAATTTTTTAAGGTGTATAATGCTGTTTAGCAAATGTTTTTGTTCATTTAACTTAGTTTAATTATATATTCTGTGTTGTGTGATTATTTTATTAGGTTTAGCATTTAAAGTCTTCATTTCAAAGCTTTAAAAATAATGTATTAGGTGTTACTTATGATAATTTTGAGAGGGGCCTGGAACCTATCTCCCTCACTTCCCATTGACTTACATTATAAACTGGGTTTCAATTTACAACGGTTTCGATTTACAACCATTCCTTCTGGAACCTAACCCCGGCATAAACTGAGGGCTACCTGTATATATATCGCTATTCCAAGAGAACAAATACCAATAAATCGCTAATTACAATATTGACAGCACTACTCTAATTAGGTAAAAATTGAAAATAAAAATAAGGAAAAATTATTATTTTAAGAAAAAAGGTGCACGGGACAAAACTCTGTCAAGCATTTTCTAAACCTAACATGAAAACATTATACAAATCCCAGCACTTAACCCTTTCATGACATAGGCAATTGTTCAAGTTCTGAACGTAAACAAAACCTTGAATTTCAGCTATATGTCTTTTCAACCATAATTTACCCCTTTCACATTAAGTGCACCCACACTAATTATATATTGTTTTTTAGAGGACAGATAGGGCTTTCTTTTGGCATAAAATATTTATTTCTCAACTATAATTTTATATAAAAAAAATCAAAGTAAGTGTGAGAAATTAAGAAATTTGAAGCTTTCCAAAGGATTTTATTGTGAATATCATCATCCTGATATATGTTACTGCAATAAAACACCCATACTTGTGTTAAGAGATGTCCCATGAGTATAACGATACCCCCCATGTACAGGTTTTTTGAGTTTTCTGGAATTTACAAGGCCCAACATACGGCCTACCCATTTACATAGAAATCTGGCACATTCATTTTCTGGGCTTAAGTTGCCTTTCATACATTATAGCAGCCCAGGAATGAAAATTACCCCATCATGGCATACCATTTACAAAAGAAGACACCCTAGGGTATTCCAAAAGGCCCATGTCACATCTTTTTGTGAAGCCCCTTAGTCACAACACCTGGACAAATGTAATTGTCATTTTTTTGCATGCGTTTTTTTGCACAAACACTGCACTTTGGCTGTCTCTGTCATCAACGTTTTATGTTTTGCTGCTATAAAACACACATATTAGCGTTTTTCAAGGTCCTACAAGTAAAACAGTACCCCCCATGTACAGGTTTTATGGGGTTTACAGAAGCTACAGGGCCAAATATGGGGTCTGCCCATTTCAGTTTTTATGCATGGAAATTTGGCACCTTAATTTTCTGTGCCTATGTCCTCTTTGAGACATTATAGCAGCACAGGAATGAAAATTACCCCATCATGGCATACCATTTTCAAAAGAAGACACCCTAGGGTATTCCAAAAGGCCCATGTCACATCTTTTTGTGAAGCCCCTTAGTCACAACACCTGGCCAAATGTAATGGTCATTTTTTTGCAGGCGTTTTTTTGCACAAACACTGCACTTTGGCTGTCTCTGTCATCAACCTTTTATGTTTTGCTGCTATAAAACACACATATTAGTGTTTGTCAAGGTCCTACGAGTAAAACAGTACCCCCCATGTACAGGTTTTATGGGGTTTACAGAAGCTACAGGGCCAAATATGGGGTCTGCCCATTTCAGTTTTTATGCATGGAAATTTGGCACCTTAATTTTCTGTGCCTATGTCCTCTTTGAGACATTATAGCAGCACAGGAATGAAAATTACCCCATCATGGCATACCATTTTCAAAAGAAGACACCCTAGGGTATTCCAAAAGGCCCATGTCACATCTTTTTGTGAAGCCCCTTAGTCACAACACCTGGCCAAATGTAATGGTCATTTTTTTGCATGCGTTTTTTTGCACAAACACTGCACTTTGGCTGTCTCTGTCATCAACCTTTTATGTTTTGCTGCTATAAAACACACATATTAGTGTTTGTCAAGGTCCTACGAGTAAAACAGTACCCCCCTTGTACAGTTTTTATGGGGTTTACAGATGTTACAGGGCCAAATATGGGATCTGCCCATTTACATGGAAAATTGGCACATTCATTTTATGGGCCTTTGTCCTCTTTGAGATATTATAGCAGCCCAGGAATGAAAATTACCCCATCATGGCATACCATTTATAAAAGTAGACAACCCAGGGTATTGAAAAAGGACTATGTTTAGTCTTTGTTTGTAGCCACTTAGTCACAACATCTGGCTAAAGGTAATGTTCATATTTCAGTTTTAGTTTATCACAAAAACACTGCCTTTTTGCTGTTTATATCATCCTTGTATATTTTACTGCTATAATACACCCATCTTTGTGTTCAGCGATGTCCAATGAGTACAACAATACCCCCTATGTACAGGTTTTATGTGGTTTCAGGAAGTTACAACGCCCAATATAGGGTCTGCCAATTTGCATGGAAATTGGGCACATTGATTTTATGGACCTTTGTTGCCTTTGAGACAGTATGGCAGCGCAGGAATGAAAATTACCCCACCATGGCATACCATTTGCAAAAGTAGACAACCAAGGGTATTGAAAAAGGACTATGTTTAGTCTTTTTTTTGTAGCCACTTAGTCACAAAACCTGGTCAAATTTAGTGGTCATATTTTTTTATTTGCTTTTTTCACACAGACTTTGCCTTTTTTCTATTTAGATCAACATCATTATATTTTGTACTGCTATAATACACCAATATCTGTGTTCAGTGATCTCCCATGAGTGCAACAATACCCCCTATGCACAGGTTTTATGTGGTTTTATGAAGTTACAGGGCCCAATATAGGGTCTGCATAGAAATTTGGCACATTGATTTTCTGGACCTATGTTGCCTTTGAGACAGTATGGCAGCCCAGGAATGAAAATTACCCCCCTCATGACATACCATTTGCAAAAGTGGATAACTCAGGATATTCTAAAAGGAGTATTTTAGTTGTTTTGTATAACTTATAATGGCCTTAGAGTGGATGGGCTTAACATATAAAGGGACAGGACAAGGTCAGGGGATTTATGAAGTTAGGAATACAAAATAATAAAATAAAATAAATTAGGAACACATACAGATTGCTTTCAAATTAAAAGTTTAACTCTGTGTGATATATTCGAAAGCAATCAGTGATACAGAGGCCAGGTTGAGAGGGGCAGTCAGGGCAATGGTAACTAGAATCCCTCCTCCCTCCTTTTTTATAGCAGACTCTGCATCTTTTCTGGGGTGTTAATTTGCAGGCAGTGGGGGGGATCCTAGTGGGAAAATGCCTGCCACAGAGTCGCTCGACATTTTCAGATTGAACAGTGGGAGGATTAGGGGTCTGGTTAAACAAAATATCAGATGTTACATTTAATACAAATTCCAAAAAAGTATAAGTTTTCCCTGTGCCTGTTTTTTTGTACAGCACATATGCATTATATACTGCGATCTGCATAATATAAAAGGCTTCTTTTTGTACCAAGTTCTAGTTTTTCTTTAAATTAGATATGGCTGCAGGCACCGGTCAGCTAAATCTACCCCCCCCCCATGTTTTTGTTGTACTCCACAATGCACTTTGGCTTTAGGATCTGTGCAGATCTTCCCTTCACAGACACTGGCACTGTAGCTTCATCGTGCATTGTGGAGAGCATGTACACATCTTTTTTATCAGTGTACCGAAGGGCCAGTAGCTCATTGTAAAGCTGACGTTGTGCCCCTACTTTTTTTTCCATATGTCAGCTTCTGGGGGAAACCTTTGCGATTTTTTCTTGTTGTGCCACAGGCCACGGTTTCAAAATAAGATAAAAATTTTAATAGCTCTGTGCTGGTGTAAAAATTATCGAGCCACAAATGGTACCCTTTATTTAGCAGGGGTAGTAGGAGATCCCACACAATTTTCCCACTTGTGCCAACGGAATCTGGGCAGCCAGGTGGATCCAAGTGGCTATCCTTTCCCTGGTAGATGCGAAATGCCCAGGTATACCCAGTACTGCATTCACAGAGCTTATAAAATTTTGCCCCTTAGCGGGACCTCTTGGATGGTATATATTGCTTGAAAAGCAATCTCCCCTTAAATTTCATGAGGGACTCATCAATGCAAATGTCCTGCTCAGGTATGTAAACTTCTTTAAATTTTTGGGACAGGTGGCTTATCAGGGGCCTTAGTTTATATAACCTGTCATGCAGGGGGTCATTTTTGGGGGGCACTTGGTATTATCATTAAAATGGAAAAACCGCAGCAATTGTTCATATCTGTCCCTCTTCATAACCCCTGGAAAAGAGGGGTAGCCAGGATGGGGTTCTGGCTCCAGTATGAACGAATGCTGGGTTTCTTCACAATCCCCATTATTAATGTCAGGGCCCAAAACTTTTTAATCTCTGGTATGTCAGTGGGGTGCCAGCTATTTTTTCTGACATACAGAGATTGGGGATTTTTGGACAGATACTGGCTGGCATATAAATTTGTTTGAGCAACTATATGCTCAAACATGGTATCTGTCAGAATCAGGGACATATAGTTTATTGGCTCACATACTGGAACATCACTTGTGATGCCAGGAGTCTCAGTAAATTCTGGCATTTCTGGGGCAGTGAAATTTGGGGGTATCCAATTTTGGTCATTTGTGCGACGCCTCCTTTTAGGTGGCGGGCAGGGAGCACCAGCATCAGATGTATCACTCAGGGGCTCTATATCTGATGCCGTAAGGGTTGCGCTGTCAGACAGAGCAGAGAGGGTTTCACTCCCTGAATCTGCGGCAAGAATGGCTTAAGCCTCTTCTGCTGAATAGCGTGCCATAAGGGATTTTTTTCAGTACAAATTCCCACTTCACCTTCCCCAAAATCCCACTAAACCACCCCAATTACCACCTCCCAATTACCATCCACCTATTCCCACCCACCCTATTCCCTCAGATTTTTTTTTTTTTTTTAAAATTATGAGTTTTTCTTTATATATATATATATATATATATATATATATATATATATATATATATATATATATATTTTTTTTTTTATAAACTAAAAGAAAAAAAGGAACTGGGAAGGGTAGTGATTGGGAACAGCAGGGAAGGGGTTAATAATAACTAAAGATCCCCACAAATAAACTTTTGGGCACTGATCAAAGCCCTGGCAGGCTGATCACTGTAATATTAGGCTGATCACAGTAGCAGCAGTGATCAGCAGCAAAAACAATATATATATATATATATATTTGTAACCCCCACAAATAAACCCCCAACGCTTTTGATCAACACTGATCAAAGCCCTAACTGGATAACCAAGTTATATTAGGCTGATCACAGTAGCAGCTCTGTGATCAGCAGCAAAAAATAATATATATATATATATGGTATTTATTTTTTTAATATATATTTTCCCCTCTCTAGCACTACAAACACTAAACTGTCTTCCTCTCTCTCTCAGATCGCACTGAGAGCAGAGAGGAAGCGGATACACTTGTAACAGCCAATGATTCCACTCATTGGCTGCTACAGTGTTACAGGGGACAATCGATACACCCCCTCCATGCTGATTGGATCCTGGGGGAGTGCCAGAGGTGCTAGGCACATCCCCCAACCGGATCCACAACAAACAAAATATCGGAGGGGGCACAGGAGCTGAAAACCGTTATGCCGTTCTATTCCGTCATAACGGCTCTAAAGCCCAGTGTAATTATGACGGAATGGAACGGCATAACGGCGTTAAAAGGTTAAAAGTGTTTTGTTGCAATGTTTCATTTAAAAAACATGTCAAACACAATAATATAAAAATAAATCATATGCAATAAATCCCCAATTTATACATTCACCCATTCATTCCACATCCATACTAAAATAAAGAGCTCCAAAGACAAAAAGTAAAAATAAATAAAAAAAAAAGACAAAAAAACACTCCAAATTGTCCCAAGGGGGAGCCGTGTACCATCACTAAAAAGTCTCTGTTCAAAAGGCTGAATCTCATAAATAACTTTGCAATTCAATAGAATGTCAGTTATGTTTTAAACTTTGTCCCAAAATCATACAGCTCTGCTGTCCTTTATAGCAACCCAGTCTGCGTTCATATTGAGTTACTGCTTATATACTACTCAATCCATCTGCGCCTATGACCACTGGTCAGTTATTACAAAGTCTATCAAGGGGCCATTATCTGACATAAGGCAAGTGGTGTTGTAAAGTAAGTAATGCTGCTCATATCAAATTGTCTCCAATATAGCAGTATCTTGCATGCAAAACAGGCCTCTTAAAGGTACAGTCTACACCAGAATTTTTATTGTTTTAAAAGATAGATAATCCCTTTATTACCCATTTCCCAGTTTTGCATAACTAACACATTTATAATAATATACTTTTAACCTCTGTGATTATCTTGTATCTAAGCCTCTGCAAACTGCCCCATTTTTCAGTTCTTTTGACAGACTTGCAGTCTAGCCAATCAGTGCCTGCTCCCAGATAACTTCTCATGCACAAGCACAGTGTTATCTATATGAAATACATGAACTAACACCCTCTAGTGGTGAAAAACTGTTAAAATGCAATCTGAAAGAGGTGGGCTTCAAGGTCTAAGAAATTAGCATATGAACCTCCTAGGTTAAGCTTTCAACTAAGAATACCAAGAGAACAAAGCAAAATTGGTGATAAAAGTAAATTGGAAAATTGTTTACAATTACATGCTCTATCTGAATCATGAAAGTTTATTTTGGCCTAGACTGTCCCTTTAATTGGAAGCAAGTTATGTGTCTTTGAATTATAGTCTTGTAGACAAACAGTATCACTGCTGCCTCACACTTATGATTACTGTTTGCAACTATGATCAGATATGTCTAAACCACTCAATATGAGATTTATTTTCATATTATTGTTTTTGATAGAATTGCTTTTTTTTAAAAAAATATATATTTTTTATTGAGGCTTTAAGGAGTACTTACAATCAATATTTTACAGTTACAAACTTTTCATGTTTCAAAATATACAGACATTCAGGAGTAATATAAATATTGTTAGAAATAACAATCCCAAAGAGTTGTTGTAGGGCTATATATCAGTTAAGAACATAGGACTTTCTGAATACCAACTATTCTGTATGAAGGATGTAAATGTATACTGTGTTGCCTCATTTTACAATTTTTTTTTAAGAAACTATCTACAGTATATAGTAGTGAATCCCCTTAAACTATAGTGAAACAATAAATAGGTTGTTATCCCTAAGTAGTAAGCCAGGGTCACTCATGAACCCTTAACATGTTACCTTAAACAGAGTGGGATTTCAGGAGAAATAAAGAGAACAGTAAGGTTTCCATAAGATGTATTTTCCTATGCTCACCTGGAGAGCAATATCTGTGGTGGGGGGAGATATAAAGCTGTCAAAATAGTACTATGGGTGTTGAATTAACCTCATAGGACTAAACCCAGAATATTTTGTAGATATCAGTGTGTGCCATTAGGTTGCAATATTTATGAAGTAAAAGTTTAGACGCTTTCCAATCTTAAGTATTATAATAACGTATGACTACCTTCTGAGACAAACAATTTAGTATGATTATCTCTAACATATTAACCTGAGAAAGGGGTGATGTAGTAAGGGGACCACTGAAGTAAGTATATGTTGGAATTAAATATACAGTATCTCACAAAAAAGAGTACAACCCTCACATTTTTGTAAATATTTTATTATATCTTTTCAAGTGACAACACTGAAGAACTGACACTTTGCTACAATGTAAATTAGTGAGTATACAGCCTGTATAACAGTGTAAATTTGCTGCCCCCTCAAAATAACTCAACACACAGCCATTAATGTCTAAACCATTGGCCACAAAAGTGAGTACACCCCTAAGTGGAAATGTCTAAATTGGGCCCAATAAGCCATTTCCCTCCCCGATGTCAAGTGACTCGTTAGTGTTACAAGGTCTCAGATGTGAATGGGGAGCATGTGTGTTAAATTTAGTGTTATCGCTCTCACACTCTCTCATACTAGTCACTGGAAGTTTAACATGACACCTCATGGCAAAAGACTCTCTGAGGATCTGAAAAAAAGAATTGTTGCTCTACATAAAGAAGGCATAGGCTATAAGAAGATTGCCAAGACCCTGAAACTGAGCTGCAGCACAGTGGGCAAGACCATACAGCGGTTTCACAGGACAGGTTCCACTCAGAACTGGCCTCGCCATGGTCGACCAAAGAGGTTGAGTGCACATGCTCAGCGTCATATCCAGAGGTTGTCTTTGGGAAATAGACATATGAGTGCTGCCACCATTGCTGTAGAGGTTAAAGGGGTGGGGGGTCAGCCTGTCAGTGCTCAGACCATACGCCGCACACTGCATCAAATAGGTCTGCATGGTTGTCATCCCAGAAGGAAGCCTCTTCTAAAGATGATGCACAAGAAAGCCCGCAAACAGTTTGCTGAAGACAAGCAGACTAAGGACATGAATTACTGGAACCATGTCCTGTGGTCTGATGAGACCAAGTTAAACTAATTTGGTTCAGAAGTTGTCAGGCATGTGTGGCGACAACCAGGTGAGGAGTACAAAGACAAGTGTGTCTTGCCTACAGTCAAGCATGGTGGTGGGAGTGTCATGGTCTGGGCCTCCATGAGTGCTGCCGGCACTGGGAAGCTACATTTCATTGAGGGAACCATGAATGCCAACATGTACTGTGACATACTGAAGCAGAGCCTGATCTCCTCCCTTCGGAGACTAGGCCACAGGCAGTATTCCAACATGATAATGACCCCAAACACACCTACAATATGACCACTGCCTTGCTAAAGAAGCTGAGGATAAAGGTGATGGACTTGCCAAGCATGTCTCTAGACCTAAACCCTATTGAGCATCTGTGGGGCATCCTCAAATGGGAGGGGGAGAGCGCAAGGTCTCTAACATTCACCAGCTCTGTGATGTCATCATGGAGGAGTGGAGGAGGACTCCAGTGGCAACCTGTGAAGCTCTGGTAAACTCCATGTCCAAGAGGGTTAAGGCAGTGCTGGAAAATAATGGTGGCCACACAAAATATTGACACTTTGGGCCCAATTTGGACATTTCCACAGGGATGTACTCACTTTTGTTGCCAACGGTTTAGACATTAATGGCTGTGTGTTGAGTTATTTTGAGGGAACAGCAAATTTACACTGTTATACAGGCTGTACACTCACTACTTTACATTGTAGCAAAGTGTCATTTCTTCAGTGTTGTCACATGAAAATATATAATAAAATATTTTACAAAAATGTGAGGAGTGTACTCACTTTTGTGAGATACTGTATGTCCATTTATTAAGGTGAACATAACAATTCTACAACTAAGGATTGGCCTGCATTGACCCACAAATGTAACATCAACAAAGTTAAAATGAAACTATATGGATTTCATGTAAGATAGTACATACCTGAGGTAACCTTGGGTTAAGAATAGCCTGTAGCTGTCACAGTAAATTATAGTTGACCAATAAGGTTTAGTGACCCCTCCTGTCTAATTGCAAGATCAAACTAGGTGTACATTAGATATAACTACAAATTATATACAGCAATGATTACCATAAAATAGCAGTTTTAGAGATAAGTCATTTTATGATCAAAATAAAGGCAATCAATTTAATTAATTATTTACGCACAGGATACCTTGTAGGAATTACTATGGCAGGTGTAGTCTAATAAACCTGGGTATAATGAACAGTATATCCTATAATATATATTAAGTCAAAATGCTTCGAGGATGTTGGTCATGTTCTAAAACATTGTTGGTCCTTATTTACCTTATTTATTGGAAGTGGCTTATGTAAACATATGTAAGTATACAGAAGCTCCAAACAAACTCCCAAGCTCACAGCTATCATAGAATATAGAGTTCTGTAGTGGCATGCTTAGTAAAGTTCAATGGGTAAAATGGCAACCAAGCGGAAACATTGATTAAATAATTAATAATTTAGTCTAATCACAAAGCTCATATATTTGGGGACATTGATGATTAGCATACACACATATAGGTTATAAAGATCATCCTGTGATCTTAGGAGTCCCATGATGGAAGTCAGTCACACAGAAATAAGCTTTGTCCCATAATAAATTAGTGTTATCTCCAGACTTGTTTAGTGGGGCCAGTTTAGCCTGATGCAAATTTAACCTATGCTGGCTTTTAGAACATCTAACACACTAATCCACGGGTACACAACCATGTAATGAACATATTAAGTGACATATGCAACAAGGAAATAAAGCTTAAAACACGATTATTAACTTCAATTCAACTGAAAAATGCAAATAAGGAGCTACTGTAGCTGCATGGTGTAGTCTTTTTTTAGTAGGGCTCAGAATCCTATCCTATGCAAGTCTTTCTTGCCATATCAGCCAATTCTCACTTTCATCTTGATAGGTTTACTCCAGGTCTTTATATATATGTATGTATATATATATATATGTATATATGTCTGGGTCTAAGGCTATGACTCATGATATTTACCCAGTGGATCTCATAAGAGGAAGCATTACGCTGTGGAGATGGAAATAAGGCTGAGACAATGGGAGCAGTCTTTTTCTTATCCACCTGTACAGACTGGGTTGTACATCCTCCTGGCTGAACGTCATCCCTGCGGCTTGGAGTAGCAAGGTTTTCCTCTAGAAGGCTCTGCACCCCGCGATCCATGTCGCACCCCAGATGGCCGGCTGCACCCTCTGGAGCTTGATTCAGGTGAGAGTCCCAAGTCGTTACAGGTTTTATCCTGCAATATAGTGTAGTGTGGTTGAAATTTCTGCCCCGCCAGTGGACTTTCCACTTCTTGCTCGTCTGTAGATCTCACCTCTTCGGGTGTGTCCCTAGCTTCAGCTTGTCACATATATCCTTCTTAAAATCTATTATCAAAGTCTGTACTTAAAGGTTGTCCATCTTGCCCCTCTTGCACACGCACACAATCAGGGTTTCAGCTAAAGATATGTCGTACTTAGGCCTGCCTTTTAATTCAGTTACCCAGAGTGAGCTGTTATATACGAGTTTAGACCTGTGAACTGCGTTCGGGCCTCGAGTTCTGTAATTGGCGACATTCACCGCCCCCGATAGAAATGCTTTTTAATTAAACTTTGCAAGAAAACACTTTTGAGTGCTGGGATTTGTATAATGTTTAAATATAAATAAATGTTATAAAAGCATTTAAAATTATCACTTTGTTAATGGTTTGCAAAACTAAAAATCCTTTATTTTAGCTCCCTTTAAGAGAAATGAACCCTGTTTTTTTCTTTCATGATTCAGATAGGGCATGTTATTTTAAACAACTTTCTAGTTTATCTAATTTGTTTTGTTCCCTTTGGTATCCTTTGTTGAAAAGGATACCTTGGTAAGCTCAGGAACTGCTGATTGGTGGGTGCCTATATATGTCTCATATTATTGGTTCACCCAATGAGTTCAACTAGCTCCCAGTAGTGCATTGCTGCTTCTTCAACAATATATACCAAAATAATGAAGCAAATTAGATAACAAAGTAAATTAGTAAGTAGTTTATACTGTATTTTCTATCTGAATAATAAAAGAAATATTTGGGGTTTCATGTCCATTTAATTGTAGCTAATTAGGACTAGTGGCAAAATGACTGCTGAGCCATTTCCCCCCTGTGCTGAACTGTTTTGCAGTTTTTGATGCTGCTCACATTTAGGCCCTACTATTGGTCATTTTTCAGTAAGAAACCCACATTTTTTAGGAGACCCAGCAGATTAAACTATTCTATAATTATATGTATATATCATGACGTGTAGCTCCCTTTAATGGGAAAGTCAAGTCAAAATTAAACTTTCAGGATTCAGATAGAGCACACAATTTTAAACAACTTTCCAATTCACTTCCATTATCTAAATGTATACAATTACCAACAGGGATGGGGGTTCAGTGCAAAGGGAAATGCGATGAGCTTTGAAAGCCTGTCGTTGTCATCCATGCTAAATACATTGTGCAGATGACGACCACATATTATCATTCACACTTAAATGATTAATATTTCCCATATGTTTATGGTGAGTTTCCTTTGAATGAATTAAAAAATAATCATGTAGGTATCTGATAACACACTTGAATTTTGTCCAAAATGTGCAAAAAATACTTTGTGACTTACAGTGAACTTCAGTACCTATACATCAGATGGATGCTACAAAATGCTTTGCTTTGGCTGAAATAAAATAACCATAATCTATTCTTCAAAGACTACAGAGTTGTGACTGTGCATAAAAACACTATTCATGGGCACATGCTATTCTTTCAGTTCAAACAAAGCAAAAGCCTAAAAGCAGAAGAAGCACAGATGTTCACCTTTATTTAAGCTATACATCTTGGAATATTCTACTTATAGAAAACTAACATTCTTTAAAGTTCTGCACTATGAATCAAATGAAAACCACTCTTAGAACTGACATCTGAGAAACTAATTTCATAGCAACAGAGGGAATGATCAAAAATAGATTGATGATCATGTTTGTATTTCTTAGTGAAGATAATAGTGTGATATAATTAGATATTATATTAAAAGTTATATTCCCACTTTTGTACTAAAAGGGGAATCAATCTCTAAGGGTTACTAAAAGGGGAATCAATTTCTAAGGGCCTGATGATAGAAAGCTCTCCAGTCAGGTAAGATTATATACAATGATCCTTCAGCACTGCAAGATCCCTAGTAACATTTTCAAAACACATATTTTACTATACTTCTCCAAGGGGCATTCCCTGCTTTTCTGTATGTGAAGGAGAGACATTTACACTTTGTGCTTTATATTCTAAATTACTTTACACTTCAGATTACATTTTATTACATTTAAACTTTGCATTTTCAATTTTGTATTTTATTAGGATCATACTTTGTATATGTATGTGTATCTTGTACAAATTACATTGCACTTTGCATTTTTTCTATTTAAAATAAAACTGAAAAACTGTCACCTTCCATTTTCCAGAGAGCTTCATTACTTTCTATGGGCTAGGTAAATCATACAGACTTCACAGGGGCTGAACTCACCGATGTCCTAAGAAAAAGGTCGGAACCTGGAAGTCCCAGAGAGACGAGAGATGCCCCCCATAGAAAGTAATGAAGCTTTCTGGGATACAAAATTTTATAGAAGGTAACTGGTAACACCTGGGTCTGATATAAAGGATCAGTTTCCCTTAAATGAAAATTAAACTGAAATGTTTTCAGTACAATTCAACTTGCTTTTGTCTATGTTTTAGTATATATTACTTTTTTGTTTTGTGAAAAAAGGATTGGAAAGTTGTTTAGAATTGTGGGGTCAATCCCAATTCTTTATGTAAAACATACACAAAAATATACAAAGAATGATCCTTATTTGTTAAAGTAACACAAACACTTTCAAAACATAATCAGAATTTATAAAATCACTGCTGGATTGAAATATAAATGTATTAAAATAAGAAAGAAAAAGTACAAAGCTTAAATGCAATAACACTGAAAGGACTCAACCTGAAGTGTAAAGTAATATCAAATACAATGCAAAAAGTGTAACAGAACTCTCATATCATGCAGTAATATATTGCATTGGGCTTGTCTCTCCTTCATATACAATAATCAATTAATACAAGTAATAAACATTATATCCCTGACGAAGTGCTGTACCAGCACGAAACATGTTGGTCTGTTAGATATAGAGCTTTTGGGCTGACTAGCTTACTGGCTGTGACACTGCAAAGTTTGTTTCTGTGATACTTACACAGTATACTTTTTACGGATACTAATAAAGGATATACTTTTAAACCTCTTTTTCTCGATCCATTTACTGCTGGAACCTTTTCACCTGTGTGGAAGTATTTTGATAATAAACATTATACTCATGGACACATTATACATAAGTTGACTTAGTATTAAAAGGTATCTTTGCAGATGTTGACTTGATGATATTTAACATTCCAATCTCCAAAGAAAAGGAGTAGGGATTAATATGCACCTGATTTAGAGTTGACCTAGTGTAGGTGTAAAGAAAATAAATTAAATGTCAGATGACTCATTAGATTGAGAGTGACAAGACAAGATAAATGTATCCCTTTTTACAGATACACGATTTGTACTTTACTTTTTTAACATCTAGCGATATCACAGATTGTATGACAGCTTTTGGACAGTTTTTCTATTACAAGAGATTCCAAAATGAGTTATTTAAAGTTATACATTCATTTTCAATCAATAAATTAAAAATAGAACATCCTTGTGTGGGAGGAAAATTTGTGCATGCATGCTCCATACACTCCAATAGTAACGTCATTACAGGTTCAAGCTGGTTCAGACAAGTTCCTAACAATAGGAGAAACCTGAATCTTGCTATTTTTAAATTTGAACAAACAATACACTGTCATTATTTGCAATGGGTAAGATTACGAGTGAAGCACTATCTTAGCATGTACCCCTAAAGTTATACATTTAAATAACCAGCCATTACAAGTGGCTTTACGCTAAGCACAATTAACCAGAGGTCAGACCTCTGGTTAATAAATAAAAAGTTTTTTTTTTTATGAATCTCCTATCTTACTTTCTATATTGCTTACCATAGAAGTGATTCAGGTGTCTCTCAAAAGGTCTTTAAGAATTGATATTACTTGCCTATATTAGGAAAAATGCTGTTGTAATCAATATTTGGTGGCCATTTATCTGTTGTATATATACTATTACTCATTAACTGAAATTTGAATATGGGATGCCAATGGGATCAGGAGTTATGTTGGATTCAGTAAAACATGTTTAATGTGACATACATTAAACATGTTCTGATATATGCCACATCACACATTTAAGTTCTGTTCCACCACACCTTGAAGTGAATTAAAGAGATATAAGGACTTTGTTACCGTTACTACATGTGCAAGTAATGCAGAAATTAGTAGATTTTCTATATGTGTTGCAACCCATAAAGTAGTAAAGGACATGTTAATGTAGGAAAGAATTTTAGATCTGTTACATCATGGATGAGAGAATTTTTCCCAGAGTTACATGAAAATGCTAAAATTTGTGATGTGACATGTAAGTCAGAACATGTTTAAACTATACATTATGTTGTGTAACTAAGGATTATAGCATTTTCATGTAACTCTGGGAAAAGTTCTCTCATTCATGATGTCACAGATCTTTTTTACATTACCATGTCCTTTACTACTTAAAGGATTACATACAGAAAATCTACTAATTTCTGCATTACTTGCACATGTAGTAACGGTAATAAAATCCTTATAGCTCTTCAATTCACTTCAAGGTGCTGTGGCGCAATATTCACCCTGCAAAGATCACAACAAAACTTAAATTTGTGATGTGACATGCAAATCAGAATATGTTTAAACTTGTCTGGAGTAAGGAAATTATATTTACTGAATATTTACAGTCACTTTAAATGCTTATTAGAAAGAAAAAAATATTGTCCATAAATTCTATAGCTGAAAACAGATTTTGATCAGTATGCCTTGATATTCCCTGATTTTAGCACTTAAAATCATCCTCATGTCTACGTACAAGTAAATTGTGCTGAGATAAAACATTTGGATAAGATTCAACTATGAGTAATGGAATTATGCTTTCCTAAGTCAGAATCTTTGTTAATGAGTGCTTGGGCCAGTGATTGCATGCCTGCACGAGCGTGGTCACGGCATGCTTCTCGTGAATGTAATTTTGTATAGAGGGCGATGAGAGGAGCTTGATACGCATGATCACGGCATCCCCTCGTGCATATAGAAACATAGAAACATAGAATTTGACGGTAGATAAGAACCAAAAAGGCCCATCAATTCTACCCATATTACATGTTACTTTTTCCTTAGGATAGCCTTATGCATGTCCCAGGCATTTTTAAATTCCTTTACAGTCTTTGTGTTTACCACCTCAAATGGAGGTTCATTCCATGAATCCACCACCCTTTCTGTAAAAAAATGCTTCCTTAAATTTCTCCAGAATCTGCTACCCTCTAACTTTAGATTGTGACCCCTTGTTTTGGCATATTTTTTTTGTGAAAAATGCTTTCAGCTTCTATTTTATTAAGTCCCTTCATATATTTGAAGGTTTCTATCATATCTCCTCTTTCCCTTCTATCCTCTAAACTATACATATTTAGATCTATAGATATTTAGATATGCATAGAAAGGAGCTTAGGCATGACAGGTTTAGCGAGTGAACTTAAAGCTCACATTGCAGGTGTAAATACATTTTGGCAGTTACAGGAAGCTTTTGTTTATATACCTTCCAAACACTATGGCATCTACTTATCAAGCCGTCAACTTACTTGCATTCAACGGCATCAATAAGCTCACCTAAGATCGCCTAACATCGCTGCCGCGAACCTGAATACATTCTCCAAAATTATCAAAAAAGCTGTCAAAAAGTCGTGCACCAAGTACGGTGCGATGAGCAGTGGACTGTTGTTAACTAACAGTCATCGATCTCGCTGCTTTTCGGCTTTTTCCAAGCTTTATTGGTACCCTGTCACTAAACACCCACACTATACTATACTGTTTACCCCCTATCCCGCCGCTCCCGGAGCCCACCGCAACTCTAATAAATGTATTAACCCCTAAATTGCTGCTCACGGACCCCGCCGCATCTAAATAAAGTGTTTAACCCCTAAACCACCGCTCCTGGAGCCACCTACATTATACTTATTAACCCCTAATCTACCGCCCCCTACACCGCCGCAACCTACATTATACTTATTAACCCCTAATCTGCTGCCCCCTACACTGCCGCCACCTACATTATACTTATTAACCCCTAATCTGCCCCCCCTACACCGCCGCCAACTACATTATACTTATTAATCCCTAATCTGCCACCACCTACACCGCTGTGCCAATCAGCCAATAGAATGCGAGCTCAATCCTATTGGCTGATTGGATCAGCCAATAGGATTGAACTTCAATCCTATTGACTGATTGCATCAGTCAATAGGATTTTTCATACCTTAATTCCAATTGGCTGATAGAATTCTATCAGCCAATCAGAATTGAAGGCACGCCATCTTGGATGACGTCACTTAAAGGAACCGTAATTGTTCAAGAAGACGTCGGATGAAGAGGATGCTCCATTTGGATGTCTAGAAGATGGAGCCGCTCCGCGCCGGATGGATGAAGATAGAAGATGCCATCTGGATGAAGACTTCTGCCCGTCTGGAGGACCACTTCTGCCCATCTGGAGGATCACTTCTGCTGGCTTCGTTGAGGACTTCGGCCCGGTTGGGTGAAGACTTCTCCCAGTAAGGTGATCTTCAAGGGGTTAGTGTTAGGTTTTTTAAGGGGGTATTAGGTGGGTTTTAGAGTAGGGTTGGTTGTGTGGGTGGGGGGGGGTTTAATGTTAGGGTGGCATTTGTACTTTTTTTTTACAGGTAAAAGAGCTGATTACTTTGGGGCAATGCCCCGCAAAAGTCCCTTTTAAGGGCTATTTGTAATTTAGTGTAGGGTAGGGCTTTTTTATTTTGGGGGGGCTTTTTTATTTTGTTAGGGGGATTAGATTAGGTGTAATTAGTTTAAAAATCTTGTAATTTGTTTATTATTTTCTGTAATTTAGTGTTTGTTTGTTTTTGTACTTTAGATAATTTTATTTAATTTTATTTAATTGTATTTAATTTAGGGAATTAATTTAATTATAGTGTAGTGTTAGGTGTAATTGTAACTTAGGTTAGGTTTTATTTTACAGGTCAATTTGTATTTATTTTAACTAGGTAGTTAGTAAATAGTTAATAACTAGTTAGTAACTATTCTACCTAGTTAAAATAAATACAAACTTGCCAGTAAAATAAAAATAAACCCTAAGCTAGATACAATGTAACTATTAGTTATATTGTAGCTATCTTAGGGTTTATTTTATAGGTAAGTATTTCGTTTTAAATATTAATAATTTAGTTAATGATAGGAATATTTATTTAGATTTATTTAAATTATATTTAAGTTAGTGGGGGTTAGGGTTATACTTAGGTTTAGTGGTTAATAAATTTAATATAGTGGCGGCGACTTTGGGGGCGGAAGATTAGGGGTTAATAAATGTAGGTAGGTGGCGGCGATGTGTGGGGTGCAGATTAGGGGTTAATAAGTATAATGTAGGTGGCGGCGGTGTCAGGGGGCGGCAGATTAGGGGTTAATAAGTATAATGTATGTGGCGGCGATGTAGGGGGGGCAGATGAGGGGTTAATAAGTATAATGTAGGTGGCGGCGGTGTGGGAGGGGGCAGATTAGGGGTGTTTAGACTCGGGGTACATGTTAGGGTGTTAGGTGTAAGCATTACCATAGGAATCAATGGGATATCGGGCAGCAGCGAACATGAGCTTTCACTGCTTTCAGACTCCCATTGATTCCTATGGCATCCGCCGCCTCCAGGGCAGCGAATTGAAAACCAGGTACGCTGGGCCGGAATAGTGGTGAGCGTACCTGGTAGAAATTTGATAACTAACAAAATAGTCAGATTGTGCCGAATTTGCATTCGGAACATCTGTAATGAGGTAAGCATCGATCTGTGTCAGACTGAGTCCGGTGGATCGTATGTTACGTCACAAAATTCTACTTTTGCCGGTCTGTAGGGTTTGATAACTAAGGGGAATCAGGTTTGCCACAAATACGCTGCGGAATTCCAGCATATTTGCGGTTGACAGCTTGATAAATAGATGCCTATGGATCAGATTACGATTGGAGCGGTAGTTTGTGCTCACATTCGAACATTTACACTGCTAGAAGTAACTTAGTTCTCTGAGTTTTGCGCTCCTATTACAAGTTGAAAGTAAAAGGTATACAGTATATAGGAATATCTATTTAAAAATGCATAGAACATATTCTGCTATGTGCAGAACATTGGAATGTATAATATTTACAACAAATACACAGTATTACACCTTATTAAATACGAATATTGCATAAATATGATTTTTTATCTACATGACTGCAAAGGGCTCCAATGCACTATGCATATATGTCTATATATGTACACACACACACACACATATATATATATATATATATATATTAAGATGCATATGTATGTATCTCTATGGGAAAGCCCTTTGCAGCCCTTTTTTTTTATTTTCTAACCCCTAACTTTGAGTCCTTATAACTTTTTAATACAATTTTTTTTTTAAATAATTTTTATTAGACAGTGTTATGAGTATAACTGTACTTTATAAATGCATATTTGCATAACAGGTAGCCAGAGCTCTGAAGTCATGGCAACAATTCTAGTGTAAATTGGGATTTTGCTCACGCATTCACATTTACTTTCAACTTGTAATACAGGCGGCATTTATCTTGTGTACTAACGGCCAAGACAACCTGATGTCGCTATATATGAGTACCCCCTAACAGTAAACCCCCCCCACCGATCAAACCCCCAAAATTAAAAAAAAACTAACACTAATAAACCTAAACTACCCATTTCCCTTAAAGGGCATTCAGCTTTTTTTCACTGCCCTTAAAAGGGCATTCAGCTCTTTTGCAAATTGCCCAATAAACCCTAATCTAAAAAAACTTTTTTTTTTAAAAGCACCTAACACTAAAGCCCCAAATAGGTACTTACGGTTTCAGAAGTCCGGGGTAGAAGGTCTTCTTCCAGGCAGGTCCATCATCTTCATCCACAGTAATGGCAGCACGGAGCAGAGGTCTGAAGCGATCTTCCCAGATGTGACGATCCTCGGTGGTGGTCATCTGTAGCGGCGTCGGCGGTCTTCGGCGGCGTCAGTGGTCCTCAGCGGAATGGAGGCTCCTCTTCATTCGATGTCCGCCGTATACTGAATATTGAATGCAAGGTACCGCAATAAATTTGGGGTACCTTGCATTCCAATTGGCTGAATTTTTCAAAACAGCCAATAGAATTAGAGCTACTGAAATCCTATAGGCTGTTCAAATTAGCCAATAAGATTTCAGTAGCTCTCATCCTATTGGCTGATTTTGAAAATTTCAGCCAATATGAATGCAAAGTGCTCCAATAAATATGGGGTACTCCGAATTTAATCTTCAGTGTGCGGTGGACAAACACATGAAGAGAAACCTCCACGCCTTCGCCGAGGACCGCCGCTGAGGACCGCCACCGCCAAAGATTGCCACATCTGGGAAGACCGCTCCAGACCTCCACTCCGCGCCGCCTTTGCTCTGCACACATCTGGGAAGACCACCAAATCTGGAAAGACCTTCTGGGCCTCCGCTTCACGCGACCTTCGCTGTGGATGAAGATGATGGACCCGGCTGGAAGAAGACCTTCTCCGCTGGACTTCTGACACCATAAGTACCTTTTTGGGGCTTTAGTGTTAGGTTTTAATTGTAATGTAGTATTTTTTTATGTAATTAAGGGGTTAATTTAGGGGGTGTTAGGTTAGGAAGCTTAGTCATTAAATTTGTTTTTTGTGTTGTGGGGGTTGGCGGTTTAGGAGTTAATAGGTAAATTAGATTTAATATGTTGTGGGGGGTTGGCGGATTAGGGGTTAATAGATGTGTTAGATAGTTTGCGATGTTGTGGTCTTAATACTTCGTGCTGGCGGTTAGTTTATTTTTTCTTAATAGTTCGTAAGGGCGGTTAGTTTTTTTTTTTTAATTACTTATTGCGGACGGTTAGGTTTTTTTTTTAAATGCTTATTGCGGACGGTTAGGTTTTTTTTTTAATTACTTATTGCGGACGGTAAGGATTTTTTTTTAAATACTTATTGCGGGTGGATTCTTTCCATTTTCGGCATCAACTTGGATGCAGCTTCGCTGCGTCCAGGTGAATTATTTTGGCTGCTTGCACAACATACCTTTAAAGATGCGTGCGCAACTGCTGACGGCGACGGACGCGGTACAAACTTGATTATAGTATAGATATATATAATTTTTTATAAACATAAATATAGTATATTTTAATTTCTTGCTGTTTTGAGAGGTTACAAAAGAATTGCTGATTAAATGCAGCGGTAAAGAGGACACAATGCTTGCACAGCACGTGATGTATTATTGGGCAAGTTTTGTACACTATGTTTATGTGCCTATAAGTGCCCCCCATTTAGTACCTGCCATCTGTCATTTTAGTAAATGTCATCTGCTAGGAGACAGATCTGCAAATAATGTGCGCATTTATAGAAGGGTTTTTTACATACTAAGTGCATGAAGTTTCAGACCCAATGAACATAGATTTATGTTCTAGGCTTAGGTTTGATATAAAAGTAGGCTGACCATATTGCCGCTTTAAGAAGGAACACATATGAAAAATACATATGTGAGGGTTCTTATACAAAACCATTTCTTTAAACAGCCCTGAAAACAGCCTTGCCATATGTATCTTTCATATGTGTCCCTTTTTAAAGTGGCAATATGGTCAGCCTATATAAAAGCCATTTTTTGAATACTATTGTACATGTTCTACTTTCACTTTATATAACATTTAAAGGATGTTTGTTTACTGTAACTAATGCAGAGGGTTTTTACAAATATAGGGAAGAGGGACTAATTTCAAATGCCTCCCCTTTTTGTCTTACCTTGTTTTATACACATTCCTGATTTTATTGTACAATATTTTTAGAATGGATCAAAGGTTTGAAAACCTTCAGGTTAGTGTGCTTTAGTGGACTTCTAGTTTATTAATCTGACAGAGTTTACCGTTTTCGTGGTTGGTTTACATTTTGAGTCTGCATAACTTTGTTAATAACCAGTAATTAAAGTTTTATGATCATAAAATGGAATGTGCTATCCATTTTTCATAAGCCCATTATTGTCAATATTATTCTTTATAAAATTATATTTTTATACCTCGCTGTTCACTTATCACTTTAGTGAAACAGCTGAAAAGTGACACAGTACTCTGGCAACTGCATAAATATGCAGAAAGATGCTACACTATACAGACGGATAGGCAGGCAGTACTCACCCGCACTTGCAATGGGAAATAAAACTCTACTCCCTGCTCAACATGGAAATGCGTTTATGCAGTGCAGGTCTGTGTTCACACTTGTGATGGCGTCACTGTTAGGGGTGGCGCATGCGCTATGTGCGGGAAGGAGTGAGACCGGAGTGGCCGCCCTTATGGAAAACATTCAGTGGGATATAGGTAAGGCAATTCAAAAATAGACTTTTCTAAAAAAACAAATTACAGCAAGCGAAAAGGATTTATGTAGATTGATCAGCACCAATATTGAAGTACTTTATTTTAAAATATTAAATTTTTTTGAGTAAACTGTTCCTTTAACGGGCAGTTCATAGTCACTTAGGGCTAGATTACGATTGGAGAGTAATTGTTTCCATGTTAGCGGTATCAGGTTCCCGTGGCAGTTTGTGCACAAGCTAATTTCTGCTCGTATTAAAAGTTGAAAGTAAATACAAATGCATAAGCGCAGTCACGATTTACACTATAATGATTACTGTGACTTCAGAGCTCTAGTTAACACTTACGTGTCACAAAACACATCAATAATACACTTAACAATACAGTTTCACTCATGATAACACAAACGTAGTGCATTGGTGCCCTTTGCAGTCAAGTAGATGAAAATATAAAAAAAATCATATTTCTGCAATATCCATTTTTAATAAAGTGTTATACTGTTTATTTACTGTAAATATACATTCCATTATTCATAGCAGAATATGTTCCATGTATTTTTAAATAGATATTCCTATATAAAGTCTGATGAAGGGGTGAGATCCCCGAAACGTCACATATATGATTGTTTGATTTGCGCACAAAAAAGCACATTAAAAAATCCAGTGAGTGCATGCCTTTTTGAAAATATTTAAGACCCTGGTCCTTGCCTGGATAGTGAGAGTGCACTCTACTATAAATATATTTATATATGGTATAAATATATAGTTGTGCACAAATCCATCATATATATAATTAAATATCTCTTTAAGAATAAATAGAACTATGTAGAGAACATTGGATTATGAAATATGCAATATTATCTTTTTATGTTAAGGCTTTTAAATAAACGCAATCATGTTTACGCGATTTTGCATTTGAAACTTATCTAGTTTCAAATGCAAAGTCTATTTACCGCAACTTTGCAAACTTTTTGCTTTCAATTCGTAATACGAGCACAAATCTCTGAGCGCAAAATATTACTTCAAGCAGTTTTAACGCGACCGCAAACTACCACCCCACTCGTAATCTAGCCCCTAATAAAAGGACATGTTTAGTTCTAAACATAATATATATATATATATATATATATATATATATTTAATAATTTTTCCTATATTGATTCTTTGAGCATTCTGAATTTTTTTGTTTAAAAAAGTCAATTTCAATCACCATTATTTGCTTTCCTTGAACATCAGAGCAGTTGTTTGCCAATTCCTATTTGCCTATGTATAGTATTACGACTTCTTTAGACAAAAGTGATTCTTTATTAATTAATAAATATATAAATAAATATTTCCATCATGCATTAATGACTGGGCACCAGGTTCTGTCACAATGTAGTATTTTAATGGATAATTACTTGGGGCATTGTTTTCATTTTTGTGCTGAATAATATAACTTTTTTTTTCATCCATGTGAAGGTTTGTCGCTGTGAGTCAGTAGAGATTTGTGAGCCGTCCCTATCATCCAATGATGATGAATACAATTGTATGCAGTATACATTCAAAATTAGTTTAATTTAATGTAATTATTTCCCATTCAAAAATATTTGTATATGCTCTTATTAGATATACTTTGTGGATCTTTGGTCTAGAATGTTTCAAATTTGGAAGAGCTTATATCATTTCTAATAGAGATGCTAAAGCACCATGGGCAAAGACACAAGTCAAATAATCATGATCATAATTCAGAGTAGGTACTGAAACCAAAAAGGTTTATGTTTCACACTATGCGGCCGAATTATCAAGCTCCGCTGCTCCATAACTTGTCCGCTGCCTCTGAGGCTGCGGTCTTCAATCCGCCCGATCCTATACGATCGGGCTAATTGACACCCCCTGCTAGCGGCCGCAAATCTTCAGGGGGCGGCATTGCACAAGCAGTTCACAAGAATTGCTTGTGCAATGATAAATGCAGACAGCGTATGCTGTCGGCATTTATCGATGTACGGCGCACATGATACGCTACATCGTATCATGTCCGTCCACATTTTAATAAATCAGCCCCTATTGGTCAATTTTAATTTTTTTTTATTATTATTATTTTTGTTAATATTGTAAATCCAATGTTTAATTATTATATAGCAGTATTATTTCAATACTAGTTAAATGTGAAGCTTGGGTAAATGTAAGATGTATTTCCTAGTAATGCTTAATAATAGTAAAAGCTAATATAAAATAAATGAATTCTAGGCCTTGTTCTAAGTGTGTAATGACATGATAAATTTAGTTTAGTTTATGGCGTTATAGTTCAAAAAGGCTGCAGAATCTTTTAGAAAAGCACAATAAAGCAAAACTTGTATGCAGGTGGTATTTTGTGCAATCTTTTCCTCTATGCTACAACTTACCAACAGGACTAGCAAAAAATAGCACAAGCAACTATTGGAAGTAACATGGACCAAATAACCAACTTTGGGCTAGATTATACGATGTTGGTGAAAATGGGTTTGCTGCAGGAAAAAGTAGCTTTTTTGTTTTGTTACGTAGCAAGTCAATTATCACTTACGTATTACATGACACTTGTAGGTAAAACCCCTTGCTCTTGGTAAGTATATGTGGTCATAGGTAGCGACTAGCGACTTGCTACATAATACAAAGTTGTAGCGATTTGTAGTTTCAAGGAGCTTCAGTTGCATAGTTTGTTTATGTAACCATAGCAACAGCTTCAGTTGCTACAAGTCCATGATACTGTGCTGCTACTGGAGCAAAGTAGCTGTATCAGTTATAAATAAGATTGATTTTGCCTTCCCTTGTTTTTTTTTATTTTTTTTGTAAGTTACAAGTAATAATGGCTGTATTTGTAGTAAGTAAAGTATGATAACTGATGATTCACTGCTTGTAGCTTGTGCTGGTAAAAAGCTCTTGCTACAGGTAGCTAACGTAGTGTAATCTTGCCCTCTATTTGTTTCTAGTTGCCTAATCATGGTGCCTTTTTCTCATTCTCAAACAGAGAAGCCAGTTTTTAGTTTAATATTAAAAAAAATAGCATTTGTAAATGTGTTAGTAACAAGTGTCCAACAAGTGTATAGACACATAGAGTGATAGT
Source organism: Bombina bombina (assembly GCF_027579735.1). NCBI lineage: Eukaryota > Metazoa > Chordata > Amphibia > Anura > Bombinatoridae > Bombina > Bombina bombina. The sequence continues at coordinate 924,284,049 of NC_069504.1, read as the reverse complement.
AAAGCATATAATTCACACAGTTTCCTTCCAAATCAATGTATTGCCTAGTTATAGTATGTGTATTATTGCCTAGATATAGTATGTTTATAGTATGTTTTGGAATGCAACTACAATGAGGAACGCATGTGTGGTATGGATTTGTAATCAGACAGCTGACGGAACGTCACTTTTATTCGCTATTCTGATGAATTCGCTCTTCTGAGAGAACAACAATCCCTATTCTTGTTTGTGCAAATGAAAGGGGCAGGGCTGTACAAGTGATTGTTTGTCCAATCTCAAAGTAGCATGCAGCCCAAAATGTTTCTTTCATGATGAGACAGAATATACAATTTAAAAAATATTTCAAGCTTTACGTTTACTATCAAATTTCCTTCTTTCTCACATTATCCTTTGTTGAAGAGATTCCTAGTTAGCTAACAATAGGGTGACCATATTGCCACTTTAAAAAGGGACACATATGAAAAATACATATGTCGGGGCTGTTTTCAGGGCTGTTTAAAGAAATGTTTTATATAAGAACCCTGACATATGTGTCCCTTTTTAAAGTGGAAATATGGTCACCCTAGGTAACAAGCACATGTCTGGAGCACTAAATGACCGGGAAAAGTGCTACCATCTAGTGCTACCATGTATAACATTCTTGAAAAAGTTCTGCCATATAATGCTGCAGACACATGCACACTCCTGGGTACACTTTTCTGCTATTCAACAAAGAATACCAAGAAAAAAGTTGATAATACAATTAGATTGGAAAGTTGTTTAAATTTGCATTTTCTGTATGAATCATGAAAGACTTTTTTGGGGTCATATGTCCTAATAATTCCAGCAGTGTTTGCCCCAAACTTGGACATTGTCCCTGTCTGGGAACTTTGTCTGCCCACATAAACATAAATATGTTCCAGAGAAAAGGAATAATGAATGAGGTTTATCTGGGAAGATGTGAGGTGTATTGTAAATGTATTACATAGATTTATGAGGCAGTTATCTGTACATTTATCATTTTTTTTTTTATTAACACAAGTTAGTATTATCAAAAGCGTCTAAAAATGTGTCAGTGTTAGCTATTTAAAATGCATCATTTTTACTGTTATTCACAAAACTGACCTCATTTAATGTCAACATCTGCCATACTCTAATTACAAATTAGAATTTTATCAAGCATAAGATACACTGTGTGCCACTTGGAAACTTGTTCTTTGTTATGTTTTGTATATACATTAATATAAACATATGTTCACTCCATTGGGCTTATGTAGAAATTATAAGGCACATCTGCACTGCTTATGAGGTTGTTAGGATTCCTGTACAGGAACAGAAAAAATAAAGCTTTTGGTTTACCTTTATTATTCACCATTTAAAACTTTATTATTCTCATACATATAATGAAGATGTTCAAATGTACACTATTAACGCATACATTTAAATGCATTACTCTTCCCTAAACTTATATATAAGTTATATCCTATGCTCGGACTGACCATAGGACTGGCCTTAACCCCACCTAGTGACCAGCATAACTTGCTTTGTCTGTGAGCAAGGTCTGGGCCAGTCCTGCCCCAATACGGTTTCTGTGAGGAAGGCTCATGGCCAGGTCTTGCCCCCCAGCATTACATCAAAATGGGCCGCCTCACAATGGCTTGCTCTGTAGGTTACTAAATGGCTCCCCATAGCGCATGGATTATTGTTGCATATATCAATATAGCGCTGCTCTTGGGGTCTGCATGCGTCTTTTCACCTAGTGTCTGCCTGATGTCTGTTGTCTAGTATATGCTGGCAGACTGTCCCCTTTGTGTTATCAGCTTGTGTCTATGTTAACTGTAATTTTGGGTTTACCTGTGTCCTGCCCTTTGGGTATAGGCTTAACCAAAAGGTCTAAATTAAGACTGAGCTCCACCTGCATCATGTCTGGCCTCTCTGTGTCTGTTTCCTCTCCAAAAGAGGGATCACCATACACAGAAAGTGTATAAATGTACCTTTATGGGACAGGGTGTACAATATGTCTGCCATAGTGGTGTTGTGCAGAAAAGCATGCCACCATATTTGTACAGGAAGGCTTCAAAAGTGCATATTCTCAGGCATGGAGTTACTAGGGATGTGCGGAAGTTTTGCAACATTCCAAAAATGAAACAAATTTTAACACATTAGTTTGTTCGTTTCGAATTTCGGATGTTTGTACAACATTCTAACATTTGTTTAATGTAATAGTATTTCTAATGCTTTCTTTAAATGTAATATTTGATCCAAATGTTTCTAATAATTTGATTCAAATTATGAAATAATCGAATTCGAAAAATTTGTATTGATATATTTGTAATAGTATTTCTAATGCTCTCTTTAAATGTAATATTTGAATCATGCAATATTCGAAATAGAAACATTCTTATTTACATATTTGTATCTATTATGTATCAATTGACTAAATTCCCTACCACATGAACTATTGAACTTCTGAATAGTATTTGTTAAATCGAATGTTAAATTCGAAATTTCGAATATGGACATTCAATATAATTATGAACATTCAACATCAAAAGTGACATCCAAAAACTGTAAATAGCATTCGATTTTAGAATGTTTAATATTAGTTCTTATCAACATTCGATTATGTAAATTGAAATTCTACAATAACATTCGTTCTAACATTCAAATTCTAATATAAACACATTCGCCCATCCCTATGAGTAACTAAGGGAAATAGATGATAGTAACAAAGAAGCACAAATATTTAAAGTAAATACACAGTATAATACTTTATTAAATAAGAATATTGCAGACATAAAGGGCACCAATGCACTTTATATGTCTATGGGCCAGATTACAAGTGGAGCACAAATTACACAACAGTGATACCAGTGCACGCAAATGCACGCTGGTATTACAAGTAAAGCACAATGTGAATGCAACCTCACGTGAGTGCGCTTCCATAAGCTCCAATGGGAGCCTCGTGCTCATGCCATCAGACACGCCTGAGAATGTAGTGAAGGAGGTAAATTGTGCAGGGATGGGCAGCAAAGTTTAATCTTTGAGCGCTTATAACTTTTTTGTGCAATATTTTGTATTAAACTTTTATCAGATAGTGTTATTATGAGTGTAACTGCACTTTTAAATGTATTTGTTAATGTGTTTTGTGACCCTTTTTTGTTTCCTGAAACATTTAAATTGAGCTATGAGGTCGCAGTAATCATTCTAGCATAAATCGCGATTGTATTCACGCTTTCGTATTTACTTTCAACTTGTAATACATGCACTCCTTCTGACCCATGCAAACAGGCACGATAAACTTAATATCGCTTGCGCATAACTGTTAGCACGCCACTCGGAATCTGGCTCATAGTAAACTAGGATCAGTAATACTATAATTACATCATCTAATAATTTAGAGTATGTCCTTTTTCCATTAGAACCTACCATTAGAGTTATATAGTTTAGAAAAAAAAAGTTAGTTTAACAAAATGATCTTTAAAAAAAATACACTTTCCCTTAAAGGTACAGTATACACCAATTTTCATATAACTGCATGTAATAGACACTACTATAAAGAAGAATATGCACAGATGCTGATCTTAAAATCAAGTATAAAACCTTTTAAAAACTTACTTAGAAGCTCCCAGTTTAGTACTGTTGATGAGGTTGTCTGGGACACCCACTTAAAGGGGCAGGATAAACAAAAAGTGCAGACAATCCCTAACTCCCCCTTCCCTGCATATAAAAAGACAGAGAATATAAAGAGGAGCCAGCAGGAGTCTGCAAACACATGTATACACCTGACACTGTGGGGATTAGTTAGGATTCTGAAAATCAGCACAGTGTTCTTAAAAAAATAAGCAAAACTATACATTTTCTAAAAACACTCCTAGATGGGCTATATAAATGGATCAACTACAACAAAATGTATCCAAAGAAAAATCAAGTAGAATGTCTCTTTAAAACTAGGGTACTTTACTGTTTGTGTCACCATTTTAAAATCAGCTTTGAAATGTAATTGACAGTCACCAAGTATGAAAAAGTTTACTAGTCCTGAAAGAATAAATAATTAGGCTAATGATTATTAAAATTAGCAAAAACCGTAATCTCTTTCTTGTCTGATAAAATATGTCTCCTACAAATTAACTGCTGCAAATCATGAAGTTCGGTACAAGTTTTAAATAAGAATATCAGTGTTTTCACCCCAATAGGAAAAAGTAGTGCTTAGAATATTTATATGAGCAGGGTAGCAGGCAAGGCATCTCTTCTAGTGATGTGTACCTTAGTGCAACTACAGATTAGTAAAATCTTTGTAGATTGATAGTAACAGTGTGAATTACACATATAAAGAGATATATCTGTGCTAGGGAAAAAAGAAAGAGTGTAGGCTACTGTTTCTATATGAGGGATACAAATATGTGATGTGATATTTGCCCTGAAAGGTCTTAGAGCTGTACAGGCAAAGCTTTATCAAAATGATCCCTTTATGATATAGAGAAGTGAAAAATAGGAAATACAGTAACTAGAGATTTTTTTTTTATATTTTATGGAGCTTTATTTGGATGAAATGGAGGCCAACTAAAAAATAATGCAGCATTATGAAAATAAGGAAGACATTTATGATATATATATATATATATATATATATATATATATATATATATATATATATATATATATATACAGTACTGTAATTTTATCAATGTTGAGAGTTAAATAAAGGAATATATTAAAGTAGCACAATGTGTTCTATGCTGCAGGAACTTGATGAAATACAGTATTGTTGGTTTGACAATGTCAACGGTTTATATGAGATTCTGTTATAAAATATAAATATATTATGTTCCCGGTGATCATGGAAACCCAGCCTGAAAAAGGAATCATACATCAAACTATACAACAAGCTTAAAAAGTTAAGGTTTTGATTTTTCAATAATATCGCTAACTTGTAACAGAAACATATTGTTGTAATTTGCATTCTGTTGACAATGACCGCAATAAAGCATACTAGCTGGTAAAAATAAATGAAATACTACTAATATGTTTGTGTATATATATATATATATATATATATATAAATGGAACATATTCTTCTATGTGAAGAACATTGGAATGGGAAATATTATATAATATAAATATAAGTAGATTTTAAAAGACAATGATATAGATTATCATATAAAAACATGTCTTTATTAAAAAAAATACTTTTTGTGAACTGAAGTCTTATGACAGTGAGAGCAATAATTAATTTGTTTAACTGAAACATACAGACAGATATAACTTTATCTATTGGGGATATTTACTTTTAATATATATTGTAAGAACAATTTGCATTAAAAATGACATATCTCCCCCAGATCAGATATATGGGAACCTTTTTGCAGATTAGAATAAAAAAACGTTATATCCCCTCTGTAAAGTTATAAAGTTTTTTTCCATTTATTGAATTATAACATTCACAACCTTTTCTCTCATACTTCTGCCTACATTGTAAGCTCCCAAGGGAGGGGAGCGCTGTAAACCTTCTGTTCCAGTCTACCTTCCCTGTCTTGTCAGTATTTAATTTTATTCCCTGAATAGTGTGGGAATTTTTTTCCCCACATTACAAAGAAAATAATAATGATAATAATAATAATAATATTAATAGCAATCCAAGATTTGTCCACCATCATTACACATTTTGACTTCCTAAACTATAGATGTCCACTCCAGCTCTTAGACAAAAGACAAAATTTACAATGATGCAAGAAATGGAAAAGGTGTTAATGTTTATAGTTTAACGTCAAAAAATAAATGTACATGTGCCATTTGTGTGACTAAAACCTTGTTGTGTTTGTTGTGGACAATCACATACCACACTTAAAGGGACAATATACACTCATTTTCATATAACTGCATGTAATAGACACTACTATAAAGAATAAGATGCACAGATACTGATATAAATATCCAGTATAAAACTGTTTAAAAAAATACTTAGAAGCTCTCAGTTTAGCTCTGTTGAAAAGGTAGCTGCAAAGCCCACTGCAAGTGGGAAATAAGACCCCCCCCTTCCCTTCTCTTACATATGAAAAGACCCTATACACAAACAGGAGCAAGCTGGAGTAGGTAGCTGACAGTATTCTCATAAAACTTTGAGGCTTGGTTAGGAGTCTGAAAATCAGAGCAATGTTATTTAAAAATAGGCAAAACTATACATTAAAAAAAACAAAACTTTATGGGCTATATAAATAGATCATCTACAAAACATTTATGCAAAGAAAAAATGAATGTATAATGTCCCTTTAAATCAGAACGTTAGAAATGGAGTATGTTAATCAAAACTTGTAATGTAATTAATGACTTTTTTGTGTAATTTAAATGGAATTTATGTAACTTTTTGTCTAGGCAGTGATAAATTGCACCTCATATTAAATTAGAATTCTAGCTTTGTAAATTATGAAGAAGAGACTTCATTAGTTTGAAAAATAATAATTTATGCAATTATATAAAATTAATTGGTCAATATTATCTTGCCCTGTCTCTAAAAACAAACTTTTGTTAGAAATTAAACTCATGTTCTTTCCTTCTTAGACCTGCTTGTAGCCTAATTTTATGACATTGGAATTTGTCTATCCCAGTCTTCAAAATGTTATATTAGTATATGATATACTAGAAAACAAAGGCTTTTACTTTGTTGAGTCTAATAGACACTAGTCTGTTTATTCTTTCAAAAAGTGCACTTCATGACCTTGATTGAGGCCTAGAAATGTTGTGGTAGAAATAATTTAAACTTTGTTAATTTCTGATTATTTTCCATATTCATCTTATTATTTGTATGTTAATCAGTTATTAATAATTAATAACTCCACACAATCTAGGTACAGGTATATAGAGGGGCTAAACAGTGGGGTCTCAGCTGGCTGTTTTCTGCTCTTGGGGTTGACGGTCTATTGAGGTTCAATACTATTTGGATTACGGTTTCAGCACTACAATCACATAAACTGACTTGGCCTGTTTGGATGGAGTAAAAAACTGGTACCATGTCCTATAAATTAAGATAAGGATGCATTTCAATTTGATGATGTAGGAAACTGGTTTACCTGAAATATTTACAATTACAAGACCTTTCTGTTGTGTTACTATAGAAAAACATGTCAGCCAAAACAAATGAACATCCTTTTACTGTAGTTGTTTTTCAATAGCAAAACTCTACCTGCCACTTGCCTTATTTACAGGAGCCAATCTGAGCTTTAGTGTGCAGACATCAAGGCTAGCTAGATCATAAATTTAGTATAAAGTAAATTGAAAAAACAATCAATTACATATATTTAGTAGGGTTAGTGATGAGAATTCAACAGGTGCATTTCAGGTTTTGAGAATTAGATACTGCTCAATTTCCAAAGCTAAATAACATGAAAAGGGGCAAAATAAATAAAATATACAAAGTTATTTCATTACACATAACTAAACATGTTGGGCTAGATTACAAATGGTGAGCTAATGTTAGTGCACTTGCAATATAAGAATATTGGGGGCACATTCATTTCCGTGCACATTACAAGTTAAAAGTAATGCGTTCACTTGAGTTCAATCAAATTCAATGTGCATAGCTCAACTGAAGACCTTACATAAAGGGGTAGAGCTAAAATAAAACTTGCACCAAACACAACATAAATACATCAAAATAAACTGTTACACTCACTATCTGATAAATGATTCATATAAATATTCATATTTTTTTTATAAGGGTTGAAAGATGTATGGTATGTGGCCATGAATTTGACTGCAAATGGCTTTAGTATATAAATATGTGTTTAGATAATAATTATATAATAATATTTAATAACATGTTTCATTATATATTCACAGTAAATATTTCACATTTCAATGTTCATCGCATACAGGATTTTTTTTAAAATTATATATATATATATACATACACCTATACACCTATATATCTGTATATACATATACCTAAATATCTATTACTATAAATATATAAGTATAGATAAATATTTTAAATAATATTTAAAATAAATATATAATATTTATAAAATATATGTAACTCACTTTGGGTTGCACCCTCTAGGTCTAAAGTGGTGTAGGCTTAGTACACATGAAGAATTAGTTATCTTAAGGTGCGTTATTGATATATTAAAAAAAAAAAAAAAATTAATAATAATTATTAGAAATTATGATAGATACTGTAAGAAATATATGTATATTATATGGATTATTTTGAATTTTTAGTACATCTATAATTATAATTTATTAAATATTTTATATTTAAAATCTCAATAACGCTCCTTAAGATAACACATTTTTCATGTGTGCTAACCCGACACCATATTAGATCTAAAACGCGCAACCCAAAGCATGTTATTCATATTTTATATTCCTATGTTCTTCACATAGGAAAAAACATATTTTTATTATTAATATATATATATATATATATATATATTAATGTAAAAAATATATTTAGAACTATATACAATAGATCTATAACAACAGTTATATAGGTATAGGTATATAAAGATGTATATAGAAATATGTATTTAAAATAAATATAAAATTTCCCTGTATGCAAAGAACATTGTAATGTGAAATATTAATAACTTCTATCTGGTTAGCGCGTGAGTCATAAATGTTAAATTTTTTTCTTTTGCGTTCAACATTAAAGTCTATGGGGAGAAAAAGTTAGCACAGTCCGATGTCCTGAAGTTAGAACGCTTTGGGTTTCAAGTTTTACTTTCAACTTGTAAAATGCGTGCCAACTCGCGCAATCATAAATATTACTTCAAGCAGTGTTTACTTTCGAGCGACAGCGCTAAATAGCAAGCCACTTGTAATCTAGCCCTTTATGTAAAAATTTCAAGATGATTACTGTCCCTTTATTAAAGGGACACTCAAGTAAAAATAAATGTTTATGATTCAGGAGGAGCATGCAGTTTTAAGACACTTTCCAATTTACTTCCACTATCAAACTTTGCACATTTGCAAATTGTTCTTGTTATATACACACTTTCTGGGGAACAATATCATATTGAGCATGTGCACAAGATCACAGGGTATACATATACTAGTCTGTGATTGGCAGATATCTGTCACATGATACAAGGGGCCGGAAATGGGAAAAAAATAAATTTGTTGCAGAAAAAAACTGCTGCTTATTTAAAAATTCAGAGTAGGTGTTAAAGCATTGTCTTTATATAATGCACTTGTTAATTGTGCAATTCTACTGCATTGAGTGGTCCTTTAAGATTTTTGCTTTGCATTATTTTTCTTATTTTTTTTGTATTTCTTTTAAATCAGAATGATCTTCTACATATCAGATTTTTGATGTAATAATGCCAATGTATGTATTTAGGTATGTTTGCTTTAGAATAAAAAAAATACAAATGGCATTTGTTTAAATAAACTAATATTAATATGTTTTTGCCTCTTCTAGTGATACTTATGGTGCCTAAATGCATGATACCAACAAAACAGATCACAGATAGCCACAAATTAGTATTTAAAACCACATAGGGACAAAAAGTACTTCAAGAGTTTTTAAAGAACTAACTGCACTATGGTTTTGGTGACTTTTTCTTTTTAATGTTAAACATAATAGAATTAGATAAAAAAAAAAAATAATAAATAGAATGTCTTTAAAGGACACGCAACCCAAAATAATTATTTCATGATTCAAATAGAGAATACAATTTTAAACCACTTTCTAGTTTACTTCTATTATGTAATTAGTTTCATTCTCTTGGTATCATTTGTTAAATGAGCAGGAATGCACTACTGGTTTCTAACTGAAAACATGGGGGAGCCAATGACAATCAGTATATATATGCAGCCACCTGCAATCAGTATATATATATGCAGCTAGAACCTGCTGCTCCTAAGCTTACCTAGATTAACTTTTCAGCAAAGGATAAGAAGAGAAGGAAGCAAATTTAATAATACAAGTAAATTGGAAAGTTGTTTAAAATTGTATTTATTCTCTATCTGAATTATGAAAGAAAAAATTGGGTTTCATGTCCCTTTAAGTTACAGCTAGTGTGGTCATATGTATTAAACTTAGGTAGTGCTGCCTAAGTTTAATACATTGCTTCCATTACATTTAGCATAATACTAAAAATCCATATAATTATTATTTTACTTTACCTAAAGTTTATTGCTGCCAATCAGAGGATGAATGAGTGAGTCTAGAAGTGTTGTTAGAAGTTTGCTACACAGGCTGCACACAGTTAAAAGGGGCAGTCTAGTCAAAATTAAACTTTCATGATTCAGATAGGCCATGCAATTTTAAACATCTTTCCAATTTTCTTTTATCATCAACTTTGTTTTGTTCTCTTGGTATTTTTTAAAGCTAAACCTAGATAATCTCATATTTTAATTCCCAAGCCCTTTAAGGCCACCGCTTATCTCATTGCATTTTTACAGTTTTTCACAGCTAGACAGCGCTAGTTCATGTTTGCCATATAGATAACATTGTGCTCACTCCTATGGAATTATTTAGGAGTCAGCACTGATAGCCTAAAATGCAAGTCTATCAGAAGAACTGAGATAAACGGGCAGTCTGCAGAGGCTTAGAAACAAGATAATCACAGAGGTAAGAAGTGTAGTAATATAGCTGTGTTAGTTATGCAAAATCAGAGAATGGGTAATAAAGGGATCATCTATTTTTTTAAACTATAAAATTCTGGAGTAGACTGTCCACTGAAGCCTTACTACACTGGTCCAATAGGATTGCAGTGTCTCCACACAACAAAGAGTCATGCTTCTTTAAGCCCTGTCTGAATCATCCAATACATCTATATATATAATTGTGCATTTGATAAACTAAAATATATAAATACATTAATACAAGAAAGGATTCTGATTAGAAAAAAATAGAAGAAACAAAAACATTTTTTAATATCATTATCAATATCATATTACAGGAAAGGGAGTAATGCCGTACATAGGAATGGAATTGCTTTTTGTGATGGGACATTAAAACATTACTCATATCATTTAAAGAAAACCAATGACAAGTTTGTGGTTTAATGCATTTAAATACTGAAGAAATATGACAATACAACCAGATGCTTGACATATACATTTAAAGGGGCATTGAAGTGCAAAAATGATATGTTCTATTCACTACAGCATGTAATGTTAGCACTACTGACCCAGCAGATCACAGTGTATAATCCCTGCAAAAGGGTTTAAGACTTAGATAACGTACATTTAGCAGCAGCAGTCGAACAAACCTGCCAATCATTCTCTGTGTCTGCATGGGACCAGCAGTTCTCTGTAGTTCCTGAGTAGTGCTTTAACAATTTGTTTAATCAATTTGTTTGGGTTTAACTCATATCCTTGCAGGATCAGCATTGCTAAATTTACATGCGCTAATTAATTATAGCATTTTGTTTTTTCACAAAAATATTTATTTTAAAGACCACTTAATGTTGTAGAATTGCATAATTAACAAGTGCATAATTAAAAAAGACAGAATTTTTAACACTCTGAATTTCAAAAAACAGTAGATTTTTTTCTGCTAAATTTATTTTTTCTCACATTTTCCGTCCCACTGTATTTTTTAACAGATATTAGTTAATCACAGACTAGTATACATATACCCTGTGAGCTTATACACATGCAAAGTAGGATCTTGTTCCCCAAAAACTGTGAATATTAAAAGACTGAACAAAGTCTGATATCGGAAGTAAATTGGAATGTGTCTTAAAACTGCATGTTCTTTCTGAATCATAAAAGTTTATATGGACTTCAGTGTCCCTTTAAGACCAGACTGTCCCTTTACAACAGTAGACTGGTTATTGTTACACATTTACTAAGCTCAGGCAACTTGATACATAAACATACTATAAAACTGGAAACTCTGTAGTAGTAAAACCACAGATAACCTATAGGAGGCGCTAAGCAACAGTGATAAAGGTTACCCAAGTGTAAATATACATTTAAAAACCCCAAAAATGTTAAAAAAATGTGGAGATAGAAAAATAAAATACAAGAATAATTAAAAGAATTATTATAATCAACAGATGAATGTATATATGTATATACACACGTGGCACTGGGTAGTGGCCAATATGAACGGTATATGTAGACAGTCCCATAAAAGTCCGTATGAGGAAAAAGGCAGCTCTCGGTCTTCACTTCACAAGTGATGCAGCTTCTGAGATGGAAAACTGTAATCAAAACAAAAACAGAGGCGCCACATGTGTAGGCCAATGGAAACCACAAAAAACAAACTGGACAAGATACAGGGTACTCACAAACGTGAAGGCACTCTCTTGTGCCTATTAGAAGCAGGCTGGTATTCAATCAGCAAACCAGCTGGCTGTATGAAGGAATCCCCGTCGTGATGTCTTGTAACAGTGGATCTCCTGAGCGGCAACCCTTGCCTAAATAGCTTCCTATGGATTGGAACAGACTTGGTGTGTTTATCAATCTCCCTTCAAGTAACCCAAGGGCTATTTAGCCTTTCTCCCCTGTTCCAATCCATAGGAAGCTATTTAGGCAAGGGTTGCCGCTCAGGAGATCCACTGTTACAAGACATCACGACGGGGAGTCCTTCATACAGCCAGCTGGTTTGCTGATTGAATTCCAGCCTGCTTCTAATAGGCACAAGAGAGTGCCTTCACGTTTGTGAGTACCCTGTATCTTGTCCAGTTTGGTTTTTGTGGTTTCCATTGACCTACACATGTGGCGCCTCTGTTTTTGTTTTGATTACAGTTTTCCATCTCAGAAGTTGATACATAAACACAATGGATCTTATGCTTTGTGCTCAATATGTTAGTTAAATAAATAAAAACAATGGGGTTTTTTTCACTTAAAGAGGCATGAAACCCAAACATTTTCTTTCATGATTCCGATAGAAAATACAATTTAAAACACATTTTCAGTTTACTTCATTTATCTAATTTGCTTAATCCTCTAGCTATTTTTTGTTGAAGAAACAACAATGCACATGGGTGAGCCTATAAAATGAGGCATATATGTGCAGCCACCAATCAGCAGCTCCTTAACCTACCTAGGTTTGCTTTTCAACAAAGGACACAAAGAGTACAAAACAAATTAGAAAAAAAAGTGAATTGGAAATTTGTTTCAAATTGCCTGCTCTTTCTGAATCATGAAAGAAAGGGAAAAAAAATGTGTTTTGTGCCCCTTTAAACTTTTTGGATTTTAATGAGTCATAGATAATTATCCAGAAGTGGTGAGATAAGAATTTAATTTACCCTTTTCTATGACACATTTGCAGGCTATTAATATGGTATAATAAAGACACTGACATAAGAGAATATTTTAGAGAACATGATAAAAGACATGTGTTAATCCTAAAGAAAAAATGAAAGGAAAAAATGAAATACATCAGCACATGAAGTAACTACAGGGAAATATTTATGAGCACTTCCAAGTATTAAATCAAGTGTAACCTTGTGGGTGTAAATTACTGAAAACATCACTTCTACCTTGCACGTTGAAAGGATACTTAAGGGTTGGATGGCAGAAGCGTCAATCATCTGTTTCACCTACTTGTGTAGCTTATTAATTAATTTTTAGCTTCACTGGTGAGTTAAATGTCTGTAGTTGCTACATTATATCTAACATACTTTTCAAAGAGAGTGTTTTATACAGCACATGTGATCTAAAGTCATGACATCTCTATTATGTTTCATATAGTCTACAAAATTATTCTCAAACCCAGTGGATAAGAGTACTGTGGTACATGTCCTGATTGGCTGAATAAAAATACATTTGTTTAAATGAATATGGGTAAAACTGCTTTGTAAACCATTATATAAATTAAATATATTAAGAATTGCATATTTTAAAGTTCTTTTGATGGCTTTCTATATTCTGCTTGTAGCAATGTAATGATTTTACTGTAACTTAAACATGTTGTATGAATCATGCACTATCTGTAAGTACAATGTAGATTTTTTTGTCTTTGCATGCACTATGATAGTCATCAGGCTTTTAATCAGACACACATCATTCAGTGAGTGGAATGGATTGTAACAGCGATTTTAATAGGGTCAAAACACCCACCTGACAGCAAATCTGTCTATTTGTAATGAGCCATAAAGAAAATGGGAAAAAAGTAATGATTGCAAATTACCTGAAAAGTCATAGCATGAAAATAACGGAGTAGACTGCAAAATGAATTAGGGGTGTGACACACATAAAATGTTTAATCAAATTGTAATGCATTATTTAGAAAACATATGCTATATATGTATGTATATATATATATATATATATATATATATATATATATATATAGAGAGAGAGAGAGAGAGAGAGAGAGAGAGAGAGAGAGAGAGAGAGGAGAGAGATAATTCCCCTAAGTGTTAATTCAGTCAACTTAGTCCCAAGTTTTTAGCTTGTATACAACCAAAAAAGCTGAATCCCCACTATCTGGATTTACTAGTTATGCATATGAAACATCTTTTTTTTTTTTTTAAATGTACTAATCTGTATCCCTAATCCAATGATTTTCCCAGTTGTTAGATCAGTCAGTGCATCTGGACAGAACTGTGACACGCTTGAAGCTAGTAATGAGTTTGCAAAATATCATTAATCTAAGTTAAGTAAAAGCTATAATGTCTGATCCCATCATTTAGTTACAATGTACAAGAGACCTGATCTGATACAGTGATATTTACAAACTTAAAATCTCAAGTCTTTGAATGAAGTGATTAAAATATGTGCATTCACAGGACAGACAAAATGAGTAAATACTTGTTTAATGTTATTACTAAGAGAACTGACACCCAGAGATTTAAATGTATATCACTGTTCATTTTCACTAAATAGCAATCAGTTTCTGTAAATTGCCTGTCCTTGTAAAATCAGAAGCAAAAAACTTATTTTTATAGACTGTGCACAAAGAAACATACAAATACATAATAGCATCTACTAGTTCTAACAGACTTCAAATACTAAATACTCATATAGTAATGTCAGTCATTTGTTTTCAGCATTAAAGTAATGAAATTTTAAAAACAAAACACTGTGAAATATATGGCAGCATTATAAATTAATCTACATTAAAGCATTCCCTTTCTTTCTGAGATCATCAACAATGAAAAACAAATATCCTTACCTGGAAGATGTAAGATTATTACCTGCTTCTGAACAAATATAGCTTTGTAGGCTTAGAGTAGTCATGGTTTTGACTAACATTAATATGATCCAAAAAAAAAAAAGATACAGTAAGTCTTGATACCTAAGAAAAAAACAGTGTTTGTATGCAAGAAGTCTGCTGGTTGTGCTCACGTAGGAATAAATAATAAAAAGCCATACTAACTGAGCTGCAACCACCATATGAAAGTAGAAGACCTCTAGTGGCTGCATATTGAATCTGAACAGATTCCTTGCAGGGAATAGACAATATGGAAAAGAGAAAATGCTAGTGACACTTGTCAATGGCATTCAATATTGCCGAATTCTCCCCACGTACACTTCAGCCAGTGTCCAAAAGAGAAATCACATCATAAAAACAATAATATAGTTCACATATCACTTATAATAAAGCTAATTCTTTTCCTGCTGTTTTTTTATGAAGGGAAATTCATATTTTTTTTTTAGCAATATTGAATTCAGAATGGTATCATCTGTAAAATTGCCATTTTATTTCATTTTAGTAATCTTTTTCTTGATATATTTTATTATTTATATTGTATAGCAAAGATCACAGTTGCTGATTATTATACAAAAAAAAATTAAACCAGTATTTCTCTTTATTTTATTCATGACAAAAACAGATGCAGAAAACCCTTGTAATTTTCCCTAATAAAATATACTTCTCCTGTATTATTGACTGTTCTCATCTTGACCCTGTTTCCTTGTCACATATTTATGGTGTTCCATTAGTTTACTTAATCATTGTATTAATTACACATGGCTGGTACCCACATCTCTTTGCACTTATATATACAAAGCATATTCTTGTGTGTGTATTCACACCTCTGCATTGCAACTACAAGATAAAAACTGCAAGGGCATCAAACACATTTTAAAAACCTCTGCAGTATGTATAACTTTTAAAGTTACCGATGTGGGTTATTACGTTTTACATATTTTTGTTTTGATGTAACTGTGTGTTTATCTGTTTAAGTATAGGAAACCTTTCACCACAATGTTTCATCTATCATAAATTATATTACCTAAAACTGTAGTTTAGTAGTTAAAATCTGCACTTCCAGTAACATCACAGTCACCCTTCTGCCAGCCTGCAGCAAAAATCAATTTCACCTTCTGCATAAGGACTGTAAAAGGAAAAATGTATAAATAATAAAGAGAAGACTATGCTCTTTTATCTTGCACAAAGTATTCTGGCATACAGAGCAATGACTCAGGAAGCTGAAAACCCGTATTAGTAAATTTTGTTGAGTGGCCAATGTTTGTAATGAAAGAGACTTATTTGCTATCAGGAGATTTATACATTCAATAGTTTGCTTCAAAAGTCATTCTGCTTCCAGCTAATTGTTTTTAAGCACCTGCTCACTTAGTTGTTTTAATTGCTGGTGAAATAAAGTTTGCTTTATAGATTTTTTTTTTATATATACAAGTGAATTATGTTAAAATATTGGACTCACTTTTTACAATATTAGTTTTGGGAAAAAAATAGTTACATTTTGCCCTCCCCAAATTCTTAAGTTTATAATAACGTTTGTTTGACAATAGTCACATTTTTTCCATAAATTAGAATTCAATAATTTAATTTGATAATCAATTAAAGAGTCATCTAATCTATTTTTTTTATTTAATAATACCAGTAGAGTGTACAGTTTAAAAAAAGTTTACCATTTACTTCTTTTAACAAATCAACTTGATTTTCACAGTGTTCTTTGATTAAAGGGACAGTCTAGTAGTCAAAATTAAACTTTCATGATTCAGATAGGGCATACTATTTTAAACAACTTTTCAATTTACTTTTATCATCAAATTTGCTTTGTTCTTTTAGTATTCTTTGTTGAAAGCTAAACCTAGGTAGGCTCATATGCTAATTTCTAAGCCCTTGAAGGCTGCCTTTATCTCAGTGCATTTTGTCAGACAGCACTAGTTCATGTGTGCCATATACATAACACTGTGCTCACTCTTATTGAGTTATTTATGAGTCAGCACTGATTGGCTAAAATGCAAGTCTGTCAAAAGAACTGATGTAATGGGGAAGTCTGCAGAAGCTTAGATACAAGTTAATCATAGAGGTAAAAAGTATATTAATATAACCATGGTGGTTATGCAAAACTGGGGAATGGGTAATAAAGGGATTATCTTTCTTTTTAACAATAACAAATCTGGAATAGACTGTCCCTTTAAGAGAATACTTAGGCAGTTATCATGCATGCATTTGTAGAACTATAGGGTCAGTTTTGCAAGAATGGTTTTGAGTGAAACATGACAGCAATGTATCACATTGTTGAAAGGACCATATAGTGCTCCAGACATTTGCACACTCCTGATCCTACCTACCTACTTTTCTAAAAAGGATACTTATAAAACAAAGTAAATTTGTTACAAAGTATAATTTGTAAACTTTCTTAAGATTGTATGCTGTATCTGAATCATGAATTTTTTTTTGGGGGTGTTGCCCATTTAAGGGTCATAGAAAGCACTTTTTAATATTAAAAATCTGTGTGTATAAAACATACACACACATCCATATTCCAAGTAAACCTTGCTGTTTCTTCTTATATATATGAAGGTTTGCACTTTTAAATCAGTGAGCACTGTGTCCCTATTAATCTACTAATAGTAATAAAGCAGAACAAGTTGTTCCCAATTATTCATTTTGTTTAATTTTCAGATAAGGTTTTACTAGATGTTGCCTTAAAATTGGTGTAATCTTTCAGCTGATATGAATGACAGAAAAAATAGTGCTAACATTGTCCCTTTAAGGATAATGTAAAATGATGTTTCTGTTTGTGGGCTCTATGTACAAGGTAGGCTCATGTGAGCCTGTTCACCACAAAATAAGAAGCAGCAGTCTACACCACCTATTTGGCTTACGATAACGAGTTTAGGGTGATTGATAGTCCCTGCTTGCGCGAGAGCAGGATATGGCGCTGTACAAGAAAATACTTGTGCAATGGTAACTATAGGCAGCAGACATGCATTGTCCACTGCCCACTCACTGTGAAGACAGGCAGACTGGTTTCCAAGTTGGAGCATTGGGTTTTATGTATGAAGGGGAACTGCTTTCTATTATACCATTTTCATGAATGTAGAGCTAGTTTTTCAGTATCTGAGAGCTAAAAATGAAACCTTACTTGGCACTGTTCTATTCTGAATAATGGAACTGAACTTGAATGCAATATGAATCTCCCCAAGAGGTGGAAGCTAAGCTTTGCATTCAATGCAAGACGACTTGTTGTGTAGAAAAATACATTTATTATTGAATCAATTTAAAATTTGTTCTGTAAACATGTGGTATATTTCATACAATTAAAAGAGCTGGTTTTTTTTCAAATTCAAGATTATTAAAATCCATTAGAAATCCCTTAAAAACTATATATCATCTATCTATCTATCTATCTATCTATCTATCTATCTATCTATCTATCTAGAAAAATACTTTCTCTCACAGTTCATGTTTATCCAATCTATATGCAAAAGTACCTTATATATAGGCTTCTAAAATATTTATCTGTGGCCCCATGTGTTAGGAATTTGGCCATCACAGCCATAGACAACAAAGTGAAAAACAGTGAGTTGACCTGTAATGGTCTGGAGTGGAGATCAGTTAACGGGGCTTATTCTTTTTGTGGTTCCCTCTAAACCACATTACTAATATACAATGCTTTTAGATAATTTGTTTTTATAGGGGGAAATTAACTATATTAATAGTTTAACAATGCCTAAAGTCAATGTCTCGTTACTTGTGTTTGTCTCTCATAGAATGACTATACATTTTATGTAAAAACACACAGATATATTTTACTGTAATGATATTCATAATATGCATTAGCAATACAGTTTGTTGTCTTCTTACACAAATGGGATTAGTGATATTGCTGGTGCTTGACACATGAAGAAGTACAAAGACAAGCATTCATTACAAACAAGCAATTTACTCTACATTTAATAAGCTCCAATAAGTGAATTGCTTGAATTGATATTGGTGACCTATATCCCTTAAAGTAAGAAGGATTATGGTTTGACTGTTGAAGAAAGAGCTACAGGGATGTCTATAACTCTTTATATTTATGGTTTAGAGCTCTCATCATCAGACTGAATTTATGAAGACTTTTTTTCTCTCTCTATGATGCTTTCTGAAGTGGAACATTAATGCTTTTGTGACCTGTTTGTGTTTTCTGTATTGTTTTCACGGTCATTATTATAGTATTGATTTTCTTAGATGTTACATATTTATGTATGTATGTAAATCATGGTTTTTTTTAATGGGGCATTGAATGTGTCCTTTAAAAGACAATAAATAAGCCGATCACTCCAGTGCTCTTAATCTCTCTTGACATTCAAGTACAGATTTATAGGATAAAACATAAATCTGTCCCAATCTTCCCTAACTTGGGCCAAGCTTAGTCCCTAGGTAACACATTTAACATAGAACTGTCTAGAGGAGTATTTTATCCAGAAACAATTTGTGAAATTGAGATTTGGTGGCAGAACTAGTGAGACATAGTTTAGGGAGAAAACAATGTTTTATGACAGTTTTAGTAGTTATTTAAATGCATTTGATGTGTCCCTGTCTATGAATGCAGGGTACTTAAAATACCTCAAGTACCTATGCTTCATTTATATTTAAATGAGTCATTGCTTCACTCGGAAACCAGTATCATTTTTTATTATACTGACACGTTACCAAGATTTTCAACAAATGATACCAAGAAAACAAAGAAACATTAATAATAGAAGTAAATTAGAATGTTGTTTATAATTGCATGCTCTATCTAAATCATGACAGAAAAAATTTGGGTTTATGTCCCTTTAAGTGAATTGTTCCTTATTAAATCTTGGAGCTAGATAAAATTTACTTATAGTGATAATTAATGTATACTTATTATGTGCTTTTTATATTTTTTTATTATTTCTTCTTTTATCTGTTTATTATTTAGTTAGTATTCTAAATAAATACATAATCTAGTAGTGTATTAGTAATAACATTAAAATATATTCTGATCATTCTAATAATAATGTTGTGTTCCAAAGCCATACCTTGTCTTCATGGAGAGAAATCCTGCAAAATCTTTGGTATCTTTTTTAGACCTTGTATTGCAATGAAGGTGACTCTCCTACATATACAAAACTCTGCATAGTGAGATAAACATCTTTCAAATTACAATTTGTGTTTCTAACATTTTTTTAAAGACCTCTCCATACTGACAAGATGTCTTAGGTCATCTCGCCTAAGTGGCAAACTTTTGAATATCAGGCCCTTAGTAGTTATGGTCTAAATTATCTGCATTGGTCTCTCTGGGGTTCTCCAGGTCAAGAGGTGAGAAAAGGAGCCTGAATAACACAGACTGAGCAAGTGGTGATTTAATAAAATACTAATTTGGCCCAATAAATGAATGTATAGTAATGCATGAAATGTGAACAGAATGTGACTTGCAGACTAACAAGTATGTGATAAAGTAAGCAGACTTGTTGAATGCCTTAGGAGCTGTAAATAGAGATCTAAATATATCAGATATGTGACTCCTTGAAAAGTTACCTTTAAAGAGTGCTGTTCTCTATTCCATTTTTTTTCCTTTCTTATAATTATTTATTTTGCTTTGGGACATTTTAAAGGGACAGTCTGATCCAGATTTTTTTATGTTTAAAAAGATAATCCCTTTGTTATCCATTCCCCAGTTTTGCAAAACCAACACTGTTATAGTAATACACTTTTTTACCTCTGTGATTACCTTGTATCTAAGCCTCTGCAGACTGCCCCCTTATTATAGTTCTTTTGACAGACTTGCATTTTAGCCAAACAGTGCTGACTCATCAATAACTCAATAGGAGTGAGCACAGTGTTATGTATATGGCACACATGAACTAGTGCTGTCTAGCTGTGAAAAACTGACAAAATGCACTGAAATAAAGGCAGCCTTCAAGGGCTTAGAAATTAGCATATGAGCCTACCTAGGTTTAGCTTTCAACAAAGAATACTAAAAGAACAAAGAAAATTTGATGATAAAAGTACATTGAAAAGTTGTTTAAAATAGCATGCCCTATCTGAATCATGAAAGTTTAATTTTGACTAGACTGTCCCTTTAATCAAAGAACACTGTGAAAATCAAGTTGATTTGTTAAAAGAAGTAAATGGTAAACTTTTTTAAAACTGTACACTCTATTGGTATTATTAAATAAAAAAAATAGGTTAGATGACTCTTTAATTGATTATCAAATTAAATTATTGAATTCTAATTTATGGAAAAAATTTGACTATTGTCAAACAAACGTTATTATAAACTTTTACCTCTGTGATTACCTTGTATCTAAGCCTCTGCAGACTGCCCCCTTATTATAGTTCTTTTGACAGACTTGCATTTTAGCCAATCAGTGCTGACTCCTAGGTAACTCCACGAGAGTGAACACAATATTATCTATATTGTATACATGAATTAGCACTGTCTAGCATGGGGAAAAAACTGTCAAATTGCACTGAGATAAGAGGCATCCTTCAAGGGCTTAGAAATTAACATAGGAGCCTACCTATGTTTAGCTTTCAACAAAGAATGCCAAGAGAACAAAGCAAATTTGATGATAAAAGTAAATATGTTTAAAATTGCATGCCCTATCTGAATCATGAAAGTTTCATTTTGACTAGACTGTCTCTTTAAGGGACATAAACACCTTGTAATTACAAGACTTTTCTGTAGTATTCCATATACTAACATATCACTTAAGTGTGAAAGCTTCAAGATTGCAGAAATATATAATTTCTGCAATTGTTTTCCAAGACAAATCCCCGTTACCCTGCTCCTTAGGAACCAACCTGGACTTGCTACTATATTGGAGTATGCAATGGCAGCCACTGTCATTTTCTTAGCAAGGCTGACATTGTTTCTGGGTATCTTACCTTGTCACTTCTGCTGCTGATAATTAGAGACATAAGTCTAGAAGGTATGGTGCATCTCACTGCAGCCACCCCCACACATAAAGCAGAGCTGGAATTCTTATTACGCAATGCTCCTCACGTCCATTATTAGGAAAAGCAGCATGCCAGAAACTGGATTTACTTTGCAAAGTTCACACAGTATCTACATGAAAACTCTATACAAAAGATGATCTGGTAAAATGTTAGACTGATGCATTTCAAGGAATTGGGCAATTTAAAGGAACTTACCACATCTATTTGGACCCAAGTGTTGCTCCAGTCATACATGGCTGCAGGAAAATCCCATTTGCAATATTGGGCAAGCTTAAAGAGACTCTAATGCAGTTAGAAAAGGATCAGATCATTGCTAAAGTACACACTCCCACTGATTGGGTGAATAGCCTTGTTGTAACAGAAAAGAAAAATGGTACTCTGAAGGTATGTTTGGACCCCTGTGATCTTAACAAGGCTAGAAAGCATCATCACTTCAATATCCCTACTGCAGAGGAGTCAACTGGCCAGGAAAACCATATTCACCATCCTTGATGAAAAGGATGGTTACCCTCAAGTTAAATTAGACAAAGAGTCCTCAGAACTATGCACTTTCAACTCCCCATGGGGGTGCTTTAGATTTTTCAGGATGTCATTTGGGATAAAGTCAGCCAGTGAAGTATTTCAGCAGAAAAATATGGAGACTTTTGGGGACATCCCAAGTGTGCATATCATAGCTGATGATATGATTATTGCTGCATCATCAGATGAAGAACATGATCAGATCCTGAGCCAGGTGATGAACAGGGCATTAGAACAGAACATTAAGTTTAATCCAGATAAAATCCAATTCAAAGTATCAGAACTCTGGTATATGGGACATGTCATCACCCCTGCTGGAGTTCAACCTGATGTAGAGAAAATCCAAGCGATTAGCAAAATGCCTGACCCAGAGGATAAAAAAGATGGAGTTCCCTCCCAGCTCCAGAGTGTCTTTTCTTAAAGTAACAGTACACCACACTAATAATACTAGGCAACAATTATTTAATGTTTATCTATTTCATAGTTAAGGGGTTATACTACAGTTTTATATGCAGTATTCTCCATGCTCACAATAATACAACTAGTATCTTTAGCTTTTAATATGGTTTAGAGAACATTGATTACAGAAAATAATATCAGAATCTTTTAATGGGCAGATTTTAATGAGTTTATTGAGACATGACATGTTTTTTTGTTATTGCGTCATCTAGTATTGGATATGTTCAAATGTATTTCATGTTTGCACAGCCTTTCCTGTGCGCAATAATGTATTTGTGCTGCCAATAGATACCTGCAAAACCAAGCATGATAAGTACTAGAATGATCTCCAACCATCAACTGTGAGAGCTGCATTCAATTTAAATTAGGTATGCTAATCAAAGGAACATGGAAGTCACATAGTTGCAAATATATTCACCATGTGGTACACAAGGAGAGTGCACATTTCTGAGCTCTCCTCATTATGCTCTCAAGGAAGTGAAGTAAGTTTCAGCAAAGGATTTCATAACAAGACACCATAGAAGTAGATTGGTAGATTGGAATGATTTTTCAAAATGCACTCTGGGCCCGTTTATTAAATGTTGGATGGACAAGGTTTGCACTCTTTCATCTGCTGCCCGCATTTAACATTGCACAAGCAATTGCTTGTGCAGCCCTGCCCCCTGCTGTAGCACAATCAATCGCCCTAGAACTGGGCTTCTCAATCATCACAATTTGATCAGGAGGATTTAACTCTGCGAGCCTTGAGCTGTAGTCTTAAGACCGCAGCTACTCAAAGGGACATGAAACCCAAAATTTTTCTGTCATGATTCTGATAGAGAATACAATTTTAAACAACTTTCCAATTTACTTCTAAACTTTAATTTGCTTCTTTCTCTTGTTATCCTTTGCTGAAAGGCGTATCTATAAAACTTAAGGAGCTGCTGATTGGTTGATTCAACAAAGCATACCAAGATAACAAAGAAAAATAGTTAATAGGAGTAAATCAGACAGTTGCTTAAAATTGGATACTCTACCTAAATCATGAAGGAAAAAAATTGGGTTTCATGTCCCTTTAACTAGTGTTTCAGAATGCTCAGGCCCCGAAGCTGCATTTGCAGCTTTTCTAGATGGGCCCTCTAAATCATGAAAGTTTTTCATTTTGATCTCCATGACCCTTTAAGATAGGTTTCACAGATTAATACAGGTATTACTACCCCAAGAATACTAAACATTAATTTTCTAATGTGCCATAGAATTAATATTACAAAAATTTGGAGGACAATTAACAATGACTCACTACTTTTATGCATCATATATCAAATTAGTAATACATAAGCATGCTAGGTGAACCCCTCACTCCACCTGCAGTTAGCAAACCAATAAGCAAGCAAGGGAGAGGGTCTGCTCTTCCTGCTTTCTCACCCCCTTTAAGTGGGTGTCCCATCCTAACCTTATCAACAGGGCTAAACTGGAAGCTCCTAAGTAAGTTTTTAAAAGGTTTTATACTGGATTTTTAGATCAGTATCTGTGCAAATTCTTTTTTATAGTAGTGTCTATTACATGCAATTATTTTTAAAATAGTGTATACTGTCCCTTTAAGTTTTCTTGTACCCTGTGACAGAAGTGGTGCGTATTGTCTTCTTGACAAGCCATATCATGCTCTTCAGTTTAGGATTCACAATAGAAAAAGCATGAGCTGTACATCTTTTCAGTGGCTTCATATCTCTATATAATTTATGAAGGCTTTTTTTATATTTGTAATGTAACTAAACTGTGTAAACAATGCAAATAAATAAATACAAATATTTTCTGTGCAATGTACAGCTGTCAAAAAGTCAGTAATATCACTGATCTGTGAATGAGCACTACTTCTGTAACAAAATGCAGCAATGTGTGCGTACCAAGATGGTGGCACCCTTTCTAAAGATGCAGAGCTTTACAAACTGACTTCTTTATTGGGTTAAAACAAGAGAATTGCTCTTAAGAGTGTTGCTGGCATAGGAGAAAAACAATAGCCTGATGAGTGGTAATTATGGTACTGTAATTGTATCCATCAGTTTAGGGTCTCTTTAAGCACCACATTTCTGCCATGGAAAAAACATATGAATGAACAAATAATTCAGGATATATTTTACCAAAACAAGAGGTCTCCAGAAATAAAAAGAACATTAAAAAATCATAATAAAGATAACTGTAACTGTAAAAGTTAATGGGACAGTGTACAACAAAATGTATTTCCTTGTATTTGTTCCCAATAATTAATTTTATCTTTAATGTGTCAATAATGTTAGTTGAAACCTCCACTTACACTAATTATGTATATCTTGGGTTGCCATATTGCTGCTTTAAAGGGGGGCACATATGAAAAAAAACAGATGTCAGGGTACTTATAATGGAATATTATTCAAACATTTCTTTAAACAGCCCCTAATATATCTTTTTTAAGTGTCCTCCCTTAAAAGGACATTAAACACTAAGGGCTAGATTACAAGTGCCACGGTAAAAAAAAATGTATTTTGCGCTAGCTTGTAAATGATCCGTTTAATTTCTGTAATGATAATATACAATTCATAAAGGTTATATTGCGTTCCCAGTCTTCTAAAGATTAAGACCCTTTTTATATATATATATATATATATATATATATATATATATATATATATATATATATATATATTGAAACAGTGCATAATCTACAAATGGGCTGAATTTCATACTGCTTATTCACTGTGATGTCAATTTTGCATGCTTCAAGGAGCAGAATACCTCAGATATAAGTGTGTAGAGTTGAGTCCGTCTTTAACTAAAGTTAATAGGATTTAATGCACTCACATCACAGGTGAAATTGTCATATTCAATTTTTAGCAAGAGATGGACAGTTTGGTTTTCCAATTTCAACCAATTAAATATAGTCTAAATGTAAACAGTGAAATATGTATATGTTGACATGAACGTGATTAAAC
This sequence comes from Bombina bombina, assembly GCF_027579735.1. Classification (NCBI taxonomy): domain Eukaryota; kingdom Metazoa; phylum Chordata; class Amphibia; order Anura; family Bombinatoridae; genus Bombina; species Bombina bombina. The sequence continues at coordinate 924,258,072 of NC_069504.1, read as the reverse complement.
ATTAATCTTGTACGGGTTAATTGTAGGGAAATTATAGCACTTTAAATACTATATAACTCACAAACATAGAGTGAATATTAAATGTATGTTAGTTTCTACGCCACAATTTGATATCCACAATATTAAATAAAGAGCTCAAGTCTGGTAATTTATGTTGTAAACAAAGGGATGTTAAACATTAAATACACACTAGACATAGTGATGTATTAAAAGCAAAGATTAGCCTTAGAATAATATGTAAATACATTTTTTACAATTATATTAGTTGTTTAAACATTCAAAATGTAAGTGTAAACATTTATTTTCTGTAGAGTACTTAAAGGGACATTATACACTCATTTTTTTTGCATAAATGTTTTGTAGATTATCTATTCATATAAAACAAAAAAGTGTATCAGCGCTAATACACTAGTAGATCTCTCCAACAATATATATATACAGTATACAATAATAGATGTATAAAAAATTATTATTTTTATGATTTTTTATGAAGGCACCAATTTACCTTCTAGTACAGATAATCCAAAAACAGTCCAGGAAAGGTAAAGTAAACGCACACAAAGTTCAAAGATTGTGTATAGTGTCGTTTGTGTATAGTATCCAGATAAATCACACTAGGTTCTGTGTCAGCCGATGCAGCTCTCATTCAGTGGTATTTCCACAAACCATAGAGTATAGCACACTAGAATAAACAATAAGAGAAGCACAAATAACAGCTTAGGAAATGTATTCAATGACAAAAAAATGTAACAATACATAAGCACTTACGTTAAGATTATGGTAGTTCAGTATCCACGACAAGTTTGGTTCCGTGGTGAGTTAAGCGGCTGTGTCCTGAGTCCTACTATCAGCCCGACATCCAAGTTCTTGTTATCGCTGACCACACAAGAAGCGGCGTCTGTCGTCACAGCTGAAAGTAAGCCGGAGCGTCTCCCAGCAAGCTGGTAATTCTCAGGCTTCTATATCCCTACGAGTTTCTTCTGGATCCCGGCCGGACTTTTTCAAGGGTGATTGACAGTAATTAGCTCAAAAATGAATATGTTAGCTGTCCTTAATCATGAATTTATACTAAAAGCAACAGCACCCTTTAGTGAGCCAAATGTTGCTATTGCAAACCAATGTAAAAACTTCAAGGCTAAAAAAAATAATAATAAAATCTTGAACCTATCATGAGAATAAATGAATGAAAATAAAAAACAAAAACAATTACAATGTTAAAATCTAAACACACAATTGATAATTGAACAACAATTGATTAAAAATGGCAATAAATAAAAAGAACCTTTAAAAATCACAAAACTAAATAAACATATTAATACATCTGTAAAGCGCATGAAATTAAAATTCATAAAATCCAATAGGAAATGCAATTAGAATATACTGTATGTAGACAAACATGATTTCAACATCTATATTAATTCACATTTACATATAGGCCGCTAGGTCTAAGTCAACATTCAGACCTCTGAATGACCTCAAATGATACCCCTAGATTTGTTACTACTTACAACGAAGGGGCAGAGACAGTTAAAAATATTTAAAAAAAGCATTGGAATGTTCTCAAAACAGATTCAATCTTAGGATCTCAGCTGACAGATAATCCCCAAGTAATTTTCAAGAAAGGAAAAAACCTCAAAAATCTTTTGGCACCAAGTAAACTTAGGAACCATAAGTAAATCAAACTGGCTTACAGCCCCTAAATGAACTTATGCATGTAGGAAGGGGGTGTGCAATATGTGCAGTCATGTAGATAGATCCCCTAAGTTTACCAATTGGGATGGTACCAGAGAATTTGATATTAAATGCGGAACTACCTGCGATTCCACTTTTGTGGTATACCTGCTTATTTGTGGGTATAGCCTGTTATATGTGGGGCGTACTAAAAGAAAGATAAAAACACAAACTAATGAGCACATATATAACATAAAACTGGCTAAGGAGAAATTTATAAAACATATTATCCCCAATCATTTTCAAGAAGCACACAATTGCAATCCCTCATCTCTTAAAGTGAAGGTTATAGATTGGATTCCCCCTAATATTCATAATAGGCTTCTGGCTCTGAGACAGCAGGAGACCTACTGGATTTATAAAATTGGAAGTTTACATACCAGAGGTCTGAATGTTGACTTAGACCTAGCAGCCTATATGTAAATGTAAATGAATATACTGTAGATGTTGAAATAATGTTTGTGTACATATATTATAATGGCATTTCCTATTGGATTTTATGAATTTTAATTTCATGCGCTTTATAGATGTATTAATATGTTTATTTAGTTTTGTGATTTTTAAAGGTTGATTTTATTTATTGACATTTTTTAATCAATTGTTGTTCAATTATCAATTGTGTGTCTAGATTTCAACATTTTAATTGTTTTTGTTTTTTTATTTTCATTAATTTATTCTGATGATAGATTCGAGATTTTATTATTATTTTTTTGAGCCTTGAAGTTTTTACATTGGTTTGCAATAACAACATTTGGCTCACTAGAGGTCTCTGTTGCTTTTAGTATAAATTGATGATTAAGGACAGCTAACATATTCGTTTTTAAGCTAACCTACTATCAATTACCCTTGAAAAAGTTCGGACAAAACGCGTAGGGATATTGAATGTTACAGCTGGTGTGATCTATAGCTGTCTGGGCCTGAGAATTACCCGCTTGCTGGGGGACGCGCCGGCTTACTTACAGCCGTGATGTCAGATGCTGCTTCTTGTGTGGTCAACGATAACAAGAACTTGGATCTTGGGCTGATAGAGGGACTCAAGACACAGCCGCTTAACTCACCAGGGAACCAAACTTGTCGTGGATACTGAACTATCTATTTATATAGCCAATAAAGTTTTCTTTCTCTAAAAATGTATAGTTTTGCTTATTTTTAAATAACATTGCTCTGATTTTCAGACTCCTAACCAAGCCCCAAAGTTTTAGGAGAATAACGTCAGATACCTACTCCAGCTTGCTCCTGTTTGTGTAAAGGGTCTTTTCATATGTAAAAGAAGGGAAGGGGGGGGTCTTATTTCCCACTTGCAGTGGGCTTTCCAACTACCTTTTCAACAGAGCTAAACTGAGAGCTTCTAAGAACGTTTTTAAACAGTTTTATACTGGATTTTATATCAGTAACTGTGCATCTTATTCTTTATAGTAGTGTCTATTACATGCAGTTATATGAAAATTGGTGTATACTGTCCCTTTAAGTTTCTGTAAAGTAATGTGCGCTGCTAGTTATCTTTTTATCTATGTTTGTGCAAACAAGTCTGTAGAACCCATTTTAGATAATCCTATGTTTCACATAGGCTTGTTTGGATAGTCACTTTTATTGCTTGTTTAATATCTGCACCTTATTGTCCTCAGCAGAAAAGTTAGATAAGAACTAATTAAAGTTAAAACATTTTGGCACCTATTACTTTATAAAATCTCAGTGGAATTTGGAACCGGTTTTCAGAGTTAAATTATAAGATAATAAACAATTTAAGTATATTGCAAAGTTGTTGTTTTTTATTTTATTTTAAAACTTCACTTTATTAAACATTTTAAATTACAATAGCATACTGTTTAGTATCCATTTAATTACACTATGAAACTTGACAGTAAATTATATAAGAAGAAATTGCCCAATGTCAGTGCTGTGATATGCGTGTTACAAATATATTGTATTGATATAGAAGTTATTTCAGCCTTTTCATATTTCTCAAATTCATAATTATCGAATTGACATTTATGAATTTGAAGTATTGTGAGGTGATTATAACATACAAGATGGAGGTAGTGGAATACTGAGGCACCAATCTTTGACTCAGGAGTAGGGATTGGCGAATGTGTTTATATCTGAATTCGAATGTTAGAACGAATGTTATTGTAGAAATTCGATTTACATAATAGAATGTTGATAAGAAATAATATTCTTAAAAATTCGATTTTCGAATGTCACATTCGAATTTGAATGTTACATTCGAATATCACATTCAAATTCGAATATTAAATTTATAAAACACAATTGTAGACTAGAAACACTATTTCAAATGTCACATTCGAATTGAATATCACATTCGAATCAAATGTCACATTCGAATTCGAATATTACATTTATAAACCACAGTTGTAGACTAGAAATACTATTTCAAATTTGAATGTCACATTCGAATTTGAATGTCACATTCAAATTCGAATATTACATTTCGAAATTGAATGACTACATAGCTAAACATTCTATTATTCGAACAAATATTTTTGAATTTTATTGAAACATTCGAAAACAAAAATTTGAAAATAGAATGTTAGAATGTTATATAAACATTCGAAATTCGATTCGAACGAACGAATGTATCAAAATTCGTTTTACATTTCTAATTTTTAGAAACATTCGCCCATCCCTACTCAGGAGTAAGGCTCAACAGCATAAGACTGACATATATGAACTTGAGTAAAATGGTACTTCAGTTCCTTATATAGGAACAGATTGATTCTAATTAGCTGTGATGCCCACCAGTAAAAAAAAAATACAGACGGAACCGACAATTTGGTTTACAAACTTTCAGGCCTTAAGAGGAATTGCAGTTCAAACAAAAGATACACTTCTTAAACTGCAGCAGTATTGACTGGTCTTGACTGACTGTGGATTTATAGTCAAACAGTAATTTACATATTTTTGTTATGTGAAAGTAATTACTATAGCATGGAAGGCTGAAAAAAATTACCTATAAATAAATACGCCAGAATTCCGCATCGTAATTGTTGCGAGATAGATTCAAACTAGTTATCAAAGCCTCAAGACTGGCAAATGTTGAAATTTGTGACGTATAATACGATCCGCCGGTCTCAATACAACGCAGATAGATGCTTACGTCATTACAGATGTTCCGAATACACCTTTGGTTCAATTTGACACTTTTTCCCATTTATCAAACTATTAACAGGTACGCTCACGGTTATTCGGACGCAGCATACCTGGTTTTCAAACCGCCATCCTTGAGGCTGCGGATGCCATAGAAATCAATGGGAGTATGAAAACACCAAAAACATATGTTCGATTTTGCAAGAGAATGAAGCATACCCCATTGATTTCTATGGTAGAAAAAAAAGTTATGTTTTCACCTAACAGCCTAACATAAACCCTGAGTCTAAACACCCCTAATCCACCGCCCCCAACATCGCCACCACCTACATAATGTTATTAATCCCTATTCTGCCACTCTCCGACCCTGCCGCAACCTAAATAATCTTATTAACCCCTAAACCTCTGGCCTCCCACATCACCACCACTAACTAAACCTATTAACCCCTAAACGTCAGCCCCCACATCGCAAAAAAACTAATTTAAGCTATTTACCCCTAAACCTAACAATGCCATAACTTTAAATTAAAATTACAACATCCCTATCTTCAAATAAATTAAAACTTACCTGTAGAATTAAAAGAAACTAATTTTAAACTATTAATTAACCTACCCTAACTATTATACTAAAATTACATTAAACTACCAATTAAATAAAATAAATTACATATTAAAAAACCTAACCCTACTAAAATTATTTAAATCTACAATTAAACATTATTACAAAGTCCTAAAATACAAATACAAACAAACACAAAATTACTAAAAATAACAAACCAAATTATCAAAAATATTTTTTACACCTAATCTAATAGCCCTATCAAAATAAAAAGCCCCCCAAAATAAAAAAAAAAAACCTAGCCTACAATAAACTACCAATGGAGACCTTAAAAGGACCTTTTGTGGGGCATTTCCCCAAAGATATCAACTCTTTAACCTGGAAAAAAAAATACAAACACCGTAAACACAGTAAAACCCACCACCTAACCAACCCTCCCAAATAAAAACCCTAACTCTAAAGAAAACCTAAGCTACCCATTGCCCTGAAAAGGGCATTTGTATGAGTAGTGACCTTAAAAGGGCATTTAGCTCTTTTACATTGCCCAGACCCTAATCTAAAAATAAAACCCACCCAAAAAAACCTTAAAAAAACCTAACACTAACCCCCAACGATCCACTTACAGTAATTGAAGTCCTGTTTGAAGGATCCATCCAGCCGACGAAGTCCTCATCCATGCGGCAAGAAGTCTTCATCCAGGCGGCCTCTTCTATCCTCAGCCAGGTGACAAGAAGTTTTCATCCAGACGGCCTCTTCTATCTTCATTCATCTGGAGCAGAGAAAGTCCATACTGAAGACATCCGGCGGGGAGCATCCTCTTTATACGGTCGCCGCCGTACACTGGAACTTCAATGCAAGTGACGCCATCAAAGATGAATGGAACAGCCCCAATAGAATGAGAGCTCAAATCCTATTGGCTGATTGGAACAACCAATAGAATGAAAGCTGCTCAAATCCTATTGGCTGATTTGAACAGCCAATAGTATTTTAGCAGCTCTAATTCCTATTGGCTGATTGAAATCTTTAAGCCAATAGGAATGCAAGCGACGCCATCTTTGATTGCGTCACTTGCATTGAAGTTCCAGTGTACGGCGGCGACCATATAAAGAGATTAGGTGTAATTATTTTTTTTATTTTTGATCATTTGGTTTGTTGTTTTTCGTAATTTAGTATTTGTGTTTCTTTTTGTAATGTAATACTTTTAATAAGGTTTAATTGTATATTTAAATAATTTTAGTAGGGTTAGGTTTTTTTAATATGTAATTTATTTTATTTAATTGGTAGTTTAATTTAATTTTAGTATAATAGTTAGGGTAGGTTAGGGTTAGGGTAGGTTAATTAATAGTTTAAAATTAGGTAAGTTTTAATTTATTTGAAGATAGGGATGTTGTAATTTTAATTTAAAGTTAAGCGGTTGTTAGGTTTAGGGGTTAATAGCTTAATTTAGTTTTTGCCGATGTGGGGGCTGATGGTTTAGGGGTTAATAACTTTATTTAGGTTGCGGCAGTGGCGGGAGTAGGGGGATAGGGGTTAATAACTTTATTTAGGTTCGGGCGGTGGCAGAATAGGGGTTAAACATTTTAGTATAGTGGAGGCGTTTAGTGAAATGGTATAAATAAAGTTGGAAAAAACACAAATAGCAGCGTCATCGATAACTGTTAGTTAACAACAGTCCAATGCTCATCGCCCCGTACTTGGTGCACATGTTTTTCACGTCTTTATTTATAAATATGGAGATCGTATGCAGATCGGCGGCCACAATGTTTGGTGATGTTAGGCGACACCCGCCAATGCAATATAGTTAATGCTTTGATACATATCCCCCAATGGGAATTTTTGCAGATGCATTATTCAATAAGCTTTTCTAAAGGATTACAAAATACAATTATTAATTAACTTGAATTGTAATGTTTTTAGATTTTAAAAAACTTCTAAAGATAATCAACTTATTTTTTTTCACAGAAATATCCTTGAAGGGACAATATACAACAATTTTCATATAACTGCATGTAATAGACACTACTATAAAGAATAATATGCACAGATACTGATAAAAAAATCCAATATAAAACAGTTTAAAAACTTACTTAGAAGCTTCCAGTTTATCTCTGTTTAAAAGGTTACTGGAACACCCACTGCAAGTGGGAAATATTAGACACGTCCCCCCCCCTTCCTTTGCATATGAAAAGACCCTTTACACAAACAGAAGCAATGTGCCGTAGTTATACGTCAGTATGTTCCTAAAACTTTGGGGCTTGGTTAGGAGTCTGAAAATCAGAGCAATGTTTTTTAAAAATAAGCAAAAGAAAACAAACTTTATGGGCTATATAAATGGATCATCTACAAAACATTTATGCAAAGAAAAAATGAGTGTATGATGTCCCTTTAAAAAATTTTTTATTGTTTTAAAAGATAGATAATTCCTTTATTACTTATTCCCCAGTTTTGCATAACAAACACAGTTCTAATAATACACGTTTTACCTCTGTGATTACCTTATATCTAAGCCTCTACAAAATGCCCCCTTATTTAAGTTCTTTTGACAGACTTGCACTTTAACCAATCAGTGCTCCCTCCTAGGTAAATTCATGTGTGTGAACTCAATGTTATCTATATGAAACACATGCATTTAAGCCCTCTAGTGGTGAAAAACTGTCAATATGCATTCAGATTAGAGGCGGTCTTCAAGGTCTAAGAATTAGCATATGAACCTCCTAGTTTTAGCTTTCAACTAAGACTACCAAATTAACAAAGCAAAATTGGTGATAAAAGTAAATTGGAAAGTTGTTTAAAATTGCATGCCGTATTTGAATCATCAAAGTTTATTTTGGACTTGACTCTATCTTTAATAAATAAATAAATAAACAAACAAATAAATAAATAATGCTACATGAATTGAAATACATTTAATGATGATAGAAATTGCAACTATCTTTATTTCATTATTTATTTTACTATATATATTTATTTTTTTCAATTTTTCAAGCATGCAGTGTTTAGTTAGTATACAAGTCTCATAATTTTATGACATATTTCATATCTGTTTTTCTTCTATTTCCCAGTTAATTCTAAAAGAGCTTGATATAGCAGTTTGCTCACTCTGTCTATAATCCTTAATGTAATCTCATAATCATTTTTTTTATTTTATTTATTTATTTTAATGCACCATCATTTTTGTCTAGGTTGAAATTATTCATGTTGTTTTGACAAAGAAATTCAGTAGAGAACAGGGGTACTGATATTGTTTCTTTAAATTCTAACAACTTGGTTCTTTCATTAATTTACAATGCCCTGTGGGGTTTAGTCTGTCTGCTGGCATTGCACAATGATGCCCATGTTAATATTTTGTGTGTACACAATTTTTTTATTCTTAATCTTCTTCTTAAAGAATAATAGTTTATTCCTTATGGTATAGGTTTTTGTATTCTTAAAATGAAGTGAAACACTTTTTTAGGTTTAAAATTCATAATAAACTTCAGTGGCATCTCAAGCTCCTAAAGTTACAATTTTTTAATATGGAGTTAAATTAAAGTGAGAGTCTGCTTTAAAATGTTTATTGTTTTATAAGATAGATAATCCCTTTATTACCCATTCTCGAGTTTTGCACAACCAACACGGTTATATTAATACACTTCTGTGATTACCTTGTATCTAAGCCTCTGCAGACTGCACCCTTATTTCAGTTCTTTTGACAGACTTGCATTTTAGCCAATCAGTGCTGACCCACAAATAACTCAGAGGGAGTGAGCACAATGTTATCTATATGGCACATATGAACTAGCCCTGTCTAGCTGTGAAAAAACGGTCAAAATACACTTCGATAAAAGGCAGCCATCAAGGGCTTAGAAATTAGCATATGAGCCTACCTAGGTTTAGCTTTCATAAACAAATACAAAGAGAACAAAGCAAATTTGATAATAAAAGTAAATTGGGAAGTTGTTTAAAATTGCATCCCCTATATGAATCATGAAAGGTACATTTTTGACTAGACTGTACCTTTAAGTAATATATGTGTGTGTGAGCTTTAATTGATATATTTTAAGATGTAAACTTTTCAAACCTCTCCATTAAACCTAGCTGACATATAAAACATATTTAAAGGAACTGTTTTATATTTTGGACATACAGTATAAGCAAATAAACACTACTTTGCAACAAAATGGTTTAAAAAGCATTTATGCATTACTTTTATTAGCAAATGTGCATTGCATTTTACAGGGAGTGCAGAATTATTAGGCAAGTTGTATTTTTGAGGATTAATTTTATTATTGAACAACAACCATGTTCTCAATGAACCCAAAAAACTAATTAATATCAAAGCTGAATAGTTTTGGAAGTAGTTTTTAGTTTGTTTTTAGTTATAGCTATTTTAGGGGGATATCTGTGTGTGCAGGTGACTATTACTGTGCATAATTATTAGGCAACTTAACAAAAAACAAATATATACCCATTTCAATTATTTATTTTTACCAGTGAAACCAATATAACATCTCAACATTCACAAATATACATTTCTGACATTCAAAAACAAAACAAAAACAAATCAGTGACCAATATAGCCACCTTTCTTTGCAAGGACACTCAAAAGCCTGCCATCCATGGATTCTGTCAGGGTTTTTATCTGTTCACCATCAACATTGCGTGCAGCAGCAACCACAGCCTCCCAGACACTGTTCAGAGAGGTGTACTGTTTTCCCTTCTTGTAAATCTCACATTTGATGATGGACCACAGGTTCTCAATGGCGTTCAGATCAGGTGAACAAGGAGGCCATGTCATTAGATTTTCTTCTTTTATACCCTTTCTTGCCAGCCACGCTGTGGAGTACTTGGACGCGTGTGATGGAGCATTGTCCTGCATGAAAATCATGTTTTTCTTGAAGGATGCAGACTTCTTCCTGTACCACTGCTTGAAGAAGGTGTCTTCCAGAAACTGGCAGTAGGACTGGGAGTTGAGCTTGACTCCATCCTCAACCCGAAAAGGCCCCACAAGCTCATCTTTGATGATACCAGCCCAAACCAGTACTCCACCTCCACCTTGCTGGCGTCTGAGTCGGACTGGAGCTCTCTGCCCTTTACCAATCCAGCCACGGGCCCATCCATCTGGCCCATCAAGACTCACTCTCATTTCATCAGTCCATAAAACCTTAGAAAAATCAGTCTTGAGATATTTCTTGGCCCAGTCTTGACGTTTCAGCTTGTGTGTCTTGTACAGTGGTGGTCGTCTTTCAGCCTTTCTTACCTTGGCCATGTCTCTGAGTATTGCACACCTTGTGCTTTTGGGCACTCCAGTGATGTTGCAGCTCTGAAATATGGCCAAACTGGTGGCAAGTGGCATCTTGGCAGCTGCACGCTCGACTTTTCTCAGTTCATGGGCAGTTATTTTGCGCCTTTGTTTTTCCACACGCTTCTTGCGACCCTGTTGACTATTTTGAATGAAACGCTTGATTGTTCGATGATCACGCTTCAGAAGCTTTGCAATTTTAAGAGTGCTGCATCTCTCTGCAAGATATCTCACTATTTTTTACTTTTCTGAGCCTGTCAAGTCCTTCTTTTGACCCATTTTGCCAAAGGAAAGGAAGTTGCCTAACAATTATGCACACCTGATATAGGGTGTTGATCTCATTAGACCACACCCCTTCTCATTACAGAGATGCACATCACCTAATATGCTTAATTGGTAGTAGGCTTTCGAGCCTATACAGCTTGGAGTAAGACAACATGCATAAAGAGGATGATGTGGTCAAAATACTCATTTGCCTAATAATTCTGCACTCCCTGTAAAAGCCTCTCATTTGTTGAGGCAAAATAGGGATTTCCATAAAATAAAACAGTCACATTTAACAGCAGCAGGTGGACAAGGTTTCCAGTGTCAAGTGGCCTATCCATTCACATTTGAGGCTTGCAAGGCAGCAGGCACTGTCTGTATTTAGCATTGCACAACCAAGTGATTGTGCAGCCCCACTCCCTGCCCTTATATATCCTATTGTGAGAATGCAGGGCTTGTCAGTCAGCCCTGATGAATTAGTCCAGGATGATTTAACTCTGCTACCTCTAAACTTTTAGTTTCAGACTTAAATAAACCAACCTGCACCACAAGGACTCCCAAACTATGTTTGCAGCTTGATAAAAAAAGCCCAAAATGTTTTAAACATTTGTATACCAGTGTAGACCAACACATACACTACCTATTTCAATCTTTAAAAGGATATACAACAGGTTGAGATCTGTGCTTATCCTAAAAGGTCTAATTAATTAAAAATGTTAGCATAAAAAATTGTTTAAAAATTGCTGGCAAATAAGCAAAATGAATTACATAGCTAAGCTGCCTGTAGAAGCCAACTCCACCCTCCTTATCAGTGTTTAGACACAGGCATTGTATTTCACAGCTTCTAGGCATGCTCCAGCAGATAATCCCTATGCACTTTTGCATTCTACCAAAAACAATAACATATAGATACAGCCATAGAAGGGAATGTGTGGGGGAAGTTAGAGCTTTACAATTCAGAAACTAAAAAAAAGGGTTAATGGCAAGGCACTGCAGTATAAATTTGGAGGTAAAGTAAATAAAGTACATATTATTATATTTTGTCTCTATCCCAACTTGTTTTATGTCCCTTTAAAATCCACATCATTTTATAACTCAAAACCAGTTATCTAGCAACTTATGTAAAATAATTTTTACCTTAACAGTATGCTTTCAAGGGGTATGTGAACCTTATATATTGCTGGTTTATTTTTGGTAGAAAAGGCCGTGAAGAGGGGCAAGTTAGAACTCATTTGAAAGAGAAGTCTCTTTCACTGTAGATCTTTCACTGGTTATGATTCTTTATTTTTTGTGAAAAAAGTGATACACTCCTTTGTTTGAAAGAGGTAATTCTTCTTTAAATGTAGGGGTCTAGTAGGTATATTCATTTATTGCTTTTCATCTATTGTCTAATAAGTTAGGTGACTTTTACATTATATGTAATAGCTAGCTTGTTAAAGGGATAGTCTATTCAAAATGAAACGTTCCTGATTCAGATAGAGCATGTAGTTTTAAGCAACTTTCTAATTTACTCCTTTTATTAAATTTTCTTCGTTCTCTTGGTATCTTTATTTGAAAAAGCAGGGATGTAAGCTTAGGAGCTGGCTCATTTTTTGTTCAGCATCTGGGTAACGCTTGCTGATGGTTAGCTACATTTAGACACCAATCAGCAAGCGCTAACCAGGTGCTGAACCAAATTCAAATAAAGATACCAAGAGAACGAAGAAAAATTGATAATAGGAGTAAATAGAAAATAGCTTAAAATTGAATGCTCTATCTGAATCATTAAAGTTTAATTTTCACTAGACTATCCCTTTAAGTAGCCCTTATTTGAAAGAGGATATTCGTACATTTTTAATTTTGCTAAATTGTAGAACTTTTTTCTATCTAAAAACATGTACATAATGACTTACTAGGTGTTAGTAAGGTTAAGGAATGCATACAATTAAAAAAAATGGAGCACAGAGTGTATTGGATAAAAACAAATTATGACATTTTCTTACAGAGTTATTTTGTGGCATGTATGACCGCTATCCTGAATCAGATGGATGACCAGCACTATACATTGTACATTGAAACTTTTCAGTCAAGTTCAGATTTGGTGGTAAGTACTATCTTTCAATATATACTTTTTTCTACTTGTACACAATGGAAGGAATCTCAAAGTATAAACTGTAGCTTAGAACATTTATAGATGAAATGAAATAAACTGTACTCAAGGACTTTTCTATCCAACTCCATTGGGCCGATTTATCAATGTCGCTGAATGCCGAAAGCATACGCTGTTGGCATTTAACATTGCAAAAGCAGTTCTGGTGGGTGGTGTCAATCAACCCGATCGTATTTGATCAGGTGGATTGGGGCAGCGGATGGAGCAGCGGTCTTAAGAAGGCTTGCACAGAAACAGGTGTATTTGGCTCCATTCGAGCTGTGATAATCGGCCCGATGTGTTTAAGCTGTTTTAAGAAACGTGTTTCATAAAAAAAAAATATATATATTTTTTTAATTTTTGTTTTTTTAATTTTTTTTGTAATTTTGTATTTTACTCTGAAAAGAGTATTTACTGACATAAGTATGGGGCCAATTCAATAAAATTTGCTGGTCTAGTCGTGGTTTTCCACACTAACAGGGGCAGCTCTCATGAAATTCTATTAAAAAATAGGGGTTGTCTCTGTGAGTGACAAGATGCTTTCCATACACTCCCATAAAAGTTTGCAATGGTGGCCGAAGGACAGATGGAGAAATTGTAATTTTCTTTCCTAAGACATAGAGAGACCATGACATCATTCCAATTACTAGTGGGATATTCACTTCTGGCCAGCAGGAGGAGGCAAAGTGCACCCCAACAAAGCTGTTAAAGGGACACTGAAAACATTTTTTTTTCTTTTGTGATTCAGATAGAGCATGCAATTTTAAGCAACTTTCTAATTTACTCCTATTAGCAAATGTTCTTCATTCTCTTGGTATCTTTATTTGAAAAACAGGAATGTAAGTTTACATGCCGGCCCATTTTTGGTGAACAACCTGGGGTACTTTTCCCTGCAAGCAAGAATTGGGGTTTAGCTGTGTCCTCATCAATCTCTTGAGTAAGAGTAGTGTTGACTTTTAAGCAGTTAGAAAGAGGTGAGGTGGTCCTTGCTTTGTTTTCTAACACATTTGCTGCCCTAGGTTTAGATATCCAGAGTTGGCTACTCTGTTCTTTCTTTTTCTACAGGTCTCTGATAGGAGTATGTGTCCTTTCACACGTTGTGAGCTGTTTTCCTGTCCGGCAGCTGGATATGCAGGTAGGTGCTTTTTGCCTCCTAGGTACTGGAGTCTTGCACTATACATTATGCAATACTTTAATGGGACATATGTAATCCTTTAGTAAGCATTGTTTTGGGCAGTGGGCAGGCACTTGTGGTATGTGGAGACTAAGGGGTTAATATTTTCCTTATGTGTTATGGGACTGTTAACTGTGTAGAAAATTCTTTTTTAATGGGAGTACTTTATTTTAAACGACTGTTTCTGAGGGTAGGAACGCATGCTCTTTTTTTTGGCGCAGTTCTTTTTACTGCCGCTCAAGTGACCTCCCGCTATTCCGTTTGCAAGTCAGAGCGGCGTCATTCCTAAGTAAGCTTTCTGCTGTGGTGGTTGTTTGCTCAAACTACTGGAGATTTTTGGCCTTGGGGATAAAATTTGCAGGTTCAGGTAGGGCACCTTAGACTGTCTGAGGTGTAGAGGTGCAAATTGTGTATTTTTCCCTAATTAGGTCTTGGTGTTTTTTGCGCTAATTTAAAATGACAGTACTTGTTTTTTTGCAAATTACTTTTAGATTTGTTTTTTGCAATTTTCTTTAACTATGGACTCTGAACAGTGGTCTGATTCTTCTATCTTCTGCGGTGTCTGCGGCTTTATCTGCTTTTCCCATGATGGGGAAGCGCAAGAGCAAATCAAAGCATATTTCTGATAAGAAGGTGTCTGTTCCATCTGCTGCTGTGAAGGTTAACCTCCCCCATGAGTCTGATGGGGAGGATACTTCTGAGCTTCTGAGGGGGAAATCTTAGATTCTGACAGTACAAATCCTTTGACTGATTCTGAAGAAATAAACTTAAGCTTTAAGCTTGAACACCTTTGTTTACTTCTAAAGGAGGTACTGGCTACTTTGGACAACTCCGATGCTTCTGTCGCTGTCAACCCTAAAAAATCTAGTAAGCTTATCAAATACTATGATGTTCCTTCCTCTGTGGAAGTGTTTCCTCTTCCAGACCATGTGTTGGAGTTCATTGCACAGGAATGGGATAAGCCAGGGGTTCCTTTTCCCCCCGTCTCCTGTCTTTAAAAAATCTAGTAAGCTTATCAAATACTATGATGTTCCTTCCTCTGTGGAAGTGTTTCCTCTTCCAGACCATGTGTTGGAGTTCATTGCACAGGAATGGGATAAGCCAGGGGTTCCTTTTCCCCCCGTCTCCTGTCTTTAAAAAAATGTTTCCTGTTGCTGACTCCATTTGGGACTCATGGCGCACTGTGCCTAAGGTAGAAGGGGAAATTTCTACTCTGGCCAAGAGAACCAGGATTCCTATAGAGGATTACTGCTCTTTTAAAGATCCCATGGACAAAATGCTGAAGGCTTATTTAAAGAAAATGTATGTTTATCAGGGTTTACAATGGCAAAAAAGATAGCTTATAAAAATTACAGACACACACAAGCAGATGATGATATGAAAATATGGAGACTCCAACAAAAAAAGACTAAGCAGTTAATTAGGAAGGTTAAAGCTCATGCAGAAGAGAAGATAGCACAGTCAGTAAAACATGGGGACAAAACATTCTTTAGATATATCAGTGAAAGAAGAAAAAATAAGGTAGGAATAGTAAAATTGAAATCAGTTGATGGTAGAATAATAGAAGGAGATAAGCAGATTGCAGACTGTCTCAATGATTACTTCTGTTCTGTTTTCACTAAAGATTGTGAAGATACAATGTCTACATTAAGGGATGCAACGCAAAATAGAAACAAGCTTAACAGTAATCTTTTTACAGAGGATGAGGTTTTGTTAGCATTATCAAAAATAAATGTTACAAAGGCAGTGGGTCCTGATAATATTCATCCAAGGGTTTTAAAAGAACTTCGATCAGTGCTAACTGTCCCATTAACTGATCTGTTTAATCAGTCACTATTAACAGGAGCTGTCCCAGATGATTGGAGAATAGCAAATGTAATACCCCTTCATAAAAAGGGCAGTAGAGAAGAATCTGGCAACTACAGGCCAGTTAGTTTAACTTCAGTAGTAGGGAAATTAATGGAAAGCCTCTTAAAAGAAAGAATTATGACTTACATAAAGACAAACAATTTAGAGGACCAAAATCAGCATGGTTTTACTTCAGGGAGATCATGTCAGACTAATCTAATTGACTTTGATTATGTAACAAAAGTATTAGACAAGGGAGGAGCAGTTGATGTAGCATATCTAGATTTCAGCAAAGCATTTGACACCGTCCCACACAATAAACTTATTCACAAACTATATCTCCTTGGTCTAGATTCAAAAATTGTGAACTGGGTGGAATGCTGGCTTAAGGACAGAAAACAAAGTGTCTTAGTAAATGGAGTTCATTCAGCAGAGGGGGCTGTTACTAGTGGTGTTCCTCAGGGGTCAGTTCTGGGGCCTGTTTTGTTTAACATATTTATCTGCGATATCAGCAAAGGGCTACAGGGGAAAGTATGTCTCTTTGCAGATGATACAAAAATTTGCAACAGAGTGGATGTTCCAGGGGGGGTAGACAAAATGAGAAGTGATATACAACAATTGGAGGATTGGACAAATGACTGGGGTCTAAAGTTTAACACAGCAAAGTGTAAAATAATGCATTTAGGGAAGAAAAATCCAAATGTTAATTACAGACTCAATGACACTTTACTGACTGTTACAGACGAGGAACAGGACTTGGGAATTATTATTTCAGATGATTTAAAACTTAGTAAACAATGTAGTAATGCAGCGAGTAAGGCTAGCAGAATGCTTGGATGTATTGGTAGAGGTATTTGCAGCAGAAATAGTAAGGTTCTTATGCCACTTTATAGATCATTAGTTAGGCCTCATCTTGAGTATTGTGTGCAGTTCTGGAGACCATATCTTCAGAAGGATATTAACAAACTTGAATCTGTGCAAAGGAGGGCTACCAAAATGGTACATGGTCTAAAAAATAAAACTTACCAGGATAGGCTCAATGACCTAAATATGTATACCTTAGAGGAGAGAAGGGAAAGAGGTGATATGATAGCAACTTTCAAGTACATTAAAGGGTTTAGTAAAACTGAGGCTGTGGGTATTTTACATAAAATGGAAAATTCAAGAACAAGGGGTCATGAGCTCAAGCTAAAGGGTAGTAGATTCAGAAGTAATTTGAGGAAGCACTTCTTTACAGAAAGAGTGATTGATTTATGGAATAAACTTCCTCAAGAGGTAGTAGCAACAAACACTGTGGGGGACTTTAAAAATGCATGGGACAAGCATAGGGCTATCCTACGAACTAGATAAGTTTATACTGTTAGGTAAGGTCGGGCAGACTTGCTGGGCCTATGGCTCTTATCTGCCGTCAATATCTATGTTTCTATGTTTCTAACCTGCAGTTTGTATTGCCACGGTAACAAGTGCAGAATCTTATTGGTGTGATGCTTTGTCTGAATTTATTTTAGAGGAGACTCCATTAGAGGAGATCCAAGATAGGATTAAGGCTCTCAAACTGGCCAATTCCTTTATCTCTGATGCTAACATGCAAGTCATTCGACTAGGAGCCAAGATGTCTGGCTTTACTGTTTTAGCCGCAGGGCTCTGTTGCTAAAATCTTGGTCAGCTGATGTTACCTCCAAGGAATGTCAAAATTCTAAATTTTGCTCCTTTCATAACTTCAAGTGTCAAAAGTCTTCCTCTACCTCCTCCAAACCGGAGCAGTCTAAGTCCTCCTAGAAATCCAATCAGACTTGGAATAAGGGGAAACAATCAAGGAAGCCTTTTTCTGAGACTAAGTCAGCATAAAGGGTCTGTCCCCGGTCCGGGACTGGATCAAGGGGGGTGCAGACTTTTCTTGTTTCAACAAGCTTGAATAAACAATGTCCCAGACCCTTGGGCTGTGGACATAGTATCTCAGGGTTACAAAACAGAATTCAAGTCTTGTCCTCCCAGGGGAAGATTTCTCCTCTCAAGGTTATCTGCGGATCAAGTAAAAAGAGAGGCATTCTTAAGCTGGTCCCAGTAAGGGAACAGGGTCTAGGATTCTATTCAAATCTGTTTGGGGTTCCCAAAAAAGAGGGAACTTTTTGTCCCATTTTAGACCTAAAGTGTCTCAACAAATTTCTCAGGGTACCGTCCTTCAAAATGGAAACCATTTGTTCCATCCTTTTTTTGGTCCAAGAGGGTCAGTTCATGACGACCATAGACCTGAAGGACACGTATCTTCATGTTCCCATCCACAGGGATCATCACCAGTTCCTGAGATTCGCTTTTCTAGACAAGCGCTTTCAATTTGTTGCTCTCCCTTTTGGCCTTGCCACAGTTCCCAGTTGTCAGGTCTCAGGGAATTGTGGTGGCACTTTACCTGGATGACATATTGGTTCAGGCACAATCTTTTCCACTAGCAAACTCTCATACAGAGATCTTTTCTACGTTCCCACAGATGGAAACTGAATCTGAAGAAGAGTTCCTTTGTTCCAACTATAAGGGTGTGTTTCTTAGAGACCATCATAGAATCCCTATCTATGAAGATTTTTCTGATGGAGGTCAGAAAATCTAAACTTTTCTCCTCATGCCTCTTTTTACAGTATACTGTTCGGCCATCAGTGGCTCAATGCATGGAGGTAATTGGTCTGATGGTCGCTTCCATGGACATCATTCCCTTTGCTTGATTCCATTTAAGAGCTCTTCAATTATGCATGCTCATACAATGGAACGGAGACAATTCGATCCATCTCAGAGGATAGATCTGGACCAGTTGACAAGAGACTCTCGCATGGTGGATTTTTCAGGATCATCTGTCTCAGGGCACATGCTTCCAGAGACCCTCCTGGGTAATTGTGACCATGGACGCCAGCCTGCTAGGCTGGGGAGCAGTCTGGGACTCATTAAAGGCTCAGGGCCTATGGACTCAAGAGGAGTTTTCTCTCCCCATATACATCTTGGAGTTTAGAGTGATCTTCAATGCCCTGATGTCTTGACATCAGTTGTCCTTAGCCCGGTTTATCAGATTTTCCAGTTGGACAGCATTACCTCAGTGGCTTACATCAACCACCAGGGAGGAACTCAGAGTTCCTTGGCCATGAAGGAGGTGGCTCGGATTATTCAGTGGGCAGAAGTTCACAATTGTCTTCTATCTGCAATCCACATTCCAGGAGTGGACAACTGGGAGGTGGATTTTCTGAGCAGACAAACCTTTCATCCAGGGGAGTGGGCTTTCCATTCAGAGGTGTTCTCCAGGTTAACCCTCAAGTGGGGGGTGCCGGAGTTGGATCTGATGGTATCTCGTAAGAACACCAAGCTTTCAAGATATGGTTCAAGGTCAAGAGATCCTCAGGCCACCCTGATAGATGCTCTGGTGGTTCCTTGGGTCGTCGGTCTAGCATACCTGTTTCCTCCACTTGCACTCCTTCCACGAGTCATTGCTCATATCAAGCAGGAGAGAGCATCTGTAATTTTAATAGCTCCTGCATGGCCTTGCAGGATCTGGTTTGCAGACCTAGTGAAGATGTCATCTCTTCCTCCTTGGAGGTTACCTCTGAGGAAGGACCTTCTAATTCAGGGTCCTTTCCTTCGTCCAAATCTTGTTTCTCTAAAGCTGACTGCATGGAGATTGAAAGCTTAGTTCTGGCTAAGCATGGGTTTTCTGAGTCAGCCATTGATACCATGCTTGAGGCTTGCAAGCCTGTTACACATAACATTTACCATAAGGTATGGCGCAAATACCTTGGACTTCTCTTGGAGTAGGGTCAGGATTCCTAGAATTTTGTCTTTTCTCCAAGAAGGTCTGGAGAAAGGGTTGTCAATTAGTTCTCTGAAAGGTCAGATTCCTGCATAATCTATTATTTTGCATAAGCATCTGGTGGATGTGCCAGATGTTCAATCCTTTTGTCAGGCCCTGGTCAGAATCAGGCCTGTGTTTAAACCTGTTGCTCCTCCTTTGAACCTTAACCTAGTTCTTAGAGTTTTGCAGCAGGCTCTGTTTGAGTCAATGCATTCTGTAGATATTAAGTTGCTATCTTGGAAAGTTTTGTTTCTTATTGCTATTTCTTCTGCTCGCAGAGTTTCTGAACTCTCGACTCTACAGTGCGATTTGCCTTACCTTATTTTTCATGCAGATAAGGCGGTCCTTCGTACTAAATTTGGGTTTCTTCCTAAGGTGGTTTCTGATAGAAATATTAATCAGGAAATTGTTGTTCCTTCTCTCTGTCCTAATCCTTCTTCTCAAAAGGAACGTCTGTTTCATGACTTGGATGTTGTGCATGCTCTTAAATTCTACCTACAGGCTACTAAGTATTTTTGCCAGTCTTCTGCCCCGTTTGTTTGTTTCTCAGGAAAGCGTAAGGGTCAGAAGGCCAACACTACTTCTCTGTTTCTCTGGTTGAGAAGTATGATTCGTTTTGCTTATGAGACTGTTGGACAGCTGAGAGATTTACGGCTCATTCCACTAGGGCTGTCTCCTCTACTTGAGCTTTCAAAATGAAGCTTCTGTGGAACAGATTTGCAAGGCGGCAACATAGTCCTCTCTGCATACTTTTTCCAAATTTTCCAAAGTTGATACTTTTGCCTCGGTGAGGCCTTTTTTGGTAGAAAGGTTCTTCAAGCGGTGGTGCCTTCTGTTTAGGTCTGCCTGTCATGTTCTCCCTCCCTGGTTCATTTTTTTCCTCTAGCTAGGGTATTGGTTCCCACTAGTAATTGGAATGATGTTTGTGGACTCTCTCATGTCTTAGGAAATAAAATATAAATGTATGCTTACCTAATAAATCTCTTTCTTTCCGGACATGTAGAGTCCACAACCCTACCCTTAAGATTAGACAGTATTTTTTACTAAACCTCAGGCACCTCTACACCTTTGTGTTATCGTCCTTTTCCATTTCCTTTCGGCTGAATGACTGGGTTATGGGTAAGGGAAGTGACACTTAACAGCTTTGCTGGGGTGCTCTTTGCCTCCTACTGCTGGCCAGGAGTGAATATCCCACTAGTAATTGAAATTATGTTGTGGACTCTCCATGTCCAGAAAGAAAGTAATTTATCAGGTAAGCATAAATTTTATTTTTTTATGCATGGGGTTATCTTTCAGAATAATTAGTGTTTCTCCAACATTGGTGTGTCCGGTCCACGGCGTCATCCTTACTTGTGGGAATATCTCTTCCCCAACAGGAAATGGCAAAGAGTCCCAGCAAAGCTGGCCATATAGTCCCTCCTAGGCTCCGCCCACCCCAGTCATTCTCTTTGCCGTTGCACAGGCAACATCTCCACGGAGATGGTTAAGAGTTTTTTGGTGTTTAAATGTAGTTTTTTATTCTTCTATCAAGTGTTTGTTATTTTAAAATAGTGCTGGTATGTACTATTTACTCTGAAACAGAAAAGGATGAAGATTTCTGTTTGTGAGAGGAAGATGATTTTAGCAGACAGTAACTAAAATCGATTGCTGTTTCCACATAGGACTGTTGAGATGAAGTAACTTCAGTTGGGGGAAACAGTTAGCAGACTTTTCTGCTTAAGGTATGACTAGACATATTTCTAACAAGACCATGTAATGCTGGAAGGCTGTCATTTCCCCTCATGGGGACCCGGTAAGCATTTTCTTCGTCAAGCAAACAGAATAAAGGGCTTAATATGGCTATAAAACTGGTAGACACTTTTATGGGCTAAATCAATTGCTTTATTGGGCATTTTATACATGTTTATGCTGATAATTCACATTTATAAACTTGGGGAACATTTTTTAACGGCAGGTACTATGTTAGACACCTTTTCCAGTCAGGGAGGGCCTTCCCAGTTGTAGGCTGAGCCTCATTTTCGCGCCATTACTGCGCAGTTGTTTTTTGAGAGCAAGACATGCAGATGCATGTGTGAGGATCTGAAAGTAGCTGGAAAAGTTTCTAGAAGGCGTCACTTGGTATCGTATTCCCCTCTGGGCTTGGTTAGGTCACAGCAAAGGCTATAGCTGGGACTGTATAGGTTTTTAAATTTGTAAACGGCTCCGGTTCCGTTATTTTAAGGGTTAAAGCTCTGAAAATTGGGTGTGCAATACTCTTAATGCTTTAAGACACTGTGGTGAAATTTTGGTAATTTTTTAACAATTCCTTCATACTTTTTCACATATTCATTAATAAAGTGTTTTCTGTTTAAAATTTAAAGAGACAGTAACGGTTTTGTTTTAAAACGTTTTTTGTGCTTTATTGACAAGTTTAAGCCTGTTTAACATGTCTGTGCCTTCGGATAAGCTATGTTCTATATGTATAAAAGCCAATGTGTCTCCCCATTTAAATTTGTGTGATAATTGTGCCATAGCGTCCAAACAAAGTAAGGACAGTACTGCCACAGATAATGAAATTGCCCAAGATGATTCCTCAGATGAGGGGAGTAAACATGATACTACATCATCTCCTACTGTGTCTACACCAGTTTTGCCCACGCAGGAGGCCTCTAGTACATCTAGCGCGCCAATGCTTATTACCATGCAACAATTGACGGCTGTAATGGATAACTCCATAGCAAATATTTTATCCAAAATGCCTACATATCAGAGAAAGCGCGATTGCTCTGTTTTAAACACTGAAGAGCAGGAGGGCGCTGATGATAATTGTTCTGTCATACCCTCACACCAATCTGAAGTGGCAATGAGGGAGGTTTTTGTCAGATGGGGAAATTTCAGATTCAGGAAAAATTTCTCAACAAGCTGAACCTGATGTTGTGACATTTAAATTTAAATTAGAACATCTCCGCGAACTGCTTAAGGAGGTGTTATCTACTCTGGATGATTGTGACAACTTGGTCATTCCAGAGAAATATGCAAGATGGACCAAGTTCCTAGAGGTTCCGGTGCACCCCGACGCTTTTCCTATACCCAAGCGGGTGGCGGACATAGTGAATAAGGAGTGGGAAAAAGGCCCGGCAATACCTTTTGTTCCCCCCCCCCTATATTTAAGAAATTATTTCCTATGGTCGACCCCAGAAAGACTTATGCAGACAGTCCCTATGGTCCGAGGGGGGCAGTTTTCTACTCTAAACATGCGCACTACTATTCCTATCGAGGATAGTTGTGCTTTCAAAGATCCTTGGATAAAAAATGAGGAGGGTTTGCTTAAAAAGATTTTTGTACAGCAAGGTTACCTTCTACAACCCCATTTCGTGCAGTTGTTCCTATCACTAACAGCAGCGTGGTTCTGGTTCGAGGAACTAGAAAAGTCGCTCAGTAGAGAGACTCCATATGAGGAGGGTTATGGACAGAGTTCACGCACTTAAGTTGGCTAACTCTTTTATTTTAGATGGCCGCTTTGCAATTAGCTAGATTAGCGGCGAAAAATTCAGGGTTTGCAATCGTGGCGCGCCAGAGCGCTTTGGCTAAAGTCTTGGTCAGCGGATGTGTCATCCAAGACAAAATTGCTTAACATTCCTTTCAAAGGTAAAACTCTATTTGGACCAGAATTGAAAGAGATTATCTCAGACATCACTGGGGGAAAGGGCCACGCCCTTCCACAAGATAGGCCTTTCAAGGCCAAGAATAAGTCTAATTTTCGTTCCTTTTGCAATTTCAGGAACGGACCGGCCTCTAATTCTGCATCCTCTAAGCAAGAGGGTAATGCCTCACAACCCAAACCAGCCTGGAAACCGAAGCAAGGCTGGAACAAGGGTAAGCAGGCCAAGAAGCCTGCTGCTGCTAACAAAACAGCATGAAGGAGTAGCCCCCGATCCGGGACCGGATCTAGTAGGGGGGCAGACTCTCTCTCTTTTGCTCAGGCTTGGGCAAGAGATGTTCAGGATCCCTGGGCACTAGAAATAGTTTCTCAGGGTTATCTTCTGGAATTCAGGGTACTAACCCCCAAGGGGAAGGTTCCACATGTCTCACTTATCCTAAAACCAAATAAAGAGACAGGCGTTCTTACATTGTGTAGAAGACCTGTTAAAGATTGGGAGTGATACACCAGTTCCAATAAAAGGAACAAGGAATGGGATTTTATTCAAATCTGTTCGTATGTTCCCAAAAAAGAGGGGAACACTTTCAGACCAAGATTTGGATTTTTTTGAAGATCCTAAACAAATTTCTCAGGGTACCATCGTTCAAGATGGGAAACCATTTCAAACGATTCTACCACTATCCAGGGAAGGTCAATTTATGACTACCGTGGATCTAAAGGATGCGTACCTACATATTCCTATCCACAAAGAACATCATCAGTTCCTAAGGTTCGCCTTTCTGGACAAACATTACCAGTTTGTGGCCCTCCCTTTCGGGTTAGCCACTGCTCCAAGGATTTTCACAAAGGTACTAGGGTCCCCTTCTAGCGGTTCTAAGACCGAGGGGCATTGCGAGTAGTACCTTACTTGGACGACATTCTAATACAAGCGTCGTCCCCTGTCAAAAGCAAAGGCTCATACAGACATCGTTCTGGCCTTTCTCAGATCACACGGATGGAAGGTGAACATAGAAAAAAGTTCTCTGTCTCCGTCAACAAGAGTTCCCTTCTGGGAACAATAATAGATTCCTTAGAAATGAGGATTTTTCTGACAGAGGTCAGAAAGTCAAAACTTCTAAGCACTTGTCAAGTTCTTCATTCTGTTCCACGTCCTTCCATAGCGCAAGTGCATGGAAGTAGTAGGGTTGATGGTTGCAGCAATGGACATAGTTCCTTTTGCACGAATTCATCTAAGACCATTACAACTGTGCATGCTCAAACAGTGGAATGGGGACTATACAGACTTGTCTCCAATGATTCAAGTAGATCAGAAGACCAGAGATTCACTCCGTTGGTGGCTGACCCTGGACCATCTATCCCAGGGGAATGAGCTTCCGCAGACCAGAGTGGGTCATAGTGGGCTGGGGCGTGGTCTGGAATCCCTGAAAGCTCAGGGACTATGGTCTCGGGAAGAGTCTCTTCTCCCGATAAACATTCTGGAACTAAGAGCGATCTTCAATGCTCTCAGGGCTTGGCCCTCAGCTAGCAAAGGCCAGATTCATAAGATTCCAATCAGACAACATGACGACCGTTGCGTATATCAATCATCAGGGGGAACAAGAGTTCCCTGGCGATGAAATGGGCAGAGGATCACTCCTGCCACCTATCTGCGATCCACATCCCAGGTGTGGAAAACTGGGGAAGCGGATTATCTGAGTCATCAGACATTCCATCCAGGGGAGTGGGAACTCCACCCGGAGATCTTTGCCCAACTAACTCAATTATGGGGCATTCCAGACATGGATCTGATGGCGTCTCGTCAGAACTTCAAGGTTCCTTGCTACGGGTCCAGATCCAGGGATTCCCAAGGCGACTCTAGTAGATGCACTAGTAGCACCTTGGACCTTCAACCTAGCTTATGTATTTCCACCGTTTCCCTCTCATTTCCCGGCTGGTAGCCATGATCAAACAGGAGAGGGCCTCGGTGATATTGATAGCTCCTGCGTGGCCACGCAGGACTTGGTATGCAGACCTGGTGAATATGTCATCGGTTCCACCATGGAAGCTACCTTTGAGACAGGACCTTCTTGTTCAGGGTCCATTCGAACATCCAAGATCTGGTCTCCCTCCACGCTGACGGCTTGGAGATTGAACGCTTGATTCTATCAAAGCGTGGGTTTTCAGATTCTGTGATAGATACTCTGGTTCAGGCCAGAAACCGGTTAATAGAAAGATTTACCATAAAATATGGAAAAGATTATATCTGTTGGTGTGAATCCAAAGGATTCCCATGGAATAAGATCAAAATTCCTAAGATTCTCTCCTTTCTACAAGAAGGTTTGGAGAAAGGATTATCTGCAAGTTCTCTAAAGGGACAGATCTCTGCTTTATCTGTCTTACTACACAAAGACTGGCAGCTGTGCCAGATGTTCAAGCATTTGTCTCAGGCTCTGGTTAGGATCAAGCCTGTTTACAGACCTTTGACTCCTCCATGGAGTCTAAATCTAGTTCTTTCAGTTCATCAAGGGGTTCCGTTTGATCCTTTACATTCCATAGATATTAAGTTACTATCTTGGAAAGTTTTGTTTTTGGTTGCTATTTTCTTCTGCTAGAAGAGTGTCAGAGTTATCTGCTCTGCAGTGTTCTCCGCCCTATCTGGTGTTCCATGCAGATAAGGTGTTTGGTACTAAGCCTGGTTTTCTTCCAAAGGTTGTTTCTAACAAGAATATTAACAGGAGATAGTTTGTACCTTCTTTATGTCCGAATCCAGTTTCAAGAAGGAACGTTGTTACACAATTTTGGACATAGTCCATGCTCTAAAATTCTATTTAGAGGCTACAAAAGATTTCAGACAAACATCTTCTTTGTTTGTTATCTATTCTGGTAAAAGGAGAGGTCAAAAAGCGACTTCTACCTCTCTTTCCTTTTGGCTTAAAAGCATCATCCGATTGGCTTATGAGACTGCCGGACGGCAGCCTCCTGAAAGAATCACAGCTCACTCCACTAGGGCTGTGGCTTCCACATGGGCCTTCAAGAACGAGGCTTCTGTTGACCAGATATGTAAGGCAGCGACTTGGACTTCACTGCACACTTTTGCCAAATTTTACAAATTTGATACTTTTGCTTCCTATTTTTGGGAGAAAGGTTTTGCAAGCCGTGGTGCTTTCCGTTTAGGTAACCTGATTTGCTCCCTCCCTTCATCCGTGTCCTAAAGCTTTGGTATTGGTTCCCACAAGTAAGGATGACGCCGTGGACCGGACACACCAATGTTGGAGAAAACAGAATTTATGCTTACCTGATAAATTACTTTCTCCAACGGTGTGTCCGGTCCACGGCCCTCCCTGGTTTTTTAATCAGGTCTCGATGAATTATTTTCTCTAACTACAGTCACCACGGTACCATATGGTTTCTCCTATATTTTTCCTCCTGTCCGTTGGTCGAATGACTGGGGTGGGCGGAGCCTAGGAGGGACTATATGGCCAGCTTTGCTGGGACTCTTTGCCACTTCCTGTTGGGGAAGAGATATTCCCACAAGTAAGGATGACGCCATGGACCGGACACGCCGTTGGAGAAAGTAATTTATCAGGTAAGCATAAATTCTGTTTTTGAGTATTTTGGTGAAAACTCGCCACCTTTTAACTGGTGAGAAGAAAACAGTGAGAACTGTAGTGCGAAATTTGTTTATAGAATTTACAATGGGATTTGAGACAATGTAATATATGCCCATGGAACGCCCATTTTACAAAAAACAACAAAATTTATATTTTGTATTTTGTACTTAGAACTACAAATTTATTTGAGTTTTTTGCACATCCAGTGTACTTAAATTAAAATTTACAGTATGAATATTTAATTTGATTTATTGCTGTGTAATTTACATAAAAATTTTACATTTTTGATAAATTAAATTTTTTGGGGAACAATTTTCTTAAATTTTTGAGGCATTTTAACAATACAATTTTTTATTTTCAAACTACAAATTTAGGGCTAGATTACGAGTGGAGTGCAATGAAATGCTCCCTCTCTAGCGTATACTATGCTAGATGGAGGCTTTTTGCGTGCATTGGGTTGCACTCGTATTACAAGTTGAAAGTAAAAAGTTTGAGCGCAAGCTTAAACCAGAGGCACGCTAAAAAAATTATCTTGTCCACATTTGCTTCTCTCATAGACTTCAATGAAGTGCAAAAACTGCAAAAAAAAACCCAAAAAAACAACTAACAACCATTCTCGCGAGCTAACCCGACCGCGTATATTTATGAATGCTAAACCTAACTTGAAATATTAATATTTTACATCCCAATTTTGCTCACATACAAGAATATGTTCTTTGTTTTCTTAAATATATATATATATATATATATATATTATATATACCTTATATATACCTATATATCTATTCCTATAATAAAAATGATTAAACATACTGTCAAAAATATAGATATAGTCTATGAATTATTTATAACTAGTCCTAAAGCCCGTTCACACGGGCCGTGTGGTTTATTTTTATTTTTATATTCTCTCTCCTCTCTCCCCTCTTTCTCCCCCCTGTCTCTCTCACTCTCTCCCCCTGTCTCTCTCACTCTATCCCCCCGGTCTCTCTCACTCTCACTCCCCTGTCTCACTCTCACTCTCACTCCCCTGTCTCTCTCTCACTCCCCTGCTCTCTCTCCTCCCCCCTGTCTCTCTCTCCTCCCCCTGTCTCTCTCTCTCTCCCCTGTCTGTCTCTCTCTCTCCCCTCTCTCTCTCTCCCCCCCTGTCTCTCTCTCTCCCCCCCTGTCTCTCTCTCTCCCCCCTGTCTCTCTCACCCTCTCCCCTGTCTCCCTCTCCCCCCCCCTGTCTCTCTCACCCTCTCCCCCTGTCTCCCTCTCCCCTGCTTCTCTCTAACCCTCTCCCCTGTTCTCCCTCTCCCCTTGTTCTCTCTCGCCCTCTCCCCCTGTCTCCCTCTCCCCTTTTGGTTATGTCTTCCTCTCTCCCTTCCCCCTGTCTCCCTTCCCCTGTCTCTCTCTCCCTCTCCCTCCTGGTCTCCCTCTCCCCTGCTCTCTTCACCCTCTCCCCTGTCTACCTCATCCCCTAGTCTCCCTCTCCCCCTGTCTCCCTCTCCCCTGTCTCTCTCACCCCTCTCCCTGTCTCCCTCTCCCCCGCTGTCTCCCTCTCCCCTGTCTCCCTCTCCCCTGTCTCTCTCTCCTCTCCCCCTGTCTCTCTCTCCTCTCCCCTTGTCCCCCTGTCTCCCTCTCTCCCCTGTCTCCCCTCTCCCCTCTCTCCCTCTCCCCCTCCTCTCCCTCTCCCCTCTCTCCCTCTCCCCTCTCTCCCTCTCCCCTCTCTCCCTCTCCCCCTCTCTCCCTCTCCCCCTGTCTCCCTCTCCCCCTGTCTCCCTCTCCCCTCTCTCCCCTCTCCCCTCCTCCCCTCTCCCCCTCTCCCCTCTCTCCCCTCTCTCCCTCCTCCCCCTCTCTCCCTCTCCCCCTCTCTCCCTCTCCCAATCTCTCCCTCTCCCCTCTCTCCTCTCCCCTCTCTCCCTCTCCCCCTCTCTCCCTCTCCCCTGTCTCCCTGTCACCACTCTCCCTCTCTCCCTCTCCCCCTTGTCTCCCTCTCCCCTGCCTGTCTCCCTCTCCCCTGCCTGTCTCCCTCTCCCCATGCCTGTCTCACCTCTCCCCTGTCTCCCTCTCCCCTGTCTCCCTCTCCCCCTGTCTCCCTCTCCCCTGTCTCCTCTCCCCCTGTCTCCCTCTCCCCCTCTCCCCTCTCTCCCTCTCTCCTGTCTCCCTCTCCCCTGTCTCCCCTCTCCCCTGTCTCCCTCTCCCCTGTCTCTCTCACCCTCTCCCCTGTCTGTCTCTCCTCTCCCCTGTCTGTCTCTCCCCTCTTCCCCTGTCTGTCTCTCCCCTCCTCCCCTGTCTCCCTCTCTCCCTCTCCCCTGTCTCTGATCAGCTGCTTTCAACGGCTATTTGCTAAGTGGGTTGTCAACGGCTAGTGCGAGGGTGTGTGATAGGCGGCTAGGCTAGTTGCGTGGGTTCGCTGTGCGCTGTGCGCATTGAGTGATAGGCTAGTAGGCTAAGTGGGTTGTCAACGGCTAGTGCGAGGGTGTGATAGGCGGCTAGGGTTCGCGTGCGCGTGCGCGTTGGCTCAAATCAGTTTTGTGAGTGTGCGTGCGCAGCAAGGGGGGTCAAACATGCTAAGTGGGTTGCGCGTGCGATCAACAGCTGGCCAAGGGTGCGCGTGCGATCAGCGGCAAGAGTTTGTCTGAACTGCGCATGACGGCTTCAGACAAACTCTTGTCTTTTATAATATAGGATATTTTACAGTATGTTTAATAATTTTTGTTAATATTTTATTTTTAATATTTCAATATTGCGCCTTAAGATTGCTATGTTTTCATGTTTGCTAACCCGACTATGTTAAATCTAAATCGTGAAACCCAATGCGCAAAACCCATATTTCACATTCCTATGTTCTTTACTTAGAAAATAATGTACTTTTTAGTACATCCAAGGTCAGTTCAAAACCAGTTTATTGGCAGAGTGCAGGTACAAAGGTGAAGCCAGGACATTAACATCTGACGCGTTTCGCGCATGCGCACATGCGCTTCATCAGAGGTCTGATATATATATATATATATATGATTTTGTTCATGTAAAATACATATCTATACCTAAATAGCTATAGGAATAGATATACAGGTATAGGTATATACAGAAATATATAGAAATATGTATTTACGATAAATAGGACATTAGCTTGTAAGTGAAGAACATTGGAATGTTAAATATGTACTTTAAATATACAGTAAAACATATAAATACATATGTACACACAAATAAACACATATATGCATGCATGCACATATTTTGACAGATGTATGTATGTATCTCTATGTTAAAGCTCATTGCAGGTCTTTTTTTTCTAACACCTGAGACCTCATATCTTTCAGCCCTTGTAACTTTTTAATGCAATATTTTTTTTTTAAATATTTTTTTATGTTTTTTGTGCAACTTTTTTGTTTTGCATAAAAAGTTAACCAGAGCTCTGAAGTCGCGCTAACCAGACACGTGTTAATTTCGACTGTGCTCAAGCGAACTTATTTACTTTCAATATGCCCGCTATTTCTAACGCATGCAAACAAACACAAATACCCCTTATTGCTCGAGCACAACAGTTAGCTTGCCACTCATAATCTTGCCCTTACTTGTGCACTTTTATAATGTATTCATTTCCCCATATGAAAATGCAGTATACTCCCCTTAGCGGGATACCCTGTTTTCAGTGGCTTTATAGAATTTCACCAGGAAAATAGAAGAGCAGGTAAGCATTATTATAGAATCTCTCCAGCCCAGAGAACTTAATAGTCCTGGAAATAATAATGTAATAAACCGGTTTAAGTACAAAACTAGACAATTTCTGTAACTAAAATAAAATATGAATACTATTAAATTAAATTAATGCATTAAATGCAGATTTAGCTTTGGTAACTGTTGATATATTTTATTATGTACTTATACCTTTTATTTTTAATAATACTTTTTTTTTCTATGTGCTCATTGCATTTAAAATGTGTAATATAAATTACTACATTAATGCTGATTAACCAAGATCAATTAAGTATGACTTTTACCATCTTGATTAAGACTTACAAATCATTATAAATATTTGTTTAAAGTAATATTGATCTTAGGTCAACCAAATCAATACTGTGACTTTGATGCATGTCTTGATGTTTTGAGACATTGATTAATATTGCTTTCCATGTCTCTTGTTTTTTAAAGTTTGATTATGTGTATGTTCTGTATGTGCCTTTTATATTTGCAATTTTAGAATTTTAGTTATTGCTAATAGTTATTCTATTTCTTGTCTTTATAAACCAAATTTTGTATGAGAAAAAATAATAATTCACTCCATATAAAGTTTTTTTTTTAGTATAAAAAAACTACCACTTATTTATCCCTGATGATATGCAGATATTATTAAAGTTGCTTTCACATTTACACTACTTTTTCGGGAACAAACAAATGTCAATAGTTAGTAAATGAAGAATTTCATATAGTGCTTACCAGCCATGATCATGACAACTAGGAAAATGTTCCTTTTTTAATGTTTCATCATCATGTTTTGCAAAATGCAGTTTCATAAGTAAACTGGGTTGGATTTATAAAAATATTCAATGGTAATCACTTTAGCCTCAACCTTAAAATTGTTGTGCATTCTGCTAAATCATTGTCTGGTTGAGAGTATTAGATATACAGTAGTCCATTATTGCTTAGACTTTTGAAATCTGTGTGTGGGTCAGGGGGGGGGGGCGCAGTTATAAAGCCACATAAGACTTTACTCCTACTTAATAATAATAGTGGCTTATAATGTACTTTAGGCTTCACTGAAACAAAAATATCACTTAACCAGCCTATAACTCCACTTAGCAATTTACTGTCACTGTTTTAACTTTGCTTTGGAGTGAACTACTATAGACAAAATAAATTACTAGATTTTTTTTCTTTTTATTGCCACTAACAACAGGATAGTAGGCAAAATATCCTTCTGGTTTAAGAAGTACATTAATTATGGGTTAAGTAACTTAAGCAGGAAGTTTCAGGGATTCATTACCATACTTAATTTGACATCCCTCAGTCACTATAACTGTAATATAATGCCCACTATTTCCCTTTAATAACACAGGCTAAAGATTATAAGTAGGCACAATTTAAGAGCTGGGTTTTTTTGTTTAGTTTTTTTGTTTGTCTTGGAATTTGAGAATAAAAATAAAATGCCTACTCTCTTTGTCTCCTCAATAAAAGTCTAGATTTAAAAAAAATAAAAATAAAAATATTTGTCCACTTTATGACCACTTGGGTGCTTTAATTTCCATCCTGGACTGTAAAAACCTCACCCCTGGGACTTGTTAACTCTATTTCTAAGCTTTCCTATACTGATCACAACCTCATGCAAGCCTCAATTCTTTAGACCTGATTATGGATTTTTGTCTTAAAAATGTGGGAATAATTTAAAATTGTTTGAAAAGCACTGGCCCTGGAGAAAATAACAAATAAATATTATGGAAAGATTGGCTAACGTAGTGTAATTCTCAAAAGAAAATTAAGCTGAAGAAAGATTACAAATGACATTTTATAAATATTAAAAAATGCTATCAGTATATAGGGGTGGCCCTAGGGCAAAATTTGAGACATGCTACATGCTTGCAGGTGTCATTTCCAACAAAATCAAATCCCTTCCAGTGTCAAGAAAACATTGACAACAATTATTTTTTTATATATATATATATATATACTATATATATATATATATATATATATAAAACCAAAATTCATTAAAATTATGGGGAAGATAAAAATGGAAATTAAAATCCACCATGCCTAAAAATTAAATCAATATAAATATTTGCATAGGAAATTAGCACATCTAGGCAAGATTCCCTGCTGGCTTTTTCCCAGAAATACCTCATATACAATGTTACCAATGCACAAGATAATTCTGTGTAAGATATGCAAATTAGATATGCAAATTCTCATTTTTTTTTGCTTCAAAATACTGTTTTTAACACAGCTATCCTTTTAACAGGATTATTGCAGCAAACCAGAAATCACTCACTAGACAGCCTGTTTCGTTCTTTTTGGAAATCATCAGTAGGAGATAGATTTCTGGTTGCTGCATTGGTAAAGCTATTTTCAAGGTTAAACCAAAATTCATTAAAATTATAGGGGGAGATAAAAAACTGAAATTAAAATCCTCCATGTCTCAAAATTAAATCAATATAAATATTTGCATAGGAAATTAGCACATCTAGGCAAGATTCCCCACTTGTTTTTCCCCAGAAATACCTCATATACAATGTTACCAATGCACAAGAGGTTTGCTGCAATAATCCTGTTAAAAGGATAGCTGTGTTTAAACAGTATTTTGAAGCAAAAAAACTGAGAATTTGCATATCTAATTTGCATATCTTACCCAGAATTCTCTTGTGCATTGGTAACATTGTATATGAGGTATTTCTAGGAAAAAGAAAGTGGGGAATCTAGCCTATATGTGCTAATTTCCAATGCAAATATTTATATTGATTTAATTTTGAGACATGGCAGATTTTAATTTCAGTTTTTTATCTCCCCCCATAATTTTAATGAATTTTGGCTTAACCTTGAAAATAGCTTTACCAATGCAGCAATCAGAAATCTATCTCCTACTGATGAGTTCCAAAAATAATGAAACAGGCTGTCTAGTGAGTGATTTCTGGTTTGGTGCAATAATCCTGTTAAAAGGATAGCTGTGTTAAAACAGTATTTTGAAGCAAAAAAACTGAGAATTTGCATATCTTACACAGAATTATCTTGTGCATTGGTAAAATTGTATATGAGGTATTTCTGGGAAAAAGCAAGCGGGGGAATCTTGCCTAGATGTGCTAATTTCCTATGCAAATATTTATATTGATTTAATTTTGAGACATGGAGGATTTTAATTTCAGTTTTTTATCTCCCCCATAATTTTAATGAATTTTGGTTTAACCTTGAAAATAGCTTTACCAATACAGCAACCAGAAATCTATCTCCTACTGATGAGTTCCAAAAAGAACAAAACAGGCTGTCTAGTGAGTGATTTCTGGTTTGCTGCAATAATCCTGTTAAAAAGATAGCTGTGTTAAAACAGTATTTTGAAGAAAAAAAAACAGAGAATTTGCATATCTAATTTGCATATCTTACCCAGAATACTTTTTGCATTGGTAACATTGTATATGAGGTATTTCAGGGAAAAAGCAAGTGAGGAATCTTGCCTAGATATGCTAATTTCCTATGCAAATATTTATATTGATATATATATATATATACATACATATATACACTGTATGTATATATATATATATATATATATATATATATATATATATATATATATATATATATACATATATCAATCATCCAAACACACATGTAAATAAAAGTAACATTTTAGGTTTAAAAATAATTATTATAAAATATAATATTCAACTTTATTAAATTAGATTTTACTGGTCACAGCTAATTGAATTAATGCCAATGAGTTTATCTTCAAAGCTTTAGGGGAATATGTATTAACTGCTGAGTGTTTTTCTGTTTTAGGATTTTCTAATGGAGACATTTATAATGTTCAAGGATCTAATAGGAAAGAATGTTTACCCTTCAGATTGGATGACTATGAGTATGATGCAAAACAGGTAAGCATTATTATTAGTTTGAAAAAATAATGTATATGAGTTCATTTTTCCTCTGAATATTGTTTTAGTTACACTGTTTCCACTGCATTGAGAAAGGCTAGTTTATGTCCATATTATTTATGTGTGGTAACATTTGCCTTATCCTTAAATATTCTACGTAGTGTTTGGTTAGCTCAGAGTACAAGTTTTTTTAGACCTTTCTCTAATTGGTCAGAGCAAAGGAGAAAATAAACATGGAACCCCTGTGCTTTTTATGTGGTGTTATCTTAATTTGCAAAACCTTAATGGTGCTAACAAAATTACTTTAAACATTTCAGGGGAGCTTACTAGTGGGGAGCAGACATGTAATTGGTTTGGAGCTTTAATACCAGTAGAAAAAAAATCCATATGGCTTCAATTTTTGAGCTGAAATTACTGCTACTTGGCATTTTTTTTTGTGTCTCATGATAACTAACTCCCCACAACCAACCTTTCAAACAAACCCCCTTCTGCTATTAACCTTCAACTGCCATAACCCTCATATCGGAAAACCCTACCCTGTTATAAACCCTTAACCCTTAACCACTGCAAACCCCATCTCTAAATTTGCCCCAGTATCAACCTATAAATTGTTACACTCTCGACTAAATACACAAATATCCCCTTCTATTAACCCCCATAAAATTAATCTGACCCAAGGCTTCCCAAAGATCTTTTTGCTAAAAAAACAAACAAACAGTTATTCTTCAGCTACTGTCCAGCTGCAGTGCTGAGGTCATGCTTTGCTTTACCATAATCTCATGAGATTTTACTGAAATCTCATGAGATTTCATAGTAAACTTACCATGTACTTTATAAGTCAGCGTGTGTGTGTGCATTCTATTGGTGGACAGTTACATGCCCCACAAACATGAGAACAAAAATAATTATTTTTGAAAAGATAGATATTGATTAAAAAAAATCTGTAAAATATATTAAAATAGTATCTTTCAGATGCAACATAGATATCAACTTTATTGTTCCTTTAACTATTTTTCTCTTTTGTCATTCTAATCCATTTGCCACTGCCCCTTTAACAGAAAAAAATATATGTTTTCTGTTGTTTGAATGCTCTGTACAACTGTTAATCTGTGAAAAATGTCAGCAATTAGAAAATTAATTAGTTGATAATCTAGTGACTGGATCATTTTTATTCTCCTGAATTGTACGTTTGGCTTGTTTCCCATTAGCGGCTGCACACAGTATAGTGTAACAAATGAGAGGTAAAACGGAATTCCCTGATGTGTAAAGTGCTACTTCTATCAAAAATTCATTGTATTGTTTGTCATTGTTTGTTCTGTCAAACTTTCTCCTTTAGCTAAATATTTTGTGACACTGTGAGTAAATCAAGTGATCTGTGCATTTCTGTACAGTTTGTTCCTAGTTCAGATGGAGTTCATTTTTAGCCATTACATTTTGTCTTACTTATACAGAACACAGGCTGTATTTTGCTTGCTGAAATGGAACGAATGCTAAATAAATCAAGGTTATTCCTTCTTGTTAGTGATAAAACATCACTTCAGTCTTTTAATTTTACATCAGGATGTGTGGAACATTGACTGTGCATAACTACTAATCAGAATGAATTACTACTATTTAAAGTACTAGAAACAAATATTGGATTTAGTTAATTGTATAGCAGGCATAAGAGGTCTGACTTTGAGTTTTATAAATGTGAGATATGGCTCAGACAGCCATGGAATTTATTTAGCCCTATGTTCTAAATGTAGAATTGGTAAAGAGTCATGTTATTTTATTTTATTTTAACCGCTGAGACAAGTAGTTTGGGGCAATACAGCTTTTCACTCATTTTGGAGTCAAATGTTATCTGCTTTTCCCAGAGAAGCACAGCACTCTGCTCCTCTCACTCCATTTATACTGACAGGCTCCAAACATGGTGACAATATAGTCTAAACAACAAGCATACGCAGCAGGAACATTAAGGGCATGTGGTTGACAAACAGGCTGCAGGGTCTGAGGTTTCATCAAGGATATGATATATGCATTTAGCTCATAGTGAAGCTGGAGGTCCAGGTGTCTGACTTGAGTTCTGATGTGTAGGGCATGGTGACTTAGAGAAGATACCTAACTAGAGGTCTGATCTGAGGTTTCTTGAGGATTTTAGATGTACAATTACTGCAGAACCAGGTAACTGATCTGTGGTCTGATATGGGTATATGGCTGAAAGAGGGATTGCAAGGCTAGTGGTCTTATCAGACGACTAGTGTTGGTATATGGCTGAAATAGGGGTTGTAGGCCAAGGGATC
Organism: Bombina bombina; assembly: GCF_027579735.1. Classification (NCBI taxonomy): domain Eukaryota; kingdom Metazoa; phylum Chordata; class Amphibia; order Anura; family Bombinatoridae; genus Bombina; species Bombina bombina. The sequence continues at coordinate 924,221,073 of NC_069504.1, read as the reverse complement.
TTATCTAATGTCTGGTGTTTATGAGTGAAAGAGGGACAGTGGGCAAGAGGTCTGATCTGAGGTCTGGTGTTGGTTAATGGCTGAAAAATGGTCTGACGTGGACTTATTAAAGAAAGGGTCTTAAGTGTCCATGGTGTGATCTGTAGTATGCAGTAGATATGTGTCTTTGAGGAGCTGCACAGCTATGGGGTCTGATCTGGGGTCTCCTCTAGATATAGAATGAAGAATGGCTGCAGGGCCACAGATCTGATCTGTGGTCTGATGTGGGTGTGTCGCTTAAAGGGACATGAAACCCAATAATAACTTTCTAATTTCTTACTTCTATTATAAAATTGTCTTTGTTCTTTTGGTATATATTGTTGAAAAGCAGGAACATAAGCTTAGGAGTGTGCCCTTGTCTGCAGTACTATATGGCAGCAGTTTTGCAAGAATTATATTCATTTGCAAGAGCACTAGATGGCAACAGTATTTCCTGCCATGTAGGCTCCTACCTAGATATCTGATAATGGGAACAAAGCAAATGTGATAATAGAAGTAAATTGGAAACTTTTTAAAATATTGTATGCTCTGTCTGAATCACAAAAGAAAGTTTTGGGTTTCATATCTCGTTAAAGAGGGTCTACAAGTCTAAAAGGGTCTGATTGAATTTTTTAATGCTTCATGACAAGAGAATTGTGAAGGGTGAGAAGTTAAAGGGACACTAAACCCAAATTTTTTCTTTCATGATTCAGATAGAGCATGACATTTTAATTAACTTTCTAATTTACTCCTATTATCAATTTTTCTTCATTCTCTTGCTATCTTTATTTTAAAAGTAGGAATGTAAATCTTAGCAGCCAGCCCATTTAGGTTCAGCACCATGGATAGCGCTTTCTTATTAGAGGCTTACATTTTCCTACCAATAAGCAAGCATAACCCAGGTTCTCCACCAAAAATGGGCCGGCTCCTATGCATCACATTCCTGCTTTTTAAATAAAGATATCAAGAGAACGAAGAAAAATTGATAATAGGAGTAAATTAGAAAGTTGCTTAAAATCGCATGCTCTATCTGAATCATGAAATAAAAAAACTGGGTTTAGTGTCCCTTTAATTCTGCCTCTGCTATTGTTTAGAAAAGTATTTATTTTTTATAGTTTACACCTCTTCATCCAATGCAACCAAAATAGGTCTTAATCATGCTAACCATATGTACATCTTGGTCCTTACAACAATGAAACCTACAAGCATGAAACAATCATTTAAATCTAGATTCAGCATTTGCAATGCTATAAAAGCATTGCCAATATCAAGAGACTCCTTACAGATGCTTCAAAACTGTGCCCAACTATTTCTAGTGACAACAAAATGTCTTTAGCTGAATGTCCTTTAAATGCAGGGTTAGGTGTTGGGATATGCTTAGATTTAGTGCTTGGGTTGTCATTAGGTGGATAGGGTAGTTTTAGATTTTAAGGGCCATTATAAGGAAAAATATCACATGATCTCATTCGTTAGAGCATGTCCTTTTATCACTATTGATCCTGCAACTCTGTGTTTAATCCCTGAAAATTGGTCAAACATATAGGTAAAGTACCACTTGGGAGCCACAGAGAACTGTTGATCCTGAGCAGAAACTAACAGTGATATAATCAGCAAAGCTAGTCGCATAACCCAGCAATGCAACTAGCACTGCTGACTGGGTCAGCCTAGTAGAACTTTACATAGGGCTTGATGAGAAATCATGCAAAATCTTCAGGTTTGTTTTTTAATGTAGTAGTCTCTTCTTCACATCCAGAATCCTACATAGCTAGCTAAACATCTCCCAATCCATAATTGTATTTCTACAATTCTTTGACCGACCTCGCCTTATTGACAAGACTTCTTAGATTATCCTGCCTAAGCGGAGAAATTTAGATAATCAGGTCCATAAAATTGCAGGGTCGATAGTGAAAAAATTAAATAAATGCTCTAACAAATGAGAGCAAGTCTTTTTTTTTGTAATGCTAATGGATACCATTTGGGGATTATAGATAGAAATAGGATTAACTCCTTGAATGCCAGAAAGTGGATAAAAAACCTGATGAATAAGTGGCAAACCTATTTGGTTGGTAATGCAAAAGCAATGAATATCAACATTTCAGCAATGCATTTTGATGATATTATTAGTATGCTGTGAAGCAACATGCTGTAGTTAACTATATGCAACAATTTTAATTTAACAGTTCTCAGGACAAGCATGAACTTTAATATATTCCTTAATTCAAACATTATCCATACTAATAAACCAAACAGGTCTTTTTAGTGCTGATAGCAATATATTAAAAAAAACATACTTTTAAATCACCAGGGTTTAAATATTTTTTAAAAAAGATAATTTACCTAATGTTTAGAACTTACAAATTAATTTAGTCACATAAGGTCCCTCAGGTTTCAATAGTTTTGTCAACATTCTTAAATCTTCATTTTGCTTCTAGGAAAAATAAAAACGTTCTTGACCTTTTTGCTGTCAACACTTTATAGCTCTCCAAACCCACACACTTTTTTTTGCTTTTTTCTTTTGGAATCTAATGAAAAATGGAACACAGCTTTTTCCACAAAACATATATGTAAAAACAGCCATGCTACTTGCTTTTTCCGTTCTACAAGATATATTTATAACCTTCAAATCATGTCATTGTCATGCAAAAATATTGGAATATTTAAAATCCTCAATGTTAAATGCACATTATGCACTTATGTTTTTAAAGATTATTAAAACAAAGTTTTTAACACAAGAAAGCAGCCCTTAATAACCAATATACCTTAGTGTACAAATTGGATGTAAATCTGAATTTGTGTACAGTATTGTAATATTCACTTTCCAAAGGTAGATGAACTGAAAACCAAGTGATAATTGCCCTTATAAGGTGGACACTGAGATTGCATAATATTGTAATTCAGCTATGAAACAAACCCGATGATGTTTCTGAACATAATATTTCAAGTAAAAAAAAAAGTTATTATTCTTTATTTGTAAGAATAATTGAAAATATTTAGTAAGTCAAATATGTAATTGACATTTTACAGTAAAAAAATAACTCATACTTTTACTCAAAAAATAAATATATATAGTGAATATATAATAGACTGTCACTTTAATGTTATAAAACCCATTATCATCTCTTGCTATCTTTTGCATATATATATAGTATCTCTTTTTTATGAGTAAGTAAGTGGCAATTACATTTTAATCCTTTCATGTAAACTCTAAAAGTACTATTGGGCTCGATTTACGTCAGTATTTATCAAGCAGCGGTCATTAGACCGCTGCTTCCTACTCTCTTCTCCAACTCTTTGATGGAGAATTTATATCTCCCTGGTCTTGTCCGACCGGGAAGATTGACAGCTCCTGCCCGCGCGTGATTGGCTGGTTGTGGGCAGGGGGTGGTGTTGCACACAAGCGCAAAATAGCACTCGCGTGCAATGGTAAATTCCAGCAGTGGATTGCTGCCCGCCAGAGGAGTATGTTCACCCCTGTCCACCCTCACTTGAAACTTTGAGCCTTATGCAGCCCTAGTATTCATAATCGCTAGATAGATTACAAGTTTTGCGTTATAGAGGGTGCGAAACTAACGCAACAATAGTTGCGTTATTTCACCCTCCATAACGCTGCCATTACACATTTCTGAAAAGCCACCTTGTGCATGCGATATGGTGGCAACAAGCTCCATACCGCAGAAAAGCTAAGGGCTGCTTTGATGTGCTTGTGCACGCTTTCCCCTTAGACATCACTGGGGAGTGAGTGTTAGAAAAAAAATTAACACCTGAAGCGCGAAATGAAAAGCTCCATAAAGCAACCCCACTAATGTCTATGGGGAAATTTTTTTACGTTTAAACCTAACATCCTAACATAAACCCCAAGTCTAAACACCCCTAATCTGCCGCCCCCGACATCGCCAACATCAAAATAAAGTTATTAACCCCTAATCTGATGCTTCTGACATCGTTGCCACTAATAAAAGTTATTAACCCCTATTCTGCCACTCCTCGACATTGCCGCCATTATAATAAAGTTACTAACCCCTATTCTCCCACACCACAACATCGCTGACACTATAATAAAACTATTAACCCCTATTCCGCCATTCCCTGACATCGCCACCACTTAATAAAGTTATTGACCCCTAAACCTCTGGCCTCCCACATCACCGCCACTAAATAAACCTATTAACCCCTAAACCACCAGCCCCCCACATTGCAAAAAACTAAAATAAACTACTAACCCCTAGACAGGGCCGGTGCTAGGATTTTTGGCCACACAGGCGAGGATACATTTTGCCGCCCCCCCCCCCCCCCCCCCGATTACATACCATCCTATTGCTAGTTAAAGGGATATTAAATCCAATTTTTATTTGTTCATAATTCAGATAGAGCATGCAATTTTAAGCAACTTTCTAATCAACTCCTATTATCAAATTTTCTTTGTTCTCTTGGTATCTATATTTGAAAAGCAGGATTGTAAACTTAGGAGCCGGACCATTTTTGGTTCAGCATCCTGGGTAGCGCTTGCTGAAAGGTGGCTAAATGCAAATTAAACAGTGGTAGTGCTGCATTTTTATTAGAATCATGATAAGCATAGCATTTCTTTAAAATGCCATCTATATAAAATGCAGTAAGTTAAATGTTAACCCCTTGAGGGCTAAAATGTATTGCAGAGCAACCAAGAGGTTAAATATTATATACATTTATAATTAACCTTCCTTTACAGGTTATTTATTCTGTCTCACATAAATCAGCTTGCATATTTATTTCCCCCACAACAATAATTGTTAATACATAAATTTGGTACTGATAGGTTAGTATGTGTGCACACCCTAGTTGGGAATCATTGCTATATACAAACACTGACTTTAACAGGATTAAATAATATTTGAAAAATATGTTGTTTAAAAGCATGTGCATAATTTAATTTAGTCAAATTTAACATTGATTATTTATCTGACCTGATAGTTTTCATGTACTAAAGAAAAAAAAGGCAGGAAGGCAGCACAAAACAACCCAAACAACTTTATTTGAAGGCTAAAACATAGCTATGTTTTAGCTTTCAAATAAAGGTTACTTTCTACTTTTTTGGAGTGCTGCCTTTCTGCATTTTTTTTCTATAACACATGAAAACTCCTGGGATCTAAAAGGGGAAGATCTAAAAGGCATTGCACCCTGCACTATTGTTTAAATTCTTTGGACAAAACTTACAGCCCTGCAGAGTAATTCTAGGTCCTCATAAGAGTCAGAGCATGCATGATATATTTGATCCAACATTAATAACCCAGTATGGTGTACCTAAGTAACCCAACTTACCCATTAGCGTCACTAGGGTTGGTGTCACCCCCTTCTTAGGAATAAAAATATATATATGTGTCAATTTAATTGGCTATAGCTGTTGTTCTTAGAAAGAACAGTTGTATATTAGAATATTAGAATAATTGAAACTTTAAACTAAGATGGTAATGTAAAATGTTTACAACCCTATGCAATTTAAATAACTAGTTTTTATTTTAGGGGGGTTGGTGGCTATGGTGTTTAATTGCAGACATTCTGTACATTTTAAACTGATTTGTATATCATGTACATTTCTAAAAATAGCAGGTTTAAAAAAATTATAAAAGAAACAAAAAAAAATCCTCAAAAAAAACAGAAAAAGTATTTGAAATGGTTCCTTTCTATTGTTACAAAAAATGTAAAACAAGTATAAATCTCAATATGAAAACCCCAGAAACAAAATGGTTAACTACTGCATTGCATATTTGTAAGTGATTTAACCTTTTTTTGACAGATTTATACTTATTCCACTAGACAGTGATGTGAGTTAGAACTAAATTATCAGGAATGAGGTGGCGAGTATTGAACCTGGCATTTGTTGGACCTTTTAATTTTCTCCTCAAACCAGGGCATTTTGCATTTTTAGGACACTCATACACACATACATACACATTTTATATATATATATATATATATATATATATATACACACACCCATATACACACAAACACAAATATACATACAAATATATATATATATATATATATATATATATATATATATATACACATGTACATACACAGGCACATATACACACACTTACAAGCACACAGATATACACACACACACATACGTACATACCCAGACAGATATATACACATATACATACACACACATATAAACATATACCCAGTAACATACTGTATACATACACATACATACACAATGTACATACCCAGACACACATACATACATACACACACACACACACACATGTACATACCCAGACAGATATATACACACATATATACATACAGACACACATACATACATCTACATACACACACACACACATATATACATATACCCAGTAACATACTGTATACATACACAACAATGTACATACCCAGACACACATACATACACACATACATACAGACAGCTGCTTCAATTAAAAGCCAATGGACTATAGTCATAAACAGCAGCAGTAAACAAATCTTATAATAGATATTCAGATTATAAAATTACCTTGATCTGTTCCATAGACATAGTCCAGAGACCGGCAGCAGCCAGTAAATTATATAGATGGTTGATTTATTCTAGTGAAGGAGTGTTGTGTTGTCTGACACATTCTCACTGACAGCTTTCCCTCTTGATTTGAAATCACGCAGCCACATCAGTTTTAACCTTTAATTTTTTACTACCCTTCCTCCTGATTCACATGTGGAGTAGCCAAGCAGAATTTATAGCCGTTACTTACAGAGCAGCTATCAGTAAAGTTTGTAACCTGATAGCTGCTCTGTAAGTAACAGCTATAAATCAGAACACACAGAAAACACTAACACTTCTCTTATAACCAGGGCTGCTGCATCATGGCCATGTGCTTTATATGAAGATAAAGCCACGTGCAGTGCAGTGTTTTGCCGCAATAAAAAAAAAACAACAATAGTTACTTTGGACTGGCGCAGGGCAAGCCCTGATGTCACTCATCCCCTGAGCATGTCACCCCACGGTCCGCACACCCTGCCAATGACGCCACTGCACTTACCCAGATCTTTGTCAGTCACTTTTCAAAGATCTTCTTTGCAGCTTGATGCCTGGTGCTGCTCCTTCCCGCTCTCTAGTTCCCCTGTGCTCTGTCCTGCACAGCCTGGCTGGCTCCTCCCCCTTCCTCTCCGGTCATATTCCTTCTGCTTCTGCTGTGTTTGTGACTAAAAGGAACATGACCGATAACCTGGCAGTGGCTGGAACTGGAATGTTTAGCAGTCTAGCAGAATGGGGTATTGGGGTGGTGATGCATGGTGGAGCCGACACATGTGGTTCAGACAGAGCACAGGGAGGGCACGCATATTGCTCAAAAAGCTCATCCAGGCCAGCAGACACAGTAAAACATACACAAATGTAAAAAAAAAAAAAGATCAATGTGTTGCCGCTCCAAGTTTGCGCCCCACCTGCTGGGCGCCCTAAGGTCGTCGCCTAACTGGCCTTATGCCTTAAGCCGGGCCTGCCCCTAAACCTAACAACCCCCTAACTTTATATTAAAATTACAATATCCCTATCTTAAAATAAATAAAAACATCTGTGAAATTAAAAAAAAACAGTTTAAACTAACAATTAACCTAACATACCTATTATACTAAAATTAAAATAACTACTGTACCAATTAAAAAAAACTAAATTACACATTAAAACCTAATACTAATAAAAAAATTAAGTTTAAAATTATAAAAAATAAAAAATACTAAATTATGAAAAATAACAAACACTAAATTACGAAAAATAACCAACGAAATTATTAAAAAAATAAAAAATACCACTGCATCTAATAGCCCTATAAAAATGAAAAAGCCCCCCAAAATAAAAAAACCCTAGCCTAAAATAAACTACCGATAGCCCTTAAAAGGGCCTTTTGTAGGGCATTGCCCTAAAGAAATCAGCTTTTTTACATGTAAAAAACCACAAAGACCCCCCAACAGTAAAACCCACCACCCAACCAACCTAAAATTCAGCTCTTTTACATTGCCCTGAAAAGGGTATTCAGCTCTTTTAAAAAAAGCTCAAACCCTAATCTAAAAAAAACCCACACAAAAAGATTTAAAAAAAACTAACACTAACCCCCGAAGATCCATTTACAGTTTCTGAAGTCCAGACATCCATCTTCATCCAGGCGGCGAGAAGTCTTCATTCAGGTGGCGAGAAGTCTTCATCCATGCGGCATCTTCTATCTTCATCCAGGCGGCATCTTCTATCTTCATCCCGGCGGCATCTTCTATCTTCATCCCGGTGGCGTCTTCAATCTTCATCCCGGCAGCGCAGAGCGGATCCATCCTTGAAGACCTCCGGCGCGGAGCGGCCTCTTCATACAGTCACCACCATACGCTGATCCTTCAATGCAAGGGAGCCTTTTCAAAATGGTGTCCCTGGCATTCCCATTGGCTGATTTGATTCTTGAAATTCAAATCAGACAATAGGATGAGAGCTACTGAAATCCTATTGGCTGTTCAAATCAGCCAATACGATGAGAGTTAATGAAATTCTATTGACTATTCAAATCAGCTTCCAAATAATTTTAGACTTCATTTTTTTTAATGTGTAATTTAGTTTTTTTAATTGGTAGTTATTTTAATTTTAGTATAATAGTTATGTTAGGTTAATTGTTAGTTAAAACTTAGGGTTTTTTAATTTCACAGGTAAGTTTTTATTTATTTTAAGATAGGGATATTGTAATTTTAATTTAAAGATAGGGGGTGATAGATTTAGGGGTTAATAGTTTAATTTATTAGTGGCGATGTGGGGGGCTGGCGGTTTAGGGGTTAATCGGTTTATTTAGTAGTGGCAATGTTGGGGGCTGGCAGTTTAGGGGTTAATAGGTTTAGTTAGTGGCGGCCATGTCAGGGAGCAGCGGAATAGGGGTTAATAACTTTATTATAGTGGCGGGGATGTGGGCGGCAGATTAGGGGTTATTACGTTTTAAATAGTGTTTGCAATGCGGGAGGGCCTCGGTTTAGGGGTTAATAGGTAGTTTATTGGTGTTAGTGTACTTAGTAACAGTTTAGTTATGAGTTTTGTGAAACATTTTTGTAGCGCAAAACTAATAACTACTGGTTTCAGATAGCATAATGGATCGTGTCAGTATAGGCTGTAACGCAAGAATTTTAGCCTCACCGCACAACTTGTAATAACAGCGCTATGGAAATCCTACGCAAAAACGTCATTTTTTTGAGTGCAGGATTGACGTTGCATTATAGGCTAAAATGCTTGCGTAATGGCTGTGTTACTGTTTTTACGCTGAAATGGACATTTTTTTCAGCGTTAAAACTGTAACGCAAAACTCGTAATCTAGGTGAATGTGTTGTATCTGCAAATTAGTCAATGTTCAACTCAGGAGATGTTTGTATTCTGCAGGGACTACTAAATAGTTTGTAGGACATCATGCCATATATTCTGAATGAATGTAATATTTACCAGTTGGGAATTTAGTTACAGTCTGTTCTTCCAGAAAACTAACCACAAGCATCGGAAACTGTGTCCTAAAGGCTTTAGAAATGGGAAAAGATTCAACCACATTAAACATATGAACATAATCCTCCTCATGCTACCTGGAGAATTATACTGGGCAGGAAAGGATTTGTTTGTCTTAAAGGGGTTTTGAATGATATAAGAAAGAAGGCAGTCATAAAAATAAATCAAAACTATTTTACATCAATGTGAAACCATTGTATTCTTTGTCTCATGCTATCATCTCTCTGATAAGCTTTCTGTTAGGTAATATCTAGTGTACCTTGTATACCTATTCAACTTGTATATGTGTGTGTTTATACCTGTCTTACAATACTAAATACCAGTGAACATCTGCACTCTTTATTTAGAGTAGAGTAGGAGACGTTTCTTTGGACCTAACGTTTTGTACTTGAAGACAAAGATAGTTTTCTGTGGTGTTGTTCCTTTTAGAGTGATTGAATATGGAGGTTTAGATATATTAAAGGGACAGTCTATACTAAAATTGTTTTTGTTTACAAAACAAATAGATAATGCCTTTACTACCCATTTTCCAGCTTTGCACAACCAACATTGTTATATTTATATAAAATGTAAACCTCTAAATTTCTTCCTGTTTTTAAGCCACTACAAACAGCCTCTTATCTCATGCTTTTTATTATCATTTCAAAACAATAGACTGCTAATCCATGTGAGCCATGTAGATAACATTGTGCTCACTCCTGTGGAGCTGTGCAGGAAACAGCACTAATTGGCTAAAATGCAAGTCAATAGATAATAAATAAATATCCATGTGATAAGGGGGCTGTCAGAAGAGGCTTAGACACAATGTGATCACAGAGGTAAAAAGTATATTATTATAACCATGTTGGATGTGCAAAACTGGGGATTGGGTAATAAAGGGATTATGTATCTTTTTAAACAACAATTTTGGAGTAGACTGTCCCTTTAACCATGCTCAATATTGCAATGGTACTGAGAATAGTGGCTGGCTATTTTTGGAGATTGTGTTGTTGTTACACCAGAATATAAGAAATGGGAGCAAAATTTGTGTTGGCAGTAACCAGGAAGACTTGTTGCCAGGCAACTGCATTTCTTTTTAGTACTGCCACAACTTTTTTCATGGTTCTGAGCTTTCTTATGAGAGTTATTTTTCTAAATGGACCTCACTGATCTATTGGCATTATTTAATCCCTTTTCTCTTCTGGCCTTGTTTTCATCATTTAGTTTATAGACACACTGCTAATTGTGCATTTAATAACACAGAGCATAAAGACATATTTTCCTTTTTTTTTTTTCCCAAGATTCTAGTAATCATTTTTCCCATGTTATTTTAAGGGCAGTTATATAATTTAAAACTACAGTTATCTCTTTTAACTTATAGTATGGTGGACTGCGTATTCCTGCCATTTACTTTATACTCTTCTGTATCTAAATAAACTTTAAAATGAGTACATTGCATTTATTGTTTTTTCCCCTAATATTAATCTGAAATTGACAAGCATTGTAATCCTATATTCTTCAAAGTCCTTGAAGGTCATCTATGTGCATGTTCCAAAGGAGACTTGTTTAGTACAAGACTTGTATAAGCTATGATCCATCATATGCCGACAACAGAATTTAGAAAATAAGCAAAAATATAAAGAAGTAGAGACCAGCAGAGCACAGTTATATATCAGTAGGACATCTACTGAGCACATCATTTCAAGACAATCCCAAAAACAGCATGTAAAGACAATGAGCCTAAAGATCTAAAGCTCTCTGCTATGATGAGATGATCTACAATGATCCTACTGCACTGTGAAATCTCTCACAAGACTCTAGAAAGGCATATCTTTATTTATAATTCGAAAACAGAAAGAAAGCGCCTCATGGTGTGGTATTTCCAAACAATGTGAAACTATGAGAAAACAGATGAACAGGTACTCACAAGTGTGCTGGCACCCTTGGCGAAAAAGTTGCAAACAAGCAGGCTGACCTTTATACAGCAGTCAGCACGCTGAAAACTCTCCCACTGGGAGATTTTGTATCATAAAGAGCATCATTACTTTCTATGGAAGGCATTACTCATCTCTCTGGGGCTTCCAGCTTCCTACCCTTTTTTTAGAGAATTCAGTGAGTTCAGTTTCTGTGAAGTCTGCACCATAATTTCTCTTCAAGATGGAGAATCGGGCCCAATGTTGCATGCTACAGTAGATTCCCTCAATCTCATTCAGACATTGGCTGGTTCCGCAGCCCTATGCACATTGGTGATTCGAATAGGATCATAACTTGATATAATAATGACTTACACATGTTTGCATGTGGAAATAAATATGGCTATTTGTATTGCTTTGGTCTGCTATATTGGGTCTTTTCATGTAAACCAACTTGGAAAACATTTTCATATTTTGCTCCAACCCATTCTAAAATGCCTTATTGCACTGTGTCAAGTTATTAAAAAAGCTCTTCTAACAGACTGAAGTAGAAAAACAGATGATAGATTGATAGATAGATACTGTAGATAGATAGACAGACAGACAGACAGACAGACAGACAGACAGACAGACAGACAGACAGACAGATAGATAGATAGATAGATAGATAGATGCCACATGCCAAGAGTTGCTGTGATTGTTGAAAATTATCAAATTAATTTGCACCACTGAATACTATTAGAATTAATGAGCTGCTATCAATTGTCAGTCTTTATTTAGAAGTCATGAAAATGACATTCTTTAAAACTATTGAATATCCTTGATATGATGTCCTTCAGCATCTAACAGCATTTACAGTAATATTATTATTACTTTATACCCTGACTTCCAGTTTTTTTATTATTTAAATACAGATACATCTTAATAAATTGTGACATTTAGTTGAAGTTATTTATCAAATATGCAGCCTGCAAAGCTTCTATAATGGTACTGCACTAAATTAAAAAGCCACATTGATGGGAAGCAGTTGCTGTAATATCTGACCCAGTTTTTATTGGCTCTTTGTTGTTTTTGATTCAAGGAAATTTTTATCAGTATGAAATAACTGAATGCAACAGTGTTTCACAAAAAAAAATAGTTTTAAAGGTACTAGATTTACCACAATGACTAAATTGGCATTTTAAGAATACTATATCCAGGTGAGCTTAATATTTTTCTACTAAAAGGTCACCAATGCCTAATGAAAAAAATGCATATCTGAAGCATATATTAAATGCCAGATGTACAAGGTTCGATATCTGGAACCTCATTGGCCCAGCATCGCAGCAAGATGCCTGAGCTGCTGAGCCCCCTTCTCCAGTACAACCAACTGAATATGAGCAGGGCTTGTCAATCATCCTGATCTGAGCATTAATAGTGCTCCCTATGCTTTCCATTAAAAGTATGGGGCACGCTAAAAAAGTTTCAGCAGTGTTACGATGCTTTGATTACATTTTTTAACCGTCTTCTTATACTACCATATTTTGTGCTATTCTTAACATACCCTTCACTCTTGTTTGCACTACCATTTTGAGTTTAATGTAATATTCATTCAATGGCTACAAAAAAAGAATAACAAATTGCTTAGGTATGCATCACTAACAGATAAATAATTAATTTACACATAACAATATATATATATATATATATATATATATATATATATATATATATTACAATGTAGAGAGATACAATGTCAAAAAATGTCTGTGGTTAATTAGCTAACTTAGCTCTATCTCTGTCTAATTAGCAAATTAGCTGTGTGGTCTCTCCTGCAATCTTTCTTTAATTACATTTTTTCAATATGTAATTTTTTAGTTCCACCTCGTACAGTTAGCTTAACATTAAATAACAGGATGATAATGCCCATTATTATCACTAAGGTAGCTCAAAGAAAGTCAGAAAAACAATTTGACAGCTAAAAATGCATTATTTAAACTATTGTTATTTAATATTACATTTGGTTTAATTTCATACAATGTCTGTTGCATTGGAAGAAATCAACAATCTACATAGTAATTTGGAACAAATTATGAGGAACAGAATAATATAGTAAAGTTATAGTCAGATATGGACAGGTTAGCTTTTTGAATTTCTGGGTGATATTGGAGAAAATCCTATCACCATGTACAGTACAACAAAGAGAAACCATGGAACCACAATGTGGTACTTTATTTTGTAAAATCTCTGAAAAGGAACTAAAGGAGTGAGCAAGAAGGCATGACAATAAAATAGAAAAATATTAACAATGGGACATGATCTAGAATAGTAGTGTTATTATGGAAAACTGAAACCTAAGGAAAAAGTGAAAACATTGGATAAAATGGGGACTAGCAAATATGATTTTTTAAAGTTAAAAGTCTAATTGGGAATATAAGTGTCTGTAGTGCAATTGACAAAGGAGTGTTAGACTATTGAAACCAGACACCGTGGGGCCTAGTTATCAAGCCGTCAACCTCAAATACGCTGGAATTCCGCAGCATATTTGTGGCGAGGCTGATTCGCCTTAGTTATCAAAGGCTAGAGACCGGCAAAAGTAGAATTTTGTGACGTAAGCTTCGATCCGCCGGACTCAGTCCGACACAGATCGATTCTTACATCACTCCAGATGTTCCGCACACAAGTGCGGCACAATCTGACTACTTTTGCTAGTTATCAAAAAACTAGCAGGTACGCTCGGCACTTTTACGGCCCAGCGTACCTGGTTTTCAATCCGCCGCCCTGGAGGTGGCGGATCCCATAGGAATCAATGGGAGTCTGACCATAGCAAAAGTACAAGTTCGCTGCTGACAGACATCCCATTCCCTAAACCGCCGCTCCCGGAGCCCACCGCCACTATAATAAATATGTTAACCCCTAAACCGCCGCTCCCGGAGCCGACCGCCACTATAATAAATATGTTAACCCCTAAACCGCCGCTCCCGGAGCCCACCGCAAGCTACTCTATACATATTAACCCCTAAACCGCCTCTCCCTGACCCCGCCGCAACTATAATAAATGTATTAACCCCTAAACCGCCGCTCCCAGACCCTGCCGCAACCTATATTAAATGTATTAACCCCTAATCTGCCCCCCCTACACCGTCGCCACCTATAATACATTTATTAACCCCTATCCTGCCCCCCACTACACCGCCGCCACTGTAATAAATTTATTAACCCCTAAACCTAAGTCTAACACTAACCCTAACACCCCCTAACTTAAATATTAATTAAATAAATCTAAAAAATATTTCTATTATTAACTAAATTAATCCTATTTAAAACAAAATACTTACCTTTAAAATAAACCCTAATATAGCTACAATATAAATAATCATTTTATTGTAGCTATTTTAGGATTTATTTTTATTTTATAGGTAACTTTCAATTTATTTTAACTAGGTACAATAGCTATTAAATAGTTATTAACTATTTAATAGCTACCTAGCTAAAATAAAGAGAAATTTACCTGTAAAATAAAAACTAACCTAAGTTACAATTACACCTAACACTACACTATACTTAAATAAATTATTCCTATTTAAAACTAAATACTTACCTGTAAAATAAACCCTAAGATAGATACAATGTAATTAATAATTACATTGTACCTATTTTAGGATTTATATTTATTTTACAGGCAACATTGTATTTATTTTAGCTAGTTAGAATAGTTATTAAATAGTTATTAACTATTTAATAACTACCTAGCTAAAAGAAATACAAAATTACCTGTAAAATAAATCCTAACCTAAGTTACAATTAAACCTAACACTACACTATCATTACATTAATTAAATAAATTAACTACAAATAACTACAATTAAATACAATTGCATAAACTAACTAAAGTACAAAAAATAAAAAAGCTAAGTAACAAAAAATAAAAAATAGGTTACAAACATTTAAAAAATATTACAACAATTTTAAGCTAATTACACCTAATCTAAGCCCCCTAATAAAATAACAAAGCCCCCCAAAATAAAAAAAATCCCTACCCTATTCTACATTAAAAAAGTTCAAAGCTCTTTAACCTTACCAGCCCTTAAAAGGGCCTTTTGTGGGGCATGCCCCAAAGAATTCAGCTCTTTTTTACCTGTAAAAGAAAAATACAACCCCCCAACATTAAAACCCACCACCCACATACCCCTAATCTAACCCAAACCCCCTTAAAATAACCTAACACTAATCCCCTGAAGATCATCCTACCTTTAGTAGTCTTCACTCAGCCGAGCCACCGATGGAACTAAAGAGGAGATCCGGAGCAGCAGAAGTGATCCTCCAAGGGGCGCTGAAGAAATCTTTCATCCGATGAAGTGATCCTCCAGGCGGCGCTGAAGAAGTCTTCTATCCAGGCGATGTCATCTTCCAAGCGGCGCTGAAGAATTCTTCTATCCGGGCGATGTCATCTTCCAAGCGGGGTCTTCAATCTTCAATCTTCATCCCGCCGACACGGAACATCCTTCTTTCCCGACGGACTACCGACGAATGAAGGCTCCTTTAAGGGACGTCATCCAAGATGGCGTCCCTTCAATTCCGATTGGCTGATAGGATTCTATCAGCCAATCGGAATTAAGGTAGGAAAAATCTGATTGGCTGATTGAATCAGCCAATCAGATTGAGCTCGCATTCTATTGGCTGATCGGATCAGCCAATAGAATGCGAGCTCAATCTGATTGGCTGATTGGATCAGCCAATCGTATTGAACTTCAATCTGATTGGCTGATTCAATCAGCCAATCAGATTTTTCCTACCTTAATTCCGATTGGCTGATAGAATCCTATCAGCCAATCGGAATTGAAGGGACGCCATCTTGGATAAATTGAAAGTTACCTATAAAATAAAAATAAATCCTAAGATAGCTACAATATAATTATTATTTATATTGTAGCTATATTAGGGTTTATTTTATAGGTAAGTATTTAGTTTTAAATAGGATTCATTTAGTTCATAATAGAAATATTATTTAGATTTATTTAATTAATATTTAAGTTAGGGGGGTGTTAGGGTTAGTGCTAGACTTAGGTTTAGGGGTTAATAATTTTATTACAGTGGCGGCGGTGTAGTGGGGGGCAGGATAGGGGTTAATAAATGTATTATAGGTGGTGACGGTGTAGGGGGGGCAGGATAGGGGTTAATAAATTTAATATAGGTTGTGGCGGGGTCAGGGAGCGGCGGTTTAGGGGTTAAACTATTTATTTAGTTGCGGCGAGGTGCGGGATCAGCAGGATAGGGGTTAATAACTTTATTATAGAGGGCGACGGTATAGGGGGGGCAGGATAGGGGTTACTAGGTATAATGTAGGTTGCTGCAGTGTCCGGGAGCGGTGGTTTAGGGGTTAATACATTTATAAGAGTTGCGGCGGGGTCTAGGAGCGGCGGTTTAGGGGTTACTAACTTTATTGAGTTGCGGGGGCTCCGGGGGCACCGGTATAGGGGGTAGAACAGTGTAGTTTAGATTGGGTGCTTAGTGACAGGCTAGCAAGAAATCTGTAAAAAAGTCGAATAGCAGAGAGATCGGATGAGTGATAACTCTCACAGTCCGCTGCTCATCGCCCCGTACTTGGTGCGTGGCTTTTTGACAGCTTTTTTGATAACTTTGGCAAATTTTTGCAGGTCCGCAGCGGCGATGTGAGGCGAGCTTAGGCGGGCGTATTGGGCCGGAGAAGGCAGGTAAAATAGACACGTTGATAACTACCCCCCCTTGTGTTGTACACTAGTGAGGTACAAGCTAAGTGCTCTCTTGCAAGAATATGGAATCTTTGAGCTTCCATTTGATGGCCTTTAGAGACTTGGCTTAGTCACCAAGCTTCTCATGGTGGAAGTCCAGGTAGAACAGAGGATAAATAACAAGGCGCTAAAATGGTATTTGAATATTATCATTGAAACAGCAATTTATGGCGGGCAAGAACAATAGGCCAGTCTGCCCATATTTCCTGCAAAGTATCAAAATTAAGGGACATAAACCCCTCATGATTTAGAAAGAAAATAAAATTGTATATAACTTTCCAAAGTATTTATATTATCAAATATGTTTCATTCTCTTGGTATCCTTTAATGAAGGAGCAGCAACACACTACTGGGAGGTAGCTGAACATGTTGGGTGAGCCAATGATGAGAGGTTCATATGTGAAGCCACCAATTAGCAGCTAGCTCCAGTAGTGCATTGCTGCTACTTGGCTTATCTAGGCATGCTTTTCATCAAAGGATGCCAAGAAACAAAGAAAATTAGATAATAGAAGTAAACTGGAAAGTTCTTTAAAATTTCATGCTTTATTTTAACTGTGAAAGCTTAATTTTGACTTTAAAGGGACAGTCAATACCAGAATTTTTGTTGTTTACAAAAGATAGATAATCCCTTTATTACCCCTTCCCCAGTTTTGCATAACCAACACGGTTATATTAATATACTTTTACCTGTGAGATTAACTTGTATATAAGTCTCTTCTGACAGCCCCCTGGCCACATGACATTTTATTTATTATCTATTGAATTGCATTTTAGCCAATTAGTGCAGTGTCTGCCACAAGCCACGGGCGTGATCACAATGTTATCTATATGGCTTACATGAACTAGCTCTCCCCTGTTGTGAAAAGCAAATAAAAAAGCATGTGATAAGAGGCGGCCTTCAAGGGCTTAGAAATTATCATATGAGCCTTCCTAGGTTGTTTTCAACTAAGAATACCACAAGAACAAAGCAAAACTGGTGATAAAAGTAAATTAGAAAGTTGTTTGCATGGCCTATTTGAAACATTAAAGTTTTTTTGGACTTGACTGTCCCTTTAATGCTTCTTTAATTACTTTGAAGGATAGCCTTATGCTTATCCCAGGCATTCTTGACGTTCCCGATTGTATTTGTCTTAACCAACTTTAATGTAAGTTTATTTTATGAATCTTCTTTCTAAAAAGAAGTGCTTTTGTAAATTACTGCTGAACCTACTACCCTTCAGCGTGAGATCATGACCCCTTGTCTTGGAGTTGCTCTTTTTTGAGAAAAATACTTTTATATTTAGATTTAATAGATAATTAGAGATTAGATAGACACAAACAGGCCCATTTATCAAGCTCCGTACGGAGCTTGAAGGGCCGTGTTTCTGGTGAGTCTAAAGACCGCTGCTTCATAACCCTGTGCGCCTGCTCTGAGCAGGCGGACAGGAATCGCTGGAAATCAACCCGATCGAATACGATCGGGTTGATTGACAGCTCCCTGCTGGCGGCCGATTGGCCGCGAGTCAGCAGGGGGCGGCGTTGCACCAGCAGCTCTTGTGAGCTGCTGGTGCAATGTTAAATGCGGAGAGCGTATTGCTCTCCGCATTTAGCGAGGTCTTGCGGACCTGATCCGCAGTGTCAGATCAGGTCCGCAAGCCCTTTGATAAATGGGCCCCATAAAGTGTATACCTTCCAGCAAAGGTACAAATTGACACTCAGATAATGTTTGACAGATTGATTGTCGTCAGTGCAAAAATAAATGCAATGCAACCGGTGGTTTATCCATCATTTAGGATTTATTCCTATTAAATACTGATTATGATTTGTATGTGCAGGATTTTATTTCTTTTGAAAAAACTATTAAAAAACACTGGAAGCACATAAATGCCATAACAAAAACATAATTTATTTATTTAAAGTAATCAAATATTATTATTAAAGCTATTCACAACCTGTAGTTAACATAATTATCTAATTAACTTAACAATTGCAACCTAATTAGGCTAATCTGACTATTCACTTGCTTCAATACCCTGTTACACGCACATATGTGCTTGCACACATATTAAATAAATTCATCATTAATTACACTCTACAATAATCACTTTAACTTAACAGACCAAAGGAACCAATCAATAATAGTATACATTAAATCTAATTATGGGTTTACAAATCTAATCCCTTTTAATAGAGGATATACTGTATTTAGTAGACAATATAATATATGTTTTTCATATACTGTTAGAAACCCTTTATTAAAACTGCCTGGAACCAGAAATGGTTTGGATTTCATAATAGTTTGGATTTTGGAATATTTGTATATTTGCGTCTGTAGAATGGTAACAACTGTAAACAACAATATCTTATGTCATTCAGACAATATCTAAATATCACAATAAAGCTTATACTCACACTATTTAAAGATAATTTTATATATATATTTTAGCCTCCCCCCCCCAAAAAAAAAAAGATTCAGGCAAATAAGTTTGTAACTTAATTATGGGGAAATTTGTAATTTATATATATATATATATATATATATATATATATATATATATATATATATATATATATATATATATATATTATTATTTTTTTTAAATGAATAATAAAGTTTGGATTTTGGAATAAGTCTGGATTTTTTAAATTCTAGATATGGGAATGTGTACCTGTACCTGTAATTATATCTCTGTTAAAAAAAAAATATATACAATAAAATATACTGAACTAAATAGTTCTGCTTGGTATAAAGAGACTAACATACAGACATAATATACCTGATAATTGTATTCCAATGATTAGCCTTTGACTTCCTTGGGAATTGCAGTAATATTCCCCTAGACTATCAGAGTGTGATGCAAATCTTACATCATCATTTTTATGTTGCACAATAAAAAGAGAAACAGTTCTACAGTGGCAAATTATTTTGTTATGCTGCTGTGATTTGCAGAGATCATATGTGCTTTTAGCTGTTCTGTGATCTGAGGAGAGCATTTACTTCAAATAATATTTGTTCTTTGGCTTCTGTAATCTGTAGAAATCAATTCTGCTGTACGAGTTTTGGTAACCTGCTGATACACTATTCTATTATCTGCCAGTGATGAAGTGGAAATTGTGTGTGCCGAATTGGATTTTATTTATAAACGTTAAATAAAGAATCATTTAAGGAAAAACTGAACCCAATTTTTTCTCTTTTGTGATTCAGATAGAGCATGCAATTTTAAGCAACTTTCTAATTTATCTTTATATGAAAAGCAAAAATGTAAGTTTTTGGTGAACAACCTGGGTTGTTCTTGCTGATTGGTGGATAAATTCACCCACCGATAAACAAGTGCTGTCCAGGGTCTGAACCCAAATAAAGAAAGCAAAAGAACGAAGAAAAATTGATAATAGGAGTAAATGACAAAGTTGCTTAAAATTGCATGCTCTATCTGAATCATGAAAGAAAAAATTTGGGTTCAGTGTCCCTTTAAATTATTTCAGAATGCTAAATGAAATCCAGAACTAGTATCATTATTTTTTATCTTAACTAGAACTAAGCAGTATATTTTGGATATATTTTAATTATATTCTTTTTTTGTTGTTGTTTTGTTTTGTTTTTGTTAAATAAATAGTCTGCAAAGTATACTTTAACACATAATGATAAATGTTGAAGAAGTATCATTGGTAACTAAGGTGCCTGACCCAAAAGATATACATTTTGCACTTTATTCAGTTTGAGTATGAATAACTCAAATAGTTTCATTAACCTCATGTGCCCGAAACAAAACCAAATAATAAATCAATAAATAAATAAAAATTAAAAAAAAGTATCACTATCATGATTTAACTAAGCAGAAACTTTTTTTTCATTCAGTGCCTTTCTTACAATTTTTTTTTATTATTGTTTTATATATTTTTATTTTTTTATTTTTTATAAATATATTTTTATTACAGTAAACAACAATACAATTGTAAGACATGTTTAGGTGTTTCTTTCCTTGTTACAAAGTATATAGAAAACAGAATAAATAACATCTTACTTAGGGTCACTATTATTATTATAGCATACATGAGATGTGTTTTCCATACTGAGAGAAATTGGCATTTTAGTGCCCCAGAAACCAACAAAGTGCTTTAGTTTCACATACTAAATATTATTTTAAAAAGCAAAACATCTAATGCTTATTAGTGATACTTAAAAAACAAAAATTCACTTATAAGGGAACCTGCATTATCAGGTTGTCTAGAGGGATATCTTACGGCTAGATTACGAGTTTTGCGGTATGAGTGAAAAAGCAGCGTTAAGGCTCATAACGCTGCTTTTTCATTACCGCTGGTATTACGAGTCTTGCAGATTTAGGGGCACTGCACACTTTTTTTTGCCTTAACGCAAATTAACTTACACAATTTGCGTAAAGTCTGTTTTCAATGGGAATTCCATAGCGGCGATATTACAAGCTTTTTCTGGGAGGCCAAAAAGTGAGCGGTATAGCCTATCCCGCAAGATTCGTAACACAATCTAAAGTCAGTAGCTATGAGTTTTACGCTACAAAGCTGTAGCATAAAACTCATAACTTAAGTGTTAAAAAGTACACTAACACCCATAAACTACCTATTAACCCCTAAACCGAGGCCCTCCCGCATCACAAACACTAAAAGAAAATTGTTAAGCCCTAATCTGCCGCTCCGGACATCGCCGCCACTATAATAAACATATTAACCCCTAAACCGCCGCACTTCCGCATCACAAACACTAGTTAAATATATTTTTAACCCCTAATCTGCCGCCCCTAACATCGCCGCCACCTACATTACAATTATTAACCCCTAATCTGCTGCCCCCAACGTCGCTGCCACTATACTAAATTTATTAACCCCTAAACCTAAGTCTAACCCTAACCCTAACACCCCCTAACTTAAATATAATTCAAATAAATCTAAATAAAAATTCCTATCATTAGCTAAATAATTCCTATTTAAAACTAAAAACTTACCTATAAAATAAACCCTAGGCTAGATACAATATAACTAATAGTTACATTGTAGCTAGCTTAGGGTTTATTTTTCTTTTACAGGCAAGTTTGTATTTATTTTAACTAGGTAGAATGGTTATTAACTATTTACTAACTACCTAGGTAAAACAAATACAAATTTACCTGTAAAATAAAACCTAACCTGCCTTACACTAACACCTAACATTACACTACAATTAAATAAATTACCTAAATTAAATACAATTACCTAAATTACAAAAAAACCCCCACTAAATTACACAAAATAAAAAATAAATGATCAGATATTTAAACTAATTGCACCTAATCTAATAGCCCTATAAAAATAAAAAAGCCCCCCCAAAATTAAAAAACCCTAGCTTAAACTAAACTACCAATAGCCCTTTAAAGATCCACAGTTTTGAAGACCGGACATCCATCCTCAACGAAGCGGCAGAAGTCTTCATCCAAGCGGCAAGAAGTCCTCAACAAAGCCGGGAGAAGTCTTCTTTCAAGCTAGCAGAAGTAGTCCTCCAGACGGGCAGAAGTCTTCATCCATACGGCATCTTCTATCTTCATCCATCCGGAGCGGAGCGGGTCCATCTTTAAGTCATCCGGCGCGGAGCATCCTCTTCAAACAAAGTCTTCTTCCTGAATGAATGTTCCTTTAAGTGACGTCATCCAAGATGGTGTCCCTTGAATTCCAATTGGCTGATAGAATTCTATCATCCAATCGGAATTAAAGGTGAAAAAATCCTATTGGCTGATGCAATCAGCCAATAGGATTGAGCTTCAATCCTATTGGCTGATCCATTCAGCCAATAGGATTGAGCTCACATTCTATTGGCTGATTGGAACAGCCAATAGAATGCAAGCTCAATCCTATTGGTTGATTGGATTGGATCAGCCAATAGGATTAAAGCTCAATCCTATTGGCTGATTGCATCAGCCAATAGGATTTTTTCACCTTTAATTCTGATTGGCATATAGAATTCTATTAGCCAATCGGAATTCAAGGAACGCCATCTTGGATGATGTCATTTAAAGGAACCTTCATTCGTTGTTAGCCGTCAACAGAAGAGGATGCTCCACGCCGGATGTCTTGAAGATGGAGCCGCTCCACTCCAGATGGATGAAGATAGAAGATGCCGTATGGATGAATACTTCTACCCGTCTGGAGGACCACTTCTGCCGGCTTGGATGAAGACCTCTCTCTGCTTCGTTGAGGACTTCTTGCCGCTTGAATGAAGACTTCTGCCGCTTCGTTGAGGATAGATGTCGGGTCTTCAAAACTGTAAGTGGATCTTCGGAGGTTAGTGTTAGGTTTTTTTAAGGATTTATTGGGTGGGTTTTATTTTTAGGTTATTGGTAGTTTAGTTTAGGCTAGGTTTTTTTTTATTTTGGGGGGCTTTTTTATTTTGATAGGGCTATTAGATTAGGTGTAATTAGTTTAAATATCTGATAATTTATTTTTATTTTGTGTAATTTAGTGTTTTTTTTGTTTGTAATTTAGGTAATTGTATTTAATTTAGTTAATTTATTTAATTGTAGTGTAATGTTAGGTGTTAATATTTTACAGTTAAATTTGTATTTATTTTAGCTAGATAGTTAGTAAATAGTTAATAACTATTTAGTAACTGTTCTACCTAGTTAAAATAAATACAAACTTTCCTGTAAAATAAAAATAAACTAGCTACCTTAGGGTTTATTTTATAGGTAAGTATTTAGTTTTAAATAGGAATTATTTAGTTAATGATAGGATTTTTTATTTAGATTTATTTGAATTATATTTAAGATAGGGGGTGTAAGGGCTAGAGTTAGACTTAGGTTTAGGGGTTAATAAATTTAGTATAGTGGCGGCGACGTTGGGGGCAGCATATTAGGGGTTAATAAATGTAGGTAGGTGGCGGCAATGTTAGGGGCAGCAGATTAGGGGTTAATAATATTTAACTGTTTGTGATGCGGGAGTACGGCGGTTTAGGGGTTAATATGTTTATTATAGTGGCAGCGACGTTGGGGATGGCAGATTAGGGGTTAATAACATTATGTAGGTGGCGGCGATGTTGGGGGCAACAGATTAGGGGTTAATAAATATAATGTAGGTGTCTGCGATGTTGGTGCTCATAAGTATAATATAGTTGTCGGCGATGTCTGGGGCGGAAGATTAGGGGTTAATAAATATAATTTAGGTGTCGGCGATGTCGGGGGCGGCAGATTAGGGGTTAATAAGTGTAAGATTAGGGGTGTTTAGATTTGGGGTTCATGTTAGGGTGTTAGGTGTAAACATAAATTTAGTTTCCCCATAGGAATCAATAGGGCTGCGTTACGGAGCTTTACACTGCTTTTTTGCAGGCGTTAGACTTTTTTTCAGCCGGCTCTTCCCATCGATGTCTAAGGGGAAATTGTGCACAAGCACGTAAAACCAGCTCACCGCAGCTTTCAGCAGCACTGGTATTGGAGTGCGGTATGGAGCGCTCACTTCTTGCCTAATAACGCCGGGTTTCTGAAAACCTGTAATACCAGCGCTGTAAGAAAGTGAGTAGTGACAATAACGTGCAAGTTAGCACCACACCCCTCTTACCGCAAAACTCGTAATCTAGCCGTTAGTTAATTGTGTCTCTTTTGTGACTGGAGATATAGAGGAGCACTTAAAAATAAAATATCATAAGGGTGAATCAGAATCTCAATGCATCAGGAAATGATGGACCTAGTATCCAAGTCTTCTAGAAAAATTAAAGAAAATATAAAGAGAGCTCCTTCAAAATAGATATAGACAAAAAAACACAAAACAATATTTAAAATAATGTAAGTAATATGTATTAATGATATCATATTTAGGGCTAATTTTAATATCTCAAGATGTAGTATATTACATTGTTAATATTGCTGTCACAATAGAGGGATAAGAAAACCTAAATATAAATAAATAAATACACAGTTATTAGTATTAACCCTAACAGATGGCCAGATAATGCACAATTATATACATGTACTGTGTAAATATATATATAAAAAACATGCACATGCATTGTAACTCCTTAAGAAGGTGATATCCAATTTCAGGATGTAACATTTTCAATATTCCATTCTCATTTTCCATTATAATCTTAGTGAGAGAGTCTGTAGAGTAAAAATCCCAAATGCCTCTCTCTTTAATAGAGTTTGCATCCTGTCTGTCACCACCTCTGGGTTTAAATTTAACCAAATCTATTATCTTCCATGTGAAATTTTGTACCTGCTGTGTATGTTGTAAAATAAAATGTTCAGGTCTCCCCTTTCTATGTCATTAAGATGTTCTGTGATTCCCAGACATGTTTCTCATGACATGCAACCTTTGTACTCTACGTTACATTGTGTACATATGATCAAGTAGATAGCAAATTTAGATCTACAATTTGTAAAGTTACAGGCTTGAAAGACTCTTTAAATACTCTTTGACTTGTATATAATTATATACTGTCCAATTTTTTTGTACCATATTTATAGTGACCCTTTATTATTATTATTATTATTATTATTATTATTATTATTATTATTATTATCAGGTATTTGTAGAGCGCCAGATTCCTCAGCGCTGTAAACATAGTCGGTGTACAGGATAGCTTTTGGAGGGGCAAAGTGGGTAGAGGGCCCTGCCGAGAGTTTCACTGTTGTAGTCGGCTCTTATGAAGCGATCTGTAAACAGCTGGGCCCATAGGCTTACAATCTAAGGGGTTCAAGAGGAAAGCAATGGTGTTAGGAAAGGTTAGTGTTGGTTGCATGCATCCCTGAATAGTAGAGTTTTTAGGGAGTGCTTGAAGCTGTTAAAACTAGGGGAGAATCTTATGGAGCGAGGCAGGGAATTCCACAAGATGGGAGCCAGTCTGGAGAAGTCCTGTAAACGTGAATGTGAGGAAGTAACAAGAGAGGAGGAGAGGAGGAGATCCTGAGCTGATCGAAGGGGACGGTAGGGAGAGTATCTAGAGACAAGTTCTGAGATGTAGGGGGGAGCAGTTCAGTTGAGAGCTTTATGTGTCAGGGTGAGGATTTTGTGTTTAATCCTAGAGGCAAGAGGAAGCCAGTGAAGGGATTGGCAGAGAGGTGCAGCAGATGAAGAGTGCCAAGTAAGGAAGATGAGCCTGGCAGAGGCATTCATAATGGATTGTAAAGGAGCTATGCAGCAGCTAGGTAAACCAGAGAGGACGGAATTGCAGTAGTCGAGGCGGGAAAGGATGAGAGAGTGGATTAAAATCTTGGTTGTATCTTGTGTAAGGAAATGTCTAATTTTAGCAATGTTTTTAAGGTGGAAGCGGCAGGCTTTAGCCAAGGACTGAATGTGAGGAGTGAAGTAAAGATCTGAGTCAAGTGTGACCCCAAGACATCGGGCATGCGGGGTAGGGGTAATGATGAAATTATCAACAGTTATAGAAATTTTGGGGGTGGAGACATTGGAAGAAGACCCTTACATTGCAGCCAACTGTTCTCGTGTTTTTTCCTTCTCAATTCACTGGGGGATAACATATAGCCTATGGTAACATTTCTTCTTGACACACAATTACACCCTTCTCTTACTACATCTTTGACATAGTCATTTGCTTTCAAGATGGGAAGATTCTTACGTATAACATCAAATACAGCATGATATTGATTGCTGTAGGTGGTTATAAAAGTTAACGATTTAGATTTGATTTTCCTTCTAATTTTAGATGTTGTCAAGATATCTGCCCTACTCATATTGTTTACCTCTTTAAAGGCCCTTATAACTGTTTTATCCGGATACCCCCTAGTTCTTAATTTAGAAATTAATTTTTCACTTTCCTCCAAAAACTTAGACTCTTCCATACAGTTCTGATTAATCCTTAAAAAACTGACCTTTTTCCACACCATAGTTCATATGTCTAGGGTAGCAACTTTTTGTATGAAGTAAGAAGTTGGCTGTAATTGGTTTAGTGTACAGATTGGTCTGGACCTTTCCTGACAAGCTCTGCCTTATAAGTGTAACATCGAAATAGGGCATAGTTGTTTTATGATAATTGAATATGAACTGTAGTGCTACTTCATTATCATTCAGTTAATCAACAAACTTTTCACTGTCTTCCTCTGCACCAGACCAAATAAAAAGTAGGTCATTAATATATCTTTCGCAACCTATCAAGGATTCATAAAGGGGATTAATATTTAAATATACATGGGGCAGCTTCTACCACCTCATGAAGAGGTCTGCATAGGTGGGGAAAAAAAAGCCCCCATGGCTATCCCATGAATCTGCAAATAGAATTGTTCATCAAATCTGAAGTAATCTTGTGTCAATAGAAAGTTCAAGACTCAAATTATATACTCTTTAAGAGTATTAATATAATCACTAAAATGATTATCATATAGTTAGTAGCCTTCAAACCTTCTTCGTGTGGCAAAGCCGAGTATAAGTCCACTACATCAACTGTTAACCATCCAAATATGTCTGACCAAAGAAAATTATTAAGTAAATTCAAAAGATGTTTAGTATCACTAAGGAAAGACGGAAGTTTACAAACTAAAGGTTGTAATAGAGACTCTAACCAATTAGATAAGTTCTCAAAAAGGGAACCCATGCTGGAGACTATCGGTCTTCCCATAACATTTACAAGTGACTTGTGAATTGCTTCTTATACTTAAACTCTGCTAGTGATAGGATAAAAAATAGATTTAGGCCTGAAACCTATGTGACAATCCTTTTCTGATTCTGCACTATTGCTTTTCCTGTCTAAGGCATAGAGATTAAGTAAATCACCAGCTTCCTGAAAATCAAAACAATCGTATTGAACTGTACAAATCTATTGAGATCAATCAATGTTTCAAATACATTAAAGTTGGTTGAAGGAACAAAATTTAAATCTAATTGTAAAACCTTAATCTCCTCAGTGGTCAAATCTGTCATTGAAAGATTAATGACTCCTAAATCTTGTATTTGTTGTTCTGTTTGCCCTACCTCAGGGTGTACAGCTATCTATGTGGTAATTGTCTTCTGTCTACCTGTGCTGTTTGTTAAGTTCTTTTATATAGTTATTGAAATAGAAAAAATATGATTAGGGTACCAGTGAGTGCCTCTTTTTTTAAAATATGGTGTAGATCTCTCATAATTAGTAGGTTTAAAAGTAGTTTAAAATGTATTTATTCTCCAACTTAAAGCAGAATATAAGTAAGTTTGTTAGCATAAAATATTGTACCTTATATACCGGAGGAATAGTTCCATTGTCTCCACCAAAACCAGTGCATGCTGGCTGCTCAGGACACCAAAATTTCCGCTTTGTCAGCTCACAATCAAAAAGAAATTGGTAATCTCCTTCAAAAGGTACTGTTAATTAATCCAAATATAAGGCAACATTGCTTCAGGATAGTAAAAACATACCTTTATTATATAAATTTTAAATAGTCAGTTCATGTAAAAAGACATAGAGCATAGGTATAAGTGGAGTGTGACGTCAGCTTATGCGTTTCATACCATACTGGTGCTTTCTCAAAGATAGGTAGGTGGTGTAGCCATATATTCTCATATAGTTCAAAACCCCATCCCTCCTATATGATGTACATTTTACCTTTCATTTTAAAAAATAACTTCAAAAACACAGCCTTATTCGTTTATGTGAACACATAACATAGTTGCTGCTTAAAATCTTCATTGTACCGCTAGCTTGTATTTCATTGTTATCATCATATGGTATACACAATACCAGCACTGCAATCAATAGCGCAAAAAAAAACTAGCTACTCTTAGAGTACAATCAAATGTTGCATTATTCTTCTCGTGCAACAATTTGATCTTAGTACCTGCAACATATTTCAATTCAAGTATTTACCTAAATAACATTAAAAAATAAAAACAGCTACAAAAGTTTCTTATACACATACATATACATTTTCTTGTAATTTTAAATAAATTTATTTACACTATAGAAAAGTACCCAGTATGTATATTTGGTCCGGTGTTATTTTTATTACTATTACAATCATCTGAGTATAAGAAACTTATGTAGCTGTTTTTAATTTTTTATGATATTTAAAAAGATACTTGAATTGAAAGAGGTAATAAGATCAAATTGTTGCACAAGAAGATATCATTTGGTAAATAATGCAGCAGTTGATAGTATTCTTAGTTTAGTTATTTTATCTTGCAGCGCTGGTATTGTATATACCGTATAATGATAACAACAAAATACAAACTAGTGGTACAATGAAGATTCTAAGCTGTGACTATGTTATGTGTTCACACAAACAAACAAGGCAATGTTTTTTAAGTTACTTTTGAAGTGAAAGGTAAAATGTACATCACATATGGGTAAGGTTTTTGAATTATATAAGAATGTATGGCTATACCACCTACCTATCTTTGAGTAAGGGCCAGTATGGCACTAAATGTGTCAGATGATGTCACACTCCGCTTGTAGCTATGCTTTATGGACGCCATGTACTAAGCATCAAAGTGACCCTTTGTCTGTATTTCCGCGTCAAAATTCGCTCACGATCTGCATCTTCTGCATATTAGTTACCAATCCACGATCGAATAGAAAAACCACTATTTTTCATCAGTGATCGTAATTTTACGCAACTAATCGTTCCGAACCCTTTTTCCACTTACTACATGATCGATCGCATGTAAATTCGCTCTAATCGGAAATGATCAATGTTACAAGTAATCCGTCCACTACAACTTTCACTCTAACTTTGCGTGATTTGCTTCGGGACCATTTAGTTAGCGAATACAATAGAAAATTATAGGGGGTATCAAACTGACGTCAGGTTGAAGTACTTAAGTGAAAGGACTAGACTACAATAGTTTCATTATTGTTTTTTGCATCACTGAATGAAGATGGAGACACTTTTACATATGTTTCTATTCAGATTGATTCAATTACAAGGAAGAAG
Organism: Bombina bombina; assembly: GCF_027579735.1. NCBI lineage: Eukaryota > Metazoa > Chordata > Amphibia > Anura > Bombinatoridae > Bombina > Bombina bombina. The sequence continues at coordinate 924,191,081 of NC_069504.1, read as the reverse complement.
GGCTATACAGGCACCAGTTGAAAACAATGAATTTCAAAGAAGAAGAGGTCGAAGACTGAGAGTCCCTAGAGTTTTTCTTCCACGTATGGGTTTGGAAGCAATTTCTTTTTTTGTTGGTCCTTGAGCACCCACCGCATCACTAATTTTTCCCAAATAATATTCTTACGGGCACCTGGGGTTTGCTTGACTCGACTACCATAAATATTATCATAGTATTCGAGTACTGGATCAACAAGTACAACATTCTGTTTATGCGAGAAGTTAGGGTTGCAAGTCTTCTTGGAAGTAGCTGAATCTCCGAGCAAGCCATCTGCTCAAAATAAATACCGAAAAGTAAATAAACAATATTCTAAGATTTCTGGGAAATACACATTCTTATACATGTCAGCAGCTTAACGTTGCCGCTTGTATGACGATTATGACGCCTAGATGGTCACGTGGGTTAAGAACTAAACCAATTAGACCGTAGACTGCTTAGTAACTTTGTTCTTTCGCGCCAGGCGAAGCTTCAAAGTTATCAATAATCCGATTTTCTTCGAGACAGATTAGACGCAAAATTGTACGGCTTGATTTTTGGTACATTCCTGTAACAAAGTTCTATCCGCATGGTGCGAATGCTGGCAGGTTAATTCGATATGGTCTGTGCGAAAATTTTGACACCTTAGTACATGGCGCCCTATGTCTTTTCCCATGAACTGACTTTTTTAATATTTATAAAACAAAGGTATGTTTTTACTATCCTAAAGCAATGTTGCCTTATATTTGGACTAATTAACAGTACCTTTTGGAGGAGATTACTGATTTCTATTTATTCTTCAAGCAAGATAATTTGCATACTGAGCTCACAATGCAGCTAATCCTAAAATACACCACTAGATATGTGCATTCAGAGGTTTTAGATATCTCTGAATTTGGAAGAAGGTGGACACATGCAATTCGACTATTTTCGGAGCCAAATTTATACATGTGAAACTACAACACCAAAGATTTTGGATTTGCACAGATCCTGGTGTGTTGCAATTTCACTAGACTAAATTTGGCTTCGAAAATAGCTGAACAACTCCTTCCGCATTCGGAGGTATCTAAAATCTCTAATTGCACATATCTACAAATTACGCATTCTGACTCAAAAAGCTAAAGAAAAATTCAAAACTGATGTTAATCAAATACACACTCACATCTATAAATTACATGAAATGTTGGATTTAAATGTTCAGTGAGGGATCTACTAAACCTCAATGATAATTATTAACATTTTGCTGCTAATTGAACAGGAAAGGGGTAACAACTTTGATGTTGGATTCAGAATGAGAGGGATGACATGTAGACTTTTTTATGTTGAAAATATCCGGTTGCATTCAAGCAAGGAATTTCATGTTTTCTTTTTCCTCTAAATGAGCACAAAAACATTGACATGAACAAATGTTTTTTTTTGTCTTTGATTAGCAAAATTACCATTTATAAAAGTAAGTATCTCATATATATAATCTATTTCTCAGAGTTCAGTCTATTTAAATGAGGCACATACAGTGTTTTTTTTGTTTTTTTATCTGTTATGAAAACATTATAAAAAAAATCTATGTGAGATACTGTTTTCCACTACAAAAAAAAGTGGCAGCTGCAAATTTGTCAAATTAACGATTTACAATTTTGAAGAATAAAGTTTCTTGTTGCTAAGCATGCAGCCCTGCCAATTTGATTTTGTTTAATCTTACAGATAAAGCAAACAACAGACTTCACTGTTAGGGCTTGTTTTGAAAAATGTGCTTTATTTCCAATAAATATTGCATCTAATATGTCTCAGTGGTGTGAGCGAGAATACAAAGCCTGCCAGTGAAATTATATTGCTGTAGATCTAATAAAAATATGCTTAAGAGAGAGGGGCCAAGTGGTATCCATTTAGGAAACATTAGCCATATAGCCTGCTAGCAAATCATTTATATAATAATCTGTTTAGTTTTATACATATAAACCAATTCAACTTTTTGCAGATATTTGTACGGTTTATTCTGGCTTTGCAGAGTTTAAAGGGACATCAAATTAAAAATTAAACTTTAACGTTTCAGATAGAACCAGGCATGTAAATAAAAATTTCCAATATACTTACATTATCAAATTTAAAGGGCCATTATAGTGCAAAACTTATTGTCTGTGGAGTTCCTGCAGTAAGCAGCCACATCCTAAATTCAGTTTTATTGGAAACTAATAATTTTACCTATAGAACCTGTACATTATTTGACTGAGCACACATAAAGGGACATATTACTGCAAAATAATGTGTTACAGCATCTGTTATTGCACTATTGTTCACGGATATTTATGTGTTTAACCCTGGCAAAGAAGTTAAACACACAGATAAAGTCAGCTTTAGAGCAGCAATGCACTACTAGGATCTAGCTGAACAAATTTGGTGAGCCAATGACAAGTGTCATATGTGTGTAGCCACCAATCACCAACTAGCTATCAGTAGTTCATTGATGCTGCTGAACCTACTTATGTATGTTTTTCAAAATAGTATACAAGAGAACCAAGTAAATTTCCTAACAGACATGCTCTACCCAAATCAGGAAATTTTGATTGTAAACTACTTTTCCATTTTACTTTTATTATCTAAATAGTTGATAAGCACACCTAGGTAGGCACTGGAGCAGCAACGTACTGCTGGGAGCTAGCTTCTGATTGGTGGCTGCACATAAATGCCTCTTGTCATTGGTTCACCAGATGTGTTCAGCTAGCTCCCAGCAGTGCATTGCTGATCCTTCAAGAAAGGATAGCAAAATAATTAAGCAAATTTTATAATAGAAGTAAATTGGAAAGTTGTTTAAAATCAAATGCTGTATCTGAATCATGATAGATAAATTTTGGGTTTCATGTCCTTTTAAACTTTATTGTATCAACTAACCTTTAATTTCACCACCATGTACATATATACAGTATTATATTAGTCTTAAAGCCCATGTACATGGGCCAAAAGGTCCCCCTCCAAGATCTTTTACCTAGCCTTTATTCCCCCCTCCTCTCTAGGATCCCCCTGTTCCTCCTACTCCCTCCTCCCTCCTTCCACCTCCCTGCCGCTCTTAGCATACATTTTTTCTGTAGTGTAGCAGTCCTACCTGTTCCCGCAACTCTTGCACCCCTCCAACGATGGGGTGCCCACCTGCCTCCCTCCTAAGTTAGTCCTGTCCTTCCCATGCCAGCGATTGGCACCACTGCTTCCGGCACAGAGAGGGACACAGAGTGTGCCTCTCTGCTTCAGTACCTCTGCAAGACTATTTCTGCACTGCCCCACATGTTGGGCATGCAGAAATAACGCAATCTCGCTACTTTTAGCAAGACTGCAGCAGAGAGAGGCCAGGTCTTTAAGGGCGTAATGACCAGCGCAGTCCTTGCACTTATCTCGTGCAGTCTCTACTGTACATCGGTGCTGGTTGTTAAGGGATTAAGGCCAGGTATGTTTGTGTTGCACAGTTTCTACTGCGCATGATTTCGTCTGACAAACATACTTGGCATTTTATTATATAGAATATATATATATAGGCTATATATAAACCTTGAATTTCACCACCATGTACAGTATATATATATGTGTGTGTGTGAGAGTGTGTGTGATTGTGTGTTCGATACCTCTTTTTTACCTTTATTTATTCAGTACTTCTATTTAAAAATAAATAAATAACATTTTATATAATTTCCCTGTCGCAGTTTAATTTCTAAATTGTTACACATCAGACTCCTACCCTTCATTTAATGCATTTATACCTGTTTCTTGGTTTTGTACATATTGAGATTTAGTACAGAGGGACAGTGAATGATTTTCCTCTGTCAGCTGCATTACATTTCCCTCTAGGTGAAAGCTAGATTCTATCTGGATGCATCAGGAGTTTTTTTTTATCTGTTATATTTTCTGAATCAATTGTATTAAGCTTTTTTTTTGCCTGAGCTTTTAGCGAACAGGAGCAAAAACTTGTGAAGCTTGTAATTTATTTCATAATTGTTTTATGGTGCTTTCTTATTCTATACGTTTCCAGTGCATTGCAGAAATAAATGGGTATTGAATTACTGTGCTTATATGGACACCGCTCAAAGCTAAGTGACTTCAAAGAATTTCTACATTTCAAGCTAGAAAAAACAGATGGATTTTCTTTTGAATACTTTTTGGAACTTTTTAAACAGACATTAAAGTGATGTAATTTGAGCATGTTTTGCTTGCTGAAGTCTATCAGAAATATGGATCTTATTTTATGAATTATTTAAAAACTCAGGACTTTCAGAATTTTAAATTGAAATCCACTGATTATTTAAATGCTAAAAGTAACTCCCTGTGCATTGCAGGGGAATTTCTACCTTATTTTTTTTTATTCACATCCTCCAAGTGTTTTTTATAAATACATAATATACATAAATAATACAGACAGGGGGTCCTTTGAAAGGGGGGAAAGTGTCAGTGGTTTTACTGACACATTCCTCATTCAAGATAGCTGCTGATATGGTTGCCAGGTGTCCAGTATTCAACTAGACAGTACAGTATATTAGCAGGCTGTCTATTAAAATCTACACAAATTTTTTTTATTTTTTTTAAAGTCCTGTGAGTGTTCGTTAAATTTCAAAGGTTTCCTATGCCTCTATTTATTACAAATACTCTGTGTCCATGAAAGAAGGGATATTGTGCAGGCACTGTTCTGTGTCCTACTTGCAGCCACCAAAGATAAAAAAAAGTCTTGCTGGCTGTTATGTTGGTGTTAAATAATAATTGTATGGGCCCCATTTAAATACGGCCGCATGGACAATGGCTAGAGGGCAGTAATATGCTGCAAGTATTTATCATTGCACAAGATGCTACTGTTGCAACACTACCCTCCCCCCCAGCTCGCATGTGGCTGTCAATCACCACAGTCAGACAAGTACAGGGTGATTGAAAAGCACCAGTTCAGAGTTGATGAAGTAGGTGATGACCACAGCTTGTTAACTTGCATTAATGAGCCTGCAGCCAAAGGTGCTTCAAAGCTTCTTAAATATTGACCTACGTGTGCTCCTGTCAGTCAACATGTGTTACTTGTGGCTAGAATAGAAAAATGATTTATGTGAAAGCTACTAGCAGTTAACCAGATAAAATGGCTGCTCAGTTGTTGCTGTCAATGGTGGGACTTAAGGTAGAGCTTTGGGGGGAGCCATTGTGTGACCCCCACCCGTCACCCATCCCAGTTACATAAAGATTGTCCAGTATTTTTGTGGAGGACAGCTGACTGCTGAGTGTGTTACAAATGTCGAGAAATTTCAGAAGCTCTGCAATAAAGGAAACGTGTTAACTTTCTTAAATTTCTGATTTTTTTAAGGACCTTAGACTATATTCACTTAAAGGGACATGAAAGTCAAAATTAAAGTTTCATGGTTCACACAAAGCAGGGAATTTTAAGAAAAAATTAAATTTACTCATTATCAGACTAACTTCATTCTATTGGTATCTTTTGATGAAAAGAACACTTAAGGTAGGCTCAGGAGCATCAATGCACTATTGGGAGCTAGCTGGTAATTGGTGACTGCATACATTTGCCTTTTGTTATTGGCTCAGCAGATGTGTTCAGCTATCTCCCAGTAGTACATTGCTGCTTTGGTGTTGACTTTAAAGGACCAGTAAACACAATAGATTTGCATAATCAACAAATGCAAGATTACAAGACAATACAATAGCACTTACTCTGAATTTCAAATGAGTAGTAGATTTTTTTCTAACAAATTTCAAAGTTATTTATATTTACACTTCCCCTGTACCATGTGATAGCAATCAGCCAATCACAAATGCATATACGTATAGTCTGTGAATTCTTGCACATGCTCAGTAGGAGATGGTGACTCAAAAAGTGTAAATATAAAAAGACTGTGCACATTTTTTTTAATGGAAGTAAATTAGAAATTTGTTTAAAATGACATGCTGTATCTGAATCATGAAAATTTAATTTGACCTGAGTGTCCCTTTAAATAAATCCCTTTGCAGAGGTTAAACACATAGTTATATGCAAGTAATAGTGCAATAAGAGAATGCTCTAACATATTAGAGCGTTTTCTTTTTGCACTGTTATGTCACTTTAAGGATAGAAATCCTAATATGTCCCAGTTTGTTTTATTCTGTAGTGGGAGGTACGCATGAATGAGATTAAGTCTGACCTAATTCCAAATGTAATCATCTGCCATAAAAATCAATTCAATTACATTTTAAATCTCTCTTTTATTATTCTCCCCCCCCCCTACATATTTGCTAGAATATCAAAACCTAGAAACATTGAATTTGATGGTAGAGAAGAACCAAAAGGCCCATCAAGTCTTCCCATATTACATGTTTCTATTTTCTTAGCCTTATGCATGGTCCAGGTATTTATCACCACTATTAGAAGATTATTCTATGAATCCACCACCCTTTCTGTAAAAAAATACTCCTTAGGGCTGTTCAAACTTATGCAAGGGGTATGTAAAGCAGAGTTTGACAACTACACAATGTATGTGTATATGGATATATGTAAAATGATCCAAACATTAGAAGCCATGAACAATATTCTAGCAGCCATGGCTCACATGTTCCTAGCTTATGTTAAACCCAAATTTTGTATAACTCATACTTTAAATATAAACACTTAGGGGTAGATTTATTAAGCAGCGGATGCTGCTTTCTACGCCCATCATTTCCGGCTTGCCTTAAACGGAAGTTAAGAAGCAGTGATCGTAAGACCCGCTGCTCCTTAACTTTTCCGTCACCTTTTAGGTGGCAAACTGAAATCATCCCGATCCGATATGATCGGGATGATTGACACCCCCTGCTAGCGGCCAATTGGCTGCCGGTGAGCAGGGGGCGGCATGGCACAAGCATTTCACTAAAAATGCTTGTGCAATGTTAAATGCCAACAGTTAGCGAGGTTGAACGGACATGATTCGCTAAAGTGAATCATGTCTGCTCGACTAATGGTAAATCTACTCCATAGTTTACATCAACAATTAAGCTCTATAATGGAATAAAAATCTGTAAACAAAATTATTTTAAGAAAAATTAAAACTTCTATTTTGTTTAATACATTAGCATTATTTTAATGTTTTGCAGTCCAGGGTAACACACTTTGAAAACACTTTTGAATATTGTTTATTGTATCTTCTCTGTTAAAGCTAGTTGAGAGCAGACATAGATGTACTCCTGGACTCTGTAGTATGTTGTAGGATAAGATTTTTGAAGTCTAGAGAATTCAGTGTATCCACACTGGTGGAAGAGAAAAAAATATAAAAAGGTAGATAGATAGATACATGTTTTGTGTGTGTGTTTCCAGAAGTAACTGCACAGCAAAGGGCTACAGGGGAAAGTATGTCTCTTTGCAGATGATACAAAAATTTGCAACAGAGTGGATGTTCCAGGGGGGGTAGACAAAATGAGAAGTGATATACAACAATTGGAGGATTGGACAAACGACTGGGATCTAAAGTTTAACACAGCAAAGTGTAAAATAATGCATTTAGGGAAGAAAAATCCAAATGTTAAATTACAGACTCAATGACACTTTACTGACTGTTACAGATGAGGAACAGGACTTGGGAATTATTATTTCAGATGATTTAAAACTTAGTAAACAATGTAGTAATGCAGCGAGTAAGGCTAGCAGAATTCTTGGATGTATTGGTAGAGGTATTTGCAGCAGAAACAGTAAGGTTCTTATGCCACTTTATAGATCATTAGTTAGGCCTCATCTTGAGTATTGTGTGCAGTTCTGGAGGCCATATCTTCAGAAGGATATTAACAAACTTGAATCTGTGCAAAGGAGGGCTACCAAAATGGTACATGGTCAAAAAAATAAAACTTACCAGGATAGGCTCAATGACCTAAATATGTATAGCTTAGAGGAGAGAAGGGAAAGAGGTGATATGATAGCAACTTTCAAGTACATTAAAGGGTTTAGTAAAACTGAGGCTGTGGGTATTTTACATAAAATGGAAAATTCAAGAACAAGGGGTCATGAGCTCAAGCTAAAGGGTAGTAGATTCAGGAGTAATTTGAGGAAGCACTTCTTTACAGAAAGAGTGATTGATTTATGGAATAAACTTCCTCAAGAGATAGTAGCAACAAACACTGTGGGGGACTTTAAAAATGCATGGGACAAGCATAGGGCTATCCTACGAACTAGATAAGTTTATACTGTTAGGTAAGGTCGGGCAGACTTGCTGGGCCTATGGCTCTTATCTGCCGTCAATATCTATGTTTCTATGTTTCTATTTATCACCTCTTTAAATGGCTGGAGAGCTATCATGTACTGTATCAAGACACAGAGAAGTGTCAAAAATATGTAAACCGTTCCATAAGTCCTTTTATTACACATAAGATAAACAATTGAGTATAACTATTTTTTACATAGATCCCTAAAATGTGTTTGCTCCTTATTGGATTTTGCATTGGTATGCAAATGTACTTGTCATTTTAGCATCCAATTAACCCGAAGAAAGATATTTCCCTAGAGCAATTGTCTGAAGATTTTTCTTTACATGCTACACAATTTAACAGGTAAAGAAGATGTAGATAAAACCGTTTGAAACAGAAGGATAACAAATAACAAGATGTAAGCTGAAAAATATATACTGGTCTTTACAGCAAGAATCATCTAATGGAAAAAAATCCTTATAATTAAAAAGGCAGATATCATAAATTCTTCTGTATTATTGTTGGCATGATCAGATTACTGCAGTTTTATTATTTGCTTACACATAACTCCAACTAGAGCAAAACAGCAGAGGAATCTCAAATGTAAAAGAGCTTCTAATAAGACATAGACCTATTAATGAAATAATAAAGCACACTCACACACATACACACAAACACACACACACACTCACACATACTCACATGCTCTCAAACACACCACATATACAAAAACATTTACACACTCGCACACGCACACACACACTCACACATACCAAAACACACACACCACATATACATACACACAGACACACACATACACACACTCTCTCATACACTCACATATGCACATCACACATACATACACACTCACATACAAACACACATACACACAGCCACACACATACACACACACTCACACACATACACAAACACTCACTGAAACACATACAGACACATGCAATGCACGCACTCTCACACACGCACACACAATCATAGACACACCACATATACGCACGCACTCACATACAAACAAAAAGACACACACATACACACACACACACTCACTCACACATAAACACACACACACCACATATATAATACATTGCAGAGGATTGCACTTTCAAACACACACACATACATACACAAACACACACACTCTCTCAAAGTGAACTGGGTACATATCCAGTGCTACTGGCATCAGTTTTTTAAATAAACAATAAAATGGGTGTATATCACAAGTTCGGTGCAAAATTCACCAGGAAATTGTCATGGAAAAAACAAAAACTTAATTTATCTTCCATTTTATGTTTTTAATATTTGCAGCTAATTGTTCATGGGCGAGTGTATGTGTTTGCTGCCATATCACTATAGTTAGAGAAATGAACAGGGGTACTGTAGAAAACCATTATGCCCCTCTCCCCAGTACATGTAAAGGGATTGTTAACTTCTTGTAATTACAGCATTGTGTGCAGACTTCCAATAGATTAACATATTAGTAAAGCCTGAACATTGTTAGAACATATTAACATTGAGTTTCAATTGCCAAACTCCAGCCACCATTTTCCTTATTTGGAGGAGTCTGCAGATGCCAGGGCTTGCCATTGCCTTTGTGTTAACAGATTTTCTATTGTTTGGCTTCAGCAGACGAGATAGATAAAAAGCTGTAAATTAGAAAGTAATATGTAGCAAGGTTAGGCTTGTGACGCCTACTGAATGCTATTTCAGTTTTCATGAATGGAAAATCCACAATTTTCTGACTTAAATGACATGACAAGTGAACAAAATCAATATTGAAAGTAAAATGGAAGTTATTTTATGCATAGCTGTATAGTACAACAAAATATTTATTTGCTGAAGCCCCATGTGGTCAGGCAGCCAAGAGAGAAGGAAAAACTACCGAAGTTATTTTGCCTGCTGGATTCTTCGTTTAACAATAAGTCCCTCTACCATTTGTAATAATATTTCCTCTGTTACAAACACATTAGGGGAATAACACCCAGCAGTATTAGATGCAGAGAGATGTGTGTTCATAAGGCAGATAATGTTGATACACTTATCTTTAAGATGTTTGGTCTGGGCCCGTAAACTTGATCAGCTTATTCCATGATTGCTGGTATCCCAAGAAATATTAGACCTGACAGTAGGTCACAGCACCATGCTTGTCTCATTCCCATATGTGTAAGGCTTGTGGGATATTCCACTATCAGACCAAACTTGGCCAGTAGTCTTCTTATCCCGGCGTCAAGCTGGAACTATAGGGAATATCCCAGAGTAGAGAAAATTCGTAAAATGAGGTAAGCGGTACTCACAATATGCAGGGTAGTCTTTGGAGGCAGAAGGTAGGGAATCAGTGGTTTGGCAGTTCAAGGGTAAACCACTTGAAGGACTGGAAACAGACAGGATAGTCTTTTACGGCAATAGGTAGGAAATCAGCGGTTAGGCAGTCCAAGGGTAAACCAATGGAATACTCAGGCAGGCAGAGTTTGGCAGTAAGGCAATCCAAAGGTTCAAAGGATAAACAGGTAGAGTGGTCAGGCAGGCAGTGTTCAGCAACTGTATGGCAATCCAGTATTTTAGGGCTAAGCAAGCAGAGTACTCAGACAGACAGAGTTCAATAACAATGAGGCGATCCAGAATACAGTAAATAACACACCCAGGAGCACGCTAAGTAACACCTATACTTGGGCAGTGATAGGTAGAAAGTGAGCAACTTACATAGGCGCATGATTCGGGCCACAGGAGATCCTGACTGGCTTTAGAGTGAGGGGAATGTGCGGCGATGACGTCACCACCGCACATACACAGGAGCCGACTCTACACTAGGCAATGAGCATAGCAGCAGTTGCCTCATCCCTAGCAACAGCTAGAGTGGCACGGCGTGACATAGTCTTCCTCTCAAGGGTTCCCTCCGGGAACCATAGTCAGCCTCAAAGGATGAGCAGCATGGAATCTAGAGACCAAAGAGGGAGCATGTACATCAGGTGCAGGAACCCAGGAACGTTCCGCCACAGAGTAACCCTTCCAATGTACAAGTTACTATAGTTGTTTGCTCCTGTATTTGGAGTCCAGGATCTTAGCAACCTCATATTCAGGGTCACCACGAACCAGGAGCAGAGGAAGAGGAGCTCTGAGCTGAGTATATCTATTCTTGATGTACAGCTTGAGTAGTGAGATGTGGAAGACTGGGTGTATGTGCAGGGTTTTGGGCAAGGCCAATTTGTAGGCAACAGGAGACAGTCTTTCCAATAAACCTAGGCCCTAATTTGTGACAGGGTTGACATAGACGAATATGTCAAATAGAGACCCAAACATGTTCACCTACCAAAATGGCACATATAGATGATCTATGACGATCTACAAACTTCTTGTATCTAGAGACAGCTGAATGTAACTGGGAGCGAATACATTGCCAATGAGTAGTGAGATTAGTAATGTGTCAGTCTGTAGCAGGAACCCCTATGGACTGAGCAGAAAGAGGGAAGACACAAGGTTGATAACCTGCTGCGACTTGAAATGGAGAACATTGTAGAGAAGAGTGCCAATGAATGTTCCTTGCCAGCTCAGCTAGGGGTAACAATTCAGACCAGTTGGTATGGAGAGGATTAACAAAAGTTCTAAGATAGGCCTCCAATCAACTTGCAAAAGGCTCTCCAAAAGGTAGAGATGAATTGTGATCTCTGTCGAAAATAATATTCACAGGAATGCCATGAAGTTGTACCACATGCAAGAGAAAAAGAGACGAAAATTCTTTGGCAGATGGCAGTTTGGTTAAGGGTATAAAATGAGCCAGCCTGGAAAGTCGATCCACTACAACCCAGATAACCATATGATAGTCAGAAGGAGGGAGGTCCACAATGAAGTCCATTGTTATGTGTGTCCAAGGTTGTTTGGGAATGGGCAATGGTTGGAGCAAGCCAGGAGGCAAGGATTGGGGAGTTTTGTTGGCAGCACAAGTCATGCAGGCTTTCACATAATCCTGAGCATCAGACTTCATAGTAGGCCATCATACATGTCGGTAAAGAAGATTAAAAGTCCTTGTCAAACCTGGATGTCCTGAAAGTTTACTATCATGAGCCCAGGATAGTACAATAGTGCATAGGTTCAGAGGTACAAAAAGGATATAGGAAGCCAAGGGGGCTTCAGGAGGTTTTCTAGACTGGGCATGTTGCAGTCTTTGAAGAAGAGTGGTGTTCAGTTGAGCAACCGCACAGGAAGAGGGTATGATGTGTTCAATAGGAGTTTCAGAAGAATCACTAGAGGGAGGAAACTGATGGGAAAGGATGTCAGCCTTCTTGTTTTTGCTCCCAGGAAGGTTTGAGACCAAAAAGTTAAAACTGGAGAAGAACAAGGCCCATCTGGCCTGTCGAGGATTGAGTCGATGATCAGTCTCTAGGTAAGTCAGATTATTGTGGTCAGTGAGAATCTGAATGGGATTGGCGGGTCCCTCTGAGCCAATGACGCCATTCAGTCAAGGCCATCTTAACCCCTTAATAACCACAATGTACCCTGTATGTCACTGGTCGTTAAGGGTTTTTTCAGGACATAATAGCATAAGTCTAGCAAGAACACGCTATTAATGCACTCCCTCCAGCAGGCTTTGTGGAATAGAGCAGTCTCAACGCTGGTGGCAAGACCGCGCTATAAAACAATCAAGTCCCAAAAAAAGGCCAACGACATACAGGGTACGTCGCAGGTCCTTAAGGGGTTAATGGCTAAGAGATCAAGATTACCCACGTTGTAATTCCTCTCTGCAGGAGTAAAGCGTTTAGAGAAAATGGCTGCAGGGTGCAACTTGAAGGTTAAAGGATCCCTTTGGGTTAGAACTGCTCCAGCCCCTATCTCAGAGGCATCAACCTCTAAAGTGAACTGTGGTCCAGGATCAGGATGGTGGAACACAGGAGCAGAACAAAAGGCTTCTTTCAGACAATAGAAGGCACCTATGGCTTCAGGAGGCCAATGTTTAAAGTCTTTGTTGCATTTTGTCAATTCAGTGAGTGGAGCGACTGTTTGGGAAAAGTTATTTATAAACTTGTGGTAATAATTGGAGAACCCCAAGAATCTCTGTAGTTATTTTAATGAAGTGGGTTGAGGCCATTCCAGAACTGCGATGAGCTTAGCAGGATATATGGCAAAACCTTCCTTCAAGATGACATAACCAAGGAACTGGATCTGAATTTGATCAAACTCACATTTTTCTAGTTTGGCTACCAGAGAATTGTCTCTGAGACATAGAAGTACCTGTCTCACGTGTTTATGATGCTCCTCCAGGGTGGAGGAGAAAATAAGGATATCATCCAGTTAGACAATGACAGTGCGATTGAGGAGGTCACTGAAGACATTGTTGACAAATGCCTGAAAGACTGCAGGGGCATTACACAGCCCAAAGGGCATTACAAGGTATTCCTAATGCCCTGATCTTGTGTTGAAGGCGGTCTTCCATTAGTGGCCTGGGAAGATACAAACCAGATTGTATACCCCACGTAGTCTAGCTTGATGAAGAAGCGAGCATTCTGAAGTGAATCAGTGATCAAAGGAATGGGTTAGCGATTCTTGATAGTGATGTTTTTCAAGGTCCTGTAGTCGATACAGGGTCTAAGCCCACCATCCTTCTTACTGAAGAAAAAGAAGAAGCCCCAGCAGGAGAGGAGGAAGGGTGAATGAAACCTTTAGCTAGGTTCTCTTGGATCTACTCCCCCATGGATCTGGTTTCAGCTTTGGAGAGTGGATAAGTCCTCCCTTTAGGAGTGGGGCTCCGGGAAAGAGGTCAATTCTGCAGTCTTAAGGATGGTGGGGTGGCAGCACATTGGCTGTTTTCTTTTTAAAGACATCTGTGAAATCTGCATATACTGAGGGAAGTCTGGAAGGGGTCTGTAGACTGTATATGGAGATGCAGAGCAGAGGAGTAACCTTAGCAAGGCACGAGTGGAAACAGGAGGTACCCCAGGAAGCCAACTATCCCTCAGCCCAGCCAAACTGTGGATTGTGTATACGAAGCCAAGGAAGACCAAGGATGACAGGCTGTGCTGGGGAATAAATGACCTCAAACTGCAGCTGTTCAGTATAAAGGACTCCCACAATCAGGGTCAGGGGCGTTGACTCGAAATGGATTAACCCTAAACCAAGGGGAGTGCCATCCAGAGTAGTTGTTTTGAGACAATGTCTTTTCTGCAGCAGAGGCAACCCAGCTTGAATTATAAAACGGTGATCCAGAAAGGTCCCAGCTGCCCCAGAATCAATGAAGGCTTGAGTGTGAACAGAATTCTGAAGGAAAGTAAGGGTAACAGGTACCAGGATCCGAGAGGATTTAGTAGTGATCATGCTTAGAGGTACTCCAGTGTTATCCTTTAAGCATTGGCTTTTCCCGGACGAATGTCACAATTCTGTATTTGTTGGTAGTTAGAACTACAATAAAAGCATAGTCTCAATCTCCTTCTTCTCTGTCTTTCAGACTCTGTGGGTTTGAAGGAGGAAAGATCCATGGGTTCCTTTACTGGGGTAACTGGAGATGTTGAAGGGCTAGAGGATACTGCAGAGACTGGATGAATAGAAGTACGGGAGGGAAGGATAGGGGAGAACGCCATACTTGGGAATCAGGCCTTGGAGTGCTTTTGCATGCATCCATTCTCATGTCCATTTCTACCGGAAGTCATGTTTCAGTTTCTACATTTATTGTGGAGAAATGTTCTCTAATTTTGGATCTGATATCTCATGTGATGAGACCCACGTACTGAACTCTACACAATTCACAAATTATAGATGGTGTTCAGAATGGATTGAGCTGTTCATATAGAAGAAATAAGTCTAAAGGAAATTATCTATCTCCCACTGTATTGAAAAACCCCCCCACACATTTATTGCAGCTCATGGTTATTATGCAAAGGTATGTTTAAATGTGTTAGCTCATGCTGTAGAGCATGTGACTGTGTTGTGGTGTCTGATAATTTTAAGTTTATGGTAATTAATTAATCTTCCAATATAAATTACTGTTTAAATTGTTCATCATCATATGAGTTCAGTACTTGGGTCTAGGTCTAAATTCAGAATTTTAATTGATCAATTACTAAGTAATACTATCCATTTAGAGATATAAGGTAAATCCAATATGGATATGAGGGAGTTTTATGTACCCATGCAAATATCTGTACAATTGTGCATGTTTAAATATTTACATAATTATTGAGTACATTTTGCTAATTTGTGCTAGTAGTTTCTGATAATAATAGTGTTATATAGCTTTAAATCACTGGTATGTTGTTTTAGTAATTAAGATTTGAAGGAATGAATGTGTTTGTATGATTATTTATTGAAAGCGAGACTGGTTTTTGGTAGCTATGAGTCATTTTCCCTGACTGTATTTTAATTACTTATTCAACAATAAAATCTACATTTTAAGAAGAACCACTGTTCTAAGTTTTGTTGACTTGGAAGAATATCTTCCCACACCTTTCCTTTACTATTTTCATCATTTAGAATTTATATTCCCCATGAATGCATAAAATAGCAGGCTATTTTGCTTATTAGGTAATGTTGTTTTAAATTGGGAAATCCTAATAGGATGAAAGATATGGAACTTCTCATTTAAAAGATGAGCTTTCTATTGACAAAATCTGTAACTATTTGTCTTTTTAGAGTAATTTCTAACAAGATCTACACCTTCCACATAAAAAGGGGGGCAGAGGAAATTCATTGCTGCTCTTTCTGATTAATTATAGAACATTTTAGTTTAAAGGTACATAAAAGATCAGTTATAACGTATTGTGCGTGCTAGAATAATTGCATTGTTCCTGGCACAGAGCTATGCGTTTAAGCTACACAAAAGTGATGAAAACACATAGAGAAATTTAGCTTTGGGTAGTATTAAACTATTTATCTGTAGCTGGACAACATCAGTCAGTGATTAATTGCTATGCATATATTCTGCCCCTGATTGGCTCAGTAGATGTGTTCAACCCTTGACTTGTAAGACATTGTAAGTCCAGAGCTAACTTAAAAGGGATACAAAAAAAAAAATATTACCTTGTGATCCAGATAGAGCATACAGTTTTAAATAACTTTCCAATTTACGTTTATTATCAAATTTGCTCCATTCTCTTGTTATCCTTTGTTGAAGGAGCTGCAGCACACTACTAGCTGAGCACATTGGGAGAGCCAATCGCAAGAGGCATATATGTGCAGCTACCAATCAGCAGTTTGCTCCTAGTAGTTCATTGCTGCTCCTGAGCCTACATAGATATGCTTTTAACAAAGGATAGCAAGAGAATGAAGCAGATTAACTAATAGAAATACATTGTAAAGAGGTTTAAAATTGCATCATCTATTAAAGCATGAAAGAATAATTTTGGTTTTAATGTCATTTAACACCTTGAAGGTTAAAACACATATTTATGTGCAAACAATAGTATAATAATATAATATAAGCATGTGTTATTAATAATCATGTATGTCCCTTTAATGTTCCTTTAAAATTTGAGAGGTGGAATAGACAATGGTATTCAAAACTATCAACCTTTCAAAGTGAAATATATAGAAGAAACTTCTCAACATAATTTCAGTTTGATGTGCCATACAATATGATTTATAAACAAGTTACACATTTTAGAAAGATTTTTTTTTATTAATAAAAAAGAATAATTAAAACTAAAGGGTAAAAGATTTTGAAGTCTCAAAAGAAACTGCCAAAATGGTTTAAGGGATACTAAACGTTTTCTTTCATGATTCAGATAGACATTCACTTTTAAGCAACTTTCTAATTTACTCCTATTATCAATTTTTTTTTTTTTGTTCTCCTTGGTATCTGTATTTGAAAAAGCAGGAATGTAAGCTTAGGAGCCAGCCCATTTTTGGTTCAAAACCCTGGCTAGCACTTGATGATTGGCGGTGAAAGAAAACGTTTGGGTTTAGTATCCCTTTAAGAATATATACAAAAAATAATATTTTTTTAATGTAGGTAAACAGACTGGGTTACTAAAAGTCCATATTGGTTTTGTGCCGCATCAAAAACATTAATGATTAAAAAAACATATTTTACTAATTAGTCACTAATCAGAGAAAAGTGCTAACGTACATTACACAGATCTATGAAACCACAATGGCTAAGAATGATTTAAACATCAGATAACGTATGTCAGCATAATAGCTTGACTGTGATCTTGTTGATTCTGGCACTAAAATCAATGACAGTCTTCTTTAAACTAGGAAAATAAAAGCCCTGATGTGAGAAAAACAGTAGCTAATGAAGACATTGATGATAATGTAGTAGATGCTATTGAATTACAGCTGAAATACAGGTTATAGCTAAAAAGGAATACATGCATATGTTGCTTGTTTATTTACTGCATTACAGATTGTTACCAATTTAAGTATTTTATATACGTTTATTTATTTACATTTATTAAAATAGAGAAAAGAGAAAAAAAAGATGTTCCTGTGTGGAAAAATATTTATTTTTTTAATGGTGATTTCCCTGTTCACCAACAAAATTGTATTTTCTACTATTTTAATAATTTAAGCAGCTTTAAAAATAAAATAAAAAAATAAAGGGACTGTATAATTATGCAAACAGCAGAGTTCATTGTATTTAAAGATAGTGCAGGAAAAGCTTACTGTCTATCTTCCACCCCACTCGGAGGCTGATAACCTCTGATGCCTCTTGTTTGCATATATTTCTATAGCCAATACTACAGTATTTAAATTGCCAGTGTAGGTGCTGCTTTCAACAGGAAAATTAACTATTTCAAATTATAAAAAAAGGTAAATGATCTATTTGTAAATCAGCAGGTAAAATGAATCACTCTGAACACATTAACTGCTAGATTACAAGTAGAACACAATCAATAACACAGAGTGTGTTAACTTGTGATCAGACGCGCTAAGAATAGCACACAATCTGACATTACAAGTAGATAAAATCGCTTTATCAGAGAATCTTAATGTTACCATCTTTTTAAGTACACCCTATATTTTAATGGATAGCGCAGGGAGCTCCATTAGTGCTCATATTGTAGATGGTAAATGGAACACAATATACGTTTGAAAATATATTAAAATAAAAATATTATTATTTATTTTTTTACAAAAGGTTTATTGAAAAAAAAATATTTTTTAAAAGTATTTAAAGGGATATGCTATATGATCATGTGCTGGACTGTGAAGGGCTCAAAGGTGTATATATGTGTGATGTGTATGTGTGTACATTTGTATGTAAGTGTATGTATGTGTGTGTATATATGTGTATGTGTGTACATATGTATGTAAATGTATGTTTGTGTGTATGTATGTGTGATATGTAAATGTGTGTGTACATATGTATGTAAGTGTATGTATGTGTGCAGTATATATGTGTGATGTGTGTGTGTGTGTGCACATCTGTATGTAAGTGTATGTATGTGTGTATATGTGTGTAATATGTATGTGTATATGTGTGTACATATGTATGTATGTGTGTATATATGTGTAATGTTTATGTGTGTGTTTATATGTATGCAAGTGTATATATGTGTGTGTATATATGTGTGTGATATGTATGTGTATGTGTGTACATATGTATGTAAATGTATGTTTGTGTGTATGTATGTGTGATATGTAAATGTGTGTGTACATATGTATGTAAGTGTATGTATGTGTGTATATATATGTGTGATGTGTGTGTGTGTGTACATCTGTATGTAAGTTTGTGTATGTGTGTGTATATGTATGTAAGTGTATGTATGTGTGTGTATATATTTGTGTGATGTGTATGTGTGTACATATGTATGTAAATGTATGTTTGTGTGTATGTATGTGTGATATGTAAATGTGTGTGTACATCTGCATGTAAGTGTATGTATGTGTGTATATATGTGTGATATGTATGTGTATATGTGTGTACATATGTAAGTGTGTATGTGTGTGTATATATGTGTAATGTTTATGTGTGTTCATATGTATGTAAGTGTATGTATGTGTGTATATATGTGTGATATGTTTGTGTGTACATATGTATGTAAGTGGACATTTGTGTGTATGTATGTATGATATGTAAATTTATGTAAGTGTATGTATGTGTGTATATATGTGTGATGTGTATGTGTGTGTACATATGTATGTAAGTGTACGTATGTGTGTATATATGTGTGATATGTTTGTGTATGTGTGTGTACATACAGGGAGTGCAGAATTATTAGGCAAGTTGTATTTTTGAGGATTAATTTTATTATTGAACAACAACCATGTTCTCAATGAACCCAAAAAACTCATTAATATCAAAGCTGAATATTTTTGGAAGTAGTTTTTAGTTTGTTTTTAGTTTTAGCTATTTTAGGGGGATATCTGTGTGTGCAGGTGACTATTACTGTGCATAATTATTAGGCAACTTAACAAAAAACAAATATATACCCATTTCAATTATTTATTTTTACCAGTGAAACCAATATAACATCTCAACATTCACAAATATACATTTCTGACATTCAAAAACAAAACAAAAACAAATCAGTGACCAATATAGCCACCTTTCTTTGCAAGGACGCTCAAAAGCCTGCCATCCATGGATTCTGTCAGTGTTTTGATCTGTTCACCATCAACATTGCGTGCAGCAACAACCACAGCCTCCCAGACACTGTTCAGAGAGGTATACTGTTTTCCCTCCTTGTAAATCTCACATTTGATGATGGACCACAGGTTCTCAATGGGGTTCAGATCAGGTGAACAAGGAGGCCATGTCATTAGATTTTCTTCTTTTATACCCTTTCTTGCCAGCCACGCTGTGGAGTACTTGGACGCGTGTGATGGAACATTGTCCTGCATGAAATCATGTTTTTCTTGAAGGATGCAGACTTCTTCCTGTACCACTGCTTGAAGAAGGTGTCTTCCAGAAACTGGCAGTAGGACTGGGAGTTGAGCTTGACTCCATCCTCAACCCGAAAAGGCCCCACAAGCTCATCTTTGATGATACCAGCCCAAACCAGTACTCCACCTCCACCTTGCTGGCGTCTGAGTCGGACTGGAGCTCTCTGCCCTTTACCAATCCAGCCACGGGCCCATCCATCTGGCCCATCAAGACTCACTCTCATTTCATCAGTCCATAAAACCTTAGAAAAATCAGTCTTGAGATATTTCTTGGCCCAGTCTTGACGCTTCAGCTTGTGTGTCTTGTTCAGTGGTGGTCGTCATTCAGCCTTTCTTACCTTGGCCATGTCTCTGAGTATTGCACACCTTGTGCTTTTGGGCACTCCAGTGATGTTGCAGCTCTGAAATATGGCCAAACTGGTGGCAAGTGGCATCTTGGCAGCTGCACGCTTTACTTTTCTCAGTTCATGGGCAGTTATTTTGCGCCTTGGTTTTTCCACACGCTTCTTGCGACCCTGTTGACTATTTTGAATGAAACGCTTGATTGTTCGATGATCACGCTTCAGAAGCTTTGCAATTTTAAGAGTGCTGCATCCCTCTGCAAGATATCTCACTATTTTTGACTTTTCTGAGCCTGTCAAGTCCTTCTTTTGACCCATTTTGCCAAAGGAAAGGAAGTTGCCTAATAATTATGCACACCTGATATAGGGTGTTGATGTCATTAGACCACACCCCTTCTCATTACAGAGATGCACATCACCTAATATGCTTAATTGGTAGTAGGCTTTCGAGCCTATACAGCTTGGAGTAAGACAACATGTATAAAGAGGATGATGTGGTCAAAATACTCATTTGCCTAATAATTCTGCACTCCCTGTATGTATGTAAGTGTATGTTTGTGTCTATGTATGTATGATATGTAAATGTGTGTGTACATATGTATGTAAGTGTATGTATGTGTGTATATATGTGTGATATGTTTGTGTATGTGTGTGTGTATATATATATATATATATATACAGTATATATATATATATATATATATATATATATATATGTATATATGTGTGTAGTGTTTTTAAATTCAACACCATAGAATATAACTAACTGAAGAATTCACTACTTGAGCAGAGGTTTAGCGTACCTTTAGCTTAAAGGGACAGTAAACCATAATTTTTTTTTTATATAATTCTGCACATAGTGCAGAATTATATAACATTATAATAGCGCAAACATTGTAAAACCAAATTTCCCCTTTGAATTTAAAAAATAACTGCTGTTTTACAGACCCGCTCTCTGTGATCTTCTGAGCGGGTCTGTTTTTTTCAAACAGCGCATCGGGCCAGCTGTATAGTCACAGCCCGGCCCGACCGCACCATAGCACTAAGTGCAGCTCGCTCCTGCTCTGTCAGACAGCAGGAGCGAGCTGCACTTAGTGCTATGGTGCGGTCGGGCTGGGCTGTGACTATACAGCTGGCCCGATGCGCTGCTTGAAAAAAACAGACCCGCTCAGAAGATCACAGAGAGCGGGTCTGTAGAACAGCAGTTATTTTTTTAAATTCAAAGGGGAAATTTGGTTTTACAATGTTTGCGCTATTATAATGTTATATAATTCTGCACTATGTGCAGAATTATATAACATTTTTTTTATGGTTTACTGGCACTTTAACTTTCAAACAATAGCTGACATTAGTTCTTCAGTTCACCCTCATAGAATTGTATTATGTGAGGGATTTAATGCACCCACGCTATCTAGCACGCAGATGCTGTCACACACTAGACCTTCACCCGAGCAATAAAAAGTACTTTCAACTTGTAATATGAGTATAAAAATAAAAGCGCTATTGATTTACGTTGAGCGATAATTATATAATGCGCACAAAAACACAAATATTTTTGCACTCCACTTATAATCTAGCTCTACATGGGTAAAAAAATTGACAGCACACTCTCTCTTTATCCTTTTCCTGCAAAAACAAATATTTATGTTTGATTGTTGCTCTTTCACATAGACAATAGAACAAGCAAAACAGTTTTACATTTAATGCTTATTTAGTGGAAGATTACTCTCACAATGTAATTAACCATAAATATTTATTTCTAAAAGGATATGAAACCCATTTTTTTATCTTTCACGATTCAGACAGAACATATAATGTTTTAACAACTTTCCAGTTTACTTCTTTTATCAAATTTGCATTGTTCTTTCTGTATCCTTTGTTTAAGGAACAGCAATGCACTACTTGAAGCTATTTAAAAACATCAGGTAAACCAATGTCAAGAGTTATATATGTGCAGCTGCCAATCTGTAGCTACTGTTGCTGCTCCTGATCCTACCTACAGTGGGTATTATACAGTGGGTATATATATATATATATATATATATATATATATACAATGGGTATTGAAAATAATCACCCCCCTTGAAGATAATCACATTTTGTTGTTTTGAGCCTGAAATAAAGACAGATACAGTTTTTGATTATCTACTTGTAATTACTCAGTGCAACTTATAACATCCAAGTGAAAGATATAACACCAACATGTCAGGCAAAAATAAAGACAATTCAAAAACAGAATCACTAAGTTGGAAAAAGGATCACCCCCTTGTGTCAGTATTTTATTGAACCACATTTTTCTTTATTTTCAACCTTTAGTCTGTTGGGATTTGTCTTTACTAACTTTGCACATCTACACTATGCAATATTTGCCCACTCTTGTTTGCAGAACTGATGTACATTTGATGGTGATTGCGGAGTGCAGTCTTCAAGTCACGCCACAGATATTCAATGGGGTTTAAGTCTGGGCTCTGACTAAGCCATGCAAGGACATTCACCTTTTTCTCCTTTAACCACTGTGTGGTCATTTTTGCTGTGTGCTTTGGGTCATTGTCATGTTGGAAGGTAAACCTTCTTCTCATTGACAACTTTCTGGCAGAGGGCACCAGATTTTCCTCAAGAATTAGACTGTATTTTGCCCCATCTATTATTCCTTCTATCCTGACAAGTGCTCCAGTGCCTGCTGCAGTGAAACACCCCCATAACAGGATATTACCACCTTCATGCTTTACTGTAGGTATGGTGTTATTTGGATGGTGAGCTGTATTGGATTGCATCAAGACATATTGTTAGGTGTTGAGGCCAAATCATTCAATTTTAGTCTCATCTGACCATAAAACCTTTTTCCCTGTGGCCTCATAATCTCCTAGGTGTGTTATGGAAAAGCTTATTTGTGACTGCATGTGGCCTTTCTTGAGGAGTTGCTTTTTTCTTGCAACCCTCCCATACAAGCCACATTTGTGGAGAATTAGTGATATTGTTGTCATATACACATAATGACCACTCTTAGTAATAAATTCCTGCAACTGCTTCAGAGTTGCTGTGGGCCTCTTGGTAGCCTCTCTGAAATGTTTCCTCCTGGCTCTTACATCCAGTTTGGAGCGACATCCTGATCCAGAAAGGGTCTGTGTTGTACCAAATACCTCCCACTTCTGAATAATAGACTTCACTGTGCTTCTAGGCATTGATATAGCCTTTGATATTTTCTTGTATCCATCTCCTTACTTTGTGCCTCCACAACATTATCCAGGAGATCTTTTGACAGTGCCTTGCCACCCATAGTTGATTGTTTGCTTCAGTTGCACTACCAGGGACTGAGATGCTCCCGGAAAGCTCATTTCATGCTGAGCTAATCAATATACCCACAGCTGATCACAGTTGAAGGTCAAATGACTTTGTGTGTGCCATTGAGAAGGTGATTAGCAACACCTTTTTCCAACTCAATAATTCTGTTTTTTTAATTGTTTTTATGTTTGCCTAACATGTCGGTATTATATCTTTCACTTGGATGTTATAAGTTGCACTGAGTAATTACAACTGGATAAACAAAAACTGTGTCTGTCTTTATTTCAGGCTGCAAAGCAACAAAATATGACTATTTTCAAGGGGGTGATTATTTTCAATACCCACTGTAGGTATTCTTTTCAACAAAGGATACCAAGATAATGAATTAGATAACAGACATAAATCAGAGGGTTTTTTTTCAAAACTTTTTATTGAGGTTGTAAATGCAATACATCCAATATTTATCTGACATTAGGCTTTATACAAAGGAAAAATCAGCATTCATATTAACATTACAGCTCTTAGATAGCCAACATGAAAGGAACTTATACATATATCCATAAAGTTCTGTGCATAGTCATAAATTTGTTAAAAGATCTTAACATATCTATATAAAGCCTTCTAAAGAAAGTGGGAAACCTCTCGTTTTATTATTTTTCTTTTCAAATTCCTCCCCAACATTAGGGGGGTAGGGAAGAAGTGCTATTACGAAACCATCAAGTAAGTGCGTGCTAGCATATTAGGAAGGTTTACTTGACCTCTGACCTTCATTGAAATATTTAGTTTATCAGGAGGGAGGGAGGGGGAAGGTATACAAGAGGGTAACAGATTTTGGGAGAGGGGAGGGAGAGAGGGAAGAAAGAAAAAAGAAAAAAAAATTAAGGGGAGGAGGACCATCGTCATCTCTTAAGGTATATTTATCTTTAGTGTTCAGTCAATCACATCACCAGGGATCGGGGATGTCTCTCACATGTTTATGCTCTAAGTGTTGTTACTGGTTGTGAAGCCAGTCAGTCCAGATCACCCAGTAATCGTCCATGCGCTCTAATGAACTCTATACAAACTTTTCCATTTTAGCTAAGAAATGTATCACTTCACATACATCTGTTATTGTGGGTGGTTCTATCTGCTTTCAAGCTCTGGTGATGCACAACCTGGTCACAGAGATAATATATATTACAAGTTGTTTAGAATGTAAATGTAGCCCTTCATCAAAGACATGGAAAATAGTACATTGAGGAGTCAACATCAAATCTATGTTTATAGAACGTAGTAGGGTCTCCACATCTTGCCACAGAGTCTTTAGTTTAGGACATGCCCACCATATGTGAGAATCAGAGCCCTCTTCCCTGCACTGTTTCCAGCACTGTGGGGAAGATCCCTCAAACGTTTTGGATAATCTGGTGGGTACCCTGTACCATCTTAACAGTTGTTTAATGTATCCCTCAAATATAGTCACACAGTGTATTATTTATCTTTTTAAGAGTCACTGCCATATTTATTTCCAGCTCCGTTGTTTCTAGCTGTAACTCTCTACACCACGATTTAATCTGTTTAGGGAGACCTAGGGAATTATCTCTCAGCAAGGCTCTATAATGAAATGTGAGGGGTTTATAGGTTCCCAAGTCACCCTGCCATCTCTCTTCCCACTTAGAACGTTGTCTAATATTTTGTCTAGGAAATTTCCAGGAGTTCATAAAGCTAAGTACTCTATAACATTCAAATTGGAACCAGAGCAGAGGATCAGTGAGTGAATTTACAATTTGGGGGACTGTCAATAATTTGTTGTTAGCATGTAGGTATTCAACCTGTGTGAATTGTTTTTCCTCCCATAACTCTGTGTGGATATTGGATAAGTCCCACATCAGTCCCCCCCAACTGGTGAATAGGAGATGGATGCAGGGACACCTTTGAGTGATGCCGGAGACCATGCCACATATGAATACTTTGTTGGACTATAGGGTTTTCTATGATTTTGGTCAAAGGCCTATGACTTGGGACCCACAAAGTGTTTGATAGGTCTAATTCTGTTGGCAAGGAGAGTTCCTTCAAACCATACCAGCCCGGTTGCTCTGCGCATGGACCCCATGCTGTTATTTGGGATAATCTCGCTGCTTTGTGATATAAGAAGATATTGGCAAAGGAGACCCCGCCTCGTGTGTATTCTCTCTGCATGATCTTATGACAAATTCTAGGGATTTTATTCATCCAGACATAATTAGAAAATATCTGATGGATATGCTGTAGAATGATGTGTGGGACATTTAGAGGAATACATCTAAACAAGTATAAGGCTTTAGGGAGTAAGGACATTTTTATGGTGGCCACTCGACTTAGCCAGGAGATCTCCCTATAGTCCCACCTTTTAGTCAAAGTTTTGAGTTCCTTGATCAGGGTGTCAGACTTTAACTTTATTACTTTATCTATATCTGCGCTCAGTTTTATGCCCAGGTGTATTATACGGTCTCTGGACCACTGAAAGTTGTATCTATGCTGTAAAGTGGTCATCTGCTCTTGAGGGACATTAATACAGTATGCTTCTGTTTTAGTCAAGTTTATTTTATAGTAACAGAGTGTACTAAAGTAGTCTAGTAGTTGAAACACCAAAGGTACTGAGGAGATAGGATCTGAAAGAAGGAGGGTAACATTGTCCGCTTGTAAGACAATTTTTTCTTGTTGAGTACCCATTAGGAATCCTGATATATCAGGTGAGTCCCAGATGGCTTGTGCCAATGGCTCCATGGTGAGGGCGAAGATCAAAAGGGACAGGGGGCATCCCTGCCTAGTACCATTAGAGATGGCGATTTCTGGAGAGCAGAAACTCCACCCCCTCACTTTAGCGCTTGATTGGGAATACAGGACCTTGATCATATTTATCGCCTGGGTTGGGAACTTGAAAGCCTTCAAGACCTCCCATAGGTACTCCCATCTGATCCTGTCAAATACTTTTTCTGCATCAAGCGACAGGGCCATCAGGGGCACCCCAGTTCTCTTTGCTTCTGTAAAAACCGTGAGCAGCCATCGAGTATTGTCGGATCCTTGTCGACCATGTACAAAGCCCACTTGGTCTACTTGGCTATTAATTTAGAGTAAAACTTTGTATCAACATGTATTAAGGAAATAGGCCTATAATTACAACAATAAGAAGAGTCTTTTCCAGATTTTGGGATAGCCACAATAGTGGCCTCTAAATTTTTTTTTAAGATCTGTCCTTCAGACTGCACTTCATTGAACATTTGGCATAGTATATTCCCTAGCTGTGGGTTTAATTTTTTGTATAGTTGGCCTGGGAAGCCGTCTAGGCCCGGTGCTTTATTATTTTTCAATTGTTTAATTGCCTGTCTAACCTCTATGATAGAAAAAGGTTCCACTAACCTGCTGCTGTCATCTTCAGACAACAAAGGCAGCTTCAAATTACGTAAGTAGGAGGATATATCTGTGATCTTCGCTGTATTAGGTTTCTCAGTGATGCCAATATTATATAGATTTTTATAGAAGTCCGCAAAGGACTTTCCTATAGCTTCTGGCGCATAGACCTTTTGTCCATCTTGATTAATATAAGCTATTCTAGAAGCTGCCACATGGTTCCTAAGTTTGTTTGCCAGCATCAAATCTGCTTTATTACTTTTGTAGTACATAATGTGTTTAAATTTTGTGAATGCCTGCCTAATTCTTTCTAGTTCTAAGTTTTTAAATTGATTTTTCAAGATTAAAATGTCATCTGACAGAGTTTGAGTGGGGGCTACTTTGTTCTGCTTCTCCTTTACTCTTAGGTCACACATCAATTTACCTAACGGGGCTCCTTGCTCCTTTTGAAGGGCCGTCGCCCTAGCTATACAGAAACCTCTTAGATAAGCTTTTAATGCGGCCAATCTAATCTGATGTGCTGTCTGATTTACATGGTTGGTTGACAGGAATTGGTCAATTGTCTCAGTCAAGTCCGGTAAAAAAAGTCTTGTCTTCCCACAAAAAATTAGGAAGTCTCCAAGTTGGCCTAGCCGAACTATGCCCATCTTCTCTTAACAAGAATGTCACTGCATCATGATCGGACCAAGGGCAACTCTGTATTCTCGACTCTGAAAGCCTATTCATGGTCCAAGAATCGACAAAAAAATAATCTAAGCGTGAATACGAGCGATGAGGGGGCGAGAAGTACGAATAGTCCTTAGAATCTGGGTGGCATGATCTCCACACATCATACAATGAAGACTGATGTATGAGGTGTCAGAATTTGGGGGCTGTAGATGTGGAATAAGTATCAATTAGTCTACCACTTGAATTTTTTTTTATCAATTAGGGGATCCCACACCAAATTAAAATCGCCACCCTACTTGCTTCTGATTCGGGGTGTAGATATTTACTAGGGTATAAATGTGATTGTTAATTTTGCAGACTAATATTAGAACTCTACCTTCAGGGTCCTGTTCAATATGAATTTGGTGAAAAGCCACATCTTTACTTATCAAGATAGAGACTCCTCTACTCTTGTCATGATAGACTGAGTTGAACATTCTTGGATATTGTTTGAATTTTATATTTGGGATCTTATTAGCAGCCCAGTGTGTTTCTTGTAAGAAAGATACATCGCTATGGAGTCTTTTCAAAAGGTTCTGTAGTAGACTCCTCTTAGTGGGGGCATTTAAACCCTTTGTATTTAAGGAAACAAAATGAAGACTAGGTTCCATCCTAAAAAAAAACAAAAAGGAGAGGGGAAAGATGTGGATTTAGGAGGTGGGGTAAGGAGAGGGTATTATGGAAAAGAGACCTCTTATGGCTGGTCAGAGGGACCCAATATAGTCTATGTCAGTTGAGTCTACCACATTAGTAGCTCAAACCATAAGAGTATATGCACAATATTATATATAAAGAATATGGGGAGTCATCGTGTGAATCTGTGTTCTTTTGTTTACCTTTAGTAAACTGTGATAATATCTGGGGGGGGGATTGGATTTAGGATCTACAAATAGTATATTAAATTAGAGTATAGACCATGGCTGGGGGGGTGGCCTAAAGTCTATTGCGGTGGTATATAAGTATTCCCACCATTCTGTTCAAATATTCTCATTCGCTATGACAGTTCTTAATAGTTTCAACAATTATCTAGGAATTAGGGTCAGGGGACATGTGGGCTATGGGCCCTATATTTATATAGGTAGGGCGATATTCGCCATTTATATTAGCTAGATTAATATGGTAGCCAGTCAGGGTCCTGTGTGAATTACTACCAGGCTGAAATGGCAAAAAATGTTAATAAAGTAATACATTCATGTAGTAGAGATCACTATTAGTCACATTTCGTCTCAATTTTTTCACAAACATCGTATTGAGCTGAGGTATGAACATATGATAAACCATAACCGTGAATATAGTGGATTGCAATCTCTAAGAAACTTCATTGTAAAATAACAACATCAACACCGCGGCAGGGACATAAAACACTATATCGCAAATATAATAATATATAACATAAGCAACAGCCACATTTCAAGGTTCCTAGCCTCCCAACTTCTATCTAAAACCTAGGAGAAGTGCTCTAGCTTCCCTACTTACCATTTTAGGGAGGATAGGGTCATTAGAATCAAATTGCTCCATGGCTCACATACTCAATCACATAACCATTCGTTTCAGGAACAATATAACAACAATAGGAGTCTCAGAGCATATCATAGGCCACAGGCATGATCATACTACATTTTAAACTTCATTGGCTATCGCTATGTGGTGTCACAAATAACACTCTGGCTGGAGTATGGAACAGTAGAGTGTTAATATAGTACTCTATAACAAAAATAGTAGTCATGCTTTAAAAATACAAGACCCCTCATCTCTATCTAGATCCTAGAAATATTGTTCTAGTATCTTCACCTATTGATATAGAGACCCTGTTGGGGGCAAAACCCCTAAATAAATATCTTAGCTCTGAAAATTTTAACATTTGTATCTCTGGAGTATGGTGCTAGATATATTCATTACTGTGAACATGTAGAGTACTCTAGTGTTCCTACTTATCAATCTAGGGAGGATAGGGTTATTAGGATCAAATTGCTCCAAAGCTCACATACTCAATCACATAACCATTCATACATTGAAGTTTCAAGAACAATATAACAACAATAGGGGCTTCAGAACATGTCATGGGTCACAGGCATGATCTTACTACATTATAAACTTCATTGGCTATCACTATGTGGTGTCACCAATACCAACCTGGCTGGAGTATGGAACAGTAGAGTATGAATATAGTACTACATAACAAGAAATAGCAATCATGTATCAAAATTACAAGACCCCTCCTCTCTATATAGAACCAAGAAATATTGTTCTAGTATCCTCACCTATTACCAAAGAGACCCTGTTGAGGGCAGGAACCCTGAATAAATATCTTAGCTCTAAAATTGCCAACATTCGCATCTCTGGAGTATGGAGCAAGATATATTTATTACTGTGAACATGTAAAACCAAAACAGGGATAACATATTATTGAGGTCCAGAGATGTCCCCCAGTGTAACAGAAGATCTGGCTCAGTGTTGTAACCAGTTCATGGCAGACAAAAGGGCTAGGCCGACATCAGCCCATAATTAGCATAGATCCACTGATGGAAGAACAGAGTCATTAGGATCAAGTTTTCTGGGGGCACATATACTCAGTCTCAGAGTAATAAAAGCATCAAATTTACAGGAACATCGTAATACTATTAAAAACAGCATAATCAATAGTATACTTATCAGTTATGGTCTTCTAGGGGATCAGCAGTCTGGTTTATCATGGCGTGATACTTGGCGAAACTGTGTCTCTTAACAGGGTGAAACCTTTGAGGGAGCGGTCTCCATTCCTCTGCAGTTGGCCTCATATCTGAAGAAGGAATCTTATCTTGATCTTGTTCCTTGTGAGGTGGGGGCTTTGTTTCTTCTTCTATGGTTCTTTTTCTGGTCCATCTTTTAAGAAGGAGTTGGCCTTTGTCTGGGGTATTAACTGTATGAATGCGACCATCATTGTGTATTAGCAGTTTAGTGCGATAACCCCATCTATACTTTATTCCTAACTGTCTTAGTGACTTCTCGAAAATTCCTCTCTTCTGAACAGTAAATTGGGATAAATCTGGAAATATTTGTATACCTTTAAACTTCTCTGGTAGAGAGTGGTTTTGAAATATGGCTCTCAGGATTTGTTCCTTGTATGTAAAGAAATGAAATCTAGCTATGATATCCCTAGGTTTTTCTGGAGGAACATTTCTCCCTCTAGGGAGCCTATGCACTCTATCAACCATGGTCTCATTAGGAAAGCCTGGAGGTCGAAGGAGTTCACAAATCTCAGTAAGGAATTTACCTAGATCTGGAGGAAGGATATCTTCTGAAATACCTCTAAATCATAAGTTGTTCCTTCGAGACCGATCTTGCATGTCAGCCATCTTGGTTTCTATTGAATACATCATGTCAACCAAAATCTGTGAATAGTTTGTTAAGTTTACCTGCTGCACAGCCAGTTCCTCCTGCTTTCTTTCCAGAATATCAATGCGTTCACTAATGGCCCCTATGTCTTCCCGGCAGAACCCTTAATAGCCTTAGTGAGAGACTCCTGTAGAGAGTTTAACTGTTTAGTAAGGGTAGCCACAATATCCGATGCTGTAGAATCTGCCATATTATCTCCTATTTTGAGGCAATTTTCTGTGGAGGTGCCCTTGTCTGTATGTGATAGGGAGCCTGTTCTGTCATCTGTGTTCTGTTCAGTGACATTTTTCGGTTAGAAATGGTCAACCACAGATTTCTTATATTCTATAGGATTAGCATTTTTCCTCCTAGACCCCTGTGGCATGTTAGAGGAGGCTTTCTTCCTATCTGGACCAGAATACAGAATTTATCTCTTAACCCACTCTCCCTTTTACAGATGAAATATATACAGTCCCCCCTTTTTTCTTTCTCTGCTTTTTTTACCTTTCTTTTTTCCTTTAATAGTAGCAGTTTTAATGTCTCTTCTATTCCCAGTGAATGAGGATTTAGTTACAGGCCCCGGCCATGATGGCCTTCTAGTTGGTTACATATTCATATCTTGTAGACCATATTTACAAGTCCAAATGTCTCTCGGTGTAGCCAAAACTTATGATTAAATCATGCCAGCTATCATTTTTCTGTGTGAGAGTTATCTAACAGTGACGTGCCCGACTTTTTAGCCACTTAAAAAATCTCTATTGCAGGTCTTACAGTAAATAATGGCACCCTTTTGCACCTCAGTAATCTGAAAGTGTCCACCGTGTCTTGGATGTGGTTGATCGGTAGGTAAAGGCCTTCTGGTGTCTGAGTTTAGAAGCCACGTGTTTTGGGGCCTAACTTGACTGTTGTCAAGAGTAGATAATAGCGCCACTTGGATTTTGTGTTCAATATAAGTGTTGTTATATTAGACCAGTGGTAAAGATATATTGCAGCAGCGAGATAGTGATTGAATATTTACACATCTTAGAAAGTAAGTACTCTCAGTGTGTGGCTTATTGTACTCACGGATCCAGGACTGGAACCCACCGGTAAGTTTGCTATCCTCTCATATGCCACGCCACTGCTTATTGTTGTTGCAGCTTCTGCCCCAGCTTCAGTTGGTCTCGATCACCTCTGGAGCGGGTCCTCGACCCTCTAGAGCAATCTGGCTCAGATGTTCGTTTGCTAGGGCTGTCGGACCTACCTCAGATCAGTCACCGCTATCCGGAAAGAAAAAGTGCAAATGATCAATTCCAAAACTTTCCAATATTTTGTCCGCTTGTCGGGCAATCACCTCAGTACTCCACTTGTGTCTCTCTTATAACCAAAAGTGAGGTTTATTAGAGTAAAATAAGGATTAAACTTTCATGATTCAAATAGGGCATGCAAAATTCTGGAGCAGACTGTCCCTTTAAATCTAAAAATTGTAGTTTACCTATGACTCATAGACTGTAGTGCATCCTTCAGGATCAAGAAAGCTATCTCTGCAAAATTGTGCCCAATGGTAGAAACAATTTTATTTATTTTTCCATAACTGGCCGCAACAATAGATTCAATTTTACTATCAAAATGAAAGTAAATGACAGTTCAAATTGCTTTTAAACCTTTAAATCTGTACAGAATTCTGCATTTAATGGCTGATATATACTGTGTATAAAAATCTTGAATGTTCATTTAAACTATGTCTGTTTTTTTTTTATTTAAATTTCCGCTCTTCTGTCTGTGTTCTGACATGATTGCATTACTGTGGGTAATGCTGGCAAATGCAATTAACATGTCTCTGTATATTAGAATGAGACGAGGCAGATTTAGTATTTGATATAGCTGTTTCTTAAAATCTTAGGTTAAACAGGAATTGGCAGATTCAATAAATTATTTTAGTACACTTCCCTAATGTTGAAGGGCACATTTATCACATTTACCACTAAGCTTTAAGGTAATAATGTGTACTATTAACCAGTTGATGACTGTTTTTAGAGGCTATTTTGTTGTTTAAAACATATTTACTGCATATTATTAACATGTTTTTGAAAGAAGAATTTACACATAAACAGAAGCATGCCTAAGACCTTGACCCTGGGCAAAATTTAAGACAGTAGAATAGGAGCAAACTGTACTAGTTCCTTTTGCAAGGATACTTTGGAATACATCCCGATGCCTTATTGTCAGGGTACCAGGAATCAGACTGAGATGAGAAGTGCAAAAAGAGCTGGTAGCCAGATGAGCCGAGTCCAGCCAAAGCGAGTAGTCAGACAAGCCGAGTCAGGAACCAGGCGGGACATCAGACAGCCTGTTAATAAAAAGGAACAGGAACTCACAAACAGGTCTGAGACAACGCAAGGCCAAAGCATACTGAACAGAGGCCCTTTAAATAATAAGTGATAACATCACTATTCTGAGACTGCAGCCTGTCTCACACGGATGATGTACAACAGTCTGGCTATAAGAGGGCGTGCAGGAAATTAGCAGCATCACACACTCTGCACCAGATTCAGCATGAAAAGGTAAGCAAATAGCTGTCAGCAGCACATGGCAAACAAAGCAGGGAAAAAACCCTGACACTTACGTGTGCCCATTAAATTGTCAAAGCAAATACAAATTTATAATACTTATAGTAGCATATCTCCCATCACCTCCCATAGGCTTCTATGACAGAGAGGTGAAGAAGGATTGTGTTTTTTTTTTTTTACTGGATCTTTGAAAGGATGGGCGGGACTATAGAGATGACATAGGCAGTGCTAGGGGAGGTTTGACCGACTTGGCGTATGTCATGGGCAGAGTCAGCAAAGTCCCTAGGACATTTGTCATAATAGGGGAGTTCTGGGATGGTTCAGCAAGCAGATAACCTTACTTGTGACAATCCTGCAAATCTGTTGTGGTTGGAAGCTCTGTAATAATAATAATAATATTAATGCTATAATGGATAGGAAGAGTAAAGCAAAGTCTTGTGATAAGACATAATTGTTAAAAAATGAATTGCTATTTCTAGCAGTAAATTTTGTAATATACATGATTGCAGATATAAAAAATAACGAAAACTTGATTTCATTTTTTTTATTTCTTTTCATAGATATATATAGAATTTACTCATTATTTCTTTATAATGGTAGATATTAAAGCTCGCCAAGAAGGAATTAAAAAACATTGGGTCTGGTACATTTTTCAATCACCAGAGGGGCTGATGATGTAGTTTTTATAGATATATAGATGATAAATAGATAGATAGGTGATAGATAGATAGATAGATAGATAGATAGATAGAGTCCTCATCTATGGCAGTAAAGGTTGTGGCTTCCCATGGCAGGACCCTGGGGTAGTTTCATTCTGGATCTAGTTGATTGAACATGACACGTCAATACATCCTTTGAAGGCAGAGGGAATGATGGTCACCTTTAGGGTTGCTTTGCATGGGGGGGGTTTGTGTTGCTAGTGGGAGAGATTAGGTGGTAATGCAGATGGGAGAAGTGTTGGGTCAGGTTTAATTGTACACCAACAGTGCTTACCTCTCTTTCTGTTCCTGATCTTCAGCTTTCCTCCCTTCCCTGTTTGTTTGTAGTTGACCTTGTTGACTGTGGCAAAGACCTGCAGGAGTTTGGTGCTTTTGAAGCTGTGGGATAATGGGCAGCATGGTTGTATCATCCCAATGCTTGTTAGAGGTTGGGTGGTAAAAGCTGCAGCTTCCCATGGTAGTCCCCTGGGTGAGTTCTATTCTTGGTCCAGTTAGTGGTTGAAGTGAAAGATGGTCTCCCTGGGGGATGATTTGCATGAGGTAAGTTGTGGGGATAAGGCAGTTCCTCACCTGTGTGTTAAGCTGTTAGCCTTTAGAATATTGGGTTTGTACTTAGGGACTCTGTGCCTGTCCTAACCATTGGCATTTTTAAGTTAATACTTTTCAGTTGAATTCTAAAAAGTTAAAGGGACACTGTAGCCAAAAAAAATCTTTTGTGATTCAGATAGAGCATGCAATTTTAAGCAACTTTCTAATTTACTCCTATTATCAAATTGTCTTCATTTTCTTGTTATGTTTATTTGAAAAGCAAGAATGTAAGTTTAGATGCCGGCCCATTTTAGGTGAAAAACCTGGGTTGTCCTTGCTGATTGGACAGCAAATTTAAACAAGTGCTGTCCATGGTCTGAACCCACAATTTGCTGGCTCCTTAGCTGAGATGCCTTCTTTTCAAATAAAGATTGCAAGAGAATGAAGAAAAATTGATAATAGAAGTAAATTAGAAAGTTGCTTACAATTACATGCTCTATCTGAATCATGAAAGAAAAAATTTGGGTTCAGTGTCCCTTTAACTTATTTTTATTTGTTGCTAGTTAGGAATACATTTTTAACAACTTATTAGAATGCAAAAACTGTGCCTGTCACATTAATTTTCAGTTGAAAAATATCACTATAGTGTACTTGTCAGGGGATAAATGTTACTAGTGCCCTCAATGCCAAAGATAGGAAACAGAAAAAGACACATTTATTACTCAGCCACTGCAATTAGCTACTCCTCTTCCAGTGTGTGTGTACATATATATATATATATATATATATATATATTTATATACAGTATATATATTTATATACAGTATATATATACAGTATATGTGTGTGTGTGTACATATATATAGAAATATATATATATATATATATATATATATATATATATATGTGTGTATGTGTGTGTGTGTTATTATTAATGTTATGTGTGTCTTTTTCTAATTTAAATAAATCCTCATTATTAAGTTGGCAAAGTAGTACCAAAACTATGCATTTCAAATATACTAAAGGTGAATATGCGTTATTTCTGTCAATTAATGAAACTAAATTCTATATAATACGTCTTTTGATCCAGAATTAAGGATATCTGCATATTATTAAAAATAAAGTCTTGTTTTTTAATTGTTTTTTGTTGTTTTACAATGAATGTTCAATATTAAAATATCACCAGTTTGAAGCCTTATTAGTTGACCTACTGCTTGTTTTTATCAGATAAATACTACTCCATGAAATCTATCCCATTGCTAGATCTTTTGAAGTACAGTGCTTTTGTTGTAGCTTTTGTCTACAAATTATCATATGACTATATTTTGTGCCATATGTTCATGTCCTAATTACTCAAAAAGTAATTACTCAAAAAAAATAATAACAAAAATTCCCAAATAAAGTTTCAAATTGAAGACAAATTTGTTTATTTGTTAAAATAATATAAGAATTTGAAATCACTAGTTAATTTAGAATGTTCATTTTATACATAAAACTCAAAGTAGTTGAGTAATGTCATGAACAAGACTTATTTAGATGTTTCTTCTTCTTTTTTTTTTTTTTTTTTTAAAAAGATAGAGTTAAAGCTGAATATTTTGACTTTTAAATGAATAAGGAGTCTATTCTTGTTTTTGTGGAATTTAGTTTAAAAGGAAATTAAACCCAAACTTTTTTTTTGTTCATGGATCAGATGGAACATATATTTTTAACAACTTTCG
Organism: Bombina bombina; assembly: GCF_027579735.1. Taxonomy (NCBI): domain Eukaryota; kingdom Metazoa; phylum Chordata; class Amphibia; order Anura; family Bombinatoridae; genus Bombina; species Bombina bombina. Next base: position 924,154,523 of record NC_069504.1, on the reverse strand, counting down.
AAATTACTTCTGCTATCATTTTTTTCTTCATTATTTTGGTATCCTTTATTGAAGGAGCAACAATACACTACTCAGAGCTAGCAGGTTACACCAGTAAGCCAATAACAAGAAGCATATATGTACAAGCATCAATCAAAAGATAGCTCCCAGCTCCTGGACATACCTAGGTTTGTTTGTCAACAAAGGATACAATGAGAATGACGCAAATACGATCATAGAAGTAAATTGGAAAGTTATTTAAATTATATGCTCTATCTTATGAAAGTAAAAAAATGGGTTTCATGTCCCTTTAATAAAATATTGGTAATAAATTTGAACTTGTTCTCCTTTAGAGGCAACTGCTGGGAAAAAAAGCAAAAAACTTTATTATTCATTTAAAGAGATAGGAAAGTCAAAATTAAACTTGCATGATTCCGATAGAGCATGTCATTATAAGACACTTTTAAATCCACTTCTATTTTCAACTGTGCTTTGTTCTCTTAGTATCCCTTGTTGAAAAAGAATATGCATATATCCTACACTAGTGGGAGCTGCTGCTAATTGGTGCCTGCACACATTTGTCTTTTGTGATTGTTCATCTTGCTGCCAGTAGTGCAATGCTGTTCCTTCAGCAAAGGATAACAAGTGAACAAAACAAATTTGATGATTTAAGTAAATTGGAAAGTTGTTTCAAATTGTATGTTCTCTCCAAATCATGAAAGAAAATTTTGGAGTTCCCTGTCCCTTTAAACTATACTTAAACTAACTTTGTACATAGAAAAAGTACTGTGCTGCCAGTATAAATTCCCAAGATGGCAATGATATGTTTCTTATTCTTGGTAAATGTCAAAGAAACCTGTTCAAAATGAAATAATAAATAGATAGATAGATAATATAATTTTAAACAAAATTCCAATTTACTTCTATTATTTAATTTGGTTCATTCTTCAGATATCCTTTGTTGAAGAAATATCAATGTACATGGGTGAGCCAATAACTCGAGGCATCTGTGCAGCCACCAATCAGCAGCTACTGAGCTTATTTAGATGTGCTTTTCAACAAAGGATATCAAGATAATAAAGCAAATTAGATAATAAAAGTAAACTGGAAAGTTGTTTAAAATTGCATGCCTTTCTAAATCATGAAAGAAACAAATTGTGTTTCATTTTTTTTTAGGGGAACGTTTTTGACAAATGTGTATAGAATAAATATTTCAAATGATCAATTGTGAACAAAATGAGCATTGCTTTGCTTTCATATGAGTCCAGGGTCATAATTATCTCTTTATTTATAAAAAATGCACTCCAGCTTCTCTTAGCTATGGCTAATGTAACACATTCTATGGGATTTTTGTTTGTTTTTAATATCCCTTTAACTGAAGATTTCCAGCATCTGTGAGATGAGAGTTTTCTGAAATGCCTGCTGATGTATTATTGATGCTTTATTTTAAAATTTAAGACAAATAGTCTTTTCAACTAGATTTATATTTACTTTTACCAGTTTGAATAATCTCACATATAAGACTGTAAAACATTTCTTAGTGTTCTTATGTTGACTCTATTAGTGAAAGCAGCCAATAGCATGCTCAGAGCAATGTCCAAGGAGTAATTCTTAACTCCTTTTCCTGTCTTTCATTCTGTCAACCATCTACTCTGCCACACTGTCTATTCCTATTGGATTTCATGACATCCTATTTCATGCTTCATCTGCTGTGACTGTGGTTTATCCTCTTTTTGACTCACATCCCCACTCGGGTTTCTGTCATTGAACATCACTTTAATATCAACACTAGTTTTTAACTTAACGTAACAAGTTAAACACATTTAAACCTTAAACTTATATATTTGCCATCTTTCTATAATTGATGTAATAAATTCTGGAAATCTACAGTTAAAAAATGGAAGATTTATTCTTTAGTATGTTGCTAAGCAACGATTAACTTATTACTCAATCAGAAATAAAATGTTTCTGACACTCTATATATCTTTTTACCATTCTGCACTATTTACCTGAAATTTAAAATTGTTCCAACAGTTCTTAGTGGCAATTGCTGTATTAGCAACCCAGATAATATTATTTTTAGTAGATTGTGAGCTAGAGATAGACAATGGGGATTATAGATTGTTGCCATGGTTCCCTCTAAGGCAACATTTTCTGAGCAGCCCAGTAGGGAAACAGTTAATAAATATGTCTAAATATGTGTGTATATATATATATATATATATATATATATATATGTGTGTGTGTATATATATATATATATATATATATATATATATATATATATGTGTGTGTGTGTGTGTGTATATATATATATATATATATATATATGTGTGTGTGTATCTATGTGTGTACATATGTATTTATATATTTATATATTTACATACATATATACATATATGAACATGTGTATATATATATATATATATATATATATATATATATATATATATATATTGCTCAAATATTATAGTATTGCAGTATGCAGTGATACCTTTTTTAGTCGACTAACATAATATTTCAAAGGCAAGTTTTCAGGAGTTTTCCTCCCTTCCTCAGGTCTGAAGCAAGTATTAGGAAGGTAAAAGGAAGGAAAACACCCGAAAGCTTGTCTTTAAAATATTATGTTAGTCCAATAATAAAGATATCACTGTATACTGCAATACTCTGGTATTTGAGCATCTTATCTACTGAACTAATACGACTAATTCAATCTTAACTACTATATATATATATATATATATATATATATATATATATAAAATAAAGGTGGCTGTCAGCAGGTGGGTGGATCAGCTATCTGGACTTTGTATATTTACATATATATATATATATATATATATATATACTCCTCCTGTGTCTGCACTCACACTTCATAGTAGTCAACAACCAGGGTGCTAAGTCAAATAATCACTATAAGTGCAAATGAGGGACTGCACTCCCTGGATTTAGAAAAATATCCCTTTAGTTTTATTCAAACATAATAAAAATGGTGATGTTTTGGGGTATGCAGACCCCTTCCTCAGACCAAAATTATGTTTGAATAAAACTAAAGGAATAAGGACATCTGGCTTTTGTTGATGATTCAAAGTTCAAGTATTTTATAATACCTGTGAGTGCCCTTACATCAATAGATAAATCTCTCTCTCTCTCTCTCTCTCTCTCTCTCTCTCTCTCTATATATATATATATATATATATATATATATATATATATATATACTGTGTATATATATATATATATATATATATATTGATTTATGTAGGTATACCTATACATTTTACCAAAAAAAATAATCAGTTATATATAGAAATATTTATTTAAGAATAAAAAGAACATATTCTTCTATGTGAAGAACATTGGAATGGAAAATATTCATATTTCAAGTCGGGTTTAACGCTCTTGAAAAAGAGCAAAATAGTTGCATCTATTTCCACTATATTATATACATTTCATATGAGTTGTATCTAAAAATAAATTTATTTTTGAGTGCATTTATGTCATTATACTATCTTGTTTATTTTATTTGTTGTGTTGTTTACATTTTTTATGATTATTCAAAATTTTCATTGTTTTTTAATAGGGTGTTCCTGCGAGCCATCAACAAGTTTGCCGAAACCATGAATCAGAAATTTCTTGAAAACATGAATTTTGAAGTACAGGTACAAAATCATTTTAATGTTTGCTTATGCATGTATGTATGTACGTAAGTACAATATATGGCCAAAAGTATGTGAACAACTTACTGTCACACCTCTATGAGATTGTTGGACATCCCATTCCAAAACCATGGGCATTAATAGGGAGTTGCCCCCACTTTTGCAGCTTCAAAAGCCCAAGACTTCTAAGAATGAATTTTACAAGACTTTGAAGTGTTTGTGAGAATGTGTGCCTATTCAGCCAAAAGAGCATTTGTGAGGTTAGGTACTGATGTTGGACAAGAATATCACTCAAGTTCCTCCACACCAGACCCTTCAAACAATTTCTTTATGGGCCTCACTTTGTACACAGGTTCACAGTCATCCTGGAACAGGAAAGGAACTTCCACATACTGTTGCCACAAAGTTTGACAGACCCAGTTATCTAAAATGTAAATGTCTTTGTATGCTGTAGCATTAAGACGATCCCTCACTGGAACTAAGCTCAAATCCTGAAAGACAGCCCCAGACCATTATCCCTCATCCAGTAAACTTTGCAGTATGCAGTGTTCATTCCAGTAGGTAGTATTCTTCTGGCATCCACCACACGTAGATTTTTCCATCAGACTGCCAGATACTGATGCATGATTCATCACTCCAGAAATCACATTTGCTCCAATGTCCAGTGGTGACGTGCTTTACACTAATCCAGCTTGGCATTGTGCATGTTGATGTGAGACTTGTGTACAGCAGCTCGGCCATAGAAAACCATTTCATGAAGTTCCTAATGCATAGTTCTTGCACTGATGTTGCATCCTGAGGCTGGAACTCTGTGAGTGATGCAACAGATGATAGTTACATTATACACATTTCAGCACTCGGCAGCGCTGCTCTGTAAAGTACATGGTCTACTACTTTGTGGGTGGGATTTTGTTGTTCTTTAATGCTTTCACTTCACACAGTAATATCACTTACAGTTGACCATGGCAGATCTAGTAGGTCAGAAATTCCACAAACTGACTTGTAGCAAAGGTGTCATCATATGATATTGCCAATGTTAACATCACTGATCTGTTTAGTATGACCCATTGTACTGCCAATGTTTGTCAATTGAGATTTAATGTGCTGGATGTTATGCACATGTTAGCAGTGGGTGTAGCTGCTACACCATAACTCAATAATTAGTATGGGTGCTCACATAAATTTGGCCGCATAGTGTATGTATGTATTTATGTATTTTTTATTATTATTATTGGTGTAGGGATGGTGATGTTTTGATTCCCAGTTGCTATCTTGACATATATAAAACAATTTGGTTTAAATACTGTATCTGCAATAGTCAAACTATCAAGTTAGCAGTATTTTTGGATTTGGTATTGCAATTGTAAGCTGAGCTATAGAGCCACTTTATAATTTTTTTTTTTTTTTATAGTATGCTTTATGTTAAAAGAGTTTTTATTTCAATCCGTAAGGCAAATACAGTTTACATTCATGAACAATCACATTGTTACCTTTGATCTAGCTCAGGTTGTATTTCAGATGCATAATAAAACAATACAATAATTATATACGTTGAAAAAGTTTTCTGATTATCCTTTTAGGGTCATTTCTGTCTTAGTTGGTGATTAACACAAATAAATGTTTCTAATACCCTATCTTTTCTGATGTAACTTACAATCTAGTTGGGTTTATGCCCATTCTATACACTCGGGGTCATACTTTAGGATTATTATTCCAGTTTTAACAAATTAAACGGTAAACTATGTAAATTGACAAAACTGAAAAAAAAAAAAAAAAAGAAGAGAAATAAAAAAAGAAAAAACTAATACAACTATTCTATGTGGTCGTCCTTCTTTTTACAGCATCTTATGAACATCTTTATCTGGGTTTCTAAACAAGTAACTTAATTCACATGTCTGTCCATCTGTCCCGCTATTCTATGCCTACCCATCTTATTCCTATTTCACCTGTTCCTTGTGGCACTATTTAAGCTCCAATAATACCAGATCTTCTGGAACTGGTCTGCTGTGCCCTGAATCCTTGAGGCTCCCTCTGACATTGTGTAAACATCTTGGATCTTATCCCTTACCTCCTTCCATGTAGGGGCTCCCTCTTTCCAGTAACGAGCTATGCAGACTCTAGTTATTGTACATATAATTTTAATAAATTTATTAATTGGTGGTATAAACCTCGGATACCCCCTATTCAGAAGTGCCTGGAACATGGTCAAAGTTATATTTTCTTCTAGTAATTGGCTTAGTAGCTCATTTAACTTGTTCCACGTGGGTCTAATTAACCTGCATTCCCACCACATATGCTTATATGAGCCCCTCTCTCCACAACCCCTATAACATAGTTTGGTTTTATTATTGGAGTAATGGGATGTATGTAACGGGGTCAAGTACCATCTGAATGTGGTTTTGATAGCATTTTCCCTAAGGTCAGCACTTATCAAACCTCTACAGGATTCATAGAAAGTCTGGCACCATTCCTCCTCTGAGAGAGTAGTTCCTAGATCTTCTTCCCATTTTAAGACTATGTTGGGCTTAGGTTTATGTTTGCCTTCCTGAATGTCAATATAGAGTTTGGATATCATACGTTTTTCCCTATCTGTCGACTTGCAGGCCCTTTCGAGATTTGTATTTGGTTGTCGTTTATAATGTTTAATGTATTTAGTTAGGGCTGATGTAATCTGTAAATAAATGTACCAGTGTAATTTATCTGGTTGTAGGGTTTCTTGTAGCTGATTGAAGGTGATTATACGACCACTTATCATAAAGTCTGCTACTCTATAAAGCCCCTTGTTTATCCATTTACCTATCTGTCTCTGTGTTTCTTTGGGTAGAAGGTATCTCAAGGGTCTAACCCACGTATGTGTAGGCAAGAGTTCTTGGGTCTTTGTGAGAGAATTCCACAGGGATATTGTGTCTGAAATAGTGGGAGTCCCACTACTGTCTCGTCTCGGTTTCAATCCAGAGTCCCATAGTATACTATCTGAGTTGTCTTGGCCAAATAGTTCTTTCTCTATTATTGTCCAGACAACATTATGTGTCTGCTTGCTTAACAGCGAGGCTTGAGATATCCTTGAAGCTCTGTAATAATCTGTCAAATTTGGCACCCCAACTCCTCCCAATTGTCTGTGCTGGGCCAGGACATGGGATGCTATTCTCGCCCCTCTATCTCCTCGTAAAAAGGAGTGGAGGTCGGATTGTAATTTCTGCAGATCCAGGGGGGGTATAGTAATAGGTAGTGCCCTGAACAAATACAGCAACCTGGGGAATACATTCATTTTAATAATGGACAGACGACCATACCATGAAAACTTTCCCTTTTTCCACTTTCTCAGATCCTGTCTAATAGTTTTATATAGTGGGATATAATTGAGTTTATATAATTTATCTATTGAGTCTGCTAATTTGGTTCCCAGATAGGGAAGTGAGTGTCTAGCCCATGTGATCTCAAAATTAGTTTCTATTAGTTTTTTTGTATGAGAGGGGATCGACAATGGTAAGGCCTCGCATTTGTCCAAGTTAACCTTGTATCCTGAGATTTCCGAGAATTCCTGCAGAATCTGATATAAGTGTGTCAAGGAGTCTAAGGGCTTAGTTAATGTCAGCAAGACATCGTCTGCAAACAGCGAGAGCTTGTATTCAGAACCCCTTAATCTAACTCCTCTAATGTCCTCTGACTGTCTTATTCGGGCTGCCAACGGTTCGATGCAAATTGCGAACAGCAATGGGGATAAGGGGCAGCCCTGTCGCGTACCATTTAAAATACTTATGGATCTGGATTGGTAGCCAGCAGCACTGACTGTTGCTGAAGGTGCCGAATAGATTCCCTTAACTGCCTGTATGAACTCTCCCTTGAAACCATAATGTGATAAAACTTCAAACATGTATGTCCAATCTATTCTATCGAACGCCTTCTCCGCATCCAGTGATAGGAGCAGAGAAGGCGTCCTTGTCATCTTCAAGTATTCCGTTAAATCTATGGTCCTTCTGATGTTATCCGGGGCCTCTCTCCCCTGAATGAACCCCACCTGGTCAGGGTGTATAATGTCTGGGAGTACTAATTTGAGTCTATTGGCTAATACTTTCGTAAGGATTTTTACATCTTGATTGATCAAGGAAATTGGTCTATAATTCTTGCACTGTGTGGGGTCAACTATCTTGGCTCTTAGAATATCTATTGGGATCTCTGCCCCTTTCATAATGTCATTACAGAATTTCTTAAAATGGGGAACTAATGCCATCTTGAATAATTTGTAATACTCGCCAGGCAGGCCATCCGGTCCTGCTGCTTTGCCTGTCTTGATCTCTTTGATCACGTTAACTATTTCCTGCTCTGAGATCTCTGCATTCAGTCCCTCTATATCAGTAACCCCAAGAGTCTTACCTTTGGTTTGTTGTAAAAATCTCGTCAACAGTCTCTGTGTCTGATCTGATCTTATAACTTTCCTACCATCATATAATGTTTCATAAAAATTTGCAAACGTGTCTGCTATTTCTTGTGGGTTAGAAGTCTGTTTCCCCCCCTGGATCTGTATACATGGGATAGAATGCATTTTAGTTCTTTCTCTGAGTTTGTTGGCTAAATACCTGTCAGGCTTGTTTGAATGTATAAAGTAAGTTGTTTTCAGTCTCTGGATTGCTCTCAGCGCCGAATCATTTAATAACTTTTCAAGAAGCATTCTTTTAGTCTGAAGTTGTTTGAAAGTGGTTCCTGACAAATTTTGTTTATGCATAGCCTCCAATGTGTGTATTTCTGCTTGTAACTGATCTATATTTTTGTGAGAGGTTCTAATGAGCTTTGATTTTTCCTGTATGAGAATCCCTCTTACATAAGGTTTGTGCGCAGCCCAAGAGGACAGTGGATTGTTGGTGGAATGCTCATTACGTTGCCAATATTCCTCTATTAATTTAATAGTTTGGTTACGTGTATGTTCGTTATTAAGTGTATTTGGGTCATACGTCCACGATCTCTGTCTGTCGAAGTTAAGTATGCCTGTCAGGTCTACCTACACCACCGAATGATCTGACCATACACATGGGTGTATGAACGCGCTTATGAGATTGGGGATCATGATCTGGCTAATCATCACATAGTCCAGTCTAGTGTACGTCTTGTGTGCATGTGAGTAGAAAGTGTGGTCTGACGTTTGACCGTAGAGTATCTCCCAAGTGTCCACTAAGTTGTGTAAGTCTAATTAATCTTTCACTAATTTGGCAATCGAGCTTTGTCTCTGTTGTTTCTTTGTAAATGTTTGCCCTGTGTTCCTTTTATGTGATGGCAAAGAAATATTAAAGTCTCCAGCTATGATTGTTCTGGATTGGGACCATTGAGTGAGGTGATGAGAGATCATTTTAAAAAAGGAGTGTTGTTGCTCATTCGGGGCATAGACATTGCAGAGTGTAACCTTCGTGTTGTGTATTCTTCCCCTAACTATAAGAAATCTACCTTCTGGGTCAGTTATAACTTCTTCTTTTACAAAATCCAGGGATGAGTGAATGAGAATAGTAGCCCCTCTTTTTTTTTGATCAATGGTGGAGTGGAAGTGTGTGGGAAAGGACTTATGCCAGAAGTTTGGGGTTAATGTTTGTGTGAAATGAGTTTCCTGAAGGAAAATAATCTTGGCTTTCAGTCGTAAATATTGAGTAAGGGCTATTTTGCGTTTGACATTTGTGTTTAGGCCTCTCACATTATGCGAGAGAATAGTAAGTGTGGAGGACATTGCATACAATGGTAAAAATTTTCAATCTCTTAAACCATACCATATGTTTCGTTATCTTAGACTGACATAGTTTCATTAAAAAATCGGTAACCCAGTTGACCACATAGAAAGAACAACACACAGACATTTTGAACTCATAACAATAACTAACTAGGCTTAACGCCTGCATATTACTCTTGGTTTCCTTATATATCTTACTAACACAGGAAATAAGATGAAAAATAATAGGGAGAGAAAAAAAAAAAAAACAGTTAAATACTACGTGCAGGATAGTAGTATTATATAGATTAAGCTATAATAACAAAGGTTATTTCAACCTGACTCTATCATGGTGTGAGTCCTGAAGACCTTTCTTAGTGTCCAGTCTTATGGCAGCATGGCTTACTTAATCATTCTTATGATCTTTCTAGAGTCCCGTAGCCATTTGACAGTCTTTAAAGCATGTACAATTATTAACCAAACATCACTTAAAGTACTTATCTGTTACTTGTCATTCCGAAAGGCCTGAGGATACGGCAGTAGGCTAAGCATCAGTCCCCTGTTCTTTCTGATGTCATTTTGGTTTCTTCTTTACTACTTTGGTCCACTTTGTTCTTTAATTGTTGTCTTCACCTCGGGGGTGTCGCTCCTCTTCGGGGTCGCCATTTTCTTTAGGTAGATCTGGTGTATCTAATCCAATATATGAGCATATTTCTGGGATGTCTTGTCTGTCCTTTATTGTCAGAGTTTTTCCCTCGTGGAGGATGTGCCACTTTATAATTTTGGGAGCGCTGGTATGGTATTGGAATAGTCTGTTTAATATGAACAGTTAGTGGTTACAAAAAGTAGTAAGATAGATAATGAGCATGAATTATTGTTACAGTGCAGTGATAGGGAGTTTTAAAGAATGGTTATATTGCATTAGAAGGAACTATTAACATGAGCTAATGATGCCATAAGTCAGAATTGCTGTTTAGTACCACACACTATTAGCAGACAGTACAGTATTAGGTTACATCAGCTAATCTCAAGAGTGAGAACCACGCAGTGGAAACCTGGTGACAAGTAGTTGTATAAAATTGGGATGCATTATCTGATGTAAATTAAATAGCAAATATTTGAATGGTAATGCAATAATAGATGAGCTGTTTGTGAGAGGATTTGTATTATTAGGACAGAAGCTAAACAGGACATAAACGGCCAGTGTCAGAAGTTTAAGCACAAGCTCTGCTTGCATGACATGACAGTTGATTTATGTAATTACAGCAAGATCATCATTACAAGTGACATGTAAATGCTAGCAAAAGATCATGAAGATTGAGAAAAACAATAACTGTTTGATGAAATAAAAACAAACTCACTGTGACTCAAGAGGTTCAAGTTTTGCGGTCTGGAACCTTGTCCGCCCAGCCTCACAGCAAGCGGGCAGCAGTACACTGCCCACAGTTAACGTTGCACAATTCACTGATTTTGCAATGCCACCCCTGCTTGTGCACGGCCAATTGCACGCAAGAGTGGGCTGTCAATCATTTTGATCCAATGGGATCAAGATGATTGCAATTCACCTCCTAAAGTGACGTGAACATGTTAAGTTCAAGCTCATTCTGAGCAATACTGGAATGCTGAGGCTCCAAATCAGCCATTCCTGTTTGTTAAATGAAGCTCAAGGTCTCAATTAGCAAATGTATGTGAAAAACAAATTTGCATAAGTATACCTGTTCCACATCATAACTAACATTCGGCCAGATTACGAGTTTTGCGTTAGGAGCTGTGCGGTGCTAACGAGCAGTTTTGTCTCACCGCTCACTTACCTGCAGCGCTGGTATTACAGGTTTTTACAAACCACCTACATTATATTTATGAACCCCTAATCTCCCGCCCCCAATGTCGCCGCAACCTACCTACACTTATTAACCTCTAATCTGCCGCCCACAACGTCTCCGCCACTATATTAAATTTATTAACCCCTAAACTTAAGTCTAACCCTAACACCCCCTAATTGAAATATAATTTAAATAAATCTAAATAAAATTACTATCATTAACTACATTATTCCTATTTAAAACTAAATACTTACCTATAAAATAAACCCTAAGCTAGCTACAATATAACTAATAGTTACATTGTAGCTAGCTTAGGGTTTATTTTTATTTTACAGGCAAGTTTGTATTTATTTTCACTAGGTAGAATAGTTATTAAATAGTTATTAACTATTTAATAACTACCTAGCTAAAATAAATACAAATTTACCTGTAAAATAAAACCTAACCTAAGTTACAATAACACTACACTATAATTAAATAAATTCCCTAAATTAAATACAATTAAATAAATTAAATTAAATTAGTTAAATCACAAAAAAACAAACACTAAATTACAGAAAATAAAAAACAAATTACAGATCTTTAAACTAATTACACCTAATCTAATAGCCCTATCAAAATAAAAAAGCCCCTTAAAAAAAAAAAAAAAAACCTAGCCTAAACTAAACTATCAATAGCCCTTAAAAGGGCCTTTTGCCCCAAAGAAATCAGCTCTTTTTCCTGTAAAAAAAATACAAACCCCCCCCCCCAACAGTAAAACCCACCTCCCACACAACCAACCCCCCAAATAAAATACTAACTAAATAAACCTAAGCTCCCCATTGTCCTGAAAAGGGCATTTGGATGGACATTGCCCTTAAAAGGGCATTTAGCTCTATTGCGGCCCAAAGTCCCCGATCTAAAAAATAAACCCACCCAATAAACGCTTAAAAAAATCCTAACACTAACCCCCGAAGATTCACTTACCAGGAGATGTCTTCATCCAAGTGGCAAGATGTCCTCAATGAAGCTGGCAGAAGTGGTCCTCCAGACGGGCATAAGTGGTCCTCCAGACAGGCAGAAGTCTTCATCCAGACAGCATCTTCTATCTTCATCCTTCCGGTGCGTAGCAGGTCCATCTTCAAGACATCCGACGCGGAGCATCCTCTTGTAATTTGTTTTTTATTTTCTGTAATTTAGTGGGTTTTTTTTTTGTGATTTAGCTAATTTAATTTAATTTATTTAATTGTATTTAATTTAGGGAATTTATTTAATTGTAGTGAATTGTTAGGTGTTATTGTAACTTAAGTTAGGTTTTATTTTACAGGTAAATTTGTATTTATTTTAGCTAGGTAGTTATTAAATAGTTAATAACTATTTAATAACTATTCTACCTAGTTAAAATAAATGCAAACTTGCCTGTAAAATAAAAATAAACCCTAAGCTAGCTACAATGTAACTATTAGTTATATTGTAGCTAGCTTAGAGTTTATTTTATAGGTAAGAATTTAGTTTTAAATAGGAATAATGTAGTTAATGATTGTAATTTTATTTAGATTTATTTAAATTATATTTCAATTAAGGGGTCTTAGGGTTAGGGTTAGACTTAGGTTTAGGGGTTAATACATTTAATATAGTGGCAGCGACGTTGAGGCGGCAGATTAGGGGTTAATATGTATAATGTAGGTGGCGGCAATGTTAGGGGTGGCAGATTAGGGGTTAATAATATTTAACTAGTGTTTGCGAGGCAGGAAATCGGCAGTTTAGGTGTTAATATGTTTATTCTAGTGGCGGCGATGTCCGGAGCGGCAGATTAGGGGTTAATAATTTAATTTTAGTGTTTGCGATGCGGGAGGGCCTCGGTTTAGGGGTAAATAGGTAGTTTATGGGTGTTAGTGTACTTTTTAGCACTTTAGTTATGAGTTTTATGCTACGGCGTTGTAGTGTAAAACTCATAACTACTGACTTTAAAATGCGTTACATATCTTGGAGGTAGAGGGTGTACCGCTCACTTTTTGGCCTCCCAGGACAGACTCGTAATACCGACGCTATGGAAGTCCCATAGAAAAAAGGTTTTATAAAGTTTACGTAAGATGGTTTGCGGTAAGGCCAAAAAAGTGTGCGGGGCCCCTAAACCTGCAAGACTCGTAATAGTAGCGGTAGTAAAAAAGCAGCGTTAGGACCTGTTAACGCTGCTTTTTTACCTTAACACACAACTCGTAATCTAACCATATGTTTATGATTTTATCCTTTAAAAAAGCTTATTCAATGATTTTTCTACAAAAAAAAACATAAAAAAAAAAAACAACAACCCAAAGTTTTTTCTAAATAATTGAAATGTATCCCTAATAAAATGACCTTTGTAAGTTTTGGCAAATGTAAAGTTATTAAAATGGAGCACAGTCATTATTGCTAGAACTTGGACACATTTTTCAAGAATTGAATGGCTACAAGGTGCATCTCTGTTAATTATAACAAATAATGAATCAAAACTACCGACTGTGATTAGGGGTGATTACAAATCTTTATGACATTCACAATTTTTGAGTTGGGGCAATTTTTATGTTCGGCAAGATATGTTTCAGAAACAGGCTTTATTTTAGGCCATTGAACTACTTCTGTTAAAACATTTGCTTCCTTCTCATTGATTTCTTTGTTGAAGAATATACCTAGGTAGGTAGTGTGCATGTCTCTGGAGCACTACAAGTCAGCAAACACTGCTGACATCTAGTGCTCTTGCAAATGTATAACATTGTTAAAATACGCTTGCATTTTAAAGTATTGGAACCTTTGCATTTTAATAAAATAATTCACCATTCGCTCTGAAAAGTGTTGAAATTAAGATATCCTTTGCCATCCATAAATTGTGCACAGTGTATGGAACAAATTCTTGTTTATTCTATAAGGGCATTCTAAAATGACCTGGACAATATTATTGATTCCCTTTCAAAGTGACAATAAAGAATTACTTTGTAGTGATACTTCAAGCAGTCTATTCTCTTTTTTAACTAGTATCACAGGTGTCTTCAATCTTATAATCACTCATTTAGCCAGTTTAAATGGAGAAAAGTAGTCACTCTGCTGCTGTATGTCACTGTGTATATCACACTGAGCATCAGAAAGAGAAGGAAATGCAGAGAGTTGTCTGAGGAGGTTAGAAAAAAGGTTATAGCCAAGCATATAGGAATGGACTATTTTTATAACTGTATAATTCAGTGTTTTTCTTGTGAATATATTAACTGATTTATAATTGGAGTTCATATATAGAATGCTAAGTGTGAAATTGCAAATCTCTTATTGTGACTGTATTACAAGTGAATAGAAGTAAAGATTAAGGGCTAGAATAAAAGTATAACAAATTTATTTCCAATGGCATGGAGAGTCCACAAATTCATTCAATTACTAGTGGGAATTCAACCCCTGAAAAGCTGTTAAGTATCACTATCACCTCCCATAAACCCCCAGTCATTCTTTGCCTTGTACATTGGGTGAGAGACTCTCTGTCCTGGTGGATCTCCCAGGACTATCTGTCCCTAGGCAAGTGCTTCCTGTGACCATCTTGAGAGATTGTGACCACGGATGTCAGCCTTTCAGGCTGGTAATCAGTTTGGGGACTTTGGACTCAGGAGCAGCCTTCCCTCCAAATAAATATCCTAGAGTAGAGATCAATATTCAATGCTCTGAAAGCTTGGCCTCAAATGACTTTGGTTTGGTTTATCAAATTCCAATCAGACAACAATACTTTGGTGGCCTATATTAACCACCAGGGAGGAACATGGAGCTCCTTAGCTGTGAAGGAGGTGACTCGTGTTCTTTAGTGGGCGGAGTCTCACAATTGCTACATATCTGCTATCCACATTTCAGGGGTGGACAACTAGGAACCGGATTATTTGAGCAGGCAGAATTTTCTTCCAGGGGATTGGGCTCTCCATGTGTTCTTAATGATAACTCTCAGGTGGGGTTCCGGACATGGATCTGATGGTGTCTCATCTAAACACCAAGCTTTCAATATACGGATCAAGATCAAGGCATCCGCAAGCAGCTCTAGTCGATGCTTTGGCAGTTCCATGGGACTTTGGTCTAATTTACCGGTTTCCTCTGTTTGCTCTCCTTCCTCAGATGACAGCCCGTATCAAACAGGAGCAGACTTTGGTGACTCTGATCACTCCAGTTTCTCCTCGCAGAATTTGATTTGCGGACATGTTAAAGATGTTGTCTTTTTCCCTGTAGAAACTGCCTCTGAGCAAGGACCTTCTACTTTAGGGTCCTTTTCTACATCCAAACCTAGATTCTCTGAAGCTGACTGCTTAGAGATTGAACACCTAATCTTGTCTAGATGTGGGTTTTCAGAGAAGGTTATTAATACCATGCTTCAGACTCGTAAGCCGGTAACTCACACGATTTATGATAAGGTGTGGCATAAATCCCTTTTTTGGTACAAATCTAGGGGTTTCTCTTGGAGTCAGGTGAGAGTTCCCCTCATTCTTTCCTTTCTTCAAGAGGGCGTGGAAAAAAGCTTGTCAGTCAGTTCTCTGAAAGGTCAGATTTCTGCCTTGTCAATTTTCCATCTAAAGGGGAGGAGAGTCCACGGCTTAATTCATTACTATTGGGAATTAAGAACCTGGCCACCAGGAGGAGGCAAAGACACCCCAGCCAAAGGCTTAAATACCTCTCCCACTCCCCTCATCCATCCCCCAGTCATTCTTTGCCTTTCATCACAGGAGGTGGCAGAGAGGTGCCAAATATTCGGAGGTCTCTTATGGAGGGTATTACTCTTCGCAATGGGACTGGAGTTTAAAGTAGCCCTATAAGGCTTCTCAGTGAGGGCTTGGCTGAAAGTTAAAGTCCGGAGATGCAGGGAGAGTCTCTTTTGCGAAACCATCCCGACTCATATTAACAGCTCCTACAGCAATCAGCGTTGATGAGTTTCGCAGACTGCTTCTTCTCTCAAGTCCATGTCAGGAGCGCTGCTATGACCTGTCAAACTTGAAGGGCCATGTTCCTGTTCCACGGCGTGGATTCTGGTAAGATTGTTTCATTTTATACATAATGTTAACATAGAAGACAGGGCCACAGTGTGGCACCTTTTATCTTTACAGAATCACTGGTTAATATTCCTGGTAGGGGGTTTATTGAACAGGGGGGGTTTATACATGATATTGTTTATTGTGTCATTGCTGCACTATGCGGGATAAGGCTCTTGCAATGCGTGGAACAAACTATCAGGTTCTTTTCCGGGAGTTTTTCTCTGTCCTTTTTAGGCGCTTTTTCTCCTTTAGGCAGGGGTGGTCCTGAGAGGCACCCATGTGACTGGGTGGGGCTCTTCACTATCGGTCTGATCTGCGATGGAGGAGACTAAGCGGTTTCTGTAGTCCGGTTCATAGGAGGTGGTGAGTGTCCCCGCCATTGGCGGTTATAAAAGTGCCTGTTAGTTTCTCTTTTATTCTAATAAAAGTGCAAACTATGGAGGATTCTGATGCGTTAGAGGGTACTCCCTCTTTGATAAAATCTCATACCTGTGTTTATTGTGAGGTTCCGGTAGAACAGCCTGCCCAATTATGTTCCACATGCCTTTAGAGGGTCAAGACATCTAAGACTAAAAGAATGTCTAGTACCACTGAGCCGTCCACCTCTGAGGGTTCTCCATCCTGTGAGGTACATTCCTGAGTTGAGTCCCCTATTGCACATGCAGTGCCCTGGGGTCCGACTGTTGCTCCTTCAGGAGAGATATGTTGGCTGCCAGATTTTGTGGATCAACCGCAGACGGCGGTTTCTAAAGTGATCTACGCCTTACCATGTTCTGCTAAGCGCAAGTGTAGGGCCTTTCAGAGCATTATAAAGAAAGAATGGGCTCGATTAGGTTTTTCCTTTTCTCCTTCCTCGTCCTTTAAAAAATGTTTCCCCGTTCCAGAGGCTCAGTTGGAGCCATGGGGGACCATTCCTAGGGTGGATGAGGCCATCTCCACGCTCGCTAAGCGAATGACTATTTCCCTAGATAACTGGATAGTTTGTCATTCAAAGAGCCCATGGATAAAAAGTTGGAGGAGAATATGCTGAGAAAGATGTTTCAGCACACAGGGTTTGTTATTCAGCCTGCAGCAGCCATAGCCGCAGTTGCTGGAGCTGCGTCATATTGGTGTGATTCCATGAGTGAAATGATTGAGGGTGAACCCTCTTTCGAAGAGGTACAGGAAAAGATTAAGACTTTGAAGGTAGCCAGTTCTTTCATTTGCGACTCCAATATGCAAATTATTCGCCTGAATGCTAAGGTGTCAGGGTTTTCGGTTTTAGCGTGAAGGGCCTTGTGGCTAAAATCTTGGTCGGCGGACATGACCTCTAAATTGAGGTTGCTTTCCCTGCCCTTTCAAAGAAAGATTCTGTTCGGTCCAGGCCTGGACGCAATCATTTCCATGGTTACGGGAGGAAAGGGGGTGCCTTCCAACCCCAAGATAAGAGAGCTAAACCGAAAGGAGCTACTTTTCGTCCCTTTTGTGCGGATATGGCCTAGCACCAGCAGCCTGCCATGAAAGCGGACCAGTCCAAGGGAACTTGGAAGCCTGCTCAGTCTTGGAACAAGTCCAAACAGAACAATAAGCCCTCAGAGACCAAGTCAGCATGAAGGGGAGTACCCTGACAGGTCTATGGAACAAGTAGGGGGCAGGTTATCTATATTCAACGAAGCCTGGTTGCAGGATGTTCAGGACCCCTGGGTTCTGGAGGTTGTCTCCCAGGGTTACAGGAGAGGATTCAAGTCCTTCCCTCCCAGGGGCAGATTCCTTGTGTCAAACCTGTCATCGAGGTCGGAAAAGAAAAAAGCCTTTCTAGGATGTGTGAGGGATCTTTCCTCTCTAGGTGTTAATCGTACCAGTACCCATTGCAGAAATATTCAAATCTGTTTGTAGTTCCAAAAAAGGAGGGCACGTTCCACCCGATTTTGGATCTGAAGTGTTCAAAATGGAAACGATCAGGTCCATTTTGCCCCTAGTTCAAGAGGGGCAGTTCATGACCACTATAGACTTGAAGGATGCCTACCTTCATGTTCCAATTCACAGGGACCACTTCAAGTTCCTGAGATTTGCATTCCCGGACCAGCACTTCCAGTTTGTGGCCCTTCCTTTCGGTCTGGCGATGGCCTCAAGGGTTTTCACAAAGGCGCTCGGGCCCTGCTTGCTGTAGCCAGATCCAGGGGCATTGCGGTGGCACCTTATCTAGATGACATCCTGGTTCAGGCACCGTCCTGCAGTTAGGCAGTGGACCATTCAAGGTCTCTACTCCTGTTACTTCAATCTCATGGTTGGAAGATAAACTCCGGAAAGAGCTTCCTAATACCCAGCACCAGGGTGGAGTTTCTAGGCACAATCATAGACTCAGTGTCCATGAAGATTTTTCTCATGGATCAGAGATGCAGGAAGCTTGCGTCCTCTTGTCTGGCCCTTCGATACTCAGAGAGGCCCTCGGTGGCCCAATGTATGTAGGTGATCGGGCTCATGGTCTCCAGCATAGACATCATTCCATTTGCAAGGTTTCATCTCAGGCCTCTTCAGTTATGCATGTTGAGGCAGTGGAACAGCGATCATTCAGATCTCTCAAAGCTGATATTCATGGATGTACAGGCTCGGACCTCCCTCTCTTGGTGGATCCGCCCGGAACAACTGTCCATGGGGACATCCTTCTTGAGACCGTTCTGGGAGATTGTAACCATGGACGCAAGTCTGGCGGGATGGGGAGGGTGCCATACTGGCACAGGGGAAATGGTCTCGGCTGGAGTCCCGTTTACCATTAAATATCCTGGAAATTTGAGCGATCTACAATGCTCTGAAGGCATGGCCCCGCCTGGGAGCCATCAACTTCATAATGTTTCAGACGGACAACATTACCTCTGTGGCTTACATCAACCATCAGGGGGGTACGAGGAGCTCCCTCGCAATGAAGGAGGTGTCTCGGATACTGGAATGGGTGGAGGCCCACAACTGCTCGCTTTTGGTGATCCACATCCCGTGTGTGGACAACTGGGAAGTGGGCTTTCTCAGCAGGCAAACATTCCATCCGGGGGAATGGTCTCTTCACCCTGAGGTGTTTGCAGAGATTTGTCACAGATGGGGGACGCCGGAGATAGATCTCATGGTGTCCAGTCTCAATTGCAAACTTCCCCGTTATGGGTAGAGGTCGAGGGACCCCCAGGCAGAACTGATAGATGCATTAGCGGCACCTTGGGGGTTCAATCTAGCCTACATTTTTCCTCCCTTACCACTTCTACCTCGTATAGTGGCATGCATAAAGCAGGAGAGAGCATCGACCATTCTGATTGCTCCTTCCTGGCCATGGAGGATGTGGTTTGCGGATGTCATCCTCTCCACCGTGGAGGTTACCCTGTCACAGGGATTTGTTGGAACAGGGTCCTTTCCAACATCAGAATCTCGATTCTCTGAGGCTGACTGACACGCTTAGTCCTAGCCAAGAGAGATTTTTCTGAAAGTGTGATTGACCCTCTAGTTCAGGAAAGGAAGCCAGTCACTTGGCACATCTACCATAAGGTGTGGAGGACTTACTTGTCCTGGTGTGAGAAACATGGATACCCTTGGCACAAGGTGAGGGTTTCCAGAATTCTGTCCTTTCTTCAAGAAGGTTTAGAGGAGAGACTTGCTGCTAGCTCCTTAAAGGGATAGATTTCGGTATTATCTGTTTTGTTACACAGGAGACTCGCTGAGCTCCCTCACATCCAATCCTTTGTTCAGACTTTGTCTCAAATCAGGCCTGTCTTTAGGCAGTCTGCTCCCCCATGGAGCTTGAGCTTGGTCCTTAGGGTTTTGCAACAGGTCCTGTTTAAGCCTATGTATTCCCTTGACATTAAGATTCTGTCCTGGAAGGTTCTTTTCCTGTTGGCCATTGCATCGGCTCGCAGAGTATCTGTACTGGTGGCCTTGCAACATGGGCCACCATATCTGGTTTTTCATTCCGATAAGGCTGTTCTTCGTACCGTCTTGGGATATCTTCCCAAGGTGGTGTCCAATCATAGCATGAATCAGGAAATAGTTGTTCCTTCTCTGTGCCCTAACCCTTCTTCTTTGAAGGAGCAGTTACTTCATAATCTAGATGTGGTCCGTGTCCTGAAGTTCTATCTTCAGGCTACAAAGGACTTCAGACAATCTATATCTCTTTTTGTTGTGAATTCAGGGAAGTGCAGGGGTCAGAGGGCTTCTGCTACTTCTTTGTCTTTTTGGCTGAGGAGCTTGATCCGTTTGGCTTACAAGACAGTGAAACATAAGCCTCCTCAGAGGATCACGGCTCATTCCACTAGAGCGGTGGCTTCGTCTTGGGCCTTAAAAAATGAGGCCTATATGGAGCAGATTTGTAAGGCGGCTACCTGGTCTTCCTTACATACTTTTACAAAGTTTTACAAATTTGACGTTTTTGCTTCTGTGGAAGCAAATTTTTGGAGAAAGGTTCTACAGGCTGTGGTGCCCTCAGATTAGGGTCCACATTTTACCCTCCCGGTTTCATTCAGTGTCCTCTAGAGCTTGGGTATATGTTCCCAATAGTAATGAATAAAGCCGTTGACTCTCCTCCCCTTTAGATGGAAAACATAAATTATGCTTACCTGATAATTTAATTTCCATTGTGGGGAGGAGAGTCCACGGCTCCAGCCTGTATCTCCGGTGGACAGACCTAACTTTATTTTCTCTTCTGGCACCATTTATACCCTGATGTTTCTCCTACTGTTCCTTGTTCCCTCGGCAGAATGACTGGGGGATGAGGGGAGTGAGAGAGGTATTTAAGCCTTTGACTTGGGTGTCTTTGCCTCCTCCTGGTGGCAAGGTTCTTAATTCCCAATAGTAATGAATGAAGCCGTGGACTCTCCTCCCCACGATGGAAATGAAATTATCAGGTTAGCATAATTTATGGGTTTTTTTGCATAAACGTCTGGCAGACTTGCCAAATAGTCTATCCTTTGTTCAGGCCTTGGCCAGAATCAGGCCTGTGTTTAAACCTGTTGCTCCATGTAGTCTTAATCTTGTTCTTAGGGTTCTGCAGCAGGCTCCGTTCGAGCCTATGCACTCTGTTGATACTAAATTATTATCTTGGAAAGTTTTTTTTCTTTTCACTATTTCTTCTGCTAGTGGAGTCTCAGAGCTTTTGGCTCTGTAGTGGATCACCTTTACCCTATTTTTCATGTGGATAAGGCGGTACTTCATACTAAGTTGGGGTTTCTTCCTAAGGTGGTGTCAGACCGCAATATCAATCAGGAAATTGTTGTTCCTTAATTTTGTCTTAATACTTCTTCTCAGAAGGTACATCTGTTGCATAACTCAGATGTTGAGCGTGCTCTGAAGTTCTATCTGCAGGCAACTAGAGATTTTCAACAATCTACTGCCTTTTGGTTGTGTTCTCTGGTAAACGTAAGGGCCAGAAGGCCACTTCTTTTTCTTTTTGGTTGAGAAGTGTTATTCAGTAGGCTTATGAGACAGCTGGACATCAGCCTCCTGAGAGAATTACGTCTCATTCCAGTAGGGCTGTCTCTTCTTCTTGGGCATTTAAAAATGAGGCTTCTGTAGAACAGATCTGCAAGGCGGCCACTTGGTCCTCGTTGCATACTTTTTCCAAATTCTACAAAATTTATGTTTTTGCCTCAGCTGAGGCTTCTTTTGGAAGGAAAGTTCTTCAAGCAGTGGTGCCTTCTGTTTCAGTATGCCTGTCTTGTTCTCCCTCCCTTCCATTCTTTGTCCTCTAGCTTGGGTATTCGTTCCCACTAGTAAGTGAATGGATTTGTGGAATGTACATGCCATTGGAAAGAAAATTAAATGTATGCTTACCTGATAAATTATTTTCTTTCATGGGATGGAGAGTCCACGACCCGCCCTTAATTTAATTTTAGGATGGCTTTTGTCAATTTTAAACCTCAGGCACCTCTATACCCTTGTGTCCCCTTCTCTTTCCATATTCATTCGGCTGAATGACTGGGGGTTTATGGGAAGTGGGAGTGATACTTAACAGCTTTTGCTGTGGTTTTCTTTGCCTCCTCCTGGTGGCTAGTAGTTGAATTCCCACTACTAATTGAATGGATTTGTGGACTCTCCATGCCAGGAAAGAAAATAATTTATCAGGTAAGCATATTTTTTAAAAAAAAATAAAGTATAACACATACATCTATCTATATATCTATCTATCTTTCTTTCTGTGTGTGTGAATATATATATATATATATATATATACTGTATATATATTAGGTCCGTAAATAATTGGACACTGGCACAAGTGTTTTTATTTCAGCTGTTTAAAAAAATAAATTCAAGTTAAATGAATATGGGCTTTAAGTAAAGTCTCTCAGCTTTAATTTGACATGCAATTTGGAGGAAGGGTTTAGGAATTACATCTCTTTAATATGTAGCCCCCTCTTTTTCAAGGGACCAAAAGTAATTGGACAATTGACTCAAAAGCTGTTTCATGGACAAGTGTGGGCTATTCCTTTGTTATTTCATCATGAATTAAGCAGGTAAAAGATATGGAGTTGATTCCAGGTGTGGCATTCACATTTTAAAAAAGAATTAATTACGCTGATTGCAGAGAGCTGCAACCAGGTAATTGACCACTGCTGCGCTCTCTCAACGGATAGCTAAATGAGTGCAGCAACCAAAAAGTGGAGGGGTTATCTTTAAAAATATTTTTAATTGCTTATAATGATCCCTATAGATAAAAATCACACATAATAATATAAAATGTAATACATAAACATATACAATATACAATAAAATCACAACAAAACAACAAATATTACAATTGGTAAAAGAGGGAGAACAAATGCACAGTCTCTTTAATAGAAATCGTCCGTTGGTTAAAAGTCTTTTTGTATGCCAGTTGGTGTGTTAAAAAATTAGAAAGGGCGTCAAGCAAGCTCCTGATGGGTTAATAGCCAGCATGAAAGCTAAGTGATAGGGCGAGAAGAAGGATATACAAAATCCTTTAAACAATATCAGCCATCAGGCCTGATGGCTGATCTGTCCTGCAGAGCGTGAGGAGCGCCTTGTTGTTTTGAAGTTCCGTCTGGCGGGCTGAGCTTTCTGGAGGCTGGATAGTACAGCAAAGATACAACGGACCTCTGTCTGCTACAAGACCCTTGGGACACGCTGAGGAAATACAAGCGGTTTGCCTTGAGAGGAGCCCCCTGAGACAGTTCATAAACATCTGGTGTAAGTAAAAATGTGCACCTATCACTTAGCTTTCATGCTGGCTATTAACCCATCAGGAGCTTGCTTGACGCCCTTTCTGCTTTTTTAACACACCAACTGGCATACAAAAAGACTTTTAACCAACAGATGATTTCTATTAAAGAGACTGTGCATTTGTTCTCCCTCTTTTACCAATTGTAATATTTGTTGTTTTGTTGTGATTTTATTGTATATTGCATATGTTTATGTATTACATTTTATATTATTATGTGTGATTTTTATCTATAGGGATCATTATAAGCAATTAAAAATATTTTTAAAGATAACCCCTTCACTTTTTGGTTGCTGCACTCATTTAGCTATCCGTTGAGAGAGCGCAGCAGTGGTCAATTACCTGGTTGCAGCTCTCTGCAATCAGTGTAATTAATTCTTTTTTAGCATTTGTTAGTAAGGAACAAGGGAATCCTTAATTTTTCACTGCAGCTTTGAGTTGTTTTTTCCAGCGCTAAGGTCACACTTTTATCTTTGTGGCATTCACATTTGGAAGCTTTTGCTGTGAACCCACAACATGCGTTCAAAGGAGCTCTCCATGCAAGTGAAACAGACAATCCTTAGGCGGCAAAAAAAAAAAATCATCAGAGGGATAGCAGGAAAAAAAGAACACACTGGTGAGCTCTGGAACACAAAAAGGCCTGGAAGTCCACGAAAGACAACAGTGGTGGTTGATGGTAAAGAAAAACCTCTTCACAAAATCCAGAAGGTATATCATTATCCAAGTCTACCATAAAAAGAAGACTTCACAAGAGCAAATACAGAGGGCCAGGTTAAACTTTGCGAAAAAAAGCCATCCCAGTTCTGGAACAGCATTCTTTGGACAGATTAAACTAAGATTAACCTGTACCAGAATGATGGGAAGAAAAAGGTATGGGGACGGCTTGGAACTCCAACGCATACCACATCATCTGCATGCACACAGTGGAGGCCGTTTTATGGCATGAGCATGCATGGCTTCCAATGGCACTGGGTCACTAGTGTTTACTGATGATGTGACAGAAGACAGAAGCAGCCAGGATGAATTCTGAAGTGTATAGGGATATATTGTCTGCTCAGGTTCAGAGAAATTCAGCAAAGTTGATTGGATGGCGCTTCACTTTACGGATGGACAATAACCCAAAACATACTGTGAAAGTAACCCAGGAGTTTTGTGTGATGTTTGCGCTCAACAGCACTAAGTTGTTATTGGTGGATATTGGTATATATACTATATATACACACAGACGCACCTTTGAGCATTCCCAGTCCAAACACCATATACCATATCCTGTTAAAACACTTAACACCACTTTTATTTATTTATTTTTAAAAATTATATAGTTTAATTACCTTTCTTCTTCACACTGAAGAAAATGTGACCGACAGAGATAGATTGATAGATAGATATTTGAACTTCAGATGTAAGCATGTCTAAGGCTTTTGCTCGAGGGCTACCATTTTACTTTTAACTTGTAATATAATTGCAAGACTAAGAGCTCCATTGATTTAACTTGAGTGATGTTAGCGCTCAACGGCACTAAGATTTTTCCCCTCCAAATGTAATCTAGGTGTTTATGTTAAACAATACAGTTATTGGTGTATTGGTTTTTTTTGTTTGTTTGTTTTTTAAAGCAAGCAGAGAAAAATATAAAAAAGAAAAGTTGCATTTTGCTAGATCTCTGTTTTTGTAACTGCTGATAATGGTAGCTGGTTTTTCTTTATAACAATACAAGTATCCTGCTTAAATGCTGTAACTTTTATTTGTTGTTTACTTTTTTGCAGTTAAGCAACCCTTCAATAATGAAAGACATAAATAAATGCAACATAAGGAATATATAAGCATGCCAAGTATTAAATGTGAGCAAAACATGCTTACCTTTGAAAAGTGTAGATATTCTGAAGACTAAGGGGTTTTGTTTATATTGTACTTTAACAGCACAAGAGCAATGCCTCTAATTAATATGACTATTCTTTCTTTAACTCTGACATTTAAAACACATTTGCAATCCTGAAAATTGAACTGACTATTAAACAAGCCACCTTTAATCAACTGAGGATGTGTGACATGATTTACAGAAGTCATTTGCACCTGCTGATCTTAAATTAAGATAGAGAAAGACACAAAGTTGATTAGACAATGGAACATAGCTGCAATAAATTATTATTATTTTATTATTATTATTATGTATCAAGAAATTCTCATATTTCACAATTTCATTTTCTTCAATATAATACGTTTTTTTTTTTTCATTTTGGAAATGTTTATTATCTACAGTATAATGTTGGTAATATTTATTTTGTTGACTTTTTTCTATAATAATTATTGAGATGGTAAAAAACTTCACAAGTCTCTTAAAGAGACATTCTTGTAAAAGTTAAAATTTAGCAAAGCACCCCAAATTTAATTTTTGCACCACAACCCACAACTGTCTAACCACACCCTAAGACCACCTGATTCTGCCCTCAGAACACCTGCAAATTCCCCTCCCCATTCCCTAACACTGCCAATGGGATCTCCATAACCAGTTCTCCACCCACCCTGAATCCCACCAAAAAAATAAATAGTTTTTTTTTATTTTTATTTTGGGTAAAAGCATTTGTACAATTCACATGGTTTAATAAAATATACTTCAACTAAAAGCTTTCACTGTATTTATTTTCTGGCAAGTGGTAGTTTAACACATTTTCTCTTTTTCTTGCATTCCTCAGAAATATGATTATTGAGTGGTAACTTTAACAAGTCAACTGATATACAAATGCATGTGATAAAAAAATTGTAGTGATATTTTCATGTAGTTCAGACTGTTCAAAAGACAGGAAATGTTTTTTTGTAGATGAGAAAGGCTTCAAATGTACACTATTCCATAACAATCTAGCAATGTTTTTCTCGCTTGCTTGATTCTGGTGTCAGCCAATAAGTATATAAGCTTCACTTTTGTTCTTGGCCAATCTTGGCCTCATTAAAAAGTAAAATAAAACATTTTAGTGCTGCTGCTGGCTTGCAGCAATAGCATTGGCTACTTTTACATTATTTAATTTCAAGCTGCTGTCCAGCTGCCTCTCTTCTCTCCTGAACGCATTCTCCATATCAAACAGATGGTGAAAGGATTTTTTTTTAATAATTCTGAACAATACCATTGGGACAATTTATCAAATTGTGGCATTTATCATTGCACAAGCATGCTTGTGCAATGCCACCCCCTGTACATTCGCAGCCAATCGGCCGCTAGCAGGGAGTGTCATTCATCCCAATCACTTACGACCGCTGCTTCTTAACTTAGGTTTCAGTCGGACCTGAATCCTCGAGCGGACACAGCAGCATCCGCTGCTTGATAAATCCGGCCCTATGAGTGAATAGTGTACAAAATGAAATATTTTTATTTTTTTGTGATGAATGATTTGTCGAAAACAAATTTTTGTCCATGCACATGTTTATCTTTTATGGTGCATAGGTTATTCAAAGCATATGTATATATGCACCATGCAACCGCAATAAACCACAGAGCCTGTAGTGGCATGTATCAAATTGGTAACAACGCAGATGAGGTGCATTCCATTTTTACTACAATGACCCTTTGAGCTTTTACAGAGTGTGTATGCTTATGCTTGGGTACAATTATCTATTGCTTGTTGATATCAAGCTCTTTTGGTAAGCTTATTTTTGATGAAAACAAAAACAGTGCAAATACTAAAGAGTTACTCAAAAGTTGATGAAAACATCTATGATCATATGCTTACAAGCAGGCATGCTAAGTTTGCAACACTATTACATCCACTTAGAGTATTCATGCATGGTATGATCATCTTAACTGCTAAAACTGAATATTAGATTGTTGCTTTGGTAATGTGTCAGTTGGAAGAAGGTGAAATAGAAAAAAAATATAGGTTCCTATTCCAGTGCTTTAGAATTTATTGTGAAAAGTCATACATGTGGATGTGTGTGAGTGACTTTGTGCTTAGTTTTGTAAACCCTTACAACCCCTCTGCAAAAACTGCTATATAGGTTACTAAAAAAAAAATTAAAACAATATAACAGAAAAAGTATGTTAAACACATTACAACTTTTGAAAGGTATTTTGCAGTAACTTCCCAGTCTGTCTATGCTTTAGATTTGAATATCATTTCAGCTTACTTATGTGTTTGATCTCCTGCTGCCTCCTGACCATTCTATGGATCATGACTTTGCCTGTGTCTGAATACCCATGTATTGTACTGCATTGGAATACAGAGCAAATCACTTAAAGGGACGTTGTACTGTGCATTTTCCTCCCCTATTTTAAAGGCTGAAGGGCATTAAATTGTTTACAAATAGCTAATTTACCTTCATTTTTTTTTTAAATAGCTGCTTTTACCATTTGAAACCACCATTTATACTGACAATATGAATATTGCAGTACTGTCTATAGAAAAGCAATGTAAACAAGAGGCAGAAATCAATATCTAAGTAGTGGGGGTGGGAGAAATAGGTACTGAAAGCTTCATTTTCAATTTCAATTGGCTTTTGTGTGTGTATATAGAACGATAGCACAAGCAGGCCTGCACTTCCTGCAGGCCCAGCCCATTTTAATGGGTACGTTCTCAGAAACAATGGTTTTAATGAGCAAAACCACTGGTTAAAATACAAAAATAAATCAATGGGTGCAATTTCCCATACATATAATACTCTGTAGCTGGTATAATAAGTCATTGGAAACAATAAATGTTGCAGGGAGTTGTAGTGGAAGATCGCAATGAGGTTTTTCCCCAGAATCTAAACCTCACCTTGAGCTAATAATAAGTATTTGCTAAAAATTGTGTGCTATGCAGCTTAAAGTGTAGCTCACAAAATAAATATTAACAATGGACCAGCTCAAAAATGTGTGTGTTAATACAAGACAAGTCTATTAACATGACACAAACTTTACCATAGAAAAAGCTGTAATGCTCAAGACATGCCAAAATGGGTTAGTACATGGTCAGGTCTGTAGAATAAGACACAAATAAATAACATACAAAATACTTTTTAAAAATATTTACTGATGGACTCAAACAGCATACAATTTATAGGGGTAGATTTACTATCAGTCGATTGGACATGATTCCCTACAGCGAATCATGTCCGCTCGACATCGCTAAATGCCGACAGCTTGTGCAATACCGCCCCTGTTCACTGGTGGCCAATTGGCCGCTAGTAGGTACTTTCAATCATCCTGATTGGATCAGATCGGGATGATTTCAATCCGCCACCTAAAAGGTGGCAGACAGGTTAAGAAGCAGTGGTCTTATGACCGCTGCTTCTTAACTCCCGTTTTAGGCGAGCCTGAAACGATTGTGCTCTGAAGCAGCATCCGCTGCTTTATAAATGGAACCCATAGACTGTTCTCGAGTCATGGATGCATTTGAAATGCTTGAGATAAATGGGCTATCACAAGCTTTTCCTAAGGATTAGAATGGTTTTGAAAATCAGGCTGCATAATTGTCTGGATGTCTATTATTTTATCACTGATCTCATAAAGATATCTAAGCATAGTTACTACTCTTGTATTTCTCTGCTGACTTTGTTAAATTTTAAGAGGTAAAATACTGTCCAGCATGTTTTCCATTTCATCATCATTGTCATATGCGTCTTGTCTTAGAATACATTATTGCCCTGAATGGTTGTTTTCTAAATTAACACTTAAGCTTGACTCTTAATACGCTTAATTTCCAATCCGAGTATGTGATTAGAAACTTCAAAATTAGCAGGTACATAGGAACTAAAGAGCATTCTGGGTTAGACATTATTTGAAAATAAAACATTTATGTTAATTAAATTTAATGATGCATCTCACCAAGGGCCAAAGATAAATGTCAGGGGCACATACATCTTTGTGACTTAGCTGAAAACTCAATCCAAATGCCTTGCAGAATCTTCCCACAACCTTTTGTATACGTCTGTTATTAGTAAAAGGAGTAGTTTAAGATGATCAAGAGGTACACAATAAATTACTCTTATTTATAGTGATAAATAGCAGTAAAATAATAACAGAGATTTGCCAATGCAAATGAATGCAGAATCAAATGGTACCCTCTCCAAATAGGTCACAGTCTAGAGGGATATATTCCATTGTATAGAATGAATGTCACTTATGATATATTATTCCTTTATGAGTTTCAATTCCCTCTGAAAGATGACATATTCCAATTTCTTTCCAACACTATAAACTATAATCCTTGAATTTTTCCAATGTGCAAAGATTTTAGAATTCATTTGGATTAAACCTTGTATCAGGCAGAGGGATGGACTTTATGAAACCCTTGAGGTCTATAATTTGACACACCTTTTCTTGGTCATATCCTTTCTTGGAATGTAAAATGATTGTTCAGATAACCAAGCGGAAACCTGAAGGTGGGACATTCACATAAAAAATTCCTTATAATGGTAATTTGCAGCAGTGTACAACTGTAGTGAAAAAAGTGACAATCATGAATGTCAATTGTGGATATTAATACATATACATTTAAACTGGCTTTTGACATAGAAATAATAATAATTGATTAATACTAAAAAAATGTGTATATATATATATATATATATATATTTATATCTATATTGTGAACATATATATCTATATTGTTATTAGTGGAAATCCACACAGTAAAAAAAAAACGTTGCAGAGGGAAGTTCCAAAGTGCAGGGATGAAGGGGCTCCTCATAGTGCATTCCATTACAAGTAATGCAAAACAAAAAATAATCAAAAACTACTCACAATGGTAGTGGCACATGTGCGAAACAAAGTGCTATATAGGCAGGCTAACACTTGCAGTGGTCAGCTCACTGGTCACCCTTGTGACGATGAGTGGTCTCTCTATGGGAACTTTTGCAGTAAGTCCCGGATCTGTAGAGGGGAGCCGAATCTGGATGCTGGTTGAACAGCCGTAAACAGCATAAAATGGAAAATGCAGGTTCTTTTGTGAACACTTTGGCAATAAGTCAGGCTGAATCTGTCAGCAAATAATAAAGACTTAAGCTGTGTCAGTTAAAAAAAAAGTTTAATACTACAACGCGTTTCTCGACCTGGTTACTGGTCATTTCATCAGGCATAATAATGTTAACATACAGGTAAAAACGTTTATACCTCAACATAAAATTCTATTGGAAATATAGTTTTTTCAAAGTATCCAATAACGGACCAAAACCTGCATTAACATTATTAAATTAGAATTCAATTCAAACATTTAAAAAGCATTTAAAGAATGTATAATTGCATGAACATAGCAAATTTAAAAAAAACAGCTTCACAATAATATTTTTTTAAAAAATCCATGCTAATTTGTCGTGTATAATTACACTGAGGATTGCCTAGCTGACCTACCAAAAAAATAAAAGCAAGTTTTTCTATGATTAAATGGATGTGAAAAAAAGAAAAAAGAAACCTTGTAACTTGTCATTCGGTATTGTAATGTTGGAGTAGTTAGGCTCCCTATTCACTTGTGTAAACAAACCCTGTATACATTTTGTACTAATTGTTTCCAAGAAGACACAATTCTACAATTGCAATGCTATTTAAAACTGTTAGAAATGAATTAACAAAATGCACTTGTATGTTAAATGAGTTAAAATAGTGTCACAGATTTAAAACTAATTTGTCAAGGATCAGACAAAATTGTTCTGATTTGAGGAACAAAGCCAAGTAGTTTACCAGAGATTCATTGACAAAAGCTATCCTTCATAACTTTTAGAAGAAGCTTTAGATAAAGCTAGAAAGTTGGACCATGAGTCATTATTTATCAAGAAAAATGAAAAACCAAAGGAAAATTCCAATCTTTATACAAAAGCCCTGTTTATAACACAATACAATAGTAATTACAGAAAAATAGAAAACATTCTAAATAGACATTGGCATCCAATTAAAAGAGATCCCATTCTGAAAAATATTAATGATAACACACCAAGGATAGTATACAAAAGAGCCTCCACTCTAAGAAGCAAATTGGCTCCAAACAAAAGGGTCAAACACAAAAACACAGTTACTAATTTAAAGAATCTGGCTTCTAAGAATAAATATAATCCCTTTAGATTAAATGGTATATATAAATGCAATAACAGAGGCTGTAACACATGCAAGTATATTAATTATGGAAGCAAAACTTTTAAGTCAAATATAACAGGGGAAAAATTTGAGATATAAGATTTTTACAATTGTGACTCTCGTTACATTGTGTATGTCATTGAGTGTATATGTGGCCTTCAATATGTGGGCCGCACCTCCAGAAATGCCCGTACTAGATAGAGTGAGCATTTTCGCAATTGCAAAAATGGTAAAGTAAAACATACACCTATATTACGAGTTTGACGTTAGCCTTAAAAAGCAGCATTGAGAGGTCCCAACGCTGCTTTTTAACGCCCGCTTGTATTATGAGTCAGGCAGGAAAGGGTCTACCGCTCACTTTTCTTCTGTGACTCGAGGCTACCGCAAATCCCCTTACATCAATTGCGTATCCTATCTTTTGAATGGGACTTGCCTAACACTGGTATTATGAGTCTTGGAAGAAGTGAGCGGTAGACCCTCTCCTGTCAAGACTTCTACCGCATTTAAAAGTCAGTAGTTAAGAGTTTTATGGGCAAACGCTGGAACATAAAACTCTTAACTAAAGTGCTAAAAAGTACACTAACACCCATAAAGTACCTATTAACCCCTAAACAGAGGCCCCCCCACATCGTAAACATTATAATAAAAAATTGTAACCCCTAATCTGCCGACCGGACATCGCCGCCACCTACATTATACCTATGAACCCCTAATCTGCTGCCCCTAACATTGCTGACACCTACATTGTATTTATTAACCCCTTATCTGCCTGCCCTAACATCGCCGACACCTACTTACATTTATTAACCCCTAATCTGCCACCCCCAACGTTGCCGCTACTATATTAAAGATATTAACCCCTAAACCTAAGTCTAAACCTAACCCTAACCCCCCCTAACTTAAATATAATTTAAATTAAACAAAATATATTTAACAAAATTAAATAAATTATTCCCATTTAAAACTAAATACTTACCGATAAAATAAACTCTAAGCTAGCTACAATATAACTAATAGTTACATTGTAGCTAGCTTAGGATTTATATTTATTTCACAGGCAACTTTGTATTTATTTTAACTAGGTACAATAGTTATTAAATAGTTATTAACTATTTAATAACTACCTAGCTAAAATAAGTACAAAATTACCTGTAAAATAAATCCTAACCTAAGTTACAATTACATCTAACACTACACTATCATTAAATAAATTACCTAAACTGCCTACAATTAATTACAATTAAATTCAATACACTAAATTACAAAAAACAAACAAACACTAAATTACAGAAAAAAAATACAAGAAGTTTAAACTAATTACACCTAATCTAAGCCCCCTAATAAAATAAAAAAGCCCCCCAAAATAATAAAATGCCCTACCCTATACTAAATTACAAACAGCCCTTAAAAGGGCCTTTTGCGGGACATTGCCCCAAAGTAATCAGCTCTTTTACCTGTAAAAAAAATTACAATACCCCCAACATTACAACCCACCACCCACATACCCCTACTCTAAAACCCACCCAATACCCCCTTAAAAAAACCTATCACTACCCCATTGAAGATCACCCTACCTTGAGCCGTCTTCACCCAGCCAGGCACAAGTGGTCATCCGATCCGGCCAGAAGTCTTCATCCGATGGGGCAGAAGGGGACATCCAGACCGGCAGAAGTCTTCATCCTATCCGGGCAGAAGAGCACATCCGGAGCGGTAGAAGGCTTCATCCAAGCGGCATCTTCTATCTTCTTCCATCCGACGAGGAGCGACTCCATCTTGAAGACATCCGGCGCGGAGCATCCTTCCAGCACGAAGGACTAACGACGAATGACGGTTCCTTTAAATGACGTCATCCAAGATGGCGTCCCTCGAATTATGATTGGCTGATAGGATTCTATCAGCCAATCGGAATTAAGGTAGGAAAAATCTGATTGGCTGATTTAATCAGCCAATCGGATTGAAGTTCAATCCGATTGGCTGATTGGATCAGCCAATAGAATGCAAGGTACCTTAATTCCGACTGGCTGATAGAATCCGAGGGACGCCATCTTGGATGGATGACGTCATTTAAAGGAACCGTCATTCGTCATTAGTCTGTCGTGCTGGAAGGATGCTCCGTGCCAGTTGTCTTCAAGATGGAGTCGCTCCTCGTCGGATGGAAGAAGATAGAAGATGCCGCTTGGATGAAGTCTTCTCCCAGTCCGGATCTCCTCTTCTGCCCGGATAGGATGAAGACTTTTGCCGGTCTGGATGTCCTCTTCTGCCCCATCGGATGAAGACTTTTGGCCGGATCAGATGACGGCTCAAGGTAGGTTGATCTTCAATGGGGTAGTGTTAGGTTTTTTTAAGGGGGGATTGTGTGGGTTTTAGAGTAGGGGTGTGTGGGTGGTGGGTTGTAATGTTGGGGGGAGGGTATTGTATATTTGTTTTTACAGGTAAAAGAGCTGATTACTTTGGGGCAATGCCCCGCAAAAGGCCCTTTTAAGGGCTATTTATAATTTAGTATAGGTTAGGGCATTTTATTATTTTGGGGGGCTTTTTTATTTTATTATGGGGCTTAGATTAGGTGTAATTAGTTTAAACTTCTTGTAAAAAAATTTTCTCGTAATTTAGTTTATTGAATTTAATTGTAATTAATTGTAGGTAGTTTAGGTAATTTATTTAATGATAGTGTAGTGTAAGATGTAATTGTAACTTAGGTTAGGATTTATTTTACAGGTAATTTTGTAATTATTTTAGCTAGGTAGTTATTAAATAGTTAATAAATATTTAATAACTATTGTACCTAGTTAAAATGAATACAAAGTTGCCTGTAAAATAAAAATAAATCATAAGCTAGCTACAATGTAACTATTAGTTATATTGTAGCTATCTTATGGTTTATTTTATAGGTAAGTATTTAGTTTTAAATATGAATAATTTATTTAAGTGTAGTTATTTTATTTAGATGTATTTAAATTATATTT
Source organism: Bombina bombina (assembly GCF_027579735.1). Lineage (NCBI taxonomy): Eukaryota > Metazoa > Chordata > Amphibia > Anura > Bombinatoridae > Bombina > Bombina bombina. The sequence goes on along the minus strand of NC_069504.1, from coordinate 924,120,183 downwards.
AAATTAGGTGGGTGTTACGGGTTAGGGTTAGACTTAGGTTTAGGGGTTAATAACTTTATTATAGTGGCCGCGACGTTGGCGGTGGCAGATTAGGGGTTAATTAATTTAATATAGTTGCGACGACATTGGGGGGGCAGAATAGGGGTTAATAACTATAATGTAGGTGTCGGCAATGTTGGGGGCAGCAGATTAGTGGTTTATAAGTATAATGTAGGTGGCGGCGGTGTCCGGAGTGGCAGATTAGGGGTTAATAGTATAATGCAGGTGGCGACAATGTCAGGGGCGGCAGATTAGGGGTTAATAAGTGTAAGATTAGGGTTGTTTAGACTCGGGGTTCATGTTAGGGTGTTAGGTGCAGACATAAATGCATTTTCCCCATAGGAATTAATGGGGCTGCGTTAGGAGCTAAACGCTGATTTTTTGCAGGTGTTAGGTTTTATTTTCAGCCAGCTCAGCCCATTGATTCCTAAGGGGAAATCGTGCACAAGCACGTTCAGCCAGCTCACTGCTAACGTAAGCAGTGCTGGTATTGAGGTTAGATGTGGAGCAAACTTTTGCTCTACAATCACTTTTTTTGCGGTTAACACCGGGTTTGTAAAAACCTGTAATACCAGCGCTGTCTGTAAGTGAGCGGTGAGCATAAACTGCTCATTAGCACCGCATAGCCTCTAACGCAAAACTCGTAATCTAGGTGTATATTATTGTCACGACTGAAGTGTCCCTAGGAATGAAAGAAGGTATTCCTTAAATCTTATGACCTCAAATGCAGGGAATTACAGATATAATGTATGTGTTAGCTGATCACACTGATATACTGTCATTAGTGATATAATAGTACAGCAATAGTACAGTTTAGCCAATATGGGAGCAGGAGGAACTACTTTGACTTACTTGGCGAAGTCCGGATAAGTCCGGGGAGAATTGCTCAGTTACAGGTAGAACCAAGGTGGCTGCTTGTTTTCCAGCAGTTGCTCCGGTCGGGAGTGTGACATCCGCTGCTCTGTGTGAGCTTGTCTGCAATGCTAGACGTGAGTGAGCCGTGGCCGCGTGACGTCACCGGTGACGCTGGAAATCCAGGAATTTCAAGATCTCAGTATGGGGCGTTGCAACTTGCAAAGAGGCAGGCAGTATCGGAGCTGTGTAATCCAGTAGGATTGCTTTAGAATTACGAAGCAACTTAGTGAGTGACTACTGACTATTTAAAGGAGAAAAAAGGGCGGTGCAGGCATGAAGGTGCAAAGGCAGTGCAATGAAAGGATAGGAAGAGAGTAAAGTAATGGTGGAAACCTGACAATTATTTACCCCTTCAAAAAGAGTCATATCTCTGCCAGTCTACTAATCTTCAAATTTTCCTTTTTTCCATTATATTAAAGTCAATTATTAAATAGGTGTACTAAGGTACTCAATGAATTAGTTTTAAATCTGTGAAACTATTTTAACTCATTTAGCATAGAAGTGCATTCATTTCTAACAGTTTTAAATAGCATTGCAATTGTAGAATTTTGTCTTCTTGGAAACAATTAGTACAAAATGTATACTGTGTTTGTTTACACAAGCGAATAGGGAGCCTGACTTCCCCAATATTACGATACCAAATAACAAGTTACAAGGTTTCTTTTTTCTTTTTTCACATCAATTTAACCACTTACTTTTATTTTTTTGATAGGTCAGCTAGGGAATCCTCAGTGTAAATATACACGACAATTTAGCATGGAGTTTTTAAAATTATTATGCCTGATGAAACGACCAAACGACCAGTAACCAGGTTGAGAAATGCGTTGCTTTATTATTTGCTGAAAGATTCAGCCTTATTGCCAAAGTGTTCACAAAAGTATTGTTAAATAAATATACATATCAACAAATACCATATGGTTATAAAAATAAAAATAAAAAATCCAAGCCAATGTGGCTAAATAAAAATGTGTTAAGAGAAATTAGGAAAAAAATGTAGGGCTTTTAAATTATACAAATCAGCCAATAGAATGAGAGCTCAATCCTATTGACAGATTGGAACAGCCAATAGGATTTTAGCAGCTCTAATTCCTATTGGCTGATTGAAATCTTTCAGCCAATAGGAATGCAAGGGACGCCATCTTGGATTGCGTCACTTGCATTGAAGAATCAGTGTACGGCGTTGACTGTATGAAGAGGATGCTCCGCGCCGGATGTCTTCAGGATGGACCCGCTCTGTGTCGGCTGGATGAAGATAGAAGAGGCCACCTGGATGAGGACTTCGCCGGCTGGATGAAGATAGAAGAGGCTGCCCGGATGAAGACTTCTTGCCACATGGATGAAGACTTCTTTCCGCATGGATGAGGACTTCGACGGCTGGATGGATCCTTCAAGCGGGACTTTAAGAACTGTAAGTGGATTGTCGGGGGTTAGTGTTAGGTTTTTTTATGTTTTTTTTTGGTGGGTTTTATTTTTAGATTAGGGTCTGGGCAGTAAAAGACCCCATACAAATGCCCATTTCAGGGCTATGGGTAGCTTAGGTTATTTTAGATAGTTTTTTTTATTTGGGGGGTTGGTTGGGAGGTGGGTTTTACTGTTGTGGGGTGTTTGTTTGTTTTTTGACAGGTAAAAGAGCTGTTATTTTTTGGGCAATGCCCCACAAAAGGCCCTTTTAAAGGCCATTGGTAGTTTATTGTAGGCTAGTTATTTTGGGGGACTTTTTATTTTGATAGGGCTATTAGATTAGGTGTAAAAAAAAATTATTTTTTGATAATTTGGTTTGTTATTTTTTGTAATTTAGTGTTTGTTTTTTGTAACTTAGTTTTAATTTTTTTTGTAATTTAGGACTTTGTAATAATGTTTAATTGTATATTTAAATAATTTTAGTAGGGTTAGGTTTTTTAATATGTAATTTAGTTTATTTAAGTGGTAGTTTAATTTAATTGTAGTATAATAGTTAGGGTAGGTTAATTTATAGTTTAAAATTAGTTTATTTTAATTCTACAGGTACGTTTTAATTTATTTGAAGATAGGGATGTTGTAATTTTAATTCAAAGTTAAGGGGTTGTTAGGTTTAGGGGTTAATAGCTTAATTTATTTTTTGCGATGTGGAGGGCTGATGGTTTAGGGGTTAATAGGTTTAGTTAGTGGTGGTGATGTGGGAGGCCAGAGGTTTAGGGATTAATACATTTATTTAGTGGCAGCGGTGTCAGGGAGCGGTGAGATAGGGGTTAATAACTTTATTTAGGTTGCGGCAATGTCGGGGAGTGGCGGGATAGGGGTTAAACATTGTAGTATAGTGGCGGCGTTTAGTGGAATGGTATAAATAAAGTTGGGGAAAAGCCAAATAGACGCGAGATCGATGACTGCTAGTTAACAACAGTCCGATGCTCATCACCCCATACTTGGTGCACGTGTTTTTGACGGCTTTTTTTATAAATAAGGAGAGTGTATTGAGATCCATGGCCACGATGTTTGGGAAGTTAGGCAAGCGTATTGATGCCGGTGAATGCAACATAGTTGACACTTTGAGAAATATGCCCCTAAATCTAACCCTAAAAGTTTCTTTAAATACATAAATAGCAAAAATTCTAAGAAGGACAATATAGGTATATTAAAATGCGTGGAGGGTAGCATGATTAATAGTGACAGGGAGAAGGCTGAGATACTAAACCAGTTCTTTTCTTCAGTTTACACAAGAGAGGAACCAATGGAGGATACTTTGGAACAAACTAGAACATGCCAGCACATACCATTAACTGGGTTATGTATAGCGGATATCAGGAAAAAACTGGATAATATTAAGGTAAATAAAACTCCAGGCCAAGATTGAATTCACCCAAGGTTGTTAAGGGAACTTAGCACTGTTATAGACAAACCTCTACTCTTAATTTTTCAAGACTCATTATCCTCAGGCATGGTCCCCCGGGACTGTCGTAAAGCTGATGTGGTGTCACTCTTCAAAAAGGGAAGCAGGGATGATCCAGGAAGCTGTAGACCAGTTAGTCTGACATTAATAGTGGGGAAGATATTTGAAGGGATTGTAAGGGATTATATTGATGAGCATATTCAAATCAGCATGGTTTTATGAGAAATAGATCATGTCAAACTAATCTAATTAGATTCTATGAGGAAGTAAGTAAAAATATAGATAAAGGGGAATCAGTTGATGTGATATACTTAGATTTTGCAAAGGCATTTGATACAGTGCCACATGATAGATTAATGCACAAAATTAAGGAACTAGGAATAGCTGAAAATTTTAGCTGATGGATAAATAACTGGATAAAAGAGAGGGAGCAACGAGTAGTAGTGAATGGATCATACTCAGATTGGACAAAGGTAATCAGTGGAGTCCCCCAGGTATCAGTACTGGGCCCTGTTCTTTTTAATATTTTTATTAATGACTTGGAGCAAGGATTAAATAGCGACATCTCTATTTTTGCAGATGATACTAAGTTAAGTAAGGTCATTAGGTCAGAGCAGGATGAAGTTTCGTTACAAAGGGATCTGCAAAAATTAGAAGTATGGGCAGGTAAATGGAAAATGAGATTTAATATGGGAAAATGCAAGGTTCTACATTTTAGAAGCAAAAATAAGCAGGCAATTTATTATTTATATGGGACTAGACTTAGCCAAACAGAGGAGGAAAGGGATTTGGGAGTAGTAATAGATAGCAAGCTAAAGATGGGTGCACAATGCAGGGCAGCGGCTTCAAAGACTAATAAGATACTAGCATGTATTAAAAGAGGCATTGATTCAAGGGAGGAAAGCATAATTATGTCACTAGATAAATCCCTGGTAAGATCTCACCTTGAGTATGGAGTGTAGTTCTGGGTACCGATCGCAAACAAAAATACTGCAGAACTAGAAAAAGTTCAGAGAAGGGCCACAAAGCTAATAAGGGGAATGGAGAATTTAAGCTATGAGGAGAGGCTAGCCAAACTGGGTCTGTTTTCTTTAGAAAAAAGGCACTTGAGAGGTGACATGATTACTTTATATAAATATATTCAAGGCCCATATAAAGAGATGGCAGAAGCTCTGTTTATTCCAAGAAAATTGTTTGTGACAAGAGGTCACAATTTAAGGTTGGAGGAAAGGTGATTTAATCTCCTGCAACAGAAACATTTTTTCACTTTAAGAGCAATAAAATTGTGGAACTCATTACCAAAGGAGGTAGTGAATGCTAATATACTAGATACATATAAAAATTGTTTGGATACATTTCTGTCTAGAAACAAAATTCATGCTATGATGGCTTGTACTAAATGGGTCATCTTTTAGTGGAATTATTTAAGATTAACTGGAGCTTTTTGTAAGTATTTCATATTTGTATAGGTTGAACTCGATGGACTTCGGTCTTTTTTCAACCTCATCTACTATGCTACTATGTTACAAAAGAACCTGCATTTTCCATTTTATGCTGTTCGCGGCTGTTCAACCAGCATCCAGATTTGGCTCCCCTCTACAGATCCGGGACTTACTGCAAAAGTTCCCACAGAGAAACCGCTCGTCATCACAAGGGTGACCAGTGAGCTGACCACTGCAAGTGTTAGCCTGCCTAAATAGCACTTTCTTTTGCACAAGTGCCACTACCATTGTGAGTAGTTTTCAATTATTTTTTGTTTCACCTTAATTGTAACGGAATTCACTATGAGGCGTCCCTTTCTTGGACTGTGTATAATCCCTTAAAATGTCTCTCAGTATATTTCATAGATTTTGTCTTTCTAACTAAACCTATGGTGGGGTTAACTGTTAATATATACTAGATTGCTTGTCTTCCATGTGAGTTTTTACACATGAGTACTAAATATTGTAATCTTAAAATTTTCCAAAACCATCATTGCTCAGAGAAAAGTATTCTTTTTTTTTTATAATCAAAGTTTTTTTATTGAAGGAATACAGGATAGATATAACAATGACAAAACATACATTTTGTATAAATTTGACAAATGTTGCATACATGGTGAAACATATCCATATGACAGTAGGAAATAATTATCAATAAGGAAAACAGAACAAACTTAAAGTAAATTTCTCATATTCATTTTTCCTCAATTACAAAACGGCAGAAGAGTTATAAAGATTGTATGCAAAAAATATATATAATATTCATAATCCAGTATTTCCTCTTTTTACTTTATATCAATCATATGTTATAACATAATAGACTTGCAATAGTTTTTACAACCAGAGAATCGTATACAACTTACTGTGGTACCCTTATTTCTAACGTTACTGCCTATTAGAATGATAATTGAACTTGGTGAACATAGAAAACATCATAAATGAGAGATAAGTTTTTCCCTGAGGGGTACTGTATAAAACATTAACCATACTATTAGTATACATTAAATAGTTATGAGATCAAGTTAACATCATGAGCGGATAAATACCGCTGGGTATTCACCAAAAAGGGCGAATAAAAAAGGGAGATAGAGGGCATAGCAGGCAAAACAGCTTATTAAAAATATAGATAACAGGGTGTTACTGGGTCTGTAATATCAAGATACTATATCCTCCTTATAGCATATATAAGCTAGGTTTACAGAGTTTTAGGAGCCATTCAAAGCTGGTACAACAAGACCACTGCAATTACTACTAGCATGGGGTGGAGACTAATAGAAACACTGGAGTATGGTTGAGTTGCGGGGATTTCAATAGAAATAGAGAGATGGTGGTAGCTAATTATATTACCCAACATATAAGATCATATTAACTAGATCCGCAATAACAACAGTGAGCTATATATTCAGTGATCTCAAAATAAAATCTCGAGGAGATCTCAGTAATACTGTATCTTCCTCTTGACAGGTTTACATTAGATAAATGTATTTATAATGGCTAATCAAAGCTAGTATATTTCAAGTGCAACAGCTGTCACTATTATGGAGTTAAGCCTGAGAGAAGAACTTGTATATGATTAGGTTATGGGAGCTTCTATAGGAATGAGGAAACTTTGGTGGCTACATATATAACCTGGCATATAGACTCCTACTAAGCTAGTTCAATGATAACAGTAGCATACTATATACTCCATGATCTAAATATTATGTCACAAGGAGATCACGTTGATACTATAGCTTCCCTCCATCTTTGTTTATGCTGCGTATGCATAGCTATAGAGGCTAATCAAAGCTGGTAAAATGCAAATGCTAAAACATATTTTGGCGTTAGGAATTTCTGAAGGGATTGAGTTGATTAGAGTTGCGATAGTTAATTATGTTACCTGAGATATAGGGTCACATTACACTTAATCTGTAATAATAGCTGCCAGCCTTACACCCAGTGGGCAGGAAAAGTTAGCTAAACAGTGTAGAGATATATGTTAGATGTGATCTAAGCAAAATCAGTATATATGTACCCATACATCCTAACTGTGACAGGAAGTATAATAAATTACAAAATAACCTATAGTCCTCCTCTATGAGACATATAGTGTATCAAAAAATAAGGTGAACATAAAATCTCACTATCTAAAACTTAATGATATATGTTGAAATATTATATAGAAACTTTTAATGAATATATTGTACAGTATATAGCTATACTATATCAATCTCCTTTATCAGAAAAAAGAAACCCATTCATATTATATAGTAAGGTCATTTAGCATCATCCAACCTATTGTTCACTTCTATCTTCTTATTAGTGATTATTATTAATAAACAGTAGGGTAATACTACCACTATGGGTTTGGTGATGTCCATACAGGGAGATCTAAGAATAAAGAAAAAATGACTAAGACAATACACATAGATAACACTGCTCTTCAACTGTATAAACTTAACAAGTCAAAAAATCATGCATGCAAACAATATTGGCAAAACAGGACCTTGCTACTATCAGAGTATTTAATAAGGTATCATGCCTCTCTGACACACATATAGCAAGAAGTTTGGCATATAATTTGAGTCAGGTATGCTGTAAGGTAAAGTCTCGTTTCATAGATTAGTGATTTATCCGCTTAACCAATCCCTAGTTTTCTAAGGAGCAAAGGTTGAGATGGGGAATCAATGAGGATCCCCGATGCACAATGACCCCAGAGAACGTACAGCCCGATGTCTTCATGCTTGCTTAATTGCCCAAAAGCTATGTGACTCCTCGATGAACCCAGACCCCCCATCCGGGGACCGGCCGCATCTCCCGACCAGAGGATCCAGGACACAAGAGTAAGTACAGGCTCCCCAACTGGGGCAGAAGTTAAAGCGAGTGGCAGGTTAGTTGCCGGGTATTCTACATCAGAGAGACTCACCGGACACGATATCGACATATAGGTCAGCTCTCTGTGAGACCGCATCTCTGTACCGGGTGCCAGATTGGAAGTCGCAGTGTTTGTCTCAAAGCTGCTTTCACCACAGTCTCTCCAAGTAAGGTCTGTTAGCTGTCTGCTTACCTCAAGACTATAGATCGGGGCCACTCCTGCACTGTAAGATACCTCTTCTGGATTCATGATGTCTCGCTCAGGAAGTGAATGTTGTTGAGCAGTATCTGCCACGTGGGTCCCTTTAGCGGCAGCAAATAGGTCAGCAAACCCTCTATCAAGCTTGCGATCCAATTCAATTAGTAACTCCAATATATCGGTATGAAACTCCCCCATCTTGTTGCCTGAAAGAGGAGACTAGCTGAGCCCGCAACACCTGGTACTCCCAGGGGGGGGGGGGGGTGAGAATGAAAGAGCAGGCCGTCCGCTTACCCTGCTTGAGGTGTGGGATGATTCTCCAGTCGATATAGACTTCTGAGGGTTAAACTTTAGTAGTGGTGGTATCGTAAAGTCTTATTAGTGTCTAAATGTGACAACTGGGTTTGTTGAGTCCTCGGGTAGTTCAATGCTGCCTCGTGGCGCGGTGACGGCCTATTATCATTGCTTGGCTAATTCAGGACCTGGAGGCTCTTGTGCAAAAATCTGAGAATAACTTGGTCCCGAAGGATAAACAGCAATAGAATGCTGAACTTATAGTGCAAAACAATTTCAATACCCCATGAAATCTTAAAGATAAGTAAGTTGGCTCCAGGAGCTTCATGTAATGCGACCACTCATGGCCGCTTCTTAGCCACGCCCCCAGAAAAGTATTCTTAATTGGACTTTAAATATAAAAATAATCCTTGCTAATATTAAAAAAATATATATTGTTTTTGTTTGTTTTTTTACTTATTTTTTTGTGTTTGGAAATTCCTCATCATTTTAAGCAATTTCTTGGTTTTATTTACACATTTATTGCAAATTGGTTTAAATGATGACCCAAATTTGCATAAATATTACACACATTTTTATAGGTAAATTGTAAAAAAATTTTTTTAAAAAATGTATATAATATAAAGCATTTGTACAAAGTTATGTAAAGCTGGTTTATATGCGCAAGTTAAAAGAATAACTTGTTTAGTAGATAATTCTATAGACCAGCGGAAAAAAAAACCTGATAATCTATTCATTATAATAGAACTGAATATGTAAACTTACATATATCATGATGACCTCAATTCATGATGCTACTATAACCCATATTTTAAGAAATGCAAAAGAAAGTTCTGCAAAGATAAAAAATCAAAATAAACAGTTTTGAGTGATATATCTGAAGTGTTATCTAGTCCTAGTAGAAAAGGCGAATTATTTACAAGCAAGGTACATATACATACGCATTTATATCCAGCGTGTATCAAACTTTTCACAGTATGAACCAATTAAAAACATGTTTTTCATAGAACAGATGCAATGTTACTGACATATTATTGAGTATTGTTTATGCTGGGATGGACTTCATTGTAATTTTCAGCCATCATCTTCACTTTGGATGCTTACTTTTGCTTCCATGAAGATCTATAAAAATACTCGTGAAAACCTACTTGAGTCACTTGTAATATGTTTATTTGTTATATATTTGATTTACTTAGTTTAATTTAATTTAGCATTTTCACTATGTTTCTGTATGTGTGTTAGAAAGATATATAGGTAGAAAACCCGTTATCCAAACTGCTTGGGACTGGAAAAGAAAACATTTTGGGGCCTAGTTATCAAGCCGTCAACCTCAAATACGCTGGAATTCCGCAGCGTATTTGTGGCGAGGCTGATTCGCCTTAGTTATCAAAGGCTAGAGACCGGCAAAAGTAGAATTTTGTGACGTAAACTTCGATCCGCCGGACTCAGTCCGACACAGATCGATTCTTACGTCACTCCAGATGTTCCGCACACAAGTTCGGAACAATCTGACTACTTTTGCTAGTTATCAAAAAACTAGCAGGTACGCTCGGCACTTTTACAGCCCAGCGTACCTGGTTTTCAAACCGCCACCCTGGAGGCGGCGGATCCCATAGGAATCAATGGGAGTCTGACCATAGCGAAAGTACAAGTTCGCTGCTGCCAGACATCCCATTGATTCCTATGGGAACTGTCTATTGGCTGATCGAAACAGCCAATAGAATGCGAGCTCAATCTGATTGGCTGATTGGATCAGCCAATCGGATTGAACTTGAATCTGATTGGCTGATTCAATCAGCCAATCAGATTTTTCCTACCTTAATTCCGATTGGCTGATAAAATCCTATCAGCCAATCGGAATTGAAGGGACGCCATCTTGGATGACGTCCCTTAAAGGAGCCTTCATTCGTTGGTAGTCCGTCGGTAAGGAAGGATGTTCCGCGTCGGCGGGATGAAGATTCAAGACCCGGCTTGGAAGATGACATCACCCCGATAGAAGACTTCTTCAGCACCTCTTAGAAGATGACATCACCCGGATGGAAGACTTTTTCAGCGCCGCTTGGAGGATCACTTCATCGGATGGAAGATTTCTTCAGCGCCGCTTTGAGGATCACTTCTGCCGGTCCGGGTCTCCTCTTCAGTTACATTGGTGGCTCAGCTGAGTGAAGACGACTAAAGGTAGGATGATCTTCAGGGGATTAGTGTTAGGTTATTTTAAGGGGGGTTTGGGTTAGATTAGGGGTATGTGGGTGGTGGGTTTTAATGTTGGGGGGGGTTGAATTTTTCTTTTACAGGCAAAAGAGCTGAATTCTTTGGGGCATGCCCCACAAATGTCCCTTTTAAGGGCTGGTAAGGTAAGAGAGCTTTGAACTTTTTTAATTTAGAATAGGGAAGGGCATTTTTTTATTTTGGGGGGTTTGTTATTTTATTAGGGGGCTTAGATTAGGTGTAAGTAGCTTAAAATTGTTGTAATATTTTTTAAAATGTTTGTAACCTATTATTTTTATTTTTTGTAACTTAGCTTTTTTTATTTTTTGTACTTTAGTTAGTTTATGTAATTGTATTTAATTGTAGTTATTTGTAGGTAATTTATTTAATTTATTTAATGATAGTGTAGTGTTAGGTTTAATTGTAACTTAGGTTAGGATTTATTTTACAGGTAATTTTGTATTTCTTTTAGCTAGGTAGTTATTAAATAGTTAATAACTATTTAATAACTATTCTAACTAGCTAAAAAAAATACAAAGTTACCTGTAAAATAAAAATAAATCCTAAGATAGCTACAATATAATTATAATTTATATTGTAGCTATATTAGGGTTTATTTTAAAGGTAAGTATTTAGTTTTAAATAGGAATAATTTATTAAAGTATAGTGTAGTGTTAGGTGTAATTGTAACTTAGGTTAGTTTTTATTTTACAGGTAAATTTCTCTTTATTTTAGCTAGGTAGCTATTAAATAGTTAATAACTATTTCAAGAACAAGGGGTCATGAGCTCAAGCTAAAGGGTAGTAGATTCAGGAGTAATTTGAGGAAGCACTTCTTTACAGAAAGAGTGATTGATTTATGGAATAAACTTCCTCAAGAGGTAGTAGCAACAAACACTGTGGGGGACTTTAAAAATGCATGGGACAAGCATAGGGCTATCCTACGAACTAGATAAGTTTATACTGTTAGGTAAGGTCGGGCAGACTTGCTGGGCCTATGGCTCTTATCTGCCGTCAATATCTATGTTTCTATGTTTCTATGTTTCTATGTAACTATTTAATAGCTATTGTACCTAGTTAAAATAAATTGAAATTTGCCTGTAAAATAAAAATAAATCCTAAGATAGCTACAATATAATTATTATTTATATTGTAGCTATATTAGGGTTTATTTTAAAGGTAAGTATTTAGTTTTAAATAGGATTAATTTAGTTCATAATAGAAATATTATTTAGATTTATTTAATTAATATTTAAGTTAGGGGGGTGTTAGGGTTAGTGTTAGACTTAGGTTTAGGGGTTAATAAATTTATTACAGTGGCGGCGGTGTAGTGGGGGGCAGGATAGGGGTTAATAAATTTATTATAGGTGACGACGGTGTAGGGGGGGCAGGATAGGGGTTAATAGGTATAATGTAGGTGGCAGCGGTGTCCGGGAGCGGCGGTTTAGGGGTTAATACATTTATCAGAGTTGCGGCAGGGTCTAGGAGCGGCAGTTTAGGGGTTAATACATTTATCAGAGTTGCGGCAGGGTCTAGGAGCAGCGGTTTAGGGGTTAATAACTTTATTTAGTTGCGTGGGGCTCCGGGGGCACCGGTATAGGGGATAGAACAGTGTAGTTAGTGTGAGTGCTTAGTGACAGGCTAGCAATAAAGCTGGGAAAAAGCTGAAGAGCAGCGAGATCGGATGAGTGATAACTCTCTAACGGCTTTTTGACAGCTTTATTTGATAACTTAGGCGAAATTTTTCAGGTCCGCGGCGGCGATGTGAGGCAAGCTTAGGCGGGCGTATTGGGCCGGCGAAGGCAGGAAAGTTGACACGTTGATAACTACCCCCCTTTATCACAACTTGTTTAATCTGCAACCAAATGCCTACTCTTGTAGTGATCAGGCAGTCATTTAGGTATTGTAAAATAGATTAAAAAAATGACTCAAATAAGATTGTACAATTAAAAAAAAAAATATTTATATAAATTATTCAGTTATCCAAATTGACGCTATACTTTATTGAAACTTAATTTCTTTTTTGTGAGAGCATTCTGATTGCACACTCTTTTTGAACCATATAAGTTTAAAGAGACACTGAAGAAAAAATAGACTTTCATGATAGAGCATGCAGTGTGAAGAGATTTTCCAATTTACCTCAGTTATCAAATTGTGCACACTGCACAATCTTTATATGCACACTTTAGGAGGCACCAGTTACTACTGAGCATGTGCAAGACGTCACAGTGCATCTGTATATGAGTCTGTGATTCGTTGATGGCTGCCACGTAATACAGAAGGCTAGCAAAAAGTACATTTTGATTTGTCAGAAAAAAAATCTGTTCTAAAGATAATAGTAATTGCTTTTGCATTGTCTTTTAATATTGTGCACTTGTTTATTATGCAATTCTTTTGTATTTAATGGTCCTTTAATGCTGACTTATTTTTAAAACAGTCACAGAATATAGAAAATGAGATATTTGCGCTCCACTCAGTAATACCAGTGCATGCAAATGTGCGTTTGTATTACAAGTAAAGCGCAATGCGAATGCGACCTCACGTTCGCATTGCATGGAAGCTTTGTGCTCACAAGAGCGTGGTTCCATTGGCTCCAATGGGAGCCTCATTCTCATGCCATCAAACACGGCTGAGAACTTAGCTCAGCAAAGGGGGTAAATTGTGCAGCATTGGGCACCAAATATAAACTATATATGTATATAAGCATATTTATAGAGAATGCACAGTCCCCATAGACTGCAATGTAAAGTCACTTTTCAGTGCCCTTTTTTTTCTAACACCCCACACCCGCTCAATTTAACCCCTAAAAACTGGTTAGTGCAGTTTTTTTTTAAAGTAAAAACACAAAAATTTAGGGGCAATTGGGACACTTTTGGAAAATTAACCAGAGACCTGCTCTCTGGTAAATTTTTGGAGCTCTAATTGCTACAGCAAGCTTGCGGTAGCAATAACCAGCCACTTATAATGGCTGATTATTTATTGCATGCCGGTAAAGGACCACATTTGCCCATTTACGGGTGCATGATAAATTACGGGTGCATGATATCTAGCCCTATATGTACCTGAAATACATAATGGGGCATATTTATCAAGCTCCGTATGGCCCCTGAAGGCTCGCCAGAAACAGAAGTTATGAAGCAGCAGTCTAAAGACCACTGCTCCATAACTTGTCCGTCTGCTCTGAGGCGGGGGACAGAAATAAACCCGATCAAATACGATCGTGTTGACACCCCCTGCTTGCAGGGGGCGGTATTGCACCAGCAGTTAACAAGAACTGCTGGTGCAATGATAAATTTATCGATGTGCAGCGATGTACAGCGGACATGATATGCTACTTCGTATAATGTCCGCTCGCACATTGATAAATATACCCCAACGTATCAATTTTTCTGTAATATTTCAGAGGACCTAGTATATCCATAATTTGTCAACAGAAATCTACAAAACTATAAGTAAAAATTAGGACAATCTTATGAGATAGTGTTTTTGTATAATTTTATTTTTATTAGCCATACTTGTTCAACAATGTTTTACATACGGCTACACAATGTTTGTCAGAGTCTGTGTTTTAATACAGGCCAATAAATGCATATTTTATTGGACGGTTTAAAACTTTACAAATATCCTTTTATGTTGTGAGTCTGGCTTGATGTTACATTGCCTGTCACAATCTCCTTTGAGCTGTCAAAGGGTACAGAACTGCCACTGACACACGGCATTGGAAACTAATTGAAATGCAAGCAAACTTGGCACTGTGTGTGCTTTTTGTTTATTTACTGTGCCAAGAAATAAAACGATTAGAACTGTAAACTGACAAACAATTGCAAAGTCATTATTCTCTCTGATTATTTGCACAAACTAATAGGCAATGCTGTCCTTTAAACCATAAAGCTCAATACTCATATTAAGCTGCTTCTCACTTAAATTTCTAGTCACGCATTTTACCTAGATTGCTTATGTAGACTAAATATATTTGTATATATTGAGTATATTTTTGACAAAAGTTATAAAAGGACACACAAAAAAAAAAAGGAATTGATATAACTTATTTTGCACCATTGTTCCACAAACCCCAGTGTAACTATTAGGGTTGCCAGCTGTTCTCCTCAAGAACCCTGGACAATATATTGGTAACTGGGCACAATGGTAGATAGGATCACACAATGCCCCCACCACAGCCTGATAAAATACTGGAACCTACTTACTGCACTTAATATATTATGTAATATGTCTATTCCCACTCATGTTCACTGTGGCTAAGCTTTTAAATTTGTATTACTTACTTTCCCCACCTTTATTCAAACTTCTCGCCTTCTGTTTGTTGTTTAATTTAAAATTAAGTCAAATTTACAAAGAGTATCACAGTTGAACAATAACACAACTATCTTTATGATTTAAAATATCCCGACTTAAAGGGACATGAAACCCAATTTTTTTTTTCTTGGTTTAGAAAGAGCATAAAATTATAAACAACTTTGTAATTTACTTCTATTATCTATGTTGCTTCATTTTCTTGATATTCTTTGCTGAAAAGCATATCTAGATATGCTTAGTAGCTGCTGATTGGTAGCTGCACATAGATGCCTCCTGTGATTGGTTTACTGTGTGCATTGCTATTTCTTCATTAAAGTATATCTAAAGAATGAAGCAAATTAGGTAATAGAAGTAAATTGGAATGTTATTTAAAATTGTTTTGTCTACCTTAATCATGAAAGAAAATGTTTGGGTATAGTGTCCCTTTAACCACACGTATGAAGTGGATGTTAGGTGGTAATGGTATACAGGTTTAATTTTTAAATCTGCAACAACGTTTGCTAAACCAAGACACTATTAAGACTGGCTGTACAAGACAAAAAACAAAATCACTACACATTTAAAACAGCCAGTTACAAAACGTATAATTCGCCATCTTTTACACCAAGCAACCCTAAGATGTGAGACAAATAGCCAGTCGCTATAAGCTTGGCAAGTCTAATCTTATATAACTTTTGTTACAGATATATAAACCCTGTATGTCCAAATAAGACATTACCTAAATTAGCTGATCTAACAGTATACTTCAAATATGTATATCACTAGACATCAATAATCTGAAATCTTTGCAAAACATAATAAAGAGTAAAAAAGAAAAAAAAGATTGTACAAAGTAACGCATGTCCAGCTAAGAGAATTAAACTCTCTATCTTAAGATTTACTAGTCTTGCTATCTCCAATAAAGTGAAATCTAGACTCAATGTATCTTTTGGAAGCAAGTACAGTATTTAATCAAACATACTCTGCTATTAAATATACTTGTGTTAATAGCAACTAACTTGATTTTGACCAACAACTCTGAGCACTATTAGCACTATATGCCCTTACAAGATGCAATATAGGTCTGAGTGTAATTCATGAGAATAATACTTTTATGCTCTAGATACAAAGTGCAAAGGTACTTAGTGTGAAATCTGAATACAGATAGAAGGTTAACAATCAATATATAACCTATCCTAGTAGTGGATAATTTGAAGTCCACTGTATATATATAAAAAATCAAAACCAGGCCTAATTTTTGGGCATGAAAAAGTTAACCAGTTAACAACCAGAGGCCATATTTGCAGAATTACTAACCAGATACTGGACCAACTTTACCGCAAATTCAGAAAGTGCCCCACATAGCATCAATATATAAACCCAAGGTGAAACATTATCTACTTCCAGTATAAGAAGCTAACCGTAAAACACAAACAATTTCCTATACAACAGTGGGACCCTTTGGAGGTGCCCTCAACATTTGTACAATTAGGTTACCCAACTGACCATTGGGGAATATTTACAATCCAGCTCCTATGTGTTTTTAAAGTACACACACATACATATTGATTTTACAACTATTGTTGAATAAAAGTTATGTTTTAAGTGAATTTATTTGAATGGAAACTTTTTGGTTCTGAATGTGAGCCTATTATCATTTACTTTAACCAGGGACGGGAGTGCTGCCCAAGTGCACTCTTTACAGTCTTGATCCCTTCTCTTGGGCTCCAGACTTAATCTAAAAGGATCACACAATGCCCCCACCACAGCCTGATAAAATACTGGAACCTACTTACTGCACTTAATATATTATGTAATATGTCTATTCCCACTCATGTTCACTGTGGCTAAGCTTTTAAATTTGTATTACTTTCCCCACCTTTATTCAAACTTCTCACCTTCTGTTTGCTGTTAGTGATGCACAAGAGCAGGGGGCAGTATGTCAACCACTTCAGTCGGATGATTTTAATCTGGGAGAAAGGTTAGGAACTAGTGGTTTTAAGACTAATGTTTCTAAACTTTTGACTCTGAAGCTGTATTAGCAGCTTCATAAAAGGAGCCCTATGCATTTTGAAAAAGGATTGTAATAATCTTTTTCTGTAACTTCCCTTTTTCTGATTGGCAGCCATATTAATAAGCATAGATGAGAAAAAACACAGCACATCCACGACTCACAACTTCTGTTTATTGAATAACATAAAACGCAAGACAAGATTGCACTTACAGGATTTAAAAGAAAATAGTCTCAACAAGAAGGCCAGCTCTCTGTGAGAATCCTCTTCCCTTGTGGATACCCTGAATGCTGACCCGCAGCTCCGGTTACCACTTAGGAAATCCCAACAGCTGGAGTGTCCTTAACCAGTGTAAGCGTCCAAACTTCTACCATAAAACTCCTCCCCTACGCGTTTTGTCCCTGTGTAGACAGACTTTCTCAAGGGCTAGCTACATTTTCAGACACTGGTGTTTGCTCATAAACTGACGGCTGCTCTGTGCACACAGCAAATCTGTTGAGTGGAGATTATTACAGGTTTCCCACTGTATCGGCATCTGACACCTGATTACCTTTTAACCTCAAAAGGGAAAGCTACTCTGAAACTGAGCTAAGTGTCATCATCATCATTTTTTACTACTATTGGGATATTGACTATTAACTATTGATTATTACTATTGTTATTTTTATTTTATTTTTACCTAGAGTCACTTTTTCTGTCTGGTGTTCACATTGCGCTGTTTATATTGTTTCTGCAGTTGAAAAAGAAATCTTGTTGGGCACATTTAGGGCTAGATTACAAATGGAGCAGTATTTAGCCCTCTCGCTCTAGTGTAAACACTGCTAGAAGTAATCTATTTGCGTGTGTGGGTTAGCGCATGTATTACAAGTTGAAAGTAAAACTATTGTATGTGAGCAAAACCCAACATGAGCTAACAGGAACTTGGTTATCTGCCTTGCCATTTCTTTAGCTAGTATTAAATGTAATTAATAAATTAAACCTTGCTAAAAAAACAAAGCTCAATGAGCTTGCCTGGGCTTTAAATGTTTTGCAGACCTCAAATAGTTAAGATTTCTTTGGTCAGTGTAAACAGTACAACACTAGATGTAATGCCCCCCTACAACAAATGCCTCCATTTCTCTAGAGCATCTGCAATTACCTCCCTATCCCATACATCATAGTTCCGTTCAGCAGGACACAGTTTCTTAGATAAAAAAGCCACTGGATGAAGCACCTCTTTCTCCCCTGTCTTCTGAAACAGTATTGCTCCATTAGCTACCTCAGAAGCATCCACCTTTAAAAAGAATGGTTTAGACAAATCTGGCCGAGCTAATATAGGGTCCCAGGCAAAAAGTTGCTGTAACTTATTAAAAGCTTCCTGGGCTTTAACAGACCAATTACATTTTTACTTAGAACTAATCAATTTAGTTATAGGGGCACAAATGTCGTTCAAATCCCCTGATAAATGTACAATACAAATTAGCAAAAACTATAAGTCTTTGCACAGATTTCACATTAGTGGGAACCGGTCAGTCCGTAATTTCTTGAACCTTTTTAAACCACTGTCTTTTTATTTCAACAAAGGAAATACAAGCCCAATCAAGAGAGGTAGAAGGTCTTATAAATCCCTTGGCAATATTCTCCTCAATGTAGTCCTTCAGATGTTTAAGTTCAGGCCCTGACAAAAGCCCTAACAAAAGTTAAATGGGACAATCATAAGATCTACGAGGTGTTAATTTTTTCATATATATATTTTTTTCTTGTCAAAAAACATTCCTAAACTCAAAGTATTTAGGGGGTTTGTAAATGTTTGTAGTGGTGTAAAATAGAGGAGCAGTTGCTAATTAAAATACTGATAAAACGGAGACATATTAGTTTGCATATCTTGCAGTGATTTAGCAAGAGAAACTACTAGCACAGTAAGGGATTTAATAATCAGGGCCATCTCTGCTGATTCCATTGTTGGCTTGTGTATTATGTAACAACAGCAAACCGCTTTTGTGGCTGGGCAGATGTCTTTTCTAGTGTCAGGTACTGTTGTTTCAGGGAAAAGCAAGCTGGAATCAATGGCCAAGAGGCCCAACTCACCACAAACCCTTACTGGAAGTAAACATAGCGTTCAAACAACGGCCAGGGGTGAGATAAATTAGACTAAACTTAGTAGCTGAACTCTCTCTAGCACTTTAATCAGCTCCTACAAAACAAAGCAACAATTAAGTACTAGAAAATAACTATAAGTTTATCAATTTAAATATGAAAGAAAAAGTCTCACTATCCAGATGAAGACAAACTTGCACAAGCTACCTAAATACAGATCTCCTGAAAGAAGAGGAATTCAGGGTAAGGAAATGTAAGTCAGACAGTCTGGGTCAAAGTCTCACAGGGAAAAGCAGCGCAAAGTCATTAAACAAATGCAGAGTCTACAACAAGCCAAAGTCAAATACCAAGTCAGTCACAAACAATAAGTTCATACAAAAGAGTTATCAGGGCAAACAGAAGTCAAACCAGTATAATATATAGTAAACTGCCAGGGAAAGAGGTAATAATTTACAAGCAACATCATACTGAAAACACAGAGCTTATAACGACTACTACAATTAGAGCCTAACTGATCTTCTAGGCCCCCTTAAAGGTACCGTACACCTTACTGCAGCAGGAACAGATATCACTCTCCTGGCCAACTGCATTATATGACACTTACTGTGGGCAGTGGCTACACTGATCATTTCTAAATGGTCGTTTAGCTAGAAAACAAGTAGTCTCTTTTAATGTTTACTTTGATTTAACATAATTATTTTTTACTAAAGGAGCATTGTTTAATACCCCTTTAACTGAAAAGCCTTACTTATTTACAGTCGCAGGCCTGATAATACAGACTCACTTATGACAGATTGACTGAAGAGTTGTTCTAGTTGTTTTATGTAGTTCATAAATAGGAGTTTACTAAACGGAAATTAAACCTCAAGATTTAGATACAGCATACAATTTTAAACAACTTTTAAATCACTTATTTTATCTTATTTGCTTTGATCTCATTGCATGCTTTGTTAAAAAGCATACCTAGGTAGACTTAGGAGCTGGGAGCTAGCTGCTGATTGGTGGCTGCACAAATATGCCTCTTGTCATTGGCTTATTGATATGTTCAGCTAGCCTCCAGTAGTGAAGTGTTGTTCCTTCAATAAAGGGTACCAAGAGAATGAAGCAAAATTGATAATAGAAGTAAATTGGAATTGATTCTGAATCATGAAATACAATTTTGTGTTTCCTCTCCCTTTAACATAAAAGAACAGGCATATTTGTTTTGTACACACTTTATATTTTAGAAATGGCTGCCATTAACCCTTTATTGCAGGTGTGTAGACCTGTTCAAAATCTGCTCATCTGCACACATATGTATATATATATATATATATATATATATATATATATATATATATATATATATATATATATATATATACTGTATATATAAATAAAATATCCCTACTTCTATGACAATTGTGTTTTGTCAGTAATTTGTGAGTGATATTTTTGTTGAAAAGCAATTAAAATCAAAAGATTAGCTATATTAGGACATTTAGTTTGAAACCTCTATATATTTTAATTGATTTGTTTAGATTGCAGTTTGGGAGAATATATTGCTTGTGGACAAAGTGCAGATCCTCAGTCTATTAAAAAAGATGCATTGATGCTATTTACATTGTTCCTTATACATACATCGTTGTATTCAGTAAATATTATCTATTTTTTTATTATTATTATTATTTTTTACAGCTGTGGAACAATTATTTTCACCTAGCAGTGGCTTTCATCACCCAAGATTCCTTGCAGCTTGAAAATTTCTCTCATGATAAGCGCAATGAAATTTTGGACAAGTAAGTGATCATTTTATTCCTAAGTAGATAGGTTGTATTGAATTAATTGAACTAATTAATTTAATATATTTTTATGCTCTCAGGTACGGAGATATGAGATGTCTTATAGGCTTTGCAATTCGTGATATGTGGTACAAGCTTGGTGAGTAGAACACATTAATCTTACAAAAATATATTTTGCATTAATCATTGTATAACATTTTTGAAATATCTCATGCAGTAAAAAATATATATTTTTCCCAAGAGCTATATTTACTAAAAACCGCTCAATTTGTATTACATTTTCTAATTCCTGTTATTCTCTACATCCCATCCACCAAAGAAGGAACAGATGACTTAGCTTTAGGAGAAAGTTTTATAAAATAACATAGGAAGCAAAAAATGTATTTAATCAAAAATTGTCTACTATTTTTATTTAAAAAAATAATAATAATAAATAAAAAAGCAGAAATAAAAGGGTATAATAATGCTATAATAAAATGTATAAGTGCATTTGTAGCATTCATGTTTGTGTAACTATGGGCTCCATTTATTAAACTGTGATAGCAGCTTTGGAGCCCCTGCAGCTTCGGAGCCCCACCATTTGAGGTTTGTGTAAGAACGTCTAAAACACTAGTTAAAGGGACAGTCTACTCTACTCCAAAGTGTTATTGTTTAAAAAGAGAGATAAAACATTTACTACCCATTCCCCAGCTTTGCAAAACCAACATTGTTATATTAATATACTTTAAACCTCTACATTTCTGCCTGTTTGTAAGCCACTACTGACAGACTCTTATCACATGCTTTTTAATGAGCTTTTCACAGAGATACACTGCTCATTCATGTGGGCCATATAGATAACACTGTTCTCAACTGCGGAGTTGTACAGGAACCAGCATTAATTGGCTAAAATAAGGGGGTTGTCTGTAGAGGATTAGATACAAGGTAGTCACAGAGGTAAAAAGTATATTAATATAACTGTGTTGGTTATGCAAAACTGGGAAATAGGTAATAAAGGGAATATCTATCTTTTTAAACAATAACAATTTTAGAGTTGTATATAACAAAAGTCTGATGTGTTATCCCTTTAGGGATTTTGCCAGTACATTGTATAAAGCCTGGGGAAAAACTTTGATTTTCGTGTTACTTAGAGAGTGCTAAATCTTTCACTGGTAGCTAACAGGTTAAATTTAATCTGTATACAATGTGTGTCAGGATGAACTCTGTAGCTATTGTCCATAGACTGACTCTTGTAGAGGCTAACATGACAATGTATCCTTTGCCTGCATATGTTTGTAGCTAAATTTTCTGTCACGTAGTAAGTAACTTGTGAAAAATCAATCAAAATAGAAACGCTCACTCACCGATAGTCCTTTATATGCAGAGACTGTTTTATGCAAATAATCTGTGATTGGATCTTACTGCTTGCACTGTATTAATCACCTGCTTCCTTGTAATCATGTGTCTAAGCCCCTTGTGGTGTAATCCAGGAAGAATTCTGTCCTTATTAGGGGTGCAGAAGGCAGTGCTGTGAGCGTTTGGTATCAGCTGCTTGCAGATATAGCTCTGTAGAAATCCGCTTAGGAAATAGAACAACAAGTATAGGTTCACAAATTGAAAGAATCCAGCTGTTAATGGGCTGAGTTGGGTAAAAGTATAATGTAACTTTTATTGGTAAAACAGATAAAAACGACTTTACAAGAAGTCAAGCAGGTGGCTGTATCCCAGCCAGTGAATCAGCCTAACAGCATAGTATCATCACATCCAACATGTTTTGTGCCGTTAATTAATATGGTAACCAATGAAAAACAACCCTGAATGGTGTGATCTAAAGTAGACCAATCAGAAACGTTCATTCTACTATAAACTGTCCAAATAGTATCCCAACTACCTCTTTGAACTTTGGTGCTTGAGAAGAAGAAGTTATAGGAATCTTCAGAAATTAGTCCAAAAACTAAGACAAAAAACATAAATAAAAACCAGAAGAAAAATTTTGAAATACAATCCATCAGGAAGAACTTGAAGATCCGGTTGAAATCCTGTAGAACTTGAAGAAAATTCTCTGCTTGTATCTTGAACTTGAAGATCATCTTTTGCTTTACATAGAAGGTTAGAATCCTGCAGAAGAGGGAACAGGAGCTGAAATAAATACATTTAAATTACTTATCAGTAATGAAAAACATATAAATACCAATAGGGTAAGGGAAAAGGGAGGCAAAATACTTGTCTCTGTCTCTTTAATAAAATCTAGATTATTCCTTCTCAAAGCTAGGATAATCGGAATTTTATTACAAGGACAGAGACTCCTATGTTGCAAGTTTAAAGCTAAACATAAATAAAACTTAATCTAATAAGCACTGAGGCAAATAATTAATGGGTTTAAAATACAACTGTCTAAAAACTGAATCAGAAGACCAGTCAGCAGCATTTAGAATTTCTTGAAGGGAAGCTGATTTACAGAAGGCTTTAGTAGCAGCAGCTCCCCTTACAGAATGAAAAGAAAAAGATTTATCAATAACTGCTTCAGTCATTACCCATTTAATCCATCTACTTATGGAGGTAGAAGAAACAGGAAAGTGAGAAGGAGAAAAAGAGATTAAAAGCTGATAAGAAGAAAAATAATTTCTAAAAGATAAAGTACGTTTCTCGTTTTCTTTGAGACAGGAAATCTGAAAAATAAGGATAAAAAATAGAAGGATAAAAAATAGAAGAAGACATGGATTTAGTTCTTCTAGAAATGTTAAAGATGATGCCTTGAGGAGAAAACATTTTAGAAGAGAAATCAATAGCTTTAACGTCAGAAACTCTTCTGCAAGATAGAAGACAGAGAAGAGTTGCAAGTATGCAAGAAAGTTTTTTAAGAGAAAGAGATTCGTTACAAGGCCAAGATTGAAAAAGGGAAAAAATTAAATTAACATCCCAAAAGGAAGAATATTTAGCCGAAGGAGGTCTTTAAAGTTTAATAGATTTAATTAATCTAGAAATTCTAATATGTTGTCTTATAGGTATGTTGTTAATTAATTCATGGCCTGCTGATATAGCTGATCTATAAACATTAATAGATCTATATGCTAAACCTGCATCAAATAAAGAAGTTAGAAAATTCAGAATTTCATTTAAAGGGGCTGAAAAGGGATCCAAATGTCTTTGATTGCACCAGCTAGACCATTTGGACCAAATAAAAACATTTAGTACCTGGGGCCCAAGCGTCTTGTAATAATGATTTAGCTGATGAAGAAAGTCCTTCGGAAGCCCAGGATCCCCTGAAATCGTCCATGCAGTAAGTTGAAGAGAACCTTGAAGTACAAGGTCGTGAAAATCTCTGTTTGGATCTAGCAGAAGATGGGGAACGAGAAATGAATAGAGATTTCCAGAAGAGACGGGTACCAGGATTGGGTTGGCCAAAACGGGGATATCAGTACAAGCGAAATCTTGTTCCTCCTGATGACATTCAAAACTCGAGGAATCATCGAAAAAGGAGGAAAAGCATATACGCTGCCTGAAGGGGCCATGTCTTAAGAAACACATCTACTGCTAAGGCTTCTGGATCAGGACGCCAACTGAAAAAAAGGAAGAATCTGATCATTCAGACGAGTTGCAAATAAATCTATCGAGAAAGGACCTCTGATAAATTGTAAATTTTGAAAAAATATCTGGATGTAATCTCCAATCGCTTGAGTCTGATAAATACCGAGAACCCCAATCTGCAGCTGTATTGGAGAGACCTGGAGTATACTCTGCTTGAATCGAAATGTTGCTCTGAAGGCATTGATGGACAAAATTCTTTGTTATATCTGATAGTTGTTTGGATAAAGTTCCACCCAAACGATTCAGATAACGAACTGCAGAAATATTGTCCATTCGTAAAAGAATAGAAATGGGAGAATTCTGTTTGATAAAGCTCTTTATCGCAAACGAACCTGCGATCAGTTCCAGACAAATGATATGCAATTTGCTTTCCGAAATTGCCCATTTGCCTCCAGTTTTCTGAAAACCACATCTGGCACTCCAGCCTGTATTGCTTGCATCCGATTCTATTATAACATCTGGAGCTTTTCCGAATATAGCTTTGCCCTTCCAGGCTTCTATATTGGAAAGCAACCCGATCAGTTTTGTCTGGGCATCATTTGACAAAGAAATCCTGTGTGAATAGGAGAAACCATTCCTTAAATAAAAATATTTTAATCTCTGTAATGCTCTGTAGTATAATTGAGCTGGAAAAATTGCTTGAATTGAGGCAGAAAGAAGACCCACAATTCTTGCACGAGTTCTGATTGGAAAAAACTTTTTCTTTAATAAATGAGAAATTTCTAACTTGATTTTGTTTACTTTCTTCAAGGGAAGACTCAAGGTTGATAGACATGTATCTATTAGAAAACCTAGAAAAGTTAGCTTCTGAGAAGGAAGGATTATCGATTTTTTTGTAATTGATAAGGAAACCTAGATTCTTCAAAATATCTAGAGTTAGTTTCAAATGTGAAAGAAGAAAAGAAGGATCCTGATTTATCAGAAGTATATCGTCCAAATAAATGATTAGATGATTACCTCTCAATCTCAACCAAGCTACTACAGATTTTAAAATTGTTGTGAAAACCCAAGGAGCTGATGATAGACCAAAATGGAGGCAAGTAAACTGCCAAATCTGATTTCTCCAAATAAATCTGAGAAAATTGCGATGGGAAGGATGTATAGGAACTGTCAAGTAAGCGTATATTAAATCTAGTCTTACTAACCAGTCTTTGTCCATAAGGCAATCTCTCAGAAGATGAATTCCTTCCATCTTAAAATGATTGTAAAATAGAAAGGCATTTAAATTCCTCAGATTTTTCACCGGGCGGAGAGATCCTTCTATCTTTCTCATAAAAAAACATGTTGCTGAGAAAAGAATGTTTGTTCTTTGGTGCTAGTTCTATAGCTTGTTTGGAATGGAGATGTGTTATCTCTTGGTCTAAAAGATTTGAGTCTGTTTTTTAAAAAACTATTGGATTTGGAGGATGATTTTGAAAAGGAGGAGATATAAAGTCTAGGAGAAGACCTGAAACAGTCTGAATTATCCAAACGACTGATGTTATGAATTCCCAATTTTTTATAAAAAGGGATAATCTTCCCCCAACCCTGTGTAGGAAAAAAATTGTGTTGAGTAAAGAGAGGGGACTTACCTGAGAAAGGTCTCTGACTGTCAGGGTGCCAGGAATCAGACTGAGACAAGAAGTGCAAACATAATCACACCTTTATTAATAGCAAAAAAAATAAAAAGTCCACAAGACAAATAACAAGCCAGGAATCAAAACCAGAGCTGGTAGTCAGATGAGCCGAGTCAGGAGCCAAAGCGAATAGTCAGACGAGCCGAGTCAGGAGCCAAAGCGAGTAGTCAGACGAGCCGGAATCAGGAACAAGGAGAACAGCAGAGTCAGGAACAGGCCAGGGATCAGGAACCAGGAGGGATGTCAGACAGCCAGGTAATACACAGGAGCTCTCACAAACAGGTCGTAGACAATGCAAGGGCAAAGCATACTGAACAGAGGCCCTTTAAATAATAAGTGATGACATCACAATTCTGAGACTGCATCCTGTATCACACTGATAATGTACACCAGTCTGTCCATAAAAGGAAGTGCAGGAAAAAGCAGCATCACACAGTATGCACTAGAGTCAGCAAGAGAGGTGAGTAATATGGCTGCCAGCAGCACATGTCAAACAAAACAGGGAAAAAACCCTGACAGTACCCTCCCCTCAATGACCCCTCCCCCGGGGGAGGACAAAAGGCTTATTGGGGAAACGGGCATGGAAGGCATGGAGGAGGGCAGGAGCATGAACATCAGAGGAGGGAACCCATGAACGCTCCTCCGGACCATAGCCCCTCCAGTGAATCAAATACTGCACGTGGCCCCTGGACATACGAGAGTCAATAATGCTGCTGACCTCATACGCCTCATGGTTGTCAACAAAGATAGGAGGGGGACGAGGCAACACAGTGGTAAACCGATTACAAACCAATGGTTTCAAGAGGGAGACATGAAAAACATTGGAGATGCGCATTGCAGGATGAAGGTCAAGAGCGTAGGTCACAGGGTTGACCCGTCGGAGTATTCGAAAAGGACCAACATAACAGGGAGCCAGTTTATTGGAAGGCACACAAAGGTTCTAGTTGTGGGAGGACAGCCAAACTCTCTCACCAACCTGGTAGGAAGGCGCGGGCAGACGCCTACGATCAGCCTGGAACTTTTGGCGCTGCATAGAACGATGAAGGCAATCCTGAATCTGCACCCACGTGGAATGGAGTTGCCGGAGATGTTTCTCCAAAGCTGGAATACCCTGAGACATGAATGAATCAGGCAACAAGGATGGTTGAAACCCATAATTCGCCATGAACGGGAATAACTTGGAGGAAGCATTAATAGCACTATTATGAGCAAACTCTGCCCAAGGTAACAGTTCAGACCAATTATTGTGGTGATCTGAGACATAGCAATGGAGGAACTGTTCCAGAGCTTGATTAGACCGTTCCGCAGCCCCATTGGATTGAGGGTGATATGCCGAGGAGAAAGAAAACTGGATCCCCATTTGAGCACAAAAGGAACCCAAAAAATCTGGAGATAAACTGGCTACCCCGGTCCGAGACTATCTCCTTGGGTAACCCATGTAAATGGAAGACCTCCCGGGCAAATATTGAAGCAAGCTCCTGAGCAATAGGCAACTTCTTCAAGGGAATGCAATGTGGCATGTTAGAAAAACGGTCAACCACCATAAGGATAACAGTATTGCCATTGGAAACAGGGAGCTTGACAATGAAGTCCATGGAAAGATGTATCCAAGGACACTCACCATTAGCAATAGGTTGAAGAAGACCCACAGGAAGACGTCAAGGAGTCTTATTC
The DNA here is from genome assembly GCF_027579735.1 of Bombina bombina. Lineage (NCBI taxonomy): Eukaryota > Metazoa > Chordata > Amphibia > Anura > Bombinatoridae > Bombina > Bombina bombina. The sequence continues at coordinate 924,092,310 of NC_069504.1, read as the reverse complement.
TGTGCACAAACTGAGCAGGAGGCAGCATATGCAGCAACATCAGAACGAAGACCTGCCACCAGAATTGTCGAGTGACAGACCAAATCATTTGGTTCTTGCCTGGGTGACCTGTGGCTTTAGGATAGTGGTAAGTGTGCAAAAGTTTAGTTTGAAGATTCTCGGGAACAAAACATTTACCACTAGGTTTCTCAGGAGGTGCAGTGGTTTGTGCAGCCAGGATCTCCTCCCCCAAGGGAGAAGTCAAATTAGTATGTATGGTAGCCAAAATATGGTCAGGAGGTATAACTGGAGTAGGTACAGACTCCTCCTTGGACAGAGACGAAAATTGTCGAGAGAGGGCATCAGGCAGGTAGAAGACCACATAATTAAACCGAGACAAAAATAGCGCCCATCTGGCCTGTCGGGGCGAAAAATGTTTTGCTTCAGATAGATAAGTTAAATTCTTGTGGTCAGTATGAATGAGCACTGGCACACTAGTACCCTCGAGAAGAAGCCTCCATTCCTTGAGTGCCAAAATTATGGCCAGTAATTCCCTGTCGCCAATTTCATAATTGCACTCTGCTGGAGACAATTTCTTAGAGAAGAAACCACACGGATGCAAGTAACCATCAGGCGTAGGACGTTGAGACAAGAGGGCACCTACTCCAGTCTCAGACGCATCAACCTCAAGAATGAAAGGCAGGATTGGTTTAGGATGATCCAGAACTGGAGCGGCAGCAAAGGCAGTCTTAAGACTATCAAAGGACTTAATGGCAGTAGGTGACCAATGGAGTGGATCATTCTCTTTACGGGTCATGTCTGTGATAGGTTTGACCAAGGAAGAAAATCTTTTAATAAACTTTCTATAGTAATTGATGAACCCCAAAAAACATTGAATTGACCGAAGACCAACTGGGCAAGGCCACTGCAGAACTGCAGATAACTTATCAGGATCCATGGAGAACCCTGCAACGGAGATAACATAACCTAAGAAGGTTACTTGAGTCTGATGGAACTCACATATCTCGAGTTTACAAAACAGCCCTTTCTCATGTAGTCTCTGAAGAACCCGTCTAACATCAGAACGATGAGCCTCAAGTGTGGGTGAGTGTATGAGGATGTCGTCTAAGTACACCACAAAACACTGTTGCAACATATCTCATAGGACATCATTAATAAGTTCCTGGAAAACAGCAGGAGCATAGGCCAAAGGGCATTACAAGATACTCATAATGCCCACTCCTGGTGTTAAATGCTGTTTTCCATTCGTGGCCCTCCTTGATCCTAACGAGATTGTACGCTCCTCTCAAATCAAGTTTAGTAAAGACCGTAGCTCCCTTGAGGTGGTCAAAGAGTTCCGTAATGAGCAGAATAGGGTAAGCATTCTTAATGGTAAGACGATTAAGACCCCTATAATCGATGCATGGTCTTAACTCGCCACCCTTTTTCTTCACAAAGAAGAAGCCAGTCCCTGCAGGAGAGCAGGATTTGCAGATGATCCCCGTGACAGAGCATCAGCAACATACTCCTCCATAGCACAATTCTCTGCAACAGACAGAGGGTAAACCCGGCACCGAGGAGGAATGGCTCCGGATTGCAGGTCTATGGCACAATCATAAGACCAGTGAGGAGGCAACGTACCAGCACGCACCTTGTCAAAAATGTCTAGGAACTCTTTGTACTCCTCTGGCAATTGAGATGCCGAAGAAGTGCACAAGACTTTAACTTGTTTCCGAAGACAAGTGAAAATACATTGCGGAGACCACGACAAAATTTCGGACCTGTGCCAGTCAAGACTGGGATTGTGCTTTTGGAGCCAGGGATAACCTAGAACAACCGGAAAATGCGGAGAGTTTATCACCTGGAACTGGAGGGTTTCAAAATGGAGAGCCCCAACAGCCATGGATAACGGAGCAGTTTCGTGAGTAACAAGTGTGGGCTGAAGGGGCCTGCCATCAATGGCCTCAATAGCAAGCGGAACGGACCGAGGCAAAACAGGAATGGAGTTCTTTGATACAAAAGCACTGCCAATAAAATAGCCCGCAGCACCGGGGTCAACAAGAGCCTGGGTGACTATGGAGGAGTCCACACAGGAAAGGACAACCGTGACGAGGATAAACCACCCAAGGTCTGCCCCGACAGGACCTTAGGTGTGAGCATTTCCCGGCCGTGTAGGACAAGACTTCAAAAGGTGGCCCTGTAACCCACAATAGAGGCAGAGCCCCTCCCTCCTTTAAAAGGCTCTCTCTGCCGCGGAGAGATGTGTGAATCCCAACTGCATTGGCTCAGCAGTACCTGGTGACTTGGGGCTTCCGCAAGCACTCCTTGAAAGAGGGCCTCTCACTTAGTCTGATGTCAATTAGAATAAAAAAAGACACCAATGCATTCTGGTAAATCTCTGGCAGCAGCTTCGTCTTTAATCACATCAGAGAGCCCATGAAAGAAAGTGGCAACAAGGGCTTCATTGTTCCAACCTACCTCTGCAGCAAGCGTACGGAACTCAATGGCATACTGAGCAACAGATCTTGTACCTTGCTGAATGGACATGAGTCGTTTAGCAGCAGAGGAGGAGCGAGCCAGAACATCAAATACCCTTCGAAAGGAGACCACAAATTCAGTGTAATTTGAAATCACAGGTTTATTAGTCTCCTACAAAGGATTAGCCCAGGCAAGAGCTGTGTCAGAGAGTAACGAGATGAGAAATCCCACCTTAGCTCTGTCAGAGGGAAATGCCTGAGGTAACATCTCAAAGTAAATGCCTACCTGGTTCAAAAACCCTCTGCACTGATTAGGATCACCTCTATATTGCTGAGGTAGAGGTGCAGAACCGGACATGCTCCTGATAGGACTAGGTGCAGCAGCGGAAACAGGAGCAGCCATAACTTGCGGGATACTTTGGTCCAAATGTGCAGTGCGAGTCAGCAGGGTTTGCAGGGCTAGTGCAAATTGATCCAAGCGGTGATCCTGTTCATCCATTCTGGAAATTATGGCAGGTAAAGGTGGATTATTAGCACCATCAGGATTCATGGCCCTTGCGTAATGTCAAGGTGCCAGGAATCAGACTGAGACGAGAAGTGCAAAAATAATCACACCTTTATTAATAGCAAAAAATAATAAAAAGTCCACAAGACAAATAACAAGCCAGGATTCAAAACCCGAGCTGGTAGTCAGACGAGCTGAGTCAGGAGCCAAATCGAATAGTCAGACGAGCCGAGTCAGGAGCCAAAGCGAGTAGTCAGACGAGCCAGAATCAGGAACAAGGAGAACAGCAGAGTCAGGAACAAGCCAGGGATCAGGAACCAGGAGGGACGTCAGACAGCCAGGTAATATGCAGGAGCTCTCACAAACAGGCCTGAGACAACGCAAGGGCAAAGCATACTGAACAGAGGCCCTTTAAATAATAGGTGATGACATCACAATTCTGAGACTGCATCCTGTCTCACATTGATGATGTACACCAGTCTGGCCATAAAAGGAAGTGCAGGAAATGAGCAGCATCACACAGTATGCACCAGAGTCAGCAAGATAGGTGAGTAAAATGGCTGCCAGCAGCACATGGCAAACAAAACAGGGAATAAACCCTGACACGGTCGGGATCTTGCCCTGGAAAATCTTGGATTCCATGGATGGGTTCTTGAGGGAAAGAAGTTTGTGAGGGAGGGATTTGGAGGAGGGAAGGATTGAAATTGAGGCCTATTAGAGAAGTATGGACGACGGGGAAAATGGCCTTTTACTTTCCCGGCCCAGTCAAAAACACGGTTAGGTGGAGGATAAAAGATCTTTTTAGAAGTAGTTTTGACTTTATTCAATGAATTAAACATATTGACATAAGTATTCAATTATTTTAAACCTAAATCCCCAAACAATAAGCCCTCAGCATGGGGACCCATCTCAGTAAAATAATTATTCTACGCTGTGTAGATAAGGCTGTATTAGCATCTCCCATTAAATAAATCGACCTCTGAATCCATTGTCTCATAATATATGGATCTAGCATAGATTTATTAACCATAGCCTCCTCTGTCAATTCAAACATCTTAGTAATAGGATGTAAGGTGTCTAAAAAATTATCTTGACATGCTTTTAAAAATTTACCAGGCCCTTTTTTATTTTTATTTTTTTTTTTTTTTTTTTTTCAATAATTTTTATTGAGGAATTTTACTGTGAACAAACTCAAAGTATGACATTCCATAAGCATGTTACACAGAGAATAACACATATGAGTCATTACATATTATCTTAGGCATATAAGTATATACAATTTCAACTTCAGTTGCAGTCTAACCAATCATAAAAAACAAAAAAACAAAAGAAAAATACAGATGAGCATTATATCTGGTTAACATTCAAAGCCTATAACATCCTCTTTTTTTATTTATATTTATAGTAGGGATAGGGATATCTTTAACCACTATAACCAATAGAAAATAAGTAACAGGGAAATTTCTGTGGAACCTACCTTCCTTTGTTGATTTAGTAAACAAAAACTAATGGAGGGCAGAGTCAAACTAATAGAAATTATAATCATAAGATGCTAGGGATATGTAATCTTATTTGTGATTCTTAGCGATATGCTGTCCAAACGTATTCTATATCTCAGTACTCTAACTAGGGGGAACACATATGCTGCACCTCCGTACTGTAGACATATAAAGCAAGTATCTGGACATAGTCTAATTATATTCTGAGGCAGGATTATAAGACATATATCGAATAAAGGGGTAGTAGGAATGAAATAGTTTGTAGTTTGCACATTCCAAACATAAAGTGAGTGACAATTATATCTACAAATAGAGTAGGGAAGTTCTTAACATATTTTGTACAGTAATTTAAATTCTATTACATGAGAATAAACAGCTATTAGTACATTCAAACACAAAAATGCAGCATGATTCATTGTGCACAATAAACAAGCAGTAGAGAAATACATTCCTCAAAATAGTATAAACTGCTTAAGTTATCTCTCTATACCCAGGCATCTGACTGACTTGTAACCCCAATCTTATGTTATGAACAGTATATCTAAAGGGTATTGGATTTTGGTTAATGTGTCTAAAAGTGAGTATGGTACCATACTAAGATGTAAATATATACATATCAACCCATAGCATACAGCTGAGACATATCTCTTCTAACATAATGTAAATATTTGTATGGTGCAAATATAAGCAGCTCATCAAGATAACATGAACCTGAAAGTAAGAAAACATCAAGTTGAAATAATGTACTCTCAACAGCCCTGACATTTTTTCATTATTAGTGGACAATATTGTGACTAAGCAGTATCACATACAGAATATCGTGGTCAGATAGAAATAATATGCAATAGGTCCTATAACTAAGTGTAGAAATAAAGACATAAATGTGCCTAACAACGCCACTATCACTCAGAGAGAGGTACAAGAAAAGTATTATTAAAGTCCATATGTACTATTAGAGCTTGAAGCAAAAACTATGGGTAACTGTACCCTAACCGTATATGTGAAGATCAAAGGACCCATATAAAAGTCCAAAGCAAATCAAGGTATATGCTTGAGAGAACAAAACAAAAAAAAAAACTTAATTTTAAATTTAAACATATGAGTCTTTCAAACATAGATCTGGCTCATTTGCAGAGACTTGATAAGCAGTCCTGTTAACGCTATCCCTTTCTTTGTCTTTATCCTATGCCAAGTCTGCTCCGTATGGTTGCCTCAATCAGCGATCTTACTTCGCTTAGCATAGATACCCTGCATCAGTGTAAAAAAATAAAAAAACACTTGCGACTCTATCCAGCTTCACAGCTGTAGATTCAGCCTGCTCCTGCTCTATTGAGGGATTTGACCGGTAGGTGCTGTAAGCGTTCCCAGCATCTCATAACAGAGTATAACATAGCCTCAAGTAGGAGATTAACATGCTGTAATGTCAGTTGCTGTCTTGCCGTTCATATCTCCTATAACTAGCTAAACAGTCTGAAGGAGGACAGTGTCTCACCAGCAAAGCAAGACGGTTTCCACCAGTGAAGCAATGTTTATCTTACCCCGTATCAAATTGCCAGACAATACATCCCAATGGGGTTGCAGAGCAGCTAGGTAGGAACTGCATACCCATGACTCCGGCTCCTACGAAGCAGATTTGTAGTACTGAGGATAGTGCCTTCAGACTCAGCCGCGTGAGAACACAGCCAACCCACTCCACAGAGAGAAACGGCCAAATAAACATGTAGGACTCCATGCATTCCTGGGGGTTGCTCTGTATGGGAATTGGTCTGCCACCTGTATAAGCCGATTGGGATACCTCCCATGTCTCCGGGTCTGCTGCTTTCCCCGTGGCTAAGCTGTCCCATACCATCTCAGTATATTCGGGTTCCCACTCCCGCTGCACTGCGATCAATGGCGCATCTGTAGGTACTTGCCCATGATCCGGTGATTGCATCACACTGGGTTTAGTGATCTTTCCCAGCCGCTCCAGCTGCTTCCCTAGTTCCACCTTGAAATCTGCAAAGAGGGCCTGCAGCACCCGCTGGATATCCTCCATATTAGACTGCGGTATAAACCAAGTAAAGTTCTCTCAATAGGTCTTGAGTATAGCGCAAGGGCTTAGAACAACGATAGTATCTGTGTACTTCAAACCTTAAACAGGTATAGAGGGGGGGTAGATGAAGGTCTAGGCCGCAGGAAGGCCTCCGCTGTTTACCTCCTCTAATATGGTCTGCTGGGCTGGATTGTTGTAGGAGAAAAATATATAAGTCTGTTCCTCAGATGTTTAAGTAAACTATTCCCCTCAGGGATGCTGTAAATTGTGTGGTAATTAGGCAATAACCAGCGGACTGAATTGCACTAAATCAGAGCCCAAGTTTTAAGCAGCCATCTTGGGCGATGGTCAGGCACGCCCCCCTACCAGGCCCTTTTTTAATATTAAAATTCTTTGTACTGACAAATTTAATAATATTGGCATCCACTTCTTGCGTAACAGAAGATTTATGAGGCATTTCTGGCCTAGGACATTCTGCCCTAAGAGTAGACCGGGCTTTCACAGAGAGAGATTTTCTTAAATAGTGATCAAGAAATCTAGCAACCCTCTTAGAGGGTCTCCAATTAGAGGAGCGAGGATGCTGTAAATCTTCAGGATCCAAATATTCTTGGCCTTCATTGTCAATTAATATCTTTTTATTTTTCCTAATAGACTTTTTGTATTTTTTCTTTTTGGGAATATAATCTGAAGAAGAACTGTCACAAAGTTCTTGTGTATATACAGATTGCCAAGAATTATCATCATTACTAATACTGGAGTCCGAAAACTCAGATGTAGAGACTAAGTCTACTTTCCTCTTGGCTGCTTTTTTAGTAGTAGCTGCGTCATCCAAATCTGAATCAGAGGAGACAATTTTATTCTTTTTAAAACGAGAATTAAAGGGACACTAAACCCAATTTTTTTCTTTCATGATTAAGATAGAGCATGGCATTTTAAAGCAACTTTCTAATTTACTACTATTATCAATTTTTCTTCGTTCTCTTGCTATCTTTATTTTAAAAGCAGGAATGTAAATCTTAGCAGCCAGCCCATTTTAGGTTCAGCACCATGGATAGCGCTTGCTTATTGGAGGCTTACATTTACTCACCAATAAGCAAGCATAACCCAGGTTCTCAACCAAAAATAAGCCGGCTCCTATGCATTACATTCCTGCTTATTGGGGAAACGGGCATGGAAGGCATGGAGGAGGGCAGGAGCATGAACATCAGAGGAGGGAACCCATGAACGCTCCTCCGGACCATAGCCCCTCCAGTGAACCAAATACTGCACATGGCCCCTGGACATAGAGAGTCAATAATGCTGCTGACCTCATACTCCTCATGGTTGTCAACAAAGATAGGAGGGGGACGAGGCAACACAGTGGTAAACCGATTACAAACCAATGGTTTCAAGAGGGAGACATGAAAAACATTGGAGATGCGCATTGCAGGATGAAGGTCAAGAGCGTAGGTCACAGGGTTGACCCGTCGGAGTATTCGAAAAGGACCAACATAACAGGGAGCCACAAAGGCACACAAAGGTTCTAGTTGTGGGAGGACAGCCAAACTCTCTCACCAACCTGGTAGGAAGGCGCGGGAAGACGCCTACGATCAGCCTGGAACTTTTGGCGCTGCATAGAACGATGAAGGCAATCCTGAATCTGCACCCACGTGGAATGGAGTTGCCAGAGATGTTCCTCCAAAGCTGGAATACCCTGAGACATGAATGAATCGGGCAACAAGGATGGTTGAAACCCATAATTCGCCATGAACGGGAATAACTTGGAGGAAGCATTAATAGCACTATTATGAGCAAACTCTGCCCAAGGTAACAGTTCAGACCAATTATTGTAGTGATCTGAGACATAGCAATGGAGGAACTGTTCCAGAGCTTGATTAGACCGTTCCGCAGCCCCATTGGATTGAGGGTGATATGCCGAGGAGAAGGAAAACTGGATCCCCATTTGAGCACAAAAGGAACCCAAAAAATCTGGAGATAAACTGGCTACCCCGGTCCGAGACTATCTGCTTGGGTAACCCATGTAAATGGAAGACCTCCCGGGCAAATATTGAAGCAAGCTCCTGAGCGATAGGCAACTTCTTCAAGGGAATGCAATGTGGCATGTTAGAAAAACGGTCAACCACCATAAGGATAACAGTATTGCCATTGGAAACAGGGAGCTTGACAATGAAGTCCATGGAAAGATGTATCCAAGGACACTCACCATTAGCAATAGGTTGAAGAAGACCCACAGGAAGACGTCAAGGAGTCTTATTCTGTGCACAAACTGAGCAGGAGGCAACATATGCAGCAACATCAGAACGAAGACCTGGCCACCAGAATTGTCGAGTGACAGACCAAATCATTTGGTTCTTGCCTGGGTGACCTGCGGCTTTAGGATAGTGGTAAGTGTGCAAAAGTTTAGTTTGAAGATTCTCAGGAACAAAACATTTACCACTAGGTTTCTCAGGAGGTGCAGTGGTTTGTGCAGCCAGGATCTCCTCCCCCAAGGGAGAAGTCAAATTAGTATGTATGGTAGCCAAAATATGGTCAGGATGTATAACTGGAGTAGGTACAGACTCCTCCTTGGACAGAGACGAAAATTGTCGAGAGAGGGCATCAGCCCTAACATTCTTACTACCAGGCAGGTAGAAGACCACATAATTAAACCAAGACAAAAATAGCGCCCATCTGGCCTGTCCGGGCGAAAAACGTTTTGCTTCAGATAGATAAATTAAATTCTTGTGGTCAGTATGAATGTGCACTGGCACACTAGTACCCTCGAGAAGAAGCCTCCATTCCTTGAGTGCCAAAATTATGGCCAGTAATTCCCTGTCGCCAATTTCATAATTGCACTCTGCTGGAGACAATTTCTTAGAGAAGAAACCACACGGATGCAAGTAACCATCAGGCGTAGGACGTTGAGACAAGAGGGCACCTACTCCAGTCTCCGATGCATCAATCTCAAGAATGAAAGGCAGGACAGGGTTAGTATGAGCCAGAACTGGAGTGGCAGCAAAGGCAGTCTTAAGACTATCAAAGGACTTAATGGCAGTAGGTGACCAATGGAGTGGATCATTCTCTTTACGAGTTATGTCTGTGATAGGTTTGACCAAGGAAGAAAATCTTTTAATAAACTTTCTATAGTAATTGATGAACCCCAAAAAACATTGAATAGACCGAAGACCAACTGGGCAAGGCCACTGCAGAACTGCAGATAACTTCTCAGGATCCATATAGAACCCTGCAATGGAGATAACATAACCTAAGAAGGTTACTTGAGTCTGATGGAACTCACATATCTCGAGTTTACAAAACAGCCCTTTCTCATGTAGTCTCTGAAGAACCCGTCTAACATCAGAACGATGAGCCTCAAGTGTGGGTGAGTGTATGAGGATGTCGTCTAAGTACACCACAACACACTGTTGCAACATATCTCATAGGACATCATTAATAAGTTCCTGGAAAACAGCAGGAGCATAGGCCAAAGGGCATTACAAGATACTCATAATGCCCACTCCTGGTATTAAATGCTGTTTTCCATTCGTGGCCCTCCTTGATCCTAACGAGATTGTACGCTCCTCTCAAATCAAGTTTAGTAAAGACCGTAGCTCCCTTGAGGCGGTCAAAGAGTTCCGTAATGAGCAGAATAGGGTAAGCATTCTTAATGGTAAGACGATTAAGACCCCTATAATCGATGCATGGTCTTAACTCGCCACCCTTTTTCTTCACAAAGAAGAAGCCAGTCCCTGCAGGAGAGCAGGATTTGCAGATGATCCCCGCGACAGAGCATCAGCAACATACTCCTCCATAGCACAATTCTCTGCAACAGACAGAGGGTAAACCCAGCACCGAGGAGGAATGGCTCCGGATTGCAGGTCTATGGCACAATCATAAGACCAGTGAGGAGGCAACGTACCGGCACGCACCTTGTCAAAAATGTCTAGGAACTCTTTGTACTCCTCTGGCAATTGAGATGCCGAAGAAGTGCACAAGACTTTAACTGGTTTCCGAAGACAAGTGAAAATACATTGCGGAGACCACGACAAAATTTCAGACCTGTGCCAGTCAAGACTGGGATTGTGCTTTTGGAGCCAGGGATAACCTAGAACAACCGGAAAATGCGGAGAGTTTATCACCTGGAACTGGAGGGTTTCAAAATGGAGAGCCCCTACAGCCATGGATAACGGAGCAGTTTCGTGAGTAACGAGTGCGGGCTGAAGGGGCCTGCCATCAATGACCTCAATAGCAAGCGGAACGGACCGAGGCAAAACAGGAATGGAGTGCTTTGATACAAAAGCACTGTCAATAAAATAGCCCGCAGCACCGGGGTCAACAAGAGCCTGGGTGACTATGGAGGAGTCCACACAGGAAAGGACAACCGTGACGAGGATAAACCACCCAAGGTCTGCCCCCGACAGGACCTTAGGTGTGAGCATTTCCCGGCCGTGTAGGACAAGACTTCAAAAGGTGGCCCTGTAACCCACAATAGAGGCAGAGCCCCTCCCTCCTCCAAAAGGCTCTCTCTGCCGCGGAGAGATGTGTGAATCCCAACTGCATCGGCTCAGCAGTACCTGGTGACTTGGGGCTTCCGCAAGCACTCCTTGAAAGAGGGCCTCTCACTTAGTCTGATGTCAATTAGAATAAAAAAAGACTCCAATGCATCGAGATCTTCTGGTAAATCTCTGGCAGCAGCTTCGTCTTTAATCACATCAGAGAGCCCATGAAAGAAAGTGGCAACAAGGGCTTCATTGTTCCAACCTACCTCTGCAGCAAGCGTACGGAACTCAATGGCATACTGAGCAACAGATCTTGTACCTTGCTGAATGGACATGAGTCGTTTAGCAGCAGAGGAGGAGCGAGCCAGAACATCAAATACCACAAGGAGACCACAAATTCAGTGTAATTTGAAATCACAGGTTTATTAGTCTCCTACAAGGGATTAGCCCAGGCAAGAGCTGTGTCAGAGAGTAACGAGATGAGAAATCCCACCTTAGCTCTGTCAGAGGGAAATGCCTGAGGTAACATCTCAAAGTAAATGCCTACCTGGTTCAAAAACCCTCTGCACTGATTAGGATCACCTCTATATTGCTGAGGTAGAGGTGCAGAACCGGACATGCTCCTGATAGGACTAGGTGCAGCAGCGGAAACAGGAGCAGCCATAACTTGCGAGATACTTTGGTCCAAATGTGCAGTGCGAGTCAGCAGGGTTTGCAGGGCTAGTGCAAATTGATCCAAGTGGTGATCCTGTTCATCCATTCTGGAAATTATGGCAGGTAAAGGTGGATTATTAGCACCATCAGGATTCATGGCCCTTGCGTAATGTCAAGGTGCCAGGAATCAGACTGAGACGAGAAGTGCAAAAATAATCACACCTTTATTAATAGCAAAAAATAATAAAAAGTCCACAAGACAAATAACAAGCCAGGATTCAAAACCCGAGCTGGTAGTCAGACGAGCCGAGTCAGGAGCCAAAGCGAATAGTCAGACAAGCCGAGTCAGGAGCCAAAGCGAGTAGTCAGACGAGCCAGAATCAGGAACAAGGAGAACAGCAGAGTCAGGAACAAGCCAGGGATCAGGAACCAGGAGGGACGTCAGACAGCCAGGTAATATGCAGGAGCTCTCACAAACAGGCCTGAGACAACGCAAGGGCAAAGCATACTGAACAGAGGCCCTTTAAATAATAGGTGATGACATCACAATTCTGAGACTGCATCCTGTCTTACATTGATGATGTACACCAGTCTGGCCATAAAAGGAAGTGCAGAAAATGAGCAGCATCACACAGTATGCACCAGAGTCAGCAAGATAGGTGAGTAAAATGGCTGCCAGCAGCACATGGCAAACAAAACAGGGAAAAAACCCTGACACGGTCGGGATCTTGCCCTGGAAAATCTTGGATTCCATGGATGGGTTCTTGAGGGAAAGAAGTTTGTGAGGGAGGGATTTGGAGGAGGGAAGGATTGAAATTGAGGCCTATTAGAGAAGTATGGACGACGGGGAAAACAGCCTCTTACTTTCCCGGCCCATTCAAAAACACGGTTAGGTGGAGGATAAAAGATCTTTTTAGAAGTAGTTTTGACTTTATTCAATGAATTAAACGTATTGACATAAGTATTCAATTATTTTAAACCTAAATCCCCAAACAATAAGCCCTCAGCATGGGGACCCATCTCAGTAAAATAATTATTCTACGCTGTGTAGATAAGGCTGTATTAGCATCTCCCATAAAATAAATCGACCTCTGAATCCATTGTCTCATAATATACGGATCTAGCATAGATTTATTAACCATAGCCTCCTCTGTCAATTCGAACATCTTAGTAATAGGATGTAAGGTGTCTAAAAAATTATCTTGACATGCTTTTAAAAATTTACCAGGCCCTTTTTTAATATTAAAATTCTTTGTACTGACAAATTTAATAATATTGGCATCCACTTCTTGCGTAACAGAAGATTTATGAGGCAATTCTGGCCTAGGACATTCTGCCCTAAGAGTAGACCGGGATTTCACAGAGAGAGATTTTCTTAAATAGTGATCAAGAAATCTAGCAACCCACTTAGATGGTCTCCAATTAGAGGAGCGAGGATGCTGTAAATCTTCAGGATCCAAATATTCTTGGCCTTCATTGTCAATTAATATCTTTTTATTTTTCTTAATAGACTTTTTGTATTTTTTCTTTTTGGGAATATAATCTGAAGAAGAACTGTCAGAAAGTTCTTGTGTATATACAGATTGCCAAGAATTATCATCATTATTAATACTGGAGTCCGAAAACTCAGATGTAGAGACTAAGTCTACTTTCCTCTTGGCTGCTTTTTTAGTAGTAGCTGCGTCATCCAAATCTGAATCAGAGGAGACAATTTTATTCTTTTTAAAACGAGAATTAAAGGGACACTAAACCCAATTTTTTTCTTTCATGATTAAGATAGAGCATGGCATTTTAAAGCAACTTTCTAATTTACTACTATTATCAATTTTTCTTCGTTCCCTTGCTATCTTTATTTTAAAAGCAGGAATGTAAATCTTAGCAGCCAGCCCATTTTAGGTTCCATTTTAGGTTCAGCACCATGGATAGCGCTTGCTTATTGGAGGCTTACATTTACTCACCAATAAGCAAGCATAACCCAGGTTCTCAACCAAAAATAAGCCGGCTCCTAGAAAAAAATTGGGTTTAGTATCCCTTTAACTCTGATGTCTGGGTTTTCCAGACTAAAAGCTCCTTTATTAAATTTCTTTTTCAATAATAAATTCTTATATCTTTTAGTTAAATGTTTTTTCTTTGCTTTAACTTTTTTAGGAGAATATGCATTCTCAATGACAGGTTCAGAAGCTGTCTTAATCTTATTTCTATAATCCTTAATAGAATTATCAAACTTGTCTGAAATAAACTCTTCAGAAAAATAGCCAGATTCATCAGCAAATATATTTATACAAATACAAAAAGAAAATGAAATAAGGAGAAAAAAAGGGAATGTAATTGAATAAGCAAAAAAATCCCACAAAAATAAATATAAATATAAACTTGACAAAATGAAATAAATAAATAATAAACCCTTTAACAAATAAGCGCCTAGATTACGAGTTTTGCGTTAGCCTTAAAAAGCAGCGTTGAGAGGTCCCAAAGCTGCTTTTTAACGCCCGCTGGTATTACGAGTCTGGCAGGTACAGGTGTACCGCTCACTTTTTTTCCACGACGCGAGCATACCGCAAATCCCCTTATGTCAATTGCGTATCCTATCTTTTTAATGGGATTTGCCCAACGCCGGTATTACGAGTCTTGGAAAAGGTAAGCAGTAGAAAAAGTACACTAACACCCATAAACTACAGATTAACCCCTAAACCGAGCCCCCCCCCCCACATCGCAAACACTTAAATACATTTTTAATCCCTAATCTGCCGACTGGACATCGTTGCCACTCTAATAAATATATTAACCCCTAAATCTAAGTCTAACTTTAAACCTAACCCCTCATAACTTAAATATAATTAAAATAAATCAAAATAAAAAAACTACAATTAACTAAATTATTCCTATTTAAAACTAAATACTTACCTATAAAATAAATCCTAAGATAGCTACAATATAACTAATAGTTACATTGTAGCTATTTTAGGATTTATTTTTATTTTACAGGCAACTTTGTATTTATTTTAACTAGGTACAATAGTTACTAAATAGTTATTAACTATTTAATAACTACCTAGCTAAAATAAATACAAATTTACAAAAAAAAAACAACACTAAATTACAAAAAATAAAAAAATAATTACAAGAATTTAAAACTGACACCTACTCTAATCCCCCTAATAAAATAAAAAAGCCCCCCAAAATAAAAAAAGCCCTACCCTATACAAAATTACAAATATCCCTTAAAAGGGCCTTTTGCGGGGCATTGCCCCAAAGTAATCAGCTCTTTTACCTGTAAAAAAAAATACAATATCCCCCCCAACATTACAACCCACCACCCACACACCCAACCCTACCCTAAAACCCACCCAATCCCCCCTTAGTAAAACCTAACACTAACCCCTTGAAGATCACCCTACCTTGAGACGTCTTCACCCAGCCGGGCAGAAGTGGACCTCCAGATGGCCAGAAATCTTCATCCGATCCGGGCAGAAGAGGACCTCCAGATGGGCAGAAGTCTTCATCTAGGCGGCATCTTCTATCTTCATCCATCCGGAGCGGGTTCATCTTCAAGTCAGCCGACGCAGAACATCCTCTTCTAACGACATCCAACTGAAGAATGAAGGTTCCTTTAAATGATGTCTTATAAGATGGCGTCCCTTGAATTCCGATTGGCTGATAGGATTCTATCAGCCAATCGGAATTAAGGTAGGAAAAATCCTATTGGCTGATGCAATCAGCCAATAGGATTGAAGTTCAATCCTATTGGCTGATCCAATCAGCCAATAGGATTGAGCTTGCATTCTATTGGCTGCTTGGAACTTGCATTCTATTAGCTGCTTGTTTTTTTTCAGCCGGCTCAGTCCCATTGTTTCCTATGAGGAAATCGTGCATGAGCACGTTTAGCCAGCTTACCGCTAACGTAAGCAGCGCTGGTATTGAGGTGAGATGTGGAGCTAAATTTTGCTCAACGCTCACTTTTCTGCGGCTAACACCGGGTTTCAGAAAACTCGTAATACCTGCGTTGTCTTAAGTGAGCGGTGAGAAAAAAAGGCTTGTTAACACCGCACACCATTACCGACAAAAACTCGTAATCTAGCCGAATATAAGGTAAGTTCAAAATACTAATAAAACTCAGAAAACAAAATTCTTTATTCAGAAAATAAAACAAAAGACAATAATATAGCAATTGATATAATACTTATCTCTTTGAAAGCAGCAAAGTGAAAAGAGGCATTTGGGATACTATTTGGACAGTTTATAGCAGAATAAATGTTTCTGATTGGTCTGCTTTATATCACACCAATCAGGGTTGTCTTTCATTGGTTACCATATTCATTTCTATGCTTTCTATGTTAAATATTTAATGTGTGTAGTGTTACTTTGAATGGCTGTTGAGCAGTAAAGGAAAAGGGTTATGCAAAATAGGAGTCTGTGTCCTTGTAATAAAATCTCAGGAGATCAGCAGTTTCAGAGACACTCAAACACAATCATTTTTTAAAAACAGCAATAAAATGTCTTTCCATTCAGATGTTTGATTTAAACAACAACTGAACCTCTTGATCATAACTGTTACTGTAGCATGATTGGCTGATTATCTATTTGCAACAATGAACAGGTGCACAGGTGTACCTAATAAAATGGCCTTGGGTGTATGTCCCATGTCATAGGCAACACTTTTAGAATAAACTGGGTGCATATCTCAAGACCTAGACATCATCCACCACAACATACTGGGTGTAAAATCCATTAAAGGGACATGAAGCCCATTTTTTTTTCTTTTGTGATTTAGAGCATACAAGTTTAATCAAATTTCCATTTTACTTCTATTGACAATTTTCACTTATTCTCGTGATATCCTTTTCGAAGGAACATCATTTCTCTACTGGGAGCTACCTTAGCACATCGGTAAGCCAATAATAAGTGGTATATATATATATATATATGCAGCCACCAATCAGCAGCTAGTTCCCAGCTCCTGAGCCTACCTAGGCATGCTTTTCAACAAAGGATACAAAATGAACAAAGCACATTAAATATTAGAATTACATTGGAAAGTTATTTAAAATGACATGCTCTGCCTGAGTAATTAAAGAAAAAAAAATTGTGTTTGATACCACTTTAAGGATAAACCACAAATATATACAGATGCTGTAAAATTAGCTGTATTTCATTTTTGGACAAAAACAATATCATAAATAAAATGTTAAGTGGTGAAAAAGGTTCTAAATTAATTATTTATTCTTATTTAACATTTCAAAATTACCATACGCGCACACACATAAATATATATATATATATATATATATATATATATATATATATTATAAAAACATGTTTACATTTAAATACTGTTCTTTCATATGCCTGATAAATATGTTAGAGTTTAGTGTCCCTTTATTTACATGGCTATATTTACTAATTTGCTGATTGTATTTTATGTCTTTTTTTTATGTGCCAATGGAGTCTTTGGGTGTCATATGCAGATAAAAAATAAAGCAGAGTTGTTGCATACATTTCAAAACATTCACACAGAATGTTCCAAAGCAAAATAGGTTGGAAATCTCTGTTGTACAGTAAAACTGCTATTTTCATTATAATGTTTCAGACTATGTGATTTACATAGTTTCCATATTAAAGAAACCTCACTGAAAGCAATTCGTATAAACTCTAGGATATACAGCAATCAGTTTTCCTAAGAATGTATCCATTTTTTTAGAATATTGAATTCTTTTTCATCTTGTTAGAAAATACATTTTTAATGTTTTGTTTTTTTTCCTATTATTTTGTATAACCCATATGACAACACTTAGTCAGTGTTTTGGATTGTACAGCACCAGCAAATACATAAAATAATATGCCTGCAGAAAACTGACAAAGATAATATACATCAGCCTGCAGGCATCTCCTCTCTCTATAAAGTGCTATGAGGCAGAAGCCCCAGTAGCGTGTTTGAGGAGGACTATGGGAAAAACTAATGTCAAAATATAACAAAACCTGATTAGCTTTTCTTGTTCAGTGTGGAAACTTCTGTGTACAGGTTGTTTTTTTTTGTTTTGTTTTGTTTTTTTAATTCACATCTAGTTTCAATTGCTATAGTAACACCCATGTTGCCATACGGAACGTTCTTACTTCCAAACCTTTGGGGAATATATTAGAACAACACAAGCTGGGAGATTTATAGAACTAGATGGAAATTTGCAATGTGACTAGCCTTTTAAATGAAAGATTAATTTAATTTGTCTAGACCTGAAGCCTTTTGGCAATGTATTGTTTCCAAGCAACACTGTCATTAACAGTGTAGAATTATACAAAGTTATAGATTAAATTAGTTTTATATTTGTGACACCCCTTGCCTGGGTCTCCAGAAGTTATTGGATAGTGATAGTACTGTCAGGGCTAGATTACGAGTGGGGCACTAACTGTTGCGCCTGAGCGAAAAGGGGTTTAACGCGGCTCTTCGCACAATTGAAGTTAATGCTCATCAAGTTAGCGCAGCCTCAAAACTCTGGTTAACTGTTTCGCGAAACAAAAAGTAGCACAAAACACATCAAAAATACATTACAAAGTACAGTCACACTCATAACAACACCATCTAATAAAAAATATTACAAAAAAATATTGCACAAAAAAGTTGTAAGGGTTCAGAGGCAGGCAAAGGGATTTAACATAAAGATACATACACATACATGTCTAAATAATTTTTCTGTAGTTTTTCTTTATTTTTTATACACAACAAATTCTTTTAAAATAAATTTTATTAGAGGCATTAAAATAAAATAAACTAAAATAAAATTCTCTTGATACTGAAAACTATAGTTTATTTTAACCCTTTTTCGACATATATATTTTTAATCCGGTTCTTTTTCAATTTTCCCTCTTCTCCCACTTATAGTATATTGTAAAAATATTTCCTTTAAGTAGAAATTTAAATTGATGTAGAGAGAAATATACATAAATTATAAATGATAAATTTCCCGTTTCCAGTCACATCATAAATAATCCTCCAATTAAGTAGTCATTATTGAGACAATTAAGGAACCAATCTTTCAATCAACAGACTATTTAAGTCTGCACAGGGATGGACCCAGATCATCCTCTGACGAAGTGAGCACAGACGCTCATGAAACACGTAAGGTCACGTGACGCCCATTCGTGACATCATTTACGGGTCAGTCTGACCAGCTGCAAGGCACTTTCACTCGTAGCACTACCAACTACGAATCGTCAACCTACTAATCACATTCTTAAGATAAGTATCTATACTACCATTTTAAACTTCTAAACTATTTTAAAGCTTACATTTTAAAGCTTAGATTTTAGATTTTAATAGTTTCGTTTTTAACTATTTAAAATAAAAAATTAGTTTTATCGACCCTAGCTCTAGAGCAAACTGACAACCCTCATCCTACATACGCTCCTTGTAAAATATACACTGAGCTTTCAGGGGGTTTCAGACATATCTCTAAGATCGGTTGTTAAGGGTAAAACAGTTTTAAGCCTATTGTCATATAGGATTGGAGGTCTATTACTGGAAATAATAAACAGGACCGTTTTTCATACTCCCTAGAAATATATATTTCTTTTTCCCACATCATTTCTCCACATCAAACTTTATATGTGGATACATATGCTGACATCTGTTTCTGGAAGCGCTAATAATAGCCACCTGTCCAGTCTTTTTAAAAAATAACTCTCTCACTATGGTGAAAGTGAGAACCCTTTTGTTAGCAGCAGTCAGAGCCAGTTTAAAGCATATATTTTAGAGACATTTGTTGGCGCTATTCTACAACCACTCTCTTTGATTTTCTTTTTTCATCTCAGAATTAGCAGACTTTTAGTTTCTTCTTCTTTTTCAAAAAATATATATATAAAAAAACATAAAATATAAAGTATAAAATTAAACATAATTTCTTGGATAATACGTTATACAGAAAAATAATTATAAGAAATCAGAAATACAATCATTAAAAGAAATAAAAGATAACACAAACAAGGAAAAATAAAATGGAGAACTATTCAGTAAATCATACAAACAACAGTTATTCATTTGGAAATTATTTTGATATCAAAACAAAGAAGTAAACATGGTCACTAATTAGAGAAACACCAGAGCAAATGCCTTTTAACACAACAGTTAACCCAAAGACACTATTAAGGAGACTAGAAAAATTAAAAAAGACTAGAAGTCAGCAATTGGAATGACATCATAAGATTAGAAAACTATCAAAAATTAAATCTAATACCAAAAGGTCTAAAATTGACAAAAACACCTATATTTAATACAACAGATATCAAACTAATAACGGAATGGGAGCAGGCCATGGAAACATGCTCCAACACATTCATTAGCATATTCATTAAATATAGGGAACAGAATCTTGAAAAAATAGGAAGAGAAATTCTGGAAATCAGACAAGAATTACCATTCTATGAAGACGTGTATTACCAACAATTGGATAAAGACATTGCCAACAGGACAAATAAATTAGAACTAGATATTATCAGAAAGAAAAAGAAAAAACTAGAGAGGGATATAAATATAAGAAAATCAGAATTAGGTGAAAATGCACTAAATACAGAAGAGAAAACTGGCAAATAAGACAATGATCAGTCTAAAACATGAAGATTTTACAAAAGTAAAAATTTTCAATCTATCAAATAAAACGTTTACAGATAGAGAAGAAGATCTTTTGAGAAAAGGTCTCTCTTTAGCCCCAAGTAAAAAAACATATCCCTTTGCCTTGTTTGTAGATTGTAATAAATATATAAGAAAACTAACACTTCAACCTTCAACGTCATTTCCAAAAAAACAAAAGCGTTAATAATAAAAAAAGCGAAGATCAGATATCTGAAGGAAATACAAATACAAATCTAAATAAGGATCGACATAAGAAATTAACAAACAACATCACCTTAACACAAGGGGACCAACAAAAACTAGATACCATAGAAAGTCTAGAGACAGAAAACCCTATCAAAACAAATGACGAAAGAATTATAAAACATAGTTATTTTAAACCAATATCCACTTTTTATCCTATACACTCAAAGGGCCAGTATATTTCTTTATTCGAAGATTTAGTATTGAATGATCTATAATTAATGTGTAAACATTTCAAATTAGAGGAGAAAAATATAATGAACAAAGAAGAAAAAATATTATCGGATCTAAGTAAGAACCATAATTTAGTTTTTAGGGAGGCAGATAAAGGGGGTTCGATTGTTGTACAAAATAAAAGTGATTACATTAAAGAAGCTACTCGAATATTATCCGATCTAGACACATATGAAATATTAATGACAGACCCAACAAAGAATTTTACTGTAGAATACAACAAGCTAATTACTAAAGCTAAAACCAGATCTCTTTTAAACACAGATGAATACAATTTTTTTTCCTAAAGTGGTAACTTTTTACCATCTGCCAAAAATATACAAAGACAAAACAAATCCACCAGGGAGACCAATAATTTCTGGGATAAATTGTCTTACAAGCAATTTATCAGATTATGTAGATCATTATCTTCAACCTATAATTCCCTCTATAAAATCATATATTCAAGATACTTCACATCTCCTATCGCTATTAAAAAATATAGAAGGGGAAGAAGAGTTATTATTTAGTCACACTGGACGTCACAGCATTATATACATCAATACCACATTCAATGGGTATACTAGCTATAAAAGATGTTATAACTGCAGAAACTAATATTATAAGTGAACAGATAAACTTTATTGAAGAATCCATTAATTTTATCCTTACCAAGAACTATTTTGAATTTGAGGGCACCATAGACTTACAAAAATGTGGCACAATGATGGGCACAAAATTTGCCCCAAGTTTCCCAAATATCTACATGGGAAACTTTGAGCAACAATACATCTGGACAAATAATAACCACACACAGAACATAGTCATGTGGAAGAGATTCATAGACGACATAGTCATAATCTGGAAAGGAAGTGAAAAAAGCTTTGATGAATTCACGAATACCATAAATGAAAACAATCTAAATTTAATTCACAAAACTATGGAACAAGAACTAAATCAATTTTCTAGACATCTAGAAAATTGAAACCAAGATTTAGATGAAAGATACAGACACTAATGGATACCTGCATGCAAGAAGTAACCATCACAAAAATTGGAACAGGAACATCCCATATGGGCAATTCCAATGCATCTAACGGAACTTTGAACAAGTAGCAGAATTACTCAAAGACAAATTCTACAGTAGAAAATACGACAAAGGAACAGTGGACAAAGCCTATGAAAAGGTAAAAGAGCGGAATATAGAAGATTTACTAAACACATTTCAAACCACAAAACAACAACAAAAAAAGAATTCTAGTTTCAGCACTCAACCTTCAGAACATCAATTGCCAAGATTCATAACTACCTACAATAAAAAGTGCTAAATAAACATTGGCACATTTTATAAAAGATCCTTTTCTTAAAGAACACATATCCAAATTCACTAAAATTACATACAAGAAAAATATTAATTTTAAGAATATTTTGGCGCCTACAAAACTCAAAAAGAATCAACCACCAAAACAAAATACATGGCTAAATTCCCAAACTAAAGGCTTCTTCAAATGTAACAGGAAAAATTGCGTATGTTGTAAACATACCAGCAAAAACAAAGATGAGAATAAATGGATAACAGACATGGAATATAATTAATTTGAAATTGCAAGTCTTATGAATTGCAAGTCACAGTACGTGGTATATCAGCTCATTTGTAGCTGTAATAAGTCTTACATTGGAAGAACAAAGAGGACCCTAAAAATAGAGTATGGGAACATATCAGTAATATTGAAAGTGAAGAAAGAGAATATAGAATTGGTGCACACTTTGAGGAGTTTCATAACAAAAGAACATATGATTTTAAAATTAAAGCAATAGAACATATTCCACACACAGAAGGCACTAACAGGCTACTACAACTAAGAAAAAGAGAAACCTTCTGGATCTATAAGTTAAAAACCAGAAAACCATATGGCCTAAATACTGACGTGGATCTAGCAGCATTCCTCTAAACTTAGATATCCTTTATTTTTATTTTTTTCATTTTTCTGTATTTTTAATACACAACAAATTCTTTTAAAATAAATTTTATTAGAGGCATTAAAATAAAATAAAATTCTCTTTATACCGAAAACTATAGTTTATTTTAACCCTTTTTCGACATATATATTTTTAATCCGGTTCTTTTTCAATTTTCCCTCTTCTCCCCCTTATATTAATTGTAAAAATAATTCCTTTAAGTAAACATTTCAATTGATGTATAGAGAAAAATACATAAATTATAAATGATAAATTTCCCATTTCCAGTCACATCATAAATAATCCTCCAATTAAGTAGTCCTTATTGAGACAATTAAGGAACCAATCTTTTAATCAACAGACTATTTAAGTCTGCATAGGATGGACCCAGATCATCCTATGAGGAAGTGAGCACAGATGTTCACAAAACGCGTAAGGTCACGTGACGCTAATTCGTGACGTCACTTTTGGGTCAGTCCGACCAGCTGCACGGCAATTTCACTCGTAGCACTACCAACTACGAATCGTCAACCTACTAATCACATTTTTAAGCTAAGTATCTATACTACAATTTTAAACTTCTGAACTATTTTAAAGCTTAAATGTTAAAGCTTAGATTTTAATAGTTTCATTTTTAACTATTTAAACTGACAACACTCATCCTACATACGTTCCTTGTAAAATATACACTGAGCTTTCAGGGGGTTTCAGACATATCTCTAAAATTGGTTGTTAAGGGTAAAACAGTTTTAAACCTATTGTCATATAGGATTGGAGGTCTATTACTGGAAATAATAAACAGGACCGTTTAATATCATTAATCTATTAATGAAATTAATCTATTAATGTCTTTATGTGTGTATATATGTATTTACAGACATATATACACATATAAACACATAAATACAATTGTATACATATATAGATATATACTGTATATAAGTGCATTGGAGCCATTTGCAGTCAAGTAGATGAAAACATGTAAAAGCATATTTATGCAATATTCATATTTAATAAAGTGTTATACTGTGTATTTACTGTAAATATATCACATTCCAATGTTCTGCACATAGCAGAATATGTTCTATGTACTAATACCTATATATAATCATGTATATATATATATATATATACTGTATATAGGTATAACACACTCCCAAAAAGTAAATCCACCCTCCTGGGACATTAGCCTGGGTTCAAAAATGGAATGAATATAGAAGCAAACAAATGCACTCTCAGGTCTTCTTTGTAGTGAGTCAACAAAAATGTATTGATGTTTCGGGGTTCACACAGACCCCTGATAAAGGGGTCTGTATGAACCCCCGAAACGTCAATACATTTTGGTTGTTGACTCACTACAAAGAAGACCTGAGAGTGCATTTGGTTGCATCTATATATATATATAGGTATAAATATACAATCAGGTTTGCGCACAAGTAGGGTGTTATTGCGCACGCAATATACCGGTGCTATGCTCAGTTTTTTACATGCATCGGGTTAGAGTGCGAGTGATAACAGTTTATTTCAACTTGTAATATGATCGCAACTCAACACACACAAAAAGCGTACTTCTAGTGCAGTTAACGCTCGAGCGGGAGCGTTAAATAGCATGCCACTTGTAATCTGGCCCTCAATGGGGTAATAGAGATAAACCTATACAAGTTCTAACAAACAGTAATGCAATCACATTATTTAAGTTCTATTTTAATTAGTATACCACCCTGACTAGTTATTATTCTGTCTTCAAGAGCTTTTTAACAGTTCAACAATATATTGTCTTATGCATTAGTGCAGTCATCCGGGGCAGTTTCACATCTTGGTGGAGAGCCGGGCAGATCTGAGCAGGGAGTGGGCAGATCTAGGGTGTGGCTAGGAAGTGACTACTATAAGGACCAGGGAAGCAATGCAAAAGACACCAAACAGACAGTAGCAGTTCTATGGGGGTGCTATGCACCTCCGGGTGCAAGTGTAGCACCCCGTTGAGCTGAAAAAGGCTTCATATATTATGTGTGCTGTGGCTTCACTAACTTTGTTAATTAGTTAGCCCCTCATTAGCCTCACCCCAAATATTAAGTTTTAGAAAAACGCCAGTGCAGGCAGACCACCCAAACTGTGACAGTCCTGCAAAATGCTGGGTGTGTGGGACCTCTCTTTTGTCCTTAGAGGTAAGATTCAAACTGATTATGAATCAAACCAGCCAATTATTGGGTAGATCTGAAAGAAGCAAATGAGGAACCTTTATATGCCATTTGTGTGAAACATTTTATTTATACTGGCTCTAAAATAATTCAGTTAGTGCTTAAATTTTAAAGAGACAATTTAGTTAATACTAATCTTTACTGGCTAATAATGACAACTGCCTCTGCTTTACTGGCGGAGACATGTCTCTACAAGTAGGACAATGAAACATTGATTTATTCAGAACAGAAGATTTTGATACAACAAACATTTTTCAAATGGCCTCTTTATACAATAAAAAGAAGTTGACTGTAATGTCCCTTTAATGCATCATGTCCATATTTCAATGTGCTGTGAGCAGGGCTGCAGTGGAGAGAGATGACTGTGTATTAGTATAGATTTGTGTAAAACTTTAATTTGCTGAACTGTAATCTTTGTGACTGCTGAGTCAGTGCTGACTATGGTTGGGTTTAGACAGTAGTGGGTGATGAGTTGGGAGGGGCATCAATTAAATCTTCGAGCCAGGCTGTGAATCTCACTTGTCTCCAGGTTACATTGATAGAGACTTCAATCTCAGGCTCAGCCAGGATAAAATGCTGTGGCTCTTGTGAAACCATTAGTTTGCATTGTCAGACACTTTCCTCTTTATCATAATGAGCAAATTTACCTCTCCAACCTGTAAGCATGCCTGTAACTCACTGGTCACCTTAGTGGAAAGAACAGTTTAGTATTCTCCATAAAACATGATGGAGGTAAATCATAAGGAGGAATCGCAAGCTCAGCACCTTTATTACAGATTTAACAGAGAAAACGATTTCATTTTGATAAATGTATTCCATTTGATTTTGTCTACCAATAATTATTTATCTTATATGTCTCCTAAAAATAAAGACATTTTAATATTAAAGGGACTGTCTAGGCCAAAATAAACTTTCATGATTCAGATAGAGCATGTAATTTTAAACAATTTTCTAATTTACTTTTATCACCAATTTTGCTTTGTTCTCTTGGTATTCTTAGTTGAAAGCTTAACCTAGGAGGTTCATATGCTAATTTCTTAGACCTTGAAGACCACCTCTTTTCAGAATGCATTTTAACAGTTTTTCACCACTAGAGGGTGTTAGTTCACGTATTTCATATAGATAACACTGTGCTTGTGCATGTGAAGTTATCTGGAAGCAGGCACTGATTGGCTAGACTGCAAGTCTGTCAAAAGAACTGAAATAAAGGGGCAGTTTGCAAAGGCTTAGATACAAGATAATCAGAGAGGTTAAAAGTATATTATCATAACTGTGTTGGTTATGCAAAACTGGGGAATGGGTAATAAAGGGATTATCTATCTTTTAAAACAATAAAAATTCTGGTGTAGACTGTCCCTTTAATCAGACAATAATTAAGGAGTATTTCAATACATGTATCCCATTGACCATATCACCAATTATTATATTTCTAACAAAACAAGTGGATTTCTATGTTTTCAATTGTTTTGACATAATGTATTTTAAAACTTGACCTATTTAACTAATCACATAGCGGTGATGTGATAATGTAATTGCTGGACTGACTCTTACTTTAAAAATATATTATTTTTATCCTCTGGTTCTTGAGGGCATTGCTTTTAGTACATAGTCGTCTGCACAAAGACAAAATTCATTATGAAGTTTGCTTTGCTTCCAATGTTTACTGTTTTTTTCATTTAGGATTTATAGTAGAAATATAACTCTGTCCTCCCTATATATGTTGAAAGTTTTTACTCCTAATTGTATTGCTTATCGACAATGTCACCCACATAAAACAAAGCCATTTCCTCTGAGATTTTTATAGAAATATTTAGTTACGCTCATAAAAATTGTTTCATGTAATTTAGCTCTGAAAATTGTGGCTCTTCTAATTCTCAGAACTGGAAATGCACAATGCATCCTTTTCAAGGCTAACCCTGCTACATGTATTATTGGTGTTAACAGATGAGAACGGCAAATTAATGCACTTTATACTAGCAATATGATAGTGGCCAGGCGATCTTTAACACAGGGCAAAATAGGCAGTTGACCAGGGCCCAATCTTTGTTGTGGGGCCCAAGAGTCCTAAAAAAAAAAAGTAATTTTTTTTTTGTTCATGCCAGACTGCTGATGTAATTTGACATTGGGGGCACACACAGTCAGTCCTAATACTGTCACAGCTGGAGCAGCAGGCAAGTGAGGATTTGAACATCTGTGCTGCTGCAGACACTGCTCTCTTCAGTCTTGAGGCCATGTGACTTGTCTCACACTGTATACTTGCAGCCTTGGACAGACAGCATCCAGCCTGCTTGCCCCCTTAGCCCTTCTCTTTCTGCTGTGGCCCTCAGATCAACTAACTGAAGTTTTTTAGGGGCTTTGTAGAAAGGTGTCAGTAGGAAAAATAAGTGAGTGCATACACATACCTCCCCCATGCAGCATCGTCTAGTGCAGGGTGAGAGGAAACTTGTTCCTAGTGACATGTGCTGCTGTGGCTTATGTAAAGTGTGTAAAGTGTGATGCTGATACTTCACACATTAAGGTAAGGTTTATATTTATAGATTATTTTCTCTCTGTCTCAGATTTTACAGATTCCCATAGTAGTTCTGCTGTTCCATTCAGTAAACTTATATTTGTCTGCACCTCAATGCTTCCTCCTCTGTCTTAACCTTGCTTTGCTCCAGTTGGCTGCCCTAAATCTCTTTAACTAGCCCTAAATCTCTTTAACCAGCTAACCTCACACCAGAATCACATTCAAAAGCATTGGCTTGGTTGATTAGATGATCCATAGCTGATCTTGTTCTCCCCAAATGTCAGGATTCCCCCTTACAGGTCAGACACACCTCAGTATACTGCACAGTGCACACATTTTTAATATTGGCCCCAGTACAGATTACTAGAGCCTTTTCCACTTTCATTGGAAATAAAAAACACCCCATCTAAATTAATTCTGTGAGATCCCATTTAGTTGTCGTTTATTTAACGTGTGCTGTTTGTTATGCCAAGTGTGGTTATATGGTTATGTATGAGTGTGTGTAAGAGTTAATGTGTGTGCATGTAGTATTTGTATATGTACATGTATTTGATTATATAGAGTGTGTACATAAATCTGTGTGTGCTATGTAGTGTGTTTGTGTCTACATGTATATGTGTATGCTCTGTAGTGTGTGTACATGTATATGTGTATGCTCTGTAGTGTGTGTTTGTGTGTACATGTATATGTGTATGCTCTGTTGTCTGTGTTTGTGCGTACATGTATATGTGTATGCTCTGTAGTGTGTGTTTGTGTGTACATGTATATGTGTATGCTCTGGAGAGTGTGTGTTTGTGTACCTGTATATGTGTATGCTCTGGAGAGTGTGTGTTTGTGTGTACATGTATATGCTTTGGAGAGTCTGTATTTGTGTGTACATGTGTATGTTCTGTAGTGTGTGTTTGTGTGTACATGTGTATGCTCTTGAGAGTGTGTGGGGGCTAGTTATCAAGCCGTCTACTTTTCTGGCTTCGCCGGCCCAATACGTCCGCCTAAGCTCGCCTACCTTCGCCGCCGCGGACCTTGAATACGTTCGCCTAAGTTATCAAATAAAGCTGTCAAAAAGCCGCGGGGCGATGAGCAGCGGACTGTGACAGTTATCACTCATCCGATCTCGCTGCCCTTCGGCTTTTTCCCAGCTTTATTGCTAGCCTGTCACTAAGCACTCACACTAAACTACACTGTTCTACCCCCTATACCGGCGCCCCCGGAGCCCCCCGCAACTCAATAAAGTTACTAACCCCTAAACCGCCGCTCCTAGACCCCGCCGCAAGTCTTATAAATGTATTAACCCCTAAACCGCCGCTCCTAGACCCCGCCGCAAGTCTTATAAATGTATTAACCCCTAAACCGCCGCTCCCGGACACCGCTGCCACCTACATTATACCTAGTAACCCCTATCCTGCCCCCCCTATACCGTCGCCCTCTATTATAAAATTATTAACCCCTATCCTGCTGATCCCGCACCTCTCCGCAACTAAATAAATAGTTTAACCCCTAAACCGCCGCTCCATGAACCCGCCGCAACCTATAATAAATTTATTAACCCCTATCCTGCCCCCCACTACGCCCCCGCCACTGTAATAAAATGATTAACCCCTAAACCTAAGTCTAACCCTAACGCCCCCCTAACTTAAATATTAATTAAATACATCTAAATAAATTAACTCTTATTAACTAAATGAATCCTATTTAAAACTAAATACTTACTTATAAAATAAACCCTAATATAGCTACAATATAAATAATAATTATATTCTAGCTATCTTAGGATTTATTTTTATTTTACAGGTACCTTTCAATTTATTTTAACCATGTACAATAACTATTAAATAGTTATTAACTATTTAATAGCTTACCTAGCTAAAATAAAGAGAAATGTACCTGTGAAATAAATCCTAACCTAAGTTACAATTACACCTAACACTACACTATACTTTAATAAATTATTCCTATTTAAAACTAAATACTTACCTGTAAAATAAACCCTAAGATAGCTACAATATAATTAATAATTATATTATAGCTATCTTAAGATTTATATTTATTTTACAGGTAACTTTGTATTTATTTTAGCTAGTTAGAATAGTTATTAAATAGTTATTAACTATTTAATAACTACCTAGCTAAAAGAAATACAAAATTACCTGTAAAATAAATCCTAACCTAAGTTACAATTAAACCTAATACTACACTATCATTAAATTAACTAAATAAACTACCTACAAATAACTACAATGAAATACAATTACATAAACTAACTAAAGTACAAAAAATAAAAAAAGCTAAGTTACAAAAAATAAAAAATTAAGTTACAAACATGTTCAAAATATTACAACAATTTTAAGCTACTTACACCTAATCTAAGCCCCCTAATAAAATAACAAACCCCCCCAAAATAAAAAAAATCCCTACCCTATTCTAAATTACATAAATTTCAAAGCTCTTTTACCTTACCAGCCCTTAAAAGGGCCATTTGTGGGGGCATGCCCCAAAAAGTTCAGCTCTTTTGCCTGTAAAAGAAAAATACAACCCCCCCCCAACATTAAAACCCACCACCCACATACCCCTAATCTAACCCAAACCCCCCTTACAAAAACCTAACACTAATCCCCTGAAGATCATCCTACCTTTAGTCGTCTTCACTCAGCCGAGCCACCGATGGAACTGAAGAGGACATCCGGAGCGGAAGAAGTTAATCCTCCAAGCGGCCCTGAAGAAATCTTCCATCCGATGAAGTCATCATCCAGGCGGCGCTGAAGAAGTCTTCGATCCGGCCGATGTCATCTTCTAAGAGGCGCTGAAGAGGTCTTCTATCCGGGCGAAGTCATCTTCCAAGCCGGGTCTTGAATCTTCCTTCCGCCGACGCGGAACCACCTTCTTCACCGACGGACTACGACGAATGACGGCTCCTTTAAGGGACGTCATCCAAGATGGCGTCCCCTCAATTCCGATTGGCTGATAGGATTCTATCAGCCAATCGGAATTAAGGTAGGAAAATCTGATTGGCTGATGGAATCAGCCAATCAGATTCAAGTTCAATCCGATTGGCTGATCCAATCAGCCAATCAGATTGAGCTCGCATTCTATTGGCTGATCGGAACAGCCAATAGAATGCGAGCTCAATCTGATTGGCTGATTCCATCAGCCAATCAGATTTTTCCTACCTTAATTCCGATTGGCTGATAGAATCCTATCAGCCAATCGGAATTGAGGGGACGCCATCTTGGATGACGTCCCTTAAAGGAGCCGTCATTCGTCGTAGTCCGTCGGTGAAGAAGGTGGTTCCGCGTCGGCGGAAGGAAGATTCAAGACCCGGCTTGGAAGATGACTTCGCCCGGATAGAAGACCTCTTCAGCGCCTCTTTGAAGATGACATCGGCCGGATCGAAGACTTCTTCAGCGCCGCCTGGATGATGACTTCATCGGATGGAAGATTTCTTCAGCGCCGCTTGGAGGATTAACTTCTTCCGCTCCGGATGTCCTCTTCAGTTCCATCGGTGGCTCGGCTGAGTGAAGACGACTCAAGGTAGGATGATCTTCAGGGGATTAGTGTTAGGTTTTTGTAAGGGGGTTTGGGTTAGATTAGGGGTATGTGGGTGGTGGGTTTTAATGTTGGGGGGGGGGTTGTATTTTTCTTTTACAGGCAAAAGAGCTGAACTTTTTGGGGCATGCCCCCACAAATGGCCCTTTTAAGGGCTGGTAAGGTAAAAGAGCTTTGAAATTTATGTAATTTAGAATAGGGTAGGGATTTTTTTTATTTTGGGGGGGTTTGTTATTTTATTAGGGGGCTTAGATTAGGTGTAAGTAGCTTAAAATTGTTGTAATATTTTGAACATGTTTGTAACTTAATTTTTTATTTTTTGTAACTTAGCTTTTTTTATTTTTTGTACTTTAGTTAGTTTATGTAATTGTATTTCATTGTAGTTATTTGTAGGTAGTTTATTTAATTAATTTAATGATAGTGTAGTATTAGGTTTAATTGTAACTTAAGTTAGGATTCATTTTACAGGTAATTTTGTATTTCTTTTAGCTAGGTAGTTATTAAATAGTTAATAACTATTTAATAACTATTCTAACTAGCTAAAATAAATACAAAGTTACCTGTAAACTAAATATAAATCCTAAGATAGCTATAATATAAGTATTAATTACATTGTAGCTATCTTAGGGTTTATTTTACAGGTAGGTATTTATTTTTAAATAGGAATAATTTATTAAAGTATAGTGTATTGTTAGGTGTAATTGTAACTTAGGTTAGGATTTATTTCACAGGTACATTTCTCTTTATTTTAGCTAGGTAAGCTATTAAATAGTTAATAACTATTTAATAGCTATTGTACATGGTTAAAATAAATTGAAAGGTACCTGTAAAATAAAAATAAATCCTAAGATAGCTAGAATATAATTATTATTTATATTGTAGCTATATTAGGGTTTATTTTAAAGGTAAGTATTTAGTTTTAAATAGGATTCATTTAGTTAATAAGAGTTAATTTATTTAGATGTATTTAATTAATATTTAAGTTAGGGGGCGTTAGGGTTAGGGTTAGACTTAGGTTTAGGGGTTAATAATTTTATTACAGTGGCGGCGGCGTAGTGGGGGGCAGGATAGGGGTTAATAAATTTATTATAGGTGGCGACGGTGTAGGGGGGGCAGATTAGGGGTTAATACATTTAATATAGGTTGCGGCGGGTTCAGGGAGCGGCGGGTTAGGGGTTAATACATTTATTATAGTTGCGGTGGGCTCCGGGAGCGGCGGTTTAGGGGGTAATAACTTTATTTATTTGCGGCGGTGTAGGGGGGGTCAGATTAGTGGTGTTTAGACTCGGGGTACATGTTAGGGTGTTAGGTGTAGACAGCTCCCATAGAAATCAATGGGATGTCTGTCAGCAGCGAACTTGTACTTTCGCTATGGTCAGACTCCCATTGATTCCTATGGGATCCGCCGCCTCCAGGCTGGCGCTTTGAAAACCAGGTACGCTGGGCCGTAAAAGTGCCGAGCGTACCTGCTAGTTTTTTGATAGCTAGCAAAAGTAGTGAGAATGTGCCGCACTTGTGTGCGGAACATCTGGAGTGACGTAAGAATCGATCTGTGTCGGACTGAGTCCGGCGGATCGAAGCTTACGTCACAAAATTCTACTTTTGCCGGTCTCGAGCCTTTGATAACTAAGGCGTATCAGCCTCGCCACAAATACGCTGCGGAATACGCAGCGTATTTGAGGTTGACGGCTTGATAACTACCCCCCTGTGTGTTTGTTTGTACATGTACATGTGTATGCTCTGTATATGTTTATGCTCTGGAGAGTGTGTGTTTGTGTGTACATGTATATGTTTATGCTCTGGAGAGTGTGTGTGTGTGTACATGTATATGTTTATGCTCTGGAGAGTGTGTGTTTGTGTGTACATGTATATGTGTATGTGTATGCTCTGGAGAGTGTGTGTGTGTACATGTATATGTGTATGTTCTGGAGTTTGTGTGTGTTTGTGTGTACATGTATATGTGTATGCTCTGGAAAGTGTGTGTGTGTACATGTATATGTGTATGCTCTGGGGTTTGTGTTTTTTGTGTGTACATGTATATGTGTATGCTCTGGAGAGTGTGTGTTTGTATGTACATGTGTATGTGTATGCTCTGGAGTGTGTGTTTGTGTGTACATGTATATGTGTATGCTCTGGAGAGTGTGTGTTTGTGTGTACATGTATATGTGTATGCTCTGGAGAGTGTGTGTTTGTGTGTACATGTATATGTGTATGCTCTGGAGAGTGTGTGTTTGTGTGTACATGTATATGCTCAGGAGAGTGTGTGTTTGTGTGTACATGTGTATGTGTATGCTGTGTGTTTGTGTGTACATGTATATGTGTGTGTGCTCTGGAGAGTGTGTGTTTGTGTGTACATGTATATGTGTATGCTCTGGAGTGTGTGTGTTTGTGTGTACATGTGTATGTGTATGCTCTGGAGTGTGTGTGTTTGTGTGTACATGTATATGTGTATGCTCTGGAAAGTGTGTGTGTGTACATGTATATGTGTATGCTCTGGGGTTTGTGTGTGTTTGTGTGTACATGTGTATGTGTATGCTGTGTGTTTGTGTGTACATGTATATGTGTGTGTGCTCTGGAGAGTGTGTGTTTGTGTGTACATGTATATGTGTATGCTCTGGAGTGTGTGTGTTTGTGTGTACATGTGTATGTGTATGCTCTGGAGTGTGTGTGTTTGTGTGTACATGTATATGTTTATGCTCTGGAGTATGTGTGTGTGTTTGTGTGTACATGTGTATGTGTATGCTCTGGAGTGTGTGTGTTTGTGTGTACATGTATATGTTTATGCTCTGGAGAGTGTGTGTTTGTGTGTACATGTATATGTTTATGCTCTGGAGAGTGTGTGTTTGTGTGTACATGTATATGTGTATGCTCTGGAGAGTGCGTGTGTGTGTACATGTATATGTTTATGCTCTGGAGAGTGTGTGTTTGTGTGTACATGTATATGTTTATGCTCTGGAGAGTGTGTGTTTGTGTGTACATGTATATGTGTATGCTCTGGAGAGTGTGTGTGTGTACATGTATATGTGTATGCTCTGGGGTTTGTGTGTGTTTGTGTGTACATGTATATGTGTATGCTCTGGAAAGTGTGTGTGTGTACATGTATATGTGTATGCTCTGGGGTTTGTGTGTGTTTGTGTGTACATGTATATGTGTATGCTCTGGAGAGTGTGTGTTTGTGTGTACATGTGTATGTGTATGCTCTGGAGTGTGTGTTTGTGTGCACATGTATATGTGTATGCTCTGGAGAGTGTGTGTTTGTGTGTACATGTATATGTGTATGCTCTGGAGAGTGTGTGTTTGTGTGTACATGTATATGTGTATGCTCTGGAGAGTGTGTGTTTGTGTGTACATGTATATGCTCAGGAGAGTGTGTGTTTGTGTGTACATGTGTATGTGTATGCTGTGTGTTTGTGTGTACATGTATATGTGTGTGTGCTCTGGAGAGTGTGTGTTTGTGTGTACATGTATATTTGTATGCTCTGGAGTGTGTGTGTTTGTGTGTACATGTGTATCTGTATGCTCTGGAGTGTGTGTGTTTGTGTGTACATGTATATGTTTATGCTCTGGAGTATGTGCGTGTGTTTGTGTGTACATGTGTATGTGTATGCTCTGGAGAGTGTGTGTTTGTGTGTACATGTATATGTTTATGCTCTGGAGAGTGTGTGTTTGTGTGTACTTGTATATGTGTATGCTCTGGAGAGTGTGTGTTTGTGTGTACATGTATATGTTTATGCTCTGGAGTGTGTGTGTTTGTGTGTACATGTGTATGTGTATGCTCTGGAGAGTGTGTGTTTTTGTGTACATGTATATGTTTTCGCTCTGGAAAGTGTGTGTTTGTGTGTACATGTGTATGTGTATGCTGTGTGTTTGTGTGTACATGTATATGCTCAGGAGAGTGTGTGTTTGTGTGTACATGTGTATGTGTATGCTGTGTGTTTGTGTGTACATGTATATGTGTGTGTGCTCTGGAGTGTGTGTGTTTGTGTGTACATGTATATGTGTATGCTCTGGAGTGTGTGTGTTTGTGTGTACATGTGTATGTGTATGCTCTGGAGTGTGTGTGTTTGTGTGTACATGTATATGTTTATGCTCTGGAGAGTGTGTGTTTGTGTGTACATGTATATGTTTATGCTCTGGAGAGTGTGTGTTTGTGTGTACTTGTATATGTGTATGCTCTGGAGAGTGTGTGTTTGTGTGTACATGTATATGTTTATGCTCTGGAGTGTGTGTGTTTGTGCGTACATGTGTATGTGTATGCTCTGGAGAGTGTGTGTTTGTGTGTACATGTATATGTTTTCGCTCTGGAGAGTGTGTGTTTGTGTGTACATGTACATGTGTATGCTCTGGAGTGTGTGTGTTTGTGTGTACATGTATATGTGTATGCTCTGGAGTGTGTGTGTTTGTGTGTACATGTATATGTGTATGCTCTGGAGAGTGTGTGTTTGTGTGTACATGTATATGTGTATGCTCTGGAGAGTGTGTGTTTGTGTGTGCATGTATTTGTGTATGCTCTGGAGAGTGTGTGTTTGTGTGTACATGTATATGTGTATGCTCTGGAGAGTGTGTGTTTGTGTGTACATGTATATGTGTATGCTCTGGAGAGTGTGTGTTTGTGTGTACATGTATATGTGTATGCTCTGGAGAGTGTGTGTTTGTGTGTACATGTATATGTTTATGCTCTGGAGAGTGTGTGTTTGTGTGTACATGTATATGGGTATGCTCTGGAGAGTGTGTGTTTGTGTGTATACGTGTATGCTCTGGATGATCCACTGCTGGGCTAATTATTTAAAAAAAAATATAAAATAAATTGATTTATTTGTTTTTTGGGATGTTGGGGTGGAGAGCAAAATTGCATGATGAGGTTTGGGGGCAAGAAAATGCTTGCCCAGGGTCCAGTCAATATTAAAGACGGCCCTGATAGTGGCTAGCATTGTTGTCTACAGATTTAAGTCCAGATTGGCCCCTACAAATAAGCCAAATTATTGGTGGAGGCTACTGAAAATCAATTCCATAATATGTTATTTTGTTTTAAAAATGTTCAGTCTTGGCTAATATGTTATTCTATAGCAGGATACCAGATTTGTCTAATAATTAAAAGGCGTTTCCTGTCTCTTTAAGAGTTCCTACTCTATCAGATTTAAAGTGAATTAAAGGTAAACTGAATATGCTGCTATGTTAACAATTTTAAAGGAAAATTCATATATTTTACTCTTTGGAACATGACTTGTGTTGCTTATTTAAATAGGCAAATTACTATAATAAAATGTTCTAATTTGTTTTTATTAGGCCAATGTTCTTTAATACAGAAATTGATTAAAGCACAGTCAACACCAGAATTTTTGTTGTTTTGAAAGATAGATAATCCCTTTATTACCCATTTACGAGTTTTGCATAACCAACACTGTTATATTAATATACTTTTTACCTCTGTGATTAACTTGTATCTAAGCATCTTATGACAGCCCCCTGATCACATGACATTTTATTTATTATCTATTGACTTTCATTTTAGCCAATTAGTGCAGTGTCTGCCACAATCCACGGGCGTGATCACAATGTTATCTATATGGTTTACATGAACTAGCTCTCCCCTGTTGTGAAAAGCAAATAAAAAAGCATGTGATAAGAGGCGGCCTTTAAGTGCTTAGAAATTATCATATGAGTCTTCCTAGGTTTAGCTTTCAACTAAGAATACCAAAAGAACAAAGCAAAATTGTGATAAAAATAAACTGGAAAGTTGTTTAAAATTACATGTCGTATTTGAAACATGAAAGGTTTTTTTGGACTTGACTGTCTCTTTAAACACATAGTCAAGCTTTTGTAATAGGTGATCTGCTGAGCTCGTTGTGAGTAGCTATGTATTTATGCCATTTCTCATTGGCTACCTGGCAATTCCTCCATAGTAGTGCCAATGCAGTGTGGCTCCTGAGAGGAAGACAAGTTTTAGGGGGATATTTATTAAAGGTCTGGTGGACCTGATCCGACAGTGCAGATCAGGTCCGCCAGACCTCGCTGAATGCGGAGAGCAATATGCTCTCCGTATTCAGCATTGCACCAGCAGCTCTTGTGAGCTGCTGGTGCAACCCCGCATCCACCAGCAGGGAGGTGTCAATCAACCCGATCGTACTCAATCAAGTTGATTTTCAGTGATGTGTGTCCGCCTGCTCAGGACATGGTAAAGCTTGATAAATGGGCCCCTAACCTCTTTTGCTGGTGATAAACACGAAGTTACCAAGTGACAAAATGGATTAAATGCTTTAAGATCTAAATGGAATCAACTTTAACTAAACATCCAAAACACCCTCTTAAAACCCATCAATAATTAAATAACATATGGACACACAAAACTGGAGAAAGACCGACCGGTGGGTCACATTTATTAAAGATGACAAACACGGCTGAACTTCACTAAAGAAATTGGTGGCGGTATAAGAGTTCAAATATTAACCCTTACTGGATAGTCAGCAGCCCAGGCATACAGAAATGGATGGAGCCTGGCTACCATGCCCTACGGACAAGGTTGTTTTTGTAATTTATAGATTATTCGACATCACATCAGGAGGAGCACCTCCAGGCCCGAACCTGGAGGCATCGTCCCTCCCTCATTTACGGCCATCACTCCTTCAACTCCTAAGCAATGACCAACCACCAGTTAGGGCACTTGTTACCACGACATTCCATCCCACTAGGGCCCCTGGATCATTTAGACTAGCAGCATGTTAAAATCGAGGTGAGCATAACTAAGGTCCCGGACTTACCAAAGACTGGGATGACTAGCTCTGTCCCTGCCGAGGAAACAAAAGCAACCTCAAGGGAGCCATTAAAGTACTGCCGCCTCCTTACCAGGGAGGGAGGGAAAAATGTTTCTTGAATCCTCAGGAAGCAGAAAAAGGGCTTGTCCTTAGAGTGCTCTCTCTATGTAAGTTGAGCTCAAATTCCTCCCTGCTACTCGCAACTTCATTGCCCTTACACTCCCCATGTCAGAAGCGAAAACATTAACCCTTATGTATGTTAATCCCGTTTATATTACATTACTGTAATAATAAAAGTCTTTTGTGCATTAGAGCATTTTAGTAATGTATTTGCATGCCCGTTTAAATACTGTTTCAAGCTATTCTTCTGGTTGCCTCTTGTTTTCACAACATTAACCTGGCACTAAGCTATGTTTTCAATAGGAGAATGCTAAAGGGGTATATTGAGAGTCCTGGAAGAATGCATTCATGTATGAATTTCATTGTTTTACTTTTGTTATGATGGAGAAATAGTTGGCTGTATAATTCACTCATATGTTTACAATACGCATTTTTTCTTTGCTTTAATGCATAACCTGTTTACATTCACAGAGAACATCATCAGTTTGCTATGCAATGCACAGCATAACTCTTCTGACACAATTCGTTAAAGGTACATTCCAGCCAAAGTTGAAATCGATGCATTTCAGTTTTGAATAGAAGCATTTTTGAAATATACAAGTATTAGCTATAGCTGTTTCAAAGGAGTATGTAAGTATGCACCGTGCATCAGCATTTAAAACATAGCACTTGCTTAGTGAGCTTAAAGTGCTTGTAACATCTGGTAATGACTCAATGTGTTAATTGCTGACATGATACAAGCCCCACTAGTGCTCTGAGCAGCAGCAGTATTTAAAATGCTGGTGCACTGACAATATCTAGCTATGCTTCACATGCACGTGCAAAGAAAAATGTTAAGACTAAATTAACAATAACTTTTACTAGAAGCATTTTTGCCAATACATGTATATTGCAAATATGTTTCTATTCAAAAACGTAATGTATCTATGTGCATTTCATTTTTGACCGGAATGTCCCTTTAATCAATAGTTATAGCAGGCAAATAACTAATTTGGTAAGGCAAAAATACAAGAGACAATAATGTTTTTTTTTTTTTTTTTTTAAACAAGCTTCTACAAAAACTCCTGGACACTTAACTGACTAGGATTAAACTAAATACTGGATACTTGCATACAAATACATTAATTAATGGGATTGGTGCATGTATACATGTTTTTTATTTTGTGTATATTTTATGATCATATAGATTTTTTGGACAAACCAGAACAACATAATTACATACATAAATTCTATTGTGTTTATGTAATATAATGTCAGTGTCTTGGAGGATTAATATCCTGCAGAAAATTATATTTCCCCATCCTGTATTCTGCAGAGCTTCCTGCAGACACAAATCATGAACAAAATGTAAGTGTACAAAAGAATTTGTAGGAATATTCTAAATGCCTTGGAGCTGCACACTTGAAAATATCAATTGTATTATTTCATAAGTACTCACAATTATACAGTCTTGTTTTATTGACAAAATAGTGAGTTGGTCTTTCTATAAAAAGTATTAATAGTATCATACTAATGACAAGGATTATTTTAAAGAAAAAAAACCTCAAACGGGGTAAAACAAAATGTCACTTGCATTTGTGAATCCTTAATTCATTTTTAACCCCATAATTTGTTTGTAAATATAAAATAAAATGTTTTTTTTTCATTAATGCTACAATTAAAGGGCCAGTATAGTGATAAACTTACATGCACTAATTTGTTAGAGCATTCAATTTTATTATTAGCGATGTTGCAAATGTATGTGTTTAACCACTGCAAAGGACATAGAGGACATTTTAGGACCAGCAGAGCTCTGCTGATTATAAGTGGTTAAACACATAGATTTACAGCATCGCTAGTCAAAAAATTACATAATCTGGGATATTTGAGGCAGCATTCCTCCCAGCATTCCAGTCCAGGAACAAAAGGTTTAGATTGAGTTAATGTTGCAAGTGTTAATTGTTAAGAGTCATGATATGCAGGGGGGGGGGGGGGTATGGGGTGCAGTAAGGCAAGGACGGGCATGTTAAGGATGTGGTTAGGATGATCAGGGGGTGTGGCTAGGCTAGTCACTTACAGAAACCATAACCATTATAAAAAAAAAAGAGAGCCAACTGGCAACAGATCCCAAACCATGCAGCAGGCAGAGCTCAGTAGGGTATATTTACTAACACTCTCTCCAAACTCTCTAAGCTTTGTAGTCTCCTTTGTCTAACCAAATCCTGTGCTGTTTTATTGAGCTTATTCAGTAAAGAATTGAGAGGTAAGTGAGTGGGCTTTATAGAATAACATAAGAGTTTGGTGATATTAGTGAGACTTTAAGGTACAGTCTAGTCAAAATTAAACTTTCATTATTCAGATAGGACTTGTAATTTTAATAAACTTTTAAATTTACTTTTATAATCAAATTTGCTTTGTTCTCTTGGCATTCTTAGTTGAAACTAAACCTAGGTAGGTTCATATGCTAATTTCTAAACACTTGAAGGATGAATCTTATCACATGCTTTTTTAATTGCTTTTCACAACAAGAAACTGATAGTTCCTGTGGGCCATAAAGATAACATTGTGTTCACGCCCAGGAAGTTATTTAAGAGTTAGCACAACACAGTAATAACCGCAAGTCAATATATAATAAAAACAAAGTCATATGATCAGGGGGCTATCAGAAGATTCTTAGATACACGGTAATCACAGAGTAAAAAGTAGATTAATATAACTGTTTTGGTTGCGCAAAACTGGGGAATGGGTAATAAAGGGATTATCTATCTTTAAAAACAATAAAAATTCTATTGTAGACTGTCCCTTTAAAGAAACTTGAAACCCAATAGTTTTCTATCATGATTCAGATAGATCATACCATTTTAAACAACTTTCTAATGTACTTCTATTATCAATTTATCTTTGCTGTCTCGGCATTCCCTGTAGAAGGAGCAGCAATGCACTATTGTGAGCTAGCTGAACACATCAAGTAAGCAAATTACAAGAGGCATATAGGTGCAGCCATCAATTAGCAGCTAGCTCCCAGTAATCTATACTTAACAGGATCATAGTCCAATATACAGGGGCGCCAGAGAAAGGTCCAATGACAAAAGTGATCACACTGTAGCGCACTAAAATTAAAGCACACTGGGAATCATTACAAATTATGCAAAAAAGTCTGCACCGAACAAAGGCAATTAGCTGCTCCTTCCGATTACACCAGGTAAAATGTCTGTAATGGATCCTCTTTTGTTCTGAAAAGACGAAAACACAGAAGGGGCGCTTCCTACTGCAGATAAATTGGTGACCAAATGATGACACAAACACTCTAGTGATAT
The DNA here is from genome assembly GCF_027579735.1 of Bombina bombina. Classification (NCBI taxonomy): domain Eukaryota; kingdom Metazoa; phylum Chordata; class Amphibia; order Anura; family Bombinatoridae; genus Bombina; species Bombina bombina. The sequence goes on along the minus strand of NC_069504.1, from coordinate 924,051,233 downwards.
TAGTACTCACAAACACAGCAGCACTCGTCGTGCTATTGGGCGCAGGCTGAAGATTTATTAGCACTCCAGCTCACTGTTGTGGATATCATCCAAACTGACCAGTTAGGGCACAAAGTGTTTCCACACTGTCTTGAGTTGCAACCTCCAAACTGGGTATGAAAAATAACACACAACGCACACTTCCTAGTGCAGATCAATCAAGCACCATAGAAGCTTAGAGGTTTGTGAAAGTTTTATACTCACAAGCATTGTAGCACTTTGTTGTGCTAATAGACACAGACTGGAGTCTCACAGCGCTCCAGCTCTCTGTCACGGCTCAGATGTGGAATTTAAACCGGAATTCACCCAATTCAATATCGGCTCAAACTTGTGGAAAGAAAGTGGAGAGTGGTGGAGGAATACTTTGTGTAGTCACACAAAATATCCAGTAGATAAAAACTTATGAAATGGTCTGTGGACCGAGAAACGCGTAGCAATTATATACATATGCACTTTTGAGTGCTTCAATGTTTTTATGTTTTATATTAAATTGTGATTTTTTTACTATTACTTTGTATCCTTTTTTGTTTTTATCTACTGGATATTTTGTGTGACTACACAAAGTATTATTCCTCCACCACCCTCCGTATTCTTTCCACAAGTTCGAGACGATATTGAATTAGGTTAATTCCGGTTAAAAATTCCACATCTGAGCCGTGACAGCGAGCTGGAGCGCTGTGAGACTTTAGTCTAAGTCTATTAGCACAACAGAGTGCTGCAACGCTTGTGAGTATAAAACTTTCACAAACCACTAAGCTTTTATGGTGCTTGATTGATCTGCACTTGGAAGTGTGTGTTGTGTGTTCTTTTTCATACCCAGTTTGGAGGTTGCAACTCAAGACGGTGTGGAAACACTTTTTGCCCTAACAGGTCAGTTTGGATGATATCCACAACAGTGAGCTGGAACGCTAATAAATCTTCAGCCTGCACCCAATAGCACGACGAGTGCTGCTGTTTTTGTGAGTACTATCACTAGAGTGTTTGTGTCATCATTTGGTCACCAATTGATCTGCACTAGGAAGCACCCCTTCTGTGTTTTTGTCTTTTCAGAACAAAAGAGGATCCATTATATCTCCCAGTAGTGATTTGCTGCTCCTGAGCACAACTAGCTATTGTTTTCAGCAAACAATGCCAAGAGAATGAAGCAAATCAGATAATAGTAGTAAATTGGAAAGTTGTTTAAAATTACATGCTCTATGTGAATCATGAAATAAAAATGTGGGGTCCCTTTAATGTCCCTTTAGGAAATTGTGGGAAAAGAAGAAGTAACTCAAATGTTTTTTCTTATGTGTCTATTAAAAGACCCCTGTGATTCAAATTATGGGCAATGCCAGTCCAATCAAAAGCCATTTAAAATGGGCTTCTTACCACAATAACATCACCAATACTGCAGCGCTATTCCAGTTCATCAGAAAAACACTTTTCAAACCGGTTTTAAATGGATTTATGTACTTCCCAATTGCCTTGACCACTTGAAAACCCATTTTATCCTTTATATACAGTATATCTTGATAGTTGTATCACCTTAGCTCACATATTAATAAATAAAATTGTTAACTTGTTTAATAAAAAGTTAAATATATAGCTTAAATCTCTCATATCAACTATTAAATATATACAGAATCAGCTATTAAATATATACAGAATTAACATACGATCACCAGACTGCTCATTCATGATGGCAAATCAGATGTTTAAACATTTTGATCATAAATGTATTTTTAATTACATGAACATGTGATTTGCACAGGCCGTTAATTGATATTAAAACCCTTCATTTCATACACATGATGCAGTCTTCATTAGTGGTAATTCATTTAGCTGTCTTGTCATGTCATGTCAAACCTATTTAAAAGCCTGTAAAGTACGCATTTCTTTCACATCTTAAACCAGATTTTCCTTTTAAATTGGACACATGATTCAGGCTACATAAGTAATTAAGAAGTCAGCTATTCACATGGAATGGAAAGACTTAAAACAATTAAAACAAAAATCACCCTAGCTTCATACAATGGGCTAGATTACAAGTGGAGCGATAAATTATTGCGCTCCCGCTAATGGGCAAATTTGCCCATTTTGTGGGAGAGCAATAATTAAACAGCCTTTACAAGTGACTTGTTATTGCTGCCATGAGCTTGCGGTAGCAATTAGAGCTGCAAAAATTAACCAGAGATTACGGGGCCGATTTATTAAACAGCGTATGCTGCTCATTACGCGTGAGCCTTCCGGCTTGCCGGAATCAGGGGTTAAGAAGCAGCGGTAGTAAGACCGCTGCTCTTTAACTCATGGATGGCGGACTGCAATAATCCCGATCAGATCAGACACCTGCTAGGGGGTCGACTGATGCAAATGTGTCGGGGGGCGGCATTGAACAAGCATTTCACAAGAAATGCTTATGCAATGATAAATGCCGACAGCGTATGCTGTTGGCATTTATCGATGATGGGAGGACATGATTCGCTGCAGCGAATCATGTCCGCCCGCCATATAATAAATTGTCCCCTAGATCTCTGGTTAATTTTCTAAAAGTGCCCCAAATTCCCCTTAAAATAGAGGGCATTATAGTTTTTTATTAAAAAAGTAGCGTTTTATTTAAATTAGAAACAACTGCACTAGGCAGCTTTTGTGGTGAGAGTGGTGAGAGGGGGGTGTTGGTGAGAGTGGGGTGTTAGAAAAAAAATGGCACTGAGAGTTCCCATAGACCGCAATGTAAATATATATGTATATGATTATATACATATATATTTATGTGTTAATATGTGTATATACACACGTTAACACATAAATATGTATATAATCATATAAATATATATTAATAAATGCTGCCCATCGCTGCACTATTGACCTTCGCTGCTTGAGGTTCCGATGCCGTCTGTGTTGGCATCAGAACGAGGCTCCCATAAGAGCCTATGGAAACGTTCTCTTGTGAGCGCAATGCTTCCTAGCAATGCGAACTTGAGCTTGCGTTCGCATTGTGATTTTCTTGTGATACCAGTGCACATTATCATGCAATCGATATTTAGCAGTCCTCTTGTAATCTAACCCATTGTTTTTTACACACCAAGCTCTTATGGGGTGGATTAAGTGTTGTACACAGTGCAGTGCCATGCTGTTTTTAATATGAAGCCAAAAAGCACACAGAGGCCGATTTAATGCAGTTTTACCTGCAATAAAAGACTGGCTCATCTTTTTGCAAACCAATATCATCCTTAATAAATTATCCCTTAAATTCAGAGATCTACTATAAGTGGGCATGAAAAATGTTTGAAACTGTTTTACAGAAGGAATACATGTAATCAAGACATGCCAATGCCTCCTAACAATATTAACCATTCTTGAGCTAAGGTTACTATGCTGTAAAGCAAAAAACATCTGGTTTTCCTTATCATTCTTCTTATCCTTAGTATTACTATGAAAATCAGAAAACTTTGATCTATATGAGTACTGTACCCACAACATACTGTCACTTGCACAATATTTATTTAATCACTTGCAATAGAAACACAAAAATCAGAGCGGTATTGAAGTGCAATATATTGCACACCAATCAACACTCCATGCCGATTGTGATTTTCTGTACACTTGTAATCTAGGTCTATCTATTCGGTATACAGTATAGACAACACACACATAATTATATCATTTGTAAAACCCGCCTGTTTATCTGGGTTGGTCTAGCAGTCAATGCAAGGCTGTATTTATAATTAAAATATATATTCATAAAGCATTAGCAATAGGCAATAATTAGGTAAAGTATAATTATTTAACAGTGAATTAATAAATATCAGGATCAAAATACAATTAACAACTATAGCTGTTTATTTGCTAAATATATGATCATCCAAAGGCATTGGATAATATTTATTTTCGGATTAGCTTGCAGGTTTAAGAAAAAACAGAAATGCTGTGGTTAAATATTCAGCATAGTTGACAGAGATCGGTGAGCTAATAATTATGGCAGACTGGAGAAAACAGATAATTTTATTACCATATTTTCTAAGTGACCAAGAGTAATTGTTAACCGATAAGAACAGGTTACAGGAATTATCTAACAAAAACATTTGTGACTATGAAAGGTCAGGCAGAATTGATTAATTCACCCTATCGACTTGTAAGAGCTTAAAATATTAATACAGAGACATAAATTACATTAGCAGCAATCTTTTATGTTGGTGCTGTTCATACTTTTAAATGATCTGAATTCCTTTTGCTAGTTTTAGTTTGAGTGACTTCTCAGGTTTCCCATACTGCCTCACACTCCATTATTTGGACTTTTTTATTTCAAGAGGTCAGCCACAAATCTCAACTAGACTTGATATGGTAGCTATACAATCCCAAAATTTCCCAGGAAGTTTTGGGCAGAGTGTGGCATGTTACGAGTGTTGCTGGGCAGGCTGTGGGTGTATCCTGGGTGGAGCTTGGGTAGTACCTTAAAACCTGGACATTGAGAAGCTGCAAGTGGGAAGCAGGTCATATCTCACAAGCTATGACAACCCCACAGGATGAAGGACAGTAAGGAGTGTATGTTTTACAGAAAACTATGTACTACATCACTAATTGTAAGATGTGGTTAATATCAATGATTGCCTAGAATTAATAACATCTCATCTAAGAATTACTAACGTTAAATAAAGGGACATTCTACAGAAAAATAAAATTCTTTATTCTATTTTTTAATCAGATACTTTTTTCTACCATGTGTTTAAATCTTGTGCAGATTTTAATGAAGGTATTGGGTTAAAGACAAGATGGAAAAGGGTATTTAATTCAAAATAAAATGCTCTAACAAAACAGATCATTTTGTTTTTTTGAGCAGAATGTCTCTTTAATTACTGTATTGTCTGTCTTATTGGTAATAGTCAAACAATTTTTTTCATCACTATAAATCCCTTGAAAAGCTTTTCTAAAAGATTAGACTATAGCCCATAGTGATTTATCAGAAAATAAACTGTATTTGAATATTTACATTTATTTTTCTTTCTTTCTTTTTTTTTAAAATATCCTTTTAAATATAATAAAAGAATGAAGTAGAAAAGATAAGAAAATAATTTGTAGAAGGTGGAGAATAGGAAAAGGAAAATAAAGAAGAGAAAAACATGACTAAGAGAATAGAGGGAAAGACAGACAGTAGCTAGATAGAATATGCGAAGATAAGGAATATAGGAAGGTAGAATAAGAATGAAACGTACAAAGGAGTAGCAAGGAAAATGATTCAGCGTCAAGAGAAGGAAAGCATTGAAGCAGCAGAATCAGTGTAAATTGGAGGAAGATAATTCCCATAATGCTATAGCAGGAAAACAGCAGTTTTATATGTATATAGTTCTCTGGAACTAAAATATTTGTATTGAGAACAAGCAAACTGACACAAGTACACTATATCTCTTCTTTTATGTTTATCTTATCTTCTAAACTGTTTTTATGTATTTTTTTCAGTCTTGTATGCCTACATTTAATGTATTATCTCCGCAATTCCCCAGCCAGTTAATATATTCAAGTCAGAGATGCTGCTGTGTCAAGCTGAACTGTAAACCACAAACAAGCTCTTAGGAGATTTTTTTTTTTTTTACTTTTGAAACACTCAAGGCCCTCAAAACTTCACACTGTATATATTTTTTTGACCTTGTAATAAAAGATTCCACTGCAAAATGCCTATGTACTACAGAGAGCTTTCGAAAGAAGAGTGAATTGGTTGTATGTCCTATTTCTTTTCCAGAAAGAATAGAGAATATAAAGTTTACTCATAGGAACACTCTTATCAAAGAGATGAGAATTATATCCCTAACATATAGAAAAGCCTTTTATATCATTAACCTCCTGGCTTCTAAAGAACATGCTGGCCACTTTTAATACTTTATTTTGTGGGAAGTTTTAATAAAACTTCAGTCACCCAAATGTTTATATTTGCACAATTGGATATATTTGTATCTTATGGGGCAGGAGGGGTTAGATTTAACATCATTATTCTTTAGAACATCTCTAAAAAAATAAAAAAATAAGTGTCTGATTGTCAAATACTAATTTATTGGTATTAACTTTTTTTGTTGGTAATGTCCTGGTTCTAACCAACAATCTGGTATTTCCAGTAGGAGAGAAAAAACATGATATTTTAAAAAATGCAGATCATCTAAATATTCTACAAAAAGTTATAATCCAGGACAAGTTAAATTAACTGAATCATGCACAAATAAGAATACTGGATACTTTGTATCAGTTTCAGCATCTCATATGGATTACAGTTTTGCTTCAGACTATGCTATGGTTTTCTTTTATCCATAATCCTAGCATCTAAATAATGCTCAATCCATTTTAGATACTCTGTTGTGCAGTATTAGTTTTATAGAATCAAAACATTGTTCAACTTAAAATATTGGTTGTAGCTTTAGCTAATAATAGCCAGTAAAGAATAAGTGGGTGTGGTTTAACACATTACACAGGAACTCCTGCTTCACAAAGGCATGCTCACTTGTACACACTGTCAATATATTATGTTTCTGGAATAACTACTCCACTCTTGATATTGTGAAATTACATGCATTAGTATTGTAATGTTATGTCCGAAGTCATAACACAATATGCCATCAATTTAATTGATTGAGCAGGTAGCATATATCTGTTTTTGACCTTGCTTCCTAATGTCATCCAAGATTAGAGGCACATGTTACATAGGCAAACTTTTTGGGGTATTCCGTAATAATTTGAAAAGGATAGACAGAGCTTTAAAAAGTCCTTTTAGCTGTGGAATTGAATAAGTGAAAAATAACCTTGTATATGTGCTATTAAGTTTAGCAAATGTGTATTGTGACCAGTCAAGTATGACTGGCACATGTTAATATAGATCCAAATTTCACCAAAATTATAATAAAAAATGTGCTGCCAATAAACAATGAAAATGTCTAATTGTGAGTGCATTGACATCAACAGCAGTTAATATGCAGATAATTAAAGGGACATAAAATAAGTTGGGATAGAGACAAAATATAATATGTACTTTAATTACTTTACCTGCAAATTTATACTGCAGTGCCTCGCCATTAACCCTTTCTTTTTAGTTTCTGAATTGTAAAGGTCTAACTCCCCCCACACATTTCCTTCTAAGGCTGTATCTATATCTATTGTTGTTTTGGTAGAATGCAAAAGTGAACAGGGATTATCTGCTTGAGCACGCCTTGAAGCTGTGAATTTAGTTGAAATACAGTTGAAATACAATGCCTGTGTCTAAACACTGATCAGGGTGGTGGGTGGAGCAGACTGCTCCAGACAGCATGGCATTGTAACTAATTTTGCTAATTTTTGAAAATTATTTTAAAATACTTGCAAGCAATGTTTAAACAATTATTTTATGCAAACTATTTTTACTTAATTAGCCATTTTAGGATATGCACATATCTCAACATGTTAATGGCACTTTAAGTTAAGGGGTTAAACTGTACACTCTCTTTAAATCAATAACTTCCCATTTTGACTTTCATATTCATTTAATGGCACAACGAGATGAGAGCTAATCCAGCCTTTTGATACTGAAACATAGAGATTGTATCTGAACTCTACCAGCAAATATAAGTTAAGGATCACATTTTGTCTAGACTCATTGAACACAAATTGTTTGTTTCCTAATATCTTGCTGGCCCTACATTGAAGCTTCCATGCAATTTATCAAAATGATCAGAGTATGTTATTTTACACAGTCTATGCATCAGTCCTTTAAACACTGAGTAAATGAAATATCAGTCCTCTATTTTAATGTCACAAGCTGCACTAGAATATTAATTAGGTTAGAGCCAAGCAAAGTGTGCTTTCAAGAAAATAAAATACACGTAAACCTTCCATTACTCAAATTATTAGGATAACATTAGGAAGCAACATCACCAAGCAAACACAGATGTTACCTGTAAAAGCACTTTTACTCTAATAAAAATTAGCAAAATGGATAACCCACTCAACACAAACAATGCTTAGCATTCCCCTGTCCACAGACCACTAAATACAGCAGAATTGAATAATTGACAAATATGCAATACAAAAGACAATGCAATAGCACTTACTTTGAATTTGAAATGAGAAGTAGAATATTTTCTGGCACATTTCTAAATTAATCCAATTTCCCCTCCCCCTGTATCATGTAACAGCCATAAACAATCACAAAATGAATATACAGATATAATATGCACTTTTGCACATGCTCAGTAGGAGCTGATGGCTCAGAAAGTGTGCATATAAAAAGATTGTGCACACTTTTTTAATGGAAGTGTATTGAATGCTTTTTTTTTAATTGCATGCTTTACATCAGGGGTGCCCACAATTTTTTTGTTTTAGGATCTACTTTTCAAATGACCAGCTCAACAAGCTCTACCCACTAAAAATGGGCTGGCTCCTAAGCTTACATTCCTGCATTTTCAAATAAAGATACCAAGAGAATGAAGAAGCAATGTTAATAGGAGTAAATGAGAACGTTGTTTAAAATTGCATGTTCTATATCTGAATCATGAAAATAAATAAAATGTGTGTTTCATATCCCTTTAAGGTTGCATGATTTAGCAACACATGGATGTGCAAAGGATACAACAGATTAATCCTGACGACAAAAGTAGCACTGACCCCCTTTACTTTGCCCCGCGGGCTTGGCCTGATATGACACAGTGAGGCTTACACAAATACATTTCAATAGCACGCCATGCAGACCATTTCTTACCGTGTCAACACGTTCATTTGCCAGACGTTGGACTTGTTCCTTTAGCATAGCACAGCAGTCTCTGCCTTTACGTTTTCTATCTATTGACGCTTACCCTCCTAACTATACTATACCGCCATATCCATTGGGAGAGTACTCACTCAACCATGCTTTTGATAGGCCAATTGTGTTGTCGTTCAAAAAGTAATTTACATTAATTGGTTGAAATCGATGTCCCTCAAGATCCAATCCTGTAGCACTTTTCGTGTCCAACAATCAGACTGTTTAATGGGGACAGTCAACACAAAATTTGTTATTGTCGAAAAAGATAGATAACGCCTTTACTAAACATTCCCCAGTGTTGCACAACCAACATTGTTATATTAATATACTTTATAACATTTAAACCTCTAAATTTCTGCCTGTTTCTAAGCCACTATAGACAGCCTCTTATCACATGCTTTTTTATTTTATTTTCACAACAGGAGACAACTAGTTCATGTGGGCCTTATAGATAACATTGTAATCAGGTCAGTTGAGTTATTTAAGAGTCAGCACAACACAGCACTAATTGGCTAAAATCCAAGTCAATTAATAAGAAATAAAAAGTAATGTGATGAGGGGGCTGTTAGAAGAAGCTTAGATACAAGGTAATCAAAGAGGTAAAAAGTACATTAATATAACTGTGGTGGTTATGCAAAACTGGGCAATGGGTAATAAAGGGATTATCTATCTATTAAAACAATACAAATTCAGGTGTAGACTGTCCCTTTAAGGGTGTATTCTTTGACCCAGCTTGATGAAATAAATGTCTTTTATTAATAATAATTAATTAATAATGTTCTGCTTCTGGTCTAAAAAAATGCTAAATTTTACAGCAGTATTTTGGATTGTATTTGAGCACATCACTGATAATACAAGTGCAATGAGCATATTAATGGCGCTCCTACCCACTAAAAGTATCAGGCATGAGATTCTCCTTTTGCTAACAATTTCATTCCACTTGTAATCTAGCCCTATATGTATTTACTAATATTGAAATAAATGGCACACACAAGTTACAAGACTCCAAATCACTATTTAAATGAAAATGTCTGTTTACCACTTCAGGGTCATGCAACATTTCTTTAAGAAGATATCTTAATTAGCAGATGTACAACCTTGATTTGATAACAAATATAAAGTGCTATTGATTGCTCATGGGAATTCAGAGTCTGCATGAAGTCTTTGCACATTTTTCAAGAACAAAAATGTATTTTAATATTAAGCTATAATATGATGAATCATTTGGATTAAGCTTTGGGTTCAGGCAGAAAAAATCTGCATGTGTCCAGCTTGTTTTCTAATTAACAGATCTACAAGCAGCCTGGGCTTAATATAGATAACACGTTGATTATAGCACTTGCTTTAGTCCTGGAAGTTTATAATTAATAAACTATTAATCACTTTTTTTTGTGTCAGCTTTACAATTTGCTTATTCAATAGTCCAATTCCTAAACATAAAGAAATAAAGTAAAAAGGCTAAAAAATAAATAGGAAACAAACCAGTTTTTCATTATCTTTCTGGTTTCTGGCAAGTGATTCTGCAGATGTGCAGATTCTGTATGATAACATTAGCTAACAACAAAAGATTTCATTTGCAAGTCTGTTTAACAACTGAAATAGTCTTGCAATATAGATAACTAATTTCTGCAGAACATGCTGTATTTGAGAGATAACCTGATGCTTGTTTGATTATATTAGAAATTTAAATTAAGTGGCAGAACAACAAAATCTAATTCCATGCCTGTAATGTGTGTATTTGGTAAAGCAGTCAATTTATTCTACCTAATTCTTGAAATATATTATTAAATTGTATATATAAAAAAAACATAGATGCTGATGGAAAGTATATTTTGTTTATATATGCAGTATAGGTGTAGGAGTACAAATTAGCTATACTTTTTTGACACAATAATGGTAAATTAAAATATTAAGACATACCAAGATAGAGCAGAATAGTTATAGCTTTACAGTTTATTTTATAACTTTACTGAAAATGTAATATAGATTTTTATATAAATTGTTTCATTACATGTAATAAAAAGCCTCATTTATTTTACTTGTTTTTCTTGTAATTTACCTCTGAAAATTATATTTCTTCCGCTGCCCAAAAAAGGCTAGAATGTACTCTGCAGACTTCAGAACACAGAAGCTATACCATTCTACACAATGTGCCCATGTAAAAAGCCGCTGTGGACAAGGTTCCCAACTTGAGAATTTGTCTACCCGGCTTCATGGCAAATGTACAGGGGTAATGTTCCTACCTGCCAATTCAGAAGTGGCTGAGATGGTAAGAAGCAGCAGTCAGATCCAGATATTTAAATTACTTTAAAAAACTGGATTGCTAAAACTTAAAGAATCCTTTTCTTTATGGCTTATAAGGCTCACTCCTTAGAATCTTCTATAATCACAGGCTAATATTGCACTAATTATTAAAATGTATTTAAAAAATTTTATTTACGGAAACAGGGAACAGCAATTGGGTTCCAACGTTGCTCCAAATTATGTAAATATTTTTTATGAGCAGCTATGATGAGAAATTCATTTTTTGTTATCCATTGATTTTGCAAATCGGAGTCCATGGTGGCGCTATACTGATGACATTTTTGAAATATGGTTGGGCAACATTGTAACCTTTCTGCAATTTGTTTTGTGAGTGAGGAGAGCATTGACTTTCTTGACATGACTGTGTTTAAAGAGAATTCCACCCTTTAAGAAACATATAAATAATAAATTATATTATAATTATATAATTATATATAATTATATATATAAATATAATAAATATATATATATTTTTTATATAAATCACAGATTGTAATAGTTTCCTTAAGGGACAATAATGCACATCCACCTGCACTTTTGAAGCCTCTTTCCTGTAGTGAATTCCTTTGTGTAAGGAGAATAGTCTCAGAGGATGCTGTAGTTAAAAAAAAGGTTAATAGAGATAGGTTAAAGATTTAAGGAAAGGGTTTCCACCATCCTTGGTTGGCCAGGAGATGGGGGGGGCACTGCTGGTCCCTAGGGACTCTCTATTTAAATAGAGGAAGGCAAAAGGTGAAAATAATAAGATAATGATATTTGCTTCACAGTATAATGCCTAAAGTGATATTGTTTATTGAATTATATGAAAATATTGGAATATAATAAGGAGTTGTATCCATAATTTCTAGTTTCTGAATGTCATTCTCTACCAACGCCAGTATTAACATATTAAAAATTAAATATATGGGTTCCTCCAAAGGAAGCATTAGGTATATTTCAGCAAAAACAAATGGTTGCTTTTCTTGTAATAATTGCTCATGTTGTGGCAGTATGATCAAGAGAGCTTTTTTTCTATCACCCATTGACAGGTAAGAAGTACTGTATTAAAGATTTCTTTACCTGTAAATCTAATTATATAATTTGCATGATAAAGTGCCCATGTGGGCATTCCTATGTGGGGGAATCCACAAGAAGTGCCCATAAAAGGATAGTAGAAAATAAAAGAAAGACACAGGTAAAGAATGGTTCAGTTCTGGTTGCTCATCACTTTTTATCAGCTGGAAAATCAGTAACTCAATTTAAATATCAAATTAATGATAGAGTGTAATGTATTTTAAAACAGCGAGAGGCTTTTTGAATATTTGGGCGAGATACCATGGAACCGAAGGGAATGAACATGGACATGGATATGTCAGTGTTTTTACAAAAATTACATGATATAATTTGTACACTGGTAGACTTGTAGGGGGGCCTATTCAGTTGTTATTGTATGAGATGAAACGTGGTGAAAGAGTTAAAAATGGTTGGGGCATGTACACGTGGGGCCCTCTGGTGGTATAAATATGTGTATGTAATTATATATGGTGAAGACCATGATTAAGGGAGTAATTCTGACATGTTGCATGTATATGGACTTTTTGCATCAATAAAGACTTTTCTGTCAAATACTGGAGTGCTGCCACAATATATATTTTGTGTAATTACCCCAGTTGGGCAAGTCTGGCGTGATTGCAAACCGCCAGCTCAGAGCCAGAAATGGAACCCTGTGTCTATTTGATTTAATTTATTTATCAACATCTTGCATATTATTATTACATATATATCAAGCTATGATACATAACCCCCATATAAGAAAAACTGTCATCCATTATATTAAAGTGGTTGGATTTTTATGTTAGTGAGTATTGACTTTGGATGTTAATGTTACATATGTTGAGCTTATGTTTTACACACTTTAAACGAGTCATGAAAAATGAGCAAAAACCTTGTACAAGACTATTTTAAAGATTAAACCACCATAATGTTTTAGATTTACATACATGCCATATACTGTATAGTGCATATTGGTTATGACAATTTTTATTTAATGTAACATTAAGCAAAAATAGGGGGAAGACATATTGATATAGTAGAAAAATGGGAATACACTTATTTAACACCTTTGTATTTAAAATTTTCACTATTAAAATCTAAAAGAGAAAAGGTTACCAGTACTCAAATTTCTTGGAATACCACAAAATAAATCTTGGTAGATTTTATATCAATATCAATTTGTTGTACAATGTGCTTTTATTTAAAGAAGTTTTAGATTTGATAATATAAGGAAATTAGAAACTTTTTAAAAATTGCATACTCTGCCTGAATCGTGAAAGAAAACAATTGTGATTTATGTCCCTTTAAAATATCTAAACTGGAGGATATTCCTTTAGTTTCAATACTGTTGTATAAATACTTAAAACAAATAAAGTAAATATATATATACAGTATATATATTATATATACTGTATATATATATATATATATATATATATATATATATATATTTGTGTGTGGGCCAGGAGATTATCCTGCATCCATACCATGCCTAAGCATTTGCTCATATATTCATTCAATGTGATGTCACCAGGCACTAAATGATAATCACCCATGTTGCCAACACCTGGCAGTGTTTGTTAATTACAGTGGGCTTCTAGTGCTTTATTATTTACCCCCTAGACAACTAGCAAGTGGGGAAGATCAGAGGACATTACATTTATGTCCTCTGCAATCGCAAAGTACAGCATAGTGTTCTTAGAGGTCCTCAGCAGTTAATTTGTTAAATCTGTCAACCTACCAATTGGTTCGTGGGGCTTTTTAGCTTTGAGTTTTACAGAGAAGTTGTTAATATAGTAAGACATATTTCCTAGTGTACTTCTGGTTTTGGAAATCACAAATAGAGGTTGCAATAAGATTGGCGGGGGGGCTGGTTTATACTTTTTTCCCTGGAGTTATAAAATTAGACGCTGTTCACAGAAATAAAAAATAGCTTTGGAGAAACAATCATTGTGGATGTTAAAGCGACATTATAAGCTAGATTTTTTTTTTGCATAAATGTTTTGTAGATGATCCATTTATATAGCCGATCTGGGAGTATTTTTGTAACAATGTATAGTTTTGCTTGTTTTTTTAATAACATTGTGGTGATTTTCAGTCTCCTATCCAAGCACCAAAGTATTAGATGTAGACCCAGATCTACAGATTTGTGCTGCTATTGTTTGTGTAATCTGCATTTTCAAATGCAGGGAAGGGTGGGAGTGTCTGCTTTTTTTTTGCTTTCCCAGACGCTTTCCCTGGGTGTCCCAGCCTAACTTTATCAACAGTACTAAACTGGGAGCTTCTAAGTAAGTTTTTAATAAGGGTTTATACTGGATTTTTAGATCAGTATCTGAGCATATTCTTCTTTATATTAGTGTATTTTACATGCAGTTATATGAAAATTGGTGTACACTGTACCTTTAACAGAGAAAAAATAAATAAACTTAGAGCATCTTCACTGGCTTTCCCCAGTAATATGTCTGAACCAAACATTATAATTGATATTCTGGAACAGAAATAGAAAAGTTATGCAAACATAATACTTAAACGGACAGTATACACCAATTTTCATATATCTGCATGGAATAGACACTACTATAATGAAGAATATGCACAGATATTGATATAAAAATCCAGTATAAAACCTTTTAAAAACTTACTAAGAAGCTCCCAATTTAGCACTGCTGATGAGGTTGCCTGGGACACCCACTGAAAGGGGCTGGGAAAACAACAAGAGCAGACCCCCTCCTCCCGGCACATGAAAAGACAGATAACATAAACAGGAGCCAGCAAGAGTATGTAAATGCCTGTATACACCTGACACTGTGGGGCCTGGTAAGGAGTCTGAAAATCAGCACAATGTTCTTAAAAAATAAACAAAACTATACATTTTTACAAAAACACTACCAGATGGGCTATATAAAGGGATCATCAACAAAATATTACAAAATATTTATGCAAAGAAAAATCTTGTATACAATATCCCTTCTAATAAATAAATAAAATATACTTTTTTTTTCCTTTTGAATTAAAAAAATACATTCAATTGCATTTCTAATTTACTTTTCTAATGTCAAGTCTATTAATGCGAGTAACTAAAAACCAACAAAGTTGAAATCTTCTCTTTTGGATTTGTCAATAACTAATCACAACTCCATTCCTTTTTGTGGTGTTCTGTGTCATTTACATCGCACAGGGTTTGTTTGTGTTAAATTGGTGGCAATAGATCTGTGTGAAAATGTTAATAAATCCGAAGTACAGAAATACATGGATCAGTGAAAATTACAGAAGTTAAGAAAAACTACAAGAATGTACAATGATAAATAAATATTTTGAAGCCTTATTATTTTCAAAGTAGAAAGATGCAGGAAATCTTCTAGTCTATAATACCCAAATGAATAGAGAAAAAAGCTTAAGGGGCTAACAGAAATTAGTTTTTATATTCTGTTATACTCACATACCTCAGGAACCAGGTGCTGAATAAAAGTCCAACCTACCACTCTGCACAATGTGAACATATGCAAACACTGGACTGTACCATAATCCAGTTATAAATTTAAAGTGACCACATGGTCAATTTGCTTTATTATTTAATCTAAAGGAGAGCTTTTTGAAATGTACTACTGTTTAGTTATTTTAATATGCTTGTTCCTATAGGGAATTAACCAATAGTTTTCTATCTGGATTGTAGAGATATTGCCTGTTCTAGCAACGTAACTTTGGGAAGTTAAACCAGTTAGCCTTAGTAACAACTGCACAACTGAGCCTACTGTATTAGTTCCAATTTTAATTCAATCAGCTTTTCCTTATTTTGAGGCAAAAAGAAATTAGTTTGTCAAATTGAATGGTTTACATGTATGCTTTTAGAGCACCCCTTTCAATTTACAGTCCTCACACAGTGGACCCAGGGAGGAGTACACATTTTTATTTATGTTTTTATAGTACAATTGAGTACACAGCTTCTTAATCTTTTTTCATTACATTTTATTAGGTCAGAACAAGATTTGTTTTATTCCTGGAATGGTTGGGCCGATTTTAGAGATGACCCTAATTCCAGAAGTGGAATTACGCAAAGCCACCATCCCCATCTTCTTTGATATGATGCTTTGTGAATATCAACATAATGGAGACTTCAGGAAGGTAATGTTAATGAAAACAAGTAATGCAGTTTATTAACAAAATGGAACCCAATATTTGTGAGAAATCACAAGAAAAAAAGAGGGCGCCTCCTAGTGTAGTACTGTCAGTATAACTTATATACTAGAGTAGAAGATGGAATGATACTCACAAAATGAGCAGCACCAGTGTGCTAATTGACACAGGCTGAGATCTTTCAGTTTCCCAGTGAACTGATCCTCCAATGGATGTAGGGGCCAATGTGCATAGAGTCCAGATATCTGTAGAAAATAAACATAAAACACCAGGGCGCCTCCTAGTATAATACTGTGAGTATCACAAAAGATGGCAGAATATATAAGGCAGTATACTCACAAAATGAGCAGCACCTATGTGCTAATTGATGCAAACTGGGATCTCACAGTTTCCCAGCTAACTGATCCGCAAAGGGATGAGGGGGCTCCAGCGTGCCCAGAACGAGGTCCAGAAAGATGTCAGGCTTCCAATTATTACAATTAAAATTTTATTTGAACAATATAGATAAAATCAATGGGTATGTGCATTACCCAAAGATAATAAAACAAATTAAAACATCAGATTGTTTCTCAGCTTTGCTAGCTGTTTCATCAGGTATCTGGTGAACTGAAGGAAGCTCTGACTTTTATATCACTCTTACCTGGGCCCTGATTTGATCCCTCCCCCTTTACTAATTGAACAGGTGCAATTAACAATATATAAGATCTCATAAGGTTTTTCATTCTATCTAATATCTAAATATACATAAGTCTAGAATTTAATTTTCCATTACATTATAAATCTTGTATAATTAGTTGTTACACCTAATGATGACTAACTTATATGGTCTTTGGCTTAGACCTTGATTAAGTAGAGCTGAGGAGTTGTCATATAGTTACTAGCCGTACTTTTATGTAACCCTAAAGTTGCGATGCATTGTTGCCCATGTATAACAAAAAATAATCATACAGACAAATCCTACCCATATATACATTTGTGAGGTGGTACAAAACATTGTTACTATATATAGTTCCCATAAAAAAATAGGTGCTATACCTTAACTTTGATCCCTCTTTTGAATCTATATCAACATTGAAAACGTGTTGTATCATCTCTTATCACTGAGATATATATTATATATTGTTATGGTTCACAGCCTGCATTATGCGGATTTTTACCTGTGATATGTTTGTCCTTTATATATGTGATGAGTGTGTGAGCAAGTTATAGTGTCCTATATATTTCTGCTATTGAATGATATAGAATGCATAAAAATAAATTAAAATGAAAACTCTATATGTTGGTATAGAATTAATATTGTGTGTAAAATAAAGATAAATATATATGAATATCTTTATTTTACACACAATATTAATTCTATACCAACATATAGAGTTTTCATTTTAATTTATTTTAATGCATTGTATATCATTCAATAGCAGAAATATATAGGACACTATAACTTGCTCACATACTCATCAAACACACACACACACACATATATATATATATATATATATATATATATATATATATAAAGTATATATTTATATATATATATATATATATATATATATATATATATATATACCAATTGTCATAATCTTTTAGTACATATTATTATATTCATATCAACACGTAGATGCACTTTAGTTCTATCAATAGCAATACATAGGACATTATCACCATATATAGATAAACACATCCCCTCACATATCTCTAGCACACCTCATGTGAGGTTCTAATATTTTTATTAAATAGTCACAGGTTTAAGGCAAATTATAGTAATTTACATCTATTATATTAACTTTATAGTGACACATCCATTACATTACATAATAGTATATATCCAAATAGGCATTAATAGAACACACTTATATTTTATATATATATTTTGTTCTCTCATTTATTCCTCCTCTTTCCACATCTCTATATAGATTAGTGTTCACCGCTGGAGAATTAGGATATACATACGGTTATACCACTAATTTCATTACACCATATAATTCTTTTAATATTAGTATATAAGTTCCCTTATCAGGCTATCCTAATTGGCTATATTAGCCAACCCCTCATGTGTACTAAATCGGATTACACTTTAGAATATCACTTTGGTGATATATCAATAATTTTTTATTATTTTTTTCTTCCCCTTCCTTGGCTGATGCTATTAGCCATTAGTCAGGTCACTCACAAACCCCCAACACATTCCTCTTATATTTATAAATATTTGTAAACATGTAAGTAATATATGTATATCAGTATAGTCAGTTATTATCACGCTATGATTCGTTTTCTCTTTAGCATATCCCACCGGACATTTTTTTATAAAAATTTTTATTAAAATTTTTTAATTTATATCACATTCACCTACATACTTAGTAGATAATATGCGTTAGAGATCGCCATATTGGCCTGACTGATTGGCTGAGTTAGATAAACCCCTCGTATATAGAAATTAATGTATGTTAGTGCCATCAATTATAGGCACATCATTTGGTTAGCTATTCGCCAATCTGTATTATACATGTCAATTGGCCTAACTAACTGGGTTATATAGCCTCTCTTTAAAACTCATTTTGTCACACAATAAGATATTGGCATTAACATCTGCTAAGGTTTGTCCCGGTTCCACTCTACACACAATAAGTGTCCACACGGATTGGCCTATTTGGCCATGCCCCTTCTTCACAGACATTGGTCACTTAGGGAGTCACGGGGCTACGGCACCACTTTTGATTATTAATCGCCCCATCACATTACACACAGTGATGTGGCGCGATTTTGTTGGCACTTGATATATGTGGGTTTAGTCTATACAAAAAATAAAAAAATGAATGAATAGGGGACTATTAACTTAGGTTCTATTTGATCGTTGAAAGTTACCACTCAACCATATATTAGCCAGTCTAGCACGCCTAATATCACGCCCCTTCTAGAATCTCTAACCAATCAGAAAGAGATTCAGATACAAGCCCCTTTCTACTCTTGCACATACACCTTTCCTTTGCCATCAGTGTATACATATAACCGGTACAAAACAAACAAATAGAAACGGCAACAATTTTTGTTAACAGCAACAAGGACAAACATATCACAGGTAAAAAGCTGCATGATGCAGGCTGTGAACCATAATAATATATAATATATATCTCAGTGATAAGAGATGATACAACACGTTTTCAATGTTGATACAGATTCAAAAGAAGTTAAAGTATAGCACCTATTTTTTTATGGGAACTATATATAGTATATATATATGTATATATGGGAAGGATTTGTCTGTATGATTATTTTTTGTTATACATGGGCAACGATGCATCACAACTTTAGGGTTACATAAAAGTACAGCTAGTACCTATATGACAACTCCTCAGCTCTACTTAATCAAGGTCTAAGCCAAAGACCATATAAGTTAGTCATCATTAGGTGTAACAACTAATTATACAAGATTTATAATGTAATGGAAAATTAAATTCTAGACTTATGTATATTTAGATATTAGATAGAATGAAAAACCTTATGAGATCTTATATATTGTTAATTGCACCTGTTCAATTAGTAAAGGGGGAGGGATCAAATCAGGGCCCAGTGATATAAAAGTCAGAGCTTCCTTCAGTTCACCAGATACCTGATGAAACAGCTAGCAAAGCTGAGAAAAGCGTTGCAATCTGATGTTTTAATTTGTTGTATTATCTTTGGGTAATCCATATACCCATTGATTTTATCTATATTGTTCAAATAAAATTTTAATTGTAATAATTGGAAGCCTGGCATCTTTCTGGACCTCGTTCTGGGCACGCTGGAGCCCCTCATTCTTTTGAGGATCAGTTATCTGGGAAACTGTGAGATCACAGTTTGCGTCAATTAGCACATAGGTGCTGCTCATTTTGTGAGTATACTGCCTTATATATTCTGCCATCTTTTGTGATACTCGCAGTATTATACTAGGAGGCGCCCTGGTGTTTTATGTTTATTTTCTACAGATATCTAGACTCTGGGCACATTTTTTCACTTTCTCACTGTGAATATTGAGTAAGTGCCAGGTAGTTTATTTTGTGTGTTCACTTTATAGAAAATCAGACATAAAATTATATACATTTATTGAAATGACAGTTTAGGGTCACAATAACCTTTCTGGTCTACCCAGACAATGTATTGCTTGTTGATCTGAGTAAGATTATTATAACCTTGAAATGTGTCTTGATTCAATAAATTAGTTTCATTTTAATTTCAAAATAGTTTTGAATAACATCAATGCTCTTTGGTTAGTTTTTCATTTTTATACTATTGCTGAAGACTGGCTCTATGCACCGTACATTTACATACATGTGGCTGAATGATTGTTTATCACTGTATATGTGTGAAAGGCACAGCAGTCCATTTTAAATGTTAATAAAGTGCATGCAACCTGTGGAGCATATGCCTGTATGCCATATGAACTCTCATTCCCTGATTATGTTTTGTGTGACATGCAGAGTGCATGCATCAAGATGTCTCCAAAATAGTGAAAACTTTTACCAGAAACTTTTTTTTACAAATGTCCATTTTAAGTTTAATGGTGGGTGTAGGAAGGAGAGAGGGGAAATGGTAACAATACAAAATTATTTTTGCTGCTATTTATCATGGCTATTCATGTTTCTACCATTTCTATTACTATGAGTCAGTTTGATGAGTCTTATTGTTCAGCATTAAAAAAACCTCCAGAATATAAAATATAATTGTTTATTAAAAAGTTAATTGGACGCTAGTTCTGCAGCATTTGCTGTTGATTGATTATCAGTTTAACTTTCAACTGGCAGATGGGAATTTGGTCAGTGCTTTAACACAGAACAATTGGCTAAATCCCTGCAAATGAAAGTTTGCTCCTGTACATCTGTTATCCTGTAAAGCTGTTATTTTGCATTCTGAAAGTTATTCTGTATTTCTGGCTTGCACTATATCTCTTGGGACAAACTAATATATCTTTGTAGTGTAGGAAACTTGGAAGTACACCAGGCACCCAGACAGCATACCAAGAGAAGTACTTTAATCTATTCAATGATGGAGAAGTGTACAATGGAGTGTTCAGATAACCATACTGCAAATAATAAAATAATATACACAGTTTATTCTGTTAAAATCCACCACCCTGACAGTTTAAAAACTGTACATTGCAAATAAGCAGTGATTCAGTAAATCATTGCATACAAATATTTTTGAGGCTTTATGGGTTCCATTTATAAAATGGTGGGCGGACAAGGTTTCCAGCTGCAAGTCCGCATCCCACATTTATTATTGCACAAGAAAGCACTACTCTCTGCTCTTGATTTATGAATTGTGCAAGAGCAGGGATCTGTCAATCACCATAAAAGTATTCAAGGTGATTTAAAGGGACAGTCTAGTCAAAATTAAACTTTCATTATTTAGATAGAACTTGTAATTTGAATCAACTTTCCGATTTACTTTTAGCATCAAATTTGCTTTGTTTTCTTGGTATTCTTAGTTGAAACTAAACCTAGGTAGGCTCATATGCTAATTTCTAAGAACTTGAGGGCTGCCTCTTATCACATGTTTTTTAAATTGCTTTTCACAACAAGAGACTGTGGGCCATATAGATAACACTGTGTTCAGGCACAGGGAGTTAGCACAACACAATACTAAATGCAAGTCAATAGATAATAAATACAAAGTTATGTGCTCAGGGGGCTGTCAGAAGATGCTTAGATACAAGGTAATCACAGAGGTAAAAAGTATATTAATATAACTGTGTTGGTTATGCAAAATTAGGGAATGGGTAATAAAGGGATTATCTATATATTAAATTAAAAACATCTCTTTTGAAGATTGTCCTTTTAATCCTGCCACTTCTGTGGTGGCAGAAAGCTTAGAAACTTCAGATGTGTGATCCAAACTTTTAATAGTGTGGACTAAAAATGTGAAACTCTACACCAGAATTTATTAATAATAGGACACTCCCAGAGATATTGTAAAAAAAATGTAGACCAGGAATAGAACATTTGGCTCAGAGATTCATTTTTTTCTAATTCAGTTACATATTCTGTTAGGAGCCAAGTAATCACAATTTGTTACTCTAAATTGAGCCTCTTTATATTCTGAATCAAAAGTTATCTTTCTATACATAATCAGACTATTAGAAATAACATCTGATGGTAAATTTATCTGTTTGAATTTTGGTCAAGATTTTGTTAATTTAACCAAGATTTTAGGGAATGAAGACGTTTCTGATATAGCACAAGGGCTTGCATGAATCTTCCTTGGCACCTGATGATTTAAAGCTCGTTGTGTCAAAAGATGAAGAACTTACAGTCAACTTTTGTTTGGATTGACTTTCAGTCGTAAATACTTTGACATTTTAATGATATTACATATGTGTCCAATCTCCTGGTTAGCAAGAATGACCAATCTTCCCAATTTAGCGTAATGAGAGTAGCCAGACCAATTTGCAGAATTTAGACATACAAATAGTTTCTATGTTCTATTTAAAGGGACACTGAAACCAATTTTTTTCTTTCATGATTCAGATAGAGCATGCAATTATAAGCAACTTTCTAATTTACTCCTATTATCAATTTTTCTTCGTTCTCTTGCTATCTTTATTTTAAAAAGAAGGCATCTAAGCTTTTTGTTTTAGTTCAGTACTCTGGACAGCACTTTTTTATTTGTGGATGAATTTATCCACCAATCAGCAAGGACAACCCAGGTTGTTCACCAAAAAAGGGCCGGCATCTAAACTTACATTCTTGCATTTCAAATAAAGATACCAAGAGAATTAAGAAAATTTGATATTGGGAGTAAATTAGAAAGTTGCTTAAAATTGCATGCTCTATCTGAATCACGAAAGAAAAAAATTTGGGTTCAGTGTCCTTTTAAGTTGATAAAACAAAAATATAAACTAATACAACTTTGTTTTTATTAGGGTGTCAACATCCATAGTTTAAAATCTTAATTTGAAGATAATAAGAATAAATTATAATTTAAACTGCAATTGCAAACATTGATTTAAAGGGTCAGTGAATTCAAAATTTAAACTTTCATGATTCAGATGCAATTTAAAAAAATAAAATTGATTTCTTTTATCTTATTTGTTTTGCTCCCTTAGTATTCTTTGTTAAAGACTATACCTATGTAGGCTGATAGGAGCTTTCACATGTTTATAGCAGTGCTTGTCAGCAGTGTTTGTATAAGACTGCTATAAACAATATTGTAATCACTGCTGCAAAAAGACCTAAAGGGACAGTCAACACCAGAATTTTTGTTGTTTAAAAAGAAAGATAATCCCTTTATTACCCGTTCCCCAGTTTTGCACAACCAACACAGTTATATTAATATACTTTTTCCTCTGTAATTATCTTGTATCTAAGCTTCTGCTGACTGCCCCCTTATTTCAGTTCTTTTGACAGACATGCAGTTTAGCTAATCAGTGCTCAGTCCTAGGTCACTTTACGTGCATGAGCTCAATGTTATCTATATGAAACATTTCAACTAATGCCCTCTAGTGGTCAAAATGCATTCAGATTAGATTAGAGGAAGTCTTCAAGGTCTAAGAAATTAGCATATGAACCTCCTAGTTTTAGCTTTCAACTAAGAATACCAAGAGAACAAAGCAAAATTGGTGATAAAAGTAAATTGGGAAGTTGTTTAAAATTGCATGCCCTATTTAAATCATGAATGTTTTTTTGGACTTGACTGTCCCTTTAAAAGAAATGCACACTTTTAAACTCACTTATAATTACTCTTTAACAAAGGATACCAAAAGAAATGAGTAAAATTGATAATAGACATAACTTGGAAAGTTGTTTAGAATGTCATGTCCTATCCAATCAATTTAAGTTTAACTTTGTATTTAAGTATGTATTAATATATAAAAAAACACACCAACATGGAATCAAATATCATATTTTTTAAAGTACATGTAGTTTAAGTGCCCACCCTTCAATTACATGGACTTTGGGGTTTTAGTTGTATTGCTGCTCTTTTTTATTTTATTTTTATAATAAGCCCACTATTAACATTATAAAGAAAATAGTGTTGTACAAGATAATTCCACCCACAAATGATAGAAAAAAAATATATATAATTTTGAGTTCATTATTAAATTATTTCAAGCTCTTTTATACACTGTTTTGTATCTCTTTAAAAAAAATAGAATAAAGAAATACATGAAGAAACCTGGTCATACATTTTAGTCCCCTGAATATGTAGTGTTTCACAAAAAACAGTTATGAAATTACAGGGGGGATGTATAAATAAGGGGATGCTTGCTGTCAAACTTGTATATTGCCAGGAACTTCCTAAAAACACTAGTTCACTTAAAGGGCCATTAAACCTATTTTTTTCTTTAATGATTCAGATAGAGAATACAATTTTAAACAACATTTTAATTTACTTCTATTATCTAATTTGCTGCAATCTTTAGATATCCTTTGTTAAAGAAATAGCAATGCACATTGGTGAGCCAATCACATGAGGCATCTATGTGCAGCCACCAATCAGAAGCTACTGAGCCTATCTAGATATGCTTTTCAGGAAAGAATATCAAGAGAATGAAGCAAATTAGATAATAGAAGTAAATTAGAAAGTTGTTTAAAATGTTATACTCTATCTGAATCATGAAAGAAAAAAATTAGGTTTAATGTCCCTTTAAGGGATAAATAAATAAATAAATAAATAAATAAATAAATAAAAATAACAAAACCTAAAACTCTATAATTGTGTGAAAATCAGTTCCTTCTATAAGGAATACAAATGGTACAGGCAAATTAAATTTCAGAGAAGGACCCACTAGAACCAGGCTGTGAGTAATGTGTTGAAGGAATTGTGGCAAGGGTATTATGTACTGTAAAGCTAATGATTACATCTGTTTGTAACTGGCATTAAAATATAACTCTTGAGTGTTTTTTACTAGACCAGGGCTGTCCAAGATATGGCCCTTGGAACCCACTTCGTCCTGCAAACATTTTTATGCATTGCTGAGTAGAAAACAGGCATTAATAATTTATTGAAAAACAAACCAGTAGTAAATGTCTCATTAGTTAATTGAGAAAGTGCACTTAAAGGGCCATGATACCCACATTTTTTCTTTCATGATTTAGAAAGATAATGCATTTTTAAACATCTTTCTAATTTACTTCTATTATCTAATTTGTTTATTCTCTTGATATTCTTTGCTGAAAAGCATATCTAGATATGCTCAGTAGCTGCTGATTGGTTGCTGCACATAGAAGCCTCATGTGATTGGCTCACCCATGTGCATTGCTTTTTCTTCAAATAAGGATATCTAAAAAATGAAGCAAAATAAATAATAGAAGTAAATTGTAATGTTGTTTAAATTTGTATGTTCTATCTGAATCATGAAAGAAAGATTTTGGGTTTAGTGGCCCTTTAAGTCAATTTGAGTAATAAATCAAGGTAGATTATTTGTAGTAACTAATTCCCCATGTAATTTGTAACTAAAAATGTGACTATAATCTCATTTTGTTTTAAGACATCATATTTATCATTTGTGAGCATAATGTAATGTGCCCACTAGGCAGTTCCGCCGGTTTTATAAACCCTCCATACAAAAAATGGTCTTTTAGAGGATACCTCAGTAAAATGGATTCTGTTTTAATGGAAACCGTTACTTAATGCATTTTTTAAATTATATCTGGTCCTTATCAGTAGTTATTATGCACACACACAAACACTGTAAGATTTAAACTTTGAGTTGTAAAATTTAAGGTTTAAAGTGACATTCTAGACCCAATACATAATTTTAATTAGTTGTTGTTGCATAAAAGGGAAGCATCCTTCAACTGGTCCCACATCTATAAGCTTGTAAGAAGTACATGAAAATGGCAGCCAAGCTCCGCCTATCTATTGCATATGTATTTTTGTATGTTAAGTTTCTCCAATCATGATTGACTCTTAAATACGTGTTCCTACTCTCACATGCTGATTTGTGCATGTGCAATTTGAAATAACTAATTGAAAAATATTAAACTTGCACTTCTAAACTGTGATACAAGAAAACAGCTAACTGGACAAGAAGAAAGCTGTAGGTGGAGTTTGGCGGATATTTTTGACTGCTAACAAACAATGATAATTTAAAAGTTTCATATGCTTCTTACAAGCTTATAGATGTAGAGAACGTTGCAAAATGCTTGTCTGGTATGTAACAATAATTAATAAAGAATAAGGGGCCTATTTATTATGTGTCTGTCCAACATGATCCGATCAGCGGATCATGTCCAACAGAACTCGCTGAAAGCGGAGAGCAAAACGCTCTCTGCATTCAGCATTGCACCAGAAGCTCTTGTGAACTGCTGGTGCAATGCTGCCCCCTGCAGATTCACGGCTGCTAGCAGGGGGGTGTCAATCAACCCGATCGTATTCAATGGGGTTGAATGGCAGTGATGTCTGTCTGCCTCCTCAGAGCAGGCAGAGAGCCTATGGAGCAGCAGTCTGAAGGCTCGCCAGAAACACGGGCCCTCAAGCTCCATACGGAGCTTGATAATTGGGCCCCTAAGTATTAACTTATTGACTGTCCCTTTAATCCTTGAGAAAATAGTTTAACATGTTGATGTCAATAGTTAAGATAAAAAGTAGGTTGCAACAAAAAAAAATAGACAAAAATATTTTTGCTTACAAACGGCTAGATTACGAGTTTTGCGTTATGGTGAAAAAGCAGCGTTATGGCTCTTTTTCACTACCGCTGGTATTACGAGTCTGCAGGTATATCTGTACCGCACACTTTTTTGGCTGTAATGCAACATAACTACCGCAGTTTGTCTGTCCGGTCAAAAAGTGAGCGGGACAGCCCAACTGCCAAGATCCGTACCGTAAACTGAAAGTCAGTAGTTATGGCTTTTATGTTACAAAGCTGTACCATAAAACTCATAATTAAAGTGCTACAAAGTACACTAACACCCATAAACTACCTATTAACCCCTAAACCGAGGCCCTCCCACATCGCAAACACTACATTTTTTAATTAACCCCTAATCTGCCGCTCCGGACATCGCCGCCACTATAATAAACATATTAACCCCTAAACCGCCGTACACCCGCATCGCAAACACTAGTTAAATATTATTAACCCCTAATCTGCTGTCCCTAACATTTCAGCAACCTACATTACTATTATTAACCCCTAATCTGCTGCCCCAAAATCGCAGCCACTATACTAAAGTTATTAACCCCAAAACCTAACCCTAAGTCTAACCCTAACACCACTAACATTAACATCATTTAAATTATTCCAAATAAAAATTACAATTACTACCTAAATAATTCCTATTTAAAACTAAATATTTACCTATAAAATAAAACCTAAGCTAACTACAATGTAACTAATAGTTACATTGTATCTATCTTAGGTATTATTTTTATTTCACTGGTAAGTTTGTATTTATTTTAACTAGGTAGAATAGTTAGTAAATAGTTAATAACTATTTACTAGCTACCTAGTTAAAATAAATACAAATATACCTGTAAAATAAAACCTTACCTGCCTTACACTAACACCTAACCTTACACTACAATTAAATAAATTATATTAATTAAATACAATTAACTAAATTAAAAAAAAAAATACACTTAATTACACAAAATAAAAAAGAAATTATCAAATATTTAAACTAATTACACCTAATCTAATAGCCCTATCAAAATAAAAAAGCCCCCCCCCCAAAAAACAAAACAAAACAATAGCTTAAACTAAACTGCCAATAGCTCTTAAAAGGGCCTTTTGCAGGGCATTGCCCCAAAGAAATCAGATCTTTTACCTGTAAAAAAAAAATACAAACAACCCCCAACAGTAAAAACCACCACCCACACAACCAAACCCCCCAAATAAAATCCTATCTAAAAAACCTAAGCTCCCCATTGCCTTAAAAAAGGCATTTGGATGGGCAATGCCCTTAAAAGGGCATTTAGCTCTTTTTCAGCCCAAACCCTAATCTAAAAATAATACCCACCTAATAAACCCTTAAAAAAAACCTAACACTAACCCCCGAAGATCCACTTACAGTTTTTGAAGACCGGACATTCCTCCTCAATGAAGCCAGGAGAAATCTTCATCCAAGCGGGCAGAAGTCCTCCACGAAGCCAGGAGAAGTCTTCATCCAAGCGGAAAGAAGTGGTCCTCCAGGCGGGCCGAAGTCTTTATCCAGACGGCATCTTCTATCTTCATCTTTCCGACGCGGAACGGCTCCATCTTCAAGACATCCGGCGTGGAGCATCCTCTTCTTTCAAATCCTCTTGAAGAATGTAGGTTCCTTTAAATGACGTCATCCAAGATGGCGTCCCTTCGAATTCTAATTAGCTGATCAGCTATCAGACAATCGGAATTAAAGGTGAAAAAAGATCCAATCAGCCAATAGGATTGAGCTTGCATTCTATTGGCTGATTGGAACAGCCAATCGGAATTCAAGGGACGCCATCTTGGATGACGTAATTTAAAGGAACCTTCATTCTTCAAGAGGATTCGAAAGAAGAGGATGCTCTGCACCGGATGTCTTGAAGATGGAGCCACTCCGCATCGGAAGGATGAAGATAGAAGATGCCGTCTGGATGAAGACTTCTGCTCGCCTGGAGGACCACTTCTTTCTGCTTGGATGAAGACTTCTCCCGGCTTTGTTGAGGACTTCTGCCCGCTTGGATGAAGACTTCTCCCAGCTTCGTTGAGGATGGATGTCCGGTCTTTAAAAACTGTAAGTGGATCTTCGGGGGTTAGTGTTAGGTTTTATTAAGGGTTTATTGGGTGGGTTTTATTTTTAGATTAGGGTTTGGGCTGAAAAAGAGCTAAATGCCCTTTTAAGGGCAATGCCCATCCAAATGCACTTTTCAGGGCAATGGGGAGCTTAGGTTTTTAGATAGGATTTTATTTGGGGGGTTTGGTTGTGTGGGTGGTGGGTTTTACTGTTGGGGGTTGTTTGTATTTTTTTTACAGGTAAAAGCTGATTTCTTTGGGGCAATGCCCTGCGAAATGCCCTTTTAAGGGCTATTCGTCAGTTTAGTTTAGGCTAGTGGGTTTTTTATTGGGGGGGCTTTTTTATTTTGATAGGGCTATTAGATTAGGTGTAATTAGTTTAAATATTTGATAAATTCTTTTATATGTTGTGTAATTTAGTGTTTGTTTGTTTTTTTCATTTAGTTAATTGTATTTAATTAATGTAATTTATTTATTTGTAGTGTAAGGTTAGGTGTTAGTGTAAGACAAGTTAGGTTTTATTTTACAGGTAAATTTGTATTTATTTTAACTAGGTAGCTAGTAAATAGTTAATAACTATTTACTAACTAGTCTACCTAGTTAAAATAAATACAAACTTAGCTGTGAAATAAAAATAAAACCTAAGATAGATACAATGTAACTATTAGTTATACTGTAGCAAGCTTAGGGTTTATTTTATAAGTATTTAGTTTTAAATAGGAATTAGATAGGTAATGATAGTCATTTTTATTTAGATTTATTTGAATTATATTAAAGTTAGTGGGGGTTAGGGTAAGGGTTAGACTTAGGGTTAGGTTTAGGGGTTAATAACTTTAGTATAGTGGCGGCGACGTTGGGGGTGGCAGATTAGGGGTTAATAAGTGTAGGTAGGTAGCGACAACATTGGGGGCAGCAGATTAGGGGTTAATAAGTGTAATGTAGGTGGCGGCGATGTTAGGGGCAGCAGATTAGGGGTTAATAAGTGTAATGTAGGTGTCGGCGATGTCGGGGGCGGCAGATTAGGATTGTTTAGACCCGGGGTTTATGTTAGGGTGTTAGGTGTAAACGTAAGTTTTCTTTCCCCATAGGAATCAATGGGACTGCGTTACCGAGCTTTACGCTCCTTTATTGCAGGTGTTAGGCATTTTTTTAGCCGGCTCTCCCCATTGATGTCTATGGGGAAATCGTGCACAAGCACGTAAAACCAGCTCAAAGCAGCGCTAGTAATTGAGTGCGGTATGGAGCTCAATTTTGCTCAACGCTGCAATATTGTCTGCTAATCGCAAACTTGTAATAGCAGCGCTATAGGGAGGTGAGCGGTGGCAATAACTTGCAAGTTAGCACCGAGACGATCATAACGCAAAACTCGTAATCTAGCCGAAAGTCATTCTACCATCTCAATTGTAATTATACTTATATAACCACACCCATTAAACAAGGTGAAACAAATATTTTACCTAATAGTAAAATATTTTACCTTTGTCCCTGCATGTCATAATATGTTAGTTTTAGCATTAGTTGCTTAAAGAGGTATAAAACAGTCTGTTTCAATATTGTTATAAAAAAAAATAAGCAGTTGGGTTATAGTTTATAGAAATCATTGAAATCTGGTCCATTACTTCCTGTCACAGACCCAAACGGGGGCTGTGGTTTCTACAGGAAGGCAAAGGAGTAGCTTTTCCTTTTAATTTGTTGCTATGTGACACCTGCACTATTTTCAGCCAGTTTTTTGCCCATGCTCAGTAGATACATTTCCCTTAAAAAATCAAGTGGCACAATAACTTGAGATTTATAATGGTAGCTCTCTAACTAAAGGTATTGGCTACACTGAGAATTTCTAAGTGGTAAACAAGTAAGTTGTTTGCTGTTTTAACACAACCTGTCTTTTTTAATGTCTACTTTGATTTAACTTTTATTTTATTTTTATTTTTTAAATAAAGAGTCACTGTTCCATATCCCTTTAATTTTAGTAGGAAAGTTTAACAAACTAAACTTAATGATAACAAATAAGTAGGTATTTATTTGATAATACAACTCCAGTTATTTTGTGTTTTCTCAACCTCTTCATAACGTTTCATTTCAAGACCAGCATTACAAACAATTCTGCAAAACATATTTCACCAATGCAATAGCCCACCAAGTCCAGCTGCATCCACATATTCTGCATTTTTAGAATAATATCCCTCCTTCAAACAGCATTAAACAATCATTACGTGATCACATCACAAGCTAATAGTACTCTAACAGTCATTTGCATCTGACTCATCATTCTCAAGGCTGCTAAAACTCATCTAGTTTTGCTACTCACTCCTACTCTTGTCTATACATCTGTTACATAATAAGAACTTTAAGACTGCCATCTCCACTTTAAAAAGCTTCACATTCTTGTTATCCACAACCCATTTTCAGACAGATTTACTTTCTTCAATAACATATTTCTCATTCTGAAGAATAGTATTTCCTCTTATACAGTGCATTCAATTATGAAGAAAGCCCCACGTTGCCAATTTGTTCATTAAAGGGACAGTCTACACCAGAATTTTTATTGTTTTAAAAGATAGATAATCCCTTTATTACCCATTCCCCAGTTTTGCATAACCAACACAGTTATATTAATATACTTTTAACCTCTGTGATTATCTTGTATCTAAGCCTCTGCAAACTGCCCCTTTTTTCAGTTCTTTTGACAGACTTGCAGTCTAGCCAATCAGTGCCTGCTCCCAGATAACTTCACGTGCACGAGCACAGTGTTATCTATATGAAAAACGTGAGCTAACACCCTCTAGTGGTGAAAAACTGTTAAAATGCAATCTGAAAAGAGGTGGGCTTCAAAGTCTAAGAAATTAGCATATGAACCTCCTAGGTGAAGCTTTCAACTAAGAATACCAAGAGAACAAAGCAAAATTGGTGATAAAAGTAAATTGGAAAATTGTTTAAAATTACATGCTCTATCTGAATCATGAAAATTTATTTTGGCCTAGACTGTCCCTTTAATATCAGTTGATAAAGTTTTGAATATCTTGCCTTTGTTTCTGTCATTAATTAACAATATTATACTTAATGTGTATAATAAAATGCCCATAAACATTCAATTATATTGTTTGTTAACTTTGCCTGGTGTCTTTTATATTGTATTGTACTGTACTTTTATGTTTGTACCCATGGACAGCGCTGCTGAATCTGTTTGCGCTTTATAAATAAATAATAATAAAAATATATGGCCTCTAAAATTAAAGTTGACAATAAGATGTTTGATGTATTTTCACTTTTGAAAATACTAAAGTACTTTTTTTGTTGTTGTAATTTTGTGTTATTATCTTTAGGTGTCAAGATGTATTTACAATACCTGATATACATATACATATAAGTAAAAAACAGCAAATAACTTACTTGTTTTCTTGCAAAATTAGAACTTAGCAATTCTCAGTGCCCCTAGTGTTTAAAGAGCAGAGGCTTTTCAAAACCTACATTTTAATCTGTCAGTTCTGGGCTTGAGCAAATCTGACTCCCTATTATCTAGTCTATTCACTAGCCTAGAAGTTTTAGGACATTAGTCTAAGATAAAACTTCCTACAAAAGCCTCATCTTCCTTGTAAGGCTGTGACAGGAAGCACAAATGTAGTGTAAAAAAAAAAAATAC
Organism: Bombina bombina; assembly: GCF_027579735.1. Classification (NCBI taxonomy): domain Eukaryota; kingdom Metazoa; phylum Chordata; class Amphibia; order Anura; family Bombinatoridae; genus Bombina; species Bombina bombina. The sequence continues at coordinate 924,018,680 of NC_069504.1, read as the reverse complement.
ATTAAAGGTTCATTTAATTTAAATAGATGAACAATACATATTGCAATGATTTATATTATGTGTAAGCAAATGCTTAGTGCCTTTTTATTACCACAATGAAACAAACTGTGTAATTAGTATACAGTGTTCCACTCACATTGAAAAAAATGTTCATATGCAAACACTATTACACACTAAATATCCTAAAATGAAATATAGAGATCACAAAATTATTTAACTCAAAATGTAACTATTATACTGAAAAACTCATGTCAGCTATTGCTTAAGAATTAAACCTAAACCTAAGGTGAGCTAAAAATCTGCTTATGTAGTTTAATTCTTTACTTTTATACTATAGTGTTTGATTTGAAATATAAGTTAACAAATGCACACAAATGTACATACACAAACCTACATATGTTTGTGCACATACACATATATACAAATGCACATACACACACACACATATATATATATATATATATATATATATATATATATATATATGGGGCCGATTTACCAATGTCTGGCGGACATGATACGCTATGCCAGACATCACTGAACTGCTTGTGCAATGCCGCTCCCTGCAGATTCACGACCAATCGGCCGCTAGCAGGGCATGTCAATCAACCCGATCATATAGGATCGGGCGGATTGATGTCTGCAGCCTCAGAGGCAGTGGACCAGTTAAGGAGCAGCGTCTTAAGACCGCTGCTTCCTAACTCCTGTTTCCGCGCAGAAACAGGGGGGATCAGGACCCTTGATAATTTGGCTCCATGGGCTTGATCAAGCTTTGACAGGGGCGTACATGTTAGAACTGCAGTCATAGGGGGGCAAACAACTTGATAAATAAACTGATAAATTGGGCAATGATACTTTTTTATTGGACTAACTATACATTTATAATTAGACAAGCTTTTGGAAGAATTCCTTCCTTTCTCAAGTCTGAAGCAATACTTTATATTGTATCTTGAAACACAGGATGGCTAAACATGAAATCAAGATGTATAAAGATGTGAAATTATGTATACAGGGGGAATATAAAGAAGTCAAAAAAGGAAAGAAGAAAAAAAAAGGGTATAATAATAATGGCAAAAGTGTAGACATAGGCTTACCTGTGTACCTATGTATAATGAGTGTGGAATATGCAATATAATTGACTATATTAAAGTACATTACAAAATTTTTTGATAATGCGTTAAAAACTGAGTCCGCATTTAGTCCAGAATTCAAATCTAGACTATATGCGGGGTATTGCTTCACAAATAAATTTGAAAACCAAGAGATAAACAGGCTAATACTGGGTTTTCCAATGAAATTACTAACTTTAACATGGAAAACCCAGCAAAATGTAATGTGAAGTGCAGTTGTGTTATTTTTGCAAATAATTATGGTTATTTTGTAATTGGTGATCTACATCTATGAAGTTACATTTGAATTTGTTAATATTATTGCTACAGAACTACCAAACTTTACTCAGCTAAAAAAAAACACTCAAATTCAAGTCAAATTCAAACACTGTAGATTTAAATTGTGTTAATTCATCTATTTACAATTTGTTTTCGAAACTATTATTTGAATGGGGAATATTAAGCAACATTTTGTATCTGACTCAAATGTAATATTCCTCATTCAGCATACATTTCACATTTTGAAATAGCACACAAAGCATTTGTGTGAAGAAATATTACCATATTATTTTTATAAAGACATTTGAATTTTGTAAACAAATGCCTTGGGGAATATTCTGCGAAGAATTGCAATGTCATAATGAAGATATATTCACTGTCTCTAATCTATATTTGGTCAAACACTAAACTGTATTCTCATTTTGCCATTGTTTATATTGTAGTAAATTTGCCTGTTTTGTATTTAGAGACTTTTTAAGAAATATATATATCATTAGTAATTTGAACCTTTAGATTCTATTGAAAAGTGAAAGGTGATAAGCTGAGAGAAATTCAATAATTGAAATTAAGTATTGAGTTATTGCGAAGCCCATACAAATATTCAGTTAACGTGTTAAAGTCATTCTGCATACGGACACCAGTTTCATCAAATAGGTCAGTTGGAAATGTCAGCACATCAAATTGATCATTCACAGTAGAGAGGTCAGTGTTTCTATTGACTCTAGCAAGTAAATACAAACTTGAGTACAATATTGCAGGACATTTTTTTTTTTGTGTGAATGAAAATATTCTTTATTGGTATGAAAAGTATTCTTAAATATAATATATAAGATGAAGAGAAAGGGTTGAATCATGTTACCCAGTGGAATATATGACCAAAAATACTTGTGAAAAAAATTAACAACAAAAAACAAAAAATTTTTTTAACCCCTTAATGACCACAGCACTTTTCCATTTTCTGTCCGTTTGGGACCAAGGCTATTTTGACATTTGTGCGGTGTTTGTGCTTAGCTATAATTTTCCTCTTACTCATTTACTGTACCCACACATATTATATACCGTTTTTCCTCGCCATTAAATGGACTTTCTAAAGATAACATTATTTTCATCATATCTTATAATTTACTATAAAAAAAATTATAAAATATGAGGAAAAAATGGAAAAAAACACACTTTTTTAACTTTGACCCCCAAAATCTTTTACACATCTACAACCACCAAAAAAAAAAACATGCTAAACGTTTAGAAATACCCAATGTTTACATGTTCTTTGCTTTTTTTGCAAGTTATAGGTCCATAAATACAAGTAGCACTTTGCTATTTCCAAACCACTTTTTTTCAAAATTAGCGCTAGTTACATTGGAACACTAATATCTTTCAGGAATCCCTGAATATCCATTGACATGTATATATTTTTTTTTAGAAGACATCCCAAAGTATTGATCTAGGCCCATTTTGGTATATTTCTTGCCACCATTTCACCGCCAAATGCGATCAAATAAAAAAAATGCTAAATTTTTCACAATTTTAGGTTTCTCACTGAAATTATTTACAAACAGCTTGTGCAATTATGGCACAAATGGTTGTAAATGCTTCTCTGGGATCCCCTTTGTTCAGAAATAGCAGACATATATGACTTTGGCGTTGCTTTTTGGTAATTAGAAGGCCGCTAAATACTGCTGCACATCACACGTGTATTATGGCTAGCAGTGAAGGGGTTAATTAGGTAGTTTGTAGGGAGCTTGCAGGGTTAATTTTAGCTTTAGTGTAGAGATCAGCCTCCCACCTGACACATCCCACCCCCTGATCCCTCCCAAACAGCTCCCTTCCCTCCCCCACCCCACAATTGTCCCCGCCATCTTAAGTACTGGCAGAAAGTCTGCTAGTACTAAAATAAAAGGTTTTTTATTTTATTTTTTAAATTTTTTATAGCATATTTACATATGCTGCTGTGTGGGATCCCCCCTTAGCCCCCAACCTCCCTGATCCCCCCCAAAACAGCTCTCTAACCCTCCCCCTCTGCATTATTGGGGGCCATCTTGGGTACTGGCAGCTGTCTGCCAGTACCCAACTTGCAGAAAAAAATGTTTTTTCTTGTTTCTGGGTTTTTTTTTCTGTAGTGTAGCTTCCCTAGCCCCACAGACCAACCCCCACACCTTGATAGATTGATATTTTTGAAACTTGTATTCCCCTTTTTTTAGCATTTTATTAAACTTTTTGCTGTAGTGTAGCGTTTCTCACCCGCTCCCTCCCCGTGCACGCGCCCGCCCCCGCCCTCCCGTGCACGCGCGCACGCCCGTGCGTGCCCCCGGGCATCCCCGCCCACGATCCCGCCCCCCTCCACATCACTAGTGCCAACGATGGCCGCCACCCGCCTCCCGGTCCGGCTCCCACCCACCAACGAGGAAAGCCACCGATCTCCGGTGCAGAGAGGGCCACAGAGTGGCTCTCTCTGCACCGGATGGCTTAAAAAGGTTATTGCAGGATGCCTCCATATCGAGGCATCACTGCAATAACCGGAAAGCAGCTGGAAGCGAGCAGGATCGCTTCCAGCTGCTTTCCACACTGAGGACGTGCAGGGTACGTTCTCAGGCGTTAACTGCCTTTTTTCTGAGGACGAACCCTGCACGTCCTCAGTCGTTAAGGGGTTAAAGTAACAAAAGCAGTGTAGAAATTACTTTACATTAATGGAAAATAATTTTGTAAGCTTTTAGGGCACTCAGAGCATTTTATAAGGCAATGATGCAAATAATATTTTAAGCTCAGCATTTAATGTAAAAAAATAACTGTTTCTTTTAACATGGGATCATTTTAAAAGGGTGAAATTCAGTTTCAGGTAATATAGATACAGACTGGGATAAGTTATACATCGGAATATTACCTATATTGCCTAAAATTTTAACTGAGATTATAACTTAGTCGTCAAAATTAATTGTACTTTTTTTAATTCTAAATTTCCTATTCCTGACACTATCTCTTATGTGATTGCTAAAGAATGGTCTAAGCCTGGTACTTCTTTTTAACCCTTCTTCTAAGTTTAAGAATTTGTATCCTTTACTTGTAGCCAAGGATCCTTTAGATAGGAAGCTTGAAGACTTCCTTTGGGAAGATTCTTTCTTACCCATGAGCTTTTACTTGGTTTTGTTACATTTGTAAGAAAGAATCTTCCCAAAGGAAGTCTTATTTTGAATCCTATTCAACACCCCTAAGAAATTATATTCTGAATCCACTGATTTGGACAGTCTGTCCAAACTCTTTGAAATAGCTTTAGTCTGCCCCCTACCAGAAGAACTGGCTTGAAGGCAGCACCTTCATAAAGGTTTAGGGGCAGGATTTGGTTTCTTATAAGGCTTGGATTTATTCCAATTTGGAGATGGTCTCCAATTAGAGCCAGAGGCTTTAGGGGAAGGAGTGGTTTTCTGTTCTCTATTCTGATGAAAGGAACAAAAATGATTGGGAGCTTTAAATCTACCCTTAGATTTCTTGTCTTGGAGCAGAAAAACTCCCTTACCTCCACTAACAGTGGAGATAATAGAATCCAATTGTTAACCAAAAAGATCTTTACCTTGAAAAGAGAGAGATAATAATCTAATTTTATACACCATGTCAGCATTCCAAGATTTAAGCCATAAAGCTCTTCTAGTTAAAATGGCTAAAGACATGGATTTGACATTGATCTTCCTAACATTGATCTTACCTTTGGGAAGATTCTTTCTGATATGTGTTTCAGATCTAGAACTTTCAGGGGTAATTCTTTCCAGTTCCATAGCAGGAACAAGGATTGGGGTTTTTATTCAAATCTATTCATTGTACCTATGAAGGAAAATTCTTTCAGACCTATTTTGGATCTGAAAACTTTAAATGGTTTTGTAAGAGTCCCAACTTTCAAGATGGTGACTATAAGGACTATTCTGCCTTTTGTTCAGCAAGGTTACTTTATGTCCACAATAGACTTACAGGACGCTTACCTTTGCAATCGGATTCATCCAGATCACTATTGTTTTCTGAGATTCTCTTTTCTAAACAAGCTTTACCAATTTGTCGCACTTCCGTTTGGCCTTGTAACAGCACCAAGAATATTCTTAATAGTTTTAGGTGCCCTTTTTTCTGAAATCAGAGAGCAGGGTATTGTGGCCTTTCCTTATTTGGACGATATCTTGGTACTTGCTTAATCTTTTCATTTAGCAGAATCTCACACAAAACAATTAGTGTGGTTTCTTCAAAGACATGGTTGGAGGATCAATTTACAACAAAGTTTCTTGATTCCTCAAACAAGGGTCACCTTTTTTTAGGTTTCCAGATAGATTCAGTGTCCATGACTCTTTCTCTGACAGACAAGAGACGAATGACGTTGGTTTTAGCTTGTCTAAACCTTCAATCTCTATCATTCCTTTCAGTGGCTATTTGCATTGAAGTTTTAGGTCTCATGACTGCAGCATCGGACGCAATCCCCTTTGCTCATTTTCATATGAGGCCTCTACAGCTTTGCATGTTGCACCAATGGTGCAGGGATTATACTCAGATATCACAACTGATATACTTATATCCCAACACTCAACTCTCTCTGACTTGGTGGTTAGACCATCACCTTATTGTTCAAGGGGCCTCATTTGTTCATCCTTCCTGGACTGTGATCTCAACAAATGCAAGTCTTACAGGTTGGGGAGCTGTCTGGGGGTCTCTGACAGCACAAGGGGTTTGGTATCCTCAAGAGGCGAGGTTACCAATTAATATTTTAGAACTCTGTGCTATTTTCAGTGCTCTCCAGGTTTGGCCTCTATTGAAGAGAGAACTTTACATTTGTTTTCAGACAGACAATATCACAACAGTGGCATATGTCAATCATCAAGGAGGGACTTGCAGTCCTTCAGCTATGAAAGAAGTATCTCGGATACTTTCTTGGGCAGAATCCAACTCTTGTCAAATTTCTCAGATTCATATCCCAGGTGTAGACAATTGGGAAGCGGATTATCTCAGCCGTCTGACTTTACATCTGGGGGAGTGGTCTCTCCATCAAAGTGTGTTTTTTTTATTTTGTACAGATGTGGGGTCTTCCAAAAAAAGATCTGATGGCCTCTCATCTAAACAAGAAGCTTCCCAGATACCTTTCCAGGTCCAAGGATCCTCAGGCGGAGATAGTGGATGCTTTAGCAGTTCCTTGGTTTTACCAACCTGATTACATTTTTCCACCTCTGGTTCTTCTTACGAGGGTGTTCTCCAAGGTCATATTGGGACAATCTTATGTGTTTCTGATAGCACCTGCATGGCCTCACAGGTTTTGGTATGCAGATCTTGTCCGGATGTCCAGTTGCCAGCCTTGGTCACTTCCTTTAAGGCCAGACATTCTGTCTCAAGGGCCATTTTTCCATCAGGATATTTAAAATCTCTAAATGTGAAGGCATGGAAATTGAATGCTTAATGCTTAGTCATAGAGGTTTCTCTGACTCAGTGATTAGCACTATGATACAGGCTTGTAAGTCTATTTCAAGGAAGATTTATCATCGGGTTTGGAAAACATATATTTCATGGTGTTACACCCATAATTATTCTTGCCATTCTTTCAGAATTCCTAGGATTTTACTTTTTCTTCAGGATAGTTTGGATAAAGGGTTGTCTGCAAATACTTTGGAAGGAAAATTTCTGCTCTTTCTGTCTTATTTCATATAAAGATTGCTAAGCTTCCTGATATTCACTGTTTTGTTTTGTTCAGGCTTTGACTCATATCAAACCAGTTATTAAAGGGACACTCAATCAAAATTAACCTTTCATTATTCAGATAGAGCATGCAATTTTAAACAACTTTCCAATTTACTTCCATTAACAAAATGTGCACAGTCTTTTTATAGTTAAACTTTTTGAGTCACCAGCTCCTACTGAGCATGTGCAAGAATAAGTGTGTATGCATTTGTGAATGACTGATTGCTGTCACATGGTACGTGTATGCATTTGTGATTGGCTGATGGCTGTCACATGGTACAGGGGGTGTGGAAAAAGTCATAACTTTTAAAATTGTCAGAAAAAAAATCTACTACTCATTTGAAGTTCAGACTAAGTACTATTGCATTGTCTTGTTATCTTGCATTTGTTGATTATGCAAATCTACTGTATTGACTGGTCCTTTAAATCTATTTCTCCTCCTTGGAGTCTTAATTTGGTATTGAAGATTTTACAGGTCTCTCCTTTTGAACTCATGTATTCTCTGGATATTAAATTACTTTCTTGGAAAGTGTTAATTCTTTTGGCTATCTCTTCCTCTAGAAGAGTTTCTGAATTGTCTGCTCTCTCTTGTGAGTCTCCTTATCTTATTTTCCATCAAGATAAAGCTGTTTTGCGGACTTTGTTTACATTTTTGCCTAAGGTTGGGAATTCTAACAACATTATTAGGGAATTTGTTGTTCCTTCCTTGTGTGCTAATCCTAAGAATACTCTTGAAAGGTCTTTACATTCTTTGAAATATTATGTTGAGGCTACTAAAGATTTCGGAAAGACTTCTAGTCTATTTGTTATTTTTTCTGGTTCCAGGAAAGGTCAGAAAGGATCTGCCATTTTCTCTGGCATCTTGGTTGAAACTTTTGATTCACAAAGGTCATTTAGAGGTGGGGCAGTCTCCGCATCAGAGATATACAGCTCATTCTACTACACCAGTTGCCACTTCTTGGACTTTTAATAATGAAGCTTCAGTTGATCAAATTTACAAAGCAGCAACTTGGTCTTCTTTGCATACATTTTCTACATTTTACAATTTTGATGTGTTTGCTTCTTCAGAAGCAGCCTTTGGTAGAAAGGTTTTTCAGGCAGCTGTCTCAGTTTGTTTCTAGTGCCTTTGATTTTAGTTTTTTGATATTTTTAAGAAAAACTTAAATATTTTTTGGATTTAATTTCTCAGATGATATAGCTGTTTTTATTTTATCCCTCCCTCTCTAGTGACTCATGAACTTCCACAGCTTGGGGATTATATACTATACGTCACTAGCTCATGGACTCTTGCCTCTTACATGAAAGAAAACATAATTTATGCAAGAACTTACCTGATAAATTCATTTCTTTCATAGTGCAAGAGTCATGGCAAGAGTCCATGAGACCCACCCTATTTTTTGGGGGTTATGATTTTTTGTATAAAGCACATTATTGTTTCCAGTTCCTATTTTTGTATGCTTTTTACTCCTTTTTTTTTACACCTCACTAATTGGCTATACGTTAAACTGAGGTGTGAGTGAGGTGGGAGGTGTATTTATAGGCATTTTTAGGTTTGGGAAACTTTGCCCCCTCCTGGTAGGAATGTATATCTCATATGTCTCTAGCTCATGGACTCTTGCCACTATGAAAGAAATGAATTTATCAGGTAAGTTCTTACATAAATTATGTTTTTTATTTAAAATTCATGTGAACAGATTATTCATAAAGCTCAGTTTTCACCATTCACTAGAATATTACAGTATTATTTATTAAATTAATTTTTATTGACAATCCATTCCCTTTTAAAAATACATTGTAAATGGCAATTTAATATTAACATTTTCTTTATTTGAATGTTTTTGTTTAATATATATTAAGGAAGAGGTGTTCACCTCAAAACATCACATAATAAATTAAAACTATTCCACTTTGAAAATCCATTGAGTGCTTGTTTAGGCTAAAAATACTATTTTTGATGATTTGTTAATAGTGTAATAATTCTATTCTTTTTTGCAGTTTGAAAATGAAATTATACTTAAATTGGACCATGAAGTGGAAGGAGGTCGGGGCGACTGGAACCACATGCAATTGTTTGAAACAATGTGAGAACACATCTATTTTATACAAGCCATGCAACTAGTGACTGTTAAAGGGGCATTATGGTCATTTTGAGAAATTCCAACTTTTAAAGAAAAATATTTATATTTTTGCCCAATATAGAACTTCTAGAAAAACCATGTTGTATTATTACTCTGTTTTAAAAGAAGATTAAATACAGTAGAATTCCATAATTAACAAGTGCATAAAAAAGACAATAAAATAGCACTTACTCTGAATTTCAAATAAACAGTAGATTTTTTTTCCCCTGGAAAATTAGTTTTTCCCCTTTGCCGTCCTCTATATCATGTGGCACTCATCAGCCAATTACAGACTAATACACACATACACTGTGAAATTCTGCCCATGCTCAGTAGGGGCTGGTGCCTCAGAAAGTTTGCATATAAAAAGATTAGGCAAAATTTGATAATGGAAGTAAATTGGAAAGTCTCTTACAAATGCATGTTCTATCTGAATAATGAAACTAAAAGGGACAGTCTTCTTCAGAATTTTTATTGTTTAGAAAGATAGATAATACCTTTATTACGTGTTCCTCAGTTTTGCCTAAACAACATGGTAAGATTAATATTCTTTTTACCTCTGTGTTTACCTCTCGCAGACTGTCCCCTTATATCAGTTCTTTTGACAGACTTGCAATTTAGCCAAACAGAGCTCTTCATAAGTAACTCCATGGGCGTGAGCACAATGTTATCTATATGGCACACATGAACTAACACCTTCTAGCTGTGAAAATCTTTCAAATGCATTGAAATAAGAGGCGGTCTTCAAGGGTTAGACAATTAGCATATGAACCTACCTAGGTTTAGCCTTCAAATAAGAATACCAAGAGAACAAAGCAAATTTGATGATTAAAGTAGTCTGGAAATTTGTGTATACACCATCCTTATGTTCTCTACATGTGCGGATGTTGGCGCTAATCTCAACCTTAAAGGGACAGTCTAGTCAACATTAAACTTTCATGATTCCAATAGGGCATGCAATTTCAAACAACTTTCCAATTTACTCTTATCATCAAATTTGCTATGCTTGTTTTTAACATTTGGAAATAAAGTCCTTTTGTTTTACATCTTCGCATGTGGCTGGATTGCTGTGGACTTTCTTGTTTTCTAATAAAGGGATTATCTATCTTTTTAAACATTAAACAATCTGGTGTAGACTGTCCCTTTAAAATCTTAAATGTTCTTGTGACCACAATGATTCATTTAATCTGCTAGTGAGTATTAAATGGTTTACAACTATATATTTCACCTTTATTTTGCCATTTGCTTTTCCCGTTTATACTTCAACCTACATTAAATACAGGGAGTGCAGAATTATTAGGCAAATGAGTATTTTGACCACATCATCCTCTTTATGCATGTTGTCTTACTCCAAGCTGTATAAGCTCGAACGCCTACTACCAATTAAGCATATTAGGTAATGTGCATCTCTGTAATGAGAAGGGGTGTGGTCTAATGACATCAACACCCTATATCAGGTGTGCATAATTATTAGGCAACTTCCTTTCCTTTGGCAAAATGGGTCAAAAGAAGGAATTGACAGGCTCAGAAAAGTTAAAAATAGTGAGATATCTTGCAGAAGGATGCAGCACTCTTAAAATTGCAAAGCTTCTGAAGCGTGATCATCGAAGCGTTTCATTCAAAATAGTCAACAGGGTCGCAAGAAGCGTGTTGAAAAACCAAGGCGCAAAATAACTGCCCATGAACTGAGAAAAGTCAAGCGTGCAGCTGCCAAGATGCCCCTTGCCACCAATTTGGCCATATTTCAAAGCTGCAACATCACTGGAGTGCCCAAAAGCACAAGGTGTGCAATACCATGGCCAAGGTAAGAAAGGCTGAAAGACGACCACCACTGAACAAGACACACAAGCTGAAACGTCAAGACTGGGCCAAGAAATATCTCAATACTGATTTTTCTAAGGTTTTATGGACTGATGAAATGAGAGTGAGTCTTGATGGGCCAGATGGATGGGCCTGTGGCTGGATTGGTAAAGGGCAGAGAGCTCCAGTCCGACTCAGACGCCAGCAAGGTGGAGGTGGAGTACTGGTTTGGGCTGGTATCATCAAAGATGAGCTTGTGGGGCCTTTTCGGGTTGAGGATGGAGTCAAGCTCAACTCCCAGTCCTACTGCCAGTTTCTGGAAGACACCTTCTTCAAGCAGTGGTACAGGAAGAAGTCTGCATCCTTCAAGAAAAACATGATTTTCATGCAGGACAATGCTCCATCACACGCGTCCAAGTACTCCACAGCGTGGCTGGCAAGAAAGGGTATAAAAGAAGAAAATCTAATGACATGGCCTCCTTGTTCACCTGATCTGAACCCCATTGAGAACCTGTGGTCCATCATCAAATGGGAGATTTACAAGGAGGGAAAACAATACACCTCTCTGAACAGTGTCTGGGAGGCTGTGGTTGCTGCTGCACTCAATGTTGATGGTGAACAGATCAAAACACTGACAGAATCCATGGATGGTAGGCTTTTGAGTGTCCTTGCAAAGAAAGGTGGCTATATTGGTCACTGATTTGTTTTTGTTTTGTTTTTGAATGTCAGAAATGTATATTTATGAATGTTGAGATGTTATATTGGTTTCACTGGTAAAAATAAATAATTGAAATGGGTATATATTTGTTTTTTGTTAAGTTGCCTAATAATTATGCATGGTAATAATCACCTGCACACACAGATATCCCCCTAAAATAGCTATAACTAAAAACAAACTAAAAACTACTTCCAAAACTATTCAGCTTTGATATTAATGATTTTTTTGGGTTCATTGAGAACATGGTTGTTGTTCAATAATAAAATTAATCCTCAAAAATACAACTTGCCTAATAATTCTGCACTCCCTGTATTTCAGTACTGCATTAATAGTGACAGAAAAGCTATATAAAGAAGAGATGGCAAAATAAATCAACCTCCCTTTGGGGATGGGAGATTGCGAGAGCTCTTTAAATGGGTTTATCAGCTTTAAGTTAAATTGCGCTCGTATTACAATTTGAAAGTAAATGCGAACGTTTGAGCGCCATCACGATTTACACTAGAATGATTACTGCAGCCTGAGAGCTTTGGTTAATGTTTTGTGAAACTAAAAAAATTCACAAAACACATCAAAAATACATTCCACAATATACAGGGAGTGCAGAATTATTAGGCAAGTTGTATTTTTGAGGATTCATTTTATTATTGAACAACAACCATGTTCTCAATGAACCCAAAAAACTAATTAATATCAAAGCTGAATAGTTTTGGAAGTAGTTTTTAGTTTGTTTTTAGCTTTAGCTATTTTAGGGGGATATCTGTGTGTGCAGGTGACTATTACTGTGCATAATTATTAGGCAACTTAACAAAAAACAATTTCAATTATTTATTTCTACCAGTGAAACCAATATAACATCTCAACATTCACAAATATACATTTCTGACATTCAAAAACAAAACAAAAACAAATCAGTGACCAATATAGCCACCTTTCTTTGCAAGGACACTCAAAAGTCTGCCATCCATGGATTCTGTCAGTGTTTTGATCTGTTCACCATCAACTTTGCATGCAGCAGCAACCACAGCCTCCCAGACACTGTTCAGAGAGGTGTACTGTTTTGCCTCCTTGTAAATCTCACATTTGATGATGGACCACAGGTTCTCAATGGGGTTCAGATCAGGTGAACAAGGAGGCCATGTCATTAGATTTTCTTCTTTTATACCCTTTCTTGCCAGCCACGCTGTGGAGTACTTGGACGCGTGTGATGGAGCATTGTCCTGCATGAAAATCATGTTTTTCTTGAAGGATGCAGACTTCTTCCTGTACCACTGCTTGAAGACGGTGTCTTCCAGAAACTGGCAGTAGGACTGGGAGTTGAGCTTGACTCCATCCTCAACCCGAAAAAGCCCCACAAGCTCATCTTTGATGATACCAGCCCAAACCAGTACTCCACCTCCACCTTGCTGGCGTCTGAGTCGGACTGGAGCTCTCTGCCCTTTACCAATCCAGCCACGGGCCCATCCATCTGGCCCATCAAGACTCACTCTCATTTAATCAGTCCATAAAACCTTAGAAAAATCAGTTTTGAGATATTTCTTGGCCCAGTCTTGACGTTTCAGCTTGTGTGTCTTGTTCAGTGGTGGTCGTCTTTCAGCCTTTCTTACCTTGGCCATGTCTCTTAGTATTGCACAAATTGGGCACTCCAGTGATGTTGCAGCTCTGAAATATGGCCAAACTGGTGGCAAGTGGCATCTTGGCAGCTGCACGCTTGACTTTTCTCAGTTCATGGGCAGTTATTTTGCGCCTTGGTTTTTCCACACGCTTCTTGTGACCCTGTTGACTATTTTGACGCTTGATTGTTCGATGATCACGCTTCAGAAGCTTTGCAATTTTAAGAGTGCTGCATCCCTCTGCAAGATATCTCACTATTTTTGACTTTTCTGAGCCTGTCAAGTCCTTCTTTTGACCCATTTTGCCAAAGGAAAGGAAGTTGCCTAATAATTATGCACACCTGATATAGGGTGTTGATGTCATTAGACCACACCCCTTCTCATTACAGAGATGCACATCACCTAATATGCTTAATTGGTAGTAGGCTTTCGAGCCTATACAGCTTGGAGTAAGACAACATGCATAAAGAGGATGATGTGGTCAAAATACTCATTTGCCTAATAATTCTGCACTCCCTGTAGTTACACTCATAATAACACTATCTAATAAAAAATATTTAAAAAACAATATTGCACAAGAAAGTTATAAAGGCTCAAAGATATGAGTGGGTAGATTTATCAAAGCCTTTAGCAGGCTTTGCCTGCCTAGGACTGCAGGTTCTCACAAGAATCTGCAGTCTGTATTTATGAAGCAGTGGTCATCAAGTTTAAATCTCCCCGTTCTCATCCAGCATTGCGTTCTTGTGCACGGCGGACAGGGGCGCGTATGTATGCCCCTTTCTGCCGCAGCTTGATAAATCGACCCCGAGGTCTCAGGTGTTAGAAAAAAACACATACAGTATATATAGAAATATAAACACATAAATACATATGTACACACAAAGACCTATTGGTATTGGGCTAGATTTAATAAGCAGCGAATGCTGCTTTATCTGCACGTAGTTTCCGGCTCATCAGAAACATAAGTTAAGAAGCAGCGGTCATAAGAATGTGAGGGTGCGGCATTGTTAAATCCTGACACCGTATGCTGTCGGCATTTAGCTATGCTAGGCAGACATGATATGTACAGCGAATCATGTCCACCCAGCATTTGAAAAATTGACCCCATAGACATATATATGACTTCTATGGGAGAATAGGTTATTGCGCGCACAATACACTAACTTCAACTTTTTGCACACATCGGGTTAGCGCGTGAGCGATAACTTTTTACTTTCTTTTCATAATACAACCCTGCCCAATATGGCTAAAAAGTTTACTTCTAGCGCAGTTAGTGCGAGAGCAAAAGCGCTAAATATTGCTCCACTTGTAATTGGCCCCTAGTGGATACTATTAGAACTGTGTGAGTATTTCATTTATGGCAAGGGACATCCCTGCCCAGTTAGCTAACTGCAAGATTTAATTTATAGAGCGTATGATGCAAAATAAAACTATAGATTTTAAAAAATTGTATTCACAAACACTATGCTATTTAGAAAATATAAAACAAAGTCTAAACTGAATAAAACATTTCATTTAGTATTATATTGTTCTACAAAGGTATCCATGAAATCAGAAAAGGAAGAAAACCTTAAGGAAAAGATTACGAGTGGAGCGCACATTTTCGCTGCTTTATCTGCGCTCAACTTTTTATGCCCAGTTGTACACTTGTTATAGGTTGCAAGTAAAACTTTTGGGCTCTTGTGGTCACATCCTTTCACAGAAAAAAAGATTTTGTGAAGTTTCGAACGCGGGATTGTTTTCTGCATAGACTTTAATAGAGCCTCTTTATAAAAAATAAAAATAGCCGCCAGCTCATGGAAACACGAGTGCAGAATTGCAATGAGATATATGTATGCATTTCTATACATATGTATATTTGGATTTATATGTGTATATATGTCTATAAATACATATATATACATATAAATACATATATACATATGCATAGAAATACATGCATATATTTATATTCATACATATATTTATGCATGTGTTCCTATGGATTGCTATGTAAAAGCAGTTTTGTCTCATTTTTTCCACACACCTGACATCTCATATCTTATAGCCCTTATAACTTTTATTGGATTTTTTTTTCAATAATTTTTATTAGATAGTGTTATTATGAGTTTAACTGTACTTATACATGTATTTTTTGATGGGTTTTGTGACACTTTTTTTGGCTCGCGTAACAGTTATCAAGAGCTCTGAAGTTGCAGTAATTATTCTAGTATATATCGTGATTGTGCTCACACGTTTTCAACTTGTAATGTGGGTGGAAATGACCACAAAAACACAATATCACTTGCGTGCAATTGATAGCGTGTGCCACTTAATTAGCTAAACTGTTTTAAAGGAATATCAACCCCTTAACTACAAGCACGTACCCTGTATGTTGTGTGTCCTTTAGGGGATATCAAAGAAAAGAGATGTAAAAAAGAAGCGCCAATAGGTGGTGGTATCTAAACTCGTTCTAAATATAATAGATTTGGGATGTGTCCAACAGATGCCAGTTAAGATCACTTATATCATAAAACATATGTTCAATTTATTTAAACAATAAAAATCTATCATAGACCCATACAATAAACAAACTATACATGATAAAAAATGAATGCAATGATAAAGTAGAAGTCAATAGCATTTCTTAGCTGTGTGAAAACGTAAAAATACCTGGATATAGCAAAACCTCCAAAATTGAAACACAGAAAATGTTCATCCCGTGAAAGTGAAGTTGAAATGACGCCTATGATGAAATGATGAAGTGTCAATCCAGTAGGGGTGCGTTACAGTAAAAGACAAAACATAAAAAATAGGTTTTCTCCAAAATGCTGAAAATCATGTAAATGGTTTAGGTAATTTGCAGCATTCTGAAGAAAGCCTAGGTTACAGATTTAGTTTTTTGGCCCTTTTTAAGGTGTTACAAGCATAATTTTTATTTTACATTTATTTTTACAAAGAGGCAAGATTTTTTTAAGCAACCTTCCCTATGGTTCCTTTAAGATGTAAAATATAAGTTCAACGTCTTTTATTTACTAGCAACTATCACAGACTATAATGTATTCTGTCCTCACTGGGACAAATACATCCAATAACACATTTTTGTAATTAATCTTTAGTTCACTTTTATTATATATTTTTTTCTACACCCTCCCACCCCAAAAGGCTGAAGTGCACCTTGCAGGCTCATTTTTATCTGTTCTCAATTAGCACACAGTGAAGGAGGTAGGATAAACATATGTAATAGATATGTGATATGTCAATGGACTGTAACACAATTACTTTTTGTTAGAAAAAGGACAGTTACACATGCTTTAAAACATTTAATTACTAAAATATGATGATTATCTCGAAACAAACATTTTACTTTCCTATTATGAGCTTCTCACTTTTAGGAAGTGGTTTTTCATGTTACCAAGAAGTCAAAAGCAATGGTGTTCAGAATAGTCATCGTTATCTTATTATTTGGGACTTTGGTGTCATTAACAACTGGCCTTCCTCTTTTTCGCCCCCCCCCTTCAATCCATCCTAAATGCTTCTGCCAGACTAATCCACCTTTCCCGTCGCTCTGTATCTGCTGCACCTCTCTGCGAGTCCCTTCATTGGCTCCTCATTCACAGCAGAATTAAATTCAAAATTCTCACCATTATATACAAAGCTCTCACCAACGCCACTCCCACCTACCTATCCTCTCTAATAAACAAGTATACTCCAGCCTGCCCACTAAGATCCAACAATGACCTGCTTCTTGCATCTTCAAGTATCACCTCTTCCCATGCTAGACTGCAGGACTTCTGTCATGCAACACCTACCCTCTGGAACTCTCTCCCTCGTGCTGTCAGGCTTTGCCATTATCTTTCTTCCTTTAAATGCTCCCTGAAGACTTTTTTGTTCAGAGAAGCCTATCACCCAACTCAATAATAAATTAAATTCACTTCCCTCATCTAACTCTGCATTAACATCTTTCTCAATTTCCTTCTTAATATGAGGAGAGTCCACGGCTTCATTCTTTACTTGTGGGAAATACTGAACCTGGCCACCAGGAGGAGGCAAAGACACCCCAGCCAAAGGCTTAAATACCTCCCCCCCTCCCCTCATCCCCCAGTCATTCTTTGCCTTTCGTCACAGGAGGTTGGCAGAGAAGTGTCAGAAGATACGGAGTAGTTCCTTATGGAGGGTATCTACCCTTCGGAATGGGACTGGAGTTTTAAGTAGTCTTGTCAGCCTCTCAGTAAGAGCATTTACGAATGTTAGAGTCTGGAAATACAGGGAGAGTCTTTCTGCGAACCCATCTAGACTCGTATTAACAGCTCCTTAAGCAATCAGTTTTGACAAGTTTCACTGCCTGCTTTTTTCACTCAAGTCCATGTCAGGAGTGATGCTACAAGACTTGCAAACTTGAGAGGCTGTGTTTCTGTTCCACTGCATAGATTCTGGTAAGATTGTTTCATTATTTATACACATATGATAAGGCAAGAAGACAGGGTCACAGTGTGACTCCTTTTATCTGTATGAAATCAAGGGTTAATATCTCTGGAAGGGGATTATTGAACAGGGGGGTGTTTTTTTTCCCACATAATGTACATATTGTGTTTATGCTGCAACATGTGTGAGATGTGGCTCAGGCAGATGTTGGAACATTTTTTCGTTTTGATAAGCTGCGCAGCTTTTTAGGCTTGGCACGCTTTTAGCTATAGCAGGGGTGGTCCTGCATGGCGCACCACATGACCGGGTGTGGTCACACTACTTCTTCTTCTACCTGATCATGCGGTTTTCCGGAGATGAAGTGGTTTCTCTCTTGTGCCTGGGTCATAGGAGGTGATGAGTGCCCCAGCCATTGGGGGTATAAAGGTGCCATTTATCTTGTCTATTGTCCTTTTTTATAAGTGCAAGCTATGGAGGACTCTGATGCATTAGAGGGTACTCCCTCTCTACCTAAATCTAATACCTGTCTATATTGTGAGGAGACCATAGTGTACCTGCCTGCTCAATTATGTTCCACATGCCTTGATAAAGTAATTTTATCTAAGAAAGCTAATATGTTTAGTACTACTGAGCCGTCCACCTCTGAGGAGTCTCCGTCTCGTTAGGTGCATACAGTCATCTCCTATTTCACATGCATCTTCCCGTAGCACTCCTAATCCTCCATGTGGAGGGGCCCTTTTACCGCCAGACGGCAGTGTCTGCGGCCTTTAGTGCTTTACCTCACCCTGCTAAGCACAAGCAAAAGGTTAAATATTGCTCATCCTCCTGATGGAGCCACCTCTTATACTTCGGAGGATGTTCTTTCTTGGTCAGAATCTGTTGCCTCTAAACCTTCAGCTGCGGAGGAACCAGACATTATATTTAGGATCGAACACTTACGCTTTCAGCTAAAGGAGGTGTTGGCTACTTTAGAGTTTCCAGAACCTTTAATTACCTGAGGCACCCTGTATTCCTAAATTGGATAAGGTCTATGAGGACAGGGTTCCCGTAAAGATGGCGAATATTATTAAGAACGAATGGGAAAAACTTGGTTCTTCTTTTTCCCCTTCTTCTTATTTTAAGAAATTATTTCCTGTTCTGGGCTCTCAATTGGTGTTGTGGCGTTCCGTTCCTAAGGTGGACGGTGCTATCTCCACGCTTGCTAAGTGCACTATTATCCCTCTTGAGGATAGTTTGTTATTTAAGGAGCCCATGGATAAGAAGCTGTAAACTCTGTTAAGAAAGATGTTTCAACATAAGGGATTTTTGTTTCAACCGACAACGGCTGTTGCTGCAGTTGCTGGAGCGGCGACCTACTGGTGCTACTCCTTAAGGGTAAAATTCATATCCACGGTTACTGGAGGCAAGGGTGCCTTTTTACTGCAGGATAAGAAGAACAAACCTAAGGGACAAGGTCCTAATTTTCACTCCTTTCGTTCGGACAAATCACAAAGTCAGCAGCACTCTACGAAGCCAGAGCAGTCCAAGGGAACTTGGAAAGCTGCTCATTCCTGGATTAAATCCAAGTGAAGTCAGCATCAAGGGGCGGCCCCCGATCCGGCCTTAGATCTGGTAGAGGGCAGACTGTCTCTATTTTCAGAAGCTTGGTTTGGGGACATGCAAGACCCATTGGTACTGGAGGTCATCGCTCAGGGATACAGGATAGGCTTCAAGTCTCATCCTCCCAGGGGCAGATTCCCTTTATCAGTTCAGGGATACTACTCAAACCTTTTTGTGGTACCAAAGAAGGAGGGTACTTTTCGTCTAAATCTGGACCTTAGAGCTCTATTTTCAGAAGCTTGGTTTGGGGACATGCAAGACCCATGGGAACTGGAGGTCCTCGCTCAGGCATACAGGATAGGCTTCAAGTCTCATCCTCCCAGGGGCAGATTCCCTTTATCAGGTCAGGGATACTACTCAAACCTTTTTGTGGTACCAAAGAAATAGGGTACTTTTCGTCCGAATCTGGACCTAAAGTGCTTATAAAAATTCCTGGCTGTCGCCTCATTCAAGATGGACAATTCATGACAACGATAGACCTGAAGGATGCCTACCTGCACTTCCAGTTTATTGCACTTCTGTTTGGTCTAGCTACTGCTCCAAGAGTTTTTATGAAGGTTCTAGGGGCTCTGCTTGCAGTGGTCAGAAACAGAAGGATTGCAGTGGCACCGTACTTAGACAATATTTTGGATCAAGCACCATCCTGTTGTCTGGCAGAGGACCATTCCAAAGACCTTCTCTTCTTCGATCTTATGGATGGAAGCTAAACTTAGAAAAGAGTTCTCTTATTCTCTTATGGAGTTCCTGGGTACAATAATAGACTCCATATCCATGAGGATATTTGTTACAGACCAGAGACGTTAAAAGCTAACTTCCAAAGTCTTGCCCTCCAGACTTCCTTCAAGCCATCTGTGGCTCAATATATGGAGGTAATTGGACTCATGGTGTCCTGCATGCCAGATTCCATCTTAGACCTCTTCAGCTGTGCATGCTGTGACAGTGGAATGGCAATCATTCAGATCTGTCTCAACAGATTTCTCTGGACAGCCGGTCGAGAGAATCACTCTTCTGGTGGCTCTGTCCAGATCACCTGTCCCAAGGGACATCCTTCTTGAGACCATCCTGGGAGATTGTGACTACGGACACAAGTCTCACAGGATAGGGAGCTGTTTGGGGTGCCAGCCAGGAAGGCACAGGGCCTGTGGACTTGAGAGGAAACACTCCTCCTGATCAACATTTTGGAGCTTTGAGCGATCTTCAATGCTCTGAAGGCTTGGCCCTTCTGGGTTCAGCCCAGTTTATCAGATTCCAATCTGACAACATAACCTCAGCGACTTACATCAAGCATCTGGGGGGAACGGGGAGCTCCCTAGCAATGAGGGAAGTATCTAGGATTCTGGAATGGGCGGAGGCCCACAACTGCTCACTATCAGCGATCCACATTCCGGGTGTGGACAACTGGGAAGCGGATTTCCTCAGTAGACAATCTTTTCATCCGGGGGAATGGTCTCTCCAGCCTGAGGTGTTTGAAGAGATTTTCAGCAGATGGGGTACACCAGAGATAGATCTCATGGCGTCCCGGCTCAATTCCAAGCTACCCAGATATGGGTCGAGGTCCAGGGATCCTCAGATGTAACTAATAGATGCATTAACAGTGTCTTGGAGGTTCAATCTACATTTTCCCACCATTAAAACTTCTACCTCGTGTAGTGGCCCACATCAAGCAGGAGCGAGCATCAATGATTCTAATTGCTCCATCGTGGTGGGGATGTCCTCATCTCCTCCATGGAGGTTACCTTGTTGCAGGGATCTGCTGGAACAAGGTCCTTTTGTTCATCAAAATCTAGATTCTTTGAGGCTGAGAGCATGGAGATTGAATGCTTAGTCCTAACCAAGAGAGGTTTTTCTGAGAGAGTTATTGATACTCTCATTCTAGCTCATAAGCCGGTTACTTGTCGCATCTATCATAAGGTGTGGAGGACCTACTTATTCTGGTGTGAAGAGCATGGATTTCCCTGACATAAAGTCAGGGTTGCCAGAGACGTTATAAGCTAACTTCCAAAGTCTTGCCCTCCAGACTTCCTTCAAGCCATCTGTGGCTCAATATATGGAGGTAATTGGACTCATGGTGTCCTGCATGCCAGATTCCATCTTAGACCTCTTCAGCTGTGCTTGCTGTGACAGTGGAATGGCAGTCATTCAGATCTGTCTCAACAGATTTCTCTGGACAGCCGGTCGAGAGAATCACTCTTCTGGTGGCTCTGTCCAGATAACCTGTCCCAAGGGACATCCTTCTTGAGACCATCCTGGGAGATTGTGACTATGGACACGAGTCTCACAGGATAGGGAGCTGTTTGGGGTACCAGAAGGCACAGGGCCTGTGGACTTGAGAGGAAACACTCCTCCCGATCAACATTTTGGAGCTTTGAGCGATCTTCAATGCTCTGAAGGCTTGGCCCTTCTGGGTTCAGCCCAGTTTATCAGATTCCAATCTGACAACATTACCTCAGTGACTTACATCAAGCATCTGGGGGGAACGGGGAGCTCCCTAGCAATGAGGGAAGTATCTAGGATTCTGGAATGGGCAGAGGCCCACAACTGCTCGCTATCAGTGATCCACATTCCAGGTGTGGACAACTGGGAAGCAGATTTCCTCAGTAGACAATCTTTTCATCCGGGGAAATGGTCTCTCCAGCCTGAGGTGTTTGCAGAGATTTTCAGCAGATGGGGTACACCGGAGATAGATCTCATGGCGTCCCGGCTCAATTCCAAGCTACCCAGATATGGGTTGCGGTCCAGGGATCCTCAGATGTAACTAATAGATGCATTAACAGTGTCTTAGAGGTTCAATCTACATTTTCCCGCCATTAACACGTCTACCTCGTGTAGTGGCCCACATCAAGCAGGAGCGAACATCAGTGATTCTAATTGCTCCATCGTGGTTCGCGGATCTGGTGGGGATGTCCTCATCTCCTCCATGGAGGTTACCTTGTTGCAGGGATCTGCTGGAACAAGGTCCTTTTGTTCATCAAAATCTAGATTCTTTGAGGCTGAGAGCATGGAGATTGAATGCTTAGTCCTAACCAAGAGAGGTTTTTCTGAGAGAGTTATTGATACTCTCATTCTAGCTCATAAGCCAGTTACTTGTTGCATCTATCATAAGGTGTGGAGGACCTACTTATTCTGGTGTGAAGAGCGTGGATTTCCCTGACATAAAGTCAGGGTTGCCAGGATTCTTTCCTTCCTCTAGGAGGTTCTAGAGAAGAACCTTTCGGCTAGCACCCCTAAGAGACAAATTTCAGCCCTTTCTGTTTTACTGCACAAGAGACTCGCTGAGCTTCCAGATGTCCAGTTTTTTGTTCAGGCTCTGACTAGAATTTGGCCTGTGTTTTGATCTGGCACTCCTCATTGGAGTTTAAATCTTGTTCTTAAAGGGACACTGAACTCAATTTTTTCATCTTTTTCAGATAGAACATGCAATTTTAAGCAACTTTCTAATTTACTCCTATTATCAATGTTTCTTTGTTCTCTTGCTATCTTTATTTTTAAAAGAAGGCATCTAAGCTTTTTTTGGTTCAGAACTGTGGACAGCACTTTTTTATTGGTGGATGAATTTATCCACCAATCAGCAAGAACAACCCTGGTTGTTCACCAAAAATGGTCCGGCATCTAAACTTACATTCTTGCATTTCAAATAAAGATACCAAGAGAATGAAGAAAATTTCATAATAGGAGTAAATTAGAAAGTTGCTTAAAATTTCATGCTCTATCTGAATCATGAAAGAAAAAATGTGGGTTCATTGTCCCTTTAAGGTTTTGCAGAGGCTCCATTTGAGCCTATGCACGGACTTGATATTAAATTACTGTCTTTTAAGGTTCTCTTTCTACTGGCTATTCCTTCGGCACGCAGAGTATCTGAGATGGCTGCCTTGCAATGTGAGCCCCCTTACCTAGTTTTCCATGCTGATAAGGCTGTTCTTCGTACTGGGTTAGGTATTCTTCCTAAGGTTGTTTCAGATCACAACATCAGCCATTAGATTATCGTTCCTTCCTTGTGTCCTAACCCTTCTTCTTCTTTGGATGTGGTTTGGGCCTTGAAGTTCTATATTCAAGCTACTAAGGAGTTTAGACAGACTTCTTCTTTGTTTGTTGTCTATTCTGGGAAGCGTAAGGGGCAGAAAGCCTCGGCCACTTCCTTATCTTTTTGGTTGAGGAGCATTATCCACTTAGAATATGAAACAGCAAGACATAAGCCTCCTCAGAGGATTAAGGCGCATTCAACTAGAGCAGTGGCTTCCTCTTGGGCCTTCAATAATGAGGCCTCTATGGAGCATATTTGTAGGGCAGCCACCTGGTCCTCCTTTCATATCTTTTCAAAATTTTACAAGTTTGACGTTTTTGCTTAGGCTGAAGCATCTTTTGGGAGAAAGGTTTTCTAGGCTGTGGTGCCCTCAGAATAGGGTCCGCCTCTCCTTTTTTGCCCTCCCATTTTCATTCAGTGTCCTCTAGAGCTTGGGTATGTTTCCCACAAGTAAGGAATGAAACCATGGACTCTCCTCATATTAAGAAGGAAAACATAAATTATGCTTACCAGATCATTTCCGTTCCTTCTGTATGAGGCGTGTCCACGGCCCCCGCACGTTTTCTCCATTGGGCTGACCAACATTTTTGTTTTGTTCTTCTAGCACCATTTATACCCTGATATTTCTCCTACTGTTCCTTGTTCCCTCTGCAGAATGACTGGGGGATGAGGGGAGTGGGGGAGGTATTTAAGCCTTTGGCTAGGGTGTCTTTGCCTCATCCTGGTGGCCAGGTTCAGTATTTCCCACAAGTAAGGAATGAAGCCGTGGACTCTCCTCATACAGAAGGAAACAAAATTATCTGGTAAGCATAATTTATGTTTTTGCAGTCCTCATCTCATGTTTCTCAACTTCCTATCCTTCTAGATTGTAAGTTCCCACGGGAATAGGGCCCTCAATTCCTCCTGTATGTGTTTGTAAATTTTGTCCTGTCTCTTACAAGTTTTATATCATTGTTTTAATTAAATTAATTGTACCCATGGACAGTGCTGCAGGATATGTTGGCGCTTCATAATAAAGTATAATAATAATAATAATTAACATGTGTTCTACTATTGCTTGACTTGTACTTTCAGACTGCTTGGTTACTCTGCAGACCATCTTTATATCTCTAAGGCGATGGAAAGCTTTGTGAGCCTGATAAAAGGCCTTGTGGAGAGGTTATTGGATTACAGAGCAGTGGTGACTGATGAGAGCAAAGACAACCGCATGAGCTGCACAGTAAACTTACTGGTAAGTGAATGTTTTATCCAAATATCAATGATAAGGAAACCTGTAAGAAAAAATAATAAAAGCAAGTTTATATAGTTTACTGTTTCATAACTGATAATGTATATTGAAGAGATGTTGAATATTACCAGTATTTATCTATTAAAAACAAACATTATTTCCCTATTCCTTCTGTAGCAGGAGGACAAAGAAGAAGAAGCTAGATTACAAATGGTGCAGTAAATCTTTTTTCACGATCGCGAAAACACAGTTAGCGTTAAGCTTTTTACACTAGTCGGGTTGGGCTCGTATTACATCAGTCCTATCGCATTAGTCAAGAGACAAGAAGTGCACTACCTCACACTGCATCTATTAAAGCTATGAATCTCATCTAGATAGGGATTCCCATTCTGCATAAATGTAGTCCAGAACAACCAAAAAATGGTGAACAAATCACCAGAGGACCTGGAAAAGTTTTGCACACAGCAAAAAGTATTAATCACGCAGGGCCCACAGAGGACCCGTCCACTCTAGTAAATTTGAAACCTCAATAATCCATCTGGTCCACAGTCACTAAGAAGTGCTGAATTAATAGACAAACAACAGGTCCTTCCATGCAGCAGCCTCCAGGTTGAGATGTCTGGTGAAAGGGCATAATAGTTAACCACCAGTGTTCTTCACAAGTAAAATTATTATTCACCACTGAACTCCAAAGTTTATGCTATTGCTAATGGTTTTAGGGAACTTCCCCCTGTTACAGCTGATAAGAGGGAGTCTGACAATTTTACCTCTTTGCTGACTTTTCTCTATATAATATCGATATTAGTCCCCAATCACATATTCACTTTTAAAATATATATATATATATATATATATATATATATGTGTGTGTATATATATATATATATATATGTGTGTGTGTATATATATATATATATATATATATATATAGCCAATTTGATAATGACTCACCTTCTGTAATCATAGATGTCACCATCTACATATTTGTCATTATTATAATATATTAGGGTTAGATAGTTTGGAAAGTCCATATGTTACTAGGATGGAACTGATCAATAATGATCCCTTATGGATAAGTAATATATTAGGCATATCCATGATGACACACAGCATGTCTCCTTATTCCCACTTTTAAAACCCCACTAAACATCTTAATAAAAAAGAGTAAAGGCTCATTTACATTTTGACGTGCATTACCCCCCTAAATATATTATATTATTACAAATTGGGATTAACGGGGCTAAGTCGCTGATTGCAAGACATTGGAAAACCCCATGCATAATATCCAAGCAGATGTGGTTGGACAGGACTACTGAATTGCAGTCATTGGAGGAATATGGTTTCCTGAGGTGCAATTAAAACTCATATTTCCTAGACTCAAGTTTTATTGAACACTCTCTAACAAAAAAACAGAAACACGAACATATTTTTCAAGCACTTTTGACCTGTTTGGGTTTCCTCAGATCATACTTAAGCATTATGTTGAGACATGACCTATCTCTCTCTATCCCTCCACCCCTCCCCC
Organism: Bombina bombina; assembly: GCF_027579735.1. Classification (NCBI taxonomy): domain Eukaryota; kingdom Metazoa; phylum Chordata; class Amphibia; order Anura; family Bombinatoridae; genus Bombina; species Bombina bombina. The sequence goes on along the minus strand of NC_069504.1, from coordinate 923,992,573 downwards.
TTTACCATCCTCTCTTATTGTATCTATATATTTTGCCTTTCTTATAAACCTATTCTTTTTACAATTTCATTTTACTGCTTATGAAATAACAGATTAATTCATTCTGAGAGAATTGCTTTTTGAAAAAGCATATATTATTTTTCAGTCAGTGCAGTAACCTTCAAACATGTACAGATGACAGATGCCCATAACTTGATTGATATAGTCTATGTAGTACATACATTTTCTGTGTACTGTTTGCAATCTCCAATAAAGTTTTGTGGAGTTGTGATTGCAATACAGTGAAATAAAGAGAGGAGGGTAACATCAACCTTACATCTTTAAAAAAATAAAAACATTTTATGTATGGGTTAGATTGAATTCTGCAGAACAGCCTATGTAAAGTCAGCATTTCTGCATCTATATGTGTTATAACCAGAGCATTGCTGGGTATATAAACAATCTCTCCACAAACCCCCACCCTAAGGTCTACCCAGAAACGACCCTATGTTGTGGTTCCAACCCTGACATACTTTTTTAAAAACATTTCACATATAATTCACCTTTTTGGCTGCAACCCTTATTTGTTCTATTAACAACATGTACATATTATTTTAACCATTTGTGTGAGGGAAACACACAAATGTGGCTTATGTTCTGCCAGCTATACATAACATGTTTGTTTTACTAACACACAGTTTTTACTCCTTTTTGACAGTAACAATTATGGTTTAACCTGTTGTTGACCTCTTGAAAATCTGTATTTGAAGCTACACTGCAGGGCTGATAATATGCTGTCTTTAATGTTAAAGGGACATTAAACACCAGAATTGTTGTTGCTTTAAAAAGGAAGATAATCCCTTTATTACCAATTCCCCAATTTTGCATAACCAACACAGTTATAATAATATAATTTTTACCTCTGTAATTACCTTGTATCTATGCCTCTGCAAACTGCCCCCTTATTTCAGTTCTTTTGACAGACTTGCATTTTAGCCAATCAGTGCTGACTTCACGTGCCTGAGCTCAATGTTATCTATATGAAACACATGAACTAACGCCCTCTAGTGGTGAAAAAATGTCAAAATGCTTTCAGCTTAGAGGCAGTCTTCAAGGTCTAAGAAATTAGCACATGAACCTCCTAGATTTAGCTTTCAGCTAAGAATACCAAGAGAGCAAAGCAAAATTGGTAATAAAAGTAAATTGGAAAGTTGTTTAAAATTACATGCCCTGTTTAAATCATGAAATATTTTTTTTTTACTTTACTGTCCCTTTAAAGGTTTTGAACATGTTTATATATAAAACAAAAAAAAAACATCACAATTTTCATCTAAGAACAATGTTTTAGCATACAATAATAGGAGAATATTTGTAAACTTACATTAGTAGTTACAGTATGTGAAGACAACCTACAGTCAAATAAGTTAGGAAGTTATCATCATTATTAAATCAGTCACCATGTTTTTCTATTACTTTGGCCATGTAATAAAAATTTGTAACATCAAATAATAGATGAGCTAAACATGCCTTACCCAGAGTTCCCAGCATTAAATATATTGTGTTATTGTTGCAGTTTGGGAGCTTTGCTGTCTTTCCTGCAAAGCCCCAGTTTTCAAAGTAAAGACAGAGACCACCCTAACTCTACCCATGAACTGCTTCAGCTCTTCCCATGCCCCATAATAAAAACACAGACACTGTACAGACCCTGCCCACTGAATGGCCAGTGAATTCATCCCTATCATGGCTAATCCCATAAACACCCACAAATCTACCCACAGGTCTTCCTCACTTAGTCTAGGCCTATACATACTATTATGTTTTTGTCTTCTGTAAATATTTTGCACAATTTTCAGATGTTTACCTGACTAATGATGTTTTGTTTGTTTTTTAGAATTTTTACAAAGACATTAACCGTGAAGCAATGTACATTAGGTAAGAAAACTTTTTTTTAGATCAAATTGTATTAGAAAAATATGACATTTTATTGCTGTGACACTAGCTTCTGATTTCCAATAGGTAAAAAAAATAGTCCTAAGGGTAATTTGTTTTTAAGCCTTTGGGGCCGATTTATCAAAGCTTCAACTAATAATACAATGGAATCTGCTCGAATTTCACGTCATATTTGACGCAAATTGAATGCGCCCTAATTAACAAACCATCAACATTGTCAAATGTTGAAATGTGTGATGTAATATACGCTCCCGCAATCTCAATCTGACGCAGATTGATGCTTGTGTCATTCCAGATATTTCAAATTCACATTTGACTCTATTTGACCCTCTTCCCAATTTATCAAACATTCAACAGGTACGATCGTGTCTTTTCCGCCGCAGCATACCTATCGTTCAAACCGCCACCCTTGAGGTTGCGAATGCCATAGAAATCAATGGGAATCTGAAAACCCAGAAAGGTTATGTTAGATGCTGAAAGAGAATGAAGCTCATTACATATTTATGTAAATTAGAAAGTTAATTACAATTGTTTACTCTTTCTAAATCACACAGACAACAAAGATGCATATTCAGTATCTAAATAATATGTTAAATAATAATATTATAATCACATGTAATTTCAAGGTACAGATTCATTTCAAAAGTAGTTTTAATGACAGGTAATGTCTGTCTGGCAGCAGGACTAGTAGATATATAGATAAAAATGAAATAAATACATTACATACTATAGCTAACTTCCTTTTTTTGATCAATCTAATTTCACCATGTTTAACATATGTAATACAATTGCCACTGCATTTCTCACCAAATTTGACATAATACTTTGCACCAAATTTGATGCAATACTCAAATCCTAAACAACCCACAAACTAGTAAAATAGGCTGACCATATATATATATATATATATATATATATATATATATATATATATATAGATATTATTGTTTGTTCAGGTATAAATCTAGCTATTTCTTGGATATTAACAGATGAAAAATAAAAGATTAGCTTTAGAGAAATGTGTTTGTTCATGGACAGTAATGATATGGTATATATAAAGTTAAAATCAGAATATCCGCAACATTGATGACTCTTATTTATCAACAGTCCAATGCTTATCGCTCCATACTTGAAGCGCAAGTTTATTACAAACTTTTTAATAAATAATACTTGACACACGTGTTTTTTTTTTTTTGTTGTTTTTTTTTTTTAAATTCTTTATTTATATATCCAACAGCAAGCATAATTGCATACATTTACACCTTTGTACACCACGCAGGGTCAGGTGTAAAAAAAACAAAAGGAGATAACATAGGATTTAAACAAAAGATCTCTCCTTAAATACAGCATTTTGTAGAACACAAAAAAAAAGAGAGCTAACAATATATTCTCATATAATTCATTTGCATATGCTGTTGGAAATTTTTCACATACGATAAACGGTGGACCCATTCAAACTGCCATTCAAACAGAAAACAAAAACAAGAACAACGAAAGAGAAAAAAAAATAAAAAATAAAGATGATAAAAAGAAAATATATTTTTCTTTTCTTATCCCCCCTCCTCCGCCTCCCAGCATTATTACACGTAACCATCGGCCTTAATATTTATTGTCTTGTCTCTATCTTAACTCCCTTCTTCCTTCCTTTACTTCTTTCTTTCTCTTGTCTCGGTCCTTTCCTTTGCTATTTCCCTTAATCTTATTTTCTTTCGCTGTCCTTCTCCCCTTCCCATTCCCCTTCTCTCCCCCTCCCTTTCTCTCCAAAGTATTCCTTAAATTCTCCCTCATGTAGTAATCTCCCGGTGACCAGATACCCATTATGGGGGAAACAGTCCTAATATAACCAATTCTAAAAAAGCTATCGTATTTAAAAAAGGCTGTAAAATACGCCTTTGAACCTGAAGCGGATAAGATATAATTAGCGGAAGCCAATCCATAATAAAGACTTCGATTCTACTGTCCGTCAGAGATTTAGTGTGAAAAGATTCAAATAGAATTTGAAACTGAATTTCTTTAAGGAACTCTGAGACCCTGGGGGCTGTATGGTCTTTCCAGCCCTTGACAATTAACTGTCTTGCAGTTAAGATAATAGTATTTAATATTTTTTTCACACGTTTAGGACGTAAATCAGCATTAGTTAAAAAAAATATCTCCTCAGCAGCAAACGGAATCATATCTTTATAGTGTTTACTATACCAATATCTTATCTTTTGCCAATATTGTTGAATCTTAGGACAAGACCAGAATATATGAAAAATATCAGCCCTATCCAGAGAACACCGTGAACACGCATACTTTTGGGTGGGAAAGAATCTAGCCATTTTATCGGAAGAAAGATAGTAATTATTAACTAGTTTTAAATGTGTTTCTCTCCATGATATAGAGATTTGTAATTTTACTGACTCTAAGAAGCTGCGCTCTATCCTATTCTCCTCCAATTGTGGGAAGTGTCTCTCCCAGTAATTATATAGTTTATCCATATTGAGTTCTCCCTGTTTAGCCAGGAGAATATCATAAATTAAAGATATTGAGGAGCGACCCAAGGAAAATTGACTAATTATATTCTTAATATCCATCCAATCCACAAACACCTCTGTATTCCACTTTTGCGAGAATATATAATGACGTAGCTGGAAATACGCAAATAAATTTGAATGGGGTAAATTAAACTTATGGAATAATAGTTCTGAGGAAAATAACTGATTAGAATCAAATAACTGGTAAACATATATCAGTCCTGCCTCCGCCCACAATCTAAACACTCTCTGGTTTAAACCCGAAATAAATTCGGGATTACCTATTATCGGGAGAAATTCAGAAAATAATGGAGAAATTTTTAATACTCGGCAAATTTTATGCCAGGCTATAATAACGTTTTTGAAGGAGATCAATTTATTGAGATTCGAAGGCAATTTTTTTACCGGACAGTGGAGAATGGCTTTTAGAGAGAAGGGAGAAATCAAAAATGTTTCCAAACCTACCAAAACAAATTTATCTATCCCTGTAATCCAATCAAAGGCCAATTTAACTAGACAGGACCAATTATATAACCTAAAATCTGGCAATGCCAGCCCTGCCTGAGAACGTTTCTGCATTAACCTGTTCAGACTAATCCTAGGCTTTTTATTGCCCCATATAAATTTAGATTGCCAGGACTGTACATCACTAATATCTTTATTAGTCATTAGTAACGGCAGATTCTGAAGAAGATATAAAACTCGAGGGAAAATAATAGTTTTAATCAAATTGACTCTTGCAGATAATGAAATTGGTAAAGAGGACCAGTTTTCTAGATCATTTTTAATTTTCGACAAGACTGGTGGGAAATTTAATTTGTACCAATTTGCTGGATTCCTATGAAGGATAATACCTAAATACCGAAAGGACTCAACTACTTTAAAAGGATGATCTCCCCAATTAAGACCGTTCTTATGTATCCATAGGAGTTCGCTCTTATCAAAATTGATTTTATATCCTGAAAAGGAGGAGAAAGCCTTAAATAATTGTAACACTATAGGAATATAGTGTTGAGCCTTATCCAGAAATATTAACAGATCATCGGCATACAAAAGCGTTTTTAGTCTAGTGGGACCCAGTGGGATTCCTGGCAACCTATCCCGTAATAGAATAGCAAATGGTTCCAACGCCAAGTTAAAAAGCAAGGGGGACAGGGGGCACCCTTGCCTAGTTCCTCTTTTGAGTGATATATACGGAGAAGAGTGACCGTTGATGCAGAGAAAGGAAATCAGATTTTTATATAAATTTTTAACAAATTCAAGAAACTGATTCTTAAATCCAAAATGCTCTAAAGCCGTAAACAAGTAATTCCAATTCACTGCATCAAAGGCTTTCTCGGCGTCTACTGTCAGAATAGCTGCTTCCCTGATCTTCTTAAATTCTTCATTTTTAGGATCTAAGTTCCAGGCATAGTCAAGAAATGTAGTAACTTTACGGATATTCTTAAGGGAGTTCCTGTCCTTCATAAATCCAGTTTGATCTGGGTGTATGATCCCATCTAATAATTTAGCCAGTCTTGTCGAAACAATAGCCGTCAGCAATTTGTAATCCGCATTAAGTACAGATATAGGTCTATACGACCCAGGATCCTCCCGATCCTTACCTTTCTTAAGAATCAGAGATATGCGTGCAGCAGAAAAATAATTAGACATTGACTTACCGGAGGAAAAATAATAATTAAACAAGTTAACTAGCGATAGTTTGATTTCTTCCTTCAAAATTTTGTAAAACTCTACCGGAATCGAGTCTGGTCCGGGAGATTTATTAATATTAGCTGATTGTATAGCCTCCAAAACTTCCTCCTCTGAAATAGGTCTATTAAGATCTAACAGATTCTCTTCCGTAACACCCGGGAGTTTCACACTGGACCAAAAATTTGATGCATTATCCAAATTTACCTCTGATTCTGAGTACAGCTTTTCAAATACCTTAAAGAAAGCTTGGCTAATATCCTCTGTATTAGCATACTTCACATTGTTAAATTTAATAGCCGAGATTAAGTTCTTGCTTTTCCTAACTTTCACTACACTAGCCAAAAATTTGGCGGAGTTCCCATAATGACCTCTAAATTGGTAATTTATTTTTAATTCTTCTTCTTGGGACCTTTGTTTTAAATAGATGTCTCTTTCCCTTTTTAATTTACAGTATCTATCCCAGTTATCCTTTGTCTTGTCATTATAGAATTTCCCGAGCGCATTTCTGACTTGAGCAGCTAATTGTAATTCCTGCTCCAAAGTTTTCTTCCTCCACGTAGCTAAATAAAGTTTAATTTCCCCCCTCAAAACGGCTTTTGCTGCTTCCCAAAAAACCTCTGGTTTACTAAATTGCCCCACATTGAACGTAACATAATCCTTCCACCTTTGCTTTAACCAATTGCCAAACCTAGGGCTGTCAGCCAAATACCGCGGAAAAAAAAAAGATGTATTAGGAATCTTGGGGGGGGGAAATAGCCATCAATGTGAAAGAGATTACTGCATGGTCAGAAATGACAATATCATAGATATTGGCTTCAGATCTGCAAAGAGCAATTGACTTAGAAATTAAAAATAGATCAATTCTAGAAAATGTCATATGGGATTTAGACTCACAGGTGAAACTACGTTGTTCTGGATTTTTAAATCTCCATATATCAATTAATCTTAATTCGTGACAGAAAAGTTTAAAATATTTTGCTAATTTGGCGTTTTCACGAAAAAATTTTGCCGACAATCTATCCAATATAGGGCACAATGTCATATTGAAATCTCCCCCTAAAATTAAATTAGCTGCTGAGAATAAAAATAGTTTGCTTCTAATATTGTCCCAAAAAACCGGTGAAAAGGAATTGGGGCCATATAGATTACATATAACAAAGTTAGTTATTAATCTGGATATGTAGAATCAAAAATCTTCCCTCTGGATCAGCCTCCGTTTTTAAAATATTATAAACTAAATTTTTATGTAACAATATTGCTACTCCTGATTTTCTTTTAACACCTGACGCTGCTACGCATTCACCTACCCATTTACACTTCAATTTGGCAGCTTCAACCATACTAAGGTGTGTTTCCTGTAGCATCACAAGATCAGGATTAAATTTAGCAAGATATTTGATAATTAACTTACGTTTTCTAGGAGACGTGATGCCCCCCACGTTCCAAGAAAGTATATTAATCTTGGATGCCATCAATCCTCAACATAAGACAATATTCCATAGCTTTTGGGCTGGGCATATAACCAAGGGCAGGAGGAGGGGAGAGAAGAGAGAAAAGAAAAAAAACCAAAAAAAAAAAAACCCAAACACAATATAGGTAAAAAAAAAGAAAACATCTGCCATCCTGTACCGACATACTGAACCTAAGAGGTAGTTGAACTTAGAATAAAAAACATTCAGTTCCAAAAAAATTTTTTTCCCCTTTTAAAAATATTAATAAACAGTGTATCCAACCAAGATATAAATAAAACAATATAACCAATCAAGTAACACATCGATCTTGTTCAAAACAAATTATCATTCTGGTAAGAATTAATTCTCCTAAGATGCTATAGGGTACTGATAAACTCATGGGCCTCTTGGGGATTATTAAAAACTCGCCTAACACCATTCTCTTCCATTACAATCTTTGCAGGGTATACCACCCAAGCTTTAAACCCTTTATCAATAATCTTGGTGCATAACGGGATCATTTGTTTCCTTTTGGTGGACGTTTCTATTGAGAAATCTTGAAACATCAACAACTTGTTTCCTTCAAATACAAATTCCCCTATCTTTCTATATGCTTTTAATAAGTCTACCTTATCCTGATATCTAAGAAGTTTGAAAATAGACATTCTACTTCTATTACCCATAGATGTACTTGTTCTACTATATCCAACTCTATGGGCTCTTTCGACTGCCAGAGGGAGTTGTTGTTCAGGGAAACCGAATGCCTTAGGGAGTAATAAGGAAGTAACTTTAATAAGATCCTCATACTCGGGGGATTCGGGGAGTCCGATAATTCTAATGTTATTCCGCCTGGAGCGATCCTCCAGATCCTCCAGACGGAATTGTAAACTTGAAATTTTAGCTTCATGGTCTTGCATAAGTTTATCTTGAATATTAACCTGGTCCTCCAAGTCAGAGATCCTATTTTCTGCCTCCCCTATTCTTGAGGCAAATTGCTTAACCTCATTTGACAATGAAACAATGTCTGTAGATATACTGCTAAGCTCTTTCTTGATAATATCAAACTGAGGAGTGAATATGTTGGTTAGTTGCAATACTAAATTACCTGTGTCTAGATGGGCCATACCCCCCTCCACCGAGGGGTCCAATGAGGTGTATGCACTCCTAACCTTTCTGTCCTTACTTTTTGGCGGCATTATGGGGGAACTCTGTTTCGTATGTATAACAAATCTTTCCATATGCCCTGTGATTACAAACAATATGTGCAGAGCTGCAAATGCAGCGAGAGAAAAATAAAAAAAGGAAAAGAAATAACACGTGCAATAAAACCAAGAAAGAAAAAAAAAAAATCAAACTCTGTGTAATTTCTGAGTATTCAAATCCAAAGAGGATTAGTGTCTCTTTGAGTGAGAGCAAAAATAATGGAAAAAAAGAAAAAACTATTAGTACAATTTCAGCTGTGAAGGTGTTTTTTTTTTTTTTTTTTTTTTTTTTTGTGGCTTTTTAAGCTATGTGTAGAAAATAGGTTAACAGTGATATTAGGGCCTGTTGGCTTTAACAATTATGGTTATGGGAAGCGAGCACCTGTGTAATTGAATAATTATAGTATGCAGATAAATATTAGTATAGAGTAAACCCCTTTCTCTAAAGAAATTTTTACCAATATATTTTTGACAGAGTAATATATTATCTCTCAAGCTAGACACTAACCTAGACAAGGAGAGAAGTAAAGACCCCTAGGAAAATCTATATGGAAAAAAAAACAAGCAAACATCCATTTACATTAGCCAACATTAAGCAGTCCCATGATAAACATTAAATCTTTTTTCTCCTCCTCTCCTTCTCCTCTCCGGCCTCTCCCCTCCTATCTCCTCTTTCTTCTTCTTACTCTTGGTCTGCAATAAGCAAACAATCCATAGAACAAGTAAAGTGGGGAACAGAGAGTCAGAGGATACCAGAGTCCTGCAACCAGTACGCTGCACAAAAAGGCCTCCAAATGACTCAGACGAGAAAGTAAAATAAAGTTAGCATAACCAAAGCAAAAGTCAAGTAGAATGCTGTTTCTCCTTATATCTCAGGATTCACTTTCATGCGTTAATAAGGGCAGTGATAGGTATAACCAGCTCCATCATGCTGTAGTATCAGGTACCAGAATACCCCATATTCATTGTTGTAAAGCACTTCCCCCAGATATTACCCAGCGACTCAGGTAGGAATAGGTCTAAGGTAGCAAATGCAATATAGGTAATCAATGAGGGTTTCTTGTCACTGGCTCACTTCAGGTCAAAACCCCTTTGACAAAAACAAGGTCAGTGCCTCAGCTTAAATGCAGATCTCAACCCCCAAAGCATAAGATGCAGCAATGTAGGGGGAGTATATGCCCATAGGCTCGGTATGTCTTACCAGCTACTATTAAACTTTTGGCAGTCCGCCTGAGAAGAACCGCAAAGGGGTAAGTCGGCGTCTCCTCACCTTTCAATCAACCAGGTGAGACACTCTTCACCGCGAGGAGGGAGCGCTGCCCGCTGATCTCTCAACAGACAAACTGCCCCCTCCTACCAGTGGCTATTCCAAACAGTGAGTCCGACCGCTTCACGGGCAAAGATCCAGCTTACCCGACTTTGACGCCCCTCTTCTCCACTCTGCAAGGCTCCTCTGAGGTGATTGCGGTATCCACCACCGGGCTTTACCGCCAGTACCGGAACTTCCTCTGCACAGGCGTAGACGCCGCCTATTAGCCTGCACCGGACCCCAGCGATTCTGGGTCACGCAGGCAAGTAGATGCTGGGGGAGATTTTCTTGCTCCTATTCTCCAGAGCACCCGAGCTGTGCAGCAACAGCGTGTCTAGCAGCTCCGCCCCCACCGGAAGTCCAATCAGCCTGACACACGTGTTTTTGATATACTTTTTAATAAATAAGGGCGTCGTATGTGGATTTGCAGCAGCGATGTCTGGCGAACGTATTGACTCCAGCGAATGCACCGAGATTGACGCTTTGATAAATCGGTCCCTTTGAGTGTATCATTATCCCGTCTCAAAGCCTGTTACTTTATGTATTAATTGCCTGCATGGATTTTTTATAAAATTAACGTAAATTTGCAGTTTCATTTACAGCATACAATAAAAAAAAGTTTTTTAGCAGATACCTACTGTATATGTGTTCTGTGTACAAATTGGTTTTTTGAGCTCTCTCTGCGATTGTAGCTTGGCATACATGGAGGATCAAATACATTTTGGTTTCTCATGTTAAAAGGTAGGAAGGGACTTCAAATCTTTAAAGACACTCATTGATATAAAATTATTAGACTGTACTTATTGAGAATAGGAAACGACATACATTTGCCATTTCAATCTTTAAACCTTTTTATGTGCATTGAAATTCACACTAATTAAATGTGAAAGTCCTGCGAAGTCTGTGATCTCACATCAAGGTTGAAACAAGCTTGTTGCCAGTTACTTGTGGGTAGAGCTGAGATTGATGTTGGGAACCATGTGACATACGCTAATATTAGTCTTACAGCTGTACATCTCTGCTTCACTAAATATAGAATCATTTGCCGTGTCTATATGATGATGATATCTAACAAAAAAAAATTATATTTAGTAAGTATGATATTATAGTACATAAAATAAAAGTTAAATAATTGTATTGTTATTATTGTGGTTAACTACAGTGTAAAATTTAATATATATTGATTCAGTAGCAAAAAGGAGGTTTATGGAACACATTGTTCTCCCCACAACATTTTGCCAGCTGAGTGGAGTTATGATGTAGCCGTGTGGGGGCAGTATAATACTTTGCAATTATTATTATGAATTTTTTTGTTATTTAGAAATGTTACTTAAGCTATCCAAAGCACAAATGAATTGCTTAATTTAACAAATATTGATTTTATATTGATTTAATGATAATTTGTGCAACAAACCTTGAAAAAAAAGTAATATTAGCTAATTTGGTCAGTAAAATCAGCCAGGTGGTGTGCCCATTAAATAAGTCCTGGAGGGAACACTGGCCCGTTTTTACAGCCTTTAAATGTATTTGTTTTAAAATTAATTTTATTATATGAAAAATGTGTCCAACTTAACTTATGGACCAAGCCTAATTAGTTTTTTCTATATGTGTTTTTCTGTGGTGTAGCAGTGATCCTAGTTTTATTATTATTATTCATTCCACATTCATTCAGTCCACAGCTGCATTAATTACTTTTGGGAAATAAGAACCTGGCCACAAGGAGGAGGCAAAGACACCCCAGCCAAAGGCTCAAATACTCCTCCCACTTCCCTCATCCCCCAGTCATTCTTTGCCTTTTGTCCCAGGAGGTTGGCAGAGAAGTGTCAGAACTTAATTTGTCTCTTAAGGAGGGTAGTACTCTTCGACATGGGACAGGAGTTTTAAGTAATTCTGTCAGTCTCTCAGTGAGGACTTGGATGAAAGTAAATGTCTGGAGATGCAGGAAGAGTCTTTCTGTGAAACCATCCCGACTCATGTTAACAGCTCCTCAGCAATTGGTCCATGGTGGAGGCGAGACTACTATCCGTCACACTTGAAGGGCCGTGTTCCTGTTCTATCGCATAGATTCCGGTAAGATCGTTTCATTTTACTTCTTCATGAATGTACTGTAACTCATTTGTTCCTGCGAAATCACATGAAAACTACAGGGTCTCAGTGAGACTCCTTTAAGTGTCTTGGAATCAAGGGTTAATATCTCCTGAGGGGGACTACTGAACAGGGTTTTTTTTAATTATGTTTGTTATGTGATTCAATCTGCTTATGTGTAGTGTTTACTGGGCTTGTGGCTTAGAACATAATGACCTGTTGAAGTGACGCGACCTTACGGACGGGCGCGCTTTTGTTGGATTGTACAGTTCACCTTGTGACTGGGCATGTTTACGTTCTGGTCTTCCATTTCCGCATTCCTGACTGTGTGGCGAAGGAAATTTTAGTCTGCTAGTGTCTGGTACATAGGAGGTAGTGATTGCCCCAGCCATTGTGGGTGTCAGGTGCCGTTCAAATTGTTTATATATAGTCCATTTTTGGGTATCTTTTATCCAGTTATGGAGGATACTGATGTTGAGATTGGTCAACATTCTGATTCAGATTCTTCGTTCTGTGAAGAATGCGAATTGGCCCCATTGACTCAGGTCAGTTGGTTATGTTCTTTAGGCCGTCATAGAGCACCTTGTTCCTCGGGCTCGGGGATTCAAGAGACTGCTGAGCCATCCGCCTCGGGGGGCCCTGTCCTCTGGGAGTTGAGTTCCCTACCATTTTCTACTACTACACTTGCAAGTAACCCAAGTTGTGGCACATTTTCACTTTTATATACTTTTGGCACTTGCACGTCTGCAAAGTCCAGATGTTTGTTCATGATTGTGCTCGTGCCCGATTGCCCCAAGTCCTTCGGCCTCTGGAGAGCATGCACAGTTCCCTGCGGGTGTAACTGTGCCTGAGTGTTGTGCCTTTCGTTACAGTCAGGCTCGCCTTAATGTTTTACTCAGACACGTTTTGAGCTGCTTGGGGACCCTATCCTTCTTGGGTATGGGACTCATCAGTCTCCTCCCTCGAACTGCGCACCTTGTTAGACATGGGGGGATGAAGTAATCTCCTTCAGTCTTGTTATCGAGATCTTTCCCAGTGTTGTTGGAAGACAAGGTTTCCTTTAGGCTGGTCCTGCGGACCTTCTGTTCTTTTTGGGCGTTAACCCTCGGGTTGCCTGTTATTTTAGTTATCTGGTTAGGATTAATTTTATTTTTCCTTTTCATACTGTTTCCTGTGTGAACTTCTCTGGGATTGATACTCACTGTTTACTTCTACAGAAGTTGTATGGAACATGTTAGTTACTTTGTCTGTTTTTCCTTCCTTTCTCTCTGAGGGTGGATTTAGCCAGCTTGGCAGTTATGACCCTGGTTGCAGGCTGGTCCTGCTTTGGTTCAGATCTTGTGTCTTGTGGCTTATCAGACACGTGGCGCCTAATATACTTTGCTGTTCAGGTTGGGGTGCCGAGTGCTATAAACATTATTTAAGTTTGTTTTTCAAGTTTTTGCTAAGCATTCTCAAGAGGATTTGTGATTTTGTGCGGCTCTTGAGATTGTTTCAGTCTTAAATAGCCGTTTTCCTGGTGACTGGGTCAGTGAATTTTACTGCATCACTCTCTGTTGCTTCTGATACCCTTGGAACCTAGAGTATTTCTTCCCATGTGGTGGGAAAATTAAAGGGTTTAGTGCCTCTTTTCCATTGGTCACGACGGTGTTGATTAGGAAATTGTCCTTTTTGGACTTTTTTCTTTAGTGGTCCTCTTCTTCATTGAGACTTCTTGGATTGTCAGTTTCTCCTTGTGGATGGGTCGCCTTCGGGGACTTGGATTCCCTTCGTGAGTTGGTTGTTCTTTTTTCGGGACTTTAGACAGTGAGGTCTTTTTGGGCTCCAGTTAGGGGTCCTTCCCCGGTGTTGGGAATGCTCTGCATCTCCTTCTTGGGATAGAAGAGGTCCTAGTGGTTTTCCACTCATAGGGTTCAAGTATTGCCATCTCGGTGGTATCCAAACCCATGTTTTACTGTCATCTGACTTTGAATCTTAGGTGATGTGGAGGGTTGATGTTGCTCTGTTCGGGTGACTTATCCTCTCTGTTCCCCTTGTGTCTGGAGCTTGTGGCTAGCTGAAAAGCTGGCTCAGCGTTCTAATGCTCTGTGGCTACTCTGTACTGTAACAACCCGAGGGTTGCTAGTTCGATTCCCGGTGAGGTTTACTCAGCCTTTCCTCCTTTCGAAGTTGATAAAATGAGCAACGCCTTGTGTCCCTTAGGGGTGTTAATCGCACTTTCAAGCATAATCATGTTAATGATGCTTAGATGCCTGTTAGCTCTAGTGTCCTTTTATGGCCCTGGCTCTTTGGAGTGTTGGGCTCCTGCAAGGGGTGGTATCTTCCCTTTGAGTCGGGACTTGCAAGGGCTTCTTGCTCTTGTTATCTGGTTTATTCTGGATTTTTCCCTGGGAAGTCTGTTTTTTTATATCAGATGGTGAATTTATGTGCCTGGAAGATTGTTTAATCCAAACGTTTGTGGGGCCTGGGCTTCTTGTCCTGATCTTCCGGTTGTCGAGGCTTTGGCTCAGCATTTTCTCTTTGAGGATCCCGCTGTGGGATGTTACCGGACCTTATGATCCTAGGACTGGCCTGGGGGTTCCAGTTTACGGGGTGCGTGGGCTTCACCCTTGTTCTGGCTGTTCTGTTTTACAACTTGGCCAGATTTATTGAGCGCTATTGAGGCTCCTTGGGCCTTGTCTTGTGCCAAACAATTTGGTTCCCCTTGGACAGCGAACTACTGTTACCTGATGGTGGGCTTTCCTGCCTAGCAAATGGAGGGTTGCAGTTGCTCAGCTGTCACTTTTGCGCCTGTTACATGTGCTCGCACAATGGTGTTTTATGGGGTTCTTCTGTGTTCATTAGTGAAGTGGCCTTGTGTCCTCTCGGTTCTTCCTACAACTTCCTGTCTTCTGGGCAGGTGTTTATTGATGCTCTCCTCTTCAGGGGGCTCTTTATCCTCATTACAGAGGTGTGGTTCCCTTTTTGGGGGCTTCTCCTGTGTTCAGGAGGTTGCAACAGATGTTTATCTGGTTCGGGGACTGGTCTGCTCTTTGAGTTGTTCCTTTCCATCTGGGGAGCTGCTGACTCCGCTTTGAGACTTAGTTGGGGGGCCTTGCTAGATCTCCTTGTGTCTAACGCCTGCTCAGTTGTCTTTAGATTGAGGTGGCTGTGTCCATTCTTCCGACCTTTTGGGGGTCGGTCTTGGGGTTCCTTTCGGTTCCCTTACTTTAGATCTGCCGTTGCTTGGGCTGGTCCGGCTAGGGGTAGGATCTTAGATCTGTTGTTTATCCTCAGGTCTTGGGGGTGCCAGTGGACCTTTTTATTAGGGGTTCTGTGCCTCTTCCCCTTTCGGATCTGTGAGTAGATCTGGCGGCCTGGATTGCTGGGAGTGTGTCCTCCCCCTTGGAGGTTGGGCAATCTGCTAATTTGTTTGGCCGCTTTTTCCTTACGGAGAGTGTTTTCTCTGTGTCTTCCTATGGAGGGCAGCATGTTACTGGACTCGTTACTGGACTCATATGTTTCTCTTCTGAGTTTGCTACTTGTAATTTTTCTGTTTGCTCAGTCTCTGAGTTCTGACATTTTTAGGACTTTGTCTTCTGCTATCTTTTCAGTGCTATTGCACGATATTTGGGAGAGGTTTCTTCTCCTTGGTGATGCCCAGTTGCTCCTTGTGGGTTGGGCATTGTCTCCCCTTGTTCTCGGGATTCATTCGGGTCTCGGTGAACTTGGCCTTCTTTTGAAGGGGGCTTTTCCGTTATTGGATTTTGCTATACCTTTTGGGTATCCCTTTGGTTCAGCCTTGTCCTCTCTCTTTTGGGGATTTTGGTACTGTACTAGTAGGGGTTGTGTGGGGACCGACTGCTGGGCGATGGTTCTCCTGGAGGAGTGTTTTGGTCAGTGAGTCTGCTTTGCGGTCTCTAGTAAGGCCTTCGGACTATCTGCAGGTCAGGGTCCTTGGGGCCTTTTCCTTCTAGTGTTTTTGCCCTGCACAGACGAAGCGGGGTTTGGTTTGGTTGTGTTTTTTTCAGGCCTGTTGCCCTCAGAATGGGCCACCTATTGTACCCTCACGTTTTTGCATTCAGTGTCCTCTATAGCTTGGGTATTGTTTTCCCAAAATTAATAAATGCAGCTGTGGACTTAAATTATGCTTACCTGATAATTTTCTTTTCTTCAGATGTAAAGAGTCCACAGCTCCCCACCCGTATTTGTTCTGTGGGGCGTCTCTTATTTTTTATTCTTCTGGCACCTTTTCACCCTGGTATTTATTCTACTGTTGCTTGTTCCTCAGCAGAATGACTGGGGGATGAGGGAAGTGGGAGGAGTATTTAAGCCTTTGGCTGGGTGTCTTTGCCTCCTCCTGGTGGCCAGGTTCTTATTTCCCAAAAGTAATGAATGCAGCTGTGGACTCTTTCCATCTGAAGAAAAGAAAATGATCAGGTAAGCATAATTTAAGGTATTATTATTATCAGTTATTTGAAGAGCACCAAAAGATTCTGTAGTGCTATGAACCTAGGCATGATCTGCAAGGTAACATTTATAGGAATCAAGTGGGTAGAGGGCCCTGCTGAGAGTTGCACTGTTGTAGTCAGCTGTTAAGGAGGTGATCTGCAAACAGCTGGGCACATAGCAGTTGCTACCCAAGAATTTAAAGATGCATTACAAAAAAATATGTGCAAAATAATTTTTGCCTAAAAAGTTAAGTGCAAGCTATTTTTCTGTGAAAAACATACCCCATGTGAAGGTAAAATTAGCAGATTACCTTACTGTTTACTTCACAAGCATAAACAGCAAGTGAATGCCTCTAGAGTCATCTCATTTAAATATTTTGGCCTGTGGTCATACTTCAGGATGGCTTCTGATCACTAGTCTGGAGTCATCGATTACTTAAGAATGACTCCAAGAAGATCATCCTTTTTGACTAGAGGGATCTCTATGTACTAAGCAGTGGTTGCTGCTTTGGATCCCTTGCATCCTTGCATTGCAGGCTCACTTGTGCATGTCTGCTTTCTGCAAGTTGTAAAGCAGCAGTTATATGACCACAACCTCTTAAGTGGCGGAGCTTTACATTGAAATGCTTGTGCAATAGTCCACTGCCCATTCACCAGAAATATTACTGAATA
Source organism: Bombina bombina (assembly GCF_027579735.1). NCBI lineage: Eukaryota > Metazoa > Chordata > Amphibia > Anura > Bombinatoridae > Bombina > Bombina bombina. The sequence goes on along the minus strand of NC_069504.1, from coordinate 923,975,284 downwards.
GTGGATGGGGCCCTTGGACTCTATGTGGCTAACCAGGGGCATACACAGGGGTTTAAGGATAGATGGATAGATGGTGTAATGTTTAGTGGCAGAACAAGACTTCAACAGGAATAGTATGGAAGACTTGGATGGTGGTATGTTAAGTGGCAGAGCAGGGCTTGAGGAAGAGACAGATGCTTGTGTGCTATGTGGTTAAGCAGAGGGTCAAACAGGAATAGCAGAATATGACGATTATATTTTTATGTTGAGTGGCAAAGCAAGGACTTGACTCGTAATAGCACAGATACAAAACAGGATACATAAGAAGCAGATGTAAAAAACATTCAATTTTTAACTTCATTGCACCTTTCACTATATGTTAACCATTTTGTTTTCTAATCCCCTGCTTTACTCTTGGGTTACAGGTGCAGTCCACTTAAAAATGTTTATTGTTTAAAAAGATAGATAATCCCTTTACTACCCATTTACCAGTTTTGTATAACCAACACTGTTATATTTATATACTTTTTACCTCTGGGATTACCTTGTATCTAACCCTCTGCAGACTGCCCCCTTTATTTCAGTTTTTTTGACAGACTTGCATTTTAGCCAATCAGTGCTGACTCATAAATAACTCCACGGGAGTGAGCATGATATCATCTATATGGCACACATGAATTAGTGCTGTCTAGCTGTGAAAAACTGTCAAATTGCATTGAGATAAGAGGTGGCCTGCAAGGGCTTTGAAATTAGCATATGAACATTTTAGCTTTCAACAATACCAAGCAGACAAAAATTTGGAATTAAATTGGAAAGTTGTCTAAAATCGCATGCTCTATCTAAATCATGAAAGTTTCATTTTGACTTTACTGTCTTTTTAAAGCTAATAATACAACTTCCTGTTAACCACATTTGGTGCTTTGTAACCAATGCATGCCAGATAGGACCACAGTAAAGTGCACACAAGGGTTAACCATAATGTTTAGTTTGATTGCTGATTCCATGTTTGTAATGCTACTGGGCTCTTTTTATGTTCTAAGTGAACATAAGGGTGTTTGGCACTGGCAAACATATTTCTAAAGGATGTCACATGACTTCCTTGTACATTATCCATATCACTTAATGCCAAATTATCAACACTTTACCAGGTCAGACATGAAAAACCACACTGACAAGTCATTTCTGTAAAATAAAGGGCCTGTCCCTGTAAGGTATGAGATGCCTCCCATCTATACTATAATTGTGTTTGTAATGTCCATCGCAGTCGGCAGTTGCGCACGCATCCTCAATGGAATGTTGGCAGTGCGAGGACAAAAGAATTCACCTGGATGCAGCGAAGGCAAATGGAGCATTACAAAAGCAAAAACTAACCACCCGCATCAAGTATTAAAAAAAAAAAAACGCCCGCATCAAGTATTAAAAAAAATTAACCGCCCGCATCAAGTATTAAAGAAAAAAAAAAAAAAAAACGCCCGCACAAAATATTAAAAAAAAATTAACCTCCCACCCGAAGTATTAACACCTACACCGCAAACCCCCACATTGCAAAATAATAAAGTAATTGACCCCTTAATCCCTTAACCGTCAATCACCCACATCGCAAAATAAACAAAATTACCCTATTAACCCCATAACCGCAAAACCCCCACATCGCAATAAACCTATTTACCTTATTAACTCCTAAACGGCAAAACCCCTACATCGTAATAAACCTATTTACCCTTTTAACCCCTAAACCGCAAAACTCCCACATCGCAATAAACCTAATTAACTTATTAACCCCTTAAACCGCCAAAACCCACAACGCAAATAACTATTTAAATAATTAAGCCCCCTAACCTAACACCCCCTAACCTAACACCCCCTTAAATTAACCCAAATTACCTAAACAAATACATTCTAAAGTTACAAAAAAGGCTAACTTTACATAAAATAAAAAACTAAATTACCAATCTCTGCAAAATTAAACCTAATCCCTATGAAAATAAAAAAGCCCCCCCCCCCCCCCAAAATAAAAACACCTCCTACTCTAAGAATAAACTACCAGTAGGCATTGCCCCAAGACAATCAACTATTTTACAAAAAATACACAAAGTCCCCACAAACAGTAAACACCCCCCAAAATAAAAAAAACTAACACTAAAACAATCTAAACTATCCACTGCCCTGAAAAGGGCATTTGTTTGGGCATTGCCCTTAAAAGGGCATCTAGATCTTTTACTGCCCATCCCTAATCTAAATAAAACAACCCCCCCAAAAAAAACTTAAAAAAACCTAAGTCTAACCCCCAGGTTGCTTCTCACCGTTCCTGAAGTCCGGCGGAGAAGATCTTCTTCCAGACGGGTCCATCATCTTCATCCACAGCTAAGGCGGCACGGAGTGGAGATGCGGAGCAGTTTTTTCAGATGTGGCATTCCTCGGAGGCGACGATGATCCTTGGCAGTGATGGTCCTTGGCAGTGGTTCCCGGTGGTGGTGCTCCGCGATGGCGTGGAGGTTCCTCTTAATGCGATCGCCCGCCGCACACTGAAGATTAAATGCAAGGTACCCCATATTTCTTGGGGTACCTTGCATTCCTATTGGCTGACATTTTCTCATCAGCCAATAGGATTAGAGCAAGTGAAATCGTATTGGTTGGTGAACAGCCAATAGGATTTCACTAGCTCTCATCCTATTGGCTGTTCGCCAGCCAATAAGATTTCACTTGCTCTCATCCTATTTAATGCGATTAAACAATACCCAGTCATTTTATTACATTAATTGTTTAATTTGTTTCATACGATTTTTATATTATGATTTAGTGTGACCCCTGTTGTAATGAATGCATCTCCTTCACATACTTAAATGGATATAAAACCCACATTTTTTTTCTTTCATGATTCAGAAAGATCATGGGATTTTAAATTACTTTCTGTTTTACTTATCTAATCTTATCTAATTTGTTTTCTTTTCTTGGCATCCTTTGTTGAAAATGATACCTGGGTAGGCTCAGATGCTGCTAATTGGTGGTTGCACATGCATGCCTCATGTTATTGGCTCACCTAGTGCGTAAACTAGCTCCCAGTAATGCATTGCTGCTTCTTCAACAAAGAATACCAAGCAAATTAAGCAAATTAGAAAATAGAAGTAAATTGCTTAAACTTGTATTCTCTATATGAATCATACAAGATAAAATGTGGGCTTCATGTCCCTTTAAATTCTGAGAACACCCCTTTGAGAGACACACTGATCTCACGGTAAAGAACTGACTTTAGAGAATTACAACATAGTACTCGCATAGTTAATCTCACAAGCCCAGAAATCTTTAGCGATTCAGGCTAAAGTATGTAGATTTCTCACCCCGTATAGATATTTTCTTAATTAAAACAAAGCAAAATATAAATAAATATATTTATAAATACCAAGTAAGTAATATTTACACTCAATACAGTAGTGCATGTTGTTATTTTAAATGAAACCCACAACTTTATTTCTTGTTTCAGATAGATCATATCAGTTTGAACAACTTTCCAGTTTACTTCTATGATCTAATTTCCTTCATTCTCTTGGTATCCCTTGTTGAAGAAGCAGCAATGCACTACTTGGAGCTAGTTAAAGGGACAGTCAACACCAGAATTGTTGTTGTTTAAAAAGATAGATAATCCCTTTAATACCCATTCCCCAGTTTTGCATAACCAACACAGTTATATAAATACACTTTTTATCTCTGTGATTACCTTGTATCTAAGCCTCTGCAAACTGCCCCCTTATTTCAGTTCTTTTGACAGACTTGCTTTTTAGCCAATCAGTGCTCACTCCAGGGTAACTTCACGTGCATGAGCTCAATATTTTCTATCTATATGAAACACATGAACTAATGCCCTCTAGTGCTCAAAATGCATTCAGATTAGAGGCAGTCTTCAAGGTCTAAGAAATTAGCATATGAACCTCCTAGAATTAGCTTTCAACTGAGAATACCAAGAGAACAAAACAAAATTGGTGATAAAAGTAAATTGGAAAGTTGTTTAAAATGACATTCCCTATTTAAATCATGAAAGTTTTTTTTTGGACTTGACTGTCCCTTTAACAAATTGGGTGAGGTAACATGAGGCATTTATATGCAGCCACCAATCAGCAGATCCTGAGCCTACCTTGGTATCCTTTTTAACAAAGGATACCAAAAGAAGAAGTCAAATTAGATAAAATAAGTAAATTGGAAAGTTGTTTAACCCCTTAAAGAACAAAGACGTACAGGGTACATCCTACAAAAAATGATCCTTAACGACCAAGGACGTACCCTGTACGTTGTTGGTGTTTTCCAGTGGTGGAAGCGATCCTGATCGCTTCCAGCCACTTTCATGTTATTGCAGTGATGCCTCGATATTGAGGCATCCTGCAATAACATTTTTTAGCCATCCTATGCAGAGAGAGCCACTCTGTGGGCATAGATCGGGCATAGATGGCCACGATCATTGGTGGGTGGGAGCATCGGGCATAGATGGCCACAATCATTGGTAGGTGGGAGCAATTGCAGGGAGGTGGGTGGGCGGCCATCAATAGAAAACATCTGACAGCACGGGGGTGGGGGGCGGCGGGTGATCTGCTCATATGAGCATTAAAGTACAAGATGTGGTGGGAGATGGGGTAAATTTTTAGGAAAAAGGTATCTGGGTCTGGGAGGGGGTAGAGGATTGGCAGCAAATAGTGAGCGGGCGGAGGTTTATAAAGATGTTTGGGGGGCTCAGGGAGGTTGGGTAGTAAGGGGGGATCTTACACTGCAGAAAATATATAATTTAAAAAAAAAACCACACAAAAAAAAACAAACACAAACATTTTATTTTTATACTGGCAGACTTTCTGCCAGTACTAAAGATGGCGGTGACAATAGTGATGTGGGGGAGGGAATAGAGCTGTTTGAGAGTAGTCAGGGAGGGATCAGGGGGTGGGATGTGTCAGGTGGGAGGCTGATCTCTACACTAAAGCTAAAATTAACCCTTCAAGCTCCCTTCAAGCTACCTAATTAACCCTGTCAATGCTGGGCATAATACAAGTGTGGTGCGCAGCGGCATTTAGGGGCCTTCTAATTACCAAAAAGCAATTCCAAAGCCATATATGTCTGCTATTTCTGAACAAAGGGGATCCCAGAGAAGCATTTACAACCATTTGTGCAATAATTGCACAAGCTTTTTGTACATAATTTCAGTAAGAAACCTAAAGTTTGTGAAAAAGTGAACAATTTTTTTTTATTTGATTGCATTTGGCGGTGAAATGGTGGCATGAAATATACTAAAATGGGCCTAGATTAATACTTTGGGTTGTCTACTACACTACATTAAAGCTAAAATTAAGCCTACAAGCTCCCTACAAGCTACCTAATTAACCCCAGCGAAGCATTTACAACCATTTGTGCCATATTTACACAAGTTGTTTGTAAATAATTTCAGTGAGAAACCTAAAATTTGTGAAAAAGTTAATGATTTTTTTTATTTGATCGCATTTGGCGGTGAAATGGTGGCATTGAATATACCAAAAAGAACAAAAAGAAAGCAGCTCGATCCTCCTTTTCCTACAGAGTGCCACAGTTATGGAATGACCTCCCGCACACTTTCAAACCTTCCCCAAGCCTAATATCCTTTAAGAGATCCCTCTCTACATATCTCAAAACAGAATGCACCTGTCATGGTTGATTATATATTTCTTACCTGTTCTATGTAAAATTTTTGCACCTATTGTGTATTATTATTGTTTTTGAATTTTATTGTACCCTATTGTATCAATGCAATGTTTTGTGGACCCAGGACATACTTGAAAACGAGAGAAATCTCAATGTATCCTTCCTGGTAAAATATTTTATAAATAAATAAATCTTATTCTTTATAGTAGTGTCTATTATATGAGTAGTTATATGAAAATTAGTGTATACTGTCCTTTTAAGGGGTTAAAATTAAATGTTCTATCTGAATCATGAAAGACAAAAATTAGGTTTTGTATACCTTTAAGTTCTTCTTGACCTCTATTTTATATTCTACTGTTTTTCACAAGTCCTTAAATCTCAAACTTTCTATTTCCATGGTAAACTTGTGTTAATGTATGTTTGCCTAGAGGCCAATACTCCCTTGTCCTTGTTATTTTTTTTTTATACAAAATTCTTTATACAAAAATGTATGTTTCTTTCTGTTTCTGCTTTTGCATTCAGGTATGTTCTATTCCTCTGCATTTAAGACTTATGTTTATTAAATCCAGTATATGATTTATGTACATATTTTTGTGCAGTTTTATTATGGTTCTCTAAAAATGCCCAAAGATTGCCTCATTATTGTTGAATAGGCTATAAGTTCTTTTAAAGTAGGTCAGGTGTCCCTTTATCTTGAGGGCATATCTAATATGTCAATTTTAATCTAATGGCAGAAAAGCAAACAAAAAACTGTACCCATACTGTAGAAGTGGATAAAAACATAGCTCATCAATATGAAAGCAAATGTAGTCCTTGGTTTAAATTTAGCTGTACTAATGCAACTGATTATTATCTTGTGTAATTACTAAAGAACAATTGATGATAGACAGCCTGTGTCATGTTCTGTCTGATGAGTTCATACAGTAGAAAAATATATAACATTTATATTTGGTGATATTATGTATTATTCATGGTAGATTAGAATACGGTCTTCAAATAATTGTTTGCATTACAATACTTTGTGCAAATATTTTTTTCCAAGAAGTTTATACACATTTACAATTTTCATATTCCAGTCACACTTAAAGAAATCGAAGTTAAAATAAAAATACCATAATTCAGGTATTGTCCAATTAAAAAACAAAAACAAACTCCATTTACACTTTCCTTATCAAATATACTTTTGATCTCAGAATTCTTGATTGAAATTGAGCTCATTTCCATTACAGCATATGTGTGTTGAACACTTTATTGTAGCAGAATTTGCAACGTTTATAAATATAGCGCTCAAGACATATGCACACTCCTGAGCATACCTACGTATGCTGTAATGGAAAGTAGATATGTATTACTCAAAAGAAAGGGGAAAATGTATTGGATTGTGACCGGCAAGGTTCTCAGCTACCTAAGCTGTCTTCTCGGACAGCATCCACTGATGTCTTTATCTTCACACAAGCAAAAATTGTGTAACCCTGCCCCCTGTTCTCGGCAACCAATCACACAAATGCAGGGCTTGTCATTATTTATCTCTACTACTTCTAAGGTAGTGGAGACGTCAGGAAGCTTTGGTCTTAAGACTAAAGCTTCTTAACTAGGAGATTGCTGACTTCTGAAGCTAGATAAATTACCACCAAAGAATTGAAAGACTTACAAGTCCACTTGACCCATTAAAGGCTAAAGTGAAATTTTGAAAATAAACACAAATAATCACCTTGGGGGAAAAAATAAGAAGATGTACAGACATATTTGACTTTGGTTTGATAATGAGCCAAGGAAATAACTAAGACAATAAAATTATAGACAATTCACAATATCTATTCTGACAAACATATCTAGAATCTTCTCACTTAGTCCCTGATGATTGAAACATCCAAGATGTGGCGATATAATCAAAAGGAATCCATCACAGGAACGATATAGCCAGTAAAATATCAAAAACTGCTTACTTCAGTGTTGAAGACAGTCTTGCCAAGAGACGTTTTACTATACATCACGGTGGGTGGCATTTCTGGCAATATTTTCAAAGCATCATTGCCACCTTTATTAAATGTGTAATATAAATAATCCCTTTGGACAGTACTGTTTATTAATACAATTTATGGATCGACAGAAACCCAACCCTTTTTGTTGCAAAACAAAAGTAAAACTCGGACATTAATAAAACACCTATAGGAGCTTGGGGATTGTGGGTATATTGTGCGTATGTATAAAATGTTTTATTTATATGTATTTTGTTGTATAATGCTAGAATATGTATTGTAATTATTGTTGTGTTTTTTAAAAATTGTGCATTTTGCTTTTGGTGTGTTTTTATATTTTTTTAGGAAGAAGATTTTGTGTTTGTGATATTAAAATTTCATAAAAGACAATAGCCGTAACTTTTTAGTTTAATTTATTTATTTCCAATGTAAGTTCTCACTTTTCTCAATGTGTTGTACTAATAATATTGCGGTCACAATATTATAAGTTCACACTGTTATACTTATAATATTATTAATATTGAATATGTTTGTTACAGTGCAGTCGCAATATATAACATCTTCACTTACATTGGCAATAAATAAATAATATTAACAAGTCGCGGCCACTGTCTTTAATGAAATTTTAATATCACAAACATGAAATCTTCCTAAAAAAAAACCACACGCCAAAAGCAAAATAAACTTACTATACATATTATACATATTATAGCAATATATGATAAAATACATATAAATAAAACATTATATATGCATGTTTAATATATTTACATTCATATATATATATATATATATATATATATATATATATACTAGTGGGAAAGCCTGCCCAGAGGGCAGTCTATTGTGGTGGCTTTGAGGATGCATGCGCAACTGCCAACGGCAACGGACGCGTTACAAACGCGATTATAGTTTTACAACTGCTTATTATTGTAGTATCGGTGTCTACATTATTTATACAGTCACTATGCATTGTGACTGTATAAATAATGTGTAGACTGAGCCGCCTCCCAATAATAAACCTGACACTTCTTTACCAATATTTCCGCTATTCCCCAAAAAATCGGCAGTAAAAATAAAATTAATAACCCCTAATCCGAGAACACCCTACGCTGCAATTTACCCAATACACTTATTAACCACTAAACTGCAAACACAAAGATCGTAATGTATAATTTATAAATTAACTCCTAATTCGCCATTCAAATAAAATGCAAATAAACTAATTAACATATTAAATATTAAGCCACAAAAACCCACAATGCAAAATTCTAATTTAAACAATTAACCTCTAAGCTGCCAGCCCACACAGAGAATGCAAAGTATTTTTTCTAATAACTATCCCCTAACCTAAAACCCCCATAAATTAACTCTAATTAAATTAAAATTTTAAAATAATTAAAAACCTAAATTTTAACAAATACCTAAAATTACAAAAATTTAAAAAATCCTACAATTACAGAAAATTAAAAATCTAAGTTTACAAAAAATAAATAAGCTATGATTACAGAAAAACAAACAAACTGCATTATCCAAAATAAAAATAAATAAATATTCCTAATCTAATACCCCTTTTTTAAAAAAAAAAAAGCCACCTCAAAATAAAATCCTATTCTAATCTAAACTACCAATAGCCCTTAAAAGGGCCTAAACAGCTCTTTTTCCTAAAAATATACTAAGCCCCCCTCTACATTAAAACCAGCCACCCACCAAATCCCCCAAATTAAAAAAACTAACACTAATAAACCTAAACTACCCATTGCCCCTAAAGGGGCATTTGTATGGGCATTGCCCTTAAAAGGTCATTCAGCTCTTTTTTACTGCCCTTAAAAGAGCATCCAGCAATTTTCCAATTTGCCCAAAAAACCCTAATTTAAATAATAAAAAATAAAATGAAAAATGTAACAAAAACCTAATACTAAAGCCCCAAATAGGTACTCATTGTTCCTGAAGTCTGGTGGAGAAGGTCTTCTTCCAGGTGGACCATCATCTTCATCCACAGCGAAGGGGGTGCAGAGATGCAGAGCGGTGTTTCCAGATATAGCGATCCTCGGTGGCGGTGATCCAAGGGGGGCGGTCCCCGGTGGCGGGGCTACTCGGCGGCATGGAGGTTCCACTTCATGCTATTGTCTGCCGCACACTGAAGATTAAATGCAAGGTACCCATATTTATTGGGGTACCTAGCATTCCTATTGGCTGACATTTTCACATCAGCCAATAGGGTGAAAGCAAGTAAAATCTTATTTTTTTATTTTTTATTTTTTTTAAATTAGGGTAATTTGAAAAAGAGCTGAATGCCCTTTTAAGGGCAGTAAAAAAGAGCTGAATGCCCTTTTAAGGGCAGTAAAAAAGAGCTGAATGCCCATTTAAGGGGCAATGGGTAGTTTAGGCTTATTAGTGTTAGTTTTTTTTTTATTTTGTGGGGTTTAGTGGGTGAACAGTTTTAATGTTAGAAGGGGACTTAGTATATTTTTAATGTAAAAGAGCTAATTTCTTTAGGGCAATGCCCTACAAAAAGCCCTTTTAAGGGCTATTGGTAGTTTATTCTTAGATTAGGAGGGGGTTTATTTTTTGGGGGGGCTTTTTTATTTTCATAGGGATTAGATTTAATTTTATTTATTATTTTTTGTAATGTTAGCTTTTTTTATTTTCTGTAATGTTAGACTTTTTTATTTTCTGTAATTTTAAATTAGTTTAAACTTAGTTTTCTTTATTTTTTAAGTACTTTTAGGATTTTGTATTTTAATTGTAATGTATTTTTTATGTAATTAAGGGGTTAATTTAGAGGGTGTTAGGTTAGGGGGCTTAGTCATTACATTATTTTTTTGCGTTGCGGGGGTTGGCAGTTTAGGAGTTAATAGGTAAATTAGGTTTAATGCGTTGTGGGGGGTTGTGGATTAGGGGTAATAAATCTATTAGGTAGTTTGCCATGTTGGGTTTTGCGTATTTAGGAGCAATGGGTAGTTAAGGTTTCACAAAACTCATAACTAAAATGTTACAAAGTAAACTAACACCCATAAACTACCTATTAACCCCTAAACTGCCACCCTCCTGCATCACAAACACTGTATTAAACCTATACTACACTACGAAAAAATTGAAAGCCTAAATTACAAATTAAAAAAAAATAATCCTATGAAAAAAAAATTAAAAAATCTATGAAAAAAATAATAAACACTAAAATTATGAAAAATAAAAAACACTAAGATTACAAAAAATAATAAATGAAATTATCAAAAATAAAAACAACACCTAATCTAATAGCCCTATAAAAATAAAAAATCCCCCCAAAATAAAAACACCCCCTAACCTACAATAAACTACCAATAGCCCTTAAAAGGGCCTTATGTAGGGCATTGCCCTAAGATAAACAGCTCTTTTACCTGACAAAAAATGCAGTCCCCCCAACAGTAAAACCCACCACCCAACCAACCCCCAAAATAAAAAACCTAACTCTAAAAAAAACTTAAGCTACCCATTGCCCCTAAAGGCTCCAAGAGTTTTTACGAAGGTTCTAGGGGCTCTGCTTGCAGTGGCCAGAACCAGAGTTATAGCAGTAGCTCCATACTTGGACGATATTCTGGTTCAAGCACCATCTTGTCGTCTGGCAGAAGACCATTCAAAATCTCTTCTGTTTCTTCTTCGATCTCATGGATGGAAGATAAACTTAGAAAAGAGTGCTCTTATTCCCAGTACCAGGGTGAAATTTCTGGGTACTATAATAGACTCCATATCCATGAGGATAATCCTTACAGACCAGAGACGTTACAAGCTAACTTCCGCTTGTCTTGCCCTCCAGACCTACTTAAGGCCCTCTGTGGCTCGGTTTATGGAGGTGATTGGTCTCATGGTGTCCAGCATGGACATCATTCCTTTTGCCAGATTCCATCTCAGACCAATACAGCTGTGCATGCTGAGACAGTGGAACGGCGATCATTCAGATCTGTCTCAACAGATTTCTCTGGACAACCGGTTGAGAGAATCGCTCTCCTGGTGGCTCTGTCCAGATCACCTGTCCCAAGGGACATACTTCTTGAGACCATCCTGGGAGACTGTGACTACGGACGCTAGTCTATCAGGATGGGGAGCTGTTTGGGGTGCCAGAAGGCACAGGGCCTGTGGACTCAAGAAGAATCCTTCCTCCCGATCAATATTCTGGAACTTCGGGCATTTGTATGGGGCATTTGTATGAACATTACCCCTAAAAGGGCATTCAGCTCTTTTTCACTGCCCTTAAAAGGGCATTCAGCTCTTTTACACTTTGCCCAAAGCCCTAATCTGAAAAAAAACACCCCAAAAAATAAAAAAAATACCTAACACTAATCCCAGAATATCTACTCACGGTTCCTAAAGTACAGACATCCATCTCCATCCAGGCGGCGAGAAGTCTTAATCCAGGCGGCGACATCTTCATCCATTGTGGGGGTGTCTTCTATCTTCATCCCGGCGGCATGAAGCGGAGCTATCCTGGACCAGCGATGACATCCTGTGTGGAGCGTCCTCTTTATACGGTCACCGCCGTACACTGAAGTTGAATGCAAGGTAGCCGTTTCAAAATGGTGTACCACATCTCTTGAAATAGGCAGCTAAACAAATGATAGACTAGGTGCAAACTATAACAGAAACTAACAAATATACAAAAAAAATGATTAGCTGGCACTTGATTGCATAAAAAAAATCAGCAAATACTAAACACAGACAATTAAATCTGTTATAAAAGACCTTTCAATCAAGGGTAATAAAAAGAAACATTAAAACCAAAATTATGAGAGCAGGAAATTTTAATTGTCTAATGTTTTCTTCACATTTTTTACAAATAACAAATGTTGGCTGCATTTGTTGACGCTAAGCAAATATCAAATTCAGCCTTCATTTTTAATCAACAAATGTGACATTAAGCTGCTTTGAATGTTACACTAGAGCACCAACTGTAACATTTGACTTACATCTAAAAAAAACATTCAAATGATGATTCCACAAAGCTTTAACGCAATTATACAAAAATCTATATATCTATATTTAAATGTTGTTCGCAGTTGGATACAGGCACACACATATTATTTATATATATATATATATATATATATATATATATATATATATATATATATATATATATATAGAACAATTTTAATAGAATGAAGGGCACTTTCAGGTTTTTTTAGTATTTGCAAAACAAAGTTATTTATTTCTTAATATCAACAATTTTTTTTGATACTTAGTTATATCAGCTACTATTTTGTATTTCATAGGCACTTTCTATTATACCTTTGATATTACATTTTCGTTATTTTTTAGCTTTTGCTATAATCATTGCCAGTATTATTTGGTCATTATGTTTTTGTTATTGTTCAGTTTCCACTTTAGGTGTTGCTTTTCCTATATGAACTAGGGTATGTCCTAGGTGATACTACGTTAACCTCTTCATGGTAAACATGATTTGGGGGCAGTGCCTCTATACCTGTATACTTTGTTTTATAGGTTTGTGCTACCTTTTGATGTACAGCCCTGCTTAATGCTAAGATGTGTGTTTCTTTGTTTTTGTTTTTTGGTTTTCGTTGCATTGATAGCCTTGTTTTATGTACATATGTTTTATGGTGACAATTGCATTTTGAAACTAGTAAGTTTGGCTTAAGTGTGGTATCTCCCTCATTAAACCTCTTTAACATGTGTTCTACGGTCTGATTTGATGTTTCTCTGCATGTGTCATTATCACTATGGGTATTAATAAATATGTTTTAGCATTTTTTTCTTTTCATTTTATAGTGCCGTATGCCTGGGTGTCTGGCTCGGTGACCTTGTACTTGTAATCACATTTATCCATTTACATTGTTTTTAAATAACATACTATAATTGGTGTCGGGTGTATATGTTTTCTCACGTTAGTTTAAAACTATGTGTTTGTATACAATGGATGTTCTTTCTTTCTTTTATTCTATAGATGTTATCTTTCTTGAGGAAGGCTTCAGTGAAAGCTGAAACGTTGACTATAAAGAATTGTTGATATTAAGAATAAATAACTTTGATTTGCAAATATTAAAAAAACCTGAGAGTGCCCTTCATTCTATTAAAATTGTTCTATATGTTCTATCTAAGGACTGCACCCAGGTGTTTGAGAATCACCCATGGTTGGAGTGCTGGAAAACTTGCTATTTCCTAAATATATATATATATAGAGAGAGAGCAGCCATTCTACCATTCTAAACAACATGTAAAAACAGACATTCTCCCATCCCTTATAGAAACAGGGTAAGGTTTTACTTCAAAAATAACAGTTGATAGATATGAGTATTACACTCTAAACCAGTGTTTTTCAACCACTGTGCCGTGGCACACTAGTGTGCCGTGAGAGATTCTCAGGTGTGCCACGGCAGAATGACAACAGTTTGGGGGTGTCCCTATTTCAAATTTTGAAATCATTTACAACCATGACATTGACATTCTTTCACAGGCAATCATTATGATTGTTTGTGAATGAATGTCAATATGTCATGTATAGTTTGTAGGAGGCATGGCAGCACAGTACAGTGTGTGTGTGTATATGTGTGTGTGTGTATATATATATATATATATATATATATATATATATATATATATATATACTGTATATATATCCTGTATTAGGCTACAATGTGTGATTTTGTAAAATTTTGGGATGGTGGTGTGCCACAGGATTTTTTAATGTAAAAAAGTGTGCCACGTCAAAAAAAAGGTTGCAAATCACTGCTCTAAACAATTAGCTACATCAGTAATATGTGAATGCAAGTTGTTTTATGGGTAGGCCTTTCTGATGATCCCCTTGATAGGGAAATGCATCCCTTCTTTTTTATCCCTTCATTGTTACATACTGTTTAATATGCAAAAGTCATTCAGTTTTTCAGAAGAATGTTCATGCAATAAATATATATTTTTTTTTTATAAAGAAAGAAAACAAAATAATATAAATATTTATCACAAAAATCTATTAACAGAATTCAAATCTAAACATTATATTACAGGTTTAATTTCTATTTTTCCAGCTGAATAGTTTTATCATGTACAATAACAGATGAAAGTGGTGTAACAGGTGTGACATTGAATTTCCACAGTCTGCTTTACAGTAAATATATCAAATCTTTTGACAGTTGAGTTTCACTTGATCACACTCAGAATCTTGACCTATGTGAATGCAATTTTCATGAATTGATTATTTTAGTTGGTTTCTGGTGACTAACATTTCAACTTTTGTTTTACAGATACTTGTATAAGCTCAGAGATCTTCATTTGGATTGTGAGAATTACACTGAAGCTGCTTATACCCTTCTTCTTCATACTAGACTTTTGAAGGTAAAAATGTATTATATAATATATTATATACTGTATATGTCCTAATATATTTAGCTTTTTTTTTATTTAATGCCACAGAGAGTGGAATTATATCTACTTCTGTGATAAAGGGCAGCATTTTTGTTGCAGACTAGCTAGCCAACTAGCTTACTCACTAGAAATTCAATTTAAAAATTTACAAAATTAAATAAAAAATTAAAATCTCTTTCATGATTTAAAAAGAAGCAACTATTCAGAGAAAATAATTTGCTTTATGACCTTGTTTGGTAACACATTTCACCTGGCCCTAAAATTAACAAGATGAGTCAATATTTGGACTCCTATTGAAATGTAATAAACTAGATATGTAGATTTGTATTGTCTAATTTGATCATTCGACACAGAACCAAATGAACGAACAGCAGCCTGCAGAAATTACAAAATTAACAAATAAACGTATTAATGAACTTTGTTAATATTTGCTAATTAATTATTATTTTAATAATGATCACAACTAACCTACAGTATTAACCCCCTAAACCACCACAACCCGATCCCAAAAACCCACTACATCTTAACGCCACAACCTCCATTGCAAAAAACTGGTACACTACTTAACCCCTAAACCGCCACAAACAACACTGCAAAAACCCGCTATACAACCCCAACAATATGGACATTTAGGGTCCAATGGATTATAGTAAGGCAGATGTTAACTTCACAGCTATTTATCTATCTATGCCATGGTCTGGTTGTGATTTAGTTATTCTCACCTGAGAGCATAGATGTTTACAGGCTTTATAATGATCTTGGATTTATAGGACAGTCATAAGCTTATATCCAGTCATTTATGGGTCCGGGGCATTGCCTGAAATTCCATTTAGGGAAAACAGTAACATTACCTGTTATCCAACATACAGAGGGTAGTTGTATAGCCTGTAATTCCACTTGCACAGACCAGTTATATAGACCATACTTTTAAAAGCAGAGAGCACATATTTGGTTTTGGTCTATATATTACCAAGTTATCAATAGAAAGTATTACTTTTATTGTAACATAAAAAAATATAAATAACAAATAATCTGACAAATAGAAAGTAGATCTATAGAGGCCCATTTATCAAGCTCCAAATGGAGCATGAGGGCCCGTGTTTCTGGCGAGCCTGCAGGCTCGCCAGAAACAGCAGTTATGAAGCAGCGGTCTAAAGACCGCTGCTCCATAACCCTGTCTGCCTGCTCTGAGCAGGCGGACAGAGATCGCCACAATTCAACCCGATCTAATACGATCGGGTTGATTGACACCCCCCTGCTGGCGGCCGATTGGCCGCAAATCTGCAGGGAGCGGCGTTGCACCAGCAACTCACAAAAGCTGCAGGTGCAATGCTGAATACGGAGAGCGTATTGCTCTCTGCATTCAGCGAGGTCTGTCGGACCTGATCTGCACTGTTGGATCAGGTCCGACAGACCTTTAAGAAATAGGGCCTCATAGTGTGATGATTCAGGCTTAACCAACCCTGCACCAGTCACTTGTTTGGCACAAAAAGGGTTGCAAGATCCTTTCCACCTTAACCAATTTCTCACAGTCTAGCCACTCCAGGCTGTGACTTAGTTCAGTGGGTGTAAGTATTAATAACACTCTCTTGTCTTTTCTATACCTAGAAAAAATGTCCAAAACTCCACTTTAATGCCACCCACACTAAACTATCTCTAGGCTACCACCATTAAGGAAAACAAAGACTAACAAATTAAAATTCCAGTGTACAATTTATCAAACAATAATCTAAAATACACAGTATTAATACTACTATTAATACTACTACTACTACTACTAATACTATTTCAGTAACGAGGTTCAAATATTAGACAAAGGCAAACAAACATTTATTATGAGCAAAAAAGAAAGTCAGTCACAGTGCATTACTAATAAAGGGTGTTAACAAATAAAATTATACACAAGCAAACAGGTTTTTTTTAAATAAAAAGGAGAAATAACAGAACCTAATACTGTCCTGAGTATAGGGAATAATAAAGGTCTACTACACCCCCCTCCCCCATGTTCACAGGGCTTCTGTATTTGCTTATGGCTCTAACTAGAGCAAAATTTACAATATTTAACAGTCCGTCTCTTCAGATTGCAAAAAACACACCTCCCTTAGTGTAAATTAAGCAAAGCACCACAGCAGCAAAAAATGCTAACTTACTGTTGTGGATCCGGTGCCGTGCACCTATGTCCTTGCTGTTGGTACAGCCTCTTGGATAGCGAGCCTATTGTGAGACCGGCCTCCATTTTCCCCACAGTTGGGGAGGGCTCTCAGACACTCACCTCCATCACCTCGGTGCAACCACTGCACACACACAGCAGTCTTGGTTATGTATCTCTCCTGGGATTGACAGACTGAATATCTAATCCCCCGCTTCATCTCTACCCGTGCTCACTCGCGGTCAGTGAATGCAAAAGAAAAAGTTCCAGGAGCACCGGGTAAAATAAAATCAACTTTTATTTAAACTTTTATAAAACAGAGGGGTATGACATAACCCCCAGTGTAAAACTGAGGTTGTTAAGAGCAGACAAATACTAAGACAGCTGTTTTGTGATACTGTATAATACTGTACTGGCTTATATGTTTGCGCAGGGAGATTGGCAAGAAAAAATGGCCACTCATGCTACAAAACCAAAAAAATGAAATAACTTCCAGGTGTGAAGGAAATATAAAAACAGCACATGGTGGCCATACAGAGGATAACAGTCTGATGCGTTTTGCGCCCCTAGTGGTGCTTAACATGTAAAATGACAAACTTAAGTGTTATACCTTTTTCCCTGGTAACAGATTTCTTGACTAAACCTCTTTCCAAAAGGGCCATGGAAATATCATCCCCTCTCTTTTACGACATGTCATAAAGCATAAAACTTCTGTTATAAATATTCAGTGCATACACCCATATAAGAAATTCCCCATCACATCATGAGAATTAGTTTGATACCAAGTATGACGTGGTTTTCATATTTTCAGAATCTTGTGTCATATATGTGGTGAAAGCATGTCTCATGTGACAGATTGTAAAGATTATGAATTCAAGAAGTGATACTAAATAAATATATAATGAAAGCAACCTGTAATGTCACATAGTAATGTAAGATATAAAACCAATATTCTCAGATAAACCACTTTTAGTGCCACATACAGATCGCTATGCATAAAGCCTCCTGTTTCATATTTAGATGTCATGCATATATTAAGCTGAGGGAATATTGTTTAACCTGCAGTCAGAGATACAGTGGAAGTAAATGTATCAACAGTCACAGTCACAACAGTTAACAGGGCTGGTATGCAGTCACACCTATAAAAGTTAGGCGTATAGGCAGTTTAGTGGTCACTTTTACTGTACAAACGAACCACAGACCACCCAGCTGTGGATGTCATGTATTTATATGTATTTATAGATTACAGCTGCTCTGTATTTCAGTGGTAATATCTGTGCATGCCGAGGGTCGACTGCACAGTAAAGTTCTCACTAATACACTGATAACTTTTTCTAGAAGAATTCTTGCTTAAAATTAAATATTGAAAACATTCTACTAAATAAAATTGAAATTAATTTATGTGCATTTCAATTTTCTCTGTACTTGCCATTTATAAATCATTTACTTAAGCTCACCCTATGATAATATCTGTATATTGCTAATAACATTTCCCAATACTGTTCATAGTTTAAAGAAGGTTGAAAAATATATAACTACTTTTCCAATTCCTGTGTTTTAAAAATGATGTATTATTTTGTTCAGCTACTATTTATTTTGTCTTAATATATTCCTTCTTTTTCTTAAGTGGTCAGATGACCAGTGCTCCCCTCAGGTCATGCAGACAGAGTTCCAGAGCTCACAAACATACCGACAACTGAAGGAGAATTTATATGGAGTCATTATTGGTTATTTCGATAAAGGAAAGGTACAGCGAATAACTTAAGGATTGGTGTAACCTATAAAGGTGTACAGAAACAGGCTACCACAATCCTCTAATTTTATTAACAAGTTTATTTTCAGCATGAACATGGAAAATTGTCTATTTTGGCAATCACTCATATTAGAATTCTAAGATAAAAAAAATACAAAAAGTAAACATATAAAATGTATAATGCTTATTTTACTTAGTTCATTTGTTTTACATGTTTTACAATAACATTTCATAATATAAACATGGCTGTGTAGCCTGAAGCCTATAAGCCAAATTGAGTGATACATAAACAATATTACTTGGACTGCACAGGCTGACTTGGTTCACCATATGGTTTGCATGACACAGTAAATCGTTTAGCTGTAAACACACACACCACAATTTCTGCAGTAGACTGTGATCTTTCTGGGAGGATCCAAAGTAGAAATATCTGTGTATAGGCAAATATATAAATATTTGTAGCATTTTGCAAAGTCTCAGCAATGTCATATACAGTATGTTGCACATTTTAAATGTATGTATATACTTTTATATAATCTTGTTTTGATTAATATAATTTACAAAATGTATATGTGTATGTTGTTTGACTTTCAGAATGTAGTTTCAACGGTTTTATTCCATATTAACAGCATTTTTCTTTTCCGACAAAGCAGACGGTACAGCTAATGAGAAGTCATACCTTCTGCACCATAGAAAATAAAAGCCACGTGCTACAGTGACTCTGCTGTAGAGAGCTTGCTATGAGACTTTAATAATATATTTATGGCAGTGTGACCAGTAAAGAAGGAACACACTTTATGGATAGACTAGAAATATATTTAAAAGTATCTTTCTTAAAAATGTTAGCGTTATTGTCCTTTTAAGCTCCCACAGCAGGAGTGCTACAGAGCTGGCCCTGAGCAGGTGTAGGTTTGCTGGAGGCATGACTAGGTTGAAAAATAAACAGGTTTAGAGGGGTGCAATGGCGGTGCAACCTGAAAGATTGAGGGGTTTGTTCACCTGTACTGATTTTTGGGGGTTGCATATTTTCCCTTGTGATACTTTGGGGCCGAATTATCGAGCTCCGAATGGAGCTTGATGCCCCTGTTTCTGTGCAAGCCTTCAGGCTCGCCGGAAACAATAGTTATGAAGACCGCTGCTCCATAACTTGTCAGCCTGCTCTGAGGCTGCGGACATCAATCCACCCAATCATATACGATTGGCTGATTGACATCCCCTGCTAGCAGCCGATTGGCAGCGAATCTGCAGGGGGCAGCATTGCACAAGCAGTTCACTAGAATTGCTTGTGCAGTGATAAATGCTGTCCGCACTTTAATAAATCAGTCCCCTAGTCTTGCCAAGACTTGACACTGGCTTCTAGCACACAACTTTCAACATATAGAGGGATATTTATCAAGCCGTCAACCGCAAATACGCTGGAATTCCGCAGCTTAATTGTGGCGTGCCTGATTTGACCTAGTTATCAAATCCTACAGACCGGCAAAAGTTGAAATTTGTGAAGTAACATACTATCCGCCGGTCTCAATTCGACACCGATCGATGCTTACATCATTACCAATGTTCCGAATACAAATTCGACACTATCTATCTGACAACTTTTGCAAGTTATCAAATTTCTGACAGGTAAGCTCGCCACCATTCCGGCCCATCGTACCTGGTTTTCAATCCGCCACCCTGGAGGCTGCGGATTCCATAGGAATTGATAGGAGTCTGAAAGCAGCGAAAGCTTATGTTCGATGCTGCCAGATATCCCATTGATTTCTATGGTAGAAAACAAATTATGTTTGCACCTAACACCCTAACATAACCCCCGAGTCTAAACACCCCTAATCTGCTGCCCCTGACATCGCCGTCACCTACATAATGTTATTAACCCCTATTCCACTGCTCCCGTACCCTGCCGCAACTAACTAAAAGTATTAACCCCTATCCCGCCACTCCCGGACCCCGCCGCAACTAAATAAATGTATTACACACAGACGGCATCTTCTATCTTCATCCATCCGGTGCGGAGCATCTCCATCTTCAAGACATCCGGCGCGGAGCATCCTCTTCTTATGATGGTCAACGATGAATGAAGTTTCCCTTTAAGGTATATCATCCAAGATGGTGTCCCTTACATTCCGATTGGCTGATAGAATTCTATCAGCCAATAGGAATTAAAGGGGAAAAATCCTATTGGCTGTTGCAATCAGCCAATAGGATTGAGCTTTCATCCTATTGGCTGATCCAGCCAATAGGATTGAGCTTGCATTCTATTGCCTGATTGGAATAGCCAGTAGAATGCAAGCTCAATCCAATAGGATGAAAGCTCAACCCTATTGTCTGATTGCAACAGCCAATAGGATTTTTTCCCCTTTAATTCCTATTAGCTGATATAATTCTGTCAGCCAATTGGAATGTAAGGGACGCCATCTTGGATGATGTACTTTAAAGGGAAACTTTATTCGTCGTTGACTATCGTAAGAAGAGGATGCTCTGTGCCGGATGTCTTGAAGATGGAGACGCTCCGCACCGAATGGATGAAGATAGAAGATGCCGTCAGGATGAAGACTTCTGCCCGCTTGGATGAAGACTTCTGCCGGCTTCGCTGAGGACTTCTGCCGCTTGGATGAGGATGGATGTCCGGTCTTCAAAAACTGTAAGTGGATCGTCGGTGGTTAGTGTTAGGTTTTTTTAAGGGTTTATTGGGTGGGTTTTAATTTTAAGTTAGGGACTTTGGGCAGTAAAAGAGCTAAATGCCCTTTTAAGGGCAATGCCCATACAAATGCCCTTTTCAGGGCAATGGGGAGCTTAGGTTTTTTTAGATAGGGTTTTATTTGGGGGGTTGGTTGGTTGGGTGGTAGGTTTTACTGTTGGGGGATGTTTGTATTTTTTTTACAGGTAAAAGAGCTGATTTCTTTGGGGCAATGACCCACAAAAGACCCTTTTAAGGGCCATTGGTAGTTTAGTGTAGGCTTAGGTTTTTTTTTTTTATTTTGGGTTGTCTTTTTTATTTTGATAGGGCTCTTAGATTAGGTGTAATTCTTTTTTATTTTTGATACTGTGGTTTTTTATTTTTGTAACTTAGTGTTTTTTATTTTTTGTAACTTAGTGTTTTTTATTTTTTGTAACTTAGTAATTTTTAATAGTAGATTTAAATAACTTGAGTAGGGTTAGGTTTTAAAATATGTAATATAGTTATTTAATTGTTAGTTTAATGTAATTTTAGTATAATAGTTAAGGTAGGTTAATTAATAGTTTAATATAGTTTAATGTAATTTTAGTATAATAGTTAGGGTAGGTTAATTAATAGTTTAATATAGTTTAATGTAATTTTAGTATAATGGGGTAGGTTAATTAATAGTTTAATATAGTTTATTTTAATTCCAAAGGTAAGTTTTAATTTATTATAAGATAGGGATGAGGTAATTATAATGTAAAGTTAGCGGGTTGTTAGGTTTAGGGGTTAATAGCTTAATTTAGTTTATGGCGATGTGGGGGGCTGGCAGTTTAGGATTAATTAATAGTTTAATATAGTTTAATGTAATTTTAGTATAATGGGGTAGGTTAATTAATAGTTTAATATAGTTTATTTTAATTCCAAAGGTAAGTTTTAATTTATTATAAGATAGGGATGAGGTAATTATAATGTAAAATTAGCGGGTTGTTAGGTTTAGGGGTTAATAGCTTAATTTAGTTTATGGCGATGTGGGGGGCTGGCAGCTTAGGGGTTAATAGGTTTAGTAAGTGGTAGTGATGTGGGAGGCCAGGGGTTTAGGGGTTAATACATTTATTTAGTGGCGGTGGGGTCCGGGAGCAGCGGGATAGGGGTTAATACCTTTATTAAAGTTGCGGTGGGCTCCGGGAGTGGCAGGATAGGGGTTTATAACTTTATTAAAGTTGCAGCGGGGTCCGGGAGCGGCGGGATAGGGGTTAAACATTTTAATATAGTGGTGGTGTTTAGTGACAGGATATAAATAAAGTTGGAAAAGCCGAATAGCAGCGAGATTGATGACTGTTAGTTAACAACAGTCCGCTGCTCATCGCTCCGTACTTGGTGCGCGGCTTTTTGCCGGCTTTTTTGATAAATATGACGATCATATTCAGGTCCGCAATGGCGATGTTAGGCGAGCGTATTGGTCCCGGCGAATGCAGCACAGTTGATGGCTTGATCATTTGGCCTCATAGAATCCTTTTGGGTAATATTTTTAAAGAATCATGCATACAATCCTAGGGTTCCTTAGAATTCAGGATACATTGATCTTACATAGTCAAAAACATTTTTCCTATCGTTTACACTGAACTATTTGTATTGAGGTAGAGGTGTCAAGAAATTCTTGCCTCTTGAGATTAAATAATAATATATGTCTAGCACCCCAGAAATACAGAACCTTCCCAAGGTTTTGCTCTTATTAGTTTCCTCCAAATCAGATGGTTCAACATTCATTAACCACATCATTGTGCTTGCTTTCTTTTATTTAGTGGACAAGAAAAAATGCATTCATATATTAAGAAAAACAAATTACTGTGATATTTCCAGGTAGCAATTTTTTTACATTTGAATGTATTTTGTAGATGTGGGAGGAAGCGATTTTGCTTTGCAAGCAATTGTCAGACCAGTATGAAATGGAAATCTTTGACTACGAGCTCCTAAGCCAATGCCTGGTAAGAAATATAATTGAAAAATAATTTTAGCTTTCTTGTAAAGTAAACAAAAAATATATATGTTTTTGCTTTTCAGTCTAGAATTAAATATGAAGTAGGAAATGTACTTGTATTAAAGGAGCATAAACTGTTTTTTATGTGATTTGTTACAACATTTCCCTCTGTCATGTTTAAAGGGACAGTATACTTTAAAATTGTTCTTCCCTTAATGTGTTCCCAATTACTTTTTTTTTTACCAGCTGCAGGGTATAAAATGTATGATATTGGCTTTTTAAGGTTTATTTGTGTAAATTAATGAGCTGATTTTGTATTTTGAAGCCACACCCTAATAAAATGTGTTAAGCTTGTAGGTATAATCACATATCATTACTTTATCACATTGTGTACATAAACCTGCTTCTTTATCTTATATCTGTACGTAAACCAATTACCAATCACCAGAGCACAACAGAAAATTAGCATTTTATTACCTTATCTCTTCTATAACCCACTGGGAGTGTAATTTCTTCTACTGGCTGTGTTAACACAGCTTGGCCCTGAGGCCAAAAAATTTCAGGATGGGTTGGGATACCACAGGCTAAATCAACTATTTCAAATGCCAATATAAGGGTAATGTAAATACTTGTAAACAATTTAATTAATACACTCCAGCGGGTAAAGTGGATCATTGGGAACAAATAAAGAGAAGAATCTTTTTGAGTAAACTGTCCCTCTAAGGATAATAGACAGTACAATGTTGGGTGTTGTCTCTAACAGTGTCTTGTTTCTGAACAGTATGTAGCCCAATAGCAGGGTCAGTAGGGAACTGGGTAGACTTAAATACAGAATATACAATAGTCCTGTTTTTTATGAGAAAGTTACTCAGGCAAGTAGCAAATAATGTCCTGAAATAGTTTATACTGGGAAACAGGTACAAGCAAGAGCTAGCAGAAGAAAACTGTACAAACCAGTATAGCTGATGTTCATGTGCAAGTTCAGACAGACAAGAGCCAAGTGCTGAAAGGCCCACTTCAGGGCCAGGGACTGTAGTACCCACGTCTGAGCTAAACAAAGAAAATGCCACTCCTGGTCAAAGCAAAGGGAATGCCGCTATTAGGAAAAGCAAAGGGAATGCTTGCTTCTGGGCTAAAAAAAGGAAATGCTGCTCCTGGGCAAAGCAAAGGGAATTCCAGCTTCTGGGCTAAGCAAAGGAAATACAATGTGCTGAATAAAAACTGCAAGCAGCAATATCAGTACTTGACACAGGGTAAACACATAGGCACAGACAGCAATAAAGTACTGGAGCTGGGAAACAGCAACAGGGAATGTCTGAGCAGCAGTACTAACAGTGCCAAATGTAGAGACAAGGTCAGGACAGTCCAAAGTTCAAAGGCAGGAAGCAAGTATCTAAACTTAGGCAATGTCACCAGCAGGAAGTCCAGCAACAAACAGGAAGCAGGAACAGGATGGACTTCAATGCCAATGCAAGGAGTAAAGGCATAGGATGCGCAATATGTAGTCAGAAAGCACTTCTCTGATTGGCTAACATAAAGAGAGGGTGGAGCTGAGAGACACACTTACTGATGATAAGATTCATCCACCAACCCCTGCAAGTAAACATCCTCCAGTGGCACACACAACTGGAATCCCTGGTTCAATCCCAGGCAGGGCCCGGCAAGGGGGTCACCAGTAGCGCCCCCCCCTGTGCAATTTGCATTTAAGTTCGTACAGAGCTTATGGGATCCTGACAAACAGCCACTTACCATGCATTATGCAGAGTAAGGGCCCAATGATCTAAAGCTCTCTTCTCAGTTGAAATTATCTAAAATTATTCCCCAGCATTGCAATTTTATTTTTGTTCTTTTTTCCTGTAATTTAATTCTGAATATTGTAAGTTGTCCAATTCCTGTTAAAAGAGGAATCTACACAGTCATTGGTTGCACACTCTAGTAAGCCATTGATAACTCTCCCTTATTGGCCTCAGTAGAAAAGGGAACATAAGTTACAATATGGCTTTATGGACAATAGAATATTTTTTTTCAATATTTTAAAAACAAATGTCATTATAAAAAATACATATATACATTATTCTCAGGCTAATATTTGCTATAAATATACTATTCTATCAATTATTTATTTAGTGCTAGATTACAAGTGGAACACTAATTTAACGTGTGCCCGTTTAGGGGCAAATTTTCCCATTTACACGTTAAATAACCAGCCATTACAAGTGACTTTTTAATGCAACCGCAAGCTCGCAGTAGCACTTTGCGCTAAGCAAAATTAACCAGAGGTCAGACTTTTGGTTAATTTAAAAAATGTCCCCCAATTGCCCCCAAAATAAAGTGGACAGTTCCTTTATGAAAATTCTTTATGAAGCAGTTATAAAAGGTTAAAGTGTGGGGTGTTAGAAAAAAAAACGGCACTAAAAAGTGCCTATACATTGCGAATGTATGGTGTCTGTGTTTAAACTGTAAATATATATGTATACGGTTATATACATATATATTTATGCGTTAATATGTCTATATACACATATAAACACACACATATATATATATATATATATATATATTCATTAAATCATCTCACGCTAGTTCACTTTTAGAAACTAACCATAAACTTCTCACACAGTGGTGTCTTACACTGCAAAGACTTAAATATATGTATCCACAAGCAAAAGACCACTGTTGGCGACAATGCAAGCAATTCGGTTCATTATTCCATATATGGTGGACATGTCCATTAATCCAACAATTCTGGGAGTCAATAAAAACTCAAATATACCTAATTTTAGAATGTGATCTGCCTCTAATTTGTTTTATTCCATGACATTCCTAAATTACAGTCTAAATTACACTCAACCCTATTACACCTTGCAATAAACAGTGCAAAACAATTGATTCCAAGATTGTGGAAACAAACACGAGTACCCACACTATCAGAATGGGTAACACAATTTTCATTAAATATTTCA
This sequence comes from Bombina bombina, assembly GCF_027579735.1. Taxonomy (NCBI): domain Eukaryota; kingdom Metazoa; phylum Chordata; class Amphibia; order Anura; family Bombinatoridae; genus Bombina; species Bombina bombina. The sequence goes on along the minus strand of NC_069504.1, from coordinate 923,948,813 downwards.
CTAGAAAGATATTTTTATTTTCTCTACCAATCATTTGGATTTCTATCATAAAATGAAGCTCATCTGTGAAACAAGTCCGCAAAATCCAAATAACATCCTTCGAAAAGTAACAGATTTAAGTCTACAATTATATATTAAAGATTAAACTATATTAGTAACATATAATATTATTATATTCAAAAACACATGTGAGACACTTTTTCTTATATATTATGATGTTTTTTGTTTATTTAATTGTTGATTTTTCTCCCTATTCTCTATTTGACTATGCTCCTTGATCATAATATGGCAAAACACGAGACAGTTATATGTTTATTTTTGTCTTTATATATTGCTAATTGTAACTGATCAGAGCAACTTTAAAATAAATTGAAAAACTTCAATAAAAACAGTTTAAAAAAAAAAAAAGTGCCCAAACTCTACACTCTGCTAAAAAAAATAATATATATATATATATATATATATATATATATTCATATATATATAATAATAATAAATAGAAGTGCACTCACCAGGATATCACAATTGTATTCCTCAAAAAGTATATATTTATTAAATATGCTGCCAAACACTGCATGACTTACCCTCTTTGCTGCGCTAGGATCTGTGTTGTGTCTATCGGCATCAGATCGAGGCTCCCATTGGAGCCTATGGAAACGCACTCTCATAAGCACAAAGCTTTCATGCAATGTGAAGGCAAGGTCGCCTTCTCATTGCACTGTACTTTTAATACCAGCAGTTGTGTGCGCCGGTATTACTGAGGGGAACACAAATATTGCACTCACGAAAGCTCAATTTTGCGCTGCACTCGTAATCTAGCCCTTAGTTTTTAATGTCCCTTTAAAGGTAAAGTAAAGTCAAAATTAAACGTTCATGGTTTAGAGAAAACATGCAATTTTCAACAACTTGTCAATTTACTTATTTTGTTAAATTTTGCTTTGTTCCCTAGGAAACCTTTGTCAAAGAGACAAAGCTAGGTAGGCTAGTAGGAGCATAGGAGCATGCTTGTATCTTTAGCAGTCTATGGTATCAGTGTTTGTAACAATTCGTAACAGATGCTACAGTCTAATACAGCACCGGAGAAGTAACACAGTAAGCCTGTGTCTGACACTTGAAGTGTCCAAAGATCGCGGTAAGCTCAGTTTCTTATCTCCATCTGACACACAGGAGTGTACACTATCTTATTGGTCAGACAAGCCAAAAGCCCAATACATAGCCTCAGGGTTTGAAAATCCAACCCGTGGCACTTTGCTATACCTGTTACAAAGACTGTATATTTGCTACCCAGCTCTGAAGAATCTGATACTTTGGGTTGAATCAAGTTTGTTAATGAACTTTTATATACATTGCATTATATTGTTAAGGTGGACAGATAGGGCCATATCTATCAAGCTCTGTACGAAGCTTGAAGCCCTGTATTTCTGGCGAGCCTGCAGGATTGCCAGAAACACTAGTTATGAAGCAGTGGTCTAAAGACCGCTGCTCCATAACCTGTCTGCCTGCTCTGAGCAAGCGGACAGACATCGCCGCAATTCAACCCGATCGAGTACGATCAGGTTGATTGAAACCTCCCTGCTTGCGGCCGATTGGCCGTGAATCTGCAGGGGGCGGCATTGCACCAGCAGCTCACAAGAGCTGCTGGTGCAATGCTTAATATCGAGAGAGTATTGCTCTCCGCATTCATCGAGTTCTGTCGGACCTGATCTGCACTGTCGGATCAGGTCCGATAGACCTTTGTTAAATAGGCTCCATAATGTTTTAGCTCTCAGCAACTATTGTTGCAAACATTTTAACCTTGTATAACGTTTTGATATATGCTCAATATTGACACTGTACCTCAAGTATTACATAACGAGATTGGTACATTATTGTCAATTAAGGGAAACGTCGCAATTTTAAATTGTGTTAATATTTTAGTTTAATTAAACACTATTTTATTTACTTTTAATAAGTTTCTTAAATGTATTTTCTTCCCTGACTCCTGAGCTATATAGCGCTCCTTTACTATTATATATATATATATATATATATATATATATATATATATTTGTGTATTCCTATATATTTTTTCATCAATCTTAAGGAAGCATTGATTAGCAAGGGAGCAAGGAGTCACGACTGGGCGCCATACTTAGTCTTTTAGATAAATTGCAAAAAACTGCTGCCATAGAGTAACACACGTGCACGCTCCTGATCTTGTATGAGCCTAACTAGATTTACTCTTTAAAAAAGGAAGTGAACAATGCAAATTTTCTAACAGAAGTAAACTGGAAAGTTGTTTAAAATTGCATTCTTTATGGGAATCATGAAATTTTGTGTTTGACTTTACTGTCCCTTTAATTATGACTCTTTGTTGTATGTTACCAACATCACAGGAACATTTTTAAAATGGCATTTTTTTTTCTATCATTCATATGAAAGAGTAATATTTAAACATGATTTGGATGGCCTGAAAATGGCAAGTTAAAAGTTGTTTAGAATTTGAAAAATATGATAAAAAGCATAATTTATGTAAGAACTTACCTGATAAATTAATTTCTTTCATATTGGCAAGAGTCCATGAGCTAGTGACGTATGATATAGAAATACCCAAGATGTGGAAGTCCACAGAAGAGTCACTAGAAAGGGAGGGATAAAATAAAAAGAGCCATTTTCCGCTGAAAAAATTAAATCCACAAAAAAATTTGTTTTTCTCATAAAGTTAAAGAAAAAAACTTAAAACATAAGCAGAAGAATCAAACTGAAACAGCTGCCTGAAGAACTTTTCTACCAAAAACTGCTTCAGAAGAAACAAATACATCAAGATGGTAAAATTTTGTAAATGTATGCAAAGAAGACCAAGTTGCTGCTTTGCAAATCTGATCAACTGAAGCTTCATTCTATAAAGCAGGGCCGCATTGGGCCGCCGGGATACTGGGAAAAATCCCGGTGGGCCGCCAGCCGGCAGAGGCTGCTCAGCTACAGTAGAGACTGGAGAGAGCAGCAAACAGGCAACTTAACACAGTTGTGTGAGGAGTGCAGCATCATTCAGAGCCGCCAGCAGCACTGCACACAGACTGACAGGCTCAGCCACAGCCGCTGCAGTCACAGAATCACATAATTTACTAGTTGCAAGCCAGCAAGAGCATAGTTGGCTGGGCTGGAGGGGGCATGGCCGGGGTGGATGGGGGCATGGCCAGACTTGAGGAGGCGTGGCTGGGCCGGTCTATACAAATTTCCAGGGACAGTCTGATTTCCCAGTCCGGCCCTGCTTAAAAGCCCAAGAAGAGGAGACTGATCTAGTAGAATGAGTTGTGATCCTCTGAGGCGGGGACTGTCCCACCTCCAAATAAGCTTTATGAATCAAAAGCTTTAACCAAGATGCCAAAGAAATGGCAGAAGCTTTCTGAACTTTTCTAGAATCAGTGAAGACAACAAATAGACTAGAAGTCCTCCTGAAATCTTTAGTAGCTTCAACATAATATTTCAAAGCTCTTACAACATCCAAAGAATGTAAATATCTTTCAAGAATTTTCTTGGGATTAGGACACAAGGAAGGAACAACAATTTCCCTACTTATGTTGTTAGAATTCACAACCTTAGGAAGAAATTCGAACAAAGTCCGCAAAACAGTTTTATCCTGATGAAAAATCAGAAAAGGAGACTCACAAGAGAGAGCAGACAATTCGGAAACTCTTCTAGCTGAAGAGATAGCCAAAAGAAATAACACTTTCAAAGAAATTAGTTTAATATCCAAAGAATGCATAGGGTCAAAAGGAGGAGCCTGCAAAATCTTCAAAACCAAATTAAGACTCCAAGGAGGAGAGATTGATTTAATAACAGGCTTAATATGAACCAAAGCCTGAACAAAACAGTGAATATCAGGAAGCTTATTGATCTTTCTATGAAATAAAAAAGGAAGAGCAGAGATTTGTCTCTTCAAAGTACTTGCAGACAAACCTTTATCCAAACCATCCTAAAGAAACTGTAAAATTCTAGGAATTCTAAAAGAATGGCAGGAGAATTTATGAGAAGAACACCATCAAATATATGTCTTCCAAACTTGATAATAAATCTTCCTTGAAACAGACTTACGAGCCTGTAGCATAGTATTAATCACTTAGTCAGAGAAACCTCTATGACTAAGCACTAAGCGTTCAATTTCCATACCTTCAAATTTTATGATTTGAGATGGAAAAACGGTCCTTGAGACAGAAGGTTTGGTCTTAAAGGAAGTGGCCAAGGCTGGCAACTGGACATCCGGACAAGATCTGCATACCAAAACCTGTGAGGCCACTCTGGTGCTATCAGAAACACATACGATTGTTCCATAATGATCTTGGAGATCATTCTTGAAAGAAGAACTAGAGGCGGAAATATATAAGCAGGTTGGTAAAACCAAGGCACTGCTAATACATCCACCATCTCAGCCTGAGGATCCCTGGACCTGGATAGGTACCTGGGAATTTCTTGTTTGGATGAGAAACCATCAGATCTATTTCTGGAAGACCCCACATCTGTACAATCTAACAAAATACACCTGGATGGAGAGACCACTCCCCCGGATGTAAGGTCTGACGGCTGAGATAATCCGCTTCCCAATTGTCTACACCTGGGATATGCACCACAGAAATTAGACAAGAGCTGGATTTCGTCCAAGAAAGTATCCAAGAAACTTCTTTCATAGCTTGGGGACTGTGAGTTTCACCCTGATGATTAACATATGCCAAAGTTGTGATATTGTCCGTCTGAAAACAAATGAATGGTTCTCTCTTTAACAGAGGCCAAACCTGAAGAGCCATGAAAATAGCATGGAGTTCTAAAATATTGATTGGTAACCTCGCCTCTTGAGGTTTTTAAACCCCTTGTGCTGTCAAAGATCCCCAGACAGCTCCCCAACCTGAAAGACTTGCATCTGTTGTGATCACAGTCCAGGTAGGAAAAACAAAAGAAACCCCTTGAACTATATGATGATAGTCTAACCACCAAGTCAGTGAGAGTTAAATGTTGGGATTTAAGTATATCAATTGTGATATCTGAGTATAATCCCTGCACCATTGATTCAGCATACAAAGCTGTAGAGGTCTCATATGAAAATGAGCAAAGGGGATCGCGTCCAATGCTGCAGTCATGAGACCTAAAACTTCCATGCACATAGCCACTGAAGGGAATAATTGAGACTGAAGGTTTCGATAAGCTGAAACCAATTTCATTCGTCTCTTGTCTGTTAAAGACAGAGTCATGGACACTGAATCTATCTGGAAACCTAAAAAGGTGACCCTTGTCTGAGGAATCAAAAAACTCTTTGGTAAATTGATCCTCCAACCATGTCTTTGAAGAATAAACACTAGTTGATTTGTGTGAGATTCGGCTAAATGTAAAGACTGAGCTAGTACCAAGATATCGTCCAAATAAGGAAACACCGCAAAACCCTGTTCTCTGATCACAGATAGAAGGGCACCGAAAACCTTCAAAAAGAAATGGCAGGCCTGAGAATATAGCCAGAATATAAATAAGATTTCCTTAGATAAGATTCAAGTTTCCTATCTAAAGGATATTTAAAAGAAGTACTGTCTTCCACAGATATAGTAGTACATTTGGCAAGAGTAGAAATAGCCCAATCAACTTTGGGGACTTTTTTCCAAAACTCTAATCTAACCGCTGGCAAAGGGTGCAACCTTTTAAACCTAGAAGAAGGAATGAAAGAAGTACCAGGCTTAATCCATTCCTTAGCAATCACATCAGAAATAGCATCAGGAACTGGAAAAACAGGAGTAACCACAGGAGGTTTATAAACAGAATTTAAACATTTACTAGTTTTGATATCAAGAGGACTAGACTCCTCAATATCCAAAGTAACCAACACTTATTTTAACAAGGAACAAATATACTCAATCTTGAAAAGATAAGTAGATTTGTCAGTGTCAATGTCTGAGGTAGGATCCACTGAATCAGAGAGATCCTCATCAGAGCAGGATATTTCAGTATGTTGTCGATCATTAGAAATTTCATCAATTTTATGAGAAGTTTTAAAAGACCTTTTACGTTTATTAGAAGGCGGAATAGCAGACAAAGTCTTCTGTATCACATCAGCAATATAATTTTTCATATCTTCAGGGATATTATGTACATTAGATTTTGAAGGAACAACAGAAACTGTACTAGTACTGATGGAAACATTTTCTACGTGCAAAAGCTTATCATGACAACTGTTACATACTATAGCTGGAGATATAATCTTAGCTAACTTACAACAGATACATTTAGCTTTGGTAGAACTGTGATCAGGCAGCAGGGTTCCAACAGTTGCTTCTGAGACAAGATCAGATTGAGACATCTTGCAAAATGTAAAAGAAAAAACAACATTAAAGCAAAATTTACAATTTCCTTATATGGCAGTTTCAGGAATGGGAAAAAATGCAAACAGCATAGCCCTCTGAGCATATAGAAGGCAAGAGGCAAATAGGAAGTGGGGTGAAAAATAAACTACATTTTTTGGCGCCAAGTATGATGCACAACGCAAAATGAAGTTGAAATATTTTTTTTGGTGCCAACATCCGGAAATGACGCAACTTGCGTCATCACAGACGCAACCTCATGCAAGGAAACCTGGCGTCAACTAAGACACCGGAAATGATGAACTTGCATCCTCAAAGACGTACCTTCGCAGCAAAAAAATTCTCGTGCCAAGAATGACGCAATAAATAACAGAATTTTACTCCCTTGCGAGTTTAATTTTGCCAGCGAAATTAAAAGAAAAAACAGTCAATTTTGAAAAAGAAAAAAAAAAAAGACTATACCCCAGGTAAGACAAATAACTTCCTAAACATGCTTCCCAAATTGAAATTGACATAGACCTGACTCATGGCAAATATAAGTAAAATACATATATTTAAAACTTTATATTAATATATAAAGCGCCAAACCATAGCTGAGAGTGTCTTAAATAATGAAAACATACTTACTGAAAGACACCCATCCACATATAGCAGATAGCCAAACCAGTACTGAAAAAGTATCAGCAGAGGTAATGGTATATAAGAGTATATCATCGATCTGAAAAGGGATGTAAGAGATGAATCCCTACGCCCGATAACAGAGAACCTTTGAAAAGATTTCCTGCAAGGAAAACCATAAAATCAATAGGCGATACTCCCTTCACATCCCTCTGACAAACACTGTAGTCTGAGAGGAATTGGGCTTCAAAATGCTTAGAAGCGTTTATCATAGAAGAAATCATAGAAATCAAGCACAAACTTACTTCACCACCTCCATAGGAGGCAAAGTTTGTAAAACTGAATTGTGGGTGTGGTGAGGGGTGTATTTATAGGCATTTTGAGGTATGGGAAACTTTGCCCCTCATGGACTCTTCCCAATTACATAAAAGAAAAAAATCATGTCTAAATTGTTTACTTCCTTCTTAGGCTTATTGACTGATAAACACTTGCTGCTTATGTCTATTGGCTAGTAAACATTTCCTGTTTATGTCAATTGGCTGATAAACACTTGCTGCTTATGTCTGTTGGCTAATAAACATTTCCTGTTTTTGTCTATTGGCTGATAAACATTTCCTGCTTATGTCCATTGGCTGATAAACACTTGCTGCTTGTGTCCATTGGGTGATACCCATTTCCTGCTTATGTCCATTGGCTGATAAATACTTCCTTTTAATGCTCATTTGTCTGACCATGTAGCTAAGAGCTAGTTGTGGCTATTTTTTTTCCGGCTCTGGAGGGCAGGATGACCTTACAGGAGAAGTCCTGTGATGTTATCTACTCACCACTAATATATGACAGACACACTTTGCTTTACTTTTTATTTTGAAACTGTAACTTTTTTTTAAATGTTAAACAGTTTACCATTTTCTCACAACACATTTATAAAGTTTAGATATTTGTGCTGTGTTTAACATGAGTGCTCTATTCATATTTTAAAAGTATTATTTCCTAGGTTCATTAAAATGTTTAAATGTCACATTTTTAAACTATGATAACATGATTACAAATAAAACATGGTCATCAGATTTCAGTGCCACAATTAATGGTTGGGCATTATAAAAATAATTTTATTTTGGCATTAATTAATAAGAAAGGGTGTGAATACTATTCTATAATTATCAACATTGGGTTCCATCATGTCCACCGGACCTTGCTGCAAGCTGACAGCATACACTGTCCAGATATAACATTGCACAAGAAAGATGCCCAGAAAGATGCCTTCCCAAAAAGCTCTTTGCTCAGATGGGATGATCTAAAATGATTCTCCATCACTGCAAAATCTCTCACAAGATTCTAAACAGGCAAATTTTACTTCTTTAAGGGGTGTTTCCTACATTTCTGTATGGAAGGAGACAAGCCTGGTGAAATATAGTAAATTTCACCTGTACACAGCTGGCAAGATAAATCAGTGAGAACTGCTGATGTACAATGCTTAGAGAATATCATGAGACTTGTGAAAGAGCTATAGCCACACCCTGGGAACTCCCCTGTTCATCCCAAGGAACTACCATTTCTCTCTCACTTTGAAATGGTCAGTTCTATTTTACACAGAACATATAAAAATACAAATAATTTGTAAATGTTACAAAGAAATATACTACGGAAACTATCAAAGCATAATCAGAATTTGTAAAAACACTGCTGTATACAGAATCTAAATGCAATAAAATACAAAAAAGAAAGTGCAAAGTTTAAACGTAATACAACTTATAGGACCCAATCTGAAGTTTAAATTGATAAAAAAAACACCCAGCACAAAGTGTAAATGTAACAGAACTTTCATATCTTGTAGACTATATTGCACAGGTTGTGTCTCTCATTTACATCTAGAAATTCAGGGAACACCCCTTAGGGAAGTATAAAAAAATCTGCCTTTCTAGAATCTTGTAAGGAATCTCAAGGTGCTGGAGGGTCACTCTGGATCATCTCATCTGAGCAAAGAACTTTAGATCGTCAGGCCCAAAAAGAGAGATAAATGAAAACCTATGTTCAAATGTGTTAGAACATTGTGTTATTGCCTTGTTTTGTCCCTTTAAGCTATTTTCTCTTCTGGTTTAGTTTCGCTCTTATGTTCTATTCACATAAAAAAAATATTAATTATTCAGTCAGATTAATACTACATTTAATACAGTTGATATACCTAAAGAGACTTAAGAATTTTGTGCAATAAGACATATTTAACATCCGTTGCGAGTACAAGATTTACTTTATAAATTAAACTCTTGATAATGAAAATGTAGTTGCCCTGTCATGTTCAAAAACCTATTTACAAAATTTGTGATCTCATCTTTTCGATTTCCGTTTTATAGCTCCTTATAATTTAATCTATATTTTACAGGCATATAAATTGGCAGCCATATTACAAAAGTAAAATGTCTCATGTTTGTAACTTAAACTAATTTTTTTTCTATATATTGGCAGACTCAACAAGCACAATTCTATGAAAACATAATGAAAATACTTCGTCCCAAGCCTGATTACTTTGCGGTCGGATACTACGGCCAAGGCTTTCCAACATTCCTCCGGGTAAGTGTTAGATATGTTTTATATCCACAATAACTTATTTTATTGCTACCAGTAAAGCTGTGAAATAAACAAGCATATGTAGATGTTCACAAGAAATGCTTTGATTTACAAGCATTTTTTTTAACTGTGAGCGTGTTTGTTGATGTCACATGCTAGACTTAACATTTCCCTGACTTCAGAGAACAAATTAAGTAGATATGAAGGTTGTAACAGTCAAATTACTTTGTTGCAGCACCAACATACTTTTGCCTATTATATTCATTACCACAAAAAAAAGGCAGTGTTGGAAATTAAACAAATGGACTATTAGACCATTGGGAATTTAAGTTAACCCATTCACAATGCCAGATGTATAGGGTCAGCCATCTCAATGAGCTTCCATGGCTCTAGGAGCATTGGTCTTGCTGACCGTGGCTAGGCCTCACTCTTTCTGCATGTCCTCAGCAGGGAGGTACAGGATACAGCGGCTGTCACAAATGGGTTAAAACTGATTAATAAATTGTGCTTCAATTTGAAAAAGATTGCTATCCCTTATTTACTGTGTAATGTTTTTGCAAGAATAGCAGTAATGGAACATTTGATGTTTGGCAAACTGTAGCTCCAAAGTTGCAGGATTGACCTCTTCCGTGTTCTCTTTCACAGGTACCTCGACATATAGAAACACTAAAATAGTGTAGCAAGTCATAAAACAATGCACTGGGCTAGATTACAAGTGGCACGCTAACTGTTGCACACAAGCAATATTAGGTACTACAAGTTGGAATTAAACATGATTGCGAGAACACAATCACATTTTATGCTCATCCAGTTAGTGTGACTGAAACCCTCGCTTAAAGGGTAGTGCGTTAAAAAAAGGTGCACTAAACCCAACATAAATACATTTAAAATTACAGTTACACTCATATAAACACTATCTGATAAAAATTTTTTTTCATATAAATATAAAAAAAAGTTATAAGGGTTAAAAGTTATATGGTATGTGAGAAGGTGTTTGACTGCAAAGGACTATATTGTGTATATACATACATATACTTCTAAATATATGTATATATATATATATAGATTCAAAAAACAGAAAGTAGATCCAGGGTTAGTTTAAAAGTTAAAAAGTGAAGTTTATTGAATTCCGTAGATAAAAGCCCAGGAGGGGTCCATTCATATCGAACAACTCTGAGCACAGTGTACTCAAGCTGACATGTTTCGGTCAGTTACCGTAATCATAGCTAACAGAGTACACCTGTGCTGTTCTTTTAAAAGACAAAAGTGCATTTCATTGGTTAAAACCATTACACATGTTCAGAGTGGATAACATTAACCTATTCCTTACCAGTGCTGTTTATGTGATCTTGTGCAGACTTTGCAATTTTAGCATTTAGTTGGTACATTGTATGTAACCTTAAATGTGAGTAATCGAGTATTTATACTCTGCTATCAAATAACAGTTTAAACCTAAATATATACTCACTTAATGCAAGAAAAGGAAAAAGTAAAAGTAAACGGGGGGGGGGGGGGGGGGTGAAAAAATGGGGAATATGTCTTGCTATGTACACTTTACTGATTCAAAAATGGAGATAATATAAGATATGCAAGAAAGAAAAAGTTCTTTTGAGATAACTTCTAGTTATGAATTGTATACTTTATTGGGTCTATCTATCACTAGATACCCTGCCTCTCACTGTTTAGTGGCTACCATTTAAATATTTTGTATATTTGAAATAGCAGACCTGGGATGTTTTGTCTATCTTTTGTTGAAAGATTGAGTGCATCTCTTTATGTATTTGTTTTTTGTTTTTTGCATCTTAAGTGGTCTATGTGTCACTTTGCTAAGAAACTGGCAGGACCTATTAATAATTCTATTGCCAATAATTGATGAGGTCGTATTCAGAGTTGAGACCTCTTGGCACTCTGGTCTGAAGCCTAAAAATCCAGAACATTTCTTGTTTCCCAAGAGTATGTTCCCTGTCACCTCCTCGCAAAGGTTTTTTGACCCACTCGATTGCTTGCCATCTCAACGTGGCACTGCTTTTATTGTGCACAAATTTGAAGTGCTTAACCAGCGGGGTAGTGGCTTCTCCTATCTTGATGGTAGACAAATGATTCCTTATTCTGGCATTCACCTCAGTCGTGGTGAGGCCTACATACTGTAGTCGGCACTCAGCACATGTGAGGAGATAAATGACATAGGAGGATGTACAGTTGAGACATGACTTAATAAAAAAAAATATTCATATAAATATAATAAAAAGTTATAAGGGTTAAAAGTTATATGGTATGTAAGAATGTGTTTGACTGCAAAGGACTATATTGTGTATATACATACATATACTTCTAAATATATGTATATATATATATATATATATATATATATATATATATATATATGTGTGTGTGTACGAATGTATTTATGTTTTCACTGTATTTATACTGTACATATTTCACATTCCAATGTTCTTCACTTACAGGATAATGTAATTTTAATTGTAAATAGATATTCCTATATATATCTGTATATACCTATACCTGTATCTATTCCTAACATTACCAACATTGGGCTCCATCATGTCCATCGGACCTCGCTGCAAGTGGACAGCATACACTGTCCGGATACAACATTGCAAAAGCAATGCTTGTGCACTACAACCCCCTGCTCACTGGCAGCCAATTGACTGCTAGCAGGGGCAGTCAATCATCCTTTTTATTCCTTTCTGAGACACCAGCTCCTACTGTGTATGTGCAATAATTCACAGTATAAACATATATGCATTTTTTGATTGGCTTATGGCTGTCACATGATATAATGGGAAGGAAAATTGAACTACCTTTGAAATTTGTCAGAAAAAAACTACTGCTCATTTGAAATTCAGACTTGCTTTTGCGTTGTCTTTTATTATGTATTTGCAATATTATGTATATGCAATTCTTCTGTATTTAATGGTCTTATAATTCATAAACTAACTGGTTTTCATTTTTCTTTTTTCTTTTGTAAGATAGCTGTATTTATGGTTATATGTAATTATTGTACTATTTTTTATTTTATTTTTATAATTATCTTTTCTTTTCATACCTGCTTTTTGGAAAATATATTTTAGTGTAACTTACCAGACTAAAATGGTCACTGTTTTTTCTTAAATATACAGGGCTAGATTACAAGTGCTATTTAGCGCTTTCACTTGAGCGGAAACTTTGCTAGAAGAACGCTAAGCAAATATCACAACTGTGTTAATGTATTTTAGTCAATGGAGAGTGCAGAAGACGTTCTTCACATACAGAACAATGTAATTTTTTATTGTATATATATACAGGTGGCCCTCGGTATACAACGGTTCAATTTGCACCGTTTCAGAATAACAACCTTTTTTTCCAGTCATGTGACTGCTATTAAAAAGCATTGAGAAGCAGTGCATTGATTAAAATAGCCAGTAGGTGGAGCTGTCCGCTTGTGTTGCAGCAAAGCCAAGCAAGCTATCGAGCAGATTTCAAAGGAACAAGATCTTCCTGTCTATAAATCAGTCCAGATTGGAATGCATAGAAATAACAGTTTGCAGAAAAATGCAAGTGAAGTCACTGTTGTGTGTATTTTATTAGGTTTATAATGCTGTTTAGCAAATGTTTTTGTTCATTTAACTTAGTTTAATTGTATATTCTTTGTTGTGTGATTATTTTATTAGGTTTATAATGCTGTTTAGCATTTAAAGTCTTCCTCTCAAAGCTTTAAAAATAATGTATTCAGTGTTACTTATGACAATTTTGAGAGGGGCCTGGAACCTAACTCCCTCACTTCCCATTGACTTACATTATAAACTAGGTTTCAATTTACAACGGTTTCGATTTACAACCATACCTTCTGGAAACTAACCCTGGCGTAAACTGAGGGCTACCTGTATATATATATATATATATATATATATATATATATACAGTGCTTTTTTGTAAAAGAAAAGGTGCCGGTACTCAAAAAAAAAGGTGCTGGTCCTCATTGATTTTTATTAATATTTTCTACTTAGTAATTTTGAGTAAAGCAAAGGGACAAGATTATTTACGTTTGATGTATTTTATAGCCCCTCTAGAGTATTTACATGATAATTACAAATATTACCTCTTATGAGTTGGCAGAGGTGAGTACCCCCACAGAAAAAGCCCTGTGTATATATAAATTAACATTATCACATATATATATATATATATATATATATATATATATATATATACAGTATATATTTAATAATAAACAAATTTAAAAAATTCTATGTGTAGAACAAAAGAATTTAAAATATGTGTATCACGCATTGCGTTTTGCGATTGAGGTCTAACTTAAAATGTTATTGCGCGCTCCTGATTGTGTTTACTTTCAACTTGTAATATGCGCAAAAACATAATATTGCTCACGTACGACAGTTAAAGCGCGACTTGTTATATAGCCCACAATATTTGTGTCTGGACTAAGAAAACGTTTAACATTATTTTTTAGTTTGATTCCTTGCTTCCCCAAATTGTTGGCATGCAGCATATGTTTGGGTGACATTAGAATAAAGCATTTGGCTGTTATTTCATTTCACTAAATAATCAAATTACATAATGCTCAAAACATTATACTTTCAGAATAAGGTGTTTATCTATCGCGGCAAAGAGTATGAGAGGAGAGAAGATTTTCTTGCACAGCTGATGAGCCAGTTCCCTTTTTCTGAGAAGCTAAATACTACATCATCTCCTGGAGAGGAAATAACAAATTCTTCTGGACAATGTATCCTTAACAACTGTCACTGAATAAAATAGGATAGATAGATAGATAGATAGATAGATAGATAGATAGATAGAGAAACACACATACATAAATTATGTATATGTGTGTATATGTGTATATATATATATATATATATATATATATATATATATATATATATATATATATACACACACACACACACATCTATTAGAGATCTCAATCTGTGTTGCTTTAAATGACAAAAGGAAGCACCTTAGCACACAGTTACATATTACTTCTAGAAGGAGAGATATACTATTGTGCATGGGTGTAAGCCATAATGTTCTTTATTTATATAGACATTTAGCCAAATAGAATCAAAGGTATACTTCTTCTAAAGACAAATTTATACATTTAAATTATGACCCACCGGTCAAACCCTTTATCTTTAAACTATACTTTTTAAGGGTATGTAGTGGGGTATTTAAGAAATTATAATGTATTTGCATGTTTATTGGTGAGGTAATAGAATGGTTTCAATTAGATCTTAAAAGATTAACATATTTTGTTAATTAGGATATATTTTAGTGAACTAGTGGAAAGATTATATAACAAAATTAAAGCATTTCCAGGGAACAAAAGTAAAAATTGCATTTGTGATAAAAAATTAAAATGACTTGAAGTGGTTTTAGTTATAGCCCATGACATACACATGAACTGACTATTCCCCATTAAGATGTTCAGTTTTATATAGAGATTTGATGATGTTGCTAAAATGATGATTTATGTTTTGTGCATTCTTGGGATCTAATGTTTGAGAGCTAGTTATACTCCAAAACTGAAAAGATATTTAATTTATTTTTTTCGCTTTGGTTGAAATTATTTATAGGGAGACAAAAGTCATAACTAAACTTTCATAATTCAGATGGAGCATGCAATTTTAAGAGACTTTCCATTTTACTTCCATTATCAAATTGTGCCCAGTTTTTTTATATGTACACTTTCTGAGGCACCAACTACTACAGAGCATGTGCGAAAATGTATGAGTCTGTGATTGGCTGATGGCTGCTAAATGATATGGGGGGAGGAGATTGACGTGAATTTTTTAATTTATTAGAGAAAAAACTCTACTGCTCATTTAAAATTCAGAGTAAGTGTTATTGCATTGTCTTTTTATTATGTACTTGTTAATTATGCAATTTTACTCAATTTAATGGTCCTTTAAAGGGACACTGAACCCAATTTTTTTCTTTTGTAATTCAGACAGAGCATGAAATGTTAAGCAACTTACTTATTTATTCCTATTATCAAATGTTCTTTATTCTCTTGGTATCTTTATTTGAAATTCAAGAATTTAAGTTTAAATGCCGGCCCATTTTTGGTGAACAAGCTGGGTTGTCCTTGGTGATTGGTGGATAAATTCATCCACCAATAAAAAAGTGCTTTCCAGAGTCCTGAACCAAGAAAAAAAGCTTAGATGCCTTTTTTTTCAAATAAAGATAGCAAGAGAACAAAGAAAAATTGATAATAGGAGTAAATTTAGTAAATAAGTTGCTTAAAATTGCATGCTCTATCTGAATCACGAAAGAAAAAAAATTGGGTTCAGTGTCCCTTTAAGAGTGTTGGTTTTTTCACAGTTGTTACTGAGTTAATTATAGTTAGATTAGTGTTAAATCAACTAGTTTATCAATGTACCTATAGATTCTGTGTTACATTCCAGTGTAAATGTAAATCAATGATTTTATTTAAATAAAAATGAGCTTTTATTACTCTGTTTAGTGATATTCCCTAAGCCCCTTCTATTCCCTTTTCTGTAGTGTAGTGATAAAGAGAGGGGTGCCACCTGCTTTCTACTTAGTAGGTAATGCAGGCTTCTGATAGTAAGAAGAAATGTGCATGCACAGATCATCTATGCAGCCTCCCCACTGTAAACAATGTATCACGTGATTTAATGTTTACTCGGAGAGCTGTAAGGAAATCTTCATGTAATGTCTTCCACACGCTCACAACAGCACTTCTGCCTGTCCTATGAACGGCATTTAGGAAATAGCACACATGTAAAGTAGGGAACACGAAAAAAATTAAGATTGTAAATGATCTGTTGCCCAATAAAAAAAATTATATTATTTGCTGTTTATTTAAAAAAAAAAAAATTTCACAACAATATTTTAGTTTCATTGGGGGGTAGTTATCAAACCGTCAACCTCAAATACGCTGGAATTCCGCAGCGTATTTGTGGCGAGGCTGATTCGCCTTAGTTATCAAAGGCTACAGACCGGCAAAAGTAGAATTTTGTGACGTAAACTTCGATCCGCCGGACTCCGTCCGACACAGATCGATTCTTACGTCACTACAGATGTTCCGCACACAAGTATGGCACAATCTGACTACTTTTGCTAGTTATCAAAAAACTAGCAGGTACGCTCTGCACTTTTACGGCCCAGCGTACCTGGTTTTCAAACCGCCACCCTGGAGGCGGCGGATCCCATAGGAATCAATGGGGGTCTGACCATAGCGAAAGTACAAGTTCGCTGCTGCCAGACATCCCATTGATTTCTATGGGAGCTGTCTACACCTAACACCCTAACATGTACCCCGAGTCTAAACACCACTAATCTGTCCCCCCCTACACCGCCGCAACTAAATAAATGTATTACCCCCTAAACCGCCGCTCCCGGAGCCCACTGCAAGCTACTCTATACCTATTAACCCCTAAACCGCCGCTCCCTGACCCTGCCGCAACTATAATAAGTGTATTAACCCCTAAACTACCGCTCCCTGACCCTGCCGCAACCTATATTAAATTTATTAACCCCTATCCTGCCCCCCACTACACCGCCGCCACTGTAATAAAATTATTAACCCCTAAACCTAAGTCTAACACTAACCCTAACACCCCCCTAACTTAAATATTAATTAAATAAATCTAAATAATATTTCTAATATTAACTAAGTTAATCCTATTTAAAACTAAATACTTACCTGTAAAATAAACCCTAATATAGCTACAATATAAATAATAATTATATTGTAGCTATCTTAGGATTTATTTTTATTTTACAGGCACCTTTCAATTTATTTTAACTAGGTACAATAGCTATTAAATAGTTATTAACTATTTAATAGCTTACCTAGCTAAAATAAAGAGAAATTTACCTGTAAAATAAAAACTAACCTAAGTTACAATTACACCTATACTTTAATAACTTATTCCTATTTAAAACTAAATACTTACCTGTAAAATAAACCCTAATATAGCTACAATATAAATAATAATTACATTGTAGCTATCTTAGGATTTATATTTATTTTACAGGTAACTTTGTATTTATTTTAGCTAGTTAGAATAGTTATTAAATAGTTATTCACTATTTAATAACTACCTAGCTAAAAGAAATACAAAATTACCTGTAAAATAAATCCTAACCTAAATTACAATTAAACCTAACACTACACTATCATTAAATAAATTAAATAAACTACCTACAAATAACTACAATTAAATACAATTACATAAACTAACTAAAGTACAAAAAATAAAAAAAGCTAAGTTACAAAAAATAAAAAAAATAAGTTACAAACATTTAAAAAAATATTACAACAATTTTAAGCTACTTACACCTAATCTAAGCCCCCTAATAAAATAACAAACCCCCCCAAAATAAAAAAATGCCCTACCCTATTCTACATTAAAAAAGTTCAAAGCTCTTTTACCTTACCAGCCCTTAAAAGGGCCTTTTGTGGGGGCATGCCCCAAAGAGTTCAGCTCTTTTGCCTGTAAAAGAAAAATACAACCCCCCCCAACATTAAAACCCACCACCCACATACCCCTAATCTAACCCAAACCCCCCTTAAAATAACCTAACACTAATCCCCTGAAGATCATCCTACCTTTAGTTGTCTTCACTCAGCCGAGCCACCGATGGAACTGAAGAGGACATCCGGACCGGCAGAAGTGATCATCCAAGCGGCGCTGAAGAAATCTTCCATCCGGGCGAGGTCATCTTCCAAGAGGCGCTGAAGAAGTCTTCTATCCGGGCGAGGTCATCTTCGAATCCGGGTCTTGAATCTTCATCCCGCCGACGCGGAACATCCTTCTTTCCCGACGGATTACCGACGAATGAAGGCTCCTTTAAGGGACGTCATCCAAGATGGCGTCCCTTCAATTCCGATTGGCTGATCCAATCAGCCAATCAGATTGAGCTTGCATTCTATTGGCTGATCGGAAAAGCCAATAGAATGCGAGCTCAATCTGATTGGCTGATTGGATCAGCCAATCGGATTGAACTTGAATCTGATTGGCTGATTTATTCAGCCAATCAGATTTTTCCTACCTTAATTCCGATTGGCTGATAGAATCCTATCAGCCAATCGGAATTCGAGGGACGCCATCTTGGATGACGTAATTTAAAGGAACCTTCATTCGGCGAGTAGGCATCGGTTGAAGAGGATGGATCAGCGTTGGCTGGAAGAAGATCGCTCCACTCCGGATGGATGAAGATAGAAGATGCCGCTTGGATGAAGATGTCTGCCTGTCCAGATGTCCTCTTTTGCCCCTCCGGATGTCCTCTTTTGGTCCATCGGTGCCCGGCTGGGTGAACACGACTCAAGGTAAGGAGATCTTCAGGGGGGTAGTGTTAGGTTTATTTAAGGGGGGTTTGAGTTAGAGTAGGGGTATGTGGGTGGTGGGTTTTAATGTTGGGGGGGTTGTATTTTTTTTACAGGCAAAAGAGCTGATTACTTAGGGGCATGCCCCGCAAAAAGCCCTTTTAAGGGCTGGTAAAAGAGCATGTTACTTTTTAATTTAGAATAGGGTAGGGACCTTTATTATTTTGGGGGGCTTTTTTATTTTAATAGGGGGCTTAGAGTAGGTGTAATTAGCCTAATATTCTTGTAATCTTTTTTATTTTTTGTAATTTAGTGTTTGTTTTTTTGTAATTTAGTTTAGTTTATTTACTTGTATGTAATTGTAGGTAATTTATTTAATTAATTTATTGATAGTGTAGTGTTAGGTTTAATTGTAACTTAGGTTAGGATTTATTTTACAGGTAATTTTGTAATTATTTTAACTATGTAGCTATTAAATAGTTAATAACTATTTAATAGCTATTGTACCTAGTTAAAATAAATACAAAGTTGCCTGTAAAATAAATATAAATCCTAAAATAGCTACAATATAATTATTCGTTATATTGTAGCTATATTAGGGTTTATTTTACAGGTAAGTATTTAGTTTTAAATAGGAATAGTTTAGTTAATAAGATTTAATTTATTTTGTTAGATTAAAATTATATTTAAGTTAGGGGGGTGTTAGGGTTAGACTTAGCTTTAGGGGTTAATAACTTTATTAGAGTGGCGGCGAGGTCCGGTCGGCAGATTAGGGGTTAATACTTGAAGTTAAGTGGCGGCGATGTTAGGGAGGGCAGATTAGGGGTTAATACTATTTATTATAGTGTTTGCGAGGCGGGAGTGCAGCGGTTTAGGGGTTAATACATTTATTATAGTGGCGGCGAGGTCCGGTCAGCAGATTAGGGGTTAATAAGTGTAGTTAGGTAGCGGCGACATGGGGGGGGGGGCAGATTAGGGGTTAATAAATATAATGTAGGTGTCGGCGATGTTAGGGGCAGCAGATTAGGGGTTCATAGGGATAATGTAGGTGGCGGCGGTGTGCGGTCGGCAGATTAGGGGTTAAAATATTTATTATAGTGGCGGTGATGAGGGGGAACCTCGGTTTAGGGGTACGTAGGTAGTTTATGGGTGTTAGTGTACTTTAGAGCACTGTAGTTAAGAGCCTTATAAACCGGCGTTAGCCCATAAAGCTCTTAACTACTGACTTTTTTTGTGGCTGGAGTCTTGTCGGTAGAGGGTCTACCGCTCACTTCAGCCAAGACTCTAAATACCGGCGTTAGGAAGATCCCATTGAAAAGATAGGATATGCAATTGGCGTAAGGGGATCTGCAGTATGGAAAAGTCGTGGCTTGAAAGTGAGTGTTAGACCCTTTCCTGTCTGACTCTAAATACCAGCGGGTGGCCAAAAGCAGCGTTAGGACCCCTTAACGCTGCTTTTGACGGCTAACGCAGAACTCTAAATCTAGGCGCATTTGTTTCTATCATGCATGATATAAGAGCATCAGTTAAACATTAATTAAATTAATTTGTTTAAAAAGGCATTAAACTGCTGTTTCATGCTGTTCAGTTTAGTGTGCACAATACAAACAGGAGCTGTACATTTTTGCAAAGGATGTATTACTCTATATTTTGCCTGAGGGCATTTTACGTAATGGAACTTTTTAAACTATTTAAAAAAAAATGAAACCTATTATGAAAGCTAATCCAAAGTGCAATTTACAGCTGTCAAAAAGTCAGCAACATCACTGATCTGTAATAGGGGACTGATTCTGTCACAGAATGCAGCAATATGTGTATAGCAAGATGGCTGTGCCCAGTATAAAGATGCTGAGCTTTACCAACTGGCTTCTGTAATGAGTTAAAAAAATGGCTTTAAAGAGAGGTGCAGGTATAGGAAGAAAAACAACAGCATGGTGAGTGGTATTGACCCATGCTACTGTAGTTGTACTGAGCAGTTTAATGTCCCTTTAAGAACAGGTTAAAGGAACACTGAACCCAATTTTTTTCTTTCATTATTCAGATAGAGCATGAAATTTACTCCTATTATCAATTTTTCTTCGTTCTCTTGCTATCTTTATTTTAAAAGAAGGAATGTAAATCTTAGCAGCCAGCCCCTTTCAGCACCATGGATAGTGCTTGCTTATTGGAGGCTTACATTTACCCACCAATAAGCAAGCATAACCCAGGTTTTCAACCAAAAATGGTCCGGCTCCTATGCATCACATTCCTGCTTTTCAAATAATGATAGCAAGAGAACGAAGAAAATTTGATAATAGGAGTAAATTAGAAAGTTGCTTAAAATTGCATGCTTTATCTGAATGCGAAAGAAAAAATTGGGTTCAGTGTCCCTTTAAGTAAAATCATTTTAAATTTAAGGCGAAGCTAATAGGAAGTTCATAATTAAGTGCAACTGAGGTCTAGGACTCTACTGTTAATTGGCTGATGGGACACCTCACACAGGGACATTCTCTTGGATAGAATAGAGAAAATATGATGTTCTTTTTGCAGCATATACCAACTTCATCCCAACATCAGCCAAAAAATACAATAGCCAAACTCTACTGGGTATTACTTAAAAGGTTATACATTTTCACATTCTCTCCAACAACAATAATAATAAATAACTAGATGTATTGACAAGACTGCTTCTCTTATTATTTACCACCCCTGAACACTTTAATGTGCTTCTAACTACTAATGTGCAGGCATAATGTAATCCCCAGGTACTGAGATCCTGATGTGTGATTACATCCCAGAGTCTGAATACCCATGATAGCAGTTATAGTCCAGCTTCCTGTCTAAGCCATGAAGGCAATTCTGTCAGTTCTTTCTGTGTTTATTTACATCAATTCTCCCTCAGTACCATGTGTAATGATGTGTATGCTTTATGTTATAGTTTAAGTTCAATAGTTATGCTTAGTTCACTCTGTGCACTACAAACAGTTAACATTTTAGTCATGTGATTGGAGGGGGCGGGCAGTTATTGTTAAGATGGATGCTGCTGAATAAAGTCTGTATTCCTGTTCTCTCTCCTTGCTGTTTGCTAATACATTATAAAGATCATCACATGGTACCAGAAGTGGGGTGAAAAGTGACATGGCAGCAAACAGCAACACAAAGAACATTCCTTCTCTGGATTTAGAGTCAGGGAACATTTCTGACAATTGGTCAAAATGGAGGGAGCTGATTGAACTTGTGTTTGCAGGCCCAGATGCAGACAGATGGACTGATCAACAGAAGGCAGCACACTTTTTGATATGTGTGGGACAAAAGGGACGTGATGTATGCAGAGCCTGGCAGGCAAGTGGGGATATCACTGCAGATGACAAAAAAAAAACAGAGGTATTGTTTGCAAAGTTTGAAGCATACTGCAATCCAAGGAAAAACATCACAGTGCAGAGGAAAATGTTTTATGAGAGGAATCAGTGTGGAGGTGAATCTGTGGATGAATGGGTGACACAGCTGCGCTTGCTTGCCAAAGACTGTGCTTTTTATGATGCAGGTGATATGATAAAAGACCGTATTCTGATGGGCAGTAAGTTTAAAGAAGTTCAGGAAAAGCTGCTGCAGGAAGAAGATTTAAATCTTGAGAAAGCCATCAGGATTGCTAGAGCATATGAAATGTCAAGAAAGGACATGCAGGTACTGGAAGGAACACAACACCAGATCAGTGCTATAGAAAATCAAAGCAGCAGATACTGGCAAGAAAGAGGACACAAGGGGATAAAAGGCAAGTGGGACACTGGGACAAGTAACACACAAGCAACCTGTGGCTACTGTGGAAACATGCACAACAAAAATGCTGCCTGTCCTGCAAGGTGGCAGATATGTAATAAATGCAAGAAAAGAGGACATTTTGCCAGGGTGTGTAAACTGTTTTCACATATTGCAAGGACACAAACACAGGCTGTACACGCCATAGAGGACAATGATGACAATGCAGGGTTAGACTCAGATTGCACCCCAATATATCTTGCAGCAGTACAGAAATCACACAAGTCTGCAGATGAAGCAAATGTATGATAGATAGGGGCTCACAAAACTCCAGTCACATTCAAAATAGATACAGGGGCACAAGTAAACTGTGTGCCAAGCCACACATACCTGGAACTCCTTAGAAATGAATTCCCCTTAGAGACTCAAGACCTACCAAAACTGTTGGGATATGGTGGTGAAAAGCTGAAAGTGATGGGTCGCTGCCATGCAAAATGTTTTTACAAGGGATCTGAAAAGGTCTTACAATTGTTTGTGATAGAAACAAAAGCCCCAGCAGTATTAGGTCTAAAAACAAGTAAAGATATTGGACTTGTAAAGATCATTATGGCTGTGGATGGTGGGTGCAGCGAACTGTCAAAGGACAACATTAAGCATGAGTACAGTGATCTATTCAAAGGCCTAGGGTGCCTCCCGGGGATTAGCCGCATACGTATAAAAGAGGGTGCACAGCCTGTCATTCATGCCCCAAGGAAAATACCTCTATCCCTTGAGGCTAAAGTCAAACAAGAACTAACTAGGATGGAGAAGTTGGGGGTAGTAAAAAAGGTCACAGAACCATCAGAATGGGTCAGTTCTATGGTTGTGGTAGAGAAGAAAAACACAGGCGCAATTCGTATTTGCATTGACCCACGTGATTTGAACAAAGTAATAATGAGAGAACACTACAAACTCCCCACCATAGATGATATAGCTCACAAGCTAGTAGGAGCAACAGTGTTTAGTGTACTAGATGCACAATCTGGTTACTGGCAATTGCGTCTTGATGAACCCAGCAGTCACCTGACCACTTTCAACTCCCCCTTTGGACGATGGCGTTTCACAAGGGTACCTTTCGGCATTGCTTCTGCTCAGGAAATATTTCAAAAGAAATCACATGAGTTGATTGCTGGTCTACATGGTGTTGAAGTAATAATTGATGATTTGCTGGTTTATGGAAAGGATCGTACAGAACATGACAAAAACCTTATTGCCTTACTCAAGCGGTGTCGGGAGAAAAATCTTAAACTCAATCCAAACAAAATGCAAATTGGGGTAGAAGAGGTTACATATTTTGGACACCTTCTAACCAAAGAGGGTTTAAAGCCTGATCCAAAGAAGATAACAGCAGTTATTAGCATGAAGGCCCCATCCTCCAGGAAGGAACTAGAGACATCATTAGGCATTTTTAATTATCTATCCAAGTTTTCTCAGGGCCTCGCTCAGCTGACAGCCCCACTACGTGCATTGCTACAAAGGGATGCTATTTGGTCTTGGGACGCAAACATGGAAAAGACATTTGAGAAAGTAAAAAAACTGATCACTAAACATCCAGGGCCAATACTGAAATATTTTGACGTAAACTGCAACACTGTGCTTCAAGTGGATGCATCCCAGTTTGGGTTAGGTGTTGTGCTAATGCAACAAGGACATCCTGTTGCATATGCTTCACGAGCTCTGACAACAACACAAGCCAATTATGCTCAAATTGAGAAGGAGATGTTGGCCATTGTAAATGGATGTGAGAAATTTCACCAGTATATCTATGGTCGCCCAGTGGTTGTGGAAACTGATCACAAACCATTGGAGTACATCATGCAAAAACCACTATCTGCTATACCTCCACGCCTGCAGAGGATGGTTATGAAACTACAACAGTATGATCTCACAGTGAAATATAAACCAGGAAAGGAAATTCCGATGGCAGATACGCTGTCTAGGGTGTTTCCAGAAGGACATGAAGCACGGGATGAACCTGAATTGGAAGAACAGGTACATACAGTACTAGTAAATATTCCAATAGCTGATGTACGGCTGGAAAAAATTAGACAAGATACCAAACAAGATAAAGTACTAGAAAAACTAATTCGTGTCATATGCAATGGCTGGCCAGAAAAACGAAAGAAGCTTTCTCCTGAGTTGCAGGGATTCTGGCCTGTGAGAAATGAACTATCCTTTCATACGGATATCATATTCATGGGTGACCGTATTGTTATTCCTAAATCACAGCAGGCAGAAATATTGGAGCAAATTCACCAGGGACATTTGGGCATTACTCTTTGTAAGCGCAGAGCACGGGATGTGGTTTACTGGCCTAATTTGGACCTTGATATTGAGACACTTGTGAAGACATGTGAAACCTGCCAGACATTTCAAAAAAACAATGCAAAAGAACCTCTCACACCATGGAACACTCCTTCACGGGCATGGCAGAGACTGGCCACAGATATTTTTCATTTTGAGGACAACCACTACCTGATAGTAGTAGATTACTACAGCAAATTCTTTGAGTTAGTACAGCTGAGAAATCTAAAAGCATCAGCAATCATATGGGCTTTCAAAACAATACTCTCAAGACATGGAGTGTGTGAAGAACTTGTGTCTGATAATGGCCCGCAATTCTCAAGTGCTGAATTCCAGTGCTTTCTGCGTGAATGGGGAGTCAGGCACAAACCAGTAAGTCCGTATCACTCACAGGCCAATGGTTTAGCTGAGAAGTATGTTGGCATAGCCAAATCCATTATCCGAAAAGCACAATCATCAGGGCAGGATGTGTACCTAGGCCTGTTAAACTATCGTGCAACACCCATGGAGGGTTTATGTTCACCTGCACAGCTGCTCATGGGTAGAGCACTGAGGACCACAGTGCCTATTGCACCACAGAAATTGCAGCCTCAGACTATCCCACAGGATCAGGTAACAGGTCAGAGGAACATAAACATGAAAAAGCAAAAGCTGTATTTTGACAAATCTACCAAGTTACTTGGTCCACTCAGGGCTGGGCAAGCTGTGAGACACAGAGTCACTGGGGATACATGGGAACCTGCTCGAATTGTCAGTGAAGCTAATTCACCAAGGTCATATATAATCAAAACCAAGTGTGGACAGAAACTGAGACGCAACAGGCGTCATCTTCGACCAGACACTGCAGCTGATACTCTACTCGAGGAACCAAGCAGCAATGACAATAAAGAGCAAAGCAATGAATGCACAGAATTCCCTAACATGGATGTAAAGTCTACTGAGGACTTTGAGGACAACATAAGTGTATCAGCTTGCGATAATGCTGGGAATGACTCTCAACCTGACACTGATTGTACTGCTAGTGAGCCAGCAGTTACTTTCTCTCGTTATGGTCGAGCTATTAAACCAAAAATATGGGAAGACTTTGTCTCATATTAAGTGTTTCATATTTGAAGGGGAAGATGTAATGATGTGTATGCTTTATGTTATAGTTTAAGTTCAATAGTTATGCTTAGTTCACTCTGTGCACTACAAACAGTTAACATTTTAGTCATGTGATTGGAGGGGGCGGGCAGTTATTGTTAAGATGGATGCTGCTGAATAAAGTCTGTATTCCTGTTCTCTCTCCTTGCTGTTTGCTAATACATTATAAAGATCATCACACCATGCTTGTCTGCATATACTAGTGAATATATTTTTTTTTCCCAGGACGTATTCTGTTTGCCTGTCTCATATTGAGTTGTGTTACAATATTCAGCATCTTATACTACCATTCACTTCACTGTCCCAATAACTGTTCAGATCTTTCTTTTAGGTCCTATTCTGGGTGTTGTACTGTTGGTCCCAGGTGCTGGACTGTAACTTTTCATTTCCTTGTGCCGTCTAATTTAATTCACTGCTCTAGTTGCTAAAGCAGTACATTTTTCATACATTTCCTCCCCTATTAGTACAGATGTTCATATGCATTCCTTAGTCATGTATAGCTGATTAGAAAGCACCTGTATTTTCTATTGCAGTCAGTTTTTCCTATTGTCTATGCAGCTATTATGCTCTGCAACATAACCCATCCCATCTTGGCAGCCTCTTTCCTTTTACTAAATACTGGCTGATCTAACAACTGTGTCAAATAGCCAAAGCGGATCCCACTGCCAGAGCAATTGGAGATACAGATTTAGCTCCCTGGCTACATTCTCAGGAACTGGTATCTATGCAGGCAGAGCATATGATAGAGTCAAATGAAAATGACACCAATGTAAATCCAATCACCAAACAATCTTTGTAGCAAGCTTAAAATCATCGCTTTGAGCAGTAACGAATATTCTCAAGACAACCCCACATATAGTATTAAATGCAGTGTGATAAGTTTATTAGAGGGTCTCTTGCATGGAGGAATGAGGTGAACTACAGGTATACAATTATAGTTGTCACCTTTGTTGGAATAAATACTGGCCATCGCAATTTGCATAAATTTGCATAAATAATTATACAGCATATGTCAAACTAAAACTGCTAGGACTGATTTTAAATGATGATGATAATATGTGTAAAACTAGACTCCAATACACTTAGAAGTTTCACCATAACAGGTTATTTATTTCAACATTTATTCTTCATTATCTACATTAACCTGGTTTCATTGTTGTAATATAAAAGCAATAAGCAGTGGATTATACTTAATAGAAATCATTGCAATATGATTATTCTTTATTTTAAAAGGATTTTACTTTTTTTTTTTTTTTAAACTTCATTTATACAGAGTCCATTCATTCCTGTCACAGCCCCACAAGTGGACTGGGATCTCTACAGGAAGGTAAAAGGAGGGGCTTTGTTAAATATTTATGTGATGGTGCAATTTATATGAATATCTTCATCACACACTATTTGCATATACATTTTTAAAAGTGTACTGTAAAATTGTCTCCCTTTAATTTGTTCCCATATATCCATTGTACCTGCTGGAATGTATTAAATTGTTTACAAATGGCTCATTTACCTTTATTTTGGCATTTTAAATATCTAACAATTCAATACTTATTGGCTATAGAAAAGCTTTATAAACATAGCCAGCAATATAAATTATAACCCACTGAGAGCTAGAACAAATAAGTAATTAAATGTTAATTTTCAATTGTTCTCTCTAAGGTCCTAATGATATAAACCTCTCCACTCAGACAAGATGATATAAATGATCCTCCAGCACAGCGAGATCCCCAGTGAAATTCTAAAAAGGCAGATTTTGCTATACTTTTTTTTATATATTTCTATATGTGAAGGAGAGACAGGCCAAGTGTAATATAGCACTGCATGAGGTGAGAGTTCTGCTGCATTTACACTTTGTGCTTTGTATTTTATATTAATTTACACTTCAGCAGTGTATTTAGGATTGTGATTTTACAAGTTCTCAGTTTCTGTGTAAATTTAACAAACTAGGCTTATACTTTATATACTATATTTATGTATATCTTTTACATATAACATTACACTTTGTATTTCTTCTACTTAAGATAAAACTGAAAATCCAACAGCTTCAGTTTCCCAGAAAGCTTTATTACTTTCTATGGGCCTGATAGTGAAGTATTCTCTAGTTTTGTTAGGGTACAGGAATCAGACAGAGACGTGGAATGCTAAAATAATTACACCTTTATTAAAAAATAACAAAAAATAATATAGAGTCCAAAAGCGAAACAACAAGCCAGGATTTAAAGCCAGAGCTGGTAGGCAGACAAGCAGGGTCAGGAGCCAAAGTGAGTTTTCAGATGAGTCGAGGTCAGGAATAATCCAGGGATCAGGAACCAGAAGGGACATCAAACAAGCCAGGTTATGCACAGGAACTCACAAAGAGGTCAGGGTAAAACTCTGACAAGTTTAAAAAAAAAATTATAGTTTGGACTTCACAGAAGCTGAACTCACTGGTTTCTATAAGAAAAGGGTACAACCTGGAAGTCGAATTGAAATAAAAGATGCCTTCCATAGACACTAATGTAGCTCTCTGGCATGCAGAATTTCACAAGGCAGAGAGAAGTTAACTGGAGAATACCAAATTATATAAAATGTTTGATTGCGGGGGGCGTGTCCGTGCAGCGTTCTGGATAAGACGCGTCTTCTGAGAGCTCTGCTAGAATACCCAATAATCCGCTGATTATTGTACCTTAACAGAAAGAATTATATAAAGAAACTACATCCTCACTACTGGTTGCTTTATCACTATATATCTTTGCTGTTTATATGACACCGAGATCGCAGATCGAAAAGAAAAGACCTAAGGCAGCGGCCTACTTCTAGGTAACATCCCCCCCCCCCCCGGAGAACCGGGTTAACAGTGCAGTCAGATAAAACCTGACATACTGAATCTTTTACACATCAGCTGCTCCCAACCACACTCAACATCTGCATTCACAGACCTCTTGCTAAAAAGTGGCTTCCAGATTGACAGCATTGGGTTGTGAGGGTGTCGCAAAAATGGCGGACATATCAGAACCCATGGTATAACTGACTACAGACGAAAGATTCGCCAGACTGGAGGCTATATGGCTGAGAATCATGCAAAAAATGCTGGCCTGGCTCAGAGCTAGAAGCTGCAGATCTATCAATCCAGCATGTGCATGAAGGGAATTGTGAGCAGCACATCGCAACACACGAGGAGAAATGGCGTAACCCAGGTGCCGACGGCACAGATGTAAAAATAAAGGAACATTTTGAGGTTGAAATTAATACAACAGAAAATTCAGATGTTAAAAGTGAGAGAAACGTTTAAACGTTTCTCTCACTTTTAACATCTGAATTTTCTGTTGTATTAATTTCAACCTCAAAATGTTCCTTTATATAACACATGGCAGAATGGATCCACTCTGTAATTTAACTTGCGGGCTTTACTAATTAGCCACATAGTCTCAATGTACCTCACCATATAACAGCTCACATTAGTACACAGTGAATATAAATTACCCCCAGAACATCTCCCAGGCTATGTTGCTTTAATGGTTAACATGAGAACGGATTCCTTGCATAACATGCTATATAACTATATGGAAACCAACCCATGCCTACATATTACAAATCCCCACAAGTGGCAAACACACCTTTTTTCACTGCAGTATGATCACTTAGCAGCCTTGCTCAGCTATCACTTATGATAATCCAGTATGCAATCACGCCGGTAGATATGTGGTCTGGGAGCGATTTTATGTTTTTGTTTCCCCTTATCTTAAAATCCCTATGTTTAAAAGAATGCTTATGTACTAGTAATCCAAAAGTGATTACGAAAGACTTTTTAAGGGACTAGAAAGAGGACAATTTGTTTACAAGTGCTTTATTACACCAGGTGAAATTACCTTTTATGTAATCTATCTTTTGCACCCTGTTTATGCATTATGTATGTCCTATCAAAAATAAAATAAAATAAAAAAATGTTTGATTGCAGCAAATACAAATTAAACTGAAATGTTTTCACTACAATTTAACTTGATTTTGCCAATACTTTAGTATATATAAAGTTAATAAAGTTAAATAAAGTTTTAATAATAGTTAATTTTGAGCAAACTTCACTGGCATACAGCTGGCGAGATAATTTAGTGAGACCAGCTAGTTTCAAATGCTTACATTTCACTAAAATTGAGAGAGCGGTGCAGACATACCCTGTTCAGCCAAGGGAACACCCTTGTCCCTCCCAAATTCTAAAGCTGTGTTTTAATTATTGAGCAAATACTCATATAGTAGCAAAAACTCTCATATAATGCAGTGCTATATTGCACTGGGCCTTCACATACAGAAATGCAGAAAACGCCCCTTAGGCAGGTAAAGAAAAATGTGCCTGTCTATAATCTTAGGAGAGATCTCGCAGTGCTGAAGAGCCCTTTTTCTTTTAGCATTCAGTGAGTTCAGCCCCTGTGAAGTCTGCACTACAATTGATCTCCAAGCAGGATAATCTTTAATCATGAAGTCGTATTGGGCTTCCATATACAGTGATTAGACAAGGAAGCATTTGTGTGTACAGAAAGTGAAAAATAAGGATATCTGATTTCTCTGCAAATTCAGCCCAATTTTATGGGCTGTTGTGGCAAAGAAAAAAAACAGCTTTATATGCAAAAATAAACATAAAGGAGCATGTCCCATTTTTTTTCAGTACAATGCCCCTTTAACTGAGCAGAATCAGTTCTAACCCACCTTAAAGGGATAGTCTGCACCAAGCTTATCAAGCAATCTGTGAAAAGAAGGGGCCAAATTATCAAGCTCTGAATGGAGCTTGATGCCCCTGTTTCCGCGCGAGCCTTCAGGCTCGCCGGAAACAGTAGTTATGAAGCAGCGGTCCGAAGCATAAAATTATACTCATTTGACAAAAAACAAAGTTGCATTAATTATTCAAAAGTGATTCTCTCTTTCAGATCTGATTTTTATTGCATAAATTAAAAGCCTGGTTTTTAAGAAATGCTAATATTAGAAAAATTAAGATATTAGGTGATCATAATTACATTAAAACACATTTAAAATAGTGACTCATTTAATTCAGTTGCATTCCTTTTAAGAAAAAAAGCAAAACATATATTTCTACAACTCGCTTTTGTGTAATTGCACACTATCTTACAAATAAACAGTTCCTCAATTAGCTTTTTTTTGTCCAATTTTGAGATAAAGAAAATGTTTGCACAAAACAGTTTATCATGAAATACCTTATTAGATGCAACTTTATAGCCCATTCAAAATGATTTATTGGAACCTGAGTAAAACCTTATTGTGCAAACATATACAAACTAAATTAATATTCAAGACAATCTCTAGTGAGCTGTCGTTGTATTTTATTTATGTCAAGGGAAAACAATTATGTTGTGCTCTTTGCCCACAGGAAAAAGTTAAGGTCTTAACAGCAGTCATGATAATACACAAATAATGAATATTGTTCACATTAGGTATTTTACATTTTTAAATTGCAGTTATAGCCAATATAAACAGCATGCAACTGCACCTGTTAAAAATAATTATAATAGATTATTTTATTTGTAGCTTACACCTAATGTTGGTTTATTTTTTTATTCTATTTTTTCACCATAGCATTGCTGTATACACAGCTTTTAAAAGTTTTTGTTTTTTTACCACAAAATCAACTCCACCCAGCAGTGATTTAACCTACACCCAGCTGATGAGTGACAATAACCATGAAACAGCTGTCCTAGGATGGTTCTGAATCACTGTACTAACCCCAGCTACGCTTAAAAGCTGTGTATACAATAATGCTATGGCATAAAGGGAATCTGCCTAAAAGCAGACTGAAGTAAAAAAGTGAGTCGTGGAACTCATTTGCATATCTTACCCAGAATCTTTTGCTGCATTAAAAAATTATATCTAGAGGTCTTCTGTGGAAAAAGCAAGCCTTCTAAATTGTTTAAATGTGTTAATGGGCTACACAATGAATTATTCTCTACATTTTGTGCATAGTGGAGGATTATAATCTCACTTTTCACCTCCCTGTAATTTTAAATGGATAGATAGAAAAAAATAATGTTATATTCTTTTATAAGTGATATTTCCTGCCATTAAAACATTTACATATATCACATTAACCTCCAATACCAGTGCATTATATCCTGAATCCCTTAATACCAACTGGGGAACTCCAGTAGTCCACCCCAAATAAAGGTCTGTACTATTGCCATCAGACCTCATTCCTCCTCTCTTATAGGCATGGTGCTTACACCATCTTTCTGGCATTGTAGGTAAATTAATAAAGTAAATGGACAAACTGAATGTGACACTCCAATCCTAAACCAATCAATCCACAAAATTCACCATTAGCCCTGTTATTAAAAATACACAAATTTGTTGATTTATTTTATGGCAGTATAAAACTATTACTGGATTTGTTGACATTTATAAGTAATTTAACCAATAATTCCAATAGCATTATGTATCTGCAATACAGAGTTATGTCTTTTTCAGTGCAGCAAAAACATGTTTGCTTCAAAATAATGGATGTAAACATTTGAACATGAATATATACTGTATATATAGTAATTAAAACTGCTTGTGTTTGTTTCTTAAATCTAAAAAAATGTTTAGAGAAGATCATGAACATTGGCAATGTGCTTGTTAACAAAGTATACACTGTGTGCAGAATTATTAGGCAAATGAGTATTTTGACCACATCATCCTCTTTATGCATGTTGTCTTTCTCCAAGCTGTATAGGCTCGAAAGCCTACTACCAATTAAGCATATTAGGTGATGTGCATCTCTGTAATGAGAAGGGTTGTGGTCTAATGACATCAACACCCTATATCAGGTGTGCATAATTATTAGGCAACTTCCTTTCGTTTGGCAAAATGGGTCAAAAGAAGGACTTGACAGGCTCAGAAAAGTCAAAAATAGTGAGATATCTTGCAGAGGGATGCAGCACTCTTAAAATTGCAAAGCTTCTGAAGCGTGATCATCGAAGAATCAAGCGTTTCATTCAAAATAGTCAACAGGGTCGCAGGAAGCGTGTGGAAAAACCAAGGCGCAAAATAACTGCCCATGAACTGAGAAAAGTCAAACGTGCAGCTGCCAAGATGCCACTTGCCACCAGTTTGGCCATATTTCATAGCTGCAACATCACTGGAGTGCCCAAAAGCACAAGGTGTGCAATACTCAGAGACATGGCCAAGGTAAGAAAGGCTGAAAGACGACCACCACTGAACAAAACACACAAGCTGAAACGTCAAGACTGGGCCAAGAAATATCTCAAGACTGATTTTTCTAAGGTTTTATGGACTGATGAAATGAGAGTGAGTCTTGATGGGCCCGTGGCTGGATTGGTAAAGGGCAGAGAGCTCCAGTCCGACTCCTGCCAGCAAGGTGGAGGTGGAGTACTGGTTTGGGCTGGTATCATCAAAGATGAGCTTGTGGGGCCTTTTCGGGTTGAGGATGGAGTCAAGCTCAACTCCCAGTCCTACTGCCAGTTTCTGGAAGACACCTTCTTCAAGCAGTGGTACAGGAAGAAGCCTGCATCCTTCAAAAAAAACATGATTTTCATGCAGGACAATGCTCCATCACACGCGTCCAAGTACTCCACAGCGTGGCTGGCAAGAAAGGGTATAAAAGAAGAAAATCTAATGACATGGCCTCCTTGTTCACCTGATCTGAACCCCATTGAGAACCTGTGGTCCATCATCAAATGTGAGATTTACAAGGAGGGAAAACAGTACACCTCTCTGAACAGTGTCTGGGAGGCTGTGGTTGCTGCTGCACGCAATGTTGATGGTGAACAGATCAAAACACTGACAGAATCCATGGATGGCAGGCTTTTGAGTGTCCTTGCAAAGAAAGGTGGCTATATTGGTCACTGATTTGTTTTTGTTTTGTTTTTGAATGTCAGAAATGTATATTTGTGAATGTTGAGATGTTATATTGGTTTCACTAGTAAAAATAAATAATTGAAATGGGTATATATTTGTTTTTTGTTAAGTTGCCTAATAATTATGCACAGTAATAGTCACCTGCATACACAGATATCCCCCTAAAATAGCTATAACTAAAAACAAACTAAAAACTACTTCCAAAAATATTCAGCTTTGATATTAATGAGTTTTTTGGGTTCATTGAGAACATGGTTGTTGTTCAATAATAAAATTAATCCTCAAAAATACAACTTGCCTAATAATTCTGCACTCCCTGTACATCTATCTAAGCTTGACCAATTATTAACTTAGGTATGTGATGTTATATATCAAATGTTCCAATTTTACTATAGTGAGTATAAGCCTATATTATCATTACATTGTTTCAAATGTCTATTTACCCTTTATAGCTCTCTGGTAATGAGTAAATGGCATTTGTAAAAGGTTAGGCATTGATAATGATATTTGATTAGTAATTAGCAATACATCTCTATTTTTTTTTTTTTTTTTTAAGGAGAACTGCATTACTGTTTCATTATTGTAGTCCAAAACCAAATTGGTAATGGGAGAGTAAACATATGGAATTTGATTATATATTTAAAAATGTGCATGTTGTGCAGATATTATACTTAAATACTTTTGTAATGTACTGTATGTTTAAAAACATGCATTTAAAAATACTCTGTGGGTGTCTCTGTTGGCCGCCCCCGGGTTGTTATTTTTTATTCAGCAGTCACTGTAGCCAATCAGATGGCTACTAGTAGCACCACTGCATATACTAAAGACGCACACCTTTTACTTTGTCTGAAAGAGTAATAAACAAGAAGTAAAGCTCATGAATGAGCTTATGAGGAAGGGAAGGGGGCTGGAGGCATCCTACTTGTTGGCTGGACCATCCGCTCCAAAGAAATTCAACAAAAAGGTGCAGATTAGGGGGCTAAGGGATCTATAACAGATCCTGAAATATAAAGTGAGTAAAAAATAAACCTTAAGAAAAATTAGATTTTTTTCAAATTAAGAAAGTTTTGCATTTTTATCAGGTCTGTATTTAACATTTAAATTTAAATGTGGTATGTTTGCTGACCCTTTAAGCCATCAGCAAATTCGAATTAGATCATAGTTTTCTTATTTCTGCATTATTTGATTACATTTTTTTTCCTTAACAGTTTTGCTATTTACAGACATTCAATGTTTTACAGTCCAGCCAGTGCTTGAGGAGCAACCTCGCTTTAAAAATAAGCCGGTACCTGATCAGATTATTAAGTAAGTATGGAATTTTTAATATATATTTTTTATACACACTGTAAATTTAATAGAACGTATGTTATACACACACACACACACACACATATATATATATATATATATATATACATATAGATACTGTATATATATATATATATATATATATATTTCAGACATTATTCAGACCTCTTCGTTTTCTTCAGACCCCTTCATATACACACATAAACTGCCCCTCCAGATCAAAAAGATATCATCTATATGTTAACACTGCTATGTCAAAATATAGTTTAACTAAAAAAATAACACAATAATCAAGAATAACAAAAAATATCCTATTCTCTTAAATTGTGAAAAAAGGGTCTCATGATATAGGTTTATGTTGGAAAAAATAAATTAATTTTAATTTCCTTTGAAATAGATTTAAATCCACAAGAAAACTCAATTCATTGTCATTCCTACCTTTGTGTATATACGTATACCTGAACATCTATTTGTATAGATGTATAGGTATTGTTATTTATTTTACATTAACACTATAAGATATATATATATATTTTAATGATAAAAATAATAAAAACAAATTCTATGTGAGGACATCAGAATGTAACATAATAGGTTATTTTATGCACTACATGCTTCAGTACTTTATAGCCTCTATGAGTTTGCATGGTGTACTACTTTGTGGCTGGGATGTTGTTGCTTCTAGACACTTCCACTTTACAATAATAGTACTTATAGTTGACTGGGGCAGATGTAGTAGGGCAGAAATTTCACAAACTGACTTAAGGCAAAGGTGACATCCTATGACATTTAAAGTCACTTTTAGTACGATCCATTGCACTGCCATTGTTTTTCTATGCAGATTTCATGGCTGTGTGCTGGATTTTTTTTAACCTGTTTGCAATGGGTGTGGCTAAAAACTTGAATTCAGTATTTAGTAGAGGTGTCCACATACCTTTGGACAAGTTACTTTTCATGGGCATTAAGAATTCACATGCTGGGCCTAAGTGTAGGTTAAAAAATCCTAAACCGGCGGTGTGTCTAAGCAGTAGAGATGGTCGGTCGCATTTTCTAAAGCTCCACAAGGAACTTATAGAACCTGGTTGTTATCTTTGGGACTAAACATCATCTAACTATAACTACACTAGTAGATCCCCTGTGCCAAGCAGATCAGCTATATATAACTTGTATTGCACAAAGGTTCTACAAAATCGGTCTTGGACTGAATAACCTACGGATTGCGGCCTTCCACAAACTTCATCATTTCGGCTCCCCCCCGGGCCAGGGTAAAGGGCTGCGGTATAACCATGCATTCAAGGAGAGATTTACACAAATCCCTACGCTACATCTTGTTTGAGCTTGAACAAAAAATGTGCCACAATAAGGCTGGTCTAATTGCAATGCTGGAAGGGAAGGAACCAGAGGACCTTGTGTTTAATGAGACGGAACAAGAGCCACCCATGCTTCCTAGCGCCCAGCTACAGGAGCCCAAAGAGTTCCCCTTACACATTTATATCTTGGAAACAATGAAGGGGAGTGAAACACAAGTGTCAAGTATACAGGGGTTGGATTCGTCAGTGACATGTTTTTCAGCTTCAGCGCACCATAAAAATAGCCAAGACACCGAAGTGAAGTCTGCAGACATCCAGCAGGAGCAAGCCCACACGCTACAAACTGCAGATATCACTCTGGCTTCTGCAGCCATGCTCACGCAGTCTTTTGGGATGGCAGCCGGGGAGATGCTCAAGGAGGCGCTTCAGAAAGTTGCGGTCGGACCCCCCAAGAGTGATGCAGACATTCCTTGCCGTTTACAGCCTTTACCTCTGGCAGCTTCTGATCACTCGGGACACAAAGAACACGTCACTCTCGCTACAGCACAATACACAGCAGCACCGTCTTATGTCTCCGGTTCTGTAAGGCTGCTTCTGGGCATCGTTTTTACAGAGGCACCCATCTCAGCATTACCTGTTACACTGCTCACCCTAAAGAACCTGTCGCTTGCATTTGCGATAAATACTTTGCAGAAACAAACGGACTCTCAGGACTCTACCTCCCAGAGTGGCATAGGTTAAGACTCCTCTAACACCAGTTGTAAAGTAGCCTTTATTATCAACTGTACTCCTAAACTACTTCTCATGTTTAGCTTAACTTATTGCTCTTACTATACTTATATATATTGTTTTTCACTAGCTCTTGCCTCATGTATATACCACCCTGTTGACAGAGCACACTATTGTGGCTCCACTTTAAGCAGTATGAGTAAAGCCCTCCCCCTAGTTGAAAGTTATACATAGCACAGTAACCCCTCAAGGACAATTGATAAGAACTATATCTCCCCATTGTGAGAACTGTTGGTGTTAGTTAGTTAAGGGATTGGGCAGAGGTACCTTTTTAATACATATACCACAAACTGAGAGAGGGGACTTCCCAGCTCCTATCCCACTTACACATATTTCACATATGAGGACCCTGACTCTCAACAGTCTCTAGACCTCCACTACTTTAGGGAATATTTCTGCCTTATTAGCCCTGGGTCAGGGTATCTGTCCACCCCAAGTACACTCCACAACACATATTCGCTGCACCTGTTATTTCCTGATGGGAGACATTGCTTAAACGGTAACCTCATCCATAGAATTCCACTTCCATCTTGGTGGAGAGCTGAGATGATGTACATACTGCACAGCGTTGTAAGTGCAATAATTGCTCAAAGTTTAATATGTCCTGCACCTGGTTTACTACCCTCTAATTTACCAATAGTAGGGTACCTGCAACATCACAATACTATCTGCATTCACTTGGTAGATGTAGTATTCAGAGTCTTGCATCATTTTAGGGAGTACGTTTTCATTTAGGTTCACCAAAACTTAGTCCATACCCTGCACTGCTGAACCTCGCTAAGTCTGTGGTTATGAGCAAGCATGTACGTTTCAAACTCATGATATCATAATCTCTGCTAGGAGGGGTATCCCTCCTCATCCTTCATGTGTCCTTTGTCTCCCTTATGCATGGCCAGGTCCCATTGGGACCATTTTTATCATTATCCAAACTATAATATCCCCAATCGGTGTTTAACCGCTGATATATTCTGCTTTACATAAGAGTACACTTTACTTTATCTGAGACCTATCTGGGCTCTTCGAATCTTTTGCCCATAATATAAGGCTAAATTATTTAACCAGTGTTTATTACATCCAAGGGTCCACAGGAGACCAGATAATTAGTCGCACATGAAAGCTATTTGAAAAATTATAAAACTGAGGTTTCAGACGCTTATACTTTAGTCATCATAGGGCCTTTGTGTATATCTTTGTATTGTTTCTTATGAACATGTTGTCATTTTTTT
The DNA here is from genome assembly GCF_027579735.1 of Bombina bombina. NCBI lineage: Eukaryota > Metazoa > Chordata > Amphibia > Anura > Bombinatoridae > Bombina > Bombina bombina. Next base: position 923,910,307 of record NC_069504.1, on the reverse strand, counting down.
TTTCTTTTTGCTATAACATTTATTGTTTGTTGTTACCCTTATTGTACAAAACCTCAATAAAAGAATATTAAAAATGAAAAAATCCTAAACCAAGCCTCTCTAGAAAGACCTGATGCTCAATAAATTTAGAACATGATCTGGCCTTTACAATGTGACCTTTCAACAACCTCAAGAGCATCTATGAATCTAGTCCATAATTGAGAACCTGAAAATGCCACCCATGCTCTAACTTTCTGAAAATCTAACCTTTTAGTGTGTCCTGAGAACTAGAGTTTGTAAACTCTGGTTTGAGTATTATTTTTAGCAATTTTATAATCCAACCAAATAATCTTATTACAAAATAGTTATTGCTGATTTAAAAACTCCAATGATAAATCTTGAGTTATTAATAAGACTATTAAAATGTTGTAAAAATGAATATGATACATTAAACATTTTGTTATCACAAAGTAAAACTAATAGTCTTTTATAAAGTTATCCAAATAGTTTTATAGTATATAATTAGCAGTATGTGCTTATGTTCCAGTCTTGGGCATTTACACAAATTGAAAGAGTAGACTTTCACTTTAACCTCTGACTTAATATTGGGGGCTGGTTACAAATTGTCAAGTTATTTGTAATGAAATTGGTAGAAGACACTGTTTACTGAGATACATAGATATATTTTTTTTTATTCAAGTAGTCTGCCATTTTACTAGCTTGAATATTTATCCCATACATGGTAGATAAGAGAATGGGCACATCTTCGGGCCTTTTGTTTGATATTTATTATTAAAGGAACATAATAATGTAATAGTATTAGTGCCTTAGTACTGAGGCCCAATGTAAGCCATCAGTAGTTTCACCTATGCTTATCTTATAATATAAAAGGCCAAGTGTGTTTGTCTGAAGCTGTCATGCACAGTAGAGACTGTGCAAGGACAAACACACCTGGCCTTTAACAAACTAACCTGTCTGCCGCGAGAACTGTAGGCAACTGTAAACGGCCAATAGGATGAGATCTAATGAAATTCTATTGGCTACTCAAATCAGCCAATATAATTTCAGTAGCTCTCATCCTATTGGCTGATTTGAACAGCCAATAGGATGTCATAAACTCTCATGCTACTGGCTTATTTGAATTTCAAGAATCAAATCAGCTAATAGGAATGCAAGGGACACCATTTTGAAAAGGCCCCCTTGCATTGAAGATCCAGTGTATGGCGGTGACCGTATTAAGAGGACGCTCCACGCTGGATGTCTTCAAGGATGGATCCGCTCCCCGCTGCCTGGATGAAGACTTCTCGCCACCTGGATGAGGATGGATGTCCGAATTCAGAAACTGTGAGTGGATCTTCAGGGGTTAGTCTTAGGTTGTTTTACATAATTTTGGGGTGGTTTTTTTTTTTAGATTAGGGTTTTGGGCTTTAGGTAAAAGAGCTGAATGCCATTTTCAGTGCAATGTAAAAGAGCTAAATGCCCTTTTAAGGGCAATGCCCATACAAATGCCCTTTTCAGGGCAATGGGTAGCTTAGGTTATTGTTAGAGTTGTTTTTTATTTTGGGGGGTTGGTTGGGTGGTGGGTTTTACTGTTGGGGGGTCTTTGTATTTTTTTCCAGGTAAAAGAGCTGATTTCTTTAGGGTAATGCCCTACAAAAGGCCATTTTAAGGGCTATAAGTAGTTTATTGTAGGCTAGGGTTTTTATTTTTATTTTGGGGGACTTTTTAATGTTTATAGGGCTATTAGATTAGGTATAATTGTTTTTATTTTTGATAATTTCGTTTGTTAATTTTCGTAATTTAGTGTTTGTTATTTTTCTGATTTTCGTATTTTTGAATTTTTGTAATTTAATACTTAAAGGGACAGTCTACACCAGAATTTTTATTGTTTAAAAAGATGGATAATCCCTTTATTACCCATCCCCCAGTTTTGCATAACCAGCACAGTTATATTAAAATATGTTTTACCTCTGTGATTACCTTGTATCTAAGCTTCTGCAGACTGCCAAATTATCTCAGTGCTTTTGACAGACATACAGTTTAGCCAACCAGTGCAGACTCCTAAATAACTCCACGGGAGTGAGCACAATGTTATCTATATGACACACATGAACTAGTACTGTCTAACTGTGAAAAACTTTCAAAATGCTCTGAGCTAGGAGGCGGTTTTCAACAGTTTAGAAATCAGTTTGAGCCTGCCTAGGTTGAGCTTTTCAAAAATACCACCAAGGGAACAAAACAAATTCAATTGGAAAGTTGTTTAAAATGGCATGCCCTATTTGAATCATGAAAGTTTAATTTTGACTAGACTGTCTCTTTAATTTTTTTTAGTAGTGTTAGATTTTTTTAATGTGCAATTTAGTTTTTTTAATTGGTAGTTATTTTAATTTTAGTATAATAGTTTAGTATAATAGTTTAGTATAATAGTTATGTTCCGTTAATTTATAGTTTAAACTTAGTTTTTTTAATTTCACAAGTAAGTTGTTATTTATTTTAAGATAGGGATATTGTAATTTTAATATAAAGTTAGGGGGTTGTTTGCTTTAGGGGTTAATAGTTTTGTTTTTTGTGTTGTGGGGGCTGGCGGTTTAGGGGTTAATAGGTTTATTTAGTGGCAGTGATGTGGGAGGCCAGAGTTTTAGGGGTTAATAAATTTATTATAGTAGTGGCGTTGTCAGGTAGTGGCGGAAAAGGGGTTAATATATTTTATTAGTGGCCGCGATGTCGGGGAGCGGTGGAATATGGGTTAATAACTTTTTTTAGCGGCAGATTAGGGTTAATAACTTGATTTCGGTGTTGGCGATGTGGGGGGCGGCAGATTAGGGATGTTTAGACTTGGAGTTTATGTTAGGATGTTAGGTTTAAACGTAACTTTTTTCCCCATAGACACCAATCAGGTTGCGTTACGGAGCTTTTCATTCATTCAAGTGTTAGTTTTTTTTTATAACACTCTCTTCCCATTGATGTCTATGGGGGAAAGCGTGCACAAGCACGTCAAATCAGCCGTTTGATTTTGTGCGGTATGGAGCTTAACGCCACTATATCGCAAGCACAAGGAGGCTTTTCAGAAACTCGTAATGGCAGCGATATGGAGAGTGAAATAACGAATAACGTATAATGCGTTCGTTTTGCACCCTGTTTAGTGCAAAACTTGTAATCTAGGTGATAATAAGTTATTAAATAAGTAAATATATTGTGTAATTTATGTATTACTTTTTAACTATTTATATTCTTGGATGCAAGTGTAGATACTATCTAAAAACAATAAATTATTACAATGTTTGAGAAGCCCTTGAATAATATTTCTTAGATTCCTTTTTATATAATGTTTGGATTACTGTGAGTCATACACAGACATCTAGATCAATAGTATAACAGATAAAATGTATTGAGCATCAAAAAATCCACGGGGGAATGAAAATATCATACAAAAAATGTAGGGTCATTATTTTATAAAAAGATTTTATACTAATAATATTTTTCTATAATTCATCTAAGGATTTTTGACTGTTTGAAACTACATGAATTTTTTACATATGAATATATAACTGTAGCCATATAAAATTATCTTCAACAAGTATCAAAGTATATAGTTACAGCTTCTATCACTGTATGCTGCTTAAATGCAATATATTCTATTCTATCTATCTATCTATCTCTATCTATCTATCTATCTATCTCTATCTATCTATCTATCTATCTGTCTATTATCTATCTATCTATCTATCTATCTATCTATCTGTCTGTCTGTCTGTCTGTCTGTCTGTCTATCTATCTATCTGTGTCTATATCTTTGTCTTTCTATTTGTCAAGGTGTACATTATTCAGTTATCTACAGCCTAGTTTCTCAACCTGTGGTTATGCGTACACCTGTGGGTACTTAGGGCATTGGCTACATGGGCTAGGGGTATTCCAGGGCTTAGCCTTCATTATTTTTTCCTGATGTAGCTATTGCAAACATCGCATATTAAAGTAAGCTGTGTTTCTCATTTCTACCCTTGAGTGCCTAACAGGGCAGAGTGTGAGTATTTTGCTGACAAGGTTGGACCACTGCTCAATCACTGATTCACCTCAAATTGGTAAAACTTTAGATTTTGGCTTGAGACAAATCACAGGTAAATGTGCCACTGTGAAATAGGTAAAGTGCATCATACTGAAGTGTGCTGCAGTAAAACTAGACAGATAAACTGTGTATGAAAGGAAATCAAGTGACACACATGATTTCCATTTTTGCTCATTTAAAAATGATTATTAATATTTGTGCTACAGTTGGGGTACATATGAAACAACTGTATGCCTACAGGGGTACTCGCTACAAAAAGGTTGAGAAACACTGCTCTACAGTATGTTAATGTAATAAAGAAATATATGAAGTACAGTTGAATGCATTTTGTTCCTGCTAATAGTGTTATGTTTAAAAATGGGAAAACACTGTTCACCTTATTTTCCATTTCATCATCATCATTGTCATATTATCTATAAACCAATCCATCAAAGGAGATAAAATAAGTCTGTATAGTTATTATGAATTGATATTTGTTTATATTGTCTGTATTAGGGATGGGACGAATGTGTTTATATTCTAATTTGAATGTTAGAATGAATGTTATTGTAGAAATTTGATTTACATAATAGAATGTTGATAAGAAAGAATATTATTAAAAATTATATTATCGAATGTTATTTAAATTTTTCGAATGTCACTTTCAAATTCAAATGTCACATTCGAATTCGAATGTCACATTCAAATTCGAATGTCACTTTCGAATTTGAATATTACATTTATAAAACACAGTTGTAGACTAGAAATACTATTTCGAATTTGAATGTCACATTCAAATTCGAATATTACATTTATAAAACACAGTATTAGACTAGAAATACTATTTTGAATTTGAATGTGACATTCGAACAGTTGTGGACTAGAAATACTATTTTGAATGTTACATTCAAGTTCAAATGTAGCTTTCGAATTCGAATATTACATTTCTTAAACACTGTTGTAGACTAGAAATACGATTATGAATTTGAATGTTACATTCGAATGTCACATTCAAATTCGAATATTACATTTAAAAAACACAGTATTAGACCCGAAATACTATTTCAAATTCGAATGTGACATTCAAATTCGAATATAGCATTCAAATTCGAATATTAGATTTATTAAACACAGTTGTAGACTATAAATACTATTTCAAATTCAAATGATACATTCAAATTCGAATGTCACATTCAAATTCGAATATTACATTTGAAATTGAATGAATACGTATCTAAACATTCTATTGTTCAAACGAATATTTTAGAATTTTATGGAAAAATTTGATGGAATTTTATGGAAAAATTAGAAAACGAAAATTTTGCAAATAGACTGTTAGAATGTTAAACAAACATTCAAAATTCGATACGAACGAATGTATCAAAATTCGTTTTAAATTTCAAATTTTTAGAAAACATCCACCCATCCCTTGTCTGTATCCATTTTTTTCCCAAGCTTATCAAGAAACTTACCGATTTATTTATATTATCAAATGTATTTGAATTTCTTGCCATCATTTGTTGATTATCAGGTAGGAATGGTCAGGAGCGTGCATGTGCTTGGAGCATTATATGGTAGCAGTTTTGCTAGAATGGTTTTAACAATGTAAAATATTTTGCAACCAAACATTCTTGCAAAACTGCTGCCTTATAGTCCTACGTGCACTCTACCTACCTAGTTATTCCCTTCAATAAAGGGATATCAAAAGAACAATTAAATGTCATAACAGAAGTAATTTGGAAACTTTCTTAAATTTGTATGATCTATCTGGATCATGAAAGAAAAAAAATGTGTTTCATGACCCTTTAGCATGAGAAAACGGACAAGTTCATCAGGGTCATTAAAGCATCGACCCAGTCACGTGGTTTTGGTGAATTTTCAGTTCTGAATTCTGGAAATGTACTGAATTGTTTCCAATAAATAAACAACAGATTTGTTTTCAGATTAACTCTTTAGTTACAGTTAAATTCAATTCTGTTTATCTATTCGCCAACCAGGGTGCCAGATCAAATAGTATTCATAGTATTCTTCAACATAGGACTGCACTCACTGGGTTTTCAGAAAAAAACGTATTTATTAGGTAACGTTTCGAAGTTTACAGACCCCTTCTGGTCTGAGGAAGGGGTCTGTGAACTCTGAAACGATACCTAATAAATAAGATTTTTTTCTGAAAACCCAGTGAGTGCAGTCCTATGTTGAAGAATAATATATATATATATATATATATATATATATATATATGTGTGTGTGTGTGTATATACATTATATACAGTATATATATATATATATATATATATATATATATATATATATATATAAAAAACAATCCAAGATGTGAATCCGCCCTCCTGGGGTCAACCACCCAGTCCCTCTGTGTATATACAGCAAGCTTCAACAAAATCAGAGGCAAACCAGGTTTTCTTCAAAGCAATTAGTCAAATTTATTGACGTTTCGGGGAACAAAGCTCCCCTTCTTCAGAACACAAATAACACACACAAACCGTGCTTAAATAGAGTGAAACACAAACAGGTACCTCCTTCTTCTTGTCAAAAAAAGGCGCCAAACTGACATCATTTCCGGTTTAGGTTAATGGGACCCTGGAAGTTTACAACATCCACTTCCGGGTTATTACAACAATCTTTGTACGTCCAACAATTGTGAACAAAAAGGGGAATCACTTATGTCTCCAGTGTCCCCATGTATTTAAACAACTCACCATTAATAAACCTAGTTCTACATTGTATGTTAAAGCACAATTTACAATGTACCTCGTTCCATATATTTTTTATATGACGCATAGTGTGTGCAATACTTCACTATATGTGTTTACTTATACTTATACCGGAAGTTGCGTCACTTCCGGTTGCACCCGAACTCTACCATCGTGGCATCACTTCCGTGACAAATATTTACAATATCACACGTGCAATACGGTGTCAGTGTTTACATAATAAATAAGGCTAAACCATAGCGATGTCAGATGACAATTAGTACAGCCAGTAAGAATATACCAACAAACATTACGTGGTCTACCATTTTTACATGTCAAAAAAACGGACAATACAACAGTAAGTTAATGCTCAGAGGATCTGCAACAGGGTCACATCTCTTAATCCAAGTATATTATGCTTCTTACAAGAGGGTTTTAGTGCATGTCTATATATATATATATATATATATATATATATATATATATACATCATTCTTAGTTGCAGATAGTAATCAATATTTCACATTAACACCCATCATTACAGCAATTTTTTGGCAATGGTGCATACCTTGTAATACCATTTTACTGTCATGTGTTAGAGTCACCTATAAGGGTGGGGGAGCTCAATACAGGTTTAGGGGGTACCGTGGCGATAGCGCAAATTATCGCTAATTTGCGTCTTCACCCACACCTACCAAAGACAATGGCTGGTGGTGCATCCCCCGTCCAAAGGCGAGAGGAGCACCCCCAGTCAGTCCCCATCCACAACCATCCAGTGCCCCATCCCAATAGTGACACGTTACAAGGATATATTATTTTAATGCACCAATATCAGGCACAGAGTTCAGCCCCTTAGGATATATGGTAAGCAGCCTGTACATCCATTCCGCCTCCCTTTTGAGAAGCAGCTTATTTCTGTCTCCACCTCGTGATAGTTTAGGGATATAATCAATGAGAATCACTTTGATTGAAGATACAGGATGCTTGGCCACCAACCAGTGGCATGCCACTGGTTGGTCGGATTCTCCATTCTTTGTGGCCTGCCTTATAACAATGGTTGGCCATTTTTTCTCTGATCGCCCCCTGGGTCTTCCCAACGTAGTTCAAACCACATGGGCATATAAACATATAGACAATGTGGGTAGTTGTGCACGTTATGGAGTGATTGATGGTGTACTTCCGATTACCATGTGGGTGGTTACATTTTTTTGCAGCTATCATTTCATTGCAGGTGGTGCAATTAGGGCACCGGAAACAGCCCTTCCGTATTACCTTCATATCATCATCTGAGTAACACTTTATGGGATCTGAAATGACCAGAAGGTCCCTGAGATTCGTATTGCATCTGTAGTCTACTATGGGGTTAGTGTTCTTGGCAAATTTTAGCTTAGAATCTGAGAGTAGGATGTGCCAGTGTTCTTCCCTGGATTGTCCAACCTTGGACGTGTTGGGGGCAAAAGTAGTGGTAAAGATGATGCTGTTCTCAGTGTTTTGCAGTTTTATTTTCTTTCGCAATAGTGTCTCTTGTGTGACATCTTTAACTTGTTCCTTCACTGTGTCCAGAACAGTCGGTGAGTATCCCCTCTTCATGAATCTATTTTGCATCTCTTGCACTTGGGACTCCCCCTTCTCGCTGCTAGAATTATTCCTTATCGCTCTGATGAATTTTGATTTATATGTGTGTGTGTGTATATATATATATATATCATTTTTTTTTTTTTTTTTTTTTTTTAATATAACTTAATCATTTAAATTTATTTTTAGCATTATTATTATTATTTTTTTTTTTTTAAATGTTGAAACTTTGAGATACTAGTAACTTATACTGCATTGTCAGGTCAAAACCTGAATTTTGAAGTGATGAATATCTATATTTATTTGATTTGAAATAAATTCAAACTATTGATTTGATGTTCTTATAAAACACATGTAGTAGCAAAATGTCAAGTGTTTGACCTGATTAATTTTCCTCTCGGCCTTTGTTTGATGATATACTGAAACATTTCAGATCCAATTACAGTTAACATGTACCTACCTGGATGTAGAGGTATGATACTTTATTCACAGCAAAATTGTTTCTGCTCTTTCAAAATTGCTAAATCCAGATTTACACAAAAGGGAGAAATAAATTATTTTGGGCCAGATTACAAGTGGAGTGTTATTTAACGCTCCTGCTTGCATGCTAACTCCACTAGAAGTAAGGTTTTTGTGCACGTAGGGTAGCACTCGTATTACAAGTTTAAAGAAAAGCGTTTTTGCTCGTACGCTAACCCCGATGCTTGCAAAAAGTCGAACATAGAATATCATGATTGCGTTAACGTATTCCCCCATACAAGTCAATAGAGCAAAAAAAAGGGGGAAAAAACAAACTCCCTACTCGCACGTAAACCTGAACACATTTTCTCAAGTACGCTAACCCAACATGAAAATATTAATATTTCACATTCCAATGTTCTTCACCTAGAAGAATATGTTTTCTTTATTAATAAATACATATTTCTACATATATTGCATGGTATTTTGGTACAACACACACACACACATGTTTATGTATAGGTATAGATATATACAGATATATATTTCTATACCTATATACTGTACACTCACCAGCCACTTTATTTGGTACACCTGTTCAATTGCTTGGTAACACAAATTGCTAATCAGCCAATCACATGGCAGCAACTCAATGCATTTAGGCATCTAGACGTGTTGAAGATGACTTGCTGAATTTCAAACAGAGCATCAGAATAGGGAAGAAAGGGGATTTAAGTTACTTTGAATGTGGTGGCATGGTTGTTAGTGCCAGATGGGCTGGTCTGAGTATTTAAAAAACTGCTGATCTACTGGGATTTTTATGCACAACAATCTCTAGGGTTTACAGAGAATGGTCCAAAAAAAGAGAAAATATCCAGTGAGCGGCAGTTGTGTGGACGACAATACCTTGCTGATGTCAGAGGTAAGAGGTGAATTGGCAGACTGGTTTTGAGATGATAGAAAGGCAACAGTAACTCAAATAACCACTTGCTACAATCAAGGAATGTAGAATACCATCTCTAAATGCAAAACACATCGAAACCATGAAGCAGATGGACTACAGCAGCAGAAGCCCACACCGAGTGCCACTCCTGTCAGCTAAGAACAGGAAAATTAGGCTACAACTTGCACAGGCACAACAAAATTGGACAATAGAAGATTGGAAAAATGTTGCCTGGTCTGATGCGTCTTAATTTCAGCTGCGACATTCAGATGGTAGGGTCAGAATTTGGCGTAAACAACATGAAAGCATGGAACCATCCTGCCTTGTATCAACAGTTCAAGCAGGTGGTGTAATTGTGTGGGGGATATTTTCTTGGCACACTTTGGACCCCTTAGTACCAATTGAGCATTGTTTAAATGCCACGACCTACTTGAGTATTGTTGCTGACCATGTCCATCCCTTTATGACTACAGTGTACCCATCTTCTGATGGTTTCTTCCAGCAGGATAATGCACCATGTCACAAAGCTCAAATCATCTCAAACTTGTTTCTTGAACATAAAAATGAGTTCAATGTACTCCAATGGCCTCCACAGTCACCAGATCTAAATCCAATAGAGCACCTTTGAGATGTGGTGAAGCGGGGGAATCGCATCATCGATGTGCAGCCGACAAATTTGTTGCAACTGGTGATGCTATCATGTCAATATGGACCAAAATCTCTGAGGAATGTTTCCAACACCTTGTTGAATCTATGCCATGAAAAATTAAGGCAGTTCTGAAGGCAAAAAGGGGTCCAACCTGGTACTAGCAAGGTGTATATAATAAAGGGGAGAGTGGAGGTATTATTTATATGTATATATATATATATATATATATATATATATATATATATATATATACCGTACCGTAAGGCACACTCTCATCCACAGAATATCACAGGACCAGGGTGCAACAATGATATAGTCATTAACAATAAATCATACTCTCTGAATTTAAGCACAGCAACAGGTTTAATCTGTGACATTTCGGGGCATTCACCCCTTCCTCAGACAATGGGGGTGACACCCCCAAAAACATCATGGAATAGACATTTTTGCTGTGCTTAAATCCAGAGAGTGCAATTTATTTTGAATGATTATTAAAGAACGAAGAAAAAAATTATAATAGGCGTAAATTAGAAAGTTGCTTAAAACTACCTGCTCTAGCCGAATCATGAAAGAAAAAAAAATGGGTTTAGTATCCTTTTACCCTACCATGCGTCTAAGGGCAACAGGAGCACAATTTAAAGGGTCATTATAGTTGAAAATTATCCGCAAAGGAATTAAACACATAGGGGCATATTTATCAAAGTGTGAGTGGACATGATATGATGTAGCTTATCATGTTCGCTGCATATCGATAAATGCCGACAGCATACACTGTCTGCATTTATCATTGCACAAGCAGTTCACCAGAACTGATTGTGCAATACCGCCCCCTGCAGATTTGCAGCAGGGGGTGTCAATCAACCCGATTGTATTCGATCGGGTTGATTTCTGTCCGCCGTCTTAGAGCTGGCGGACAAGTTATGAGCGGTCTTAAGACCGTTGCTTCATAACTTCTGTTTCTGGTGGAGCTTGATAATTCTGTCCCATAGTTTAAGTATCGCTTGAGCGCTGCAGAGGACTGATGGTCATAAACGAACATGGTCAATGTCTTAATCAGCAGCAATTATCATACAACCCCATTTTGCAACTACTGATGCTGATTGGGTGACTACCATTTGTCCCTTTGTCGGGGTTAAACACATAGCATTGCATGGTTGCTAGTGTTAAAAATGCCTGCTTTATTGAATTGATCGTGTCACTTTTCAACTATAATGGCCCTTTAAATTGTAAAGTAAATTTAAATTGTCACATTATTTTTTTCATTTGAATTAATATTTAGTGTTTTTATTGTTAGTTATAGCTAGTTTTTAATACATTGACAATCCCAGTTCTTTCATCATGTGAGACCTCTTGAAACTTCTTGTCCACCCTAAGGCTCCCAGACTACACTGCAGCCAACCATTGTTTTTTTTTTTTTATCTTATCCCCAACTGGCAGAACTTAATAATGTTTTTGTCTGAATTATTGATTTATTTTGCATCTCTTTTACTGGTACTGAATGTGCATGTGCAGCAGCAAGATATATTATGCTATAGTGAAGTCTTCTAACACACTCTTTGTTTATTTCTCCCTCCTTCCATCACACACAAAATACACTCAAGTGGCTCATTTTAAGGGATGTTAAACTCAAACTGTAATTCCAGATAAAAAGGTTTAATTGTTGCAATTTCATTATGTTCTGTGTCTGTTTGTACTTTAACTCAATTCAAACGTAGTTTCCCCTGCCCCAGCTTCTGTGCAGTCAGTGGGATTTAGTATCCTGACCCTCACAGTGATTTAATGTGTGCAGAAACACATTTATATCTGTTTCTAATTGGTTACTGTAGAGAAGATAAGATAAACATACAAAAGAGACTTTTTTAAGAGATGTGTTCCTTGACTGCAAAGCAATGCAAATTTTGCAACATATTACACTTTATTTTGTAAGACAGTTTGCAATACAGAGATGAATTACTGATGCATATATAAATATAAATACTAACTGAAGTTAGTAAAAAATACCAGGAGCCTCCTCTCTGTATATGGCAGATTATTTTCATCCTTGAAGTATCTCATGTGTATGTTTCTGTGTATATGCAGGTTTATTGAACTAGAACAATGGTGTTTTCAATGAAAGATTAGTATTTGAATGTGGATGATCTAATTAGCCTATTTTAGCATATTTTTTCTGTCTTGTTTACAGTGATTGTCATCTTAATATGAAAGTGTATCTTAATATTTAATACTTTAGCTTTTACCTGTATGGGTGCACAATTTTTCGAGAAGTGTTTCTTATAATAACTTGTTTTTGCCTCAAGCGTGTCACACTCTGGAACGTGACCTCTTGTAATAACAATGTCCCAAAGCAATCAGCATTGTCACCTTAGCATACCAGATTATTAGTGGCATTTTTAAGGACAAACAGAAATTTCTCTCAACATGTAATACATGGGGGTTAAGAGACAAAGCTTACAACTACAAAGACAACATCCAGAATCAATGCACCATGGGAAGTAACATAAGCCTGTCATATCTCAAGTTGCTGTAGGGTTTCTCCGCTATACAATAGACGTTACTGCATTTATTTATGATCTTTCTGTTTTGATAAAACCTTTTGCAGGGATGTTATGACCACTGTTGGGTTTGTGCAATCCAATGAAAAATAATTTTACTGATTGTGGGCCAAATTATGAGTTCAGTGCTAAATATTGCTTACACAAAAGCAATATTTGCTCTCAACTGAGTAATACCAGCGCACGCAAATATGCACTGGTAATACAAGCGAGGTACAATGCTTTTGCATTACACTGAAGCATTGCGCTCAAAAAAGCACGCTTCCATAGGCTCCAGCTGTCTTTGCTAATTAAAACGAGAACATAATCAAATTGTCTGAGCTTGCAGGGAGAGTTTATCTCTATATTTACATAAAATTGTTCTTATCTTTTTCTCTATATACTCTCTATATACACAGTGAGATCAGTATTTTGAAGGAACAAAAAATGAACATTTTATTATCTGTCTCTCCCACCACACATATTTTTTGTAACCAGGATTTAATTATTAAAATTTTCCATATAGGTGGGGATATACATTTTTTTCTAAGTTAAATTATTGTACAAAATGTATATATTTTTTTTAGTTTTAAGTGGTTTTGGTTTAAAAACAAGATTAACAGAACAGGATATTAATATCTCTTATTAAAAAAATGGCCCTAGTTTTTGCAGATCATGATAGTGCCCTTTGAAACATTTCTCACACTGTAAAACGTGTTTTGTAAAAAGGCTCCATTTCTACTAATGTAATTTATGAGCCCCTTATTTCTCACAAAACTTAAATATCTCACATTTCCAAATGAGATTGAAAGAATTCATTCCAGCGATACTAACCCACAAAATATCACTCTACTTGAGATCTAAGCCAGGAAATGACATGCCCTAATGAATTAGATAATGTAATATCTCACCAGGGAATGTTCCTTTAAATGCATACACACAGATGCTAGAAATCTTTAAACTCTCTAATCTAATCTTATCTTTAACATTGTTTTGCAAGTTTGTACATTGCATATAATTTCACAATCCGCCAGAAATGTGTTTTATTGCACAATGATAACTGCTTTGCATCTCTTCCAAATGTTTACTCAAAAAAACTTAAAGGGACAGTCTACACCAGAATTTTTATTGTTTTAAAATATAGATAATCCCTTTATTACCCATTCCCTAGTTTTGCATAACCACCACAGTTATATAAATACAATTTTTACCTCTGTGATTATCTTGTATCTAAGCCTCTGCAAACTGCCCCCTTATTTCAGTTCTTTTGACAGACATGCATTTTAGCCAATCAGTGCTGGCTCATAGGAACTCCATGTGCATGAGCACAGTGTTATCTATATGACACATATGAACTAATGCCCTCTAGTGGTGAAAACTGTCAAAATGCCCTGAGAGAAGATGCGGCCTTCAAAGGCTTAGAAATTAGCATATGAACCTCCTAGGTTTAGCTTTCAACTAAGAATACCAAGGGAACAAAGCAAAATTGGTGATAAAAAAAAGTCTCTGTCCTTGTAATAAAATTGGAAAATTGTTTAAAATTACATGCCCTATCTGAATCGTGAAAGTTAATTTTGGACTAGACTGTCCCTTAAAAGAAGAGTATGAAAATATGAAAATGGCCTTGCAGAAGCACTGATATCATGAGCACCAGTGGTGTAATTGTGTTGATCTATAGATGGAGATCTTCTTACTTAGGCAGCAAAGTGAGTGCACAAAGTACTCATGTTTCATCTTTTTACGGGATAGTAGGGCAAAGCAAGATCATTGGAAAAAAGTGACGTGTCTTCAAGGGAAGACATGACTGTAGATGCATCATTCTCCCACCACTCCATATCAAGCTCAGACTGATGAAGCAATTAGTTAGGGCTTGAACAGAGATGGCAATTGCGTCAAATAAATATGTAGATAGTTCCTTGTCCTGCGTTTTGAAAACTAAAAGCAGGAAACTTTGATGGACCTCATATTTATAAAGTCATTAACGCTTCAAATTTCATAATATTTTTGAATGATGCTGAGGCTTCTGTCTGGTGGTAGGGTACACATGCATTGTTTGCATTTTTTCTGCTTTATATTGGGAGAATCCATTATCTCAAAAATTAGAGCCAATCTAGAAAAACTGATGCCATATTTGGTATCAGCGACCAAAAATTACCCTAAACTCGATCTAATATCATTGGCAATAAAATCAGCGTTGACCTTTGTAATATTTTAGTTGTGTGTAAGGCAAGGAATCCTAATGAAATGATGCAAAAATGATGAGTATCAAAGTGGTAACATCAGAAAATGTTGCTCAGTTCTCGTGTTGTTATTCCAGATGTCTTTACATGACATTTGTTATGCTATGGCCAGGGACATTGCGGCCAGCTATATGTATGACGCATTTCAGAGCCATGTGTTGGGACCTCTGACAGCCAATGAATTAAAAAGAGTTTGCACTTTTATATAAATTTGCATTTAAAAGGAAATAAAGCACCTTGATGTTGCAAGAATTTTTGTGTAGCTTTGAAATTAACACAATCAAATATAAAAAGCTTTCTGAATACATTAATATCATATTTGCTAAAAACATTTTACTAGAGTAGACAAGGCTTGCCACTGCCAAAGCTTGAACTGTTATTTATAAATAAAGAATAATAATAATAATAAAAATAATTAATAATAACTGTTTTGCAGCATCTTATCTAGTGTGGAGCAGTTGCAGCAGGGTTGGATTTGTGAAGTCTGAAGTGTCCTCTTCCTTTTCTCAGAATGTTCAAAGTTAAATTACAGTAAAATCAGTATATATATATATATAATGTAAACATATTACAAAGCCATTTACTACACATTTTTTTAATATTCAAATAATCAAAAATATATTATTTCCAAGGTACAGCAATTCACTTAAATTCCAATTCTCATATATGACCATACCCAGGCTTGTCTGTTTTCTCCTCACACACGTCAATTATATTAAACATTTTCAGGCAACCAGGATAAGGTTAATATGTCCTATAATATCACCAGCTATTTTCTTTGGCAGACATATAGTTCACTATGTTGTTTCCTCACAAAAAATAAAAATGTCTTAGCAAAATCAATAATGCACATTGAGCAAATCAATATTACCAACAGTTATGAATACATATCACAATGTGTTTGACCAAGGCTGGTGTACAATGAGCACTTTATGCATCTCTCCTTTTTTTTTACTTTCTTTTAATTTTCCTTGTTAAAAGAAGGGGCACTAAAGTCTAAATTAAACTTTTTTTGGCTCAGCTAGAGCACACAATTTTCAATTCCAGTTTTCTTTTATTATAAATTTGTGCTCAGTCTTTTTATAGGCACACTTTCTAAGATGCCATCTCCTTCTGAGCATATGCAAACGTTCACAGTTAATAAGTGTATGAGACAGTAATTGGCTAATGGCTGTCACATGATACAGTGGGCAGGGAAATGGAAGTATGGAGAGAAATTACACAACATATTTTTTTTGGGGGGGTTACACTGTATATTGTAATGCAGAATCCTCTCCTTCACAACCAGAACCCTGCATATCAAGGAAACATAATTCAAACTAAAATTTGCATTTCTAAAATCCTTTGAGGGCCCTCACAGCACTGATAGGACTTCTTAGATGATCTCTCCTAAGTAGAGAGCTTTAGATCATTAAGCCCTAAGTGCTATTGCAATGTCTTTTTATTTTGCATTTTTGGATTATGCAGTTCTATTGTATTAAATGGTTATTTGAAGTGACATGAAACACAAAAAATTATTTCATGATTCAGACAGAGAATACAATTCTAAAAAAGTTTCCAATTTTCTTCTATTAACAAATTTGCTTTGTTCTCTTGTTATTCTGTGTTGAAGAGATATCTAGATAGGTAACACGCACACATCTAGAGCACTACATGACAGGAAATAGTACTGCCATCTAATGCTCTTGCTAATGTAAAACATTGTTGCAAAACTGCTGCCATATAGTGCTGCAGGCACGTGCACACTCCTGAACTTACCCTCCTGCTTTTCAACAAAGGATAACAAGAAAACAAAGAAAATGTACTAATTGCAAAGTAAGGCTGAATCGGAAATGTATGTGAAAATAAGTGTCATCATTATCGTTATTGTTCTTTATTGTTCTTGACCAATTGAAACAGCAGAGTTTTATATAATGTTTGCTCGCGGTTCTATTACGTTGAATTCAGCAATGATGGACTGAGATATAAAATATGCTAATTAATTTGATATAGTTTAGCAAATAACGTCTAACACACGTAGTAAAATAATACAAGTCTATTTTTAGTATATACATTTATAATTAAAATCTATTTAGTTTAATTTCATTAATATAACAAATAATTATATGCATGATTCTCAAGTACGTATAGGTATTGTATCTGCTTTACAGGCGGACACTGCCTGTGAATTTACATAAATTTAGACTGTAAAAATATGCATTAAGTAAGTGTAAAATAGATTTATGGACACATAGAGTTAAAACATTCATATAGAAAGGAATATTGCTCTGGAGAGACAGAGCTTAAACTCTTCTTTTTATGCTGCTCTTTTCATGATTGTCATCTAAATCTTGCAGTTTTTACAAGTCGAATTACGTGCAGAGATTCCACTATTCAAGACCTGTCAGGAAGGGGTCCATTGATCCTGAAAATGAATTTGCTGTAAGTATATTCAGTGGGGGGTATTTCATGTGTTTACTATACCAGAAAGCTATTCCTCTTTGAGTATTGATTGTATTTAAACTCAAGCATTTCAATGTAAAAAATGTAAAGAAACTGCACAGAAAAATACAGATATACAAACATATGTATATATCCATTATCGGTAGGTAGCTAAATAATACATTTGTTTAGCTATATTTACAGACATCCCAACTTGCAAAAACTAATTTCAGGGAGGTGGCTTCACCCGCTACTGCGCCGCCCCTCCCCCCCCCAGTTATATATTGGACACCTTGAAACCCTAAATAAGATAGAGACTTATCATTAAAGTAGTTTCCCACTAAAGTCACATTAAAAAAAAAGTAAATCCACAGAAGAAGGCAGCACCTTGCAGTATAAAAATATCTTTATTTCCACATGCTGGAATAAAACAGTGACGTTTCGGGTGGGACACCCTTAATCATACAAAGCTAAAACACACTGTTCAAACCTTATAAAGGCCTACCTATGCACAGGTGTTCAATTAACATTTCTCAACACTTCCACCTAGTGGTTACTCATTTAATTACATCTATGTTAGAACTTAATGTTCTCATTTCACCTTGGTGCAAGATAGAATTAAAATCAATACAAAAAATATATACATATGCAAAACAATGACATATACAGATACAAATGTACTTTCAACCAAATAAATTATTGCTAAACAAATTATTGAAAATTATTAAAGAACAATTTGTTGAAAAACACTTGCAGCAAATTTGGTGAAAAACAGTTGCAGCAAATCAGATGAAAAACAATTGCAGCAAATTTGACATTTCATGACTCAAAATGATTACAAAGATAGTTGCAAAAATGATTATAAAAATGATTATAAAAATAGAGTATAATCCAATTCTTTATTTAAACCCAAAGGTTGCATTGCATTGAGTTTGTAAATCCAAAATGCCTCCTTCTTTTTTAGCATTAACTCTCTATTACCGCCCCGTCTGGGACGTGGCATTGCATCAATGATTTGAAAACGGACCTGACTAATGTTGTGGCCACATTGGATAAAATGTCCTGACACTGGTGCCTCTAGATTTCCACATCTGATATTGCTTTTGTGTTGTACTATCCTATCACGGAAACGACGTGTTGTCTCGCCAATGTAAATTTTTCCACATGGACATTTTATGAGATAGATAGCAAAAGCAGTATCACATGTGTAAAAACCTCTTATCAAGAATTTCTTACCAGTGAGAGGGTGTACAAATTGAGGGCCTTTGATCATTGAATTGCAGTTGCCACATCCCAGACATGGATAACACCCATAGTTTTTATCAGATATATAGCTTTGCTGTTTTTTATTTGCACTTCCAATATCTGTATGTATAAGCTCATCTCTGAGATTTCTCCTTCTTCTATAGGCTGGCATGGGGGGTACTGCAAATTCAGCAACACCTGGATGGCAACCCTGTAGGATACGCCAGTGTTTTTTTAGTACACTCATAATTTCACTACCGTGGTTATTGTGATCCATAACCATTACCATAAGTTTATCCTCCTTTTTTGGTGTTTGATCTTTTTTAGATTATACTTTAACTAATTCATTCTGAACCAACGCTGTAGGATAACCCCTATTCTCAAATTTCTTTGCTATATTATGTAATCTCTTTTGCAATCTATCTTCTTCTGATACAATGCGTTGTACCCTTAGGAACTGACTCCTAGGTAATGACCTAACTGTGCTTCTAGGATGGAAACTTTGATAGTGTAACAAGCCATTCTTATCAGTAGGTTTTACATATAAGTCTGTACAGACCTTACCATCTTTTAGATATACTGTGGTGTCTAAGAAGTCAACCTGTATTTCACTTGCATTGAGACAAAATTTTATAGAATCAGTGCTACAATTGAGCTCAGCGACAAATTCCTCCAGGGTTGCGATCCAGTCGCCATACCTCTTGCAGCCCTTGTGTTTGCGGCCACCCCTGTGGCCTCTCCTTCCGACTCTTCGGTTAAAAAACGACTGAAGAATCTGTGTCGCTTCCCAACGCAGCTGCACCTTGCTGCCTGTGTCTCGGACGCCACCGCTGACGGAATTCCCCGGCTTGTGGGCGGTAACTTGGCTCCCGGTCATGTGACCATCGATAAACCAATCCGGATTCGTAATCCTCGATGTCCCTCTGAAATTTCGTTCTTTTCCGATCCTCCACTATTTTACGATACTCTGCTTCTCCTTGCTCCACATTCTTTACCAGAGTATTGTATGCTTCTAATGTCAGTGATTCACTCAGCTCCTCCCTCAGTCTTGACACCTCCGCAAGAGGTATGGCGACTGGATCGCAACCATTCCGGAGGGGTCAGAGGAGATTGAGTCGAGGTCGGAGGTATTAGAAGGAGGTAACAGGAGACCAACTGACTGTTTGATATCTGACGGTGATAATTCCAACCATGAACTGCCTAAAAGTGATTTAATCATTAACATCTCTGATTATGTTCTGTCTAGTGAGCAAACATTAGCCCTTAATAAAGGTTTATCGTTTAGTCCCACACAAAATCTAGATCTATTTAGATTAGAGCAAGATCTGTTTAGATTTTTTCGATCTATCAAACTGAAAAGTTTTTTTGCAAATAAATATTCTCCAATTACTGATAAGGATGGTAACACTGGGTTAACATTGAGTAGTTTTGGTCTCAGAAACAAAAGCAAATTTATTCCAGTGAATGTTAACCATAGTGTCAATACGTATATGGAGCTAGTCAAAAAAGATCTAGAAAAAGTATACAAAAAGATTGCTGGAGAACATTGCAGTAATAATATATCTAAAAAAGAAAGAGAGGCTATCAACTTGTTAAAAAGTAACAAAGCAGTAACGATAAAAATGGCAGACAAGGGCGGTGCGATTACTGTCATGAATACTAGTATGTATATTACAGAGATTAAAAATCAGTTGTCTAAACAAGATGTATACAAATAATTACCATATGATCCTACCATAATTGTCCAAAAGGAGATTGTGTCCATGGTGAATAGAGCTTTAAAAATGGGTATAATATCTAAAGATGTTGCTGATTTCTTGATCATAGTTCACCCCTGCATCCCAGTTTTTTACACTTTGCCAAAGGTGCACAAGCGGCTTGAGAATCCACCAGGTAGGCCAATTGTGGCCGGCATATGTTCAGTTTTCTCTAACATAGCTATCTTTTTGGATAGAATATTTCAGCCGCTTGTGCACCTTGGCAATTCATATATCAAGGACACTGGGGATTTCTTGGACAAAGTACATAATTTAGATCTATATGGCAACAAATACATACTATTCACATTAGATGTGAGCAGTTTATATACTGCAATAAAACATGAGAGCGGTATTTCAGCAGTCATGAAGGTACTCCACACAGTTAATAAGTATTCCCCATCACAGAAGATGTTTTTTGAAAATCTATTGAGAGTTGTTCTTTACCAGAATTATTTCTTGTTTCAGGATACATTTTTTCTCCAGCTTCAGGGAACAGCCATGGGTTCCAATGTCGCCCCCACATACGCGAATATATTCATGAATATGTACGAGGAAACATTTGTTTATGAGAATAGATTATTTCTACAATATGCAGTGGCCTGGTGGTGGTACATAGATGATGTATTCGGTGTGTGGTGTGGCGACATTGGAACCCTGGAGGAATTTGTCGCTGAGCTCAATTGTAGCACTGATTCTATAAAATTTTGTCTCAATGCAAGTGAAATACAGGTTGACTTCTTAGACACCACAGTATATCTAAAAGATGGTAAGGTCTGTACAGACTTATATGTAAAACCTACTGATAAGAATGGCTTGTTACACTATCAAAGTTTCCATCCTAGAAGCACAGTTAGGTCATTACCTAGGAGTCAGTTCCTAAGGGTACAACGCATTGTATCAGAAGAAGATAGATTGCAAAAGAGATTACATAATATGGCAAAGAAATTTGAGAATAGGGGTTATCCTACAGCGTTGGTTCAGAATGAATTAGTTAAAGTACAATCTAAAAAAGATCAAACACCAAAAAAGGAGGATAAACGTATGGTAATGGTTATGGATCACAATAACCACGGTAGTGAAATTATGAGTGTACTAAAAAAACACTGGCGTATCCTACAGGGTTGCCATCCAGGTGTTGCTGAATTTGAAGTACCCCCCATGCCAGCCTATAGAAGAAGGAGAAATCTCAGAGTTGAGCTTATACATACAGATATTGGAAGTGCAAATAAAAAACAGCAAAGCTATATATCTGATAAAAACTATGGGTGTTATCCATGTCTGGGATGTGGCAACTGCAATTCAATGATCAAAGGCCCTCAATTTGTACACCCTCTCACTGGTAAGAAATTCTTGATAAGAGGTTTTTACACATGTGATACTGCTTTTGCTATCTAGCTCATAAAATGTCCATGTGGAAAAATTTACATTGGCGAGACAACACGTCGTGTCCGTGATAGGATAGTACAACACAAAAGCAATATCAGATGTGGAAATCTAGAGGCACCAGTGTCAGGACATTTTATCCAATGTGGCCACAACATTAGTCAGGTCCGTTTTCAAATCATTGATGCAATGCCACGTCCCAGACGGGGCGGTAATAGAGAGTTAATGCTAAAAAAGAAGGAGGCATTTTGGATTTACAAACTCAATGCAATGCAACCTTTGGGTTTAAATAAAGAATTGGATTATACTCTATTTTTATAATCATTTTTATAATCATTTTTGCAACTATCTTTGTAATCATTTTGAGTCATGAAATGTCAAATTTGCTGCAATTGTTTTTCATCTGATTTGCTGCAACTGTTTTTCACCAAATTTGCTGCAAGTGTTTTTCAACAAATTGTTCTTTAATAATTTTCAATAATTTGTTTAGCAATAATTTATTTGGTTGAAAGTACATTTGTATCTGTATATGTCATTGTTTTGCATATGTATATATTTTTTGTATTGATTTTAATTCTATCTTGCACCAAGGTGAAATGAGAACATTAAGTTCTAACATAGATGTAATTAAATGAGTAACCACTAGGTGGAAGTGTTGAGAAATGTTAATTGAACACCTGTGCATAGGTAGGCCTTTATAAGGTTTGAACAGTGTGTTTTAGCTTTGTATGATTAAGGGTGTCCCACCCGAAACGTCACTGTTTTATTCCAGCATGTGGAAATAAAGATATTTTTATACTGCAAGGTGCTGCCTTCTTCTGTGGATTTATTGTGACTAAAGGGATTACAGCACCCTTTTTGGCCTGCACCTGACAGTGGAGCTGAGCTACAAACTGTTCTAGTATTAAAAAAAAAGTAGCTTTATTGCACAATCACATACAACAAACCTATTTTTCAGTGATCGTACGCTTGTTGAATGCTTAAATCTTTTAGAATACGAAGTTTAATTACGTGCAGTAAATAAGGTAGTATTTGTGTTTTATTTTATTAGAATAAGTGGGGGCTTTTTGGTTACTGATGCATACTTTGAGGGTTCTATAACGTCCCAGCAACTAAAGGCATTCCTTAAAGAAATACTTTTCCGGATTTGGGCCACATTGGATCATGGTACTTGGAGTTTCAGGGAGATTGCATTCCATTTGCTGGCATCAGGGAGCCGCTATTACAATCAGGGAGACTCCCTGAACTTCAGGGAGAGTTGGGATGTCTGTATTTATGTGTTGAAATCACTTAGAAATGCATTTCAGTTTTCCATTAAATTTATTTTATTGTCAATTGTACTTTTTTTCTTAAAAATCATTTGACTCTTAACCACTTAGAAAATGTCTCAGTTACTTCAACTTTAAAAAGTAAAAATCTGACACCCACTTATTTATAAAAAGGAAATCAATTAAACTATTGTGATAAAAATATAGGGATTACAATATTTGACATTTGTTATACAAGGAATTAACAAAATAACTATTGTTTTCTATTACTCTAAACAATTAAAATATTTATGCTAGATAGTAAATGTCATATAAATCGATAGAAGAAAACCCCATAACATATTAATGTGATAGCCTAAACGTTTATCAGGAAATGCTGTCATTTCTAAAATCAGAAGATAATTATTACTATTTTGTATTATAATATTTTTATTTATGTTTAACAAGATGGAAGATTACTAAGATTTTTTTTAGAAATCTATATTTAGCCAATATCATATTACGACTCATTAATCATACTAAGGTATATTTAAAGAAAAATAAATTATTACTTTAAAGTATAGTAACATTCCCCCTAAGACATTTCCACATTTTGTAATTCTATAAACATATTTTTGGGTTGATTTAACTCTGTAGCTATAAAACCCCTACATAAGCTCCGGAGCAACTAATTGCCTTCAGAGATCATGTAATTTGCTGAATGAACTCCACCTGTGTATATTTAAAATGTGTAACATGAGCTCAAAATAAATAAACCCTTCTTATATGCGCCACAATTTATTAGGTAGTACAGGTATATTGTAACATATAGCATCATATAGACCAGTGTTTCCCAACCGCGGTCCTCAAGTACCCCCAACAGGCCTGGCTTTCATTATAGCTGAACCAGTGCACAGGTGAAGTAATCAGCTGATCAGTAACAAACCTGCTCTCACCCATCAGCTGCTTTTTTAACCTGTGCTCTAGTTCAGCTATAATGAAAACCAGGACTGTTGGGGGTACTTGAGGACCGCGGTTGGGAACCACTGATATAGACCAAGGAGCTATCATCTCAAGTTCTAGAGAATCACTTATTGCGGTTGGATAATTAAAAGAAAATTCCAGACTTTTAACCCCCCACAAAAAAATACCATTAAATACATTATTTAAAAACAGAATATGGAACAACTAGAGAAGGCCCTCCGCCAAAACTTAGTGACCAAGGAGGGCTTTAGTCAGAGAAGCAAACAAGAGGAAAAAGGAAACTCTGTAGGCGCTTAAGAGATCCACAGCTGAGATGAGATAAATTGTAGATGGTATCACCTGGATGCTCCACAAAGCTGGGCTTCATGAATGCATGTAAGAAGAAAGACATTACTGACATTTTGGTTGTTGCCAAAAGCCATATGGGAGATACCATTGATTCAGATAGAGCATGCAATTTTAAGCAACTTTCTCATATATTCCCATTATCAAATTGTCTTGGTTCTCTTGCTATCTTTATTTGAAAAGCAGTAATGTAAAGCTAAGGAGTCGTCCCATTTTTGGTTCAGCAATTGACTAGCGCTTGCTGATTGGTGGGTAAATGTTGCCACTGATAAACAAGCACTATCCAGGTTGCTGAATATAAAATGGGCTGGGTCTTTAGCTTTTTATTCCTGCTTTTTAAATAAAGATAAAAAGATAACGAAGAAAATTTGAAAATGGGAGTAATTAGAAAGTTGCTTAAAATTACATGCTCTATCTAAATCATGAAAGACAAAATAAGGGCTGTGTATCCCTTTAAAGAGACACTCAGGTCAAATTAAATTTTGATGATTCAGATACAGTATGTAATTTTAAACAACTTTCCAATTTACTTCCATTAAAAAAAATGTGCACCGTCTTTTATATTTACACTTTTTGAGTCACCAGGTCCTACTGAGCATGTGCAAGAATTCACAGACTATACGTATATGCATTTGTGATTGGCTGATTGCTATCACATGGTACAGGGGGAGTGGAAATATACATAACTTTGAAATTTGAAAAAAATTGACTACTCATTTGAAATTCAGAGTAAATGCTATTATATTGTCTTGTTATCTTGCATGTGTTGATTATGCAAATCTACTGTGTTTATTGTTCCTTTAAGATTACAATATTGTTTTACATGTAGATTAAATAAATCTGTTTAGTTGTATATTCTTTTAATTAACATAAGAACGTTAGCTTTCTTCTAAAAAATAAATTAATTCATAGCTGCCTGCTTTTATAGAGTAAATGCAAAGACTTAGCAATATATAGTAGTGTAACATTACATAAAAAATTAGAAAACTGAAACTTATAAGAATCTAAAAGTCACACAGAATGAAATATCTCCAACACTTACACAGTGTAATGTACCTATTGTGCTCATATCTTCTATATATAGGAATAAGTTGACTTTTTTTTCCTTGTTAGATGAGATCATATTTCAGTACTGAGTCTCTCTAGTATTCTGCTTATAAACCATAGCGCCCTTGCGATTAACAGCAATCAGCTGGAGGATGCTCTTGTTCCATCCCAACACATTTCAGCAGTGCTAGGGGCTAATGTTTTTTTAAGCTAGTTGATTTTGACTCTCCCTCTCTATATTATCTTCTGACTGATTATAGTTATTAAGTATGCTTAGGCTGATTGCATCCAATCTGCACAAGGGTAGTTTGACGCTGAAGAAAGGAGACATTATAAGGATGCTTAGAAATGAAATCAAATTTCACCTTATACCAGCTTAGCATAGTATTGTGGGATAGGTGAAGGGACGGGTAAAAAATGTGACAAGTATAATCACTGAATAAAGAAATAAATCAGAACAGGAAAAACACATATATTTAAAGTTTCATGACCAGACTACTCAAGCAATCCAGTGATTGTGGGTTAAAGGAAAATGACAAAATAAATACCTTTTACTGTCACCTTACCCGATATAGCTTTATCTGCTGCAACCATTAGAATACTTAAAGGGATATGAAACCCACATTTTTTATTTTATTTTCCAGATAGAGAATACAATTTTAATAAAATTTCCAATTTACTTCTATTAGCACATTTGCTTCATTCTCATATTATTCATTGTTGAAGAGATATCAAGATAGGTAGCGTGCACATTTCTGCAGCACTACATTACAGGAAATAGTGCTGCCATCTAGTGCTCTTGCTAATGTATAATATTGTTGAAAAACTACTGACGTATAGTGCTGCAGACACGTGCACACACCTGAATTTATCTTCCTGCTTTTCAACAAAGGATAGCAAGAAAACAAAGAAAATTTGATAATAGAAGTACATTGGAAAGTTGTTGTTTAAAATTGTATAATCTATCTGAATCATGAAAGAAAATGTTTGGGTTTTATGTCCCTTTAAAATAGGATAACCACTGTATACCTGAAAATAATAGATTAGAAGTCAAACCCCAATTTGATAATTATGTATATATATATATATATATATATATATATATATATATATATATAACCACAATACTGTTATAATGGTCTCTTCACTAACACAAATCAGTTATTAAACAAATGTAGGAACACTGATTTTGCAAGACCAGCCATAAATGCAAGGGGGGCTGGAGATTCACAGCTACACAATTATATACAGATGTAAATGTTATCAATTGAGGAACAATGCTGCATATTTTTCAGAGGTTCCAGAGAACAAACATTGACTCCTAACAATCCTGATTTTTCCATTATCTGCTAATCATGACAAAAGGCTACACAACCATAGATTTGTCATAACCAAGGGAGATGCAAAATCATTTTCCTTGATTCTGTTGTGTCTTTTGTCCCTTAATGTGTTAAAGGGATAGTTTACCCTACAATTTTGTCCCCTTTAATTGGTTCCCAATTGTCTATTTTTCCTGTTGGAGTGTATTAAGTTGTTTAGAAAAAGCTTTGTTGCCTTAATATCAGCGTTTGAAATAATTGATTTAGTCCGTGCGATCCCTACCTATTCTACTTAAGTATAGGTTATTGACAAGCTATGTAAAAACAGTCGGCAGAAGAATATTGTATTGAGACAGAAATAAGAATGTGAAGCGTTGATAATACAGTATAAAGATGTATGATTTGCCTGCAAGCTTAGCCTATTTTGGGCCAGATTACAAGTTGAGCGTTCGCATTGCACGGAAGCTTTGCGCTAATGAACAACGTGAACACGTCATAAATATTTTTTCGCAACTCCAACTCCTTTACTGTAGAAGAGGGACACACCTCTGCAAGTGTGGCAAGAAAACATTGATTTATTCAGGACATGAACAAGAGATTTTTAAACGTGTTTTAATATATATATATATATATATTTTTATATATATATATATATATATATATATATATATATATATATATAATATATAAGTGTAATACTTTAATATGTGTTACATGTGTTTTTTTTTTTTAATCAGGACAGTTTTAGTTACATCAAATACAAGTCTGATCTCAGTTATTGCTCTCTTGCTTAGTAAATCTTAAGGGACATTCTAAATTAAAACTGTAATGCTCTATTTTTCATAGAATTAATAATAAAAAAGTACTGCCAATAAGCAATGAGAACTGTTGATTGTGATCACATAGAGAATTCATCTGCAGTTGTTAACATGCAGATAATTACAAAGTAATAGATTGTGATCAATGCTATAGTAAACTAGGGTCAGTAATGGATTTTTGGATTTGAGTGTCCATTCAGCCTTTATGTTGTATTTCACTTTTTTTTTTTTTGCTTTAGCACCACTTCACACTCAGCAAGTCTAACTATACTTGCATGATTATTACATATACCTGTATGTTAGATAACGTGGCAGTCTCTTATTTTATAATTATAAAAAGGGGTTACCATTTGTCTAATGTTAGGTACCGCAGCGAGGTACAAACTCTGGCCGCTAGTTGGAGAGTTACCAAGTATTGATATAGTTAGTAGTGGAGAAGTGGCTGAGGGGAAGGCAAAGACGTATTGAAACATCAAGGTCGGCAATAGGCAGGCAATGTGGCACAAAGGGTAATCAAAGAGAGTAGTCAAGACAGGCAGGAAGTCAATACACAGTCTGGCAATAAGGTAGGAAATAAGCAGGCAAAAGAATAGTAAAGTTCAGGCAAAAATGGTCAGAGGAATAATTCAGCAATAGCAAACCCTAGGTGCAAGTCCAACAAGCAGGCATTTAGAACAGACAGTGCTAAGTATTTATAGCAGTAGCTTATTGCAGATCTACCATAGCTGGCAGGTAGGTGCAGCCACAGAGTAAGAACAAATTGGAAAAATAGAGCAGGTTCTAAGGCTTACCTGTGGCTCAGTGGTAACTTGCTGCAACACACACCAGCAGTCCTGGGATCAATACCCACGTAGGCCGTGGCAACTAAATTATGCTAACATATAACAAGTTCCAACTTCTCAAACATGCTGCATATGAAGAAAAAGAATACCCTTTTTAATAGTATTTTATCAAATTATATCAATAATAGTTTTTTTTTTTTATTAAGAACTGTTTTCAAAGACTAAAAGAAAAATTAATCAAACTACTTCTAATTGAAGAATTTAGCCAAACCAGTAGGGTTGCAATTAGTACATAATCACCGATTTCCAACCCATTAACAATTACCTTTATCATTTTTAATTATGAACCACATTAACTAGTTCAATGTAATTAAGTCAATTGACTATATGAAATGTAACTAACGAGCATGATATCTGACCTCCATGTAA
Source organism: Bombina bombina (assembly GCF_027579735.1). NCBI lineage: Eukaryota > Metazoa > Chordata > Amphibia > Anura > Bombinatoridae > Bombina > Bombina bombina. The sequence goes on along the minus strand of NC_069504.1, from coordinate 923,881,398 downwards.
AAATATGCACCATCCAGTGGGGAAGGGTTATTAAAATGTATTGTTTAAAATTGTTTAATTATTAAGGTATTTTATTATTAAAAATATTCTTAATATGTATTGGAGCTTGGCTTCTGAATATTTTAAGAAGCACTTTTTTATTCTTATTATCATTTTTTTGAAAACCGCCAGCAAATTCTGTAGCGCTGGTACATGAGTAGGGGAACACATTGCCCTAGATTCATAGATACTCAAGATGTTGCAGTGGAGACTCTTTGTGAAAGCGATATTTTCGAAAATTCTCCTGTTTTCTAGTGTTTCAATAATGGTTGTTCCTGTCTTTAACAGATATAGTGTACTACACATGACATTTCGTACATCAAAAGAGAACCAATAGCAACATAAAAAAAAAAACATATTTACAACAGCAACAATTTATGAAACATATTTGAAAACTGTTTGCGGGTGTTCTGGATTTTTTATCTTCACCAGCATGTGAAATTCATAAAGACTCTGGTACCCTTCTAAAGTATCTTGTCTTGCAGTAGAGTCTCACTATTTCAAAGCCTTTGGGCTTGATATTCTAAAACTCAGAATGGAGAGTAATTATGCATAATCTTTGGGATTTTTCAACCTTATATTGTAATGTAGGTGTCTCTCCTTCACATCAAGAGCTCTGCATAGTGAGATAAATATATTTCAAACTAAAATTTGTTGATCATTGATCATATCACCTGAGCGACAAACTGTTGAATATCAGGCCCTATGAGTTTTTCTTTATTTTTCTTTTTTCTTTTATTTCCCTTTTTGTTTGAGTGTTTTTTGTGATGCTGGTATCATTTATAGTGGATTTCAGCATAACATATAAAGCAAAAGGTAGTTTGGAGGCTGCTTTTTTTATGTGCTCATTTTTTCTTTCATGATTTAGAAAAAGTATGCAATTTTAAACAACTTTCTAATTTACTTCTATAATCAAATTTGATTCATTCTCTTGATATACTGCTGATTGGTGGCAGCACATTGCCTTGTGTGATTGGCTCACCTATGTGCATTGATATTTCTTCAACAAAGGATATCTAAAGAATGAAGCAAATTAGATAATAGAAGCAAATGAGAATGTTGTTTAAAATTGTATTCTCTATCTGAATCATGAAAGAAAATTTTGGGGTTTTAATGTCCATTTAAACCATTAGTAACCAGAGCACTTTTCAATTTTCTGATCGTTTGGGACCAGGGCTATTTTTACATTTCTGAGGTGTTTGTGTTTAGCTGTAGTTTTCCTCTTACTCATTTACTGTACCCACACATATTATATATGATTTTTCTCGCCATTAAATGGATTTTCTAAAGATACCATTATTTTCCTCATATCTTATAATTTACTATAAAAAAATATATAAAATATGATGAAAAAATAGAAAAAACACACTTTTTCTAACTTTGACCCCCAAAATCTGTTACACATCTACAACTACCATAAAACACCCTTGCTAAATAGTTTCTAAATTTTGTCCTGAGTTTAGAAATACCCAATTTTTACATGTTCTTTGCTTTTTTTTCTAAGTTATAGGACAATAAGTACAAGAAGCACTTTGCTATTTCCAAACCATTTTTTTCAAAATTAGCGATAGTTACATATCACACTGATATCTGTCAGGAATCCCTGAATAACCCTTAACATGTACATATTTTGTAAAAGAAGAAAACCTAAGATATTAAACTTGGGGTATTTCGGCTCTTTTCATGGAACCATTTTACCACCAATCTATGCCAAAGTTTGAAAAAAAAAAAAAAGTTATGATTTCTTGACAAAATAGCAATTTAAGAATACATTTATTGAGAACGTTAAGGGTTACTGCCAAATAACACCCCAATATGTGTTCAGCAACACCCATGTATAGGTGTGTCGGGTTTTCTGGGGGCTAAAAAGCCTTATTTTTAGGGGGCGCATTCCAGTTTTCCAACTTGGAATTTTCACATCTGTCATCATGCACCCATGTCCTATTTGGGAGATTTCTGAAGCCGGCCAATGTAATTTACCCACATCAAACCATATTTTTTTGAAAAGTAGACACCCTAGGGTATTTGAAATGCTGGTATTTTAACACTTTTCATGCACTTATTAAACCACCAGTCTTTGTCAAACGTTTGGGTAGTCATTTTTTTGTGTTATTTTTCACACACATTGTAATTTAGGCATGGATTCTCAGTTCCTGTTATGTGTTACTGCCAAAAAACACCTCAATATGTGTTCAACAACATCTCCTGAGTACTGTGATACCACCCATGAATAGGTTTGTTGGGTTCTCAGGGGGCTAAAAGGCCTTATTTTTAGGGGGCAAATTCCAGTTTTCCAACTTAGAATTTTCACATCTGTCATCATGCACCCATGTCCTATTTGGGACATTTCTGAAGCTGACCATTGTAATTTCTCCTCATCAAACCATATATTTTTGAAAAATAGACACGCTAGGGTATTTGAAATGCTGGTATTTTAACACTTTCCATGCACTAATTCAACCACCAGTCTTTGTCAAACTTCTGGGTTGTCATTTTTTTGTGTTTTTCACACACATTGTATTTTAGGCATGGATTCTCAGTTCCTATTATGTGTTACTACCAAAAAACACCTCAATAAAAATTGAAGAAAGGGTATGGTGGTTATTTTTCAATTTTCATTTTGAGACACACATTGCTTTTTTACTATGATTTAGGAGAGCTTGTTGTGAGTTATTGCAAGAAAACACTCCAGGTTGTTTTCTGCAAGACCTCCTGAGTATACCTATGCCCCCATGCATAGGTTTGCCAGGATTTTGGGAAGGTTCAGTTACAATTGTATGACTTGTAATTTGAGTTGAAAGTGGGAGAATTTCTTCTGATAGGTCTATGTTTAGTTTGGGGCCTATTGCATACTCCAGTTTTATTTATTGCCATGAAAGTGTATATATTTTAAAAGCTGACACCCCAAGGTATTGTATAGGGAGTGCTTTGATGCCTTTAATGCAACCATTTTAGCCCAACAAATTGGAGAAAATGTATGGTGGTAATTTTTCAATTTTCATTTTGACACACACATTGCTTTTTGGCTATGATTTAGGAAAGCCTGTTGTAAGTTATTGCAAGAAAACACTCCAGGTTGTTTTCTGTAAGACCTCCTGAGTACTCCTATGCCCCTCATGCATAGGTTTGCCAGGATTTTGGGAAGGTTCAGTTACAATTGTATGACTTGTAATTTTAGTTGAAAGTGAGAGTATTTCTTCTGATAGGCCTATGTTTAGTCTGGGGCCTATTGCATTTCCCAGTTTTATTTATTGCCATGAAAGGGTATATATTTGAAACATTTACACCTCAAGGTTTTGTATATGTAGTGCTTTGATGCCTTTGATGCAACTGTTTAAGTAAAAAAAAAATTGGAGAAAGTGTATGGTGGTAATTTTTTTATTATTTTTTATTTACTAAGTGCCTCAACCCACCGAGGCACTTAGCACACTTACAGAGCATCAGCAGCCTGCCCGATGGCTTCTGATGCTCTGCCTGGTTGCTGGGCTCCACGTGGGGTCAAACCGGAAGTGATCGCTCCATGGGAGTGATCAAAATCGGGCTCAGCAGTCAGGAACAGTATTGCAGGATGCCTCAACATCGAAGTATCACTGCAATACTGTTTGAGTGGCTTCCTGCACTCAGATTGTCCTCTCCTTGCATTTATTACCCTCTATATTTTCCATAGTGTAGTGGCCAACTTGCAGATTTGTTCCACAGAAACATAATTTTTAAAGGCCCAGGAAGAAGAGACAGCCCTACTGGAATGAGCCGTAATCCTCTCAGGAGGCTGTTGTCCAGTTGTCTCATAAGCCAACCGAATAACACTTTTCAACCAAAAGGAAAGAGTAGAAGAAGTGGCCTACTGGCCCTTATGTTTACCAAAAAATACAAAAAAAAGTACAGTAGATTGACGAAAATCTCTAGTTGCCTGCAGATAAAACTTCAGAGTAAGCACAAGATCCAGGTTATAAATTAAAAGAGAGAAGCGCTCAACCTGGGAAGAAACAATAGCATAATAGCTTGTTCTATGGCTAGTTAACACCCAAGAAGCAGCCTTTTTGCTCAGCATGTGCCTTTCACAGAGAAGAACTTTCCTGTAGCATATCAGTCTGATCCTGACTTAGTACAGGCAATCCCTCTCTGAACGAGAGAAACGGCAAAACCCCAAACGTACATTTCAGTAGTATGGTCCTCATCAGTGAGGTACAGCCATATCCCTCTAGTCACACTGAGCAACAGGTCCACGTCTAGATTCCCGCATCACACTTAGGGAGACTTCCCTAGGAGTCATAATTTGCATAAATTAAAAGAGAGAAGAGCGCAACCTGGGAACGAACAATAGCATAAAAGCTTATTCTATGGCTAGTTACCACCCAAGAAGCAGCTTCTTTTTGCTCAAGGTTATGCAAGAGCTGTTCCTTATTGTCAGGGTGCCAGGAATTAGACTGAGACGAGAAGTGCAAAAATAATCACACGTTTATTAATAGCAAAAAATAATAAAAAGTCCACAAGTCAAATAACAAGCCAGGAGTAAAAACCAGAGCTGGTAGTCAGACGAGCCGAGTCAGGAGCCAAAGCGAATATTCAGACGAGCCAGAATCAGCAACAAGGAAAACATCCGAGTCAGGAACAAGCCAGGGATCAGGAACCAGGAAGGACGTCAGGCAGCCAGGTAATACACAGGAACTCTCACAAACAGGTCTGAGACAAAGCAAAGGCATAGCATACTGAACAGAGGCCCTTTAAATAATAAGTGATGACATCACAAATCTGAGACTGCATCCTGTCTCACACGGATGATGCACACCAGTCTTGCCATAAAAGGAAGTGCAGGAAATGAGCAGCATCCCCCACAATACACCATAGTCAGGAAGAGATGTGAGTAAAATGGCTGCCAGCAGCACATGGCAAACAAAACAGGGAAAAAATCCTGACAGCACCCTCCCCTCAACAACCCCTCCCCCACGGGAGGACAAAAGGCTTATTGGAGAAATTGGCAGGGAAGGCACGGAGGAGGGCGGGAGCATGAACATCAGAGGAGGGAACCCAAGAACGCTCCTCCAGTGAACCAAATACTATACATGGCCCCTGGACATACGAGAGTCAATAATGCTGCACACCTCAAACTCCTCATAGTTGTCAACAAAGAAAGGACGGAGACAAGGCAACACAGTGGTAAACCAATTATGAACCAATGGTTTCAAGAGGGAGACATGAAAAACATTGGAGATGCGCATAGCAGGAGGAAGGTCAAGAGCGTAGGCCACAGGATTAACCCGTCGGAGTATTCGAAAAGGACCAACATAACGGGGAGCCAATTTATTGGAAGGCACACAAAGGTTCAAGTTGCGGGAGGACAGCCAAACTCTTTCACCAACCTGGTAGGAAGGCGCGGGCAGACGCCTACGATCAGCCTGGAACTTTTGGCGCTGAACGATGAAGGCAATCCTGAATCTGCACCCATGTGGAACGAAGTTGCCGGACATGCTCCTCCAAAGCCGGAATACCCTGAGACATGAATGAATCGGGCAACAACGATGGTTGAAACCCATAATTCGCCATGAACGGGGATACCTTGGAGGAAGCATTAATAGCACTATTACGAGCAAACTCTGCCCAAGGTAACAGTTCAAACCAATTATTGTGGTGATCTGAGACATAGCAATGGAGGAACTGTTCCAGAGCTTGATTAGACCGTTCCGCAGCCCCATTGGATTGAGGGTGATATGCCAAGGAGAAGGAAAGCTGGATCACCATTTGAGCACAAAAGGAATGCCAAAATCTGAAGACAAACTGGCTACCCCGGTCCAACACTATCTCCTTGGGTAATCCTCATAAATGGAAGACCTCCCGGGCAAAAATTGAAGCAAGCTCCTGAGGGGTAGGCAGCTTCATCAAGGGAATGCAATGTGACATTTTAGAAAAACGGTCAACCACCATAAGGATAACAGTATTGCCATTGGAAACAGGGAGCTCGACAATGAAGTCCATGGAAAGATGTTTCCAAGGACGCTCACCATTAGCAATAGGTTGAAGAAGACCCACAGGAAGACTTCGAGGAGTCTTTTTCTGTGCACAAACTGAGCAGGAGGCAACATACGCAGCAACATCAGAACGAAGACCTGGCCACCAGAATTGTCGAGTGACAGACCAAATCATTTGGTTCTTGCCTGGGTGACCTGAGGCTTTAGGATAGTGGTAAGTGTGCAAAAGTTTAGTTTGAAGATTCTCAGGAACAAAACACTTACCATTAGGTTTCTCAGGAGGTGCATTGGTTTGTGCAGCCAGGATCTCCTCCCCCAAGGGAGAAGTCAAATTAGTACGTATGGTAGCCAAAATATGGTCAGGAGGTATAACAGGAGTAGGTACAGAATACTCCTTGGAAAGAGGCGAAAATTGTCGAGAGAGAGCATCAGCCCTAACATTCTTACTACCAGGCAGGTAGGAGACCACATAATTAAACCAAGACAAAAATAGCACCCATCTGGCCTGTTGGGGTGACAAACGTTTTGCTTCAGATAGGTAAGTTAAATTCTTGTGGTCAGTAAGAATGAGCTCTGGCACGCTAGTACCCTCGAGAAGATGCCTCCATTCCTTGAGTGCCAAAATTATGGCCAGTAATTCCCTGTCGCCAATTTCATAATTGCACTCTGCTGGAGACAATTTCTTAGAGAAGAAACCACACGGATGCAAGGAACCGTCAGGCGTAGGACGTTGAGACAAGAGGGCACCTACTCCAGTCTCAGATGCATCAACCTCATGAATGAAAGGCAGGACAGGGTTAGGATGAGCCAGAACTGGAGCGGCAATAAAGGCAGTCTTAAGACTATCAAAGGCCTTAATGGCAGTAGGTGACCAATGGGGTGGATCATTCTCTTTACGGGTCATGTCTGTGATAGGTTTGACCAAGGAAGAAAAGTTTTTAATAAACTTTCTATAGTAATTGGCGAACCCTAAAAAATGTTGAATAGACCGAAGACCAACTGGGCGAGGCCACTGCAGAACTGCAGATAATTTGTCAGGATCCATTGAGAACCCTGCAACAGAGATAACATAACCTAGGAAGATTACTTGAGTCTGATGGAATTCACATTTCTCGAGTTTACAAAACAGGCCATTCTCACGTAGTCTCTGAAGAACCCGTGTAACATCAGAACGATGAGCCTCAAGTGTGGGTGAGTGTATGAGGATGTCGTCTAAGTACACCACAACACACTGTTGCAACATATCTCATAGGACATCATTAATAAATTCCTGAAAAAAGCAGGAGCATTACATAGGCCAAAGGGTATTACAAGATACTAATAATGCCCGCTCCTGGTGTTAAATGCTGTTTTCCATTTGTGGCCCTCCTTAAGCCTAACGAGATTGTATGTTTCTCTCAAATCAAGTTTAGTAAGGACCGTAGCTCCCTTGAGGCAGTCAAAGAGTTCCGTAATGAGCAGAATAGGGTAAGCATTATTAATGGTAAGATGATTAAGACCCCTATAATCGATGCATGGTCTTAACTCGCCACCCTTTTCCTTCACAAAGAAGAAGCCAGCCCCTGCAGGAGAGCAGGATTTGCGGATGATCCCCCGCGACAGAGCGTCGGCAACATACTCCTCCATAGCACAATTCTCTGCAACAGACAGAGGGTACACCCGGCCCGAGGAGGAATTGCTCCGGGTTGCAGGTGTATGGCACAATCGTAAGACCGGTGAGAAGGCAACGTACCGGCACGCACCTTGTCAAAAACGTCTAGGAACTCTCGGTACTCCTCTGGCAATTGAGATACCGAAGAAGTGCACAAGACTTTAACTGGTTAAAGTAGAAATACATTGCGGGGACCACGACAAAATTTCGTACCTGCGCCAGTCGCGACTGGGATTGTGCTTTTGGAGCCAGGGATAACCCAGAACAACCGGAAAATGCGGAAAGTTTATCACCTGGAACTGGAGGGTTTCAAAATGGAGAGCCCCAACAGCCATGGACAACGGAGCAGTTTTGTGAGTAACGAGTGCGGGCTGAAGGGCCCTGCCATCAATGGCCTCAATAGCAAGCGGAACGGACTGAGGCAAAACAGGAATGGAGTGCTTTGATACAAAAGCACTGTCAATGAAATAGCCCGCAGCACCGGAGTCAACAAGAGCCTGAGTGACTATGGAGGAGTCCACCCAGGAAAGGACAACTTTGACCAAAGGTTTCTCCTTAAGCGGTTCCGGGGACGAGGATAAACCACCCAAGGTCTGCCCCCGACAGGACCTTAGGTGTGAGTGTTTCCCGGCCGTGTAGGACAAGACTTCAAAACGTGGCTCTGTAACCCACAATATAGGCAGAGCCCCTTCCTCCTCCTAAAGGCCCTCTCCGCTGCAGAGAGACGCGTGAATCCCAACTGCATCAGCTCAGCAGTACCTGGTGACTCGGGACCAGGAGGCATGGGAGGAAAGGGAGGCATGGGTGGGAACGAACACGTAGGAGACAATGGAACAGGAGGCTTCCGCAAGGGCTCCTTGAAAGAGAGCCTCTCTCTGAGTCTGATGTCAATTAGGATAAAAAAAGACACCAATGCCTCGAGATCCTCTGGTAAATCTCTGGCAGCAACTTTGTCTTTAATCGCATCAGAGAGCCCATGAAAGAAGGCAGCAACAAGGGCTTCTTTTTTCCAACCTACCTCTGTGGCAAGCGTACTGAACTCAATAGCATACTGAGCAACAGATCTTGTACCTTGCTGAATGGACATGAGTCATTTAACAGCAGATGAGGAGCGAGCCGGAACATCAAATACCCTTCAAAAGGAGGCCACAAATTCATATCGCTGAGGTAGAGGTGCAGAACCGGACATGCTCCTGGTAGGCATAGGTTCAGCAGCGGAAAAAGGAGCAGCCATAACTTGCAGGACACTTTGGTCCAAATGTGCAGTGCGAGTCAGCAGGGTTTGCAGGGCTAGTGCAAATTGATCCAATTGGTGATCCTTTACATCCATCCTGGAAATGATGGCAGGTAAAGGTGGATTATTAGCACCATCAGAATTCATGGCCTTTGCGTAAAGTCAGGGTGCCAGGAATCAGGCTGAGATGAGAAGTGCAAAAATAATCACATCTTTATTAACCCCTTGAGTACTAACGACGGCTCTGAGCCACCGCAGAGTTTCCCACTCTGGTGCTAACGACGGCTCAGAGCCATCGCTAGCACTCTCCCACCTTGAGGGAGATCTGGGGGCTCCTACCCCGGCGATTGGGCCTGCATAGTGACAGGCATCACCGGAGCTTTATGTTATGTGTGGTTACGTCACACGCAATGACGTGATTACATCACTGTGCAACTTTATTTATACTTAACAATGTTAAGTATAGGAGCAGGCGGCATGCTGCTTAGAAGCCTGTATCTCAGGCATCTAAGCAGCTACAGACCCCCAAGACCCACCGTTGGAAAAGTAATCCCCTAACCTTTCCAACAGTTTAAGTATTAGGGATCTGGAAAAAAAAAAGTTAAAAACATTTAAAAAAAAATAAAAAAACTTAAAAAAGCTTAGCACCCAGGTGGGAAAGTGCTTAGCAGTCAAAGGGTTAATAGCAAAAAATAATAAAAAGTCTACAAGTCAAATAACAAGCCAGGAGTAAAAACCAGAGCTGGTAGTCAGACGAGCCGAGTCAGGAGCCAAAGCGAATAGTCAGATGAGCCGGAATCAGCAACAAGGAAAACAGCCGAGTCAGGAACAAGCCAGGGATCAGGAACCAGGAAGGACGTCAGGCAGCCAGGAAATACACAGGAACTCTCACAAACAGGTCTGAGACAACGCAAAGGCAAAGCATACTGAACAGAGGCCCTTTAAATAATAAGTGATGACATCACAATTCTGAGACTGCATCCTGTCTCACATGGATGATGCACACCAGTCTGGCCATAAAAGGAAGTGCAGGAAATGAGCAGCATCCCCCACAATGCACCATAGTCAGGAAGAGAGGTGAGTAAAATGGCTGCCAGCAGCATATGGCAAACAAAACAGGGGAAAAACCCTGACACTTATGAGAGGAATGATTAGGACAGAAGGAAGGAACGACAATTTCCTTATAGATATTGCGAGCTGAAACCACCTTAGGAAGAAATCCCAATTTGGTACGAAGGACCGTCTTGGAAAATATGGTAAGGAGGATCACATTGCAGAGCTGAATGCTCTGAGACCTTATGAGCAGAAGAAATAGCGAGCAGAAACAAAACCTTCCAAGATAATAACTTATAGGGACATGCCACCCAGATTTTTTCTTTTATGATTTAGAAAGAGAATGCAATTTTAAACATCTTTCTAATTTACTTATATTATCTAATTTTTTTTATACTCTTGATATTCTTTGATGAAAAGCATATTTAGATATGCTCACTGGCTGCTGATTGGTTGCTGCACATAGAAGCATTGTGTGATTGGCTCACCATGTGCATTGCTTTTTCTTCAACTAAGGATATTTAAAAAATGAAGCAAAATAAATAATGGAAGTAAATTGTAATGTTGTTTAAATTTCTATTCTCTATCTGAATCATGAAAGAAAGATTTTGGGTTTAGTGGCCCTTTAATATCAACATAGTGCATAGGCTCAAACAGGGCCTGCTGTAGAACTCTAAGAACAAGATTAAGGCTCCATGGAGGAGCAACATTCTTAAACACTGGCCTGATTCTGACTAAGGCCTGAACAAAAGATTGGACATCTGGTAAGTCAGACAGACATTTATGCAAAAGAATCGAAAGGGCAGAGATCTGTCCTTTCAGAGTACTGAAGGATAAGGCCTTTTCCAGGCCCTCCTGAAGAAAGGACAGGATGCAAAGAACCCTCACCTGACTCCAAGAGAAACCCCTAGATTCACACCAGTAAATGTATTTATGCCATACTTTATGGTAAATCTTGCGAGTTATCGGCTTACGAGCCTGAAATATAGTATCAATCATCTTATCTGAAAAACCTTATCTAGACAGGACTAGGCGTTCAATCTCCAAGCAGTCAGCTTCAGAAAATCTAGGTTTGTATGTAGGAAAGGACCATGAAGTAGAAGGTCCTTCCTCAGAGGCAATTTCCACAGGAGAAAGGATCTTTACCAGATCCGCAAACCAAATTCTGCAAGGCCAAGCTGGAGCGATTAGAATCACCGAAGCGTGCTCCTGTTTGATACGGGCTATTACACGAGGAAGGAGGGCAAACAGAGGAAACAGGTATATAAGACCGAAGTCCCATGGAATTGCCAGATTGTCGACCAGAGCTGCTTGTGAATCCCTTGACCTTGATCTGTATCTTGGAAACTTGGCATTTAGACAAGACGCCATTAGATCCAACTACGGAACTCCCGACCTCCCGATCATTGAGAAAACTTCCGGATAAAGGAGACACTCCCCTGGATGAAAAGTCTTCCTGCTCAGATAATCTGCTTTACAGCTGTCCACCCCTGGGATGTGGATATCAGAAAGGTGACAATTGTGAGACTCCACCCACTGAAGAATGTGAGTCACCTCCTTTATAGCTAAGGAACTCCGAGTTCCTCATTGATGGTTGATATATGCCACCAAGGTAATGTTGTCCGATTGGAATCTAATAAACCGGACCAAACTCAGTTGAGGCCAAGTTATCAGTGTATTAAAGATTGCTCCCAATATATTGATTGGGAGGGCAGACTAACCCATCTTCGCACATCCTCCTGTTTTTTTTTTTTTTGTCCTTTTGTTTCTGCTTGCTATTTCTTCTGCTCGTATCAGTAACGAAATTGTTGTTCCTTCATTCTGTCCTAATCCTTCTTCTCATAAGGAACGGCTCTTGCATAACCTGGATGTTGTGTGTGCTCTGAAGTTTTATCTACAGGCAACTAGAGATTTTTGTCAATCTACTGCCCATTTTTTTGTATTTGGTAAACATAAGAGCCAGAAGGCCACTTCTTTCCTTTTGGTTGAGAAGTGTTATTTGGTTGGCTTATGAGACAGCTGGACAACAGCCTCCTTAGAGGATTATGGCTCATTCCACTAGGGCTGTCTCTTCTTCCTGGGCCTTTAAAATGAGACTTCTATGGAACAAATATGCAAGACGGCCACTTGATCCTCATTGCATACTTTATCCTAACTCTACAAATTCAATTTTTTTTGGCCTCAGCTGAGGCTTCTTTTGGGAGGAAAGTTCTTCAAGTGGTGGTGCCTTCTGTTTAGGTCCACCTGTCATTTTTTTCCCTCCCTTCCATGTGTCCTCTAGCTTGAGTATTGGTTCCCACTAGTAATTGGAATGGATTCATGGACTCTCCATGCCATTGGAAAGAAAACAAAATTTATGCTTACCTGATAAATTATTTTCTTTCCTGGCATGAAGAGTCCACGACCTGCCCATAATTTACTTTTAAGACGGCTTTTCTCATTTTTTTAAGCATCAGGCACCTCTATACCCTTTGTGTCCTCTTCTCTTTCCATATTCCTTTAGTTGAATGGCTGGGGGTTTATGGGAAGTGGGAGTGATACTTAACAGCTTTGCTGGGGTGTTCTTTGCCTCCTCCTGCTGGCCAGGAATTGAATTCCCACTAGTGATTGGAATGGATTTGTAGACTTTCCATGCCATTCGAAAGAAAAATCATTGCTTGAATAATGTATTCAGAGAAAAGATTAGCCTGAGAATAATTTGTACTTTTTTTTTATTTTTTATTGTTAGTTTTTTAAATATTAAAAAAAAGTGTAAAGTTAATGTGATAGTAAACACCAAAAATGTTATTGTTTACAAAGATAGATACCCTTTATTTACCATTCCCCAGTTTTGCATAACCAGCACTGTTATAGAAATATACGTATTTACCTCTGTAATTATCTTGTATCTAAGTTCTGCAGACTGCATCCTTATCTCAGATCTTTTGACAGACTTGCATTTCAGGCAATTAGTGCTGACTATTACATAATTCCACGTGCATGAACACAATGTTATTTATATGAAACACACAAACTAACACCCTTTAGCTGTGAAAAACTGTGAAATGCATTCAGATAAGAGGCGGCTTCCAAGGGCTTAGAAATTAGCATATGAGCCTGCCTAGGTTTAGCTTTCAACGAAGAATATCAAGGTGGATTCTTTCCACTGCCATTTTTGAAATCCACCGGGATGCAGCGAAGGCAAACGGAGCATTACAAAAAAAAACTAACCGCCCGCAATAAGTATTAAAAAAACAACTAACCGTCCACAATAAGTGATAAAAAAAACTAACCGCATGTAATATGTATTTAAAAATAAAAACAAACCACCCGTACAAACTATTAAGAAAAAAATAAACTAACCGCCCACACAAAGTATTAAGAAAAAAAAATACCCAATAAAATTATTAACCCCTAAATCCGCCAACCACAACATCGCAAACTACCTAATACATCTATTAACCCCTGAACCGCAAACCCCCCACAATGCATTAAACCTAATTTACCTATTAATTCCTAAACCGCCAACTCCCATAACACAAAAAAATAATTTTATAACTATGCCCCCTAACCTAACACCCCCTAAATTAACCCCTTCATAACATTAAAAAAAATACTACATTACAATTAAAATAAAAAAAAAATAGATTACATTAATCTAAAATTACAGAAAATAAAATAATAAACAACACTATCCAAAATAAAAAATTTACATTAAAAATAAACAAAGTCCCCCCTAACAGTAAAACCCCCTACCCACCAAACCCCACAAATTAATAAAACCTAACACTAATAAACCTAAACTACCCATTGCCCCTAAAGGGGCATTTGTATGGGCATTGCCCTTAAAAGCACATTCAGCTCTTTTTCACTGCCCTTAAAAGGGCATTCAGCTCTTTTGCAAATTACCCAATAAACCCTAATCGAAAAAAACAAACAAACAAAATAATAAATAAAAAACCTAACACTAAAGCCCCAAATAGGTACTCATGGTTTCAGAAGTCCGGCGGAGAAGGTCTTCTTCCAGGCGGGTCCATCATTTTCATTCACAGCGAAGGTGTCACGGAGCAGAGGTCTGGAGCAGTCTTCCCAAATGTGGTAGTCTTCCCAGATGTGTGCGGAGCGAATGCGGCGCAGAGCGGAGGTCCGGAGCAGTCTTCCCAGATGTGGCGATCCTCAGTGGCGGCGTTCCTCGGTGAAGGTGTGGAGGTTCCTCTTCATGCGATTGTCTGCCGCACACTGAAGATTGAATTCATAGTACCCCATATTTATTGGGGTACCTTGCATTCCTATTGGCTGAAATTTTCATAATCAGCCAATAGGATGAGAGCTACTGAAATCTTATTGGCTGATTTGAACAGCAAATAGGATTTCAGTAGGTCTAATCCTATTAGCTGTTTTGAAAAATTCAGCCGATAGAAATGCAAGGTACCCCAGATTGATTGCAGTACCTTGCATTTAATATTCAGTATACGACAGACATCGGATGAAGAGGAGCCTCCATGCCACTGAGGACCACTGCCGTCGCAAGGACCGCTGATGCCACCACAGATGACCACTACTGAGGATCGCCACATCTGGGAAGACTGCTCCGGACCTCCACTCCGTGCCGCCCTCGCTGTGGATGAATATGATGGACCCGCCTGGAAGAAGACCTTCTCCGCCGGACTTAGTGTTAGTTTTTTGAAAAAATTTTGGGGGGGGTTTATTTTTTTAGATTAGGGTTCATTGGGCAATTTCAAAAAGAGCTGAATGCTCTTTTAAGGGCAGTGAAAAAGAGCTGAATGCCCTTGTAAGGGCAATGCCCATACAAATGGGTAGGGGCAATGGGTAGGTTTAGGTTTATTAGTGTTAGTTTTTTTTATTTTGGGGGGTTTGGTGGGTGGTGGGTTTTAATGTTAGGGAAAAGAGCTGATTTCTTTAGGGTAATGGCCTACAAAAAGCCCTTTTAAGGGCTAGTGGTAGTTTAGTATTAGATTAGGGGGTGTTTTTATTTTGGGGGGGGGGTATTTTTATAGGGGTATTAGTTTATGTTTAATTTTATTATTTTGGATAGCTTTGTTTATTTTTTTCTGTATTTTTACTTTTTTATTTTTTGTAGCTTGGGGGGTTACATTTTTAACACATAGACTGCCCTCTCGGCAGGCTTATTAAATAGTATTATTATAAACTGTGTTGGTTATGCAAAACTGTTGAATGGGTAATTAAGGCATTATCTATCTTTTAAAACAACAAAAATTGTGGTGTTGACTGTGCCTTTAATCAAATATGAGGCTGTACTTATATCATACCCCACCAGCATCAAATTGCTATTTAGTGGCTGAACTACAGAATACTTTCCATATGATGGAAGGCACAGAATTATATGGTGAGAATTTTGGAGTAACATTTTACGAACATAAATGTTTTACAAATACTTAGCCGATAAAAGAACATTGAAAATCTTAAAGCTGAGATAAATATTTTCATAGTTACAAAGCAATGGCAAAATTGTACTGGAAAAGTAGTAATTAAGGCAAAATTCAAGTGAAAGACATTTCTAATTGTTGTTACTTAGCCAGCATTTGCTCTTGGGAATGTTTGGAACCACAAAACCATTGAGTAGAAAGTTGATTAAAAACACTATACTGTAAAAAAGGAAACAAAAGCGTATTTCACGCAAATATAACTGTTCTCAGGATGGTAATATTATTTGCCAGCACGTAAATTCTGCCACTGCAGCTTATCATGCTTATAAAATGAATATGATGTTCAAATTGTAGCTCCTTATTGTTGGAGTATGCAGACTGCCATATGCAGGCTATTCAGACAAAGCACAAACAACACTTTTCTACTACAGTTATGCTTGAATAAAGAGCAATATCCCTGTTAAATTGTATCTTCTCATCTTGAAATTAAATTGTGATAGGTTGTTCAGGACCGCAGAGGAAACCTCATCACAATGTATGAGTGTTAAAATGACAAAAAACAAACATGTTATTCCCCATAAAAGATTTAATTATACATAGTAAAATACTTTGCATTTTTATTTATTATCTATTTTCCCAGTTTCCCTGTAATTTAACACTTAAAATTGTGGGTTTTTTTTCGCATTTTCCAGAGCCATTAGTCAACAATCTACCCAGCAGAGATGTGCAGACACTAAAAATTTGGTTCGTTCGAATCTTAAGTAACGATTATTCATGGAAATTTGTTTCCCTGAATAATCGTTGGCTGCACTATACAGTATTAGTTTTGCTTAAAGTAAATTAATACCGAATATCCGTTTTCTTTAAATTAATGTTAATGTTTAAAAGCTAAAGGTGAAAAAGTTTACCTGTAGCTTTATATTTACCTTTATATTTACCTTTTGCTCCTCTTGTTCACAGTAAATGTACTCATAATTATAATTATAAAAATATACTCTCAAATATATACATATGTGAGAGCATACCCATGAATATGACTGAGCGCATATAAAGTTCTAAACATAATTCTAAATATAATACCAGCACACAGCTCCATAAAGGAGATGAATATAAATATAAATAAATATATATGAACTTTATATAAGCTCAGTCATATTCATGGGTATGCTCACACATATGTATACAGTATATTTGTGAGTATATTTATAATTATAATTATGAGTACATTTACTAATACTTAGGGGTCACTTTATCAAGCTCCGTACGGAGCTTGATACCCCGTGTTTCCTAAAGACCGTTGCTCCAAAACCAGTCCGCCTGCTCTGAGGCGACGGACAGAAATCAACCTGATTGAATACGATCGGGTTGATTGGCATCCCCTGCTAGCGACCAATTGACCACGAATCTGCAGGGGGCGATATTGCACCAGCAGTTCACAAGAACAGTTAGTTGACTGGATGTTTATCATTCTGTACATGCTTTGCTATAATATTTGTGCAATACTTATAACTTATAAGTTCTATATTTCTATATGGTTTAGTATGTTCACTACAGGGTTAAAGTCTATGTACATGTCATTCACGCAGGGCATCAAGTTACAGTTTAACTGTCTCTGGAGGGCGTACTCATTGTTTTAGTGTTGTGACCTATCAGGTGATTTGTAACCTTTTTTAAAGTATTGTATCACGTGTAGCACTTTAGGCCATCATTACGGCTCAGTGCCGAAGCATGTAAGCCATCAGGTGCTACGTTCTTTGTTTCTATGAATTTTAGATGCTTCTATGTTTTTAATATATTTTCTAAATAAAGTGCCTTTTTAACTTTACCAGCGGTACCACCTCCTTTTGTTCTGTGAATGATAATTATTAGACAAGGGCATTCGACAGCTTTGTTAGCTGCTGAATGAGGAAGTAGGAGGCCCCTCTTTGACTTCAGCACTTTTCTGAGCCAGATTTATGCTTGTGAAAGATTTTCACACTAATATAAGTGCAAAAATCCGGCTCCAAAAAGAGCCAAAGTCAACGAAGGACCACCTACTTCTGCAATTGGCAGCTAACGAAGCTGCCGAATGCCCATGTCTAATAATAAATGCAAATTTGTTAATGAAACACAGATATTTGTTTAATTTTCATGAAACGCATATCTGAACAAATGCACCCCGTCAGTATTCATTTGTTTCCTGGTTAAATACTTACCTTTAGCGCACTGTAAATCCGCACTAACCCAGTCCTCTTCGCCACAGAGCCCTGGCCACACTAATAGGAGGCTTAGCGCAGCACCTCCCAGAGCCTGCACTAAAGAAGAAAGTTCCTGGGAGCCGCCACGTTAAACCTTTTATTAGCACTAACGGGGCTCAGTGAAGAAGAGGACCGCTCTCCAGCACACTAAAGATGAGTATAAACTACAGGTGAACTTTTTCACTTGTATCTTAGGATCATTTATATTTCTACAAATATTCAGTTTTGCCTGTGTTGGTAAAAATATATGCCGAATACCACTTCATCAAAAAGTTCAATTTATAGTCTGTTCTTTTATATATAATTCAACATATTTCTTACAATCCAGGGTATTGAATCAATTTTGTTTACTTTTAGCAAATTATTTTCCAGCTAACCAATTCATTTTGCTTCCAACAGAGAGCACAGCTTAAATTATTTGTCATTTTGTGTACCTTTCTGTAAAATAAAATGTAACCAGACCAGAATGAAAAAGCCCTAGACTTAATAAAGCATTTGTCAAAATTATCCCAAATAACACGTTTTCTTCCCTATATTGTAAACAAAAGAAAACATATGAAAGAATTTCTATTGTCCATTTCTCGTACATAATATAACTAAACTGTGGGATTGTTTTTATTTAAAAAAAAAATAATAATAATTTAGAAAGCAAATCAAGTGTCTGCTTTCGGGCAACTGACAAATTAATTTATTTAATGCTAGAGTGGCTGTGAACATTTATGGATCAAGCGTAAAAGATGTTAAACTTTATCAATGGGTGTCAAACATACATGACACAGCTTCACGTTAATAATGAATCCCTTCACTTCTATACCCACCTGCAATGCTTTGCTGTGAAATTACACAGCTAGTTGCTCTGTCTATCCCTCCCTTGGACGCTGCTAGTGTTCAAAAACATGCATTTTTTATAATTTTGCAAGCTCCATTTCCTGGTAAAATGACGGAGTTCAGGGGAAACAAAAAAAAATGTCATAGAGATTCTAACAAACTGCTCTTTGCAGCTGTGTGCTCCATTATTGCTAGGTCTGATGTCTGTTGTAACACACTGGTGATTTAATGCATTCCAAGTATTAATTCAGAAGCTTTCTGAGATTTTATGGTTTGCTAACTAAGCGTAAAAGGATCAGCTTGTCAGTCAAACCAGCAGTCATCAGCAGGGGGTAGTCAGTCTTGGGTTTCACAGAGATCATCTTCACAAGCACAGTTGAATGAATTTATCTTTAAGAGACAGTAAACACCTTGTAATTACAGCATTTGATTTCTACTGTTTTGCATTAAATTTAAAGTATTATCTTATTGGTTGTAATTATTTTTCAATAATCCAACTCCACCTATGGTTTGCCTCAATAGTCATTTTTGCAAATCATATCTTAAATACCTCACAACGTCTGCCAGATGATTTCAGGGATGAAGGAAGCTTTATGCTTGTGGGAAGTGGTGGGGTGCACATAGGAGGGGTGGGGTTACACATAGATGGGCGGGAATAAGAGTGGTCCCTGGGGCCATGTTTGTGTGGGGGTCAGTCATTCCCTTAAAACCACAAAACTCCCAAACTGTCACAATCCCACAAGATGTGGGACGGTTAATCTTATCATCCCTGCTTAAGACAATTAGAGACATATATGGTACAGGGTTAGGTTTTATGAAACCTGCCATGTGCACTATCAGTTCTCTGAACTCTTATTATTTACTTTTCTCCCTTTTAACTGGAATTTAAGACTGAAAATTAAAAGTATATTGCAAAGGTTTTTAATTACTGCACATAATTCAAATTTCATTTTACAATCTCAAAGTGTTTGCTTTCAATTTAAAGGGACACTGGCCTGGATGCCAGTCTTTTGGAAAACATATTAAAAAGTGGTCTGGGCATATTTTTTTATTGTCTTCAAACTTATTCCAATTGCATTAAAAAATATACAGTACATTTATATTATATTGTTTTCAAGTTTTCCTTTTTTTTAAAAAAAAAAAAATATTACTTATTTTTTGTCCTCCGAAATAGTTAAACAGATGAAAAAACAAATTAAAACCTCTAAGAAAGATAGATAATATGATTTTCAAGTAGTTTATCACAAGGAAAAAAGGTCTGCACAAAGGTAAAAGATACATAGGGAACCTGTCCACCTATGATCATGGTGAGCAAGCAGCATTGTGCTGATGCATGCATTTATCACTGCTCGAGTGGCCATTCATATAACCCTGCCCCCTGCTTTTGCGCCACCAATTGTGTGAGAGCTAGAGCTGTCAATTACTCTGGTTGGATTAGTCCAGGATGATTTTAAAACTGACAGTTTAGATGGGGTGGAGAGGTTAAGAAATAGTGGTCATAAGCAGTGTTCCCTCTAAAGCCAGTTTTGTGAGCTGCCCAGCAGTGAAACAGTTAATAAGGGAACCACATCTTGCAGTCTGCATTGTGTAGTGTCTACTAATTGCTCTAATTAACTGTTTCACTGTTGGGCCGCTCACAAAACTAGCCTTAGAGAGAACACTGGTCATAAGATCATTCTTTTTAACTATTGGTTGCAGGTTTGCTCATTTGAGTCTGCTCCGCAAGAGCACCAGAAATGCATACAAAACTTAATAAACTGAGACCGTAGCCAAAACTAAACAGCAGGGATATATATATATATTGGCCTAAGTCAACCATAACTGTGCCTAGGCCAGCAAGAAAGCTTACTATGCCACTGGATGACAGATAACGAATTCAGTGTGAATAATAACTGCCTAATGTATTGAATTATTTTTTATAGTTTAAAAGAACATTGAGGACATTGTCATTGTCCTCATGCAAGGTATCAGGGATGTTTGTGTGGAGAGAATTATGTTTAAAACCATTAGATGGCTGTCTTACTGCAGGGTTAACAATTAGAGTGAAGTGGGATTAAATCTTAAAACCTCACAATAACTCACTCGATAAGTATTTGAGGCCATTTGCAGATCACCCAGCCATTCCACATATTATAGGATAATCCAGGGTTTGGGAGCCCTTCCCCACTCTCTCTTCCACAGCTTTGCTCTTCTTTTAAATGCCTTGGTTTCCCCGTATGAAATTAGGGACAGCCCAGACTGACTGCAAACCAAATATGTAACGCATTACATTTTTATAGCAGGTAAGGGGCTACATAAATGAGCTCAAATTTGTATTTCTACCTATGTTATTCTAGGGAACCTATTTATCAAAAAACAGGGATACGATTTTGCATTCCATAAAAGATAGATAGGAACTAGAGAGATTGGGGGAGCTGTTAGTAAATATAATCTGCTGTCCCTTTAAGATAAGAGGGATATTTAATTGTTCACATCTACCTCTATAACTTTGACATATTTATTACACATTGGGACAGCCAGTGGCCATGAAGATCTTTTCTTTTAAGGTACATTATCATTTATTTACAGTTTATTTTTCATATATAAAGCCTCCTCAGAATTACATTTTTTTTCATGGAAAATTTATTGCAAAGAGGCCAGTGCTTGTATAAAATGTTATTATGTTTTGGAGTCTTCCAGTGAGTAATGTTGTTATTGTTATTAAATAGCCTTGCAGGATAATAAATATTAATAAAAACAACAAGTGGCCTACAACAACTGTGCTTACTGATAAGGGAAAGTTAATAAAATCATTTAGAGGGTTCTTTTTTATAATAAGTAAGCAGGTGTGCTAGAATTAATTCAATCACTCCTTGAGAAATGTTTATTTTGCATTTACTTTCTTTTTTTTTTTTTTTGCTTCTTTGAAAATGGACTTTTCAACTTTAGGTTAATAAATTCAAGTATATCCTAAACCTGTGACTTATACAGGTTTTTGACAACTTTAAAATATAGACTATAATAAAAATGTAACCCAACTGTAAAATAATATAGCATTTAACCAAGATTAATACTTTGTCTTACATTGAGAAAATGAATGGACATTTCAATTCAATACATTTCCATTGTTTCAAAACAAAAGCATGAAAATGATTTTAAAATAGCATAAACGTTTCGATTGTAGGGGGTTTAATACCTTCAGGCCATATGTATTCCTACAAAGAAAAAGCCAAAGCTTTCTCTGCTTGCATGACAAAAATATATAAATCAAAAACATATTTTTTTAAATTATTTACAAAACTAGTGAACAAAAAGGAATTTAAAAAAAGGTTGGTCACAATATTTCTGGCTGATATTGAGTTTGGAAGTTTATTTAATATTGTCCACATAGATTTAAAGTGATCGCAATCCAAAATTAGATCTGGTGCTAAAAAAGTCCTCAGCCACAAAAAAAGTTTTCCATAGATATTGCAAATAAAACATGTTTTCTTTCATGTAATTGGCAAGAGTCCATGAGCTAGTGACATATGGAATATACAATCCTACAAGGAGGGACAAAGTTTCCCAAACCTCAAAATGCCTATAAATGCACCCCTCACCACACCCACAATTCAATTTTACAAACTTGCCTCCTATGGAGGTGGTGAAGTAAGTTTGTGCTAAGATTTCTACTTTGATATGCGCTTCTCAGCATTGTTGAAGCCCGATTCCTCTCAGAGTACAGTGAATGTCAGAGGGATGTGAAGAGAGTATCACTTATTGAATGCAATGGTTTTCCTCACGGGAGATCTATTTCATAGGTTCTCTGTTATAGGTCGTAGAGATTCATCTCCTACCTCCCTTTTCAGATTGAAGGTATACTCTCATATTCCATTACCTCTACTAATAACCGTTTCAGTACTGGTTTGGCCATCTGCTATATGTGGATGGGTGTCTTTTGGTAAGTATGTTTTTTATTACTTAAGACACTCTCAGCTATGGTTTGGTACTTTATGTATTTATATAAAGTTCTAAATATATGTATTGTACTTATATTTGCCATGAGTCAGGTTTAAGTATATTTCCTTTTGCAGACTGTCAGTTTCATATCTGGGAAATGCATTTTTTAGGAAAAAAAAAAATCTTACCTGGGGTATAGTCTTTTTTCAATTGACTGTTCTTTTTAATTTGCGGGCAAAATTAGGCTCACGAGGGCGCAAAATGCCAAAGTATATTGCGTGATTTTTGGTGTGAGATTTTTTTGTCGCAAAGTTACATTCGATGATGCAAATTTGTCATTTCCAGCAGCTTAGTCAACGCCGAGTCCTTTCACAAGGTTGCATCGTTGATGACGCGAGTGTGTGATTTCCGGATATTGTTAGCGCCTAAAAAAATTCTGTTTGTGTTGTGCGTCATACTTGACGCCAAATATTTTCATTATTTAAAACCCCATTCCTATATGCATCTTGCCTTTTTTCTCTATCAGAGGGCTATGCTCTTTGCATTTTTTTCCCATTCCTGAAACTGCCATATAAGGAAGATGATAATTTTGCTTTATATGTTGTTTTTTCTCTTACATTTGCAAGATGTCTCAATCTGATCCTGTCTCAGAAATCACTGTTGGAACCCTGCTGCCTGATAACAGTTCTACCAAATCAGTGCATTTGTTGTAAACTTGTGGAGATTACTTATCCAGCTGTGGTTTGTAATAGTTGTCATGATAAGCTTTTACATGCCGAGAATGTGTCCATCAGTAATAGTGCATTGCCTGTTGTTGTTACTTCAACATCTAAAGTACAAGATATACCTGTGAATTTAAAAGATTTTATTGCTGATTCTATTCAGAAGGCTTTGTCTGCCATCCAGCCTTCTAATAAACGTAAAAGGTCTTTTAAAACTTCTCATAAAGTTGATGAAATTTAAAATGACAGACAACATACTGAATTTTCCTCCTCTGATGAGGATCTATCTGATTCAGAAGATCCTTCCTCAGAAATTTTACACTGTCAAATCTACTTATTTATTTAAAATGGAGTACATTTGTTCTTTGTTAAAGGAAGTGTTGATTACATTGGATATTGAGGAAACTAGTCCTCTTGTTATTAAGACTAGTAAATTATTAAATTCTGTTTATAAACCTCTTGTGGTTACTCCAGAGGCTTTTCCAGTTCCTGATGCTATTTCTGATAGGATTTCTAAGGAATGGAATAGGCCTGGTACATCTTTTATTCCTTCTTGAAGGTTTAAAAAATTGTATCCTTTGCCAGCAGTTACATTGGAGTTTTGGGAAAAGATCCCCAAAGTTGATGGGGCTATTTCTACTCTTGCTAAACGTACTACTATTCCTATGGAAGATAGCACTTCTTTTAAAGATCCTTTAGATAGGAAATTTGAATCTTATCTAAGGAAAGCCTATTTATATTCTGGTCATCTTCTCAGGCCTGCAATTTCTTTGACTGATGTTGCAGCTGCATCAACTTTTTGGTTGGAAAAATTTAGCGCAACAAGAAATGGATTCTGATTTGTCTAGCATTGTTCGCTTGCTTCAACTTGCTAATCATTTTATTTGTGATGCCATTTTTTATATCATCAAAATTAATGTTAAATCTATGTCTTTAGCTATTTTAGCTAGAAGAGCTTTGTGGCTTAAATCTTGGAATGCTGACATGACTTTTATGTCGAGATTGCTATCTCTTTCTTTCCAAGTAATAAGTTATTTGGTTTTCAGTTGCATTCGATTATTTCAACTTTCACTGGGGGGAAGGGCGTTTTTTTGCCTCATGATAAAAGACCTAAGGGTAAATCTAAAGCTTCTAATCGTTTTTGTTCCCTTCGACAAATTAAGGAACAGAAACCTAATCCTTCCCCCAAAGAATCTGTCTCCAATTGGAAACCTTCTTCAAATTGGAATAAATCCAATCCGTTTAAGAAACCAAAGCCAGCCCCAAGTCTGCATAATGATGCGGCCCTCATTCCAGCTCAGCTGGTAGGGGGCAGGTTAAGAATTTTCAAGGATGTTTGGACAAATTCTGTCCGAAATCAATGGATTCTGAGTATTGTCTCTCAGGGGTATCGAATAGGATTCAGAGTAAACCTCCTGTGAGAAGATATTTTCTCTCATGCATCCCAGCAAATCCAGTAAAGGCTCAGGCTTTCCTGAAGTGTGTTTCAGACCTGGAGCTTTCAGGGGTAATCATGCCAGTTCCATTTCAGGAACAGGGTCTGGGGTTTTATTCAAATCTATTTATTGTCCCAAAGAAAGAAAATTCATTCAGACCAGTTCTGGATCTGAAAATTTTGAATCATTATGTAAGAGTACCAACTTTCAAAATGGTGACTATAAGGACTATTCTGCCTTTTGTTCAGCAAGGGCATTATATGTCCATAATAGACTTACAGGGTGCATATCTTCATATTCTGATTCATCCAGATCAATATCAGTTTCTGAGATTCTCTTTTCTAGACAAGCATTACCAATTTGTCGCTCTTCCTTTTGACCTAGCAAAAGCTCCAAGAATCTTTTCAAAGGTTCTCGGTGCCCTACTCTCTGTAATCAGAGAACGGGGTATTGCAGTGTTTCCTTATTTGGACAATATCTTGGTACTAGCTCAGTCTTTACATTCTGCAGAATCTCACATGAATCAACTAGTGTTGTTTCTTCAAAGACATGGTTGGAGGATCAATTTACCAAAACCAAAAAGTTCCTTGATTCCTCAGTCAAGGGTCACCTTTTTATGTTTCCAGATAGATTCAGTTTCCATGACTCTGTCTCTAACAGACAAGATACGATTAAAATTGGTTTCAGCTTGTCAGAACCTTCAGTCTCAATCATTCCCTTCAGTAGCTATGTGCATGGAAGTTTTAGGTCTCATGACTGCAGTATCGGACGCGATCCCCTTTGCTCATTTTCATATGAGACCTCTCCAGCTTTGTACGCTGAATTAATGGTGCAGGGATTATACAAGGATATCACAATTAATATCCTTAAATCTCAATGTTCGACTATCTTTGACTTGGTGGTTAGATCACCATTGTATAGTTTTTGGGGCCTCTTTTATTTGTTCAACCTGGACTGTGATCACAACAGATGCGAGTCTTTCAGGTTGGGGAACTGTTTGGGGATCTCTGACAGCACAAGGGGTTTGGAAATCTAAAGAGGCGAGATTACCAATCAATATTTTGGAACTCTGTGCAATTTTCATGGCTCTTCAGGTTTGGCCTCTATTGAAGAGAGAACCATTCATTTGTTTTCAGACAGACAATATCACAACTGTGGCATATGTCAATCATCAGGGTGGGACTTAAAGTCCCCTAGCTATGAAAGAAGTATCTCGGATACTTTCTTGAGCGGAATCTAGCTCTTGTCTAATTTCTGAAGTACATATCCCAGGTGTAGACATTTGGGAAGCGGATTATCTTAGCCATCAGACTTTACATCCGGGGGAGTGGTCCCTCCATCCAGATGTGTTTTCTCAGATTGTTCAGATGTGGGGTCTTCCAGAAATAGATCTGATGGCTTCTCTTCTAAACAAGAAACTTCCTAGGTACCTGTACAGGTCCAGGGATCTTCAGGCGAAAGCAGTGGATGCGTTGACACTTCCTTGGTATTACCAACCTGCTTATATTTTCCCGTCTCTAGTTCTTCTTCCAAGAGTGATCTCCAAAATCCTCATGGAACAATCATTTGTGCTGCTGGTAGCTCCAGCATGGCCTCACAGGTTTTGGTATGCAAATCTTGTTCAGCTGTCCAGTTGCCAACCTTGGCCACTTCCATTAAGGCCGTACCTTCAGTCTCAAGGTCTGTTTTTCCATCAGGATCTCAAATCATTAAATTTGAAGGTATGGAAATTGAACGCCTAGTGCTTAGTCATAGAGGTTTCTCTGACTCAGTGATTAATACTATGTTATAGGCTCGTAAATCTGTTTCTAGAAAGATTTATTATCGAGTTTGGAAGACATATTTCATGGTGTTCTTCACATAAATTCTCCTGGCATTCTTTTAGAATTCGTAGAATTTTACAGTTTCTTCAGGCTGGTTTGGATAAGGGTTTGTCTGCAAGTTCATTGAATGGACAAATCTCTGCTCTTTCTGTCTTATTTCACAGAAAGATTGCTAAGCTTCCTGATATTCATTGTTTTGTACAGGCTTTGGTTCGTATCAAGCCCGTCATTAAATCAATCTCTCCTCCAGGGAGTCTTAATTTGGTTTTGAAGGCCTTACAGGCTCCTCCATTTAAGCCTATGCATTCTTTGGATATTAAACTACTTTCTTGGAAAGTGTTGTTCTTTTTGGCCATCTCTTCTGCTAGAAGAGTTTCTGAATTATCTGCTCTTTCTTGTGAATCTTCTTTTCTGATTTTCCATCAGGATAAGGCAGTTTTGTGGACTTCTTTTAAATTCTTACCTAAGGTTGTGAATTCTAACAACATTAATAGAGAAATTGTTGTCCCTTCCTTGTGTCCTAATCCTAAGAATTCTTTGGAGAAATCCTAACATTCGTTGGATGTGGTAAGAGCTTTGATATATTATGTTGAAGCTACTAAAGATTTCAGGAAGACTTCTATATTTTCTGGTTCTAGGAAATGTCAGAAGACTTTTGCCATTTCCTTGGCATTGTGGCTAAAGCTTTTGATTCATCAAGCTTATTTGGAGTCGGGTCAAGCCCCGCCTCAGAGAATTACAGCTCATTCTACTAGATCAGTCTCCACTTCGTGGGCTTTTAAGAATGAAGCGTCAGTTGATCAGATTTGCAAAGCAGCAACTTGGTCTTCTTTGCATACATTTACTAAATTCTACCGTTTTGATGTATTCGCTTCTTCGGAAGCAGTTTTTGATAGAAAAGTTCTTCAGGCAGCTGTTTCAGTTTGATTCTTCTGCTTATATTTTAAGTTTTTCCTTTCATTCATGAGAATAAAACTTATATTTTGGGTTGTGGATTATTTTTTTTCAGCAAAAAATGGCTGTTTTTATTTTTAGCCCTCCCTCTCTAGTGACTCTTGCGTGGAGTTCCACATCTTGGGTATTGCTTTCCCATACGTCACTAGCTCATGGACTCTTGTCAATTACATGAAAGAAAACATAATGTATGTAAGAACTTACCTGATAAATTCATTTCTTTCATATTAGCAAGAGTCCATGAGGCCCACCCTTTTTATGATGGTTATGATTTTTTTGTATAAAGCACAATTATTTCCAAATTCATTTGTTGATGCTTTTTACTCCTTTCTTTATCAACCAACTACTTGGATTTTCGTTAAACTGAATTGTGGGTGTGGTGAGGGGTGTATTATAGGCATTTCGAGGTTTGGGAAACTTTGCCCCTCCTGCTAGGATTGTATATCCCATACGTCACTAGCTCATGGACTCTTGCCAATATGAAAGAAATGAATTTATCAGGTAAGTTCTTACATAAATTATGTTTTTCGCTGTTAAGTACTTGCAAATACAATGGCCCTTTTTTCAGGTTTAGATAATACATTAGAGGGGTTTGATTGAACCTTTTGTAATGTGTTTAATGATATTAATGAGTTAAATATGCAAAATTAATCGGTTGTTCTCCAAAACCATAGTATTAAGTACTAAAGGATCACTAAATACAGTAGAACTGAATAAATTACAAATATAAAAAGACAATGCGATAGCACTTACTTTGATTTTAAATGAGTAGTAGAATATTTTCTGGCAAATCTCAAAGTTAATCAAATTTTCTCTCCTTTTTTTTATCTGCTTTTTTCTCTCCTCCTGTACCATGTGACAGCCATCAACCAATCACAAAATGCAAATATGTATATGCTGTGTACTTTTGTCACAGGGGCCTAGGGGGACATCCCTTACCTGCTCCTCAATGCCATCTTCACCCTCAGTGTCCTCCACGTTCACATTTCTGGAGGTGGAGTTCCGGTCTCCATCTCTGTTGCTTCCGAATTATGGAGTTAGGTGAACAGGAAATCCCTATAAAAGCCCTAGGCGCACTAAGTCCAATGCTCGTTTATTTTAAACCTTTAGTTTTGACTGAGTAGTCCTTTAAGGTTAGAATAGTTCAAAAGTGGAATAAAGGCCATAATGAATGGGATTTGCATTATGAAAGGGTAATTTTTATTGTCTGGGTGCAATGCCTACATAAAGCAGTAAGACAAGTAGGAACATTAATTACTGTATAAGGCTGTCAATAAAAGCCAGGACATGTTATTAATAGGGCAGAGCTGTGGCCAAAGGCCCAATGTAATAATATATTAAATGAAAGATACTTGATGCCTCTGAAATAAAATGAAATGTATTGTCTGCTTTATGTATAAATTAAAGCATAACAATAACAAATACAGAGAACACAGTTGACTTTGTCAAGACAGATACATAGATGTCAAAATTATTTTAAAAGTCAAATGATCTTTTACCTATTTACTATAAAAAAAAAATATTGTCCCGTTTTATAAACTGGCAAGCATGATCCATTGTTTAATTATTTTGCTTTCTTCCTTTACTAATTTAAAAGGGACATGAAACCCAAATAATCTCATTTATATCTATTATCAAATTTGCTTCATTGTCTTGATATCCTTTGTTGAATGAGCAGGACTACTGGGAGCTAGCTGAAAACATCTGGTGAGCTAGTGACAAGATACATATATGTGCAGCCACCAATCAGCAGTTAGCTTGCAGTGGTGCATTGCTGCTCTTGAGCCTACCCAGGCATGTTTTTCAACAAAGGATACAAGCAAATTTTGGTAATTAAAGTAAATTGGAAAGTTGTTTATAAATGAATGCTCTATTTGAATAACGGAAGTTTAATTTTCATTTATATCCCTTTAAAACTATGTTCTAAAGTGCAAACACAGCAGTATTATGAATATAACACTTATCGGTATAAGAAACAGGCAGTAAAACCACACACTTCTTTGACCTTACCGCACAACGACTTACGTAAACTTCATAAAGTCTTTTTTCTATGGGACTTCCATATCGCTGATTTTACGAGTCTGTCCTGGGAGGCCAAAAAGTGAGCGGTGCATCCTCTACCTCCAAGATCCGTAACGCATTTATATAACACTTATCGGTATAAGAAACAGGCAGTAAAACCACACACTTCTTTGACCTTACCGCACAACGACTTACGTAAACTTCATAAAGTCTTTTTTCTATGGGACTTCCATATCGCTGATATTACGAGTCTGTCCTGGGAGGCCAAAAAGTGAGCGGAGCATCCTCTACCTCCAAGATCCGTAACGCATTTAAAAGTCAGTAGTTAAGAGTTTTATGGTACAACGCCGTAACATAAAACTCATAACTAAAGTGCTAAAAAGTACATTAACACCCATAAACTACCTATTAACCCCTAAACTGAGGCCCTCCCGCATTGCAAACACTAAAATAAAATTATAAACCCCTAATCTGCCGCTCCGGACATCACCGCCACTATAATAAACATATAAACCCCTAAACCGCCGCATTCCCGCCTCGCAAGCACTAGTTAAATATTATTAACCCCTAATCTGCCATCCCTAACATCACCGCCACCTACCTACATTTATTAACCCCTAATCTGCTGCCCCCAATGCCGCTGCAACTATACTAAATGTATTAACCCCTAAACCTAAGTCTAACCTTAACCCTAACACTCCCTAACTTAAATATAATTACAATAAATCTTAATAAAAATTAATATTATTACCTAAATAATTCCTATTTAAAACTAAATACTTACCTATAAAATAAACCCTAAGAAGCTAGCTACAATATAACTAATAGTTACATTGTAGCTATCTTAGGGTTTATTTTTATTTTACAGGCAAGTTTGTATTTATTTTAACTAGGTACAATAGTTATTAAATAGTTATTGACTATTTAATAACTACCTAGCTAAAATAAATACAAAAGTACCTGTAAAATAAAACCTAACCTATGTTACAACACCTAACCTAACCCTGCAATTAAATAAATTACCTAAATTGAAAACAATTAAATAAATTAAATTAAATTAGCTAAAGTACAAAAAACAAACACTAAATTACAGAAAATAATAAACAAATTACAAGATATTTAAACTAATTACACCTAATTTAATAGCCCTATCAAAATAAAAAAGCCCCCCAAAAATAAAAAAAAACCCTAGCCTAAATTAAACTATCAATAGCCCTTTAAAGGGCCTTTTTTGTGGGACATTGACCCAAAGTAATCAGCTCTTTTACATGTTAAAAAAATACAAACAACCCCCCAACAGTAAAACCCACCAACCCCCCAAATAAAATACTATTTAAAAGAACCTAAGCTCCCCATTGCCCTGAAAAGGGCATTTGGGTGGGCATTGGGCAGTTAGCTCTTTTGCGGTCCAAGCCCTAATCTAAAAAATGAAACCCACCCAATACACCCTTAAAGAACCTAACACTAACCCCCTGAAGATCGACTTAATGTTCTGAAGACCGGACATCCATCCTCAAGGAAGCGGCAGAAGTCTTCATCAAACCGGGCCAAAGTCCTCAACGAAGCCGGGAGAAGTCTTCATCCAAGCCGGGCGAAGTGGTCCTCCAGACGGGCAGAAGTCTTCATCCAGATGGCATCTTCCATCTTCATCCATCCGACGCGGAGTGGCTCCATCTTCAAGACATCCAACGCGGAGCATCCTCTTCATCCGCAGTCTTCTTACTGAATGACGGTTCCTTTAAGTGACATCATCCAAGATGGCATCCCTTAGATTCTGATTGGCTGATAGAATTATATCAGCCAATCAGAATTAAGGTAGAAAAAATCCTATAGGCTGATGCAATCAGCCAATAGGATTGAAGTTCAACCCTATTAGCTGTTCCAATCAGCCAATAGAATGCGCACTCAATCCTATTGGCTGATTGGATCAGGTTAGGGTTTGGGCCGGAAAAGAGCTAACTGCCCTTTTAATGGCAATGCCCATCCAAATGCCCTTTTCAGGGCAATGGGGAGCTTAGGTTTTTTTTAGATAGTATTTTATTTGGGGGGTTGGTTGTGTGGGTGGTGTGTTTTACTGTTGGGGGGTTGTTTGTATTTTTTTTTTACAGGTAAAAGAGCTGATTACTTTGGGGCAATGCCCTGCAAAAGGCCCTTTTTAGGGCTATTGATAGTTTAGTTTAGGCTAGGGTTTTTTTTATTTTGGGGGGGCTTTTTATTTTGATAGTGCTATTAGATTAGGTGTAATTAGTTTAAATATCTTGTAATTTGTTTATTATTTTCTGTAATTTAGTGGTTTTTTTGTACTTTAGCTAATTTAATTTAATTTATTTAATTGTTTTTAATTTAGTTAATTTATTTAATTGTAGGGTTAGGTTAGGTGTTATTGTAACTTAGGTTAGGTTTTATTTTACAGGTACTTTTGTATTTATTTTAGCTATGTAGTTATTAAATAGTTAGTAACTATTTAATAACTACTGTACCAAGTTAAAATAAATACAAACTTGCCTGTAAAATAAAAATAAACCCTAAGCTAGATACAATGTAACTATTAGTTATATTGTAGCTAGCTTAAGGTTTATTTTATAGGTAAGTATTTATATATTTTAAGGTAATAATATATATTAAGGTAATAATATTAATTTTTATTTAGATTTATTGTAATTATATTTAAGTTAAGGGGTGTTAGGGTTAGGGTTAGACTTAGGTTTAGGGGTTAATACATTTAGTATAGTGGCGGCGACGTTGGGGGCGGCAGATTAGGGGTTAATAAATGTAGGTAGGTGGCAACGATGTTAGGGATGGCAGATTAGGGGTTAATAATATTTAACTAATGTTTGCGAGGCGGGAGTGCAACGATTTAGGGGTTAATATGCTTATTATAGTGGGGGCGACGTTGGGGGCTGTAGATTAGGGGTTAATAAGTGTAGGTAGGTTGCGGCGACATTGGGGGCAGCAGATTAGGGGTTAATAAATATAATGTAGGTGTCGGCGATGTTGGAGCAGCAGATTAGGGGTTAATAAGTATAATGTAGGTGGCGGCTGTGTCCGGAGCGGCAGATTAGGGGTTAATAAATATAATGTAGGTGTCGGTGATGTCTGGGGCGGCAGATTAGGGGTTAATAAGTGTAAGATTAGAGGTGTTTAGACTCGGGGTTCATGTTAGGGTGTTAGGTGTAAACATAAATTTTATTGGTGTAAACATAAATTTTATTTCCCCATAGGAATCAATGGGGCTGCATTACTGAGTTTTACGCTGCTTTTTTGCAGTTGTTAGTCTTTTTCTCAGCTGGCTCTCCCCTTTGATTCTTATGGGGAAATCATGCACGAGCACGTATGACCAGCTAACCGTTGACTTAAGCAGCGCTGGTATTGGAGTGCGGTAAGGAGCACAATGTTGCTCAGAGCTCACTTCTTGCCTTTTAATGCCGGGTTTGTAAAAACCTGTAATACCAGCGCTGTAGGTAAGTGAGCGTTGAGAGAAAACTGCTCGTTAGCACCACATAGCCTCTAACGCAAAACTCGTAATCTAGACGATAGGTTTTTTTTTCTCATTTAGCTTTTAATTATTTTAATACTTTTCTACATTTTTCTTCACTTATAGTCAATGTGGATTGAAAGAACAACCTTTGTCATAGCGTATAAATTACCTGGAATTCTGCGATGGTTTGAAGTCACCTCTATGTCACATGTAAGTATGATCATTTTTACATAATACATTATGCATTTTCCCAGAATCAAAAACATAGAGAAAATGTATAGTTTATATGTTATCTTTATTACACCTACATTTTATCTCATGTTATAGAATAAAGTAGATTGCAAATCACAATGATTCAGGGTTGACTTGTGGACCAAGATTTGACCACAGATGGTTAAAAGTTTATCTCTTTTGTTCAAGGAAGATTCCCATTTGGCATGTTTTGGATGCTCTGTAATATGTTTCTGCTTGTTTTTATTCTTAATACTTTGATTAATTCATTTTTGGGTGATACATGACACAATCTTCACAAAGGTAAACAGATAAAGGGCCAGATAACGAGTGGAGCATAAATGTTTGAGCCTTACCACTGTTTGGAGCCGTTTATCATGGGGATTTGCGCTCGTCTGGCTTACCACTGGTAATACAAGTTGAAAGTAAACGCGTTACAAAGTATAGTTACACTCATAATAACAACATCTAATAAAAACTATTAACGAAAATATTGCACACAAAAGTTATAAAGGCTCAAAGATATGAGATCTCAGGTATTAGAAATAAAAAGGCAGACAAAGGACTTTAACACTGAGATACATACAAATACATGTCAAAGATGAATATGTATGTGTGTATATATATATATATATATATATATATATATATATAGCATATATATATGTGTTCATGTGTATTTAAATGCTTATATGTGTATATATTTATTTACAGACATACACATATAAACATATAAACACACACACAAAAAAAAATATATATATATATATACAGACATGTATAGAAGTGCATTGAAGCCCTTTGCAGTTAAGCAGATATTTATGTTATTTGAAGAACATTGGAATGTGAAATATTCATATTTTCATGTCATTTTAGCGCAAATGAGAATATGTGATCTGGTTTGCACGAGAGTGTTTGTCCACTTTTTTTTCTCTATTGACTTCAATGGAAAATACATGAAAGTGTATGCAATATTCTAACTTCGGCTTTTTACGCTTGTCAGGTTAGTGTGAGAGTGAAAACAGTTTGCTTTCAACTCATAATATGAGTGCCACCCGACAAGCGCACAAAGCTTACTAAATTTACTAAAATTTTGTTAGTTTAAAAATTAGAGACATATTTGTCTAATGGCAGCAAATTGCATTAAAACATTAATAAATATCTAGTAAATCTCACATTTTCAAAACCTAGTTAAGCAGAAGCATACGGCGATGCTTAATTTAACTTTCTACTTTTTCTTAGACATAACGGGAAAACTATTTATATATATTAAAGTCTTATGGTATTAAAAAATAATCAACGATTACAAAAAAAGTTATCAATATACATCAATATTTAATTTAATAAATATATGTGCTAATAAAAGGTACGAATAGAAGGAAATATTAAAAAAAAAAAAAAAAGCTAGATGTCTTTGTTTGCTATTCAGTAGTCCTTTTTGTGAAGCTTTCTAAAGTTTTTCACCATTTTGTAACTTGAC
This sequence comes from Bombina bombina, assembly GCF_027579735.1. Lineage (NCBI taxonomy): Eukaryota > Metazoa > Chordata > Amphibia > Anura > Bombinatoridae > Bombina > Bombina bombina. Next base: position 923,846,939 of record NC_069504.1, on the reverse strand, counting down.
CTTTTAAACTCCATTTGATAAATAACACCATTATCTCTTTCAGAGTCTTATTCCTTTTTGGCAATAAAACTTTCGACAAACAACCAATTAAAGTTAATGTGGTCAACATAAGCTCTAAAACTACTAAGCTACCACTGGCTGATTTATTAAACAAGTATTATAATATTTTGACTTTATGCACATATAAACACATTTTGACTAAACAGATTAGCTAATTGGTGATGGCATTTATTTGCAATGTTATTTTGCATAGATTGTCAACTGTATAAATTAGTTGGTAATGAAATTGAAATGTTGCCTGCTACAATAGTTCCCCAAATTTTCCTTAGGGTATTTTAAAGAGACATTAAGTTCAAATTTATATAATAAGCTACTTGAAACTTCAGCTTTTTTACAATGAATAATGCAGCTCTGTTTTGTAAAATAAATATATTTTTTTATAGGGGGTTTTCATGGATTTCCCCATCCCCAGGGTAAATAGAGTTTTGCTAACAAATCAATACACTGTTCATATGGATGTGTTATGGATGTGCTTTGTGATTTACACATGTGCTGTGTGACGCTATCATAGGCAGATAATAAAAAAGGTCATAAGGTTTTTCCGTTAACGTGACAGTTATTCAGTTTAGTTTATTCTAGTTTATTAAACAATCAGACCTAAATTTGTCAATAGCAATACTCTGGTGTGTCAGTGTGTGTGTGTGTGTATATATATATATATATATATATATATATATATATATATATACACCTCTGTCCACCCATAGATGATAAATTGAGCCCTAAAACCTGCTTGTTTACCATTCCTGGTGGGCAGGCAAGGGAATCACTGCAGTTCTCAAATGTCCTAGTCAGAGAAGAATATAGATAACACAGTTTCAGCAGAGATTTCTTGTAGAAATATACCTTGTATGCATGTTTCTTTGTTTAAACTTTTGAAAACCTTTGTCTCACTTACCCATATTTAATCCCCCACTCAAACAAAGTTAAAATGGGTCCAAAATGTCATCATCATGTTACAGTTTGAATGCAACAATCAACAACAATAATATCTCGTTATACAGAGAGTCAAAATATCTCCAGTTTATACTTAATGGGATGTAATGTGCAATTATAGTATAAACAAAATAACATCTCCTAAAATTATAATATTTTAGCTATCAAATAATTTGTAACTTGGGGGCGGAGCCAGCACTGAAACTGAGCGGTCGCAAGCTTGCATAGCTCCGGCTATTTATTACTTATAAATACATAATTGGCCGCTCAGTTCAGTCCAAGTTACCAAAAACAGTGTGGCCAAAGATTTAAGTAACTCAGCTAAGAAGCCTTAAGCCTTGAAGGCACTTGCAGGTAGCGAGATCCCACATAATGGCGGCAAGGAATCTGGCGGATGGAGATAGGCCCACAATGGAACTTTTGAGCCTTACCTTTTTAGAGGCATTACACAGCCTATTGTATGATCACTTCTCAAGTCTCGAGAGGAGCATGATGACAGTGTGGGAAGGTACTGCGAATACTGACATACAACACAATATACAGCGCACCTTACCGATAGTGCCAGAAACCACCCCAAACCTGAAGCCTAAGGAAAGATCGATAGATTGGGTAATAGATGAATCAGCTCAATCCGAGCCTGAGCAGGATGTAGCTGTAGCTGCATTGCGGGGAACCGCTTTCAACTTGGATCTGCAGCGACGGCCGACATGACTGTATTTGATAGGCAACAGGGGCATAGAGGAGACAACATGAAGTCGCCAAAAGCTCTAGTGTTTCGGAGCACCTAAAAGGGATGAGTCCCAGTATACAGACTAAGCATGTCTTGAAAGCCTTATATCTAGAAGGAAAGGCACGGTTTTGTGAATGTATGCAGAAAGATGCCTTAGCTACTATACTCGTTGATGAGGGGCAAAGTGGGTCGCAAGTAACGCTGCTCTCTCCCCCTTTTGGATCACCTGCCCTCCTGTTCTTCCCAAAGAGTTGCGGATCAACAGACTGTTCTAGGATGTTTCTTTGCTGACACGTCAACATCCAGAGGATGCATGCATTTGCCCCACAGGCATGGAGGAAGGGTGAGGGTTAGGACTCTGGGCATCTACGTGACTGAAGTGGGTCAAATATGTAATTAGACTGTAACTCACACAGTCCATAAGTTAACTCTGCTACTACGCTTCCAGTTAGATTTTTCCTACCTTTCCTACCCCACTCCTTTGTGATGAGATCACTACAAGGATTACTATTTACCTATAACTTTGACTTTCAACAAGCATGGTATTGTCTCTGCTATGTCTATGAGGTTCAAATTTGGGAGGCAGTCATTCCCATTATAGTAGTGTTATCTTTGCCATTTCATTTATATATTTCTATATCAACCTAGTTAAATGTTTTACAAAAGTATAAGGTTGACTGTGATATGCTTCTGGTCTCATGTTGCACTGTTAGTTCTTATTTCAGACAGTGACTATGCATGTTATGTTTTTGTTAAATGAGCTAAGTTGAAGCAATTTTGGCTATGCTAGCCCACATTAACATAGTTTCAACTACTCCATTTGGTTTTGATGTTCTATGAATCTTACACTCACAGCCTGGTTAAAAATGTAGACTTCTGGTTCCACCTGTAATCAGAATTTTAACCAGTAGTTTATTACTACACACTTGACAATACATAGAATGACAGGGGGATTCTATTAGCATAACTAGATGACTGTATTGTTTGTTGGGTTTGTGGGCATCATTAACTTACTAGACTTTATTTAACCAGTATACCTCCAGTCTTCATTACTATATCACAATGTATATGCAATATATTGGGTCTTTGGAAGATTCCCCCTATGTATGCCGGTGTGTGTTGCCGTGCTGCTATCGGCCAAAGCAGCATGGCTTCAAAAGATTTATGTACGAGGGCGTATTTCTCTGGCTTAGTTAAGTCTAGAACACATCTTCCCTTTACTCTCCCGTATGGCACAGTAACTGCACCTTTCCCAGACTGTAGATGCTGATGAGTATAGTAATTGTTATTTAATACAAAACAAATGATAGCGTCTGTCTATATTCAGTATGATTCTTGAAGACTACAGCCCTACACTTCCATATATATAGTTTTTTTGGTAACTTATTTACATTTAGAAATGGTATAACCCCAAAGTTTGGCAAGACATTTTATGCTGTTTACCTCCACCTTACCTGAATTTATTTGCATAGATATATGTATAACAATTTTACCTACTGGTAAACAGTTACAAATGCTTATATTAATTAATTAACTAATGAGCGCAGGGTGAGAAACACCAAACTCCTGAGAATACCTATGTGTTCCCAAAAATAGGTAATATGAAAATCAGAAAAGGAGAGTATATCAGGAGCGCTATAGCTAAAGGTGCTAGGAGGTAAGACTATATAAATGAAATTGGCATAGACATTTAGCGTATCTTAAAAAATAGCATCAATTTAATGCAGAGCAAATAATACACAATAGTAAATAAAAACGGACGTATCCGTGAGTAAAAGTCCTTAAGTTGCCGCCATATGATAATTATAATAGCAGAGAGAGTTCATAGTACAAATAAATGACAGTCTGGTGTACACTTACAGTATCCTTAATGTATGTTGGTTTGCTAGCAAACAGGGGCTTACCCCAAACTTTCCACTCGATATCCTCCATGAGTTGGTTACAGCCGTTAGCGTGATGACACCGCTAATGTGGGCGCTGTCTCAGATCGGCTCTTCTGATTGGTCCAAACTCGGACCTGGTCAGCAGCAGACAGGGGCTTGCCCCAAACTTTCCCCTCGGTGTCCTCCGTGAGTTGGTTAAGAGCCTTTAGCGTGATGACAACGCTAATGTGGGCGCTGCCTCAGATTGGCTTTTCTTATTGGTCCAAACTCGGACCCGGTCAGCAGCGGTAGTGGTGACTATTAAAGTGTAGCAATTGTCCGATGAATAATACCTGCTCTTAGTGCTAACAAGCACGCAGGTACAGAATTAAAGATGAAAACAAGCTTGATTATCCGATGAAAAGTTCAGAGAGTAGTTGCAAGTCTTTCAAATCACTAGTTATTATAGCGATATTGCACAATCCTCAATGAACACTGTGGTAGCTTCGGCTTCAAATAGTAATCTCAGTAGTAGTTGCAGCACATCGACGCGTTTCCCCCTCTACAGGGCTTTCTCAAGATGATTAGACTGCAACAGGTATGTCTTTATTTAAAGGTGTAGTCTGTTTCTCATTGGTTGTAAAACACCTGGGAGTGTTATCCAGGGCGGTCTTAGTATTTAAGGTAGTATTGGCAAGTAACCATATAGCTTAGGTAGCTTCATATCTCTAATCACTCACATAGTTATAAAGGAGGTTTCTATTACTGAATTTCACAGAACTCCCTTAAAAGTGATATTAAAAGTTGATACTTTAGAATTAGTACTTAAAATTAGTATTGTATCTGTTTCTAAATCACTTATGTTAAAAATTATTTGCTAAAAAGAAAGAAATACTTAAAAATAATTAAAACTGATTTAAAAAATAATAGTCATGTTAAGAATCTAAATTGATATTGTGTATGTCATCTAGTAAAATACAGATTGTGTATTACATAATAATGTTTAGTCAAATAAAAATGGAGAGATGTCTAATTCTGAATTTAAACCAGCAGGGAACAGAGTGTTGTGTCTATAAATCAGTTCTGCCTCTTTTATTTTCAGAAATTTTTCTATATTACCCCCCTCCAATTTTGTTTCACATGCAAAATCCCCCAATATTTTAGATCTTTAGTATTACCCTTGTGTACAGTTTTAAAATGCCTATATAGATTAGTGTCTGTCACTCCCTTTTCAATATATAATAGATGTTCTCTTATCCTATCTTTGATCATACGTTTAGTCAATCCAAAATAAAGTAAGTTACATGTGCATTTAAGAATATAAATTACCCCCTTCGTGGTGCATCTGATGCATTCCTTGATAGTAATTTCTTCTCCTGATTTTGGAATGATTATAGTTTTCCTTTTGTCACTACATTTACATGCCTTGCACGAATAGCAAGGGAAGAAGCCTGATATTTTCCCCCTTGTAGATCTTTTTGTGTGAAATTTGATTTTTGATTTATCTCACGTGAGCTAGGCGCCAGTATTGTTTTAACATTTTTTGTTTTTTTTAAAATCAATCTCGGCTTATGGGGGAGTACATCTCCTAATATAGGGTCAGCTTTTAAGATAGCCCAGTGTTTATTCAGAATCTTTCTTACAATGCCATGATCTACATTATATTCCGTTATAAATGGAACATCAATTAAATTTGAATTTTCTTTAGTTGTCTTTTGTTTATATGAGAGGAGGTTCTTTCTATCAGTGTTTCTTGCTCTTATTACGGCCCTATTGACAACTTCCTCATTATATCCTCTATCTCTGAATTTCTCAATTAAGGACTCTATTTGGTATTCAAAGTCTGAGAGTCTAGAACAATTTTTTCTCACCCTCAGACTTTGGCCCACAGGGATGTTGTCCTTCCATTGCTGGAGATGACAACTTTTGGAATGGATAAAGCTGTTAGAGTTAACCTCTTTAAAATGTGTTCTTGTTTCTATATTTTTATTGATGGCCATAATTTCTAAGTCTAGAAAAATGGCCTTATCTTTACTGTGGTTAAAGGTAAATTTGAGACCTTTATCATTAGAATTCATATCAGAGAACAATTTTAATAGATTAGGTTCAGACCCCCTCCATATCAACAAGACGTCATCTAAGTATCGTCTATAGAGCACGAGGTCCGCGCCATAGTTACCCAATTGGAAGAAGGACTCCTCCCAATTGCCAACAAACAAATTGGCATAACTTGGCGCGAACCTCGTGCCCATAGCCGTACCTTCTATTTGTAAGTAAAATTTATTATTGTACATGAAGTAATTGTTCCTCAATATAAACAAAATACTTTTTAATAAAAAATCTTTTTGTTCTCGTCTCATCTCTGGATCTTTATCTAAATATTTTTCAATGGCCATGATCCCTTTGTCATGGTCAATTACTGTGTAAAGAGACGTAATGTCTCCAGTCACTAGGATAAAGTCATCTTCCCAAATCAATTGTTCCAAAATATTTAGGACCTGGGTTGAATCCCTCAAGTATGAGTCCAAATTCCTTACATACTTTTGCAGGAAAGTGTTTACATACTGTGAGAGGTTGGCAGATAATGCCCCTATGCCCGAAATAATCGGTCTCCCTGGCGGTTGGGTAAGGTTTTTATGTATTTTTGGAAGGAAGTAGAACACCGGGACCCTGGGATAGGTGGGGTCCAGGTATTCTACTTCTCTCTCATTTAATATTCCTGATTCTCTACCTTCTCTTATAAGCCTTTTTAATATTGCAGCAAATTTGTTAGTAGGGTTTAAATCAAGTTTTTTGTAAGTTTTATTGTCATTCAATAGTCTTAGGGATTCTTTGTCATAATAACTAGTATCCATAACCACAATCCCACCGCCCTTATCGGCGGGCGTAATGGTTATCTCATGGTTCTTTTTCAAATTATCCAAAATAAGGGTCTCTTTTTTAGTCATGTTAGTTTTCAGAAATTTTAATGGTTTGCTACTTTTTAGATCTTTTAGAACCATTTGTTCAAAGGTGTCAAGGTGATTTCCTTTGGCGAAAACAGGATTAAATGTCGATTTAGATTTAAGGTTGGTGTGAATAAAGTTATCCTCTCTTGTTTTATCTTTAGTCATGGCTAATTTCTCAAGGGGGCTTTTCATATAAAATCTTTTCAGGGTGAGATTCCTAACAAATTTCTTTATATGGATATGAGTATTGAATTTATTTAATCTAACACTTGGGGCAAAGGAGAAACCATAGCTTAAAATCTTTGTTTCCTCATCCTGTAGTGTAGTGTTACTGATGTTAAACACTCCAGTTTTCTTTATCTCCCTCTTTTTGCTTCTTGTGCTGACCCCACTACCTCTTGTTCCTCTAGGGGTCTTTTTCTGTTTTTTTGTTGTTGTGGATATTGTCCCCATACATTTGTCTGATTCTTCTCTAGAAGATCTTTTGAGGTGCCCTCCCTTGGAGGGCTGGTCACTAAAAAAGGAGTGTCAGCTTCTCTATGCCTGGTTCTATCTGTTACATGAGTCAGAGGTGAGTATCTATTTCTTATAGGTGTTTCCCATCTCTCTTTTTTGTCCCAAATGGGTTTATTTGTACGAGAACGTGCTTCTCTGTCTGGGTAATTATTGTAGTCATTATATCTGCCTTTAGTGTGATAATTATTTCTATTATCATATGTGTTGTGGTTCCTATAATTATAGTATCCATCATTATATGCTCTGTTGTGATATGAGTAATTTGGTCTCCAGGGTCTGTTAAAATCTCTGTTTGTATCCCTATTGTCTCTCTCTCTATAGTTATAAGTGTTGGGTCTAAAGGAATTATAGTTCCTTTTTTCTTTCTTTTTATTGTGATTGACTATTGTCCAATTTTCCTTAGGAATATTAGGTTCCCTAATAGTAGTTTCACTATTAGTGTTTAAATCTGGTTTTTTAGTATCTCTTTCAAATTTCTTCCATTTGGTTTTCAAGATGTCCCTATTTAGAGTATTTAATCTTTCAATCATGTCTTTTTGTTTTTCTTTAAAAGACATTGATTTTCAATCTTTAAGTTTATCTTTAATTTCCAATATTTCTTTTTCTAGATCTACTAGCGTGTCTTTTCTAGATCTTTTTAGGATCTCTATTAGGTCAATAGAGGCTTTAGATAGAACCTCTTCCGATTCTATTTGGAAGTTCTCTTTAAGAGGAAAAGCACAAGTCTTAGTCAGTGTTAGACCTTTGGGAATTAGACCCTTCGTAGTGTATTTATTTAAAAAAATTATCTCAGTTTTTTGTTTCAATTCTTTGGTTAGGAGTTTTTCTAATTTAATCATAGTTTCTTCTAAACTTTCATATTCTAAATCTGTGTTATTATCATCTCCTTTGTGATTGTGTAATTCTTTATATAAGTGTTCTCTAAATGAAAAAATGTCCTCCATATTAGAAGGGGAGGACATAGTGTGTTTAAAAATTGACTATTTAAAAATTGATTGTTTAAAAATATATAGAATGTGATAACTGGTGATTAGGATAAAATGTAATACTGTAAATATTAATACAGATAAACTTAAATATAAAAGGTTTGTTAGTGTGAGGTGCACAGTGCTAAAGTGATAAATAACAATATTAAAATGATGATATTAACTAGAGACTCAATTGGGTCTAGAGTGTTAAAGTTAGATTCACCCGCTGCTCATTAGATGGGATACAGAGCAGAACAGAGCAGAAGTTGTCAATAGGGCCGTAATAAGAGCAAGAAACACTGATAGATAGAACCTCCTCTCATATAAACAAAAGACAACTAAAGAAAATTCAAATTTAATTGATGTTCCATTTATAACGGAATATAATGTAGATCATGGCATTGTAAGAAAGATTCTGAATAAACACTGGGCTATCTTAAAAGCTGACCCTATATTAGGAGATGTACTCCCCCATAAGCCGAGATTGATTTTTAAAAAAACAAAAAAATTTAAAACAATACTGGCGCCTAGCTCACGTGAGATAAATCAAAAATCAAATTTCACACAAAAAGATCTACAAGGGGGGAAAATATCAGGCTTCTTCCCTTGCTATTCGTGCAAGGCATGTAAATGTAGTGACAAAAGGAAAACTATAATCATTCCAAAATCAGGAGAAGAAATTACTATCAAGGAATGCATCAGATGCACCACGAAGGGGGTAATTTATATTCTTAAATGCACATGTAACTTACTTTATTTTGGAGAGACTAAACGTATGATCAAAGATAGGATAAGAGAACATCTATTATGTATTGAAAAGGGAGTGACAGACACTAATCTATATAGGCATTTTAAAACTGTACACAAGGGTAATACTAAAGATCTAAAATATTGGGGGATTTTGCATGTGAAACAAAATTGGAGGGGGGGTAATATAGAAAAATTTCTGAAAATAAAAGAGGCAGAACTGATTTATAGACACAACACTCTGTTCCCTGCTGGTTTAAATTCAGAATTAGACATCTCTCCATTTTTATTTGACTAAACATTATTATGTAATGCACAATCTGTATTTTACTAGATGACATACACAATATCAATTTAGATTCTTAACATGACTATTATTTTTTAAATCAGTTTTCTTTCTTTTTAGCAAATACTTTTTAACATAAGTGATTTAGAAACAGATACAATACTAATTTTAAGTACTAATTCTAAAGTATCAACTTTTAATATCACTTTTAAGGGAGTTCTGTGAAATTCAGTAATAGAAACCTCCTTTATAACTATGTGAGTGATTAGAGATATGAAGCTACCTAAGCTATATGGTTACTTGCCAATACTACCTTAAATACTAAGACCGCCCTGGATAACACTCCCAGGTGTTTTACAACCAATGAGAAACAGACTACACCTTTAAATAAAGACATACCTGTTGCAGTCTAATCATCTTGAGAAAGCCCTGTAGAGGGGGAAACGCGTCGATGTGCTGCAACTACTACTGAGATTACTATTTGAAGCCGAAGCTACCACAGTGTTCATTGAGGATTGTGCAATATCGCTATAATAACTAGTGATTTGAAAGACTTGCAACTACTCTCTGAACTTTTCATCGGATAATCAAGCTTGTTTTCATCTTTAATTCTGTACCTGCGTGCTTGTTAGCACTAAGAGCAGGTATTATTCATCGGACAATTGCTACACTTTAATAGTCACCACTACCGCTGCTGACCGGGTCCGAGTTTGGACCAATAAGAAAAGCCAATCTGAGGCAGCGCCCACATTAGCGTTGTCATCACGCTAAAGGCTCTTAACCAACTCACGGAGGACACCGAGGGGAAAGTTTGGGGCAAGCCCCTGTCTGCTGCTGACCAGGTCCGAGTTTGGACCAATCAGAAGAGCCGATCTGAGACAGCGCCCACATTAGCGGTGTCATCACGCTAACGGCTGTAACCAACTCACGGAGGATATCGAGTGGAAAGTTTGGGGTAAGCCCCTGTTTGCTAGCAAACCAACATACATTAAGGATACTGTAAGTGTACACCAGACTGTCATTTATTTGTACTACGAACTCTCTCTGCTATTATAATTATCATATGGCGGCAACTTAAGGACTTTTACTCACGGAGACGTCCGTTTTTATTTACTATTGTGTATTATTTGCTGTGCATTAAATTGATGCTATTTTTTAAGATACGCTAAATGTCTATGCCAATTTCATTTATATAGTCTTACCTCCTAGCACCTTTAGCTATAGCGCTCCTGATATACTCTCCTTTTCTGAGTTACAAATGCTTCTTTTACATCCAATCTGCATAACAATCCCTGTGGTTCTCAGAATACCTAGGTATATACAACTTGGGGCTTGCTAACTACATGATTATATCCTCATAAATAGCCCTGTTGAGCTAATTTTAATTATCTGCCCATGTTTAATTGCACATTTGTTTAAGGCATTTGCTTATTCTTCCCCTCCCTGAGATAGAGCTTGGTTCTTTATTATTATGCATACCATAATCCTTAACTCTGCCCACATGAATCGCATTTATATGGCACTATATATGACTCTCAAAATACCTAAATGGCTCCTTTTAACCTCCTCCCCCCCCCCCACCCGCTCACGAATGCACTCTAGAAATACTTAACGGTGTCCAGAGGCTACCTCTGAGGCTTCTCTTGCCAATGCCGCAACCATAATGATACTTTTATCAGATTAAAAAGCCTAAAAAACAGTTTGTATTCTATATATCATACAATTATATTGTGCATTGCTACATGTTTATTCTATTAATGTTTCTATATAGAAGCAAAGAAAATTCTAAACTCAATAATTCATATTTGCATATTCTACCATACCACTCAAAATACATAGCTACAGGATAGCAGATCTTTATTAAGTTGCATTAAGGGTTATTCATATTCTGCTTACAAGTATCCTAAACAGGTCTATCTTTAATATATATATATATATATATATATATATATATATATATATATATATATATATATATATATTTGTTCAATACTAATAGTTTTGTTCTCCCACAGATTTAATAGTAATAGTTGATTGAGGTCCATAAGTGACCTCCTAAGATTGGGGAGGACAATTACATCTCTCCAAGAAAAAATGGAAAATATGAGGTTTATTTTTAGCATGTTTAGCAAAACCGTGATGTAGTGGATATGATTATATATTTTGGACAAAGTGCTTTTCTCTGTATTTTTGTATGACACTTGAAATTTCATTTCTCTGTTATATTACAAATTTAACCTCAATATAAAAAAATAAAAAAATATTTGTAACTTTCCATATATACCATTAGAACTTCGGTGTACTCCTTTCAGCTATAGTTACATGATGCATGCAATAATTGGATGCCCTTTGAATTAACTTTACATAATCTATATCTGGTATTAACAAATTACTATGCTATGCATATTGCAAATTAACATTGTTTTAATTCATATCATAAAGTTTTGTTATTACATAAAGTTTTATTGGAATGTTTTTACAGACAACCATCAGTCCACTGGAAAATGCAATTGAGACAATGTCCGCAACAAATGAGAAGATTCTGATGCTCATTAACCAATACCAGAGTGATGAAAACTTGCCAATTAACCCACTGTCCATGTGCTTGAATGGAATTGTTGATCCAGCAGTTATGGGAGGATTTGCAAAATATGAAAAGGTAACATTAATGATGGAAAGGTAATGTAAAATGATATAAAAGCCACATTATAGCATTACCAGTGTAGGTGTATGTCTTTATTATTGTTACATATTGGGTACCAAATAAAAACAAAAATAACAGCAACTCAAACCTAAGGAAGTAAGGTCAGGAAGACAGAATGCCAAAATGGAAAATTATTTTAAAATTGAATAAATTGTTACATGGGCTTTTTAGTAGGAAACACTGTCCAGTGGTCCTCTAGTCGGGATTTGAAAAATCAAAATTCATGGCACTAAATCAGTATTATGATTAAAACCTGAGCCTGATTCCTTTATTTGTGAGCCCTAATTTTGTCACATTATGCACCTCCTTACTTCCCTTTAATATGCAAGTGAGTGTTTTTTGTGTGAAATAATTGTACTCAGCATCTGCCTGATATGAGCATTGAATATTAAATGGGAAACTATCATTTCAGCATTCAGGCTTGAGAATTATCCCTAAATTTCATCATTGTGTTAATATGATCTGCTAGCAATATGATGAAAGTAGGGTTGCAACATTTGTCTTCAGCTGATCATTTATAGCTAGTGTGGCTGCATGCACTTTTTAAGTGCTCAGTAGTTGTCCTTGCTGCTAGTAATCGTCACAAGCCCCACAAGCTATTACTAGTCCAATATAAATGGTTTGTATGTGAAAAAGATTGATTACCAATGGATCAGCCATATTGGTACCCCCTCATGAATCTGGTGGATTGAACCATCTGGAAGGTGAAAACTGATGTTCCTAGTGCTAACATGTTTTAACTTAGCCATTCTCTGGTGATAATATTCCAAGGTTCAATCTGATCTTTTGACCTTTTAATATAAGTATTCAAACAAAATTACATTTTCAGTAATAACACAACTATATATTCATCTACAAATACAGGCCTAGATTTGGAGTTCGGCGGTAGCCGTCAAAACCAGCGTTAGAGGCTCCTAACGCTGGTTTTGGCCGCCCGCTGGTATTTGGAGTCAGTGATTAAAGGGTCTAACGCTCACTTTTCAGCCGCGACTTTTCCATACCGCAGATCCCCCTACGCCATTTGCGTAGCCTATCTTTTCAATGGGATCTTTCTAACGCTGGTATTTAGAGTCGTTTCTGAAGTGAGCGTTAGAGCTCTAACGACAAGATTCCAGCCGCCTGAAAATAGCAGGAGTTAAGAGCTTTCTGGCTAACGCCGGTTCATAAAGCTCTTAACTACTGTACCCTAAAGTACACTAACACCCATAAACTACCTATGTACCCCTAAACCGAGGTCCCCCCACATCGCCGCCACTCTATTTAAATTTTTAACCCCTAATCTGCCGACCGCCACCTACGTTATACTTATGTACCCCTAATCTGCTGCCCCTAACCCTGCCGACCCCTATATTATATTTCTTAACCCCTAACTTGCCCCCCACAATGTCGCCGCAAGCTACTTAAAATAATTAACCCCTAATCTTCCGACCGCAAATCGCCGCCACCTACGTTATCCCTATGTACCCCTAATCTGCTACCCCTAACATCGCCGACCCCTATATTATATTTTTTAACCCCTAATCTGCCCCCCTCAACGTCGCCGACACCTGCCTACACTTATTAACCCCTAATCTGCCGAGCGGACCTGAGCGCTACTATAATAAAGTTATTAACCCCTAACCCGCCTCACTAACCCTATCATAAATAGTATTAACCCCTAATCTGCCCTCCCTAACATCGCCGACACCTAACTTCAATTATTAACCCCTAATCTGCCGACCGGAGCTCACCGCTATTCTAATAAATGTATTAACCCCTAAAGCTAAGTCTAACCCTAACACTAACACCCCCCTAAGTTAAATATAATTTAAATCTAACGAAATAAATTAACTCTTATTAAATAACGTATTCCTATTTAAAGCTAAATACTTACCTGTAAAATAAATCCTAATATAGCTACAATATAAATTATAATTATATTATAGCTATTTTAGGATTAATATTTATTTTACAGGCAACTTTGTAATTATTTTAACCAGGTACAATAGCTATTAAATAGTTAAGAACTATTTAATAGTTACCTAGTTAAAATAATAACAAATTTACCTGTAAAATAAATCCTAACCTAAGTTATAATTAAACCTAACACTACCCTATCAATAAAATAATTAAATAAACTACCTACAATTACCTACAATTAACCTAACACTACACTATCAATAAATTAATTAAACACAATTCCTACAAATAAATACAATTAAATAAACTATCTAAAGTACAAAAAATATTCCATCAGCCAATCAGCCAATCAGAAAATTCCTACCTTAATTCCGATTGGCTGATAGAATCCTATCAGCCAATCGGAATTCGAGGGACGCCATCTTGGATGACGTCCCTTAAAGGAACAGTCATTCGTCGTTCAGTCGTCGGTCCGGATGGATGTTCCGCGCTGGATGTCTTCAGGATCCTGCCGCTTCGCTCCGGATGGAAGAAGATCGAAGATGCCGCTTGGAGAAGATGTTTGCCGGTCCGGATGTCCTCTTCTTGCCGGATAGGAGGAAGACTTTGGAGCCTCTTCTGGACCGGATTATGGATCGCCAACCCCCGCTTGGGTTGGATGAAGATGTTGGAACCAGGACGGATCGGTGAACCTGGTATGGTGAAGACAAGGTAGGAAGATCTTCAGGGGCTTAGTGTTAGGTTTCTTTAAGGGGGTTTGGGTTAGATTAGGGGTATGTGGGTGGTGGGTTGTAATGTTGGGGGGGGGGTATTGTATGTTTTTTTTTACAGGCAAAAGAGCTGAAATTCTTGGGGCATGCCCCGCAAAGGGCCCTGTTCAGGGCTGGTAAGGTAAAAGAGCTTGTAACTTTTTTAATTTAGAATAGGGTAGGGAATTTTTTATTTTGGGGGGCTTTGTTATTTTATTAGGGGGCTTAGAGTAGGTGTAATTAGTTTAAAATTGTTGTAATATTTTTCTTATGTTTGTAAATATTTTTTTATTTTCTGTAACTTAGTTCTTTTTTATTTTTTGTACTTTAGATAGTTTATTTAATTGTATTTATTTGTAGGAATTGTGTTTAATTAATTTATTGATAGTGTAGTGTTAGGTTAATTGTAGGTAATTGTAGGTAGTTTATTTAATTATTTTATTGATAGGGTAGTGTTAGGTTTAATTATAACTTAGGTTAGGATTTATTTTACAGGTAAATTTGTTATTATTTTAACTAGGTAACTATTAAATAGTTCTTAACTATTTAATAGCTATTGTACCTGGTTAAAATAATTACAAAGTTGCCTGTAAAATAAATATTAATCCTAAAATAGCTATAATATAATTATAATTTATATTGTAGCTATATTAGGATTTATTTTACAGGTAAGTATTTAGCTTTAAATAGGAATAAGTTATTTAATAAGAGTTAATTTATTTCGTTAGATTTAAATTATATTTAATTTAGGGGGGTGTTAGTGTTAGGGTTAGACTTAGCTTTAGGGGTTAATACATTTATTAGAATAGCGGTGAGCTCCGGTCGGCAGATTAGGGGTTAATAATTGAAGTTAGGTGTCGGCGATGTTAGGGAGGGCAGATTAGGGGTTAATACTATTTATGATAGGGTTAGTGAGGCGGATTAGGGGTTAATACATTTATTATAGTAGCGCTCAGGTCCGCTCGGCAGATTAGGGGTTAATAAGTGTAGGCAGGTGTCGGCGACGTTGTGGGGGGCAGGTTAGGGGTTAATAAATATAATATAGGGGTCGGCGGTGTTAGGGGTAGCAGATTAGGGGTACATAGGGATAACGTAGGTGGCGGCGGTTTACGGAGCGGCAGATTAGGGGTTTACAAAAATATGCAGGGGTCAGCGATAGCGGGGGCGGCAGATTAGGGGTTAATAAGTGTAAGGTTAGGGGTGTTTAGACTCGGGGTACATGTTAGGGTGTTAGGTGCAGACGTAGGAAGTGTTTCCCCATAGGAAACAATGGGGCTGCGTTAGGAGCTGAACGCTGCTTTTTTGCAGGTGTTAGGTTTTTTTTCAGCTCAAACAGCCCCATTGTTTCCTATGGGGGAATCGTGCACGAGCACGTTTTTGAGGCCGGCCGCGTCCGTAAGCAACTCTGGTATCGAGAGTTGCATTTGCGGTAAAAATGCTCTACGCTCCTTTTTTGGAGCCTAACGCAGCATTTGATTAAACTCTCGATACCAGAGTTAAATTTATGGTGCGGCCAGAAAAAAGCCCGCGGAGCGTTAACAGCCCTTTTACCGCCGA
Source organism: Bombina bombina (assembly GCF_027579735.1). Lineage (NCBI taxonomy): Eukaryota > Metazoa > Chordata > Amphibia > Anura > Bombinatoridae > Bombina > Bombina bombina. The sequence goes on along the minus strand of NC_069504.1, from coordinate 923,830,977 downwards.
ACTCCAAATCTAGGCCACAGTTTCTTGTGTATGTATATGTATACACAGACAGATATTTGAATAAAATGTAGGACAAAAAAAAAACAAAGCTGTAACGGATTCAAAATGATTTTGGTCTCATCTAGAGTATGTATATACAAGATTACAGAGATGACTCTACCTGGTTCTACCATATATGTATTGTTATGACATAAAAAGGTGTCAAAAAAACAAATAGCATACTTGAAATAGGATTATTGAATGTTACAGCTGTCGATAATATCAAATGACACCGGCCCCCGTAGATAACATCCCTAATTTAAAGATTTAAATTAGGGGGGGGAAAGTGCAGCCTATATTCAGGACAATATGGTGTGTGTATATATATATATATATATATATATATATATATAAATAGTACCAGAGAAACAAAGGCACTCACTGGTTAACAAAGTTAAAATATAACTTTTAATGTCACTTAGTAAAAAGCATAACGTTTTGAGGATATTACATCCCCTTTGTGAAATGCATGATACAGCAATAATCCGTACCAAAACGCCGTACTTATCTTAAAACACCAAACTTTAAATACCCATCGTGAATTGTCCTCCGGAACCGAGCCGCATCTGCGGCCCATGTGCTAAGTCTCCTGTTGATGACGTCATAGGCATGCGTCTTTCGCCGATTACGTGTATTCAAGGGGCGTGTTCTCTGTTGACAGCCCAATAACCAATCACAATATGCAATGAATGCAGATTCTATGTCACAAAGACTAAAGAATATTGTTGTGATTTTAAACATTATCTAATTCTTACAGACATCGTCTAATTATTATAAAGCACGGCGGGAGGACAATAGTTAAAATATATTAAATATATATTAAAATTTCGAGTCTTGCAGGTACAGGTGTACCGCTCACTTTTTTGGCCAGACTTGGAAATACCGCAAATCCACTTACGTAAATTGTGTATCCTCTTTTTTCAATGGGACTTGCATAGCACCGGTATTACGAGTCTGCCAAAAAGTGAGCAGTACACCCTCTCCTGTCAAGACTGATACCACATTTTAAAGTCAGTAGTTAAGAGTTTTACACTACAAAGCTGTAGCATAAAACTCTTAACTAAAGTGCTAAAAATTACACTAACACCCATAAACTACCTATTAACCCCTAAACCGAGGCCCTCCCACATCGCAAACACTAAAATAAAAATTTTAACCCCTAATCTGCTGAACCGGACATTGCTGCCACTATAATAAATATATTAACCCCTAAACCGCCGCACTGCCACCTCACAAACATTAGTTAAATATTATTAACCCCTAATCTGCCGTCCCTAACATCATCGACACCTGCCTACATTTATTAACACCTAATCTGCCGCCCCCAACGTCGCCGCCACTATGCTAACGTTTTTAACCCCTAAATCTAAGTCCAACCCTAACCCCCCCTAACTTAAATATAATTTAAATAAATCTAAATAAAATTACTATAATTAAGTAAATTATTCCTATTTAAAAATAAATACTTACCTATAAAATAAACCCTAAGCTAGCTACAATATAACTAATAGTTACATTGTACCTTTCTTAGGGTTTATTTTTATTTTACAGGCAAGTTTGTATTTATTTTAACTAGGTAGAATAGTTACTAAATAGTTATTAACTATTAAATAAACTACATAGCTAAAATAAAGACAAATTTACCTGTAAAATAAAACCTAACCTAAGTTACAATTACACCTAACACTACACTATAATTAAATTATTTTCCTAAACTAAATATACAATTAAATAAAATTAGCTAAACTACAAAAAACCCCCACTAAATTACAGAAAATAATAAACAAATTACAAGATTTTTAAACTAATTACACCTAATCTAATCCCCCTAACAAAATAAAAAAAGCCCCCCCCCAAATAAAAAAGCCCTACCCTACACTAAATTACAAATAGCCCTTAAAAGGGCCTTTTGCGGGGCATTGCCCCAAAGTAATCAGCTCTTTTACCTGTAAAAAAAATTACAAATCCCCCCCAACATTAAAACCCACCACCCACACAACCAACCCTACTCTAAAACCCACCCAATACCCCCTTAAAAAAACTTAACACTAACTCCTTGAAGATCACCTTACCGGGAGAAGTCTTCATCCAACCGTGCAGAAGTCCTCAACGAATCCGGCAGAAGTGGTCCTCCAGACGGGCAGAAGTGGTCCTCCAGATGGGCAGAAGTGGTCCTCCAGACGGGCAGAAGTCTTCATCCAGACGGGCAGAAGTCTTCATCCAGATGGCATCTTCTATCTTCATCCATCCGGCGCAAAGCGGGTCCATCTTCAAGACATCCGAAGCGGAGCATCCTCTTCTCTCCACAGTGACTGAAGAATGAAGGTTCCTTTAAGTGACGTCATTCAAGATGGCGTCCCTTAGATTCCGATTGGCTGATAGAATTTTATCAGCCAATCGGAATTAAGGTAGGAAAAATCCTATTGGCTGATGCAATCAGCCAATAGGATTGAGCTGGCATTCCATTGGCTGTTCCAATCAGCCAATAGATGCCATCTGGATGAAGACTTCTGCCCGTCTGGAGGACCACTTCTGCCCAGCTGGAGGACCACTTCTGCCGGATACGTTGAGGACTTCGGCCTGGTTGGATGCAGACTTCTCCCGGTAAGGTGATCTTCAAGGGGTTAGTGTTAGGTTTTTTAAGGGGGTATTGGGTGGGTTTTAGAGTAGGGTTGGTTGTGTGGGTGGTGGGTTTTAATGTTGGGGGGGATTTGTAGTTTATTTTACAGGTAAAAGAGCTGATTACTTTGGGCAATGCCCCTCAAAAGGCCCTTTTAAGGGCTATTTGTAATTTAGTATAGGGTAGGGCTTTTTTATTTTGGGGGGGGCCTTTTTATTTTGTTAGGGGGATTAGATTAGGTGTGATTAGTTTAAAAATCTTGTAATTTGTTTATTATTTTCTGTAATTTAGTCGGGGGGGTTGTACTTTAGCTAATTTTATTTAATTGTATCTGGTTTAGGGAAATAATTTAATTATAGTGTAGTATTAGGTGTAATTGTAACTTAGGTTAGGTTTTATTTTACAGGTAAATTTGTCGTTATTTTAGCTAGGTAGTTTATTTAATAGTTAATAACTATTTAGTTATCAGTATATATGAAAATTATTTAAGAAATACATTTTATTTATTGTTTCATACCAAAAGATATAACATTTATGTCTGATTTTTATGTCTTCTTACTGCCTTGTTGTTCTTAGATTTTGTGTATTCCTAAAATATTTTTTAAAACTGAAAGCTTGCAAACTCTAAAATGTATTATAAAGGTCTAAACTAGAAATGCACCACATTTTTCTAATAGACATATAAATGTTATATTTTCCTGGAAATTAATCATGTTATTTTTTATGAATTTCTCAAGCGTGGGTTTCGGTGATTATTGAAGATAAATAGGAAAGCTTCCTCAAAATAAAAACTGGTGTACACCAAATATTCCTGTGTAATAGAAAACTATTATTTGGAGTAGATTTTGTTTTTTATTATTATGATAGAAGATTAGTAGTTTGATAAACAAGGCCGTTGGCCATATTAACTCTAAGAAGGAAATAGATTATATTCATTTAAAGACTTCAAATTATATAACATTCTATAGCTTTACCCAAGACATTCATTATGATGTGCTATTTGATAATAGAGCACAAGCAATTGAGGACAATAAAAAATAACCTGAGAAAGACATGATTGCAGGAAAATGTACTTTTTTACTTTAAAAGAAAACATTATCAAGAAGGAAGTAAGAGATTGCTGTAAATAAATAGTTATTTGAAGTGGCAATAACCTAGGAATTAATATTGCATAACACATACCCCCCGACTCAGTATGGGTGATTACTACTAATGGGCTATATTACAGCCTTAAGAGGTAAAAGGTCCTATTAAAGGGGCATTATGGTCACAATTAAATCACCTGTAAAACGTATTATAATAAACCATTCAAAAAAAGATGCAGTGTACGTTCATTAATTTAACAAAAAAAAAAAATACCATACCCATTTTTGCTATTCAATATCTTCCTGAACTTTAAATATTCAGGACTACATTACAAGTGGTGTGCTAACTGTTGCAGGTGAGTAATTTTGAGTTTTGTGCATGTTTGAAATAGCACACGTAGTACAAGTTGAGCGTAAACGAGATCTTGAGAGAGCAATTGCATGTTATACTCGTCTGGTTAGCCAACTGAAACCCTTGTGTAAAGGGTAGTGTGTTAAAAAAGTTGCATAAAACACAACATAAATACATTCAAAATTACAGTTACTCATATATAAAGAATTAATAATAGAGATATTTAAAAAAAAGTTACAAGTATTAAAACGTATATGGTATATGACAAGGTGTTTGAATTCAAAGGGCTATATTGTATATTTACATACATATCTAAATAGGTGTATATATATATATATATATATATATATATATATATATATATATATATATATATATATATATATATATATGGGAAAGCAAGTAGAATGTTAACAACTCAGGAGACAAGAAACAAGCGATACTCAGTAATTGCACTAGTCACAGGATGGAAGAAGTATTAAGGCAGCTATTATAAGCAAACACTGTATCAGGTAGTAACCTAAATAAAGTGAGAGTAGAAATCAAAGAAAAAAGGTTTAAACAGCCCCTTTATATCTTCATATTTGAACAGGTGTAAATGTGATTAGTGAATTAGTAGTAATGGTAGAAAGTCAGTCCTTGGCTGGTGAGGAGTAATGTTGGTCCAAGTAGTTATAGAAATGTATAAAATACCCTTACCAAAAATTACCCCAATCTAATGAGGTAAGTATGCCGCACTGGGGGGTATGTAGATTCTGGATGCCGGTAGGTGCTCCCTTTAATTTCGATTGCCTCTTGGAGTATGAGGGGATGTGATTCTTTTCGTGAAGATGTCCCAATACACTTCTTATATGGATGTGCTTATTGCCTCTTGGAGTTTTCTTGGTCTTGGTGAGAACTTTCTCCTCCGTAGGTGGCCCATGTGCTAAGTCTCCTATTGATGACATCATAGGCATGCGTCTTTCGCCGATTACACGTATTCAAGGAGCGTGTTCTCTGTTGACAGCCCAATAACCAATCACAATATGCAATGAATGCAGATTCTATGTCATCAAAAATGGGCCGGCATCTAAACTTACATTCTTGCATTTCAAATAAAGATACAAAGAGAATGAAGAAAATTTGATAATAGGAGTAAAATAGAAAGTTGCTTAAAATTGCATGCTCTATCTGAATCACGAAAGAAAAATATTTGGGTTCAGTGTCCCTTTATTGTATATGGTGGACTGATATGGCAAATAAGAAGAATTGTTGGTCATTCAAAAATCCCATTTTGGAACAACACTGATATTTTGTATGTTTAGGAGGTTAATGTTGGTGTCAAGTAGACACTGGTTTTTAATGTAGAATTCTTAATTAAAAGCAAAATATAAATAAGTATCACCATCTCTTGTTTGATAGTATTCTGTCTTTCTTACTTACTCATCTCTATTTTTAGACCTCATAACTCTTTATTTAGTGATCTCACAATATAAATTGCCCGAAATTATAGTAGATTTAGTAAATACTCTTGAAACAATTAATCTATTTATATATGTATATATAAACATAGGCCAATGACATGCACACTCTTAATTATAACAAGTACCAGGGGACTTGTAAGTAAAAAAATACAAAATGTCCCATATAACCGCACTCAAATAACCCATAACATTTTGGTACCTAATGGGGAAATCAAACAGAAAAATTAGTTAAGATTCTAGTGTCTAGGGACAACAATGTTTTGATTTTATGATGTCCCAGATTTTCTTCCTCACACTGATTCTTTTTCTTTCTCATTAACTGACTGAAGCTTAATACCTCACACACAAACAACCTTAGATTTATACCATAGAGTTGAGTCATTTTGTTATCATCCTGTTACTAAGCTTCCTAACCAAAAAGCCTTATTAACAACAAGGAACTCCTCTGCCCATGCTCTAAAATTGCAAAGTAACAATGCAGAGTGCAATCCAATTTTTAAATGATGCACAGAAATATACAAAGCATGATCTAAAGTTCTTCGTTTAAAGTGTAATCATGTTATAAAATCACAATCCTAAATACACTACTGTATAAAAAATCTAAATGCATTAAAAAACAAAATAGAAAGTTTAAGGGGGGCGGAGCCATCATCGTGAGAAGCTGGACGCACTTTCAGTGAGCTCCCTGCTAAAATTTAATAATTTAATAATTCCCCCTTTCTACCAAAATATGCCACCTTGGTCTGTCTTAACCCACTAAGACCCAGTACTTAACAGGGGCCAACTCTGAAGCGGCTGCGGTGAAAACCGCGACTCTGGGTCACATACAAAGAGAGCGCAGGGAAACAGCCACACTCCGGAGCACTCTGCCGACACTGGACGAGGTCCAGAATAGCATCCTGGGACTTACCTCACTTTATGGGCTGCCTGCCCAACCTCACCAAAAGCGGACCCACTGACACCATGGAGCTACAGCCGCCTCCGGTCGGCACCATCTTGGGTATCACACGCTACCTACGTGGCGACTTTTGAGAGGTGACCGGGGAGTAACGGGCAGCAACAACTTCAGCCCTGAAAGCACAGACATACCCTCTAGCAGCAGAGTTACTCTCTCCAGGGACCAAAAAGAGGTACAGTTGGAAGTTGCCCCTGTTTGTCTGCACCGTGCCCTGGGCATACACTACATAGCCTGCAGTATTAGGGCCCTCAGTTACAGTGACACAGCCATAAGTGCTTTAGCGCATAAGACCGCGCTTGTCAGTGAAGCCTAGTCATTTTGCATCAATACAGGAATTTATTCTGAACTGTGACACTTCTCATCTACAAACCCTAAGTCAGGAAGGTAACTTTTAGAGGGCTTCCTACACCTCAGCCCCTTATAAGTGACTTTAAATATACCTATCCTACACTGCAGGGCTACTCACAAAGGCCTCTCTCCCCAACACAGCTACACTGTCATTTTGTACTGGAGCACAATAAAGGAAGGGAAAAAGAAGGACAAGCTTTATTTACAACCTCTGGAGCCTTCTTATGCAGTTGGAAGTAACTTTTTATGCAAGCGGCAAGACCACAAATTTGCTCTCATAGAGTTTTATAACTAGTAATTCAGTTCATCATTGAATGAGCCCTTATCCACCAGCCCTTGAGGTTTGAAGTTTCAGCTTAACAGCCTGGATGTCTCTGCTAACCAAATAAATGTGAGACCCTATCTTCATATATACCAATCACTCAGCCGGCTCACAAAGGGAACCAGAGTGTCTCTCCCCCCCTTTCCCGCTCCCTGCATTGGAGTGGGTCATATCCCTCCTCCTTTTTCCGTCTGGGCCCAGTGGTGGCAATATCCCTGGGGAGAGGCACACCTAAACAACTGCTGAGGTCTGCTAAGCTTTGCAGTTCTTAAACCTGCATACTCTTTATTTCAAGACTTTTTAACTAATCACATTATGGCTGGTTAATTGGCTGGGTGCCCTCTCTCTGCCGGCGTGCTCTTACTGTGATTATCACCAAAGTATCTTCACTGAATCTCACAGATTTGCTTGCATGGGTTGAGAAATCAAGGACCCTGCCTAAAGTGTCAAGATGTCGCAGCAAGCGAAGAAAAAGCAGAAATCAAGCCACTTGCTGGATAGGCAGAGTCAGTCCTTTGATAGGAGATTTGATAAACTGGAAAAATCCTTTGAAGACCTCAGAAAGGATATCAATGCTGTCAATGAACGCACAGACATCATTGAAAGAAAACAAGAGGACCTATTGGTGGACCACACCAACTGGGTAAGCTACACACAAAACCTGTCTGATCAGGTGTCCTCCTTGGAGGCAAAGCTGGCAGACCTTGAAGACCGCTCTCGGCGGAAGAATGTGAGGATTAGAGGCATCCCTGAATCCGTCGGTCCCCAGGATCTGGAAAAATATGCTCAGGCCTTGTTCCAGGTAGTGTTGGGGTCTCCAGGAGGAGAGGATGCTAGAATTGACCGCATCCATAGAACGGCCAGACCCAGAAACCTTCCAATGGACAAGCCACGAGACACGATAGCTCGATTACATTACTACACCTACAAAGAAAAGGTCTTGCGAGCATCTGTAAGACAGCCCCACCTTTCGGATCAATTTAAGGATGTCTCGCTCTATCCAGATCTATCAGCACATACACTCCAACAAAGAAGAGCCTTTCAGGAAACCACTAAAGTGTTGAGACTTCATCAGATCCGATACCGCTGGGGGTTTCCCACGAGGTTAATAATTACCAAAGATGGATCCCAGCACATTGCCCTCTCCCCCAGACAAGCTCAAGACCTACTGAGAGGTTGGAACCTGCCGGCTGGGGATGAAGTCCCTCCAAACAGACCTCCGCGCCCAGGTCCCCCGCTGAGGGCAGGAGCCCCAGACTGGGTACCTGAGTGATAAGACCCTGTTACATTCCAAATTTGTTAGTTAAAGAAACTAACAGAAAAAGATACTATATAAGCACTCACATGACCCCAAATTTTCTGGAGTTGAAAGAAAGAATTCACACAAATTAAAACATAAATCTTTATTAGAAATATTAAAATATGGGTTGATTTAAAACTAAAATGCTGGTGTTCCCAGTACAACGACTGAATATAGGAGACTAGAACCACTAAATAATGTGATCTGGTGATTACCAACGACTAGAATGATTTGCAGCTACTAGAGAAACTTAGACCAATGGTGGTATGACTAAATATATGATATCAGCAAATGCTGCACTAATTCCTAATACTGTGTATTAGCACAATAATGTTAAAGTAACTGAGAATGCTAGATAGCAATACTCAGTACTTATAGGTGTACCAGTTGCACTGTACCAACTCAGTCTGGCTGATTGAAGACTTAAATCATCAAATTATATAAGTTATTATTGGAAAAGTGATAGTGGTGCTGCTGTTATCATATAACTTATATTAAGTCTTGAATAATGGACTGAGGCTAATGTGGTTCATAGATTCAAATAGGAATTATCAACTAAAATAACAGTGGATGGCTGTTAGTAGGATTACTCAGTGTGTATGAATTAAATATGAGAAAATTAATAGTGCTTGGTGTATACTTGTCCGATCAAAAGACAGCTGATTCAACCCTGATATACAGTTCAGTTACTTGAAGCACAGCAAATAGAGCTAAATGTTTGAAATTATACTTGAACAGCTGATACTCAGCCTCAATATCAATGCTGCATCAGGTGTACTTCTATTGTAACCCTGAGTTGCGTATAACATTGGTTCCAGAGTTCATTAATATTAGAGTTGCGTAATGTATTTACGTATATACTCTGTATACATATGTATTTTTGGAACTCTGCCCCTTTAACGCTTATCAGTATTTATCTTAAGGGTTAAAATGAATCTAGTGCTGTATGCATTGCCATCAGTTTAAGATTACTTAATAATAGTACTTAGATGCTTGGAAATCCCATAGTATCAGATACTATCATGAATTTTATTCAGCATTTAAATTCTGTGCAATGCTATTGATATACATAGATTCCATTCAGTGTTTAACTGCTGTGTAATGCTGTTTAGTATACAGCTTTGTTACTAGTGACACACATGAGTATACTATGTCAGGACGTTTATATACCCTGCTACCTACTAGCAGTCTTCTGTTGAATTCCTAAATAGTTAAATAACTCTATTTAGCCACAAGCTTGAGATATTGTTTGACAACTAGACCCTGTTTCCTGATGTTTTCTCTTATGTTTGATATATTCCTGGACTACTCCATGCGGGCCATTAAGAGCCCTCCTTTTGCCGAACTCATCATCACCCGAAGGATGGTAACGTATGATGCATGATAAAGACATTTGTTGTATTATACATTGTGGACTCAAGTTGAATTTCCAGTTTGTCTTCTATTGTTTGCTAGTTATGCTCTCCCAATATTATGTTTTGCCACCCTAATGTTGATTTTTCTGTTTAATATGGGCTGATTGCTGTTTACAAATCTACTTGAACTCAGGAAAATTTAACCTAGCCAGAACTTAGCTAATGCAATTGAAATGTCAAGAATCCACCACACTCTTTACTTATTAGTTCAACTATAATGCCATTGCTAGTTAATGGAATGCTATGTCTCCCCCCTGAAGATTAATTTTTGTTATAGGTCCTATATGGTAGCTGTCAATAATCGGGATGCCCTGGAGACGGGGGCCCCCGGCCTCCTTCGTCGTCTCATGGACTTTCCCATGATCCATGGCTGCACCGTTTCTTGACATCCTATCATGGGGCACAGAGGCCATATTTTACATGCGCTGAGACCCTAAATAATTATGTTAGAGTACTGGATACTTTAATGGACGAAATGTTGCATTTTTATACATAATAGCCCAACCCAGCCTGATCTTAGTTAACATAACTGGGAGAATCTGGGTCTCCCCCATTACTCACTTACTAGCTTAGCCGAAATGTTATGTTTGGTCAATCAATCACTATGTCTATATTTTGATGTTTAACCATTGCCTTACGACCCACATGACGTATGTCAACAGCCGGAGCATGCTGGAGCCGAGGACCTTTCGGCTCCTCCCGTCGCTCTGTCAGCTTTTCCCTGACCCATTGCCGTACCACCTTTTGATATCTGACCATGGCGCTCAGAGGCTGTTTCTTAAATGTGCCGAACATACAGCTGGTCCTAAAATGCCCAATATTGTTTGATACTTTTAAGGTGAAAAATTGTTATCAAAGTTCTGTATCTCTTATTGATGCATGGTTAAAGTTAATCACAGTTCCCTATCTATTTTATTGCTCCTTTTTTCAAATTGCGCCGGCAGCGGAGGGGGCCGCTGCCTTGGTTCCCCTCTGTAGTCTCCGTCCCCCCCCACGCACTCACTTTCTGTGCAGCTAGGGGTAACTTGCTACCCTCTACACCAAATTTTTTTTGGCAGAGTTGCGTAGTCTCTGCTCAATCTGAGGAGCTAACCCAGTGTCTTATTTCTTCCCTCCCCCCCTCCTCTTTTTTTTTTTTTTTTCTTTTTTCTTTCTTTCTCTTCCCCGAGGCCCCTCATATCCCTTCACCTCCCAACCCTTCCCCTATACAGACATGAAAATAGGCACACTCAACGTAAGGGGTCTAAACTCCCCCACAAAACGGAGTCTCCTCCTCCGTTTCCTTTCGGCCCATCAGCTGGGAGTGGCCTTTCTTCAAGAAACCCACTGCATCGAGGCTAGAGCAGCTGCATTTAAGCCTAGGGACTACCCTGTCTGTATATCCTCAACGTTCCATAAAAAAGCAAGAGGTGTGTCAGTACTAGTCAGTAGGCATCTTTCTTATGACCCTATCCACATAGATGTTGACCCAGTAGGGCGTTATGTTATTGTATCATAATTTTGCTAGCAGCCAAATTAACCATAGCTATACAATAGGCTAGGGACTCTCCTTTAACTCTAGCTCCAGTCCTCGAAACACTAGATTATCTGCAGAGGATGGAAGAATACTCACTGAGAGTTGAGGCGCGACCTGACTTCTACTCCTCAGTTTGGTGCCCATGGGACGAATATCAGAGAACTAACCCGTAGTTAGTCACTCTAGACCCTCTAACCTTCAGTATCCATCCCTCACCCAAAGCCCCCTTATCTGCTTACTTCCCCACTCCCCCTTTCCCCTCCTTCCCGCACTTTACCTCTCCCCCTCCCATATAATTTTTTTTTTTTTTTTTATATGGGACGGCTTATGGTGAGGCTCCTCGGACCCTGCAACCAGTAACATTATCTATGTGTTCATATTAAATACAAAATCACACTTATTTTCCCCTTCCCTTGTCATCCTGCAATTTCTGAAACCCATGAACAATATCTCGCTGTACACTGGGAGGCAACTACTTTGCTTCTCCGTGTATACTTGATAACTTTATTTGCATGCCCTGAAATTTATATCTGTTTTCAAATATCTCCTTTGCCCTTTCAACGATGACTGTTAAGTTGTTTGCCCATTGAATTGCACATTACGCCTTATGACCTTTTTATCTCTTCGGAGGTCTCGATCCCACAGTAGGATCTGTCATCCATAGAGGTCAATGTGAATTCCATAGTAACAAAATGAGGTGATTTAGACTGCTCACACATATCAGCCTGTTGTCTATAGCACTGTGTTTATTTTCCCACTACAACGTAAATCCTGCTTGTACCTGTAACGCACTACTTGTTGTCTGATATGTATTGTTTATGTTTTTGTTTACCACCTCAATAAAAATAAAATATTAAAAAAAAAAAAAAAATAGAAAGTTTAAATGTAATAAACGTTAAAGGACAAAATCTCAATTGTAAGTAGAAAGTGTACATGCAAAAAATGCTCATTTCATGTAGTTCTATCTATGTTGTACAGTACTTTGTATTTTGCTTTTCAAATTGTTATTTAAAAGATGCATTACAATAAATGAATTATTTCCATGTGCAATTAATATCTATAATAATCCTATCTGTAATATTTGTATGTATATTTGTATGTATGTATATATGTATTATTAGTTCTCAATGAATATATATAACAACTATATTTTATTTATCCTTTCTCCAGGCATTTTTCACTGAAGATTACATGCGAGATCATCCTGAAGATATTGAAAAATTAAACAGACTAAAGGATCTCATTGCCTGGCAGGTATAAGAATTTTATATTTATTTTTTTCTGATCAAAATCTTAAACCCTATTATTATATTTTTTATTATTATTGTTGTTACTATTTATTTGTATAGCACCGTAAAATTCCATTGAGCATCGTTTTGAATTAAAACATAAACTCTGGCATTAACATGTTCAGTTGTACAATTTCCAATTTTTGTTATTAAAAATGTAATAACTAATACTTTGCTTAACCTCATTGGCTGCAACACATTAACACACAAGTTGCAGTCAAGGATGGTAAGTGGTTTTGAACCTGCAGAGTGTGTGTGTACTTTCTTATAGTGGCTGTATTTTGACATTTATAACAGTGTATCAGTATTGGAACCTAAACATATTACCTTACAAGCAGGGCTGAAAATAAAAAACAGCACTGGAAAAGTATTTTTCTAAAGAGATTATTGGGATAACTCCTTTCCCAATATTTTTGTTTCAAAATTAATTTATATTAGTTTTAAATAAGAATCAAATTGCAGATTGTTGTTATATAGGCACCATACAACCCAGTTTGAGCCTGACTCCCTCACAGTGTATATATATATATATATATATATATATATATATATATATATATATATATATATATATATATATATATATATGAAGAGGATAGTGCACTCTTACTCGCCAAAGTATAAGGACCAGGGTGAACATTCAGATAAAGCAGTATAAAATATTCACTCTCTGGATTTATAACACAGCACTCTTTATTATGTTGTGATGTTTTGGGGGCATTAACCCCTTCCTGGTCTGAGGAAGCGGTGAATGCCCCAAAACGTCACAACATAATACAGAGTGCTGCGTTATAAATCCAGAGAGTGCATATTTTATACTCCTTTATATATATATATATATATATATATATATATATATATATATATATATATATATATATATATAAACACACACAGGTATATATATATATATATATATATATATATATATAAATATATGTCCAAATGTAGGAGGGCACTCACAGGATTTGTATAGAAGCAACAAACAGTATATCTTTATTTCCAAGTTAATTTCATATTAATTGTAGATGTCAACATTTCGACCCATTTGTGGGCCTTCTTCAAGACAATATAAGATCTGAAAGAATACAAAATATACCATTGTGGTCTAATTGAACAATACAACATATAAAAAAAAAATTATATGTTGTATTGTTCAATTAGACCACAATGGTATATTTTGCATTCTTTCAGATATTATATTGTCCAGAGAAGGCCCACAAATGGGTCGAAACGTTGACATCTACAATTAATATGAAATTAACTTGGAAATAAAGATATACTGTTTGTTGCTTCTATACAAATCCTGTGAGTGCCCTCCTACATTTGGACATTTCTATACAATTACACGAGGATAGCACCCGGGACGTGATTACACTCGTGTGGAAGGAGTGCTGGGCTACCGGCTATGTATTATATATATATATATATATATATATATATATATATATATATAATGTATACATAAACATGTGGCGTTAAAGGAACAGTCTAGTCAAAATTAAACTTTCATGATCCATATAGGGCATGCAGTTTTAAACAACTTTCCAATTTAATTTTATTATTAAATTTGCTTTGTTCTCTTGGTATTCTTTGTTGAAAGCTAAAGCTAGGTAGGCTCAAGTTCCAAGCCCTTTAAGACTGCCGCTTATCTCAGTGCATTTTGACAGTTTTTCACAGCTAGACAGCGCTAGTTCATGTGTGCCATAAAGATAACATTGTGCTCACTCCCATGGAGTTATTTATGAGTCAGCACTGCTTGTCTAAAATGCAAATCTATCAAAAGAACTGAAATAAGTGGGCAGTTTGCAGAGGCTTAGATACAAGGTATTCACAGAGGTAAAAATTGGGGAATGGATGATAAAGGGATTATCTATCTTTTTAAACTATTAAAATTCTGGAGAAGACTGTCCCTTTAATGTTACTTTAGGTGCACTTTCTTTAATAAAATGCAGAATGTTTTTTTTAAATCGGATGCCAGCCTACTTTATCTAGAACAGCACCAATTAAATGGATACTGAACCCAATTTTGTTCTTCCATATTTTTTTCCATTTTGATTCAGATAGATCATGCAATTTTGAGCAACTTTCTAATTTACTCCTATTATTACATTTTGTTTGTTCTCTTGGTATCTTTATTTGAAAAAGCAGGAATGCAAGGTTAAGAGCCAGCCCATTTTTTATTCTGCACCCTGGGTAGCGCTTCCTAATTGGTGGCTACATTTAGCCAACAATCAGCAAGTGCTACCTAGGATCTGAACAAAAGATGGGCCGGCGTGTTAGCTTACATTCCTACTTTTTCATATAAAGATACAAAGAGAACAAATAAAAATTAAAAATAGGAGTAAATGAGAAAGTTGCTTAAAATGGCATAATCTATCTGAATCATGAAAGAAAAAAATTGGATTCTGTTTCCCTTTAATAAGTTTAAGAGTATAAGTCTATGTTGCTGCTTGGCTACTTAAAATATTGGGATATTGCTCTCTTACTAATGCCTTGGTACATTATTGGTTTCCTGATGTAGTATAATGCTTTCTTTTTCAAATTATAAAGTAGTATCTTTTGTAAAATGAAAGAACCAAGCAAATTGATGTTAAAACAAATAATTTGAATTTCTGATTCCCCAAACGTTCCCATTTCCCCTACAGATTATACAATAATTGTTTCGTTAAGAAACTTAAAGTTAACCTTGTTTTTTCTTTATTTTTATTTTTTTTTGTATGATAGGTGTGTGGATTTACTGAAACAAATTTAAGTTGGCAGGCCTTTAATTTTCATGTCACAATTAGTACTTCAACCTGACTGGAAAAATATAATTGTAGGCATTTTAAGGCGTTTATGAGCACTTTAACATGTTATGTAAATATAAGTGCTGGTTTACTTGAAAGAAAAAGGCAATTTGGACAAATATGAACATGTGACTTCAGCTGTTCCAAGTCAATTTGCCTTCAAATGTGGCACTGTGGGAGGCATCCATTCAACTGTTAACTAGCATTGTGCTAGAATCTTGCAGAAGTTGGAAAGCTTGTTTTTCTAATGTGCAGCAAATAAGACAAAGCAGCCAATGATACACATTTTGAAAATAAATTATTAGACGTTTAAAAAACATTCTTTTTTAAGTTGTTTTTTTTTTATGTTTACAGTCTCTACCTTCCCTCAAAAGGACAGGAAAACAGACCTTTGACAACTGAAGAAAAAGAACCTTTAATAATTATTTTTCATACAATGTTTCCTAAAAACCCTTTTAATCATTCTTACCTTGCACTCCCTCTTTTTCCATTTGGTATAGTTTTTTTTCCTATACCGTTTTTTTCCTCTTTTAGAAGCAGAGTGGTATAGCCAATCAAAAGCTGTAATGCTTTGTAGGTTGAGACAGAAGGAATACTTTCACACTGCCTTCTCTTAGTTCCTTCAAGAGTGTTGGGTCTCACACAGACTCAATAGATGAAAGCATTACAGCCTCAGATTGGCTTTACTGCTCTGCTTTTGGAAGAGGAGAAAAGGCACCCGCTGAGGCGGGGGGGGGGGGGGGGTGCAGGGTTGATTTAAGGGAAAAAATATATATTTTAAATTTTTTGCAGAAAATGAAAGGTTAGCATTTGAGGTCTTTTTTTTAGTTTTCAAGCTACTGTTTTTAAATTTTTCAATTTGTTGGCACATTTTTACCCAAGCAGTCATATGTGCTCATTGTTTTCAAAGACATGGAAAATACATAACTTAAAGGGACATAAAACAGGTTGAGATATGTTCATATCCTAAAAGGGCTAATTAATTAAAATAAATGTTTACAAAATTGCTGACAAATATTTTAAAATAATTTTCAAAAATAAGCAAAATGAATTACATAGCTAAGCTGCCTGAAGAAGCCAACTCCACCCACTTTATCAGTGTTTAGACACAGGCATTGTATTTCAACTGAGTTTGCAGCTTCTATGCATGCTCCAGCAGATAATCACTGTGCACTTTTGCTTTCTACCAAAATAACAATAGATATAGATACAGCCATATAAGGAAATGTGTGGGGGGAGTTAGAGCTTTACAATTCAGAAACTAAAAAGAAAGGGTTAATAGCGAGGCACTGCAGTATAAATTTGAAGGTAAAGTAATTAAAGTACATATTATTATATTTTGTCTCTATCCCAACTTGTTTTATGTCCCTTTAATCTGAGACTAGATAAATGATCTTTACAAGCCTAGAAATAAAAAAATGTATTCAGTATATGGACACACCAGTTTGGAACAAAATGTTGAGCATTTTACTTTAAATAAAATGATTAAAAGGTCCTTTACATGAATAGGATTTGTAGCCAAAACCTGACAGGCAAAAATATTTTAAAATGTTTAAAACACAAGTTTGTAAAAATGTGTTATCCATTAGAGTACTTTACATGTAAATGGACACCTGTAAATACCACCAAATTTGTGTGGCTCATAACAACATAGGATATGCTTTTTAAAGCCTACAGCTGTTTAAAGAATATGTATCTGAAGATTTGAAATTAAATTGTGTTGTTGATTATTGATGTGCTGTCAAATAATGAATCAACACAATCTGTTACATTTCGTAATTTGGATGAGGAACTTGCTAAATTGAAATGGAAATTGAGAAAGGTTATCATTGTTTAACTATTTCTAGATTCTCAAGCCATGTCCTAATTATCATATAAATGTAGCTGCATTTTCAAGCCATATGAATTTATTTGAGTTTTATTAAGAGTCTTATCGATCATACTGTCTTTACTCTGCCAGTCACTCATTACCTGCTTGTATATTTTATTTCACTTAAAATCTACTGTAGCTTGAAAAATTCAAAAGGAAAATAAGGAAAATGTAAATACCGAAAACAAAAAGTAGGGAGAAAAAAACACACTAGATTAAAACACACATGAATAGCAAAATATTAATAAAGAAACACTACTTAAAGGGACATGAAACTCAAAAAAACCCATTCATAATTCAGATAGAGAATACAATTTTAAACAACTTTCTAATTTACTTCTATTATCTAATTTCTTTGATTCTCTTGGTATCATTTGTTGAAGGAGCAGCAATGAACTAATGGTTTCTAACTGAACACATGGGCGAGCCAATCACAATCGATATATATACAGTATATATATATATATATATATATATATATATATATATGCAGCAACAAATCAACAGGTACAACCTAGGTTCTCTGCTGCTCCTGAGCTTGCCAAGATTAACCTTTCAGCAAAGGATAACAAGAGAAGGAAGCAAATTAAATAATATAAGTAAATTGGAAAGTTTAAAAATTGTAGTCTCTATCTGAATCATGAAAGAAAAAGTTTGGGTTTCATGTCCCTTTAAAATAATATATTATAATATGAAAGAGCAAAATTTGTTTAAATTTAAATAAACCAGTATCAGCTGAACACTTCCTACTAAAGCTCATTGACGTATCGACTTATTAAAGGGACACTGTACCCAAACTCTTTCTTTTGTGATTCAGATTGAGCATGAAATTTTAAGCAACTTTCTAATTTACTCCTATTATCAAATTTTCTTCATTCTCTTGGTATCTTTATTTGAAATGCAAGAATGTAAGTTTAGATGCCGGCCCATTTTTGGTGAACAACCTGGGTTGTCCTTGCTGATTGGTGGATAAATTCATCCACCAATAAAAAAGTGCTGTCCAGAGTACTGAAACAAAAAAAAAGCTTAGATGCCTTCTTTTTCAAATAATGATAGCAAGAGAACGAAGAAAAATTGATAATATGAGTAAATTAGAAAGTTGCTTAAAATTGCATGCTCTTTCTGAATTACAAAATAAAAAATTTGGGTACAGTGTCCCTTTAAGACTTCTTACTAATACTCAAAAAACATAGTAAAAACTAACCAATAAATATTATGAGGAGCTACATATTAACCAATAAGCATTAGAATGAAGTACTAATTTGTCAATGAATATTGATGGGACGTACACAACTGGTATTTCTGTGGTAGTACCTGCTTAAATGTAAACAGCTTTTAAAGGGACAGTGTACTGTCTTTACTTGGCCAGTCAGTCAATACCAGATTGTTATTTAAATTGATGGTAAGCTCTCCCCTTTATAAAAACAGTTTAATTTATCAGTTGTAAAGAATTTGCGCTATATCTTACTTTTTTTTAATATAGATATGAAATTCAAATACCCCACGCTCTGATGCCCAATTGAAAAGTCAATGAACTGTTTTCCTTTATTTGAATCCCATATCTATATTAAAAAGTAAGTTATAGCTCATCTCCTTTACAACTGATGAATTAAACACCATCTAAAATATCACTAGCATTTCAGATCTGTTTTTATGAAGGGGACAGTTTACTATCACTTAAATTCACTTAAAATCCACTGTAGCTGGACAATTTCAAAAGGAAAATAAGGAAAGTGTAAACTATTGAAAGTAAAAAGTAGGGTAAAAAAACACACCAGATTAAAACACATTTATATAGCAAAATATTATTAAAGGGACACTAAAACATTATATCCTAATATGAAAGAGCACAAATTGTTTACATTTAAATTAACCATTATAACTTCCTACTAAAGCTCATCAACTTATTTGACTTCCTACTAATACTTCCTAGCATAAAGTATCTATTAACATGAGCATTATAATGAAGGACATATAAACCAATGAGAATTAGAAAGAAGTACTGATTTGTTGATGAATACTGGTATATACATGTCTATGTATGAATATATATAGTAAAGCTTTTTGCAGCCCTTCTTTTTATTTTCAAACACTTTATGCCATATATCTTTGAGCCCTTATAAATTTTTATTATTATTATTATTATTATTATTATTATTATTTTAATGATGTTTATCAAGTAGTGCTAATATGCATTTAACAGTAGTTTTACATGTATTTATGTTGTGTTTAATACATATTTTTTTCTTCCCATCCCCTTTACACAAGCTCTCAAGTCTCACTAAGCTGACAAGCGTAAATTGTAATTTTGCTCAAGTGAACGCATTTACTTACATACGTGCACTATTTCCGTCGTGCAAAAAGCCAGGGGAAAAAAGACGATATTAAATTTTGGGGACATAAAGGGACATTATTCATTGTATACATTCCTCAATGGTTTATAAGTATACCTCCCATAGGTCCATTGGTGGGGAGGGACAATGCTTTAAAATGTAAACAAAAAATTCTTACTATATATGTAGAGGAAAACCATTTCTACAAAAAGCAAAATACTGTAATGCATTTTTTAAATGTCCCTTTTTTTGTTTAGTACAATTTCAATTTAAATTGTTCAGCTTTTTCTTTTGCTAATTTCAGACTCCTCTACTTGGTGCTGGGATACGGATTCATGAAAAAAGAGTGACGGATGACCTTCGTCCTTTCCATGACCGGATGGAGGAATGCTTTAAGAATCTGAAAATCAAAGTAGAAAAGCAATATGGCTTACGAGAACTTGTAAGTTACTACCTGATTGATCTTCCCCCACAAACTATTTTGCTTTAACAGGGCAAATATTTTAAATCTTGTATCCAAGTTTACTTTAGTAGTGCTGCTTTATATGAAGGTAACATTGGCACCCCAAAATACATTAATGACTTCAAAATGAGCTAATCAAAAATGAACCTTAAATATCTTCCATTGACTTCAGAATCTTTTTTTTTTTGCTTGTCAATTTAATGGCTAGTGTCCAGGCACAAAAAAATACACCATGTAAAAAACTTTGACTATGGTTCCACAAGCCATGGTCTGGGAATTCCACTCCTGACCACTGGGAGGAGGCAAAGATTCCTAAAACTCCAAGTGCCCTAAAAAACCTCTTCCACCCTTCTGGAAACCAGTTTTATCTTTGCCTCTGCAGGAGGAAGGTGAAGATTTGAGGTGCTCCAGATGCTCCTCTGTGAGAGGGGTCTTCATACCTATTTGAGACCCATTTCTCCCATAGAGTGCTACTGTTTGACAAGAAGAAAACACATCCATTACATATACAAAGATAAACATAAATGAACAGTTTAACTTGGCTTTTTTTACTCTGAAATTTGTAAACAAAGCATTGGAAAAACATTAAGGGGCAATCAATTTTACAAATTTACACTGCCCCTGTACACATACTTACCTGTTAGATGCTGGCTATGACTTTACAATACATTGTAACCTTATTTATCCGCAAAGGGATTCGTGTATTCAGTTTTCAGAGATGTTACTGTTGTATCAGGCAAAACAGTTCACCATCGATAGAGCATTCAAACTATTTTCATTTCAGTTGCATCAACCATTTAACCATAAAATATGTGTTCATTAAACTAGCAGTTTAGCAAATTATTAAATAAAACATACAACATTGTAAACTGATTCTATTTTCATAATGAAGGATAAAAATGAATAATTCTTTGTGTAGATGTTTTATAATGTATATTATCGTTACGTAGAAATTTTATCTAATTTAATATAATTAGATTACTTTGTACAATGTACATGCCTAAGTATCAGCATTATATAGGAAGGAAGTCTGCGTCAATAACAATCTGAATATGATTAGGGAGCTGTCCAGTTTGTCTCTTATTAACACTATTTTTCAAGCCACCAGTAAAACAAGGTATCTTGACATTGGACTCAAATAATTGCCTCTTAGCAGAAGGACAAACTGTGTTGTATATTTCATGTCCTATGATATAAAATGATTGCCATTTCAGATGCTACAATATACAATTTGATTGGCTCATTGTCTGTAATTATATATAAATGTTTGCTTGAGTTATACAGTTTAGTCTGGGAATGAATGATTTGTTTTATGTTAGTGGGAAAATAAAACTCCAAACAATGTATAATGCTAATGAAAAATCATCAATTAACCATGTTAAAATATATAACTATATTTTTTGGGGGGACAAAAAAAACGAAATTAAACTTTAATGGTTCAGACAGAGCATGCAATTTTAAGAGACTTTTCAATGTACTGCTATTATTGCTTTTACTTTGTTCTCTTGGCATCCTTTGATGAAAAGCATACCTAGATAAGCCCGAAAGGGATCTAGTTGATGATTACGGGCTACACAGATATTCCTATTGTCATTGGCATACCAGATATGATCAGCTAGCTCCCAGTAGTGCTATTGTAGTAGTATACAGTAGCGTACAGTTTTCCCCCTATCGACCAATGACGTACCATGTACGTCACTGGTCTTTTAATGGGGCTTGTTTTTTTAAAGCACTATTTCAGGGGGCCTGCAGGAGAGAGGTCATAATAGCGTGGTCTTGCTGCTGATGGTGAGTCCCGCACTATTACTACCAAAAAAAAATTATTGTAAAACTCTCAGTAATGTAAAACTGTTGCAGGTCACATTTAATAAATATTTCTGTTTCTTGACATATACAGACAGATTTAAGCTAGCAAGATATTTTTCTTTTCCTATATCATAATATCTTGCTTGGTCTGGAAATATACTAAGCCATTTGAAGAAACATTTAACAGAATACTGCTTAGAAAACCAGAAGCAAATAGATGTTTCTATAGAGTCTGTGTACAGCTGTGCTCAATAAAATAAATTCAATCAAGACACATGAAATACATGTTTGTTGCTTCTTAGGTATAGACAGTTGAGAGATCCATTAGGGGCTCTGAACTACCATTTTTAACATTTCCTATAACCTGTTGAAATGCTTGTCTTGCAAAAATTACCTCTGAATGTGGAAGTTTTCTTTTAGCTAAATGCTGATAAGCAAGTATCATCAAGCAGATGTATGTGTACAACATATGGATGTTATTGCTATCAGCTATGTCGAAGGCTCACAATAATATACAGCAGAGATGAAGACGATTACAGTAATATATTTTATGAATTAATAAAATTAGGAAAAAAAATTATGCTGAGCTTTTTACCGGCTGTATCACTATCAAGGGAAATAACCCACGTTAAATAAAATGGAAAAAAGCCCTTGATGAAATATATTTTCGTATTTGGGAAAGATTAGGATTAACCTACAAATCATAAACCAGCAGACTGATGCAGTCACTGCCATCAGATATTGCAAGCTGCAGAATTAAAACTACTGAGGAAAAAAGAAAATACAGGCAGTGTTTACTGGCTAATAATAGCTTTTATTATAAATAACTATGCATGATTAAGGTAAATGTAGCAAAAAAATATTTAGGTCAATTAATATGTAAAATATTTTTAATATTTGGCTTACAAAATATTCAGGGAATGATGCCAATCAGGAAAGAGGTTGTAAGTACCCGTACCTAGTAGCTATGTGCATTTGTATACTTTGTTAGGATCCAAATGCGGAAGTATGCTATATTTAGCTCTTTTCAGAGATGGATTGATTCAACACGTTAAGATCTGTGCCAATCCAGAGCTTAATGTAGTGATCTTGCACAAGAATTAATCTGGCTCTGAAAAGAGCTAAATAGCACATACGTCCGCATTCAGATCCTAACGAAGGATCCAAATGCACGTCTAATACCCAGTTCCATATAGTAGAACCAACTGTAAGTTAATGTATCTGCTTAATCCCAAACTTAATGTGCAAGGGTTGCTATCCAAGATTGTGCCACAAAATGTTTATGTGTAAAAAAAGATATATATATATATATATATATATATATAATGTCTGTTTAAAGGGACATTATACACTCATTTTTTCTTTGCATAAATGTTTTTTAGATGATCTAGTTATAGTTTTTAAACTGTTTTATACTGGATTTTTACATCAATATCTGTGCATCTTATTCTTTATAGTAGTGTCTATTACATGCAGTTAAGATGAGGATATTCTTTTGCAGGTTCATCAAGTATGTCAAATATACTGTACATCACCAATGACAATGATGTTGTTCAATTCAATTCAGTTTGTATACATGTGTGTGTTTGAGAGTGCACAGTGAATGCATGTGTGTATCAAAAAATGAAAATATTTTGGCGAAAGACTAAGCAATGATAAAGGATACCATATTGATCATATGTGACCACAGTGGAAAAAAGGCCACTGGCCATATTCAATTAGTATTTAATAATGCTCCTATTCTGAGTCATTTTCCCATATAAGGCTAGATTACAAGTAAAGTGCAATTGATAGCACATGGTACATTATCTTGTGCTTGGCTTGAACAAACAATAGAGGACAATTTGATATTACAAGTGAATAATTAAAACTTTTAATGCACCCTATCTTTTTAATGAATAATGCAGAGTGCTATTATTGTCCTTATTTTACAAATGGTGAATTAAGTGTTGCACTCGAGAACAATATGGCTTAAAATTTAAAGCTTTTAATGGCCTAAAGAAAACAATTGTTTTTTGCTAATTTGCATAAAAAAATGTGAAAATTATATGGAAAGAAAGGTTTTACGTTATATTTAGACTTAATAGTTAAAACAAAAGTTTATTATTGAAAAAAAAAGTAAATGGAAATGGTATATGACAAAAGGCAGACTGGGAATGGGTCAAAGTTGTTTGAGTATGTCTTTGGAGCCGTGTGTATGTGTGTGTATATGTGTGTGTATATGTGTATGTATGTGTTTGTATGTGTGTGTATGTGTTTGTATGTGTATGTATGTGTATGTATGTGTGTGTGTGTGTGTATGCATGTATGTGTGTATGTATGTGTTTGTATGTGTGTGTGTGTATGTGTATGTATGTGTTTGTATGTGTGTGTATGTGTTTGTATGTGTATGTATGTGTGTGTGTGTGTGTGTGTGTATGCATGTATGTGTGTATGTATGTGTTTGTATGTGTGTGTGTATATGTGTATGTGTGTGTTTGTATGTGTGTGTATGTGTTTGTATGTGTATGTATGTGTGTGTGTGTGTGTGTGTGTATGCATGTATGTGTGTATGTATGTGTTTGTATGTGTGTGTGTATATGTGTATGTGTGTGTTTGTATGTGTGTGTATGTATGTGTGTGTGTGTGTATGTATATGTGTATGTATGTGTGTGTGTGTGTGTATGTATGTGTGTATGTATGTGTGTGTGTGTATGTAGGCGTGTATGTGTGTTTTTTTGTCTGAAGTGTATGCTGTATCTTCTTTATTAAAGTACAGCAAAAAAGTAAATGAAGAATTTGAATACTAATAACTAGAGCGTTATCCAACATGAATTTTACTGCGCGCCCCATAGAAGTCTATTATGTCAGCGATTAAATACATCCGCACTATCTCACATGTAGATATTAGGGCACACTAGAGAATGTTAACTTTGGACTTTCAATATCAGAGCAAAAATAGAAGTTGTATTGACTGCCTTTGAGCAATATTAACGTACGATACAGCTAATATTCTTTGTGCTCACCTTGCAATCTAGACCGTAATCTTTTACCATGTTTTCTATGTTGCTAATAGTAACTTTTTCACATATCCTATAAACATAATGCTTTTTTTTTGCTAGCTTTACTTTGTTCTGTTATTTTGGAAGTGGAAAAAATAAATTATTATTAATAATTATAATAATAATAAGTGCTGCCTATTTCATGTAAAAAACTGAAATATTACAGTGCACAAAAAAGAAAGAAAAGAAAAAAGAATTAAAAAAAAAAAAAATATCAAATGCTTTTAAATAAGTAACTATTTTAGTGATCACTGAATTCAAACAGTGCATGTTAGGAAACAGATGGAAAAGAGGTAATTGGTTTTGGAGATAAAACAAATCTGTACATAGAAACAAAATGCCAACCTCAAACTGGGACAGTTTGGATTAGCAGAGACCTCATTCAAACTGTATAAACCAAACCTGCATGAGATACATATATACACCACATCTCCATTACTATATAAAAAGATCTGTTGGAACAGTTTTGTTGAGTATAACAACAGATGTTCAAGTGGGGTGGATACGAATAATCAGATTAATAGAGCAAATAATAAGGGAAAGAAAAAAAAGGATCACTGAACTATCAGAAATATAAAAGCAACAATTCCAACATCTACTAAAACATTTGGTGCGAACAAAAAGCTTTCCTTTATATTAGACATATCCTTTATTACTAATGAGTTGGCTCTTTTTTCTTGCTTTTAATATAGTGTGTGCTTTTATTTTTCAAAACAAATGTACCACCCCTCCCCCACCAAAAAAAAGGGTGTCATGCTTTTAAAAAGTTAGTGTATTAGGTGGATCAGATGACTGTTTTTATGTTATTTAGTTGCCAGGTATTTGATGTGCCTTTCTAAATATTCTAGCCTAGATTCTATGGGGCCGAATTTTCATAGTGCGAGTGGACATGACAGTGTATGCTGTCGGCATTTATCATTGCACAAGCATTTCTAGTGAAATATTTGTGCAATACTGCACCCTGCACATTTGCGGCCAATCGGCCGCTAGCAGGGGTGTCAATCAACCCGATTGTATCTGATCGGGTTGATTCTTATGACCGCAGCTTCTTAACTCCTGATTCCGGCAAACCTAAAGGCTCACGTGGAATAAGAAGCATTCGGGCCTTGATAAATTGGCCCCTAAGTTGATTCTATATTACAACTAAAGTTTGTTTTCTAATATATAATTTATTTTACTTTCTTATAATTTTGGTGCTGTAACTAACCAAATACTGGAAATTGAAGATAACTTTGTTATTCGTTTGCACAACGAATAACAAGTAACAAATATTTGCACATCTGACAGAACAGGTTACCTGTATTATATAGGTGACAAAATTATAGTCCATTAAAGGGACCTAAAAACCCATTTTTTTTCTTTCATGATTCAGATAGAGAATGCTAATTATTATTTTTTTTCAATTTACTTCTATTATCAAATTTGCATCATTCTTATGTTATTCTATATTAAATACATATCTAGATAGGTAGCGTCACGTGCACATGTCTACAGCGCTACATGACAGGAAATAGTGCTGCCATCTAGTGCTTTGCTAATGTATAACATTGCTGCAAAACTGCTGCCATATCGTGCTGCAGACACATGCACATTCCTGGACTCAACTTACTGCTTTTCAAATAAGGATAACAAGAAAACAAAGAACATTTATTAATATAAGTAAATAGGAAAGTTGTTTAAAATTTTATGTTCGATCTGAATCATAAAATAAATGATGTCTCTTTAACCCTAACTGTGCCCCCCTACCACAATAAAGTTATACAATATCCCCCCTCCAACACAACCATATGTGCACCCTTATCCATGACTTCTTCCCACTGCAAATTAATATAATGGCTGACCCACACCCCACTGTAACTGTTTAACCATAATCTTTCCTCCACATTCTCACAGGATTATGTTATTTTTATTCTTAAATATATATATATATATTTATTATATTATATAACCAAAACCCATAGATATTGGGAATCAAATATATATGATAAAATTATCTCAAAAAACAACATTCAAACTCAAAAAACTTTATTGGAGACAAGAGATTTAGTCCAGCTGGACTCGTACACACACACACACACACACACACTGGTTAAAAATAGCTAGAACTCACAGACATATTGTAAGTTACCTATTGTGCAAGCGAAAACCTTATTATAATGAATTATCTGCAATCTTAAGACAAAGTTAAATGCCCCTCATATGGGGTTTATACTAAGATTGCAATATCATGAGTATGATGCAGGATAGTTAATACTGTGACTGCTTTGGCCCAGGTTATGTAAATGTATTGCTATCCAGGATTTATAGAGGTATAACAATAGGAGACATGCACTCCACCGGTATATTAACTCTTGGGCTATGCTGTTGTGTAATAAGTATATTATTCAAAGAAAATTTCATGTATAATTTATATATAGTATATCTCTAAATTGGGTCAAAAAATAAATACATAAACTAACAGATTAGTTTCCATATGTGAATATCATCATTATAGTGATTTAAATCACATCTGAAATAAATGAAAGCCGTGACCCTGTCAGTTATCACAGTGACAGAAGAGATAGCTATATTACTGAATTTACCAGTTGCTTCTAATGGATATTATTAAGATACTTAGGCCTAGATTTAGAGTTCGGCGGTAGCCGTCAAAACCAGCGTTAGAGGCTCCTAACGCTGGTTTTGGCCGCCCGCTGGTATTTGGAGTCAGTGATTAAAGGGTCTAACGCTCACTTTTCAGCCGCGACTTTTCCATACCGCAGATCCCCCTACGCCATTTGCGTAGCCTATCTTTTCAATGGGATCTTCCTAACGCCGGTATTTAGAGTCGTTTCTGCAGTGAGCGTTAGAGCTCTAACGACAAGATTCCAGCCGCCTGAAAATAGCAGGAGTTAAGAGCTTTCTGGCTAACGCCGGTTTATAAAGCTCTTAACTACTGTACCCTAAAGTACACTAACACCCATAAACTACCTATGTACCCCTAAACCGAGGTCCCCCCACATCGCCGCCACTCGATTAAAATTTTTAACCCCTAATCTGCCGACCGCCACCTACGTTATACTTATGTACCCCTAATCTGCTGCCCCTAACACCGCCGACCCCTGTATTATATCTATTAACCCCTAACTTGCCCCCCACAACGTCGCCGCAAGCTACTTAAAATAATTAACCCCTAATCTTCCGACCGCAAATCGCCGCCACCTACGTTATCCCTATGTACCCCTAATCTGCTACCCCTAACATCGCCGACCCCTATGTTATATTTATTAACCCCTAATCTGCCCCCCTCAACGTCGCCGACACCTACCTACACTTATTAACCCCTAATCTTCCGAGCGGACCTGAGCGCTACTATAATAAAGTTATTAACCCCTAATCCGCCTCACTAACCCTATCATAAATAGTATTAACCCCTAATCTGCCCTCCCTAACATCGCCGACACCTACCTTCAATTATTAACCCCTAATCTGCCGACCGGAGCTCACCGCTATTCTAATAAATGTATTAACCCCTAAAGCTAAGTCTAACCCTAACACTAACACCCCCCTAAGTTAAATATAATTTTTATCTAACGAAATAAATTAACTCTTATTAAATAAATGATTCCTATTTAAAGCTAAATACTTACCTGTAAAATACATCCTAATATAGCTACAATATAAATTATAATTATATTATAGCTATTTTAGGATTAATATTTATTTTACAGGCAACTTTGTAATTATTTTAACCAGGTACAATAGCTATTAAATAGTTAAGAACTATTTAATAGTTACCTAGTTAAAATAATAACAAATTTACCTGTAAAATAAATCCTAACCTAAGATATAATTAAACCTAACACTACCCTATCAATAAAATAATTAAATAAACTACCTACAATTACCTACAATTAACCTAACACTACACTATCAATAAATTAATTAAACACAATTGCTACAAATAAATACAATTAAATAAACTATCTAAAGTACAAAAAATAAAAAAGAACTAAGTTACAGAAAATAATAAAATATTTACAAACATAAGAAAAATATTACAACAATTTTAAACTAATTACACCTACTCTAAGCCCCCTAATAAAATAACAAAGCCCCCCAAAATAAAAAATTCCCTACCCTATTCTAAAATACAAATATTACAAGCTCTTTTACCTTACCAGCCCTGAACAGGGCCCTTTGCGGGGCATGCCCCAAGACTTTCAGCTCTTTTGCCTGTAAAAAAAAACATACAATACCCCCCCCCAACATTACAACCCACCACCCACATACCCCTAATCTAACCCAAACCCCCCTTAAATAAACCTAACACTAATCCCCTGAAGATCTTCCTACCTTGTCTTCACCATACCAGGTTCACCGATCCGTCCTGGCTCCAAGATCTTCATCCAACCCAAGCGGGGGTTGGCGATCCATAATCCGGTGCTCCAAAGTCTTCCTCCTATCCGGCAAGAAGAGGACATCCGGACCGGCAAACATCTTCTCCAAGCGGCATCTTCTATCTTCTTCCATCCGATGACGACCGGCTCCATCTTGAAGACCTCCAGCGCGGATCCATCCTCTTCTTCCGACGACTAGACGACGAATGACGGTTCCTTTAAGGGACGTCATCCAAGATGGCGTCCCTCGAATTCCGATTGGCTGATAGGATTCTATCAGCCAATCGGAATTAAGGTAGGAATTTTCTGATTGGCTGATGGAATCAGCCAATCAGAATATAGTTCAATCCGATTGGCTGATCCAATCAGCCAATCAGATTGAGCTCGCATTCTATTGGCTGATCGGAACAGCCAATAGAATGCGAGCTCAATCTGATTGGCTGATTGGATCAGCCAATCGGATTGAACTATATTCTGATTGGCTGATTCCATCAGCCAATCAGAAAATTCCTACCTTAATTCCGATTGGCTGATAGAATCCTATCAGCCAATCGGAATTCGAGGGACGCCATCTTGGATGACGTCCCTTAAAGGAACCGTCATTCGTCGTCTAGTCGTCGGAAGAAGAGGATGGATCCGCGCTGGAGGTCTTCAAGATGGAGCCGGTCGTCATCGGATGGAAGAAGATAGAAGATGCCGCTTGGAGAAGATGTTTGCCGGTCCGGATGTCCTCTTCTTGCCGGATAGGAGGAAGACTTTGGAGCACCGGATTATGGATCGCCAACCCCCGCTTGGGTTGGATGAAGATCTTGGAGCCAGGACGGATCGGTGAACCTGGTATGGTGAAGACAAGGTAGGAAGATCTTCAGGGGATTAGTGTTAGGTTTATTTAAGGGGGTTTGGGTTAGATTAGGGGTATGTGGGTGGTGGGTTGTAATGTTGGGGGGGGGGTATTGTATGTTTTTTTTTACAGGCAAAAGAGCTGAAATTCTTGGGGCATGCCCCGCAAAGGGCCCTGTTCAGGGCTGGTAAGGTAAAAGAGCTTGTAATATTTGTATTTTAGAATAGGGTAGGGAATTTTTTATTTTGGGGGGCTTTGTTATTTTATTAGGGGGCTTAGAGTAGGTGTAATTAGTTTAAAATTGTTGTAATATTTTTCTTATGTTTGTAAATATTTTATTATTTTCTGTAACTTAGTTCTTTTTTATTTTTTGTACTTTAGATAGTTTATTTAATTGTATTTATTTGTAGCAATTGTGTTTAATTAATTTATTGATAGTGTAGTGTTAGGTTAATTGTAGGTAATTGTAGGTAGTTTATTTAATTATTTTATTGATAGGGTAGTGTTAGGTTTAATTATATCTTAGGTTAGGATTTATTTTACAGGTAAATTTGTTATTATTTTAACTAGGTAACTATTAAATAGTTCTTAACTATTTAATAGCTATTGTACCTGGTTAAAATAATTACAAAGTTGCCTGTAAAATAAATATTAATCCTAAAATAGCTATAATATAATTATAATTTATATTGTAGCTATATTAGGATGTATTTTACAGGTAAGTATTTAGCTTTAAATAGGAATCATTTATTTAATAAGAGTTAATTTATTTCGTTAGATAAAAATTATATTTAACTTAGGGGGGTGTTAGTGTTAGGGTTAGACTTAGCTTTAGGGGTTAATACATTTATTAGAATAGCGGTGAGCTCCGGTCGGCAGATTAGGGGTTAATAATTGAAGGTAGGTGTCGGCGATGTTAGGGAGGGCAGATTAGGGGTTAATACTATTTATGATAGGGTTAGTGAGGCGGATTAGGGGTTAATAACTTTATTATAGTAGCGCTCAGGTCCGCTCGGCAGATTAGGGGTTAATAAGTGTAGGCAGGTGTCGGCGACGTTGTGGGGGGCAGATTAGGGGTTAATAAATATAACATAGGGGTCGGCGATGTTAGGGCAGCAGATTAGGGGTACATAGGGATAACGTAGGTGGCGGCGGTTTACGGAGCGGCAGATTAGGGGTTAAAAGTGTAATGCAGGGGTCAGCGATAGCGGGGGCGGCAGATTAGGGGTTAATAAGTGTAAGGTTAGGGGTGTTTAGACTCGGGGTACATGTTAGAGTGTTAGGTGCAGACGTAGGAAGTGTTTCCCCATAGGAAACAATGGGGCTGCGTTAAGAGCTGAACGCTGCTTTTTTGCAGGTGTTAGGTTTTTTTTCAGCTCAAACTGCCCCATTGTTTCCTATGGGAGAATCGTGCACGAGCACGTTTTTGATGCCGGCCGCGTCCGTAAGCAACTCTGGTATCGAGAGTTGCATTTGCGGTAAATATGCTCTACGCTCCTTTTTTGGAGCCTAACGCAGCATTTGTTTGAACTCTCGATACCAGAGTTAAATTTATGGTGCGGCCAGAAAAAAACCCGCGGAGCGTTAACAGCCCTTTTACCGCCGAACTCCAAATCTAGGCCTTAATGCGCTATGTTGCTTGTTAATTATAGCATAAACCGAGTTGAAACAAAGTATAGTCTTCCTACAAAAATCCTCTTCTATAGCGGAGGCTACACTTAACGTTATACTGGCTGGATTTTTACAAAAGCAAGAAACTAAGCTAGAAAAGTCTCTACTATATCGGAGACTGTATTAATGTTATCCTGAGCTGAATTTGATTAATTGATTACCAAATAATATCATTGTCTGAATGAGCAAGCGTCTAAAAACAGAGAGGTACTATGACCTCGTGAACAGTGCCCCTGACGTGCGTTTCACATAACGCTTCTTCAGAGAGGTACGCGCCGGCCGAACTGAGCGGGTAATAAGCAAATGTAAGACCCGACCAGATCTATTGATTGGATCATCGTGATCTCATTCTCCATTTTCAATTGGTCAGCATTTTTTTGAACCATACCTTGATCTTAACCAATCATATGGAGGTGTTTACTAGCGTCATTATTTGCTAGGTCAGAACGGGAAGATTTGGTATTTTGACAGTAACTGCCAGATAAATTGTAATTTCTATTGACACAGTCTGAAATATATTGATTGAAAGGTACAAACTTACGTGTATTATTATAGTGCGTGAAGCAGTTTGTTAAGAAATTATGATGTATATCACATTTGCGATTATCTAAAAATAATTTAAGTAATATTGCATCAATAGTGTTGGGAAAATATATATCAGTAAAATATATCTTTACACAATGTCATGATGTCATAAACAAAAAAATAAATGTAGGATTCTAACAGTAGCTGCCAAATGAAATAGCGATTATTAAAAAGCGGTCAAGAGTATATTTATACAAAATATGAATTGACGTGAAATTTATAAAATAATGGCTATATCCTGAACTATGTTGGTTATGAGGTAATGTTGCATATAAATACAATTGCCAATGTCTAGATGTAATAAAATGCAATAATATATATGCGCAATAATATATATGTATATATGTCCGGAATTACTTAAGCCAAGGTTATAAATGTTTCTGTAATTGTGAAATAGATGATACGACAAAGTATATGGAATATCCTAAGTGTACTTATCGTGCTACAATTTGCCTGTGTAGAAATGAAAAAAAGTGTTAGCAGAGCTATCTTTATATTATACAATACCCTTATAACTTAATTTGAGGTTCGATTAAATTTCAACTAAGGGTGAATCAAATGGAACGTGCATGTGTGAATTAGTGAGAATGAAGAAAATTAATAAGTATGCAAAACTTTAACTTTAATAAAAAATACTTTGGCATGATACATAAATCATGTATATATGCTATTTGTGAAATGTATAAAAGTGTGTGAATAATTAAATGCATTGATTTATTGTGGATAAAATTAAAGTGATAAATCACTAGAATAAAAGTGAGATGTTTGTGAAAACATATTAAAGTGTGTTGTCATAATAATAATATCCATATCACAATATGCCATTTTAAAAACTGATGTCTGAGATCAACTAACCATATATTTATTTACTTTTCAGATATTATTATCAGTATTGTATGAATTAAAGTAACTACAAATATACATTGTAGTTATTATACTCATTTAATCCTGAAGGATGTATTGTATTTAACAAGTGTATCCAGCGGCATTCTGCCTTTAGTAATGCATTTTCTAGACTGCCTCCTCTAATACCAAGAGATATTTTCTGTAATACAGAGAATTTCATTCTATTATATTGACCTTTGTGTTTCAATAAAAAATATTTGGCAACACTGGTGATTTTTTTCCCGTTCTGAAGATCCTTTTCTGCATTTTTTATGTTATTTTTGTGTTCCAATACTCTTACACGTGCCTCTCTGGTTGTCGTACCTACATAAGCTTTTTCACATTCACAATAAATAACATAAATTACTCCTGTGGACCTGCATGTAAAACGTTGTTTTAGCTTATGGATCGTACCCTATTTATCTTTGATGTCTTTTATTTTTTTGACAAAAGGACATGCCATACAGGTACAACATGGGTACATTCCAGGATCAGTGTCGTTTTTCTTAGGAGTATGCACATAATGATTTTGTACTATTTGGTCTTTGAGGTTTCTGGGTCTCTTATACCCAATTTTTATTCAATCTCCTATTATGTCTTTGAGATCAGGATCATTTCCAAGAATAAACCAGTTCTCATTTAATATTCTAATCACATGATGCATTTGAGGGTTATAAGTTGTTATTAACCTTGGAATATTGTTAGAGGTATCTTTCTTTCTAGGATGAAGAAGTGTTTCTCTTTCAGTTTTAAGTGCCTTGAATTTAGCCTTTTTAACAGACCTTTACCTATAGCCTCTTTGTAGTAGTCTTGTTGTCAATTGCTTACTTTCATTTTCAAATATTGAAGCATTTGAGCAATTTCTCCTAAGTCGTAGGAACTCCCCATATGGTATTGCCTTAAGTATACTCAATGGGTGTGCGCTGGTCTCATGTAATAATGTGTTAGTAGATGTCTCCTTTCTGAAGACTTTAGTTTGGATGGTTCCATCAATATTTTTGGTAATTGTTAAGTCTAGGAAGTTGATTTCTTGTAATTCAGCTTGATATGTTAATTTAATGTTAAGGTTGTTTTTATTTAGTTCAGATAAGAATTTATCTAGAAGTTCACGTGTGCCTTCCCATATAAAAAGCACATCATCAATGTACCTTAACCAGAGTGCTACAAGATTTGTAAATTCTTCCATATTTTCTGAGAACATGATTTTTTGTTCCCAGAAGCCCAAAAATAAGTTGGCATATGTAGGGACACACGAGGTTCCCATTGCCGTGCCTTGTGTCTGCAGGAAGAAACCATCTTTAAATGTAAATATATTATGAGTGAGTACATATCTTAGGAGTGATATAACAAATTCATTATGTTCTTTATTGTCAGATACATTAGTGGATAAAAAGTACTTGATTGCTTGTATACCATCATCATGTTTTATACTAGTGTATAAAGATTCTACGTCTGCAGTAATAAACTAAGTGTCCTGTTTGAGATGTAGATTTTGTAAGATCTGTAACACTTCCATCGTGTCGAGGACATAACATAGTAAGGTGGTCAAATATTCCCTTAATCTCTGATCAACATATTTACTTGCAGTCTCAGTTAAGTTGTTATTTCCTTATACTATTGGTCTTCCGGGAGGCTTAGTCAGATTTTTATGTACTTTTGGCAAGAAATATATAGTTGCTAAAGTTGGGATTTTTTGTGTCAGAAAGTCTTTTTCAGTCTTGGAAATAAACCCATCTTTCCATGTCCTTAAAATGAATTTGTTATATTGGTCCATATATTCTAATTGGGGATTAGAAAAAAAGTTTTTTATAACAGTCTTTATTTGTTAATTGTCTCATCGCTTCTTCTACATAGTCTTTCTTTGACCACAGGACTATATTTACGCCCTTGTCGGAGGGCTTGATGACCACGTCTGTCCATGTTTTTATGTCATTCAAAGCACTTATTTCAGAATAAGTAAGGTTATTATTTACATTGTAAATCGGTAATTGTTCGATTTTCTTACATACAATTTGAGAGAATACATTTACTTGTGGTGATATCAGTGTGGAGGGCATAAAGGTGGATTTAGGTTTTAATTTCTTTTTCCAAGAGGATATTTGAGTATCATTATCAGATTCACTTAACAGATCTTCCAGATCTCTTAGTGAGTCCAACTCTTCATTAGATAAAGAGGGATCAGTTTTATGAGAATACATCTTTTTAAGCAAAAGTTTGCGTGTTAATAAATGTATATCTTTGGTTATTTTAAACTTGTTAAGCATGTTAGTGGGGCAGAAAGTTAATCCTTTAGACAGAACTTTTTCATGATTTCTGGTAAGGACATGATCACTCAGATTAATTATTCTCATGAGTTGATCCTGATTTTCGTGAAGGGACTCATCTCTCTCTTTCTCTCTGATTATCTCTAAGGACCTGTATTTTTCCTTTTGTTTCCTCTTGTTGTTTTGTTTGCCTGTGTCGTGTTTAGCGCCTGTTGTTGTCTGTTGCTTAATGCTAAAAAAGACACCTGATTTGTGGGTTGGGGTGTCATGAGTATAGAGTTAGATTGAGCTCCTGATATTATTGGGTCTCTTGTCATTGGCTCAGTATCATCTTTATTACTTTCATTATCTGAAATGTCAGTCTCTGTGTCTGTACCACTATCATTCTCTCTGACAATATTTTTATTGTACCTAGATCTATTAGAGGTATGGTATCTGCATTTGTAGACTCTCTGATGTTGAAAATCATCTATATCCCTTTGTAATTTTTGTTTCTTAGTCTGGATTATTTCACTCTCTAATTTATCAAGTTCTTTTTGATATGTTTGATAAGTTTCCACAAAGTCAAATTTCTCCTCAATTTTTTTTAGAATTTCATTTTGTTCTTTTATCTCTACATCAAGTTTATTTAATTCCAAGGTATCATGTTTTTTTAAAATTTGTATGAGTTTGAGTGAGCATTCGGTTAAGGTGCCCTCCCATTCTTTAACTAGTTCTTCGTTATTTAAAGTGAAAGCTGGAAACATTTTTATTCTCAGACCTCTGGGTATTATACCACGTTCTGCATACTTTTTGAAAAAATGCTAGTTCCACCACCTTTTGGTTTGTTTATATAAGGTTTGGTGTAATTTGCATAATGTGTTATTGAGTTCATCTTTTGTTATTTGGGTGTCATCAATATTTGGTTTATCAAATAATTGGTTTAATTCCTTGAGTCTTTTTTGTTGTCGAAGAATTAAATCTTGTTGAAAATTCATATTTACTAGACTCTTGTTCCCTCAGAAAGAATACTAGGATATACCTAGCAATGATCAGTAATTGAAAGCAAAAAAAAGGTGAGGGGAAAATAGGTTTTATAAATGAGAATTATAGGGTTAAATATTACAGCTTAAATTAGCCTGCCCTTTAATTCTAGAGCTAAGGCAGTGATATACACCTGTATGTATAATTGATGCAACAGAGTTTGCAAAGTGAAGAGAAAGACTGCCTATCTCTAAGTGATTATATAACCAAAACCCATAGATATTGGGAATCAAATATATATGATAAAATTGTCTCAAAAAACAACATTCAAACTCAAAAACTTTATTGGAGACAAGAGATTTAGTCCAGCTGGACTCGTACACACGCACAAACACACAGTGGTTAAAAATAGCTAAAACTCACAGATATATTGTAAGTTACCTATTGTGCAATCGAAAACCTTATTATAATGAATTATCTGCAATCTTAAGACAAAGTTAAATGCCCCTCATATGGGGTTTATACTAAGATTGCAATATCATGAGTATGATGCAGGATAGTTAATACTGTGACTGCTTTGGCCCAGGTTATGTAAATGTATTGCTCTCCAGGATATATAAAGGTATAACAATAGGAGACATGCACTCCACCGGTATATTAACTCTTGGGCTATGCTGTTGTGTAATAAGTATATTATCCAGAGAAAATTTCAAGTATAGTTTATATATATAGTATATCTCTAAATTGGGTCAAAAAATAAATACATAAACTTACAGATTAGGTTCCATATGTGAACATCATAATTATAGTGATTTAAACCACATCTGAAATAAATGAAAGCCATGACCCTGTCAGTTATCGCAGTGACAGAAGAGATAGCTATATTACTGAATTTACCAGTTGCTTCTAATGGATATTATTAAGATACTTAAAGCGCTATGTTGCTTGTTAATTATAGCATAAACTGAGTTGAAACAAAGTATAGTCTTCCTACAAAAAGCCTCTTTTATACCGGAGGCTACACTTAACATTATACTGACTGGATTTTTACAAAAGCAAGAAACTGAGCTAGAAAAGTCTCTACTATATTGGAGACTGTATTAACGTAATCCTGAGCTGAATTTGATTAATCGATTAACCAAATAATATCATTGTCTGAATGAGCAAGCGTCTAAAAACAGAGAGGTACTATGACCTCGTGAACAGCGCCCCTGACGTGCGTTTCACATAACACTTCTTTAGAGGGGTACGCGCCAGCCGAACTGAGCGGGTAATAAGCAAATGTAAGACCCAACCAGATCCATTGATTGGATCTTCGTGATCTCATTCTTCATTTTCAATTGGTCAGCATTATTTGAACCATACCTTGATCTTAAGCAATCATATACTAGCGTCATTATTTGCTAGGTCAGAACGGGAAGATTTGGTATTTTGACAGTAGCTGCCAGATAAATTGTCATTTCTATTGACACAGTCTGAAATATATTGATTGAAAGGTATTAACTTACGTCAGTGATTTTTCCCCAGCATTTTTTTTTTCACAGCTACATGTTGTGCAATGGAGAGGCACAAGCAGGTATGCAACCATTACACAACATGCTGCTCCATCTACTGGATGAAAGTGGTTAAGATCATTGCATGGCCCATTATCTGCTTATTTGAGGCAGTCCCATTTGGGCTGACCCAATCCAGTGAGAGGCATTAGTAAGTGGAATTTAGGGTTGGGGCTGGATGTTAAATCATATAAAACAAAACAAAAACGGAAAAAAAAACAACTTTCATTTAGTTTGTTGCTGTCCTGTGAAGCTGACAGCTTTGCTAAAGTGAAAAAGAGAGTTCTGTTCTTCCCCTCTAAGTGTAGTGGAATGTTCCACTGTCACTTCCTGAATCCTTACAGAGCAGGAAAGGGAGAGAGGCAGAGAGAGCAGTGTTTCAGCCACATTTTATTGTAGTAAGTGCTGCAGACTTTACTGAAATGGATTCTGTTAGTGAAAATGATAATTTAATAAATGTGGTTTAGTGTTTTTGTTGAATTGTGTTCAGATACAGCTCATTAACAGGGGGGGGGGGGGGGGCAGTAAGTGAGCATA
Organism: Bombina bombina; assembly: GCF_027579735.1. Lineage (NCBI taxonomy): Eukaryota > Metazoa > Chordata > Amphibia > Anura > Bombinatoridae > Bombina > Bombina bombina. Next base: position 923,792,293 of record NC_069504.1, on the reverse strand, counting down.
ACCCAATACTTACAGGAAGTCAAAGGGTCAATTCAAATTTAAATCCATAATTTAAAACCCAGAGTTTGAAGTTAAGTGTGCAGTGTCCACATTATTTAAATTAAAGTTTTTGACATTGAATATTGCTAAGCCTCCCTTTTTCATGGTTATTTGATTTAATTAGGTACAAACTCCATATATGTTATGTCTGTTCAGTCAGAGGATGCAGTATCTATTTTTATTTTTCTCTGTGTCTCCATTTATTTAAAGACTGCTGTTAACTTGTAATTCACAAATCAATTGAAAGCTGTTGCATTGTGTTTTTAATATGTGCTGGTTTTATACAAGTTTATATTAATAAAAAGGAGATAATGAGTCATTTAAAAAATATATGTAATTATTGCAGTTAAATGTTTTTAGAAATAATGCCACTGTAAAGTAACTGGTTAAACACATAGTCAAAGGGAGACATTTAAAATTAAACTTTCATGATTGAGGTAGAGCATGCTATTTTAATAGACTTTTCTAGTTATTTATATTTTGAGAATTAGCATCAACTGTTACTGGCCCCATGTCAGCAAATCAAATTAGTTTTTGAAAGGAACATGAAAGTCATAATTACATTTCCATCATTCAGATAGAAATTGCACACAAAAAAACAACAACTTTCTATTCTACTTTTATTATTATGTACTTCATTCTTTTGGTATCCTTTGGTGTCCTTTGTGGAAGAGCATACCTAAGTGGGATGTGCACGTGCATATGAACACCATATTGCAGCAGCTGTGTTGGCAGTATTGATAACTTTGCGTAAAACTTGTATGGTAAATTATTTCTATTTTTACAATACAGTAGTGAGTAGAGAAGAGATTGTGTATCATTCTAATTGCTTAGTAACTGGCACTGTGCCACAGAATTGTGTGAGTGTGTATGTGAGCAGAGTGTGTGTGGGTGTCAGTGAGCAGAGTATGTGTGCTTTATTCTCCAGGTAATCAATACATTTCCGATGAGCTTGTGCTTTAGTGCAGTTTTTCTCAACAATGGTCCTCAAGTACCCCCAACAGGTTTTCATTATAGCCAAATCAGTGCACAGGTGAAGTAATCAGCTGATGCCCTGTTGGGGGTACTTGCGGCCCTCTGTACATATGTTTCTCCAGCGTATCATATCTAGTGCCTCACCAGCCTCTGACCTCACTGCACATCACTGACTTAAATGTATTATTATAGTGCGTGAAGCAGTTTGTTAAGAAATTATGATGTATATCACATTTGCGATTATCTAAAAATAATTTAGGTAATATTGCATCAATAGGGTAGGGAAAATATATATCAGTAAAATATATCTTTACACAATGTCATGATGTCATAAACAAAAAAATAAATGTAGGATTCTAACAGTAGCTGCCAAATGAAATAGCGATTATTAAAAAGCGGTCAAGAGTATATTTATACAAAATATGAATTGACGTGAAATTTATAAAACAATGGCTATATCCTGAACTATGTTGGTTATGAGGTAATATTGCATATAAATACAATTGCCAATGTCTAGATGTAATAAAATGCAATAATATATATGCGCAATAATATATATGTATATATGTCCGGAATTACTTAAGCCAAGGTTATAAATGTTTCTGTAATTGTGAAATAGATGATACGACAAAGTATATGGAATATCCTAAGTGTACTTATCGTGCTACAATTTGCCTGTATAGAAATAAAAAAAAAAAGTGTTAGCAGAGCTATCTTTATATTATACAATACCCTTATAACTTAATTTGAGGTTCGATTAAATTTCAACTAAGGGTGAATCAAATGGAATGTGCATGTGTGAATTAGTGAGAATGAAGAAAATGAATAAGTATGCAAAACTTTAACTTTAAGAAAAAATACTTTGGCATGATACATAAATCATGTATAAATGCTATTTGTGAAATCTATAAAAGTGTGTGAATAAATAAATTCACTGATTTATTGTGGATAAAATTAAAGTGATAAATCACTAGAATAAAAGTGAGATGTTTGTGAAAACATATTAAAGTGTGTTGTCATAATAACAATATCCATATCACAATATGCCATATTAAAAACTGATGTCTGAGATCAACTAACCATATATTTATTTAATTTTCAGATATTATTAGCAGTATTGTATGAATTAAAGTAACTTCAAATATACATTGTAGTTATTATACTCATTTAATCCTGAAGGATGTATTGTATTTAACAAGTGTATCCAGCGGCATTCTGCCTTTAGTAATGCATTTTCTAGACTGCCTCCTCTGATACCAAGAGATATTTTCTGTAATACAGAGAATTTGAGTCTATTATATTGACTTTTGTGTTTCAATAAAAAATGTTTGGCAACATTTTTTTCCCGTTCTGAAGATCCTTTTCTGCATTTTTTATGTTATTTTTGTGTTCCAATATTCTTACACGTGCCTCTCTGGTTGTCATACCTGCATGTAAAATGTTTTTTTAGCTTATGGGTCGTACCATATTTATCTTTGATGTCTTTTATTTTTTTGACAAAAGGACATGCCATACAGGTACAACATAGGTACATTCCAGGATCAGTTTCGTTTGTCTTAGGAGTTAGGAGTTTAGGATTTGCAATAACAATTTACACTGCATCAAATCGTTTTTAACCATCTTGTTTTATGAAATTGGAATTTTTGAATATTTATTTATATATTGAATGTGGTTTTTGACTTTCTAATATGCAGTTAAATATTTCATGGAATTTTATTGTTTTTATATTATGATTTGTAATGTGGCTATGTCGTCTGTGAATGTGTGTAGATCTTATCCCTCCAAGGACCGTCGCTATTGGCTCAATATATGGTCGGGTGTTCAACTTACCATTCATAAAGGGCATAGCAATATCCTAATACTTTACTCTTGAGAAACTCCCGCTGCGTCGGGACAAAACACGTAGAGAACCACTCCCTTTTTTAGATTTATGACCCTGTGAGGCCACCGTAGTTCCTTATCTGCAGTCAGGAACTTATCGTGTTGTGGGCCGATGGTGTTTGAAACCATTTGATCACCTGCATCATGTGCTGTATTGCCGACAGTGTTATGCATCTCTAGTCATCTCACAATTGTTTAGCAAATGGATGGTGAAAGTACAGCCCAATCAACCTGACCGTTTCACATTAACATCTACACTAAGCTGTGTTGGAGTGCTCTGGACAAGTTGAAACTGCCGCTTGCTGAAGCACGGAACTTTCATTAGTGGGACAAGTGCTTCATCCAGGATTCGAACACAATGGGGCCTAGTTATCAAGCCGTCAACCTCAAATACGCTGGAATTCCACATTGTATTTGTGGTGAGGCTGATTCGCCTTAGTTATCAAAGGCTAGAGACCGGAAAAAGTAGAATTTTGTGACGTAAACTTTGATCCACCGGACTCAGTCCGACACAGATCGATTCTTACGTCACTCCAGATGTTCCGCACACAAGTGCGGCACAATCTGACTACTTTTGCTAGTTATCAAAAAACCCAGCCCCAGCGTACCTGGTTTTCAAACCGCCACCCTGGATGCGGCGGATCCCATAGGAATCAATGGGAGTCTGACCATAGCGAAAGTACAAGTTCGCTGCTCCCAGACATCCCATTGATTCCTATGGGAGCTGTCTACACCTAAAACCCTAACATGTACCCCGAGTCTAAATACCACTAATCTGTCCCCCCTACACCGCCACAACTAAATAAAGTTATTACCCCCTAAACCGCCGCTCCCGGAGCCCACCTCAAGCTACTCTATAGATATTAACCCCAAAACCGCCGCTCCCGGAGCCCACCGCAACCTTTATTAAATTTATTAACCCCTAATCTGCCTCCCCTACACCGTCGCCACCTATAATACATTTATTAACCCCTATCCTGCCCCCCACTACACCGCCACCACTGTAATAAAATTATTAACCCCTAAACCTAAGTCTAACACTAACCCGAACACCCCCCTAACTTAAATATTAATTAAATAAATCTAAATAATATTTCTATTATGAACTAAATTAATCCTATTTAAAACTAAATACTTACCTTTAAAATAAACCCTAATATAGCTACAATATAAATAATAATTATATTGTAGCTATCTTAGGATTTATTTTTATTTTACAGGCATCTTTCAATTTATTTTAACTAGGTACAATAGCTATTAAATAGTTATTAACTATTTAATAGCTTACCTAGCTAAAATAAAGAGAAATTTACCTGTAAAATAAAAACTAACCTAAGTTACAATTACACCTAACACTACACTATACTTTAATAACTTATTCCTATTTAAAACTAAATACTTACCTGTAAAATAAACCCTAAGATAGCTACAATGTAATTAATAATTACATTGTAGCTATTTTAGGAATTATATTTATTTTACAGGTAACTTTGTATTTATTTTAGCTAGTTAGAATAGTTATTAAATAGTTATTAACTATTTAATAACTACCTAGCTAAAAGAAATACAAAATTACCTGTAAAATAAATCCTAACCTAAGTTACAATTAAACCTAACACTACACTATCATTAAATAAATTAAATAAATTAACTACAAATAACTACAATTAAATACAATTACATAAACTAACTAAAGTACAAAAAAAAAGCTGTTACAAAAAATAAAAAAAAAATAGGTTACAAACATTTAAAAAATATTACAACAATTTTAAGCTACTTACACCTAATCTAAGCCCCCTAATAAAATAACACCCCCCCCCCAAAATAAAAAAAATGCCCTACCCTATTCGAAATTAAAAAAGTTCAAAGCTCTTTTACCTTACCAGCCCTTAAAAGGGCCATTTGTGGGGCATGCCCCAAAGAATTCAGCTCTTATGCCTGTAAAAGAAAAATACAACCCACCCCAACATTAAAACCCACCACCCACATACCCCTAATCTAACCCAAACCCCCCTTAAAATAACCTAACACTAATCCCCTGAAGATCATCCTACCTTGAGTTGTCTTCACTCAGCCGAGCAGCGATGGAACCGAAGAGGAGACCCGGAGCGGCAGAAGTTATCCTCCAAGCGGCGCTGAAGAAATCTTCCATCCGATGAAGTGATCCTCCAAGCGGCGCTGAAGAAGTCTTCCATCCGAGCGATGTCATCTTCCAAGAGGCGCTGAAGAAATCTTCTATCCGGGCGATGTCATCTTCCAAGCGGGGTCTTCAATCTTCATCCCGCCGACGCGGAACATCCTTCTTTCTCGACGGACTACCGATGAATGAAGGCTCCTTTAAGGGACGTCATCCAAGATGGCGTCCCTTCAATTCCGATTGGCTGATAGGATTCTATCAGCCAATTGGAATTAAGGTAGGAAAAATCTGATTGGCCATCTTGGATGACATCCCTTAAAGGAGCCTTCATTCGTCGGTAGTCCGTCGGGAAAGAAGGATGTTCTGCGTCGGCGGGATGAAGATTGAAGACCCCGCTTGGAAGATGACATCGCCCGGATAGAAGACTTCTTCAGCGCCTCTTGGAAGATGACATCGCCCGGATTGAAGACTTCTTCAGCGCCGCTTGGAGGATCACTTCATCGGATGGAAGATTTCTTCAGCGCTGCTTGGAGGATAACTTCTGCCGCTCCTGGTCTCCTCTTCGGTTCCATCGCTGCTCGGCTGAGTGAAGACGACTCAAGGTAGGATGATCTTCAGGGGATTAGTGTTAGGTTATTTTAAGGGGGGTTTGGGTTAGATTAGGGGTATGTGGGTGGTGGGTTTTAATGTTGGGGGGGTTGTATTTTTCTTTTACAGGCAAAAGAGCTGAATTCTTTGGGGCATGCCCCACAAATGGCCCTTTTAAGGGCTGGTAAGGTAAAAGAGCTTTGAACTTTTTTAATTTAGAATAGGGTAGGGCATTTTTTTTATTTTGGGGGGGTTTGTTATTTTATTAGGGGGTTTAGATTAGGTGTAAGTAGCTTGAAATTGTTGTAATATTTTTAAAATGTTTGTAACTTATTTTTTTTATTTTTTGTAACAGCTTTTTTTATTTTTTGTACTTTAGTTAGTTTATGTAATTGTATTTAATTGTAGTTATTTGTAGGTAATTTATTTAATTAATTTAATGATAGTGTAGTGTTAGGTTTAATTGTAACTTAGGTTAGGATTTATTTTACAGGTAATTGTTTATTTCTTTTAGCTAGGTAGTTATTAAATAGTTAATAACTATTTAATAACTATTCTAACTAGCTAAAATAAATACAAAGTTACCTGTAAAATAAATATAATTCCTAAAATAGCTACAATGTAATTATTATTTATATTGTAGCTATCTTAGGGTTTATTTTACAGGTAAGTATTTAGTTTTAAATAGGAATAATTTATTTAAGTATAGTGTAGTGTTAGGTGTAATTGAAACTTAGGTTAGTTTTTATTTTACAGGTTAATTTCTCTTTATTTTAGCTAGATAGGTATTAAATAGTTAATAACTATTTAATAGCTATTGTACCTAGTTAAAATAAATTGAAATTTGCCTGTAAAATAAAAATAAATCCTAAGATAGCTACAATATAATTATTATTTATATTGTAGCTATATTAGGGTTTATTTTAAAGGTAAGTATTTAGTTTTAAATAGAATTCATTTAGTTCATAATAGAAATATTATTTAGATTTATTTAATTAATATTTAAGTTAGGGGGGTGTTAGGGTTAGACTTAGGTTTAGGGGTTAATAATTTTATTACAGTGGTGGCGGTGTAGTGGGGGGCAGGGTAGGGGTTAATACATTTATTATAGGTAGCGACGGTGTAGGGGGGGCAGGATAGGGGTTAATAAATTTAATATAGGTTGCAGCGGGGTCAGGGAGCGGCGGTTTAGGGGTTAAACTATTTATTTAGTTGCGGCGAGGTGCGGGATCAGCAGGATAGGGGTTAATAACTTTATTATAGAGGGTGACGGTATAGGGGGGGCAGGATAGGGGTTACTAGGTATAATGTAGGTGGCAGCGGTGTCCGGGAGCGGCGGTTTAGGGGTTAATACATTTATAAGAGTTGCGGCGGGGTCTAGGAGTGGCGGTTTAGGGGTTAATACATTTATAAGAGTTGCGGCGGGGTCTAGTAGTGGCGGTTTAGGGGTTAATAACTTTATTTAGTTGCGGGGGGCTCCGGGGGCGCTGGTATAGGGGGTAGAACAGTGTAGTTAGTGTGGGTGCTTAGTGACAGGTTAGCAAGAAAGCTGTAAAAACGCCGAAGAGCAGCGAGATCGGATGAGTGATAACTCTCACAGTCCGCTTCTCATCGCCCCGTACTTGGTGCTCGGCTTTTTGACAGCTTTTTTGATAACTTAGGCGAATTTTTGCAGGTCCGCGGCGGCGATGTGAGGCGAGCTTACGTGGGCGTATTGGGCCGGCGAAGACAGGTAAAATAGACACGTTGATAACTACCCCCCATTGTGTTCTATGCATGTTTTATTTGCTTATCTTGTGAGTGGCCATTTTTTCTGTGTGTGCTAGTATTAAAGAACAGTTTTCACTCTGCATTTGAGTCTGCGCTTTTCTCCTATTTTTCAGATTTCAATATTTAAATAGTGTGTTCGATACGGGAGGGCGGCGGATAAGGGGTTAATAAGTTTATTATAGTGGCGACAATGTCGGGGAGCGACATTGTCGCCGATAAGTGGCGCCGATATTGGGAGCGGCAGATTAGGAGTTAATAAATTTATTATAGTGTTTGCAATGCGGGAGGGCCTCGGTTTAGGGGTTAATAGGTAGTTTATGGGTGTTAGTGTACTTTATAACACTTTAGTTATGAATTTTATGTTACAGCTTTGTAGCGTAAAACTCATAACTGCTGACTTTAGATGGTACAGATCTTGCCGTTTTAGGCTGTAACGCTCACTTTTTAGCCTCACTACAAAACTCTTAATACCAGCGCTATGGGAATTCTATGAAAAAAAACATAATTTTTACATGTGCGGGACTGACGTTGTGGTACGGGCTAAAAGGTGTGCGGTACACCTATACCGACAACACTTGTAATAGCTGCGGTGCTGTTTAAATGCTGAAAATGCCATATTTTCAGAGTTAAAAGCCACAGCGCAAAACTTGTAATCTAGCTGTATAGTAGTAAAGGCTGCAATCAGTGTGTAGATAGTTAATGTGACTCTGACATCCATAAACAATTTGCCTTTTCCACCTTAATGTTCAAGTTTAGTATCCCATACAAAGACAGATGACATTGTCAGCAGGGCTCTGCCTGTAAGCTGATTGCTAATAAAGTCAGACAAATGCTAAAAAGCTTTTCCACTATATAAATGGCAAAGTGAATACATTGTAATTGTGAGGTGGTTAGGTTGATTAAAGGTGATAACAAGATTTCACTGAATGGATAGAGGCAACAGATACGTATAAGGCCCTTCTAGAATCTATTCAAACATTCTATAGGTGATAGTTGTCTTACTACTTTTATTTAAACTTTATTTCCAGATTCATTGAGTGAGAGTTTTCGGATGTGTGTTTATATGTATGTATGTGTGTGTTTATATCTGTGTGTGTGTGTGTATGTGTGTATAATTATTTGTGTGTGTATATGTGTTTGTGCTTCTGTGTATATGTGTGTATGTATGTTTGTGTGTGTGCTTATTTTTATGTATGTGTGTTTATTTGTATGTTTGCATGTGTGTGTGTGTGTGTTTAAATTAGTGTGTTTGTGTGTGTGTATATATGTGTATATATATATATATATATATATATATATATATATATATATATACAGTATATGTGCGTGTGTGTTTTTGAGTATATATGTGTGTGTTTGTGTGTATATATGTGTGTGTTTGTGTGTATATATTTGTGTGTGTATGTATGTGTGCATTTGCATGTGACTGTACACGTGCACGTGTGTGCTATATCAGTTTTATTTCACTCTTTAAACTATGTGGGCAGGTGGTCAGAGACATATTTGTTAATCTCCATAGATCCTAGACTTATATTTGAAGAACATTAAGCTGATAGAATTTTTTTATTTTTTTTAAATCTTTAAATATGATCCTTTTCTTAGGTTGTTTGTTTCCAATAAAAGTAGTTCAGGGATACACCTCTTGAAAAGTGGAATCTAATATTCCTGGAATCCTTTTGTTGTGGGCAGTTAGTGATATATTTAAATTAGCTTGTGCTTGAATTAGCCAATCACTGTGTAGAATGTTGCAGATAGGTTAGTTTTCCATAATTAATGGTATATTGAAGTCAATTTTGTATTTATCTATCATAAATTAATCACTGCATTTCATAATATCTTTGTGCAAAATAAGGGGTAGATTACAATTAGAACGCTTAATTATCAAGTGTCTGCAAATGGGCAAATTTGCCTGTTTACGTGCACGCGATTAATAACCAAATTGTGGTTGCATTTAGCACTCAGAAAATTAACCAGAAATCCAGTCAATGGTTAATTTATAAAAGTGCCCCAAATGCCCTCAAAATAGAGGGCATTATAGTTTTTTATTTAAAAAAAAAAACTAGCATTTTTTTAAAATAAAAAAACAACTGCACTAAATATGTATACATATGTATTTATGTGTTTGTATGTGTATATATGTCTGTAAATACATATATACACACATAAATACATACATATTTAGATCTGAATCTGTACATATCTCTATGTTAAAGCCGTTTGCCTGCCTTTTTTCTAACACTTGAGATCTTATATCTTAGAGCCCTTTTGTGTGCAATATATATATTTTTTTTTTTATTAGGTAGTGTTTTTATGAGTGTAACTATACATTTGTAATGTATTTATGATGTGTTTTGTGACACTTTTTTATTTTGCAAAACAGTTAACCAGAGCTCTGAAGTTGCGGTAATCTTTCTAGTGTATGCTCAAGCGATCACATTTGCTTTCAACTAGTAATACGAGTGATAAGCCAGAGGAACGCAAAAAACTGCGATAAACCCCTTAAACGTAAACGTTTGCACTCTACTCTTAATCTGGCCCATAATATATTTTAAAAAAATAATAAAAAAAATTGCAAACACAATTTAACAGGTAGTATAAATTATATAAGCTCTTGTTAGTAAATTTAACTCCTCTCATTAAAAAGGTTCATACTATTGTTTGGCTTTAAGTTAAATTAGCATTCAGTCCCTAACTTACCTAATAAATACAAATATCTAAGCAAAATACAAGTGATCTTGCACTTTTAATTGAATTTTAATTGAAAATTAATCCTTAGGCAATGAAATATTGAACATGTATCAAGCTGAACTTTGGTCAATATAAGTTTAATGAGACAGGATGAGTAATTATTATTTTTTTAATTTTATTCTAAACTGTAATGTGGTTTCTCCTGCTTGATTGCTATTACTGCAGAAAATAAAATATTTAGTTTTGTGAAACAGGTTATAGAGTTTATTCCAAAATATGATTAATCTATTTTCATTTGACGGGGAACAATTTACATAAAACAGAAGTTACTGTGTGAAGAAGAGACTGACCAGCCAAATGACGCAATTATTGCAATGCACTATACATAATATTTACATATTATACATATATATTGCCACATCTATATTTACACATTATACATATATTATCACATCTGCTATTAAAACCTATAGGCTATATTTACATATTATAAATATAGGGCTCCATGTATGAAGCAGCGAAAGCTGGTTCAGAGCCCTTGCGGGCAGGTTCGCATATGAGAACCTGCTTCCCGCAATGTAAGAAGCAGCGGTCATTAGGCCGTTGCTTCTTACACCCTACGCCATCTCTGAGGTGGTGAGGGAAAATCACAGAGAGCTCACTCGCTCTCAGTGATTGACAGCACCTTCAGTCGCACAATTGGCTGCGCGAATGAAGGGGCGGGCATTACACACTGCCATGAGTGTGTAATGATACATATTTATTGATAAAATATTTTACTAGGAAGGATACATTGAGATTTCTCTCGTTTTCAAGTATGTCCTGGGTCCACAAAACATTGCAATTGATACAATAGGGTACAATAAAATACAAAAACAATAATAATACACAATATATGCAAAAAATTAACATAGAACAGGTAGGAAATATATAATCAACCATGACAGGTGCATTCTGTTTTGAGATATGTAGAGAGGGATCTCTTAAAGGATATTAGGCTTGGGGAAGGTTTGAAAGTGTGCGGGAGGTCATTCCATAATTGTGGCGCTCTGTATGAAAAGGAGGATCGAGCTGCTTTCTTTTTGTATTGAGGCAAGCTAAATAATGTGCTGTTATTGGATCGGAGGTTATAGGAGGTGGGAATAACCGGGGAAAGCCTTCTGCTCAGGTAGGGTGGGAGCTTCCCAGAAAGGCTCTTAAACACAAGGCAGGAAAGATGGAGTGTGCGTCTGGATTCCAGCAACAGCCAGTTTACTTCTTTTAGCATGTCACAATGGTGGGTCCTGTAGTTACATTGTAGCACAAAGTGGCAGAATGAGTTATACAATGTATTACATTTATTAAGGTGAGTTTGCGGTGCAGGTGTAGGTGCATATACTATGTTCCCGTGATCCATGATAGGCATCAGCATTTGCTGTACAATTTTTTCCTTTACTGTAGGGCTGAGGCAGGATTTGTTTATGTATAGGGCACCTAGTTTTGGATAAAATTTAGATGCAAGTTTTTCTATGTGGAGGCCAAAAGATAGATTGGGGTCTAACAACATACTCAAATATTTGAAAGAGTGGACTGTGGTCAGTGTGCAATTGGATTTTGTTTTGATGCATAGATGGGAATTTTGTAATTTGTGTAATTTAGGTCCGGTTCCAAAGATCATTGTGACAGTTTTGTCAGTGTTTAGGAAGAGTTTGTTTTTTTGAGATCCACTTTTCTACCTCTGTGAACTGGTCTTGGAGCACTGCTTCAAGCTGCGGCAGATTGGAATTGTTTGCATAGATTACCGTGTCATCTGCGTACATGTGTACAGTTGATGATTTTTTTAGACATTAGGCAAATAATTTATAAATCTTGTCACTAGGAGGGGGCCGAGAATGGAACCTTGCAGAACACCACACGTGACTGGGAGAGGGAGGGAGTCGCTGTCAGAAATGGAGACATATTGTGATCAATCCGATACATATGATCGAAACCAGGTTAACGGACGATCAGCAATACCAGAGTTTTTTAGTTTGAGCAGTAGTATGTTGTGGTTTACTGTGTCAAAGGCCTTTGCAAAATCAAGGAAAATAGCTCCAGTTAGGTCTCCTTGTTCCATTCCAGTTTGGATGTCATTGCAAACTTTTAGGAGGTTAGTTGTAGTGGAGTGATTCGGGCGACAACCTGATTGATCAGGGGTCAGATAGTTAGATTGTTGGTAATACTCACATAGTTGCGTATGGACGCATTTTTCTAAGATTTTTGACAATACTGGGAGCAATGATATAGGGCAATAGTTAGAAACCAGGGTTAACTCCCCACTTTTATGGATAGGCACTACTCTTGCAGTTTTCCAAAGTTTGGGTATGTATCCAGACACCAAGGATTCGTTAATTAGGATTGTGACAGGTTTAGCAATTGCTGGCGCACTGAGCATCAACAGCATTGCTGGGATTTGATCAGGTCCAGACTGGTTCTTCATTTTTAGATTATTAAGGTGTTTCTTAATGACATTGATGGGTACAGGTCTAAAATTTAACTTCTCTATATTGGGTCTTTGCTGATTAAGCAGGGCCTGACCCACATTTGTTATGGGCCAGAGGATCCGCCTGTTAGTACATGGAGCCCATATTGTCACATCTATATTTACACATTATACATACAGTATATTGTCACATTTATATTTACACATTATACATACAGTATATTGTCACATCTATATTTACACATTATACATATACTATCACATCTGCTATTAAAACCTATAGTGTATATTTACACATTATACATATATTATCACATTTGTTGTTATAACCTATAGTGTATATTTACACATTATACATATATTATCACATTTGTTGTTATAACCTATAGTGTATGTTTACACATTATACATGTACTATCACATCTGCTATTAAAACTTATAGTGTATATTTACACATTATACATATATTATCACATTTGTTGTTATAACCTATAGTGTATATTTACACATTATACATATATTATCACATCTGTTGTTAAAACCTATAGTCTATATTTACACATTATACATATATTATCACATCTGTTGTTAAAACCTATAGTCTATAGTTACACATTACATATATTATCACATCTGCTGTTAAAAACTATAGTCTATTTTTACGCATTATACATACATATATTGTCACATCAGCCTTTAAAACCTATAGTCTATTTTTACGCATTATACATATATTTTCACGTCTGCCTTTAAAACCTATTGTCTATGTTTACATATTAAACATTTATTGTCAGATCTATATTTACACATTATATATAGTCTATATTTACATGTTAAGCAAATATAATGATAGATTAGCCATATTTGGTAACTCAATAGTATCCCTATATTTTACTCTTTACTAATGCTGTGAAATGTATAATGACTCTTCTCCCTTAGCACCTCAAACTAAGGTTTTTTTGTTATCTTGCACTAGTTTTCAGCAGATAACACATGGATATGTGTGTTTGTTGGGTTATCGATCGTGCTAATTTTTAATAGTGTGAAAGTTCTTATTATTATTGTTTTAAACTTTAATTGATCGACCAGACAGTGTTTCTGGTGGTGATACTTCCTAATGTCATACAAATTGTTTTTGGGTAATTCCTGTGTGTTTTTTCAATGCATAAAACTAATGTTACAAATAAACACATAGATTTAGAGTTCTGCGTTAGCCGTCAAAAGCAGCGTTAAGGGGTCCTAATGCTGTTTTTTACAGCCCGCTGGTATTTAGAGTCAGACAGGAAAGGGTCTACCGCTCACTTCCCTACAGCGATTCCAGGCTACCGCAGATCCCCTTACACCAATTGCGTATCCTATCTTTTCAATGGGATCTGCCTAACGCCGGTATTTGGAGTCTTGGGAGAAGTGAGCGGTAGACCCTCTACCGACAAGACTCCTAATGACAAAATGTCACTAGTTAGGAGCTTTATGGGCTAACACGTGAATATAAAGCTTTTAACTACTGTGCTCTAAAGTACACTAACACCCATAAACTACCTATGTACCCCTAAACCGAGGCCCCCCCCACATTGCCGCCACTATAAAATAAATTTTTAACCCCTAATCTGCCGACCGGACACCGCCGCCACCTACATTATCCCTATGAACCCCTAATCTGCTGCCCCTAACACCGCCGACCCCTATATTATATTTATTAACCCCTAATCTGCCCCCCAACATTGCCGCTACCTTACCTACACTTATTAACCCCTAATCTGCCGACCGGACCACGCAAACACTATAATAAATGTATTAACCCCTAAACCGCCACACTCCCGACTCGCAAAGACTATGGGGGGCAGATTAGGGGTTAATAAATATAATGTAGGTGTCGGCGGTGTTAGAGGACAGCAGATTAGGGGTTCATAGGGATAATGTAGGTTGCGGCGGTGTCCGGAGCGGCAGATAGGGGTTAATAGTATAATGCAGGTGTCAGCGATAGCGGGGGTGACAGATTAGGGGTTAATAAGTGTAAGGTTAGGGGTGTTTAGACTCGGAGTTCATGTTAGGGTGTTAGGTGTAGACTTAGAGAGTGTTTCCCCATAGGAAACAATGGGGCTGCGTTAGGAGCCCAAAATGCCCCATTGTTTCTTATGAGGATATCGTGCACGAGCACGTTTTCCCATCTTACCGCTACCGTAAGCAACGCTGGTATTGAGGGTTGAAGTGGAGCTAAATTAGGCTCAACGCACCCTTTTTTGAGCCTAACGCAGACCCTCAGACAACTCTAAATACCAGATAATCCAAAAAGTAAAAAACCAGCAGCACGGCAGTATTATTGAAAACAGGAACCTTTATTCCATTATACAGCAAACATGCAAGTGGTGGACAAAACGTCTGACATTTTTAGCGCCCTCTAGTTGCGCTTCATCATTCAGTCTATGTCAGACGTTTTGTCCACCACTTGCATATTTGCTGTATAATAGAATAAAGGTTCCTGTTTCCAATAATACTGCCGTGCTAGTGTTTTTTTACTTTTTGGATTATCTGGTAAGCAGTTGGTCGCTGCTTTTTCCAGTATTGCACCTTTGCCCATTTGCGTGCTTCCTTTGCCCCAATTTGTGGCGTCTGACGTCACTACTGTGAGCCTGAGAGCAGTGTCTGACGAGGAGTTTGGAGCGGCCGTTCTACTTTGTCAACTCTAAATACCAGCATTGTTGGAAGGGTGCGTTGAGAAAAAAAGCAGCGTTAGCTACGCGGGTTTTTACCGACAAAACTCTAAATCTAGCGGAAAGATTTGTGTGGTACTCAGCAATAAGAGTGTTGTCTGGAATTTATCAAGTCCATTTAAGCTGTTGAATTTGATAAGTGAAAGATGGCCCCAAAAATATTTCTTCAAATATTTAAGGGATACTAAACCCACATTTTTTACTTTATTGATTCAGATAGAGCATTCAGTTTTCTAGTTTACTCATATTATCAATTTTTCTTAATACTCTTGCTATCTTTATTTAAAACGTAGGAATGTAAAGCTTAGGAGCCAGTCCATTTTTAGTTCAGAACCTGGGTTACGCTTGCTTATTGGTGGTTTAATGTAGCTTTACATTCCTGCTTTTTAAATAAAGTTAGCAAGAGAAAGAAGAAAAATTGATAATAGGAGTGAATTAGAAAGTTGTTTAAATCGCATGCTCTATCTGAATCATGAAAGAAAAAATTTGGGTTTAGTGTCTCTTTAAAGATGTTTATTGTGATTAGAGATGGGTGAATGTTTTGCAGCATTCGAAAAATAAAACAAATTTTAACACATTTGTTCCTTTCGAATTTACACTCACCTAGATTACGAGTTTTGCGTTAGGGTTAAAAAGCAGCGTTGGCCGGTCCCACTACAACGCCGTAGCATAAAACTCTTAACTAAAGTGCTAAAAAGTACACTAACACCCATAAACTACCTATTAACCCCTAAACCGAACCCCCCCTCACATCGCAAACACTAAAATACATTTTTTAACCCCTAATCTGCCGAACCGGACATTGCCGCCACTATAATAAACATATTAAACCCTAAACTGCCGCACTCCCGCATGGCAAACACTAGTTAAATATTATTAACCCCTAATCTGCCGGCCCTAACATCGCCAACACCTACCTACATTTATTAACCCCCTAATCTGCCGCCCCCAACGTTGCCGCCACTATAATAAAGTTATTAACCCCTAAACCTAAGTCTAACCCTAAACCTAACACCCCGTAACTTAAATATAATTTAAATAAATCTAAATAAAATTAATAAAATTCACTAAATTATTCCTATTTAAAACTAAATACTTACCTATGAAATAAACTCTAAGATAGCTACAATATAACTAATAGTTACATTGTAGCTAGCTTAGGGTTTATTTTTATTTTACAGGCAATTTTGTATTTAGTTTAACTAGGTACAATAGTTATTAAATAATTATTAACTATTTAATAACTACCTAGTTAAAATAAAGACAAATTTACCTGTAAAATAAAACCTAACCTATGTTACAATTACACCTAACACTACACTATAATTAAATAAATTCCCTAAACTAAATACAATTAATTACAATTTAAAAAAATTATCTAAAGTATGAAAACCCCCCACTAAATTACAGAAAATAATAAAATAATTACAAGATTTTTAAACTAATTACACCTACTCTAATCCCCCTAACAAAATAAAAAAGCCCCCCAAAATAATAAAAAGCCCTACCCTATACTAAATTACAAATAGCCCTTAAAAGGGCCTTTTGTGGGGCATTGTCCCAAAGTAATCAGCTCTTTTACCTGTAAAAAAAAAGTACAAATACCCCCCCCAACATTAAAACCCACCACCCACACAACCAGCCCTACTCTAAAACCCACCCAATCCTCCCTTAAAAAAACCTAACACTAACCCCTTGAAGATAACCTTATCGTGAGACGTCTTCACCCAACCGGGCAGAAGTGGTCCTCGAGACGGGCAGAAGTCTTCATCCAAGCCGGGCAGAAGAGGTCCTCCAGACGGGCAGAAGTCTTCATCCAGACGGCATCTTCTATCTTCATCCATCAGGCGTGGAGCGGGTCCATCTTCAAGACATCCGACGAGTAGCATCCTCTTCAAACGACGGCCGACTGAAGAATGAAGGTTCCTTTAAATGACATCATCTAAGATGGCGTCCCTTCAATTCTGATTGGCTGATAGAATTCTATCAGCCACTCGGAATTAAGGTAGAAAAAGCCAACAGCCAATAGGATTGAGCTTGCATTCTATTAGCTGTTGGGTGAAAACGTCTAACGGTATGGTGATCTTCAAGGGGTTAGTGTTTTTTAAGGGGGGATTGGGTTGGTTTTAGAGTAGGGTTGGTAGTGTGGGTGGTGGGTTTTAATGTTGGGGGGGTATTTGTACTTTTTTTTTACAGGTAAATAGCTGATTACTTTGGGGCAATGCACCGCAAAAGCCCCTTTTAAGGGCTATTTGTAATTTAGTGTAGGGTAGGGCTTTTTTTATTTTCGGGGGGCTTTTTTATTTTGTTACGGGGATTAGAGTAGGTGTAATTAGTTAAAAATCTTGTAATTATTTTATTATTTTCTGTAATTTAGTGTGTTTTTTTTCCGTACTTTAGATAATTTTTTTAAATTGTAATTAATTGTATTTAGTTTAGGGAATTTATTTAATTATAGTGTAGTGTTAGGTGTAATTGTAACATAGGTTAGGTTTTATTTTACAGGCAAATTTGTCTTTATTTTAACTAGGTAGTTATTAAATAGTTAATAACTATTTAATAACTATTGTACCTAGTTAAAATAAATACAAAGTTGCCTGTAAAATAAAAATAAACCCTAAGCTAGATACAATGTAACTATTAGTTATATTGTAGCTAGCTTACGGTTTATTTTACAGGTAGGTATTTAGTTTTAAATAGGAATAATTTAGGTAATTGTATTAATTTTATTTAGATTTATTAAAATTATATTTTAGTTAGGGGGGTTAGGGTTAGGATTAGATTTAGGCTTAGGGATTAATATGTTTATTATAGTGGCGGCGATGTTGTGGGCGGCAGATTAGGGGTTAATAAATGTAGTTAGGTTGCGGCGACATTGGGGGCGGCAGATTAGGGGTTAATAAATATAATGTAGGGTTCAGTGATGTTGGGGGCAGCAGATTAGGGGTTCATAAGTGTAATGTAGGTTGTGGCGGTGTCCGGAGCGGCAGATTAGGGATTAATAATATAATGTAGGTGTTGTTGATGTCGGGGCGGCAGATTAGGGGTTAATAAATGTAAGATTAGGGGTGTTTAGACTTGGGGTTCATGTTAGGGTGTTAGGTGTAGACATAAAAAGTATTTCCCCCTAGGAATCAATGGGGCTGCGTTAGGATCTGAACGCTGCTTTTTTCAGGTGTTAGGTTTTTTTTCAGCCGGCTCTCCCCATTGATTCCTATGGGGAAATCGTGCACGAGCACGTTCAGCCATCTCACTGCTGACTTAAGCAGCGCTGGTATTGAGGTGAGATGTAGAGCAAAATTTTGCTCTTTGCTCACTTTTTTGCGGTTAACACCGGGTTTCTGCAAGTGAGCGGTGAGCTTAAACTGCTCGTTAGCACTGCACCCCTGTTAATGCAAAACTCGTAATCTAGGTGACTCTTTGTACAAATTTCTAACATTTGCTTTATGTAATAGTGTTTATAATGCAATCTTTAAATTTAACCCTTTGAGTGCTAAGAACTTTTCCACCTGGGTGCTAAGCTGATTTGAGAGTTTTTTTTAAATTTTACACTTTTATAAAAAAAATTTGTTTACTTGTTTTATCTGGGAAGGTTAGGCGATTACCTTTCCAACAGTAGGTCTTGGGGGTCTGTAGCTGCTTAGATGCCTGAGATACAGGCTTCTAAGCAGCATGCCCCCTTTCCCTATACTTGTCATTGTATTATGTTAATAAAGTTGCGCGGTGACGTCATCACGTCATTGCGCGTGACATCACCACGGAAAACGTGAACGTGCCGTGGTAGGAGTGGGTGGGAGCCCCCAGATCTCCCTCAAGGTGGGAGAGTGCTAGTGACAGCTCTGAGCCGTTGTTAGCACCTGAGTGGGAAACTCTGCGATGGCTCAGAGCCGTCGTTAGCACTCAAGGGGTTAATATACAATTTATTAAATAATTGAAATAGAAAAATTTTAATGGATATATTTGTATCTATTATGTGTCGATTTACTAAATTTCCTACCACATGAACTATTGAACTTCTGAATAGTATTTGTTAAATCAAATGTTATGTTCAAAATTTTGAATGTGGGTATTCGATCTTATTATAAGCATTCAAAAACGAAAGTAACATTCGAAAATTGGAAATAACATTTGTTTAAGGAATTTAAGGGGTTTTAATCCTTATCGACATTCGTTTGTCCAAAACAAATGTCTACTGGATTATTAATTTGACCAAATGAATTGTAATTTCAACACATTCGCTCATCCCCAATTGTGATAAAGAAACAAGAAAAGCACATGTTAAGTAAAGGGCAATTTTACTGAAATGATAATGAAAAAGTGCTGCCGATAAAAAACTAAAATCGCTAATTGTGATTAAATTATCATTGAAAAGGCTCATCGACAGTCGTTACCATGGCAATAATCATCAAACAATAAATTATGAACAACCCTTACGTTTTTTATATTTGCGTTTGCATGTACTTAATGTCATATACCATATACTTAATGTCATATACCAGGTTTCTTTTAGTTCCTGGTGTATATGAATTATGTTTTTTAGAAGAATGAAAAAAAAAAATTTTTTTGTGGCATGTTGAAGTTTTAACCTGGGAAAATATCTTATGATTTTGTGAGAATTAAATTTATATTTCCATTATACAGGAGTATTTACATATGCCTAAGCACTTTAAAGAATTGTAAGAAGTGTGTTGCTATGAAATACATTTTACTTGAGCAGAGATATCTTTTAGATTTTTTTTACTATATTAGGTTATAAATAATGATATATTGTTGCTTCCCTTGCTTATTCGCTGGTGTATACGATGGGAATGCATAGTTTAAAGGGACATGGAATACTCATTTTTTTCTTTCATGATTCAGATAGAGAATACAATTTTTATTAAGTTTCCAATTTACTTCTATGATCAGATTAGCTCTGTTCTCTTCTTATTCTTTGTTAAAGAGACATCTAGATAAGTAGCTTGCACATGTCTGGAGGACTACTTGAAAGGAAATAGTGCTGCCATCTAGTGTTCTTGCAAATGTATAACATTGTTGCAGAACTGTGGCCATATAGTGCTGTAGACACGTGCACGCTCCTGAGCTTTTTAACAAAGGATAAGAAAAAAACAAAAAAATGTGATAATAGAAATACATTGGAAAGTTGTTTAAAATTGTATGCTCTAACTAAATGAGAGAAAACGTTTTTGGGTCTTTTAAAATAACAACAAAAACATTTTCTATATAATCAGAAGACATTGGGAAATCGAATTCTATTTGTTTCTTCTAATTTTATTTTAGCCATATTCAGTTTTCTACTTTAATTTTCTCTCCTCAAACTATTTTTCATGTTTCCAAACATTTATGCTTTTTTTTTGCTTTATGTCCTTATTTATCAACGTTTTGAATTATTTTGCAGCCCGATTTTGATGATGGACGAGTAGGCAGACCAAGATCCATGCTACGTTCCTATCGACAAATGTCAATCATTTCAATGTCTTCAATTGGATCTGATTGCTGCACTCCTAATAAAATTGCAAATGAAAGGTAATCTGTACCAACAATAAAGTAATCAGTATGAAAATTAAAGGGACACTGAACCCAATTGTTTTTCTTTCATGATTCAGATAGAGCATAACATTTTAAACAACTTTCTAATTTACTCCTATTATCAATTTGTCTTCGTTCTCTTACTATCTTTATTTAAAAAGCAGGAATGTGATGCATAGGAGCCGGCCTATTTTTGGTTGAGAACCTGGGTTATGCTTGCTTATTGGTGGGTAGATGTAAGCCTCCAATAAGCAAGCGCTATCCATGGTGCTGAACCTAATATTGATTGGCTGCTAAGATTTACAATCCTGCTTTTAAAATAAAGATAGCAAGAGAACGAAGAAAAATTGATAAAAGGAGTAAATTAGAAAGTTACTTAAAATTTCATGCTCTATCTGAATCATGAAATAATTGGGTTCAGTGTCCCTTTAAGATTGCATTTTCATGCGACATGTTGATCATGTCAGCACTTGACATTACTCATTTACAACATCAATCAATACAAAGTAGCTGAATTATTCCAAAAATTCCTTTCACTTCTTGTCCCTGGGTCTAGTGATATCTAAACATCAACTGATGTGGAAATAAAACACCACATTGCTGTTAACCAGGGTAATTATTATTTTTATTTTTTTTATCATTTATTTGTATAGCGCCACAAAATTCACTGGGTTCAAATTATAACATTGCACTCTATTGTGTCACTTTCAGTCCATCTTATGAAATATATGGGGTATATTCTGATGCTTTACAAAATCGTATTATTATTATTACTTAAAAAAAGAAATATGAAACATTTGAAGATAAATAATTTCATTAGCTTTCTAAACCATTACTATACCTGTACTTATGTGCATTTTAATTCTTTACAAAAATATAGAACAGTATCTGTTTTGCATCCATGGGTCTTCAGACATGGACAATAATGCCACTGTATCTCTAAAAGCCATAAGGGGCCATAGGAGAGCACGCCTGAGCCTTTTTTTGTTGCAAACGAGGAGGTTGAAGTGCTACTCCTAATGTGTAGAGTAATTCAGTCATTGAGGAAAAATATCCTGCTGAGGATTTATGTGCTCTGCATATCATTATTTAAAGAATAATCTCCCCTGAAGACTGAAGTGCTCTACATAACATTATCGTGTTGCTCTTTTAAATGTCAACATTTTGAAGACAAAATTGTGACATTAGTCAAGTTATTTTACATCCCAATTTAAAGGGGCATGGATCTGAAGCAATGTTTACAATGTATCACTTTTAGTCTATGTAGCTTTCTAAAAAAGCATGTAAACAAATAAAATGCATGTTTAATTTTCACAATTTAAACGTTACCTGTTAACTTGCTATTGGCTTGCCCCCCCCCCCCCCCCACACCCCTGGATACAGCCAACACAAAGCCATATCATTCTATTCTTTAAAAGTATTGAGTGCATGTGAATGTATTTTGGCTACTTTGTTTGATAATTACTGCCATGTATGCATATCATCCAGTTATTTCAGAAGCAAAACTGCATTTTTATATATTTTATATATTGTATTTAGTTCAAAGTTGCTGCAAGATACTACACATACAAGTAAAAAAAAATCACAACCATTTTATGTCAAATATTTAATTCCTTGGCTTGTCAGAAGTTTCCAAAGCAAAGTACTAAGTGCTTATCAACTAAAGTATATAAGGCAACAGCAGGTTTTCATGGAGTCACAGGTCTCAATGCAGACACAGTGCTCTGCTAAACCCTGACCATATTTGCTGCACAAGTCACGTCCACAGCATCGGTAAAATTCAAAATTCCTTCGTTTTGTGATAAGCCCTTAGTCATGCATCAACTACGGACTTATTCTGAAACGTTGCAGTTATTTTATGTCTGTGCTCTTATGCACAGAACTGGAGTTACTCATACTCATCAGTGCACTGCTGAGCTTAGAATACAGCTCAGTAACAGTTAGCTGCTCCTATACAAGCTTGGTGTTAGCAGCATGCAGATATATTTTCCAACCTTATATACTGAGAACTCCGCATGCTGACAAAAGGAATTTGAAAGCTGCATCACATTTACATCTGCCAGAAAAAAAATATGACAAGCACCAATTTTCTTGCTAGCACCCGGTGCAGACCTCTTCCCCTTCCCCACCCTTGGTATGTCACTGAGTGCTTTTGAATCAGATTAATTAATATATAGGTGCAACATTACTCCAGTGCAAATAATTTTAATTGCATGGGTAATATGAGCTCTGGCTGTATCACCAAAGGTTCAAGATAAAATGAAATGTATCAGAACATGAAGGTTGGGTTCATGGGCCTGATTATATGTAAGGTTCCTCAAAGAATTTTAGAAAGGCAACTTTCTGCATTATAACTTTATCTTGCTATACAGTGCTCTGCATTTGAAGGAGCGATGCATACATTATATAATGCTAAAAAAGCAACAAAAGCAAAGATTCTGAGTGATTTATCTCTGTGATCGTGAGTTTTTGATTATCAGGGATTACATGTAGTCAATTTAAAAAAATAATAATTAGCAAAATAAATAATAAAAAAAAATACCCGTTTTCCAAACTGATGCAAAGATGGTCTACAAAAATTGCAGATGTAGATGGGCTATGCAATGACCTATTATGTATGTAAAAAATTCTAAAAACATCTTCAATAAATGCTTGGATTTTATTTTTTATCACTAGAGTGAAACATCAATAACTTTTATAGCATAGAACATTATCCCTTTATTCCTTGTCTTTGTGTGTATTTGTCTCTAAGATGGAAGAAAATACATTTAAACTTCTTACATGCATAATAAAGGTATGGCTAGTTTAAAAAAAAAAAAATAGAATAAGAAAAAACACTTGCTTAGATCAATTCAGCTTGAAGAGGATATTAAGACGAAATGAACTCCTTGATCTAGTGGGCCCCATTTATCAATGCCCGGACAAACAGGGTTCACTTTTTCGAACCTGTCTACCCTGGATTGCAGCCAGTGGGCAGCAGTGCACTGCCCGCATTTAACATTGCACAAGCAACTGCTTGTGCAATGCTTACCCCTGCTTAGACCAATGGTATACGAGTAAGGTCTGTCAAACACCCCGGGTGAACGCACCTGGGGAGATTTTAATCTGCAAGCTAAGAACTGGTGTACAGGTTAGGTCTGTTGACCCCTGTTTCTTAACTATTGTCTGCATTCGCTAAGATTCTGCACTTATATTAGTGAGTCTTGCAAAGATGCTTTTATACTGAAGTAATTGGTTCAAATTAATCTAAAATCTTGCTGCCTCATATATTTTTACAAATGTCAGTGCCTAACACTGTAAAAACCTATCCTGCTGAGGGTAATGGAAATTGAACATATGGTTGAAATTCTTTTGACTTCTAGTTTTATATAGTGATGCTTTATTGTGTTTTTTATGCAGAAATTTGAGCTTATATATATTTTTTTTAAATTGGTATAACTTTTGAATATAATGTCAAACTGAGCTGAAATTTGGCGGCTGTGTAGCCATTCATCATATGGGTAACAATAAAGTAAAATGGTTGTCACCTGAGATACGATAGTATGAAAAAAGTAATGTAGAGGCAAAATGACCAAATAGATTTACTTTAATTTGGATAGCTGTTGTATTAATGTAGCACCTTTTTTTTTGTTTTGTTTATAAAGCTAGCTTTTATCTGCTTTATTTTTAAAAATATTTCAACAAAAAACAAGTTATGTTTTCAGTGCACATACTCAATAAAGATGTGTTACAGCAGATCCACCATGTTTGTTATAGCAAATGCCCTTTCAGACCGGTTTATATTATAGACTGTGACCTGCTTCTTCTTGCACACACTGTATTCATCACAAACACACATATTTATTTAGATTTAAATTACTCAGCTCACTACTGACTCAGTGGGGACTATTTATCAAGCTTCGAACAGAGCTTGATGCCCCGTGTTTCTGGCGAGCCTTCAGACTGCTAAAGACCGCTGCTCCATAACCTGTCAGCCTGCTCTGAGGCGGCGGACAGACATCGCCGAAAATCAACCAGATCCAATACGATCGGGTTGATTAACACCCAATCTGCAGGGGGCGGCATTGCACCAGCAGTTCACAAGAACTGCTGGTGCAATGATAAATGCTGTCGGCATTTATCGATGTGCGGCAGACATGGTTCGCTATAGCAGATCATGTCGGTCCGCACAATGATAAATGGACCCCAGTAACTCAACCAAGCAGCAGCCTCTATGTGAGATAAATCACTTCATAGTAAAGGCTTCTGCATATCGTTACTAACTGGCTGCAGTTTGAAATAAAATGCTACAAATTCCATTACTGTTACTTCCCAGAGACACTTGCACTGTGTACACTATGCTGCATAAACATAAAATTGTTTGTAAAACTGCTATCTGCTTTTTGTGGTGTGTGTCCTTATACAGAGGCTGGGGCTGTTTGTGTAATTTGTTATGTCCTTATATTCAGGCTGGAAGTTGGTGATATACTTAAGGGATGTTAAACAGTAAATATATACCAGACATAGTGATGTATTAAAAGCAAAGATTACACTTAGAAATATGTTGAATGTAACAATTATATTAGTTGCTTAACTATTGAAATATAAAGGTTTATTTTCTCTTAAAGTATTTCAGTGTCTATAAATGTATAAATATTATGTTTTTTAACAAGTTTTCTATTTATCTCTCTTTGTGCAAACAACACAGCGTGGACACCATTTTGGATAATCCTATGCTCCACAAAGACTTGTTTGAACAATCTCTTTTATTGCTTGTTTTATTTTTGTTTCTAATTGTTCTCAGCAGGAAGGATAGCTCAGGTGAAAGTTAAAACATGGCAGTGCCCATTACTTTATAGAAATTTGGTAGGCTTTAGAAAAGAAGATAAAATAAATAATTAAAGTATATTGCAAGGTTTTTAAATACACATAATTAAACATTGTATATTACAATATCATATATTTAATATTCCTTTACATACATGGCATGGCTGCCTATGTGTAATGTGGCCAGTATGTTGTGTATGTGATGTTATATATATATATATATATATATATACTGTAAATATAGGTTGAAATTGTCTATAGATTGAATGTGCTCAGGGTGTGTGATATCCTTATATATAGACTGAGGCTGTCTCTTTGCCCTTATATGCACAGTGAACAGTGTATTTTAGATAGATAGATAATAGATAGATAGATAGATAGATAGATAGATAGACAGATTGATATAGTTAGCTTCATTTAGTTTCTTAAAGAGGCAGAAAACACCTTGAGATTAGTAAATTAAATATTGATGTATGCATAAATATAGTACTTTGCAATGTATGTTCATTATCTATTTTGCCAAATGTTCATTTAATTTAGCTCAGACCTTGAAATGCACCTGCTGACTTCTCAAGGCTAAATTTTCTAGATAGCCATCCATAATTGTCTTTAACTGATAATAACTGCAAATAAATGCATTTTATACTAACTTTATGACTGTGGCTAGCCTGCTAGTTTAATGACTAAAGCCCAGATTGGCTCCTCCAAATAAAGCAAATGGTGAATGGAGTTCGGCGATTGAAAAAATAATTCTAGTAAATATTAATGTAAATAAAAATGTTAAGACTTTGCTGATATTATTCTTTATCAGCACAACATAAATATGTTTTTAATTACAAGGTGTTTACTGTCCCTTTAACATAAAGATTCCTCAAAAAAGATAAAAGAAGAAAGCAAAAATGAAACAAAAAACCTATGTTAATGCCAGTGTGAACTTACATCAAGTCACTATAGTTGATCTGTCTGACACAACAAACATTTGGTGGATTTCCTACAGAAGATTTTTTTCAGATGGGATCATCCTTCATTTATTAGTTGGTAAGAAAATACTTTTCAGGAAGGAATGTTCTGCATACAGCTTAGTTTGTTATATTATAGTGTTCAAAGGCAACTGTTTTGAATCCCTTCAGGCTCCAGAAGGTTTAATATCCTGAAACACTCTTTCCATTAATATCCTCTAGCTTTACAAACCAGGGAATCACGTCTTTTTCTGCATCATATTTAGATTTATTCTTGCAATATAATATGACTCCCGAAATGGATATTCATTTCTTAAAGTCAAACATAAATAATATCTAATAATATATTTATTGCGAAGAAAAGGAAATTACAAGGTTCATATTCATTTTACCATAAACAGGGATGTCCATACATTTGATGTAATGGTTATTCTTGGAGATTCACGTTGTCTAATGTCCATCTTCAAATCACTCTGCTTCCTTGTGATATATATTATGTGTAATCACATGTTAGCTGCACTATCACAGAGAAATATCATATTCCTTCAGTTATTCAGTAGATTAAACAAGAAAAGAAGATAATTCTCTTGATCCCAGCATGGACCAGGAGTTAATGGTTCCGTAACATAGTGCACCTGGCAAATCAGAATTATTGAATGCTTCTTCAAGTTCACAGTATTTTGCCACAATGTACATTTCAGTAGTGATGTGCAGTGAAGTCAGAGGCTGGTGAGGCACTGGCTATGTTACGCCTGAGAAACACATATATGGACCTAATAGAGGTATCTTAAATTTAGGATTTAATTGGCATGTTGCACAATGAGGATTAGCATTCTTTACACGCATACAGGTAAGAAACCAATTAAATTCTCGTTTTATAGGCAAATGCAGTTCCATTATTTATATTCATTCAACACAAATGAAAAAATATAGTGCATGGTCTTACCTTCCCAGAGGCAAAACTTTTTCACTTTCTGATAAATGAAGGACAGGCCATGAGATTATGGGATATTGCTCCCTGGGACAGCACCATATACCATCATAAAACCACTTTAAAGCTGACCTGGCCCTCATTGGTTGTTATGTAATCATCCAAGACTTAAAGCTTACACATTTAGGGACAACTGATATACAAAGACTTAATTAGACCTGTTATTTCTCCTTTCACCATCATTACTGTAGCTGTATGCATACACCCTGTAACCACTTTATCATGTGCAAATCCTTGTTAGCTTACTAGTTTCCTTTAAGTGGTTAATAGTTAATCTGACTTGTCTTGTCTAATTAACAGAAAAACATCACTAATTGCATTTTTTTTCCAAGCCTGGAACCTGAATAAGTGTCATGCTTTCCATATGTTAGTCTTATTAGTTTACTTGTCTCCCCAAAATACTGGTACCCGATAACATGTGCAATGGACCAGACAATGGCACATAGGTAGGTCCCAGGCTTGGAACAAATCATCCATTAGTAATATCACTCTTATTTATCAGTGTAATTATGCTGTGTTGGAGAGGTTGTGTTCTGTAACATATCTAACCTTTAGTTGTTTGGTTTACAACTCCACTCCTCCTGCTTGGCAGCTCCTAGTTAGTTGGTAACGTGAAGGAAGTGGAACTTACTTTGCTTGCAAAATAGTATAAGGGCTGTGAGTGTCAGGGGTCTGTCTGCCACCCAAAATTCCTAGATCTTATTCTGAGCATGGGCGCAGCAGGGCAAACAGCGCACATGCATTATATATATTTTTTTTATTTCTATTGGAAATAATTTTTTTTTATTTTGCCTCCCTGACTGCACGTCAATGCATTTCAGGAAGTAAGAATGCTACATCTAAATTCATTGTTACTGAATCATTGATTAGGAATAATGTTTTTTTGTAAATATTTGCTATTCTTTTGCATGCACATTTAGAGCTTGATTTATCAAACATGGCATACATATTCGCCCCATCCACCGACTTCTCCTCTTGCGGGCAGCAATTCGCTGCCCACATTTACCATTGCACCGAAGTGCTCCTGTGTGCTTGCGTGTAACCCCAACCCTGCAACTCCGACCCCTGCATGCATTGGCAGAAGAGACCAGGAAAATTGAAATTCTCCACCTAAGAAGTTAAAGGGGAGAGAAGGGCTTGATAAATTGAGCCATTAGCAGATATTAGTTAAAGATTATCAACATATTTGACATATTTTCTCCAAATAGTGTGAATTTGTTTGATTCCTTATTAGTTTTACATATTTTAGAGTTTTTATAAGATGGTGTAAGTATGGTTTATCTATTAATTGTATGAAAGCTTGGGTATCATTTCTTTCAGTTCGTTCTTCCACTGGAATCTTGCATTCAGTTATGATGCTTTCAAATGATGATTTCTTTCAATTATTAAGGTGTCATTAAACTGCTGTGCACAACTACAAAATAATAACTTCTTGCTATGTTATTGCGTTTATTTCTGTTCCTGCATCTCTTTTCAAATCAGTTCTCCTTTTTTAATAGCTTAAAGGTGCCAGATACTGAAGTTCTGCCTCTTTGTACTGGGGGCTGCCATCCTGGATCTTAAAGGGACAGTACACAGTAAAATTGTTTTTATATGAATGTATTTTCAATGACTTGTTATACCAGCTGCAGAGTATAAAATTTATGAGAAATTGATTTTTTTCGGTTAATTTGTGTATTTGAAGTAGCTGGTTTTGTGCTTTTAAACCACAGCCTATTACAATGGGTTGAGCTTCAGGTAATATCAGATCTCATTATGTTATCACTTTATGTACACACACTTGCTTCCTTAACTTATATTTGTCTAGAAAACCAAAGCTCAATACTTAGAGAGAACAATGGAAAATTATAATTTTATTCCGATCAGCCAATAGAATTCGAGCTCAATCTGATTGGCTGATCCAATCAGCCAATTGGATTGAACTTGTATCTGATTGGCTGATTCAATCAGTCAATCAGAATTTTCCTACCTTAATTCCGATTGGCTGATAGAATCCTATCAGCCAATCGGAATTCGAGGGACACCATCTTGGATGACGTCCCTTAAAGGAACCTTCATTCGTCGGGAGTTCGTCGTGGATGAAGGATGTTCCGCATCGGCGGGATGAAGATGGAGCCGGAAGAAGATTGAAGATGCCGCTTGATAGAAGACTTCAGCCGGATGATGGACCTCTTCAGCCCCCGCTTGGATGAAGACTTCAGCCGGATGATGGACCTCTTCAGCCCCCGCTTGGATGAAGACATCGTCCGGATTGGATGAAGAATTCGGCTTGGCTGAGTGAAGATGACTCAAGGAAGGAAGATCTTCAGGGGGGTAGTGTTAGGTTTATTTAAGGGGGGTTTGGGTTAGAGTAGGGGTATGTGGGTGGTGGGTTGTAATGTTGGGGGGGTATTGTATGTTTTTTTTTACAGGCAAAAGAGCAGAATTCTTTGGGGCATGCCCCGCAAAAGGCCCTATTAAGGGCTAGTAAGGTAAAAGAGCTTTACAATTTTTATTTTAGAATAGGGTAGGGCATTTTTTATTTTGGGGGGCTTTGTTATTTTATTAGGGGGCTTAGAGTAGGTGTAATTAGCTTAAAATTGTTGTAATATTTTTATAATGTTTGTAACTTATTTTTTTATTTTTTGTAACTTAGTTCGTTTTTTATTTTTGTACTTTAGTTAGTGTATTTATTTGTATTTATTTGTAGGTATTTGTATTTAATTTATTTAATGATAGTGTAGTGTTAGGTTGAATTGTAACTTAGGTTAGGATTTATTTTACAGGTAATTTTGTATTATTTTAACTAGGTAGCTATTAAATAGTTATTAACTATTTAATAGCTATTGTACCTCCTTAAAATAAATACAAAGTTGCCTGTAAAATAAATATTAATCCTAAAATAGCTACAATATAATTATTATTTATATTGTAGCTATATTAGGGTTTATTTTACAGGTAAGTATTTAGCTTTAAATAGGAATAATTTATTTAATAAGATTTATTTTATTTCGTTAGATAAAAATTATATTTAACTTAGGGGGGTGTTAGGGTTAGACTTAGCTTTAGGGGTTAATACATTTATTATAGTAGCGGTGAGGTCTGGTCGGCAGATTAGGGGTTAATAATTGTAGGTAGGTAGGTAGCGGCGACGTTGGGGGCGGAAGATTAGGGGGTAATAAATATAATATAGGGGTCGGCGGGGGTTAGGGGCAGCAGATTAGGGGTTCATAGGGATAACGTAGGTTGCGTCGGTGTACGGAGCGGCAGATTAGGGGTTAAAAATAATATGCAGGGGTCAGCGATAGCGGGGTCGGCAGATTAGGGTTTAATAAGTGTAAGGTTAGGGGTGTTTAGACTCTGGGTACATGTTAGGGTGTTAGGTGCAGATTTAGGAAGTGTTTCCCCATAGGAAACAATGGGGCTGCGTTAGGAGCTGAACGCTGCTTTTTTGCAGGTGTTAGGTTTTTTTTCAGCTCAAATGGCCCTATTGTTTCCTATAAGGGAATCGTGCACGAGCACATTTTTGAAGCTGGCCGCGTCCGTAAGCACCACTGGTATTGAGAGTTGCAGTGGCGGTAAATTATGCTCTACGCTCCCTTTTTGGAGCCTAACGCAGCCCTTCTGTGAACTCTAAATACCAGCGGTATTTAAAAGGTGTGGGAAAAAATACATGCGTAGCTAACGCACCCCTTTGGCCGCAGAACTCTAAATCTAGCCGTTAGGCTATTCAATAGAATATACTCCAGTATAGAAACTTTCAGTATAGGCTGTGAAACCACAAGCTAAATTAGCTATTTCAAATGCCAAATTAGGGGTAAAGAAGCTACTTCTAAATAATTTAAAACACTCAGCAGGAAAAATGAATAATTGGGAACAATTTAAAGGGGAGAAAATTTTGGGGTGAACTGTCCCTTTAAGTATTCTCACAGTCTGTGCCAAAAGCTGTAAGCATTTACATATCAATGAGGTTGTTAACTTTTTGACAACTGTATAAAGTGCTTTAGATGATACAAAGCAGGAGCTGTACAATTCTGCATTGTTGAGTGTTTTTTAAAATATATTTTATTTAACTGTAAAACTGTGTTATGTTTACATGATGTATCATGCACACCTACTCCAAGCAAATGATACAGCTGTATTATTACTGATCTTTGAGTGTGCACAGCTTCTGTCACAGGCTGGGAAAACACTTGAGCCCCAAGATGGCAGTGTCTAGTGTGAAGAGCTGGAGTTTCAGTATACGGCACCTATAAGCTATTAAAAAAGAAAACCTGATTTGAAAAGGGCTGCAGGAACAAGGTGAAATGCCACAACATGGTAAGTAGTTACTACTATTTTGTAAGTGCACACATCAGTTTAATGTCCCTTCACTTTGGTTTTTCCATGTTGTCCTTTGTATTTTTTCTGCATCAGCTGGATAAACTATGCATAATTTGTATAAAAAATGTTTGGTTTTCAGATACTTTGCAGGTAGCTTTGTCCAGCACAGAGCTAAGAGCACAGCTTGCTACTCATCTAAGGTAGTACATTCTCAGAACATCAGTTCCAAGATGAGTAGAGCCAGTGAGGTAGCTCAGTTGGTAAATGCCCTGTATACAATAAAAGCCTGTTTAAAAGATCCAAGGTCACAGGTTCAAATCCCGGCAGGGCCAACTCAGCCCTTCATCCTTCCGAGGTCGATAAAATGAGTACCATTAAATTGGGTAATAATAACAACTATTACTATTCTACTGCCGATTTGGTGAATTCCGAGGGCAAGCGCATAAAAAGCGCTTTGAGTCCCACTGGGAGAAAGGTGCTATATAAATACTAGTTATTATTATAAGATCATTTTCATTCACCCCGTCTTCATTTTCAGAATGATAGATTGGTTAGAGCACTAATCTGTTATTTAGAAGCCAATAGGGCTATCAGAATATTTGTAATTTATTCTGGTGCCAGCTGCCAAAGTCTATTCAGCCACTTGCCTTCTCTCTGTGCACTCTGTTAAAGGAAACCCCCCAAAAAATATTTTGTAATTCCGACAGAGCTTTCAATTTTAAAAACGTTTCCAATTTACTTCTATTATCAATTTTGATCAATTCCCATGGTAGAGGAAGATGTTTGGAGCACTACATAGCAGGAAATAGGGTTGTCATCTAGTGTTCTTGCAAATAGATAACATTCTTAAAAAAAATGCTGAGAGCATCAGAACGAGGCTCCTACAGGAGCGTATGAAGTGCACTCTCGTAAACTGATACTACAAAGTGGAGCAGTAATATCGCTTGCAAACTTAAACTGACAGCTTCTGGAAGTTGAAGGTACAGGGCAGTTTCCTGGACTAAACAGATGAGTTCCCAGGGTATGTCTAAAGTTCTTTCACAAGTCTTTTCTAAGCATTTTAAGCAAGCTGGTCTCACTGATTTGTCTTGCCAGCTGCATGCAGGGGAAGTTTGCTCAAACTTCACAATATACTTATTTTAACTAACAAAAAAGTAATATATACTAAAATATAGACAAAAGCAAGTTAAATTGTAGTGAAAACATTTTATTTTAATTTGTAATTGATGCAAATGGAGCCTTTATATCAGCCCCAGGGGTTCTCCAGTTAACTTTTCGCTCCCATGTAAAATTTTGTATCTCAGAGAGTTTCATTACTTTCTAAAGAAGACCTCTCTCATCTCTTTGGGATTTCCATGTTCCTCCCCATTTTCTTAGAGAATTCTGTCTTTGTGAATTCAGCACTATAATATCTGCCCAAACTAGAGAATGTTTGGTTATCTAGCCCATAGAAAGTAATGATGCTCTATGAAAAACTGAAGCTAACATAACTGTCATGTCATGGAATGCTATAGTGCACTGGGCTTGTCTCTCCTTCATATACAGAAATGCAGGGCAAGTCCCTTGGACAATTAAAGCAAAATCTGCCTTTTGAAATCCTCACTAGGAATCTCCCAGCGCTGGAGGATCATTTGAGAATATCTCACCTGAGTAGAGAGGTTTTGAATATCAGTGCCTAGGAGGGGATACAATAGGCAAAACCAGCTATCCCAAATGAGAAAATAAAGGTTAAGGAGCTATTTGTAAACAACGTAATGCATTCGAGTAGGTTAAATAAATAATTGGGAGCACATTAAAGGAGAGAAGATAAAAAATGTATTAATTAGTAAGTAACCATACAAAAACAGAGTATTGCAGTATAGACTGTCGCATGTGTGAGTGTTTTCAGCTACTTTTGTCAATATGAGCCTCAGATAACTAATTATGTTCTGTAAGAAGTGGCTTCATTTTTCTTACATTACAAAATTGTTGGCAGGGGAGATTTTGTACATAAAAGGGTAAAATTGCTTTAATTTATGTTTGCATAAGCATTCCCTGCTAACACCCTTTTTTTCCTCCAAAGTGTGCTCATTATGTCTTTCAGTTCAAATTATGCTTTGAGAATGGTAGTATTTAGGAATTTCAGTACAAAAAAAAAAGCAACAAAAGAAGGTCGTTTGGAACAAGCTTGTTACGAATGAGAAAAAAATGTTTGTAAAAAAACACAGTTGGGAATAATTAGACTTTACAAAGAAAGAGTACATTAACATAAATTGAGCTACATATTTGTTAAAAGGGTACATTTGTTGTGCAAATGCAGCTATCAATTATATATGAATGTCTCTACATCCAGTATCTTTTGTACATAAACACAATCATTTATGTTGACGTTTTAATGGTGCACAATTTGTTGACATGATAGACTTTATAATGTTTACATTTAATGAGTAACATATTTAGTTTTTCATGGTCCATCATATATTATGATATTCTCTATTGCTCAACATTGCTTTTAGGTAAAATACTTATGGAATAAAGGTTTTTTTCTTTGAAAATTGCCATTTAAATTCTTAAAAGGACATTAAACACTAACGCCTAGATTTAGAGTTCTGCGGTAGCCGTCAAAAGCAGCATTAAGGGCTCCTAACGCTGCTTTTGGATGCCCGCATGTAGGTAAAGGTCTTACGCTCACTTTCAAGCCGCGACTTTTCCATACCGCAGATCCCCTTACGCCAATTGCGTATCCTATCTTTTCAATGAGATCTTCCTAACGCCGGTATTTAGAGTCTTGGCTGAAGTGAGCAGTAAACCCTCTACCAACAAGACTCCAGCCGCAGAAAAAAGTCAGTAGTTAAGAGCTTTCTGGGCTAACGCCGGTTTATAAAGCTCTTAACTACTGTGCTATAAAGTACACTAACACCCATAAACTACCTATGTACCCCTAAAACGAGGTCCCCCCACATCGCCGCCACTATAATAATTTTTTTAGCCCCTAATCTGCGGACCGCACACTGCCGCCACCTACATTATCCCTACGAACCCCTAATCTGCTGCCCCTAACATCGCCGACACCTACAAAATATTTATTAACCCCTAATCTGCCCCCCCAACGTCGCCGCTACCTACCTACACTTATTAACCCCTAATCTGCTGACCGGACCTCCTCGCTACTCTAATAAAGTTATTAACCCCTAAAGCACCACACTCCCGCCTCGCAAACACTATAATAAATAGTATTAAAACCTAATCTGCCCTCCCTAACATCGCCGCCACCTAACTTCAAGTATTAACCCCTAATCTGCCGACCGGACCTCGCCGCTACTCTAATAAATGTATTAACCCCTAAAGCTAAATCTAACCCTAACCCTAACACCCCCCTAAGTTAAATATATTTTTTTTTAAATATCTTTATTTTCAAGTGCAACAGACAGATGGAGGTAATTACATTCGGTAGTATTTAAGTAGTATATGTTTGCAAGTCAAATTATACCATCAATTATAAAACAGGTGTCATGTCATTTCTGTAGCCTGGATCTTGAAAAGGAAAAAACAAAGGAGCAAAAAATTTTCCATCGTGCACAATTTTCTTTTAACCTTAAACACAAATAATATCAACCTCCTAACTCTCAACTGGCATGGTTCACTCTCCAACAACCTCCTCTCTCCCCCCCCTCCCCCGGGAACTCCTCCGATCTAGTCTACCAGTCTCCTCGCAGTGTTGCCTCCAAAATGTATTCTGTGTTCTTGAATGGTGCGACGATTATAGTGCGTGAAGTGTCTGGCAGTGTGCGAATAAAGGATCCCCATTTGTTAAAAAAGGACCGAACTCTAGCATTCATGTCTCCTAAGCCGTCTGCTTGCTCAATAAATAGTTGTTTTAGCAACACCTGCTTTAGCTGTGTAACAGTGGGTGGATTTCGTTTGAGCCAATTTTGAAAAATCAGATATCTCGCCATCAACACTATATTAGAGATAAGTAGTTTAATATGTTTGGGTAGGCCTAAGATGTCAAGGAACACTACATTCTGAAATGTCCAATCCCCACAGGGACACTGCATTTTTGTCTTTACCCAGTGTGCTGTCATCTTCCAGAATCTGACTAGTTTAGGACAATTCCACACCATGTGTTCTATATCTGCGTCTATCAGACCACATCTAGGACACTTACTGTCCCTATCCGTCTTCTATCTCTGAAATTTCCCAGGGGTAACATAGCTGTCGTGTATTAACTTAAAATGGGATTCTCTCACCTCTGAGGAGAGAGTTGCCAACTTTACTCTACTGATGCTTTTCTCGACTTCCGCCGCTGTCACATCTTTTGCAAGTTTATCACTCCAAATGGAGGCGATCTTATCTATGCAGGCTGTCCCCGCTAGTCTGTTCATCTTTGTGTACAGTGGTGCTATAGAGGTGATGCCATGTTGAGCTAATTCTATGCTTTGTTTTATAGCTGTTTGGTCTTTGTTGCTCCCCTCCCTCCGTAGTGTGTCAAACTAATGTCTGGCTTGCAAGTAAGCATAGTGATGAGTTCTGGGCAAGCAAATGTTGTTCTTAAGGTCTCGAAAGTTTGCATGAGTCCCCCCTCCTTTGTCATTGTTTGACCTACTGTACGAAGTCCCTGACTCTTCCACTGAAGGAAAGCCCCAGTCGATATACCTGCAGGGAACTCAGGATTGCTGCACCATGGCAGATATGTGGTCAATCTGTGGTTGCCCCCCAGCTTCTTGCAAAACTGTCTCCAAGCTCTCGCCGGTTGGGCTAGGAGCTCCATGTCTTTTAAGTGTTTAGTCGCTTGGGTTTGGGTCATGTGTGGGATCATCTCTAAAGCCCATGGTTTCGTCAGTTTGCTTTCCAACCTGGGGTCAGAGAACTTTCCCTGTCCCGTCATCCAGTCAATAACGAATTTACATTGGGCCACCCAGTTGTATAATTCAAAGTTGGGTAGTGCTAATCCCCCCATCTCCCTCGGGGCGGTAAGCTTGTGAAAACTGACCCTGTGTTTCTTGTTATTCCAAATAAAGTTAAGCACCCTTCCCTTAATGTGGTTTAAGTCTGATTTTCGCAGTATTGCTGGCAGAGTCTGGAAAAAATAAAGCAGCTTGGGGAAGTAGATCATCTTTATAAGCCCACCCTTCCCGATAGGGACAGAGGCAGCCAATCAGGCTATCCAATTGTTTGAGCAAGGGACCATAGTTAATAGAGTACCATCTACGTGGGTCCGTATGTAGTGTAATACCTAAATATTTAAAGTTACCCTCCACTATTCTAAAATCATATCCGGGAATTTGTTTTTTACCTTTTGGCAATAACCAGAGTAGTTCAGTTTTGTCAGTATTGATTTTGTATCCAGAGACTAAGCTAAATTCATCAATTATTTCCATCAGTTTTGGAATATTCTTTTGAGGGTCTTGTACGTATAACACCATGTCATCAGCAAACAGCGAGACATGTAAGATCGACTCGCCTATGTGCATCCCCTGCATTGTCTGCCTAATTTTTATTGCCAGGGGCTCTATGGCCAAGTCGAAAAGGAGTGGGGAAAGAGGGCAGCCCTGCCTAGTGCCTCTGTGGAGTGTAAAGGGTCTGGTAGGTGTGCCATTAATTAGGAGGGACGCCTGCGGTTCTCTATAAAGATTCTCAACTGCCCTAACAAATGCACCCTCAATGCCCATTTTATCCATGGTGGTGTATAAATGCTCCCACAAGACCTTGTCAAAGGCTTTTTCAGCGTCTAAGAATAGCAGGGCTGCCTCGTCATGTATCGCTATGTTCGGGTTGTGTTCTGTTATGTTCCAGTAATGTTGAATAATTGCTTGGACTCTTCGAATGTTAAGTACTGAGGATCTCCCCTTAACGAAACCCGTCTGGTCCCCATGTACTAATGTCGGGAGAATATTATCTAGTCTGTTTGCAAGGAGTTTTGTTAGGATTTTGTAGTCCTGGTTAAGCAGGGAAATAGGGCGGTATGACTGTGTTAAAAGGGGGTCTCTACCCTCCTTTGGAATAATACTGATATTAGCTTCCGCAAATCTGGGGGAGGGTCTAACCTCACCACTGAGAAGACCATTGAACAGCTGCATCAAGGTCTGGCCTATATCAGTTCCCATTATCTTGTAGAACTCCGCTGGCAAGCCATCAGGCCCTGGAGTTTTCTCTAATGTTAAATCTTTAATTGTGGTCAGAATTTCATTCAAGGCAATGGGGCTGTTGAGTCTGTCAAGTTGGGCACTGTCAATCATCGGCACTTGTAACTGTTCCCAGAATCTGTCTATATCCCTTGGCAGTACCTCCTGTGATGAGTAGAGGTCTTTGTAGAAGTCAGTAAACGCCCTTTGGATGTCCTCCTCCCTATTCAAAACTACGTCGCCCCGCTTAATGGCCAGTATAGGATTTCTTTTTGTCGACAATTTCGTCATTCTCGCTAGCAGTTTTCCCGTCTTGCCTCCGAACCTATAGTACCTGGCCTGCATTTTAGAGTGGGTCTAGTTAGTTTGTTGGAGTATATAGTCATCTCTTGTGCGCTTAATGTCTTTGTATTTGAGTCTGTTAATTGTGTTTGGGTTCCTAAGATATTTATTCCTCGCATTTAAAATCTGCGCTAGTAGGAGCCCTGACTGTGCCTTGCTCTTTTTCTTGATGTTTGCAGCGTAAGCCGAAATAACCCCCCTTAAGACAGCCTTAGCTGTTTCCCAGAACAGTATAGGGTCGCCTGCATGTGGTTGATTGGTCTCTGCGTATGCCAGCCATTCCCCTAAAATATGTCTATAGAAGTTTACATAAATACGCTGGGAACACCCACCTATTAGTTTTCCCCCTCCTGGGACTAAGTTGGATCTTGACTGCTACTGGGGCATGATCTGAGATCGTTATTGGGTCTATCTCAGCTCCCAACACTCTGGGGCATAGCTCTGTGGATATCAGAAAGTAATCAAGTCTGGCCATGGTGTCTTTTGCTACTGACATGCAGGTATAGTCCCTCTGCTCCGGGTATCTGGCTCTCCAGATATCCTGTAGCCCTAAAGTTTTCCTGAAGTTGCGAAGTATCAGGGATTCTTTTTTGTAGTTTCTAAAGCTCTGAGGGGTAGCGGCTTTCCTATCTGGGTTATAGAATCTGTCAGCAAGGACCTGAGGAGCAATATTGAAGTCTCCTCCGACAACAGTGGGCAGCGTGGTAAACTGTATTATCTTAGCTTGCAATCCCCTCCAGAAATGTTGTTTCTGTCTTTGTGGCCCGTATACTCCTACCAAAGCAAAGGGGACTCCCAGGACCTCTAATTGGAGCATTACAAATCTCCCTTCCTGATCTATTTCGGTCTTAGTGATAGTGTACATCAGGTTTTTCCTAAGTAGTATCGCCACACCCCTAGCTCGTCTCAGTTCGTATTGGGTATATACAACTTCTCCCACCCAGCCCTGTTTCAATTTTTGGTGTTCGAGCTTCGACAAATGCGTTTCTTCTAATATAGCTATATCAACCCTTCTAGAGCTTAGGTAACGCAGGATAGATCTGTGTTTTTGCGGAGAGGTTATGCCTCCCACATTCCAGCTCATAATATGTAAATTATGTGTAATCTGTAACTCGGTTTGTGGATGGGATGTAGGGTAAGAAATTAACTACACGTATAACTCAATGTGTGTGAAGCATTTTGGGTGTCTTGTTTGTACCTTACCAACAGGTTTCAGACCAAGAACATTTCCCTCTGTCAGAGAGTCCCGGGGGGGGGAGGAGAGCATCCTGCCAGCTAACTAAAAATAAAAACAACACGGTTAACAACATTGAAGAAAAAATAAACAAGCAGTTCAACAAATAGCTTTCAGAAAACAGAACCAATTGATTTTTTCTTTCCATTGAAGTAACAATCACTCAGCGTCTAAATCAATAACTGATTAGAAACTTATTCATTACTATGCTGCACTTCATCCCCTTTAGTTGCTTTACATTGGTATGTTGGGATTGGTTTTCCCTTATTTGCTCAAGTCAGCTCTCTACCTTTAGTGATGTAATTGGGACTACCCTCGTATATCCTCAAACCTCCACTATCTAGGGCCAGGAAGGGTCATCTCTCCTCTGATTGCGTGTCTCCCGCATGTGCAATTTATATTACTGGAAGGCAGCTTATCAGTTCTAGCGTGTGGCCCTCTCCGCCCGCCTTCCAGCGGGGATCAGCATAAGAAGCGAATATATATTATATAGGAGCACTGGTTCTAGTAATGTGCCGGGGGGTACCTTCTCCCTTGATAGATATGGCTTTCACAGTGGGGGAAATTGGGAGATAGAGCTAACTAATCAACCATGTCATTCGGTAGTCTCTAATACTCTTCTACTGACTACTCACCAAAGTTAGAATCTAAAAGGTGTTTGCGGTGTAAAACAGAACAAATGAACAAACATATTCCCAAAGGCATTCATATTACAATAATAACGACTGAAAGGCAACTAAAACTAGTAACATAATGAGCGAGAGGAATGTCCCCTTCCATAGAGTCTTTTAATTAGGTAGACTCATGTGAATGTTGAGATCTCAATAGTCAATTTTCTAATTTTCCTCCCTCTCGGTACATATCAACAGGTCTTAGCATATTACCAGTCCCTCAGGCTGCATTCTCCACCCTTTCAGGCTTCCTTGTCAGCTAGTTCTTGTTCAAGACTCAGGAACTTTCGCAGATGTTTAGGGTCATCGAAAAACTTAATTCCCTGTTGGGTCTGGAGTTTAAGCTTAGCTGGGAACAGCAGGGACACAGATCATCCTGCCTCTATCAACGATTTGCAATAGGGAGAGAACTCCCTCCTTCTCCTGGAGATCTCAGCAGAATAATCTTGAAAGATGAGGATTTTCTTCCCTTCGAATAGTAGTGGGGAACATTGACGATAGGCTCTCAAGATCATGATTTTATCTTTGAAATTAAGATAGCATATCATCACTTGTCGGGGTCCCCTAGCTGTCTTTGGGTCTTGATTAATGATCCCTATTCTGTGGGCTCTCTCAGCTACACATGGTATATCCCCAGATGAGAGGTGCAAGAGAGTGGGCAAGGTTTTTTCTGCAAATTCCAAGAGATCAGTGCTTGAGACAGATTCTGGCAGTCCCACAATGCGCAGGTTGTTCCGCCTTGAGCGGTTTTCTAGGTCGTCAATTTTGTCAGTTAACAACTTGTTTTGGGCCTCAAGCGCTGTTATTTTGCTGGAGTTTTCTCGCTGCCTTATTTCTCCATCCCCCACCCTTTGTTCCACATGTTGGAGCCTTGAGGAGAATGATTTAAATTCAGATGACAGGGCATCCATTCCCGTTTGTAGTTGTTCTATTTTAGGCAGGAACAGGGCTGATATTTGGGACACTATAGGGTGGGTTTCCAATGTCTCTTCATCTGCAGCATCAGTGGCCATAACCTCAGCAGTATGAATTTCTGCCACAGCCTTGGTTTTTCTGTCTTGGTGTTTCTGCCTGCTCGACATTGTACCAGTGGTCTTCACAAAACTGGAGTAGTACCTCTGCATGCACTATGCTTCCACTCAGGGAAAGTGTTTTACGCTATAAATGACTCTAGGTGCAGTATACGGGGAAAGTATGGATTGTGGGGGGTGCAGCGCAGTGTGAAAGATTTATTTCATATCCAGAAATTGTTCATTACTCTCAATATCCTTCAGAGCCGTATAAGAGATCGGCATAGTTAGTCCTCTTTTCTCCTTATCGGCCTTATTGTCTATACGGAGGTGGCTTATAGTAAGTCCCTATGTCTGAGGATGCCTGCCTTTAAACTTTTACTCCCACCTGTCACCCCTCAGTGTTAGGACTTCTATTTCCCCAATGTGAAGTAACACCGGGTCGGTGAATGTGGCTAGAATGTCTCTGTTCTCAGAGCAGGCCCGCCTGCCACGTGGCTCAGGGTTCGCTGAAAAGTGGTTAATATTGGAATTGGTCTGCCGTATTGCTGTAGGGATAGCAGTGCCAGGGTTTATTTGCATAACAGGGGAGTCTGGCAATGGTCAGTTCGTGGCTCTTAAGTATGCTTTTCGTGTCAAATGCCCAGGTCTCTTACCCGCGGCGTTTCCAAGATGGCGGCTCCCCTCTTTGCCGTTATCAGGTCTCCCACTCCGCTACTCCTCGATTTCAGTAGCGGTTATCTTGGTAGCCTATAAGACCGGTAGCGTGCCAGAGTGGGTTGAAGTCTCAGCAGCGGTGAGGCGCTAGCGGTTGTTTTGTCGCGGCCGCGACTTTTCCTGTTAGGAGTATGTCGTTCCGGTGGGGGAGCCGTTGGCTTTGGCTCCGTGCCGCAAGAATGTCCAGACAGGTCAAGTGGGTCACCTGTCAAGGCTGGCGAGCTTTGTGGGCTATTGTGGTGCAGGTTTTAGGAGTTTATCAGTCTATGTCTCCGGAGCTCCTTCTACCTGCGTCCTCTCTCTCTGCCCGCCCACCGGAAGTCAAATATAATTTTAATCAAACGAAATAAATTAAATATTATTAACTAAAGTATTCCTATTTAATGCTAAATACTTACCTGTAAAATAAACCCTAATATAGCTACAATATAACGAATAATTATATTGTAGCTATTTTAGGGTTTATTTTTATTTTACAGGCAACTTTGTATTTATTTTAACTAGGTACATTAGCTATTAAATAGTTATTTACTATTTAATAGCTACCTAGTTAAAATAATTACAAAATTACCTGTAAAATAAATCCTAACCTAAGTTACAATTAAACCTAGCACTACACTATCAATAAATTAATTAAATAAATTACCTACAATTACATACAATTAAATACACTAAACTAAATTAAAAAAAAAAAAAAAACACTAAATTACAAAAAATAAAAAAAGATTGCAAGAATTTTAAACTAATTACACCTACTCTAAGCCCCCTAATAAAATAAAAAAGCCCCCCAAAATAATAAAGGTCCCTACCCTATTCTAAATGAAAAAGTAACCAGCTCTTTT
The DNA here is from genome assembly GCF_027579735.1 of Bombina bombina. Lineage (NCBI taxonomy): Eukaryota > Metazoa > Chordata > Amphibia > Anura > Bombinatoridae > Bombina > Bombina bombina. Next base: position 923,749,536 of record NC_069504.1, on the reverse strand, counting down.
ACCAGCCCTTAAAAGGGCTTTTTGTGGGGCATGCTCAGATTGAGCTCGCATTCTATTGGCTGTTCCGATCAGCCAATAGAATGCAAGCTCAATCTGAATGGCCATCTTGGATGACGTCCCCTAAAGGAACCTTCATTCGTCGTCTAGTTGTCGGGGAAGGAGGATGTTCCGGTCCGGAGGTCTTGAAGATGGAGCCGCTCCTCGTCGGATGGATGAAGATAGAAGATGCCGCTTGGATGAAGATGTCTGCCGGTCCGGGTGTCCTCTTCTGCTCGGATAGAATGAAGACTTCTGCCGCTCCGGATGTCCTGTTTTGGTCCATCGGTGCCCGGCTGGGTGAACACGGCTCAAGGTAGGGAGATCTTCAGGGGGTAGTGTTAGGTTTATTTAAGGGGGTTTGGGTTAGAGTAGGGGTATATGGGTGGTGGGTTGTAATGTTGGGGGGTGGTATTGTGTTTTTTTTTACAGGCAAAAGAGCTGATTGGGGCATGCTTTGGGGCATGCCCTGCAAAAAGCCCTTTTAAGGGCTGGTAAAAGAGCTGGTTACTTTTTAATTTAGAATAGGGTAGGGACCTTTATTATTTTGGGGGGCTTTTTATTTTATTAGGGGGCTTAGAGTAGGTGTAATTAGTTTAAAATTCTTGTAATATTTTTTTATTTTTTGTAATTTAGTGTTTGTTTTTTTTGTAATTTAGTTTAGTGTATTTAATTGTATGTAATTGTAGGTAATTTATTTAATTAATTTATTGATAGTGTAGTGCTAGGTTTAATTGTAACTTAGGTTAGGATTTATTTTACAGGTAATTTTGTAATTATTTTAACTAGGTAGCTATTAAATAGTAAATAACTATTTAATAGCTATTGGACCTAGTTAAAATAAATACAAAGTTGCCTGTAAAATAAATATAAATCCTAAAATAGCTACAATATAATTATTCGTTATATTGTAGCTATATTAGGGTTTATTTTACAGGTAAGTATTTAGTTTTAAATAGGATTAATTTAGTTAATAAGATTTAATTTATTTCGTTAGAATAAATAAATATAAAATTATATTTAATTTAGGGGGGTGTTAGGGTTAGGGTTAGATTAGGGGTTAATACTATTTATTATATGGTTTTCGAGGCGGGAGTGCAGCGGTTTAGGGGTTAATAACTTAATTAGAGTAGCGACGAGTTCCTGTCGGCAGATTAGGGGTTAATAAGTGTAGGTAAGGTAGCGGCGACGTTGGGGGGGCAGTTTAGGGGCAGCAGATTAGGAGTACATAGGTATAATGTAGGTTGCGGCGGTTTCCAGAGCGGCAGATTAGGGGTTAATTGTGTAATGCAGGTGTCAGCGATAGCGAGGGCGGAAGATTACGGGTTAATAAGTGTAAGGTTAGGGGTGTTTAGACTCGAGGTTCATGTTAGGGTGTTAGGGGCAGACTTAGAAACTGTTTCCCCATAGGAAACAATGGGGCTGCGTTAGGAGCTTAACGCTGCTTTTTTGCAGGTGTTAGGTTTCTTTTAAGCCCAAACTACCCCATTGTTTCCTATGGGGGAATCGTGCACAAGCACATTTTTCAGCAACGCTGGTATTGAGAGTTGAAGTGGCGGTAAATATGCCTTTACGCTCCCTTTTTGGAGCCTAACGCAGCCCTTCAGAGAACTCTCAATACCAGCGTTGTTTAGAAGCAGCGCTAGAAAAAAAAGACGTGTAGCTAATGCACCCTTTTGGCCGCAAAACTCTAAATCTAGGTGTAAATAAATGCTAGATAGAATTAAGCATTTAAAGAAAAGATTATTCTAAGAATAACATGTAGATATATTTTGTTAAATTTAAATTATTTGTTTAAATAGTGACAAAATAAGTGTAAAGTTTTAATGTCTATAAAACAATGGGGGCTGCCATGTTGTAACTTAGGTTAACTTCTCTGCTGTGGTCGATTAGGAACAGTTATAAATACGTCACTAGAGTGTGCAGCCAATGGTTGTGTGGAATATAACAGTGTTCTGCACTTCCATTTCTAATAGGAACTGAAATGTTAACAATTTCAGAATATAATTACATGAAGAGGGGACAAAATAAATAACAAAATTAAATATCGTAAGATGTATCATTTTATATTAACATCTCAAAGTGTTTAATGTCCCTTTAAGGTATAGATACCACTGGCAGGACATCGTTTGGAAGGTTTTGTTGCTTACTATACATTGATATTACAATTTAGTGCATTGTGACATCCAAAAACAAGTTTTACATTATTTTAAATGATTTTCCATATGCAATGTTAATGATATTTCAAATAATGATATGGATTAAGCAACTTATGCTTTAAACTAGGGTTGTCCAAAGTTTATCCAAAAGGGCTGACGCTCAACCAGGTATTTGAGATACCCTGTGTGAGCTGTGTACACAAAGATATAGGGGTCAAATGATCAAGCTCCGAATGGAGCTTGATGCGCCGTGTTTCTGGCAAGCCTTCAGGCTCACCAGAAAAACAAGTTATGAAGCAGCAGTCTAAAGACCACTGCTCCATAGCCTGTTCATCTGCTCTGAGGAGGCAGACAGACATCGCTGGAAATCAACCCGATCGAATACGATTGGGTTGATTGACACCCCCTGCTAGTGGCCGATTGGCCCTGAATCTGCAGGGGGTGTCATTGCACCAGCAGTTAACAAGAACTCCTGGTGCAATGATAAATGATGAGATTTATCGATGTGCAGCGGACATGATCCGCAATATCGGATCATGTTCGCTTGCACCTTCTTAAATATGCCCCATAGCCTTAAAGGATGAACATTGGACAATTCAGCTTTAAAACTAACTATAACAATATAATTCAACACCTAGCAAATGATTACTTAAAGGGACATTCCGATAAAAATTTAAATGCACATAGATTAATTACATCTTTGGATAAAAACATATTTGCAATACACACGTATTGGCAAAAATTATTCTAGTAAAAGTTATTACTATTTTACCATTTTTTTCTGTTGGGCATAGCTGGAATGCTCAGTGTTCTAGCATTGAAAATAATACAGCTGCTCAGAGTGCCATTGGGGCTTGTAATCATGTCAGCAATTAACAAACTGGACTTCAGGTGGGAGGAGCTAAGAGGTGCACGAGGAACTCAGAGTACTGCCGAACGGAGCTCGATACAATCCATCCCCAGTTGCCGAAGGAGACATCTTTCCTAGGACACAAGCACCCGGTGTGTGGAGCATGACTTGGAAGCCTTTAGGAAGCTGCAGACGGCTCGGTCGCTTGAGCCGTCCCCATATAGTTTGGAAGGCCAAGGATAACAGGCCCAACTTATAGATGGTAGCTAAGAGGGAGATGGAGCCCTAAGGTGGGATTGGCTACTGATGGAGCCAGGCTACGCTGCCCTATGATAATCCCTTAGAAGATTCCCCCCGCGACTGGTGGTAACACAATGGTCTAATCCAGGCCGCAATACAAGTGCCTTACACAGCAAGGAGCGATCTGCCCATATACCTATGGCAGACGTGTAGCTGGAGAGGAATCTTTAGCAGGGCGTCCAAGACCATGGGATAACCGGCTGATCACATTGCTGCAAATTTTACATCGCCACACAGAGCGGGGATAGAGTGAAGAAAGCTCCCAAAGTGCAAGTAATCCTTTTTACACATTAGCAAGTAATCCTTTTTACACATTATTGCTATCGCTACAAGAATTTGAATTGTACTCTTTAACTCTTGTATACTGCCCTTGGAAATTCCCAGTGCCTGGACTAACTTAAATAAGCTAAAAATGTTATAAGTTCATTGATAAATAAGCCATCAAAACTGGCCGAATCTACATGGAACACTTTGCTTGTCTTCCCCTAAAAGTGTTTAAGCACTAAGCTGGACTGAGGACATATTTGCCTTCTATCCTACAGTATAATTCTGTTCTTTTGTGTCCCTGGGACTTTTTGAACTGCAACTACAGAGTTTCTGTGTCTTAAGCGATTGTATTCCTAGGGAAAGATAGAGTAAAGCTATAGGGCTGGGAGGATGCCTTAAAATTTAAAGAATATAGTTGCTTTAGTTAACCTATAAGCGTGTCCTTTTTTCTGTTTTTTTCTATATTCTCCAGAAATAACTATATTATAGAGAATCTAGCTTTGCTAGACCTGCCTTCTTCTATATAATATGAGAGTAGTACAGTCTTAATGCTACAATATCAATACAATATATATTTGAACTAGGCGGATTTAAGGAAGTGTATTAATAATTTATAAATGTGTCTGCTCAGCTATGGTACATTGTTAATTCCAGTTGTAATTTGCTGGAGGTGTGTTTTTTTCCCTTTACTCTTAAAATTTGATAGTTGTGCCTTTCTTCCATTAGGTATCCTGATAATTATTCATGTAAGCTGATAAGTGCTTGTATACTACTGCTCAGGGCCGCCACTACAAATTTTGGGGCCCCTTACTTAACCATTGATCAGCCCCCCCCCCCATTGACATGTGCAATTTTTAACCAAGTGACTAAAAGGTATGTGAGTAGTCAAACTTGGAAATGTTGTAAAGGTAGTAACAAACAAAACAGAAACACACAGACACACTCATACACTGAAACTCACACATAAGGGTTAACATATAAACACTCTAGCAGACACGCAAAGAAACACACAAACACACTCAGGCACAGATACCCACACAGACACTCAGCACTTGTTTACATTTACCGGACAAGTAATGAGGTAGACTACAGTTTTGTCAAAAAAGGAGATTTGCAAGGCAAAATATGGAGTTCTGATTATCTTTTTGTCAAGGAAGATGCCAACTATATGATAACAACAGCATGCAGTGGCTGAAAGGAAGGGCCCTGAACTGCCTAAACAATAATTTAATGGTTAAATGGTGGATTGGTGACTTCCGGAAAGGTTTCATTAGTCTCAAAGTCTGTAGAAAGATGTGAATAATCAGTAGTAAGGTCAAACTGTCCTAAACAGGAACAGAGAATAGACACACACACACAAACTCAAACACAAACTTGCACATACACCCAAGGAAACACCCACAGAGACAGCCTCAGAAAACACACAAAGACATACACACTCACAGACACCCACAGAAAACACACAAAGACATACACACTTACACAGCGAGACACCCACAGAAAGCACACAGACACACACACAAACAGAGACACCCACAGAAAACACACAAATACATATATACACACACACCCTCACTGAGACATCCACAGAAAACACACAAAGACATACACACACCCTCACAGAGACACCCACAGACATACATACACACACACACACACACAAGTTCACAGAGACATCCACAGAGAACACACAAATACATGTACACCCACCCTCACAGAGGCATCTTCAGAAAATACACAAAGACATACACACCCACAGAAAACACACAAAGACATACACACTTACACAGAGAGACACCCACAGAAAGCACTCAAAGACACACACACAAACAGAGACAACCACAGAAAACACACAAAGAAATATATACACACACACCCTCACTGAGACATCCACAAAAAACACACAAAGACATACACACACCCTCACAAAGACACCCACAGACATACATACGCACACACACTTACACAGACACTCACAGAAAATGCACAAAGATATACTATGAAGAAAGCATAAAACAGAGGGGCACCTCATGTGTGTATCAGCATATTCAGATAAGAGCAAATGGATATTCAAGCCAAATTTTACTCACATTTTGTGAAAGTACACTTATGTACTTGTATGTACAAGCTAGTAACTTGGGGTGTACCAGCAAACCCTCACACACCCTTACAGAGACATCCACAGAAAATGCACAAAGACATACACACACACCCTCATAGAGACATCCACAGAAAATGCACAAAAACAGGCTCACACACCCTCACAGAGAGACCCACAGAAAAAAAAATGCATACACACTCATAGAAACACCAACAAAATGACAAAGACATAAACACACACAGAAACACTCACAGGAGGTAACATTTCTGCACATTGCCATCCCCTAAATCAACAGTGTGTGACATGCATGATAAAAAAAAAAATAGCAGAAATTAAGAGATCACTTTTTAAAGAATCATATTTGTAAATGTGCAAACAAAAATACCTTGAATTTAAAATTGCACATTAATGATCTGTCAGAATGGGTAGATGAATAAAAGTACTTTCAAAAGGTTGACATGTTTCCACATGGGTTTCCCTATTTTCCCCAACCAAGAGCACCACTTCAAATCTGGTGTACAAATTATATAATCTGTCAGCTGTACTTATGGATTTTGAAAAGGCTGTACTCTACATGGTCTTGGTGGAACCATAAGCTGTGGTATTCAGTCTCATACCATTAGATCTGGTTAAATGCAGGGTTTAGGCTTATTTGTATGTATTTCAAAATTAAGTCAGCTGTATTGAAAACTGAATAGTGTTAAGTTAACCTGTCTCATTTAAAAAATCTTATATAAAATGCCGCCTGGCATCTGGAAAGTACTTGCATAACGGGGCAGTAAACTGTATTGTAATATATATATATATATATATATATATATATATATATATATATATATATATATATATATATACAGGTAGCCCTCAGTTTACGCCGGGGTTAGGTTCCAGAAGGAATGGTTGTAAATTGAAACTGTTGTAAATTGAAACCCAGTTCATAATGTAAGTCAATGGGACGTGAGAGTGTTAGGTTCCAGGCCCCTCTCAAAATTGTCATAAGTAACACCTAATACATTATTTTTAAAGCTTTGAAATGAAGACTTTAAATGCTAAACAGCATTATAAACCTAATAAAATAATCACACAACACAAAATATATAATTAAACTAAGTTAAATGAACAAAAACATTTGCTAAACAGCATTATAAACCTAATAAAATAATCACACAACACAGACTTCTCTTGCATTTTTCTGCTAACAGTTCTTTCTATGCATTCCAATCTGGACTGATTTATAGACAGGAAGATCTTGTTCCTTTGAAATCTGCTCGATAGCTCAGGTCTGGTTAAACTGATTAATTTCAGCTTGCTTGGCTTTGCTGCAACACAAGCGGACAGCTCCACCTACTGGCTATTTTAAGAAATGCACTGCGTCTCAATACTTTTCAATAGCAGTCACATGACTGGAAAAAAAGGTTGTTATTCTGAAACGGTGTAAATTGAACCGTTGTAAAACGAGGGCCACCTGTATATATATATAAAAGTAAAAGATCATATCTGCCAAAAGGGCACCTACCATTTTTGTATTGGGGAGGAAACATTTCTGCGTGGTTTTAAATATAGAATTTCTACAAGTCTGTCTCACACTGTGCATAGTGGTTTAGTGCACACTCAGAAATCCTCTCAAATGCTAATGCTTTACTCCTTGTAATGACACATCCTGCACTCAAAATAACTCTCCTGTAGTGCCCTCTGGTGGCTGCCAAAAAAAAATACATTTGAAAGCAGCGATTACTCTGACCTATTACACTTGGCAAATACAACACTCCCTCTCGCTTTAGGTGTGACACAAAAAGATCTGCCACTAGCAATTGAAAGGGCACATAGATTAGGGGCTATTAGGACCAGCACCAATGATCTGAAATATAATAGACCTATCATAATCACATTTTTAAAATATCAAGATAAAATGATAATTATAGGTTATAGCATCTTCGTGTTCAATGAGAAAGAAAGGTGTGGTGTTTTTAATATATAAAAATATTAGTTACAATATTTTATATACCGAAGTTGACCCACATGACAGGTGAATGATTTTGAGCATTGAGATTGCCTGGGAAAAATATACATTATGTAATATTTACGGACCCAATAGTACTGATTGTGATTTTAGGAACACAATTATAACATGGCTTTCCAATTATATTCATCAAAAACTAATCTTAGCAGGTGATTTTAATCTGATCCCTCTATTGTCTCTTTACAGACTTTCTTCCAGGAAGACCTCCGGCTCACCTCAAAAATCAAACATTTTTACACAAATTTGTAAAAATCTTAAATTGCATGACTTATGGCGCATTCAACACCCAGACACTAAGTTATATATTTGTGAGTCTAGATTGTACAGGTCTTTCTCTAGGATCTATTTTTTTTTAGTATCTAACTCTTTGCTCAAATTAGAAGGTAAGACTCAAATACACAATGTTGTCATCTCTGACCATGCTATAGTTTCCCTGGAGTTTTCACTTAGATCACCACAGTTGCTACAGATGCTACAGCTAATTTTTACCTCCCCAAAAATCTAATTAACAATGTTTCATTTCAAAATTGGCTACAACATAAAAGGAGGGAGTTTAGAGATGATAATATTTTATATATATATATATATATATATATATATATATATATATATAGATCAGAGATTTTGTGGAAGACAGCGAAAGCTTATTTTAGAGGTGAGATCTAAGCCTATATAATAAAAGCTAAAAAGAAATCTAGAGCGCGTGAACTCCAGCTCTCGAATGAGGTTAAGAACGCGTACAGGAATTATGTTAATACACCAATTAAAAAATTCTGGGATAAGTATAAGACAGCTCGACAGTATAGGGATCTTTTTCTGAAACAAAAAATGACTAAAGAAGAGATCAGAATTAATGCTATTATATAAGGGACACTGTGGTAAATCAGCAAAATATCTATCCAGACTTGAGGCCAGGAAAAAATAATATATAATTGAAAATATCAAGAATGGGCAGAACAATTTTACATAACTAACTTATATTAAGAGGACCTTTTTTAATTATTACCAGAATATCTATATACCAAGATAAATTAATAAAGATAATAAAGAGACCTTCTGGAATAAGATTGATATACCCAAAGTCCCCTCATCCCAACTCGATCTACTAAACACCCCTATCACGCTGGAGGAATTCATGGAAGCTATAGACTCCTCTCAATTCAGTTAAAGCCACAGGGCCAGATCAACTCTCTGCAGAGTTTTATAGGATACTTAAAACAGAGATAACTAATACTTTAACTACTCTATTCAATGATTATTATGTAAAAAAACAAGTAATGTCTAAATATTTCTCTGCTTCAATTATAACCGTAATCTTAAAAAAAGTTAAGATCCCCGTGGATCCTGGGTCATATAGACCTATCTCACTATTAAACACAGATTACCTCTATTATAGCTAACAGACTTAGAATATCATTAAATGAAATTATTCACCAGGATCAATCCGGTTTTATGAGTGGGAGGTCCCCAACTAAAAATATACGTAGAACATATCTAATCTTAGAACACTTTTGGACTAAGTTACATAAATATAAAATAACATCTAAGTAAGATTTTGCTTTGGTTCTAATTGACGCCAAGAAAGCCTTTGATTCAATAATTTGGGATCACTTATATTCCTCCCTAGTCAATTTTTGTTTTTTGAGGAAATTTAGTAGCATTTATCAAAGCTATTTATAATTCCCCATATCATCTATTCTAGTTAATGGTAGTTGTACCCCTTTCTTCAGACTAAATAAGGGAACCAGACAAGCCTGCCCTCTCTGCCCTCTCCTTTTCAGTGTTGCTATAGAACCCCTAGCGATCCTTCTTAGACAAGAATTACAGGGAATAAGTTTGGAAAATCAGACATTTGTCCTATCATTATATGTAGATGACTTATTATTATATTTTAAAAATACTAAAAAAAACATCCCTATTGCTCTAAGATCCTTGAATTTTTAGTTTATTCTCTGGTTATAAAATCAACGCTGATAAAACTGAAGTGGTCTGGATCCATAAAAATAAGGATAGCTTTATTCAGCATGATTTTAAAGAAGTAGAACGTTTAAGATATTTGGGAATTAACATACATAAAGATCCTAATATGTGGTACAAACTCAATTATATACCTTTTTTCCAATGCAATTACTAAACTCCAAATATGGAGTTTTTTCCCATCTCACTATCGGCAAATGTAATGATTATCAAGTCTATCCTTTTTCCAAAGTTATTGTATATCATGAATAATCTACCTTTGTTTATTTTAAACAAGGATGTCAAAAATGTTAACAGGGAATGCGCTAAATTAATCAGGAAAGGGAAAAGACACGTTCTATCTATACCCAAACTTATGCAGCTGACAGATCTCGGTGGTCTCGCCTTTCCTGATTTTAGATCATTCAATATCTTAATACTTGCAAGATATGCAGTAGATTGGCTTATGTCACATGATTATCTGACTAATACTATCTTGGAAGAAAAGCTAATCTCTCCTTTTTCTCTTAAGGCTATTTTGCATTGTCCACATACACAGCTCCCAGATAATATTAAGATACTATCTAGCATATATAATGTGGCTAGAGCTTGGCAGAGACTTTGTGCGACCCTGAACATTAATTTTCATGTCTCTGTTTTTCTGCCTATTAGAGGTGATCTGCAGTTTCTTCCTGGGATAGAGTCAGAGATATTCAATAGGTGGCCTCAGAACGGTTTGATCACTATAACACAAGCCATAGAGGGGATCCATAGAATGAGAACCTTTGATAGTATTACCACAGAGTATAATTTACCTAACAAACACCTAGATTACGAGTCTTGCGTTAGCCTTAAAAAGCAGAGTTGAGAGGTCCCAACGCTGCTTTTTAATGCCCGCTGGTATTACAAGTCTTGAAATGACAGGCTCACTGCTCACTTTTTTGGCCAGACTCGAAAATACCGCAAATCCACTTACGTCAATTGCGTATCCTATTTTTTCAATGGGATTTGCCTAACGCTGGTATTACGAGTCTTCCAAAAAGTGAGCGGTAGACCCTCTTCTGTCAAGCCTGGTACCGCATTTTAAAGTCAGTAGTTATGAGTTTTATGGGCTAACGCCGTAGCATAAAACTCTTAACTAAAGTGCTAAAAAGTACACTAACACCCATAAACTACCTATTAACCCCTAAACCGAGCCCCCCCCCCCCACATCGCAAACACTAAAATAAATTTTTTAACCCCTAATGTGCCGAACCGGACATTCGCGCCAATATAAAAAATATATTAACCCCTAAACCGCCGCACTCACACATTGCCCCAAAGTAATCAGCTCTTTTACCTGTAAAAAAAGTACAATACCCCCCCAACATTAAAACCCACCACCCACACACCCAACCCTACTCTAATACCCACCCAATCCCCCCTTAATAAAACCTAACACTAACCCCTTGAAGATCACCCTACCTTGAGAAGTCTTCACCCAACCGGGCCGAAGTCCTCAACGAAGCCGGGCGAAGTGGTCCTCCAGACGGGCAGAAGTCTTTATCAAAGCCGGGAAGAAGAGGTCCTCCAGACGGGCAGAAGTCTTCATCCAGACAGCATCTGCTATCTTCATCCATCCGTGTCGGATGAAGTATAATCCGATTGGCTGATCCAATCAGCCAATAGGATTGAGCTGGCATTCTATTGGCTTTTCCAATCAGCCAATAGAATGCGAGCTCAATCCTATTGGCTGATTTAAAAATATATAAAAAAAAGAACATTTAAAAACTATTACACTTATACCAGGCCATGTATAAAGTCCTAGAGACCCCCATGACCCATTATTTTAAAGCCCAGAAGCGCATCTTTAAAATAAAAGACCCTATATATGTTTTAATAGTGGTGATCACCTGGGTTGAATAAATGTGCCTTTCTTTAAGAAGAGGCTCATGAGGGCACCTATATGCTCCTTAAAGTTATATAACCATGCCCAGTGGCCCTTGTTTATATGAGGATAACCCCTTCTTCTTCTTTTGACCATTTGACAACCATTTACAACCTTTTTTTATTAAAAGTTTAATGAAATTATACTTTTTATTTCACACATTTTTATGTAGAGTTCTGACATATCATGATATATACTTAAAGGGACAGTCAAGTAAAAAAAACTTTCATGATTTAAATAGGGAATTTAATTTTAAACAACTTTCCAGCATTTTGACCACTAGAGGGCATTAGTTCATGTGTTTCATATAGATAACATTGAGCTCATGCACATGAAGTTACCCTGGAGTGAACACTGATTGGCTAAAATGCAAGTCTGTCAAAAGAACTGAAATGAGGGGGCAGTCTGCAGAGGCTTAGATACAAGGTGATCACAGAGGTAAAAAGTGTATTTCTTTAAAATTAACAGAGTTGGTTATACAAAACTGGGGAATGGGTAATAAAGGGACTATCTTTATTTTTAAACAACAAAAATTCTGGTGTTGACTGTCCCTTTAAATTAATTGTAACTGTTGAATCTGCTGGGTCTTATATATATATATATATATATAACTAGCTGTATATATATTATAAATAAACCACAGACTAAAGTGAAAGATGAAATTGGTTAAATAGCTATTTAAAGGGACTTGAAACCCCATTTTTTTTCTTTCATGATTCAGATAGATTTAAAAAAATTTAAGCAACTTTCCAATTTACTTCTGTTATCAATTTTGCTTCATTCTCTCTGTATTTTTTATTGAAAAATCAGCAATTCACTACTGGGGGCTATCTAAAAACATTTGTAAGCCAATGAAAATGGACATATAAGTTAAACCTCCAATCAGCAGCTAGCTCCAAGCTCCTGAGTCTATCTAGATATAATTTTCAACAAAGGATACTAAGAGAATAAAGCAAATTAGATAATAGAAGTAAATCAGAAAGTTGTTTAAATGAAGTTGTTTATATTTAAAAACCAGCATCATATGTACAATTAATAAATTAAATGCAAATTGTGGTTTGAGAATGAAAACAACTTTCTATTTAAAATATAGTATTCTATTCTTTTTTTAAAGTAAAGTTGGGTTAAAGGGACATAAAACCCAACATTTTTCTTTTATGATTAAGATAGAACATCCAACTATATCCTTTATTGAATGAGCTGCAATACACTGCTGGGAAATAGCTGAAGCCAATGACAATAGACATATGTGCAGCAACCAATAAGTAGCTAGTTCCCAGCTCCTAAGCCTACCTAGGTATGCTTTTCAGCAAACGATACCAAGAGAACTAAGCATTTTAGATAATAAAATTAAATTAGAAAGTAGTATAAAATTGTATGCTCTGCCTGAATCATGAAAGAAACATTTTGGTTTTTATATCCCTTTAAATATAATGTGAAACAATGCTATTGTGTTATAACATTAATTATCATTTATAATGTATGTTATATAATAAATTGCTCAATATTGTTTAACACCTCCAGGTTATGCTGGGTGTAATGTCCTGATAGAGGTTTGCTCACCAGCTTCTTGAGTTATGTGTGCTATAACCTAATGTGTTGTTTTCTTTTTATTGAAAATAAGCTACATATCTTTAAACGATGATCAAAGGTAAATCATGCCACAAATAGGATGTAGTTCTATAGCCTATTGGCCTAGTCATAAGAATTGCTTTAACATGATATAAACATCAGAACTATAGAATTTATATACACTAAGCTTTAGACCTTGATGCACTGATAATAAACAGTTAAAATAAGTTATTTAAATTAATCAACTATCGTATAAAGGCCATAAGTCATTCCTTTGTTTACGCAGTGCTTTCTCTATCTCAATAATTAATATGCAAAGTAGAAAAATAAAGCCCATTAAGAATTCATGAAAATATTATTAATCCAGTGTTATTTTGCTATCGCAATTCTTTAATCACACTGAAATAAAGATAATGACACAGAGATTTGATCATATACATAAAGTACAATGCTGTGAGGTTATCTTGCTATCCTTATATTAAAGGGATATGAAACTCAAAAATGTTCTTTTGTGGTTCAGACAAAGCACACCTTTTAAAAAAAAAAAATGTTTCCAATTGTATTCTATTTTCAAATTTGCTTCATTCCTATGGTATTCTTTGCTGAAGAGATACCCAGGGAGGTATCTGAAGTATTATATGTCAGTAAATAGTGTCACCATCTAGTGCTCTTAAAAAATGCATAACATTCTTTCAAAACTGCTGCCATATAGTTTTGCAGACATGTGCACGCTCCTGAACTTATGTCCTTTCAACAAAAAGATACCAAGAGAACAAAGAAAAGTTAATAGGAGTAAATTAGAAAGTTGTTTAAAATAGCATGCTCTATCTGAATCATGAAAATGTATTCACTTGCATATTAAATTGTAAGTGCTCACTGACACACAAAGGAATTTTTATACTTTGTTTCTTGTAAACTATTGCTTCAAATACTTACAGTATCTTCTCTTGTTATATTCATCCACAATATACCAACACCTAGACTTTAAAGAGACTTCAAACAAGTTGGGATGGAGACAAAATATAATGATTTGTAATTTAATTACTTTAACTGCAAATTTATACTGCAGTGTCTCGCCATAAAACCTTTCTTTCTCCAACATTGGTGTGTCCGGTCCACGGCGTCATCCTTACTTGTGGGAATATCTCTTCCCCAACAGGAAATGGCAAAGAGTCCCAGCAAAAGCTGGCCATATAGTCCCTCCTAGGCTCCGCCCACCCCAGTCATTCTCTTTGCCGTTGCACAGGCAACATCTCCACGGAGATGGTTAAGAGTTTTTTGGTATTTAAATGTAGTTTTTTATTCTTCTATCAAGTGTTTGTTATTTTAAAATAGTGCTGGTATGTACTATTTACTCTGAAACAGAAAAGGATGAAGATTTCTGTTTGTGAGAGGAAGATGATTTTAGCAGACAGTAACTAAAATCGATTGCTGTTTCCACATAGGACTGTTGAGATGAAGTAACTTCAGTTGTGGGAAACAGTTAGCAGACTTTTCTGCTTAAGGTATGACTAGCCATATTTCTAACAAGACCATGTAATGCTGGAAGGCTGTCATTTCCCCTCATGGGGACCGGTAAGCCATTTTCTTAGTCAAGCAAACAGAATAAAGGGCTTAATATGGGCTATAAAACTGGTAGACACTTTTATGGGCTAAATCGATTGCTTTATTTGGGCATTTTATACATGTTTATGCTGATAATTCACATTTATAAACTTGGGGAACGTTTTTTAACGGCAGGCACTATGTTAGACACCTTTTCCAGTCAGGGAGGGCCTATCCCAGTTGTAGGCTGAGCCTCATTTTCGCGCCATTACTGCGCAGTTGTTTTTTGAGAGCAAGACATGCAGATGCATGTGTGAGGATCTGAAAGTAGCTGGAAAAGTTTCTAGAAGGCGTCACTTGGTATCGTATTCCCCTCTGGGCTTGGTTAGGTCACAGCAAAGGCTATAGCTGGGACTGTATAGGGGTTAAATTTGTAAACGGCTCTGGTTCCGTTATTTTAAGGGTTAAAGCTCTGGTGTGCAATACTCTTAATGCTTTAAGACACTGTGGTGAAATTTTGGTAATTTTTGAACAATTCCTTCATACTTTTTCACATATTCAGTAATAAAGTGTTTTCGGTTTAAAATTTAAAGAGACAGTAACGGTTTTGTTTTAAAACGTTTTTTTTTTTTGTGCTTTATTGACAAGTTTAAGCCTGTTTAACATGTCTGTGCCTTCGGATAAGCTATGTTCTATATGTATGAAAGCCAATGTGTCTCCCCGTTTAAATTTGTGTGATAATTGTGCCATAGCGTCCAAACAAAGTAAGGACAGTACTGCCACAGATAATGAAATTGCCCAAGATGATTCCTCAGATGAGGGGAGTAAACATGATACTACATCATCTCCTACTGTGTCTACACCAGTTTTGCCCACGCAGGAGGCCCCTAGTACATCTAGTGCGCCAATGCTTATTACCATGCAACAATTAACGGCTGTAATGGATAACTGCATAGCAAATATTTTATCCAAAATGCCTACATATCAGAGAAAGCGCGATTGCTCTGTTTTAAACACTGAAGAGCAGGAGGGCGCTGATTATAATTGTTCTGTCATACCCTCACACCAATCTGAAGGGGCCATGAGGGAGGTTTTGTCAGATGGGGAAATTTCAGATTCAGGAAAAATTTCTCAACAAGCTGAACCTGATGTTGTGACATTTAAATTTAAATTAGAACATCTCTGTGCACTGCTTAAGGAGGTGTTATCTACTCTGGATGATTGTGACAACTTGGTCATTCCAGAGAAATTATGCAAGATGGACAAGTTCCTAGAGGTTCCGGTGCACCCCGATGCTTTTCCTATACCCAAGCGGGTGGCGGACATAGTGAATAAGGAGTGGGAAAAGCCCGGCATACCTTTTGTTCCCCCCCCCTATATTTAAGAAATTATTTCCTATGGTCGACCCCAGAAAGGACTTATGGCAGACAGTCCCTAAGGTCGAGGGGGCAGTTTCTACTCTAAACAAGCGCACTACTATTCCTATCGAGGATAGTTGTGCTTTCAAAGATCCTATGGATAAAAAAATTGGAGGGTTTGCTTAAAAAGATTTTTGTACAGCAAGGTTACCTTCTACAACCCATTTCGTGCATTGTTCCTGTCACTACAGCAGCGTGGTTCTGGTTCGAGGAACTAGAAAAGTCGCTCAGTAGAGAGACTCCATATGAGGAGGTTATGGACAGAGTTCACGCACTTAAGTTGGCTAACTCTTTTATTTTAGATGCCGCTTTGCAATTAGCTAGATTAGCGGCGAAAAATTCAGGGTTTGCAATCGTGGCGCGCAGAGCGCTTTGGCTAAAGTCTTGGTCAGCGGATGTGTCATCCAAGACAAAATTGCTTAACATCCCTTTCAAAGGTAAAACTCTATTTGGACCAGAATTGAAAGAGATTTTCTCAGACATCACTGGGGGAAAGGGCCACGCCCTTCCACAAGATAGGCCTTTCAAGGCCAAGAATTTTCGTTCCTTTCGCAATTTCAGGAACGGACCGGCCTCTAATTCTGCATCCTCTAAGCAAGAGGGTAATGCCTCACAACCCAAACCAGCCTGGAAACCAATGCAAGGCTGGAACAAGGATAAGCAGGCCAAGAAGCCTGCTACTGCTAACAAAACAGCATGAAGGAGTAGCCCCCGATCCGGGACCGGATCTAGTAGGGGGCAGACTCTCTCTCTTTGCTCAGGCTTGGGCAAGAGATGTTCAGGATCCCTGGGCACTAGAAATAGTTTCTCAGGGTTATCTTCTGGAATTCAGGGAACTACCCCCAAGGGGAAGGTTCCACATGTCTCACTTATCCTTAAACCAAATAAATAGACAGGCGTTCTTACATTGTGTAGAAGACCTGTTAAAGATGGGAGTGATACACCCAGTTCCAATAAAGGAACAAGGAATGGGGTTTTATTCAAATCTGTTCGTAGTTCCCAAAAAAGAGGGAACTTTCAGACCAATTTTGGATTTGAAGATCCTAAACAAATTTCTCAGGGTACCATCGTTCAAGATGGAAACCATTCGAACGATTCTACCCACTATCCAGGAAGGTCAATTTATGACTACCGTGGATCTATATTCCTATCCACAAAGAACATCATCAGTTCCTAAGGTTCGCCTTTCTGGACAAACATTACCAGTTTGTGGCCCTCCTATTCGGGTTAGCCACTGCTCCAAGGATTTTCACAAAGGTACTAGGGTCCCTTCTAGCGGTTCTAAGACCGAGGGGCATTGCAGTAGTACCTTACTTGGACGACATTCTAATACAAGCGTCGTCCATGTCAAAAGCAAAGGCTCATACAGACATCGTTCTGGCCTTTCTCAGATCACATGGATGGAAGGTGAACATAGAAAAAAGTTCTCTGTCTCCGTCAACAAGAGTTCCCTTCTTGGGAACAATAATAGATTCCTTAGAAATGAGGATTTTTCTGACAGAGGTCAGAAAGTCAAAACTTCTAAGCACTTGTCAAGTTCTTCATTCTGTTCCACGTCCTTCCATAGCACAGTGCATGGAAGTAGTAGGGTTGATGGTTGCAGCAATGGACATAGTTCCTTTTGCACGAATTCATCTAAGACCATTACAACTGTGCATGCTCAAACAGTGGAATGGGGACTATACAGACTTGTCTCCAATGATTCAAGTAGATCAGAAGACCAGAGATTCACTCCGTTGGTGGCTGACTCTGGACCATCTATCCCAGGGAATGAGCTTCCGCAGACCAGAGTGGGTCATTGTCACGACCGACGTCAGTCTAGTGGGCTGGGGCGCGGTCTGGGAATCCCTGAAAGCTCAGGGACTATGGTCTCGGGAAGAGTCTCTTCTCCCGATAAACATTCTGGAACTAAGAGCGATCTTCAATGCTCTCAGGGCTTGGCCTCAGCTAGCAAAGGCCAGATTCATAAGATTCCAATCAGACAACATGACGACCGTTGCATATATCAATCATCAGGGGGGAACAAGGAGTTCCCTGGCGATGAAAGAAGTGACCAAAATAATTCAATGGGCGGAGGATCACTCCTGCCACCTATCTGCGATCGACATCCCAGGTGTGGAAAACTGGGAAGCGGATTATCTGAGTCGTCAGACATTCCATCCGGGGGAGTGGGAACTCCACCCGGAGATCTTTGCCCAACTAACTCAATTATGGGGCATTCCAGACATGGATCTGATGGCGTCTCGTCAGAACTTCAAGGTTCCTTGCTACGGGTCCAGATCCAGGGATTCCAAGGCGACTCTAGTAGATGCACTAGTAGCACCTTGGACCTTCAACCTAGCTTATGTATTTCCACCGTTTCCTCTCATTCCCAGGCTGGTAGCCAGGATCAAACAGGAGAGGGCCTCGGTGATCTTGATAACTCCTGCGTGGCCACGCAGGACTTGGTATGCAGACCTGGTGAATATGTCATCGGTTCCACCATGGAAGCTACCTTTGAGACAGGACCTTCTTGTTCAGGATCCATTCGAACATCCAAATCTGGTCTCCCTCCAGCTGACGGCTTGGAGATTGAATGCTTGATTCTATCAAAGCATGGGTTTTCAGATTCTGTGATAGATACTCTGGTTCAGGCCAGAAAACCGGTAACTAGAAAGATTTACCATAAAATATGGAAAAGATATATCTGTTGGTGTGAATCCAAAGGATTCCCATGGAATAAGATAAAAATTCCTAAGATTCTCTCCTTTCTACAAGAAGGTTTGGAGAAAGGATTATCTGCAAGTTCTCTAAAGGGACAGATCTCTGCTTTATCTGTCTTACTACACAAAAGACTGGCAGCTGTGCCAGATGTTCAAGCATTTGTTCAGGCTCTGGTTAGGATCAAGCCTGTTTACAGACCTTTGACTCCTCCCTGGAGTCTAAATCTAGTTCTTTCAGTTCTTCAAGGGGTTCCGTTTGAACCTTTACATTCCATAGATATTAAGTTACTATCTTGGAAAGTTTTGTTTTTGGTTGCTATTTCTTCTGCTAGAAGAGTTTCAGAGTTATCTGCTCTGCAGTGTTCTCCGCCCTATCTGGTGTTCCATGCAGATAAGGTGGTTTTGCGTACTAAGCCTGGTTTTCTTCCAAAGGTTGTTTCTAACAAGAATATTAACCAGGAGATAGTTGTACCTTCTTTATGTCCGAATCCAGTTTCAAAGAAGGAACGTTTGTTACACAATTTGGACGTAGTCCGAGTTCTAAAATTCTATTTAGAGGCTACAAAAGATTTCAGACAAACATCTTATTTGTTTGTTGTCTATTCTGGTAAAAGGAGAGGTCAAAAAGCGACTTCTACCTCTCTTTCCTTTTGGCTTAGAAGCATCATCCGATTGGCTTATGAGACTGCCGGACGGCAGCCTCCTGAAAGAATCACAGCTCACTCCACTAGGGCTGTGGCTCCACATGGGCCTTCAAGAACGAGGCTTCTGTTGACCAGATATGTAAGGCAGCGACTTGGTCTTCACTGCACACTTTTGCCAAATTTTACAAATTTGATACTTTTGCTTCTTCGGAGGCTATTTTTGGGAGAAAGGTTTTGCAAGCCGTGGTGCCTTCCGTTTACGTAACCTGATTTGCTCCCTCCCTTCATCCGTGTCCTAAAGCTTTGGTATTGGTTCCCACAAGTAAGGATGACGCCGTGGACCGGACACACCAATGTTGGAGAAAACAGAATTTATGCTTACCTGATAAATTACTTTCTCCAACGGTGTGTCCTGTCCACGGCCCGCCCTGGTTTTTTAATCAGGTCTGATGAATTATTTTCTCTAACTACAGTCACCACGGTACCATATGGTTTCTCCTATATTTTTCCTCCTGTCCGTCGGTCGAATGACTGGGGTGGGGCGGAGCCTAGGAGGGACTATATGGCCAGCTTTGCTGGGACTCTTTGCCATTTCCTGTTGGGGAAGAGATATTCCCACAAGTAAGGATGACGCCGTGGACCGGACACACGGTTGGAGAAAGTAATTTATCAGGTAAGCATAAATTCTGTTTTTATGTTTCCGAATTGTACAGCTTTAACTCCCCCCACACATTTCCTTCTATGGCTGTATCTATAGCTACCATTGCTTTGGTAGAATGCAGAAGTACACTGTGATTATCTGCTGGGGCATGCCTAGAAGCAAATAAGCTGCTGTGAAATACAATGCCTGTGTTTCTGTAGTTAAACACTGATAAGGGGGGTGGATCAGACTACTCAAGACAGCATGGCTATGTAAATAATTTTGCTTATTTTTGACATTTAAAAAAAAAATACTTGCCAGCAGTTTTTGAACAATTTTTTTTGCAAACTATTTTTTACTTAATTAGCCCTTTTAGAATATGCACAGATCTCAACATGTTTTATAACACTTTAATCTTACAATGCTCTCACGACACATAGATAAATAGCAGTTCCATAGTATTCTCGACATTGTAAAGTCTCTTATCTCAAACATAAATCTTTTGACAGATTTGATCTGTGTTGCTTATTTCAGTCTCATGGTGCATCAACAGGTTTGACAGATAATTTATCTTCAATGATAAATAACCTTGGTCCTCATTCTGATCCAATCGAATTTGTCATGTGAAAACTTCAAGATGAACTTGGGTGGTTTCAGCTAATCTTTTTGGTGGTGTTTAATTTCCACAGAAGAAATTTCCTTTGAATTAGATAAGCTGTGTGTATTACAAATACAATATAGCCAGAAAAACTCTCTCTTACTTTCTAAATAGCACAAAAAGCTATAAAAGTTTTTATTTCTGTAGACCTACATGGCAAGCGCATAGTCAAAACATGATGGCTAGTTAAATTAATATTGTTTTTTACACAAACCAATAATATTGCTCATTAGATATTTGCAGTTAACATTTTCATGCATATTTTTTTAATTATAATTTTATATTTGTCTAAGGATTCAATTGAAATGATAAACAAACATTATTTTTAAACATAATTTATGTGCATGATTTATAGTTAAAAAATAATAATTGAGCTATATGTTTAGCTTTAATGCTAAGCTTATATATCTACTGGAACACAAACCAATTGTATATTACATACACATGTATACAATAGTTTGGACCAGCAGCATTTTCCATTAAGGACCAGCAGTGCTCTGCAAATCCTGAGTGTTGCGGGGGTTAAACACACAGTATTTTAGGGTCTATAGTCTTAAAATGACATGCTCTAACAGATATGAGCATGTCATTTTTTGACTATAATGGCCCTTTAAACTCTTTCTGCTAGAAAGCACAGCAACATGTTTTTCTCTGGGAGCCAAATGGTTAAATGGAGGCTAACAAGTTTGGCAAATTAATATAAGGGAGTATACACAAACACACAATATTGCAACAATTACAATACTAATGATTGCACCAATACTGCTTTTTAATATTCTTAAAGGGACATGAAACCCAATTTTTTTCTTCTGTGATTCAATGCACTGCTTGGAGCTAGTTAACTTACTAACGGCTAGATTTAGAGTTTTGTCGGTAAGGACCCGCGTAGCTAACGCCGGCTTTTTTCTGGCCGCACCATAAAAATAACTCTGGTATTGAGAGTCCACATAAAGGCTGCGTTAGGCTCCAAAAAAGGAGCGTAGAGCATATTTAACGCAGCTTCAACTCTCGATACTAGAGTTGCTTACGGACGCGGCCAGCCTCAAAAACGTGCTCGTGCACGATTCCCCCATAGGAAACAATGGGGCTGTTTGAGCTGAAATAAAACCTAACACCTGCAAAAAAGCCGCGTTCAGCTCCTAACGCAGCCCCATTGTTTGCTATGGGGAAACACTTCCTACGTCTGCACCTAACACCCTAACATGTACCCCGAGTCTAAACACCCCTAGCCTTACACTTATTAACCCCTAATCTGCCGCCCCCGCTATCTGTGACCCCTGCATATTATTTTTAATCCCTAATCTGCCGCTCCGTAAACCGCCGCTACTTACATTATCCTTATGTACCCCTAATCTGCTGCCCCTAACACCGCCGACCCCTATATTATATTTATTAACCCCTAATCTGCCCCCCACAACGTCGCCTCCACCTGCCTATACTTATTAACCCCTAATCTGCCGAGCGGACCGCACCGCTATCATAATAAAGTTATTAACCCCTAATCCGCCTCACTAACCCTATAATAAATAGTATTAACCCCTAATCTGCCCTCCCTAACATCGCCGACACCTAACTTCAATTATTAACCCCTAATCTGCCGACCGGAGCTCACCGCTATTCTAATAAATGTATTAACCCCTAAAGCTAAGTCTAACCCTAACACTAACACCCCCCTAACTTAAATATAATTTAAATCTAACGAAATTAATTAACTCTTATTAAATAAATTATTCCTATTTAAAGCTAAATACTTACCTGTAAAATAAATCCTAATATAGCTACAATATAAATTATAATTATATTATAGCTATTTTAGGATTAATATTTATTTTACAGGTAACTTTGTATTTATTTTAACCAGGTACAATAGCTATTAAATAGTTAAGAACTATTTAATAGCTAAAATAGTTAAAATAATTACAAAATTACCTGTAAAATAAATCCTAACCTAAGTTACAATTAAACCTAACACTATACTATCATTAAATTAATTAAATAAAATACCTACAATTACCTACAATTAAACCTAACACTACACTATCAATACATTAATTAAATACAATACCTACAAATAACTACAATGAAATAAACTAACTAAAGTACAAAAAATAAAAAAGAACTAAGTTACAAAAAATAAAAAAATAATTACAAACATAAGAAAAATATTACAACAATTTTAAACTAATTACACCTACTCTAAGCCCCCTAATAAAATAACAAAGACCCCCAAAAATAAAAAATGCCCTACCCTATTCTAAATTACTAAAGTTCAAAGCTCTT
Source organism: Bombina bombina (assembly GCF_027579735.1). NCBI lineage: Eukaryota > Metazoa > Chordata > Amphibia > Anura > Bombinatoridae > Bombina > Bombina bombina. Next base: position 923,726,461 of record NC_069504.1, on the reverse strand, counting down.
TTACCTTACCAGCCCTGAACAGGGCCATTTGCGGGGCATGCCCCAAGAAGTTCAGCTCTTTTGCCTGTAAAAAAAAACACATACAATACCCCCCCCCCAACATTACAACCCACATACCCCTAATCTAACCCAAACCCCCCTTAAATAAACCTAACACTAAGCCCCTGAAGATCATCCTACCTTGTCTTCACCTCACCGGGTATCACCGATCGGTCCTGGCTCCAAAATCTTCATCCAACCCAAGCGGGGGTTGGCGATCCATCATCCGGTGGCTGAAGAGGTCCAGAAGAGGCTCCAAAGTCTTCATCCTATCTGGGAAGAAGAGTAGATCTGGACCGGCAACCATCATCTTCCAAGCGGCATCTTCTATCTTCATCCGATGAGGACCGGCTCCATCCTGAAGACCTCCACCGCGGACCCATCTTCATCCGGCGACGTCCAACTGAAGAATGACGGTTCCTTTAAGGGACGTCATCCAAGATGGCGTCCCTCGAATTCCGATTGGCTGATAGGATTCTATCAGCCAATCGGAATTAAGGTAGGAATATTCTGATTGGCTTATGGAATCAGCCAATCAGAATCAAGATCAATCCGATTGGCTGATCCAATCAGCCAATCAGATTGAGCTCGTATTCTATTGGCTGATCGGAACAGCCAATAGAATGCGAGCTCAATCTGATTGGCTGATTGTATCAGCCAATCGGATTGAACTTGATTCTGATTGGCTGATTCCATCAGCCAATCAGAATATTCCTACCTTAATTCCGATTGGCTGATAGAATCCTATCAGCCAATCGGAATTCGAGGGACGCCATCTTGGATGACGTCCCTTAAAGGAACCGTCATTCTTCAGTTGGACGTCGCCGGATGAAGATGGGTCCGCGGTGAAGGTCTTCAGGATGGAGCCGGTCCTCATCGGATGAAGATAGAAGATGCCGCTTGGAAGATGATGGTTGCCGGTCCGGATCTACTCTTCTTTCCGGATAGGATGAAGACTTTGGCTTAGTGTTAGGTTTATTTAAGGGGGGTTTGGGTTAGATTAGGGGTATGTGGGTGATGGGTTGTAATGTTGGGGGGGGGTATTGTATGTTTTTTTTTACAAGCAAAAGAGCTGAACTTCTTGGGGCATGCCCTGCAAAGGGCCCTGTTCAGGGCTGGTAAGGTAAAAGAGCTTTGAACTTTAGTAATTTAGAATAGGGTAGGGCATTTTTTATTTTGGGGGTCTTTGTTATTTTATTAGGGGGCTTAGAGTAGGTGTAATTAGTTTAAAATTGTTGTAATATTTTTCTTATGTTTGTAATTATTTTTTTATTTTTTGTAACTTAGTTCTTTTTTATTTTTTGTACTTTAGTTAGTTTATTTCATTGTAGTTATTTGTAGGTATTGTATTTAATTAATGTATTGATAGTGTAGTGTTAGGTTTAATTGTAGGTAATTGTAGGTATTTTATTTAATTAATTTAATGATAGTATAGTGTTAAGTTTAATTGTAACTTAGGTTAGGATTTATTTTACAGTTAATTTTGTAATTATTTTAACTATTTTAGCTATTAAATAGTTCTTAACTATTTAATAGCTATTGTACCTGGTTAAAATAAATACAAAGTTACCTGTAAAATAAATATTAATCCTAAAATAGCTATAATATAATTATAATTTATATTGTAGCTATATTAGGATTTATTTTACAGGTAAGTATTTAGCTTTAAATAGGAATAATTTATTTAATAAGAGTTAATTAATTTCGTTAGATTTAAATTATATTTAAGTTAGGGGGGTGTTAGTGTTAGGGTTAGACTTAGCTTTAGGGGTTAATACATTTATTAGAATAGCGGTGAGCTCCGGTCGGCAGATTAGGGGTTAATAATTGAAGTTAGGTGTCGGCGATGTTAGGGAGGGCAGATTAGGGGTTAATACTATTTATTATAGGGTTAGTGAGGCGGATTAGGGGTTAATAACTTTATTATGATAGCGGTGCGGTCCGCTCGGCAGATTAGGGGTTAATAAGTGTAGGCAGGTGGAGGCGACGTTGAGGGGGGCAGATTAGGGGTTAATAAATATAATATAGGGGTCGGCGGTGTTAGGGGCAGCAGATTAGGGGTACATAAGGATAACGTAGGTGGCGGTCGGCAGATTAGGGGTTAAAAAAATTTAATCGAGTGGCGGCGATGTGGGGGGGGCCTCGGTTTAGGGGTACATAGGTAGTTTATGGGTGTTAGTGTACTTTAGAGTACAGTAGTTAAGAGCTTTATGAACCGGCGTTAGCCCAGAAAGCTCTTAACTACTGACTTTTTTCTGCGGCTGGAGTTTTGTCGTTAGAATTCTAACGCTCACTTCAGACACGACTCTAAATACCGGAGTTAGAAAAATCCCATTGAAAAGATAGGATACGCAATTGACGTAAGGGGATCTGCGGTATGGAAAAGTCGCGTCTGAAAAGTGAGCGTTAGACCCTTTTTTGAGTGACTACAAATACCGGAGGTAGCCTAAAACCAGCGTTAGGAGCCTCTAACGCTGGTTTTCACGGCTACCGCCAAACTCTAAATCTAGGCCTAGGTGAGCCAATAACATGAGGCATATATGTGCAACCACCTATTAGCAGCTCCTTAGCCTACCTATGTATCCTTTTCAACAAAGGATGCCAAGAGAACAAAACAAACTATGTTATGCAAGTAAATTGGAAGTTGTTTAAACTCACATTCTTTATTATCTGAATCCCAAAATAAAAATATTTGGATTTCATGTCCATATAAACAAAATTATAAAAGGAAACAATGCTCACACCAGTGTTTTATACGTACAAAAAAATATACTTATGGTCTCAGTCCATCTAGTAATAATAATTTATTGAGAGTCCATAAATCCCAATAGTGCTGGCAGCATCTCTCCATTCACAGTGGTAATAGGGCACCAAAATTGTGCATTAACTTCCAAAATGATTCCAGTTTTAAGAAGAAATAGATGAAATACGCTCACAAGAATGAAGCACCTGATTGAACTGAGCTAAATATCACGTGCTGAGAATTTCTCACAAACCTCGCAGCTGGCTCATTCACAGGCTAAGATGGAGACAGGACGGCTTCCAAACAATCCTGTACAGAAACAACAAGAATCAAATGTACAATGTTAATAAACATTTACTGCTCACTTCACAAACAAGCAGGGAGGTTTATGGGAAATTCCCAGCACATGATATTTAGCACATTCCAATTGGATGCTTCATTCCTGTGAGTAGTTAAAGGGACAGTAAAGCATGCAGTCTTACAAAATTCCCAATTTACTTCTATTATCTAAATTGCAGCAAGGCACTACTGGGAGCTAGCTGGTGATTGGTGGCTGCACATATATATGTCTCTTGTCATTGACTTGCCAGTGTGTTCTGCTAGCTCCCAGTAGTGCATTGCTTCTCCTTCAACAAATGATACCAAGAGAATAAAGCACATTTGATAATAGAAGTCTGTTGGAAAGTTGTTAAAATTGCATGTTCTATATAAATCAGGAAAGAAAATTTTGGGTTTCCCTTTAGGTGTCCCTTTAAATTTTATTAAAAACCTACCAATTTCAATCATACAGTTTCTACTAATGTTCATTGTCTTTTAGGTACTTTTTTCCAATGCTCACATGAAAACTAGCAGGAGGTACCTCTCAACCAATGAGCATTAGCAGGAAGTACCTATAAACCAATGAACATTAGCAGGTGCCTAGTAGGCAATTAGCATTAATGGGAATTATATTCAATTTAAATTTAAACAGCTTTTGGTTTACTTCTTTTGAGGAAAAAAAGATATTCAACATATTTAGATGCTGATCTTTCATATGGACGACAGAAGGGTTTTTTAAGTACACTTTCCCTTTAATACAATTAACACCTGTTGTTTTCATAAATGTAGTAAATCACAGTACACTGTCTTTATCTTACTACAAAGTTATGTTTACAAATTTAGTATTTTTTGTGTTGTACATATTCAAAAATGTAAATGCTTGCATGGTGCAGTACGAAACATTTATAAAAAATTAAAAGAAACACATTGACTGACCTTCTCCTTCCTTTAGCTTTGACCTTGAAGTGACATCGCCCAAGGCCAAAAATCAAGAGGCAGAATCAAATTTTCTACACGTAAATGCTGACGCTGATGTTAAATTAAGGAGAGCCCGGAAAAAAAACAAGAGAAGCAGTGTGGTATTTGCAGAGGAAAAAACAGCTGAATCAGAATCCAAGAGAGTGAGTAATAGTCTCATTTTATTTTTTATTACTGTGTGCTAGAACACTATGGGCACTATTTATTAATATATGTGGCAGAAAAGGGTCCCAGGGAGGCATTTGATGCCCACATTTCTGATAGCACAAGCATATGGTTGTAGAGTCCCACCCCCTGCTCTTATGCCATTGGTCAGTCTTGTCAATTAAAGGTGGCAGAGGGGTTAGAAAACAGTTGTCTTAGCTGCTGATTCTTAACTTGTGGGTGCAGGCTGGTTTGAGTTACCCTGAGTTGCATGCAGTCTCGTAAAGAGAGCCCTGTATCTCTACTTATGCAAAATCTTGTTTAATGATTTTAATGGGATCCAAAATGATGCACAATCCCTATGCTCTTTTACCAATATTCAGTGTTAGTGGACAATCAATTTTGAAAGGTTAAAGAGACAGCAAAGCAATGCTTTAACACAAATGTAACATTAAATGAAACATTACATTTTACATGAGTTCTGAATTTCTGTAGTAAAATACACTTTCAATGCACTTTTATTGTTTATATTTTTCTTAGATTGGGTTATGGCTGTTACATGATACAGGGACAGGGCTGATGCTAGGAGTTTTGATCACACTTGAGACCCAGTCACATTTTGCTGCCCCTCCCCCTGCCATTACTGCTTCTTAACAAAGTGTTTTAATTGTGTGTTAAGTAGCTATAGATAACTATTTTGTCTATAATGATAGAGAAAAAAGATTTCTGTTATCACATTGAATTCTTGACTGTTAATCTGATTTATTTTAACTAAAATAGCTATAATGGTTACTTTCTGCATATCATAACATACAAAGTGGTGGCTCTTCAAAACCTAGCAAATTGGTGGCTCTGCATAATGAATCCAACAGTGGTGACAATATATAAGACACACAAACCTGAAGGCAGTATGACCTATTTTCTTTTCCACAATTATACCTAGGCTGATACTAGCATGTCTAACAGGAGAATGAATGGAGCTGCAGAAAAACTGTCCACCTGCAATTGCAACTTGGCAAAATGTAAGACTACAGAAGAGCTCTGGTGTTCAATCCTGCCCCCTGCTCTTGGACAACCAGTTGCATGAGAGCAGGGCCTATCAATCACCCCAAACAAGTGAGAGTGAGGTGATACATCTCTGCCATCAAGGATAATAAGCAGAGACCGCTTCTTAAATTTGGGGTGGCAAACTCACTCTTCAAGTTCAGCTTCAAGTTTTCAGAAGCTGCAAATGCATCTTGATACATTTTTCCATAAGTATACATTTTTTCAAGCAATACAATAGACCACATTAACTAGCATTAAAGTGCTAAATTAAATGTTAGCCAAGGGACCAGTACAATTAACACTTTTTTTGGGTGTTCCCCTTCATGGTCAGGATAATGACATTTATAAACTAATTTAAACAACACTCTGCACTATATGATAATGCAAGACATCTATACATTAATAAACATGCCGCACTGTATAATTAATGCAGAAAACTTATACACTAATAACATATATGCTGTACTGGATAATAATGTTGAAAGTTCATACACTAAGAAAAAGAACAGGCAGCCCTGTATAATGATGATGAGTTCCTCTACATCTTGCAGGATATAAACAGTTGGAAGATTGTCAGTGCTCCTACAAGCGCCTATCAGCTCCAGGAATATCCATTAGGCTGTAGGTGAAGGCAAGTCCCACTGCTGTCACCAGCTTCACTAACTTTTATTACAGCTGCTAAAGTTTTGCAGGGAGCGCAGGGGCTATACAGTGAGATATTTCAGCCAGATACTTCCAGCTGTCCTGGCTGACCTGCACTCTCTTCCTCCCTATATTTCAGGGAAGCTCCCTTCCATTCCAGCCATCATGCCACCTTGCGGGAGTGCCCTTAGGTTGTCACCTTGTCTGCCTCTATTGTAGCACTGGCCCTGTATTGAGGACAAGGAAATACAATTTAAAAAAGTTTAAATTTGTTAGGAAAGAATCTACTACTCATATGAAATTCAGATTTCTATTGCATAGTGTATTTATTATGCATCTGTTATACATTTCTACTGTATACATTGGTGTTTTAATAAGCTTTACATAGGGTATGGCCATGGACTGCAAAGCAATGGAAATTTGTTAACAAAATAACAGTTTAAAGGGTCACTAAACACTTTTCATGTACCTCCCTCTAATGATAAGTGTTGACATTATGGAACACTGCAGGTATCTGAAGGAGAGTTGTTGCACATGTGCAAAACTTCAGCACTGGAATCTAGTAAAAGATAGTTTTCAACATGGCTAGAGTGAGAGAGATGCAGGGAATAACCTCAATACTTTACTTCAAATATATTTAGGGCCACATTACAAGGGACGTGCTAAATACATTTTTTTTTGCTCGCGGGCTAGTTGCCCTCAAAGTAAAACATTTCTGCGGCTGCATTAGCGCCAGTATTACAAGTTAAAAGTAAAAAGTTAACGCAAGAGCAAAAGACCAAGGAGCACTAACTTCAGGACTTTGGTTATTGTGACCACAGTAACTTTTTCTGCCCCTAGACTTTTAACCCAACAACAGTTCAACAGTGCTGAAGCCAAAGGTGTTCGGAATATATATATACAGTTTATATATACTGTGTATATATATATATAGTGCGTGTCTGTGTGTGTATATATATATATGTATATACAAGCAACAGAGAGCACTCACCGTTTGGATGTGAATCAAACAAAGTAATTTATTGTGAACGCTTTTGGGGAGTGACCCCGTCCTCAGACAATTCCAAGTGAAAATAACAATCAAGTGTACTCACCATTTCAAGTGAATTTATGTGCTAACTGTTTGCAAGCATCCTTCCCCCCACGCAAGCACCATGCCGAAACCGGAAGTGACGGCTAACCAAGGTAATGTTATACTGTTGCAATAAAAAATTTGGTATATGTGTACAATAAGTATACTACTCTGTGTAACCCTATGGGCTATAGAGTGTGATCAAAATATCATTTATGTGATATAAGTGCAATCTTGTGCACTAGTTATAGTGCATTACAAATATGTGATTTAGGTCATATAAGAAGTTAAAAATAAGGACTGGGTGGATGTAAATAGGAGAGAATAAAATAATTCCACAGGACTAACTGTATAGGAGTCATAGAGGGTACTCGTGGTTTTAACCATATCATATTCTAAACCTCTATACATATATAATTTTCTAAACCTATATATATATATATATATATATATATATATATAGTTAGTATCTATGAGATGAATATTCACTATTATTATCATACCAGAAATTATACTATAATATTAAGAGGAGAAGAGTATAAACATTATTATTCGTATCATAATGGAAATTATGCTATAATATTAATATAGATATCCAGGATACTATACCCATATGTTATTTGGGCTCTACTAAAATGGCTATACTGAATAGTAAAGGATAAACTATATTGTGTGGCAACCAAGGAACATCTATGCATCAGACTAGTGATCAGATAAAGATGAAGGGTAATCTAGGCAGCTCTTAATGTTATAAATAACTGCGCCAATCAAGTTGTGTATTAAGTCCATTTGGTACCAGGGTACCCAGTTCAAATGTCCATCTGGCTTCTCGCTGGAGAAGAAGTTTCCCTCTGTCACCTCCTCTTATTAGAGGCGGCATATGGTCAATTAATGTATATTGCAGATCCTTCACAGTATGTCCCTTGAGGAGGAAGTGTCTAGCCACTGGCTGTTCGGACTGTTTATTATCTATTGCCACCCTAATTGCTGACCTCTGATTCGCCATTCTCATGCGCAGATTATCAATGGTTTTTCCCACGTAGAATAGACCAGAGGTGCAGTGTAATAGATATACCACATATTGTGTAGTACAGGTCATTCTATATTTGTGGTAATATCTTTTAGTTCCATTCGGGTGTGTAAAATAGGTGCCCGTAGTTAATGCATTGCAAGTAGTGCATCCTTTGCATCAATAGCATCCTGGTTTCCCTTGTAACCAATTGGTCTTTTGATAGTTGTGTGTCAGATTTGTTTGTACGAGAGTATCTCTGAGTGATCATGCTCTCCTAAATCCCACTCAAGGGACTTGTGCATTTGATAGTCGGAGTTGTTTATCCGACGTCAATATCTGCCAATTTTGTTGTAATAATCTAGATATCCCTTGCTTATCTTGCGAGTATGTGGTTACAAAGGTCATCCTGTAGTCTACTTCCTCCTTATGTTGCCCTGTGTCCTCTTCATCCAATAGAGTATCCCTTATTCTCCTTAGTTCCTTGTTTGGGTATCCTCTACTTTCAAATCTACCTTGCATCTCATTTAGTTGCTGTATAGTTTTAGCTTCTTCTGTGTTGTTTCTTTGAACTCTTTTCATTTGTGAAATGGGTAGAGCTTTTTTGAGGGCTGGTGGGTGATTTTTCTAAACAGCGTAGACTGTATAGTGCCTTCCTTTTTATAAAGTCGAAGATCCAGAAAGTCAGCTGAGATAGTACTGTGGTTCATTTTGAATTTCAATGCTGGACATGTAAAATTCAGTGTTCGGTGCCATGTAAACAGTTCTTCTACTGAACCTCTCCATATAATTATAAGATCATCTATATACCTATGAAATAGTATGATCCTGGGATCTTTGAACAGCTGCGTGTCATGTTCTTCAAATTCTGCCATAAACAGGTTGGCATAAGATGGGGCCACATTGGACCCCATCACTGTCCCTGTGAGTTGGAGATAAATATCCTTTTCGAATTTGAAGTAGTTGTAAGTGAGGCAATACTCTAGAAGCGTTAGTAGTATATCTACTGAAGGTCCAACATAGGGGTATCTGGATAATTGGTTTTTAACCGCTCTCAGACCCAATTTATGGGTTATAGCAGTGTAAAAACTTGCTACATTGAGGGTTACCAGTAGATCAGTGCCCCTTATATCTTTAAGCGTCTTACATATTTCTAATAGGTGATTTGAATCCAATAAGAAGGAGTTCATCCTTTTGACAAGCGGCTGCAGATGTGTGTCAACAAAAATGGCTTAAGGCTGTAGCATAAATTGTATTGTTAACACAATTGGACGTCCCGGGGGATGTTCCAAGGACTTATGTATTTTTTGATTTTAAATGCTTTATTGAAAAACGTATAAATAATACAAACATGAGAATTTGCAAAATGGTACATATGCATCAGTCTTTTGTTTTGTTTTGGCAATTCTATAAATTACAAGGGAATAACAAAGAAAGTTTAATTGACATACAGAGAGAAAGGTAATTCCCTTTTTTTTTTTTGTGTAATAAATAAGATACCCTTTATGGGTCAACAACAGTGAGAGTAATTATTGGTTAAATAAAAGAAAGTATCTAATTAGGTATTTAACTGTGTAAAATATAGTCTGGTTACATGATTCCTGCAGGTAGAAAAGAGAAGGGTTGTAAGGTCGAGAAGATAGGTGGAGAATCGGTTGGGGCTGAAAGGTCCATTGTCGTTTGTAAGCAATGGAGTGTAAAGGTAGGTATGTAAAGAAAAGGTATTGTAGGGTTCCTTATGTTGTATGTGGGGGTTGTGTGTGATTGAGGTATTCTTCCCATAGGAAGCAAATGGAGTGGTAGTCGTCTGTCTGTTTATTGCGGTTGTAGTGGTGTTTTTCTAGTTTGAGGAACTGAGAGGTCGTTTCTTTCCAAATTGAGACTGACGGGAGGCTATGGTTTTTCCAGTGCTTTGGTATCAATCGTTTTGCTGAGTTTGTCATAATAGTTAGTAATGCCAGTCTTAGTTTACATTTTATTTTAGTGAACTTGTTAAAAAAGAAAAACCAGATATTTAGTTCAAGATTTGTTGATAAGAAAATTTCGAATTCTGCTTTGATTGATTCCCAGTACTCTTGGGCGACAGGACATGTCCACCATATATGTGTTGGGGTGCCTATGTCGTTGCAGCCCCTCCAACAGTTTGGTGAGAGCTCGGGGAGAATGGCGTGTAGTCGGTATGGGGTAGGACTTATGTATTTTTTGACCTGTATAGAATACAGGTAGTCGAGGATATGTTGTTTTCAAGAAGTCCAATTCCTGTGCATTTATTTGGCCTTCTTGATATATTCTGTTCAAATATTTGTCAATTGTTTTCTTAAAGGTTTTTGATGGATCCATGGGGAGTTTTTTGTATACACTGGTATCTTCCAGTTGGGATAGAGCCTCTTCCCTGTAGTCTTTGTAGTTAAGGATCACTATGGCTCCTCCCTTGTCTGCCTCCAGTATAATATTATCTGGATCTTTGGCAAGTGTTTTTACTGCCTGACATTCCACTTTGGACAGATTATTATATCCCATGCCCTTATTCCCCCGTATGTGGTTCTCTAAATCTCCTTGGAGTAGACGTTGATATGTCCGGATGCTGGAATTGGTACTATGAGGGTCATATGAAGATTTTTTTCTTAAATAAGGTGGTATCCTTGTTTGTTGTTGTCATCCCAAAGTGCTCTTTAAGCTTTAGTTGTCTATTAAACTTTTGTAAGTCCACAAAAAGGGCAAAATGATCTGTGGCACATGTGGGAATGAAGGTAAGTCCTTTATTAAGTACCCTATATTCTACATCCGTGAGTGCTCTTGTGCTTAGGTTAACCTCTATATCTGTGTCTTCAAATTTGGCAGTTTTGGGGGTTTGGCCTTTGTGGCCCCCCGTCTGATGTGTGGCCGTGGCCTCCCCCATTTTTTGACCGTGTTGTGACACCTGTTGGATACTGTGGTTCCTTATTAGTTGTAGAGGTCTGTTCCTCCTCTGAGCTAGCTCCAGAGCTGTCAACAGTAGTGAGTGTGGCTGGTTTCTTATATCTGGGGCGTCTTGATCATCCTGGGTAATCCCTCTGTCTCTCTTACTTTGAGAGTTGCCAGATGTAAATGCGGCGATCTCTGTAATCATTAGTGACCATCTCTAGCTTTCTATTTTTAAATTGTATTTGTTCAGTTTCGTACTATATCATCTCAGTTTTCAGTTTGTCTAACCAATTATCCTGTGTATCATGTCTTATGGTATCAAAATGTACTTGCTCATATTGTGCTAATTCAATATTCGTCTGTTGCAGTTGTATACCCACTTCTTGAATGACTAGCAGTAATAGGTCTAGGGAACACTTATTCAGTATACTGCACCATTTCTCACAGAATGATGGATTATATCTGCCAATTGTAGCGGTATTTCTAATTCTAAACCCTTGTGGAATGTACTTTTTTCTATAGTACTCCGAGAGGTAAGCCCCGTGTAATTCCAAATCTTTAAGCCGTTTCTTAAGCTTAAGTAAATGGTTGTATATGTATACCGGTTTGTTGGTTACCGGTCCTGTATTAAGAACATCAAATAATATATTAGCAGCATCTTCTTCTGTAAATTGAAATGTGGTAGCCCCCGGGATATTATCAGGAGCTGCAGTAGTCAAGTAAGTTGTCTCCATTGTATAGAATGTATAACACAGTATACCCAGTCCTTATATTAAAAACAATAGGAAGTCCATATAATATTATAGTCAGTCTTATTAGGTAGTTGTAGGGTGCTGTAGACAACAATAAATATGGTAATCCAACAAGTTCAGCACTCACTAATCAATAGTAATTTCGGGGTGCCTCCCTAATAATGATTATATACAAGCCACAGAGAGCACTCACCGTTTGGATGTGAATCAAAAAGTAATTTATTGTGAACGTTTTCGGGGAGTGACCCCATCCTCGGACAATTTCAAGTGAAAATAACAATCAAGTGTACTCACCAGTTCAAGTGAATTTATGTGCTAACTGATTGCAAGCATCCTTCCCCCCGCGCGCGCTCCATGCCGAAACCGGAATTGACGACTGACATCATCGTGCTGAGTTCCGGTAACGTGCCTAATACCTATTGGACAAAAATGTAAACAAAGTGGTAACCAAGGTAATGTTATACTATCGCAATAAAAAATGTGTACAATAAGTATACTACTCTGTGTAACCCTAGGGGCTATAGAGTGTGATCAAAATATCATGTATGTGATATAAGTGCGATCTTGTGCGCTAGTTATAGTGCATTACAAATATGTGATTTAGGTCATATAAAAAGTTAAAAATAAGGACTGGGTGGATATAAATAGGAGAGAATAAAATAATTCCACAGGACTAACTGTATAGGAGTCCTAGAGGGTACCATTAGAGGGTAACATTAAGAGCTGCCTAGATTGCCCTTCATCTTTATCTGATCACTAGTCTGATGCATAGATGCTCCTTGGTTGCCACACAATATAGTTTATCCTTTACTATTCAGTATAGCCATTTTAGTAGAGCCCAAATAACATATGGGTATAGTATCCTGGATATCTATATTAATAATATAGCATAATTTCCAGTATGATACGAATAATAATGTTTATACTCTTCTCCTCTTAATATTATAGTATAATTTCTAGTATGATAATAATAGTGAATATTCATCTCAAAGATACTAACTATATATATATATATATATATATATATATAGGTTTAGAAAATTATATATGTATAGAGGTTTAGAATATGATATGGTTAACCACGAGTACCCTCTATGACTCATATACAGTTAGTCCTGTGGAATTATTTTATTCTCTCCTATTTACATCCACACAGTCGTTATTTTTAACTTCTTATATGACCTAAATCACATATTTGTAATGCACTATAACTAGTGCACAAGATCGCACTTATATCACATAAATGATATTTTGATCACACTCTATAGCCCCTAGGGTTACACAGAGTAGTATACTTATTGTACACATATACTAAATTTTTTATTGCGACAGTATAACATTACCTTGGTTACCACTTTGTTTACATTTTTGTCCAATAGGTATTAGGCACGTTACCGGAACTCAGCACGATGACGTCAGTCGTCAATTCCGGTTTCGTCATGGCGCGCGCATGGGGGGAAGGATGCTTGCAAACAGTTAGCACATAAATTCACTTGAACTGGTGAGTACACTTGATTGTTATTTTCACTTGGAATTGTCTGAGGACGGGGTCACTCCCCGAAAACGTTCACAATAAATTACTTTGTTTGATTCACATCCAAACGGTGAGTGCTCTCTGTGGCTTGTATATAATCATTATTTGGGAGGCACCCCAGAATTACTATTGATTAGTGAGTGCTCGACTTGTTGGATTACTATATATATTGTATATATAAATATAAGCTCCCTTAATTTTATTTACATACATATGTTCAAACAAAGTATAAAATAAGACAAAAAATTATAAATATCAGAAAAATCCCACCGCCTTTTTCTTGAATGCTCTTCACACCAACAGAATAGGATGCACGGAGATCAAACGTGTTGAGTTATAATAATGAAAATGTTCCCTGCACACAAAGTAATAAGCAGACTAGATAAAAACATCACATATATGAGGTATGTATCACCCATTCAAAGCAATAACAGACACTGTTAAATTCTATAACTAATCCAGTGTTTATTTCATTACTATATGCAACATTCTCAGTGTATATTAAATAACATGAAGTAAACACTGGCACAGATGGGAGACTGGGGATTTTTAGCTTAATCTCCCTCCTTAATACTAGAATTCAAAACCTTTCAAAAACCTTTTAAACTGTTCTCAGCTCCAAATCAGAAGTTTTGCTTGAACTCCTAAATAATATATGTGATCTCTCCTCTCGCTCTATGGGACACTGTCACTGTCATACAACACATGGGTGTGGTCTAACATGCTTGTCTTTGTGGCCCAGTAAGGCAACAAACTCCCAAAGTTATCAGCTCTCTTTTGAGGAAACAATTAAAGGGACAGTCTACACTAGAATTTTTATTGTTTAAGAAGATAGATAATCCCTTTATTACCCATTCCCCAGTTTTGCATGAGCAACACAGTTATAATTATACACTTTTTACCTCTATGATTACCTTGTATCTAAGCCTCTGCAAACTGCCCACTTATTTCAGTTCTTTTGACAAACTTGAAATTTAGCCAATCAGTGCTGACTCCTAGGTAACTCCATGTGCGTGAGCACAATATTATCTATATGACACACATGAACGAATGCCCTCTAGAGGTGAAAAACTGTCAAAATGCATTCAGATAATAGGCGTCTTTAAGGTCTTACATATTAGCATATGAGCCTACCTAGGTTTAGCTTTCAACTAAGAATACCAAGAGAACAAAGCAAAACTTGGTAATGAAAGTACATTTATTTTGGACTAGACTGTCCCTTTAAAGGCTCAGATTACAAATGGGACACTATTGATAGAACAGGAATGGGAAAGCTGTAAGCTTAGTGAGCAATCTGTTATTACACGTCAACTGTAAAAAAGAATTACCAGAAAAAGGTTTAGCACCTAACATCTCTTTAGAGGGCCCTATACTTTCAATGGATAGCGTGGCCGCTCTAAACATTACAGACAGTTCAGTATTCTAGCAAACTGTTCAGTAAAATCTTCACAAATATACAGGACACTTAAAGGGCCATGATACCCACATTTTTTCTTTCATGATTTAGAAAGAGAATGCATTTTTAAACATCTTTCTAATTTACTTCTATTATCTAATTTGTTTTATTCTCTTGATATTCTTTGCTGAAAAGCATATCTAGATATGCTCAGTAGCTGCTGATTGGTTGCTGCACATAGAAGTCTCATGTGATTGGCTCACCCATGTGCATTGCTTTTTCTTCAAATAAGGATATCTCAAAAATGAAGCAAAATAAATAATAGAAGTAAATTGTAATGTTGTTTAAATGTGTATGTTCTTTCTGAATCATGAAAGAAAGATTTTGGGTTTAGTGGCCCTTTAAATGTCCATGAGTGTATTCTTTGTTAAAGAAGCAGCAATGCATTGCTGTGAGCTAGTTAACACATTGGGTAAGCCAATAACATGAGGCATATATGTGCAGCCACCAATCAGCAGCCCTTGAACCTACCTAGGTATCCTTTTCGACAAAGGATACCAAGAGAACAAATCAAACGTGATAATAGATATAAATTGGAAAGTTGTTTAAAATATCATGCTCTATCTGAATTGTGAAAGAAAAAATGTGCGTTTTGTGTCCCTTTAATAGCTGGATTACGAGAGGAGCGTAATATTTAGTTTACGCAAGAGCAATATTTGTGCTCCACTCAATAATACCATATGTGCGCTGGTATTACAAGTGTGGTGCAATACGATCACGACCTTGCGTTCGCATTGTCCGGAAGCCAAAAGCTCACAAGAGCACACTTCCATAGGCTTAAATGGAAGCCTCATTTTCATGCCAACAGACACAGCAAACCACCTAGCGCAGTGCAGGGGGCAAATCGTGCAGCATTTGGCTGCAATAGATAAATATATACAGTATGTATATGCTTTTATGCATATATATTTATGTGTTTAACTGTGTATATACAAATATAGACACCTAAATATATTTGTATATATTTTTAAAGAAAACAGAGTCCCCCATTGACATCCATGTAAAGGCACTTTCAGTGCTGTTTTTTTCTAACACCCCCCATCCCCTTACTTTAACCTCTTATAACTGCTTTGTGCAGTTTTTTTTTAAACTAAAGATGCTCAGATTTTTATTTTATGTTACTCTACAGTCCTTTGGGGGCAATTGGGACAACTTTTTTTCATTAACCAGAGATCTGATCTCTGGTTAATTATTTCTAGCGCTAAGTGTAAAAGTGATCTTGCAGTAGCATTAACCAGCCACTTGTAATGGCTGGTGATTTAACATTCGCTGGTAAAGGGACAAATTTGCCTCTTTACCAGCGAATGTCAAGATAGAGTCTCACTTTTAATCTAGCCCTAAATGTATAATGCCTTGCCTCCTATGCCTCAATGCATTACAAATATGGAGCAGAACTTCGAATATTGCAACCTCATTAATATATTCACCCATAGTCTTCAATGGAGCGTGAAAAGTGGAAAAAACTAACACCCTACTCGTGAGAAAAACCTGATCACATTTTTTCAAATGCACTAACCCGACATGAAAATATGAATATTTCACATTCCAATGTTCTTCAAATAGAAGAATATGTTCTATTTCTTCATAAGTATAGATATATACAGATATATAAATAGTAATATATATTTAAAAATACATAGAACATATTCCCATATGTGATGAACATTGGAATGTGAAATATTTACAGTACAAACATAGTTAAATACTTTATTAAATATGAATATTGCATAAATATGTTTTAAATGTTTTCAGCTACTTAACTGCAAAGGGCTTTAATGCACTTATATATACAGCTATACATGTGTACATACTGTATGTACTGTATCTATGTGTATATATGTCTGTAAATATATAAATATACATAAATACATATGTACACACATATTTAAACATACATATACATCTTTAGAGATGTATATGTATGTATCTCTATGTTAAAGCCCAGTGTCTGCTTTTTTTCCCTAACACTTGAGACCACGGGGCCGATTTAACAAGGGCCGAATGGCCCCTAATCGCACTCTTTCCGTGCGAGTCTTCAGGCTCACCGGAAACAGCAGTTAAGAAGCAGCGGTCTTAAGACCACTGCTCCTTAACTTGTCTGCCGCCTCTGAGGCTGCGGACAGCAATCAACCCGATCGGGTTGATTGTCACCCCCTGCTAGCGGCCGATTGGCCGTGAATCTGCAGGGGGCGGCATTGCACAAGCAATTCACTGTGAATCAGAATGGCTTGTGCAATGTTAAATGTCGACAGCATATGCTGTCACCATTAAGCAATGTCGGACGGACATGATTCCCTACAGTGAATCATGTCTGCCCGACATTTGATAATTCGCTCCCTCATATCTTTGAGCCCTTATAACTTTTTTGTGCAATTTTTATACAATAATTGTTATTAGATAGTGTTATTATGCGTGTAACTGTAGTTAAAAATGTATTTTTATGTGTTTTGTGACACTTTTTTGTTTCACATAATATTTAACCAGAGCTCCGAGGACTAGGGAATCATTTTAGCGAAAATTGCGTTTGCGCTCACCCGTTCACATTCACTTTCAATTTGTAATACGAGTACTCCTTCCGACGTACGCAATCAGCTGTGATAAACCCCATATTGCTTGTGTGTAACTATTTGCGTGCCTATCGTAATCTGGCCCTATATGTGAAAAATATGCATGTTAGTATCAAGAGTGGGGTCTTAGGTAGAGTTTGGTTGGGGGTATTGAGTGACCCCACAGACCATTGTGCCCCCACACCTACAGATTGTTCTGTATTTATTTGAAAGACAGCAGGCAAAAAAGTTAGCATGACTTGAGACCTGAAGTAAAATGTTAAAAGTGCTAAAATAAAGGTATAATACAACACATGTAAAACAAGTTAAAATAAAATATTACATTCATATATAAACATATTCAATGTAAAATATATTAAAATGAATGTATAAAAAGTGTTTTAAAGAGATAATGTATATGTTGTTGTAAGGTCTTTGGAGCTTAGTTATACAAATGTTGCTGGACACTTCGATTATGCACTTGAATTACATGTAAAAACACTAATTATATATTGTGTACTTAAAAATTAAAAGTAATATTAATATGAGGTTGAAAGAGATAGAGAAACATACACACAGAGACACAACACAGCAGTAGACACAAACACAGGCAGAGACACAGTGACAAACCCTGGTGGAGAGAGAAAAACACACACAGGTAGAAACGGGCATATACTGTGTATATATATATATATATATATATATATTGTATGTGTATGTGTGTATATATATATATATATATATATATATATATACTGTATATATATATACATATATACAAGCAGTCCTAATGTGAATCTGCCCTCCTGGGGTCAGCCACCCGGTTGTTACGTGTAAATATACAAGTTCCCACAAAAACAGAAACAAACCAGGATTTTTCCAAATAAAAGAGTCAAATTTATTGACGTTTCGGGGAGTGAAACTCCCCTTCTTCATAACATACAGTGTACACACAAAACCGTGCTTAAATACAGTGATACAACAAACAGAACCTCCTTCTTCCTGTAAAAAAAAAAAGCGCAAAAAATTACATAATTTCCGGTATAGTTACAAGTGAACTCGGAAGTTAACAACTTTAACTTCCGGTATTATCATATAACGTGATACTCAAACAAATGTGCAGAAAATTAAACATTCTTAATACCATTAATAGGTTGTCATCATATTTACAAACTCATCAGTGTTAGATACATCCTTGTATTGTGCCTAAAATAATCATGTGCTTTCAATCACATGTACAGTCTCTAACCGTCAATCTCCCATATCGAAGGACCGGAAGTTGCGTCACTTCCGGTTCTGCCGGAATAGCATCATATCCAACGTCACTTCCGTACTATTTGTATACAAACACAAATACTTGCTGGTGTTTGAAATCATGTGGACATTATGTCTATACCTAAACAATGCAAATCTAGAAATATAGGCAGCTAAAATATAAGGCCACTTGTGAATATTGAACATATACCAATTCTCAAAAACAATACTGTGATAGTACAACTCAATTAAAACATTGAGTATTGGCATCAGTATAAGTTGTTATGGCTCAAATATATGGTTAAATAGGATACGGCTTCTAATTGGATACAAGAACAAATATCATAGAACTATATAGTATAGGCTATACAATTATAAATCAACATCGCATATTAGCAACATTGCTACCACATTACTCATACAAAAACCCCTAATCAGGACATGCTGTAACTCATTGTCTGCAGTATGTGTCAGTGCCACTAGTAGAGAAAGGGAACACTTATACAGGTCTAGGGGGTACTTATGGTGATCACGTGAACTACAAGTAATCCATGCCATCACACAAAGACACCATCAACTCAGGTGTGGGGTAAGAATTCGGTCCATAGGCAGAAGACCACCCACACCCAGTCCCCATCCCCAACCAACCAATGTCCCCTCTGACTGTGTCGCATAACTACATAACTTTTTGACAATGCTCCAAAGTCTGGTAAAGAATTGAGTCCTTTAGGGTGTATGGTCCTCAATCGAAACATCCACTCTGCTTCTCTCCTAAATAGCAGCTTGTTCCAATCACCTCCATGAGTCAATTTGGCTATGTAGTCAATGAGAATCACCTTAATAGCTGATACTGGATGCTTTGCTGTAAACCAGTGACGTGCTACTGGTTGTTCGGATTCTCTTTTCTTTATGGCATGTCTAATTGCGGCTCGATGGTTTTCCATTCTTTCACGGATAGTCCCTTGAGTCTTCCCCACGTAATGTAAGCCACATGGGCAAATTATTATGTACACAACATGCATAGTAGTACACGTAATAGGATGGTTAATTATATATTTCTGGTTGCCATGCGGATGGTTAAACTTTTTAGTAGCTATCATTCCATTACATGTGGGTGAGTACCCTTTTTGTCCAAATATATTTTGCATCTCTAATACTTGTGACTCCCCCTTCTCTCTGCTAGAGTTGTTTCTAATAGCTCTAATGTATTGCAATTTGATAATCCCTCTGACAAGAGAAGGGGTGTGGCAACTATTGGACATCAGTAAGGAGTTACGATCCGTGGGCTTGGAGTACAAAGTTGTCTCCAAACCGTCTGTTCTTTTGTGATCAGCAGGTCCAAGAATTCAATTTGATGTTCACTAAAGGACATCTTAAACCTGACTGTAGTGTCAGTATTATTGAATTATTGGAACCACTCATGCAGACTCTCGGAGCTCCCCCACCAAATCAACAAGATGTCGTCGATGTACCTCTTGTAAAAAATTACCTGAGGTACATCCTTTGACCATAAGTAATGGTTTTCAAAATCTGCCATGAATAAATTGGCATACGATGGGGCCATATTTGACCCCATCGCAGTGCCTGCCACTTGGAGAAAAAATGATTTCTCAAACTTAAAGTAATTTTTGGTTAAACAGAATTCAGCCAGTTGTACTACAAATTCTATGGGTGGACCCACATATTTATCAGAGGCCACAAGTAGGTCCCTCATGGTGTCAAGTCCTAACCAATGTGGAATAATAGTATACAGACTATTAACGTCTAATACTACCAGTAAATCCTTATCCTCTGTTTTGATCTCTTTCAGGAGACTGTGCTATCGGTTGTAAAAGTGAGTCACGAGAGGACACAATGGGACGGCCTGGTGGCTTGTCAAGGGTTTTGTGTATTTTGGGGATTGAATATAAAATTGGAATCACAGGAGAATTAGTAATCATTTGTTTGCCTAATGATTCTGTTAGATATCCCTGCCAGACTCCAAAGTCAACCAATATCTCCAACTGTTTTTTTAAATTTGTCTGTTGGGTCAAAAGTTAATTTTTCATAAGTATTAGGGTCGTTCAGTTGCAACATGATGTCATTACGATAGTCAACATAATCAAGCAGAACAATGGCTCCGCCCTTATCCGCAGGGCGAATAACTATGGTTTTATCATCCTGTAGGCTCTTAATGGCATCACGTTGGTTTCTAGTCAGATTGTCCCTCCATTTAATTGTGGGAAATTTATCCAACTCTTGTCAGAGGGATTATCAAATTGCAATACATTAGAGCTATTAGAAACAACTCTAGCAGAGAGAAGGGGGAGTCACAAGTCCGAGAAATGCAAAATAGATTTGTACAAAGAGGGTACTCACCCACTGTCCTTGAAGCAGTGAAAGAACAGATTAAGAATGCCACACAGGAGACACTATTATCCAAGAAAGAAAAACAGTAAAACACTGGGAAGAACATTATTTTTACAACCACCTTCGCCCCTAAAACCTCTAAGGTTGGACAATCCATTAGAGAACGTTGGCATATTTTACTCTCGGATCTGAATCTGAAATTTGCGAAGGACACTCGCCCTATTGTTGGATATAGATGCAATACTAATCTCAGAGATCTGTTGGTCATTTCAGACCCATTAAATGCTACACAGATGAAGATCGTAAAACCACACGCAAGGGATGCTTTCAGTGCCCTAATTGTACCACATGTAATGAAATGATAGCTACTAAAAAGTTTAACCATCCGCATGGCAACCAGAAATATATAATTAACCATCCTATTACGTGTACTACTACGCATGTTGTGTACATGATAATTTGCCCATGTGGCTTAAATTACGTGGGGAAGACTCAAGGGACTATCCATGAAAGAATGGCCAACCATTGAGCCACAATTAGACAGGCCATAAAGAAAGGAGAATCCGAACAACCAGGAGCACATCACTGGTTGACAGCAAAGCATCCAGTATCAGCCATTAAGGTGATTCTCATTGACCACATACCCAAATTGCCTCGTGGAGGTGATAGGAACAAGCTGCTTCTTAGGAGAGAAGCAGAGTGGATGTTTCTATTTGGGACCATACACCCTAAAGGACTCAATTCTTTACCAGACTTTGGAGCATTGTGATAAAGTTATGTAGTTATGTGACACAGTCGGAGGGGACACTGGTTGGTTGTGGATGGGGACTGGGTGTGGGTGGTCTTCTGCCTATGGATGGGATTCTTACCCCACACCTGAGTCAATGGTGTCTTTGTATGATGGCGTGGATTACTTGTAGTTCACCTGATCACCATAAGTACCCCCTAGACCTGGATAAGTGTTCCCTTTCTCTACTAGTGGCACTGACACATACTGCAGACAATGAGTTACAGCATGTCCTGATTAGGGGTTATTGTATGAGTAATGTGGTAGCAATGTTGCTAATATGCAATGTTAATTTATAATTGTATAGCCTATGCTATATAGTTCTATGATATTTGTTCTTGTATCCAATTAGAAGCCGTATCCTATATAACCATGTATTTGAGCCATAACAACTTATACTGATGCCCATCCTCTATGTTTTAATTAAGTTATACTATCACAGTATTGTTTTTGAGAATTGGTATATGTTCAACACGTATTAATATTCACGAGTGGCCTTATATTTTAACTGCCTATATTTCTAGATTTGCATTGTTTAGGTATAGACATAATGTTCACATGATTTCAAACACCAACAAGTATATGTGTTTGTATACAAATATGAATGGAAGTGACGTCGGATATGATGCTATTTCGGCAGGACCAGAACCGGAAGTGACGCAACTTCCGGTCCCTCAATATGGGAGATTGACGGTTAGAGACCGCACATATGATTGAAAGCACATGATTATTTTAGGCACAATACAAGGATGTATCTAACACTGATGAGTTTGTAAATATGATGACAACCTATTAATGGTATTAAGAATGTTTTATTTTCTGCACATTTGTTTGAGTATCGCGTTATATAATAATACCGGAAATGAAAGTTGTTAACTTCTGAAATTATTACTCTACCGGAAATTATGTCATTTTTGTCGCTTTTTTTTTACAGGAAGAAGGAGGTTCTGTTTTTTGTATCACTGTATTTAAACACAGTTTTGTGTGTACACTGTATGTTGTAAAGAAGGGGAGTTTCATTCCCTGAAACGTCAATAAATTTGACTCTTTTATTTGGAAAAATCCTGGTTTGTTTCTGTTTTTGTGGGAACAAATATATATATATATATATATATATATATATATATATATATATATATATATATATACAGTGAGGAATACATTATTTGTTCCCCTGTTGATTTTGTATGCTATAATTTTAATGATAGGTTTATTTGAACAGTGAGAGACAGAATAACAGCAACAAATCCAGAAAAATATTTCCAATTTATAAATTGATTTGCATTTTAATGAGTGAAATAAGTATTTGACCCCTTTGAAAAACATGACTTAGTACTTGGTGGCAAAACCTTTGTTGGCAAACACAGCGGTCAGATGTTTCTTGTAGTTGGCCACCAGGTTTGCACACATTTCAGGAGGGATTTTGTCCCACTCCTCTTTGCAAATCCTCTCCAAGTCATTAAGGTTTCGAGGCTGTTTGGCAACTCGAATCTTCAGCTCCCTCCACAGATTTTCTATGGGATTAAGGTCTGGAGACTGGCTAGGCCACTACAGGACCTTAATGTACTTCTTCTTGAGCCACTTCTTTGTTGCCTTGGTCGTGTGTTTTGGGTCATTGTTATGCTGGAATACCCATCCACGACCCATTTTCAATGCCCTGGCTGAGGGAAGGAGGTTCTCATCCAAGATTTGACGGTACATGGCCCTGTCCATCGTCCCTTTGATGCAGTGAAGTTGTCCTGTCCCCTTAGCAGAAAAACAGCCCCAAAGAATAATGTTTCCACCTCCATGTTTGAGGTCATAGGCAGCATTCCTCCTTCCTCAAACACGGTGAGTTGAGTTGATGCCAACGAGCTCAATTTTGGTCTCATCGGACCACAAAAATTTCACCTAGCTGTCCTCTGAATCATTCAGATGTTCATTGGCAAACTTAAGATGGGCCTGTACATGTGCTTTCTTGAGCAGGGGGACCTTGCGGGCACTGCAGGATTTCAGTCCTTCACGGCATAGTGTGTTACCAATTGTCTTTTTGGTGACTATGGTCCCAGCTGCCTTGAGATCATTGATAATATCCTCCCATGTAGTTCTGGGCTGATTCCTCACCATTCTCATAAACATTGAAACTCCATGAGGTGAGATCTTGCATGGAGCCCCAGACCGAGGGAGTTGGACATTTATTTTGTGTTCCTTCCATTTGCGAATAATCACACCAACTGTTGTCACCTTCTCACCAAGCTGCTTGATGATGGTCTTGTAGCCCATTCCAGCCTTGTGTAGGTCTACAATCTTGTCCCTGACATCCTTGGACAGCTCTTTCGTCTTGGCCATGGTGGAGAGTTTGGCATCTGATTGATTGCTTCTGTGGACAGGTTTCTTTTATACAGGTAACAAACTGAGATTAGTAGCACTCCCTTTAAGAGAGTGCTCCTAATCTCAGCTCATTACCTTTATAAAAGACACCTGGGAGCCAGAAATCTTGCTGATTGATAGGGGATCAAATACTTAGTTCACTCATTAAAATGTAAATCAATTTATAACTTTTTTGAAATGTGTTTTTCTGGATTTTTTGTTGGTATTATGTCTCTCACTCTTCAAATAAACCTATGATTAAATTTATAGACTGATCATTTCTTTGTCAGTGGGCAAACGTACAAAATCAACAGGGGAACAGGGGCTAAAATATTTTTCCCCTCACTGTGTATATATATATATATATATATATATATATACATACACACACACACACACACTCATACCTACACATATGCATAGATACACATACACTCAAACATACATACACACAGTCACAAATACACATATATATACATACACATATACATACACATATATATATATATAAATAAATACATAAAAACATACTCATGCATGATCCACTCAAGTAATAACCATTACTAATATTACATCTATTAGTGCCAGAAACAGGGACAAAGTTCTATTCACCCCTCCAAAAGTGAAATGATTAAATTAGAAAAAAAAAATCTGTTTTTACTTATGATGATCTTTGAAATAAATGCTCCCATAAATTAAATGCAAGGCACGGCAGATATTAAAAAGCCTGTTTATCAGATTTCAGTATAATCCCTATGGTGTCACTGAATATCTTTCTACACTAGAGCACAGTGACACAGTCAATTGTGACTGTCTGTCCAGTGGCACATTTATCACCCATACAGACTGATCATTGATTTCAGAATACTAGATATTTAGGTTAATATTATCCATACACTCTGAGGTGTGACCTGTCACATACACTTTGCTTAGTGCATCTTAGGGTTAGTGCATGAGTGAAAGCCAGAAGATGGTTTTGTAGCCCACCCATTTGGTATGACTTCCAGATTTTAGCGCACCTGAGGCTTTTGCTTGATTAAAATTGTTTTACTTTCAACTTATAATATAATCGCAAGAATAGAAGCGCTATTGATTTAACTTGCACGGTATTAGCGCTCAAAACTGTTAATATTTAATGTTTTTTTACAAAGCTAACAAACATATTAATCATACTGTCTTTGCACGTTCAATATAACATAAGTGCTTTAAAAAAAATATATAGCAGCAGCAAACTAATCACAAATATTCCCATATAATATTGTCAGCGTGTTACATACGATTAAGCTGTACTTCAATTTCTCAAAAGTCTTTGTTTATCTTAGCTACTCATTAAATTACTATGAAATTTATGTCTACACAAAAAGTATTAACATTCTTAAATAAAAAGCTGATATCTTAATGAATGCCCTGCTGTTTTGTTTCTGCATAGCTTCTGTAGTGCTTGAAATGCTGCCATAAAATAACGAGTGTTTTCTGTTGGCAAAGCAACCAGCAAGTCAGTTTGCAAAATTGACATTCATTGTCTGCTGACACAGAGTACCTTCAGTTGACGGACCAACTGTTCTATTCTGATCCTGCATAAAAAGGTGGATAGAATATTCTTCTGGGACACACTGTATTCATAACTTAGGCAGTCAGCCCAGTTAGAATTATAAGCATCAAAAGTGATTTCCGTGTACTTTAATATTCTGCAATAAGTAAATATAATATAAAGCCCTGAATGATGGCTTTTATCTTCTTCAATGTCTTTTTCAAATTCTTTGTCCTCCTACATAAGAAAAATGGTTTTGCACTTTCTGCATGGTTAATAGCGTTTACTAAATTATGATATATACAAAACTAGAACTTGCAAAGTTTGAAGCCTCTGGAGTGCAAATAAAGGGGTCTGTTTTTTCATTTATTTTTTGTATGTCTTAGAAATAAACACTTTAAATGATGTGGTGTGTGACCTGTATATCCAAGTGGGGTTTCTGTTTTAACTCCAATATATCTCACATTTTGCACTTTGAAATAGTTAAAGGGACAGATCACCCAAAAATGTTTTCCCATTTAAATTGTTCCCAATGATACATTTTACCTGCTGGAGTGTATTACATAGTTTACAAGTAGCTCCTTTACCCCTATTTTGGCCTTTGAAATAGCTGATAGCTAGTGTTTTCCCAACCTATACTGAAAGTTTTGATACTGGAGTCACAGCTATTGAATAGCCTAAGTAAACACAGCCAGCAGAAGAAATGACACTCCCAGTGGGGTGCAGCATATAATTATTCATTGTTATCTATATGTATTGAGCTTAAGTTTTCCAGACAAATATAAGATAAGGAAGCAATGTGTGTACACAAAGTGATAATATAATGAAATTTGATATTACCTGAAGTGCAACCCATTGTAATAGGCTGTGGTTTAAAATCTACTTCATATACACAAATAAACCTGAAAATTCAATTTTTCATACTTTTTATACTCTGTAGCTGGTATAACAAGTCATTGAAAATACATTAATATAAAAACAATTTTACAGTGTACTGTCCCTTTAAGGACAAATACAACTTACCTTAGTACATATAGCTTAGTAAAGACAGAAGGGACAGAAGTGAAGAAAGCTAATGATCATTATCTCTAGTTGGAGGGTAACAGGTTCAGGAGTAATTTACAAAGTTCTTCTTTACAGAAAGAGTGGCAGATTCGTAGAATACACTTCCAGTAGGTGGTAAGCGCAAAGATTGTAAAGAAACTCAGCAATGCCTGGGATATTCTTTAGACTTACATAAGACTTAAAGGGATACTGTATGATAATATTTGTTTCATCTTAAAGGGACATAAAACCTCTTTTTTTTCTTTTGTGATTCAGATAGACCATACAATTTTAAACAATTTTCCAATGTACTACACATTTTCTTGGTTTTCTTGTTATGCTTTATTAAAATGCAGGAAGGTAAGTTCAGGAGTGTGCACGTGTCTCTGAAGGGAACACATATATCAATTTGTGGATTGATAGTTTAGTACACCTATATAGCACTCACAATCCTAAGAAGGGGGTGGCTATATGTTAGAACAGTAATAATAAGAACTACACTTTTGAAGTGGTGTATGCTGAATACTTAAAATATAACCTTTATTAGGAAATTCAATAAAAATATCCACATACAAACATACATATATTAAAAACACAGGGTGATTGTCTGGTTATGATTATCAGCGCACTAGATACGTTTTGATACGGATAACATAATATGAGATTTAAATCTTCAATCTAGGATCTGTGAATCCATAGTTGAGATAAATGTCACCTAATAAATTGTCTTAGGAAAATATTATCGCAAGTATTGTAGCTTTTCATGGATAAGAGATCCACTTAAGGTATAGAGTGATTAACACGTGGATCACAATCGGTGAAAATCCGATTGCACCTAATGCTTGTGACTAAATAAGGGAGTAATAGCTGCCACTATTGTATAGTTCAAACGTATGTTAAATACTAGGTTTTTCATTCAGGCTGATAATGTTGCTAAATGTAGCGGTTTGCTGACAATGAGAATTCTTCTATAAAGATACTTATTAAATATATAAGAACGGTAATCTATGATATGTTGTGTTCTTTATTACTTATAATCTTTATAATCTTTGATTACTACAAATATATTAGCCTGCTTGTATTGGCAATAGCAAGTAGTCTGTTATGTGACCTGCCAATAATAACGTGTGAACCACTCTACCTTTAAATATAGTTCTAGCTTCTAAAGCATACTGACGATACTGATATTCCCTTTTTAGCAAATATCCAGATATGATGTAATGCTGCTGTTCAAATAACGCAACGGTTAATTATAATTAGATGGCTGCTCACTATCTATTTAGCCACTGTATTTTTAGGCTATATATCACCATCCATAGTGGGGCAATGCTTATATTATCAACCTTAGCACATAAAACAACCAACAACACCCTGATAGTTAAAAAATGCTTATAGCATTAAGACTCGCTTGTCCCTAACATGTTTCGCCACTTTCTCAGCTGTGGAGAAACATGTTAGGGACAAGCGAGTCTTAATGCTATAAGCATTAAGCCACAACAGGCAAAAGAAACAATTTCAACAAATACTGGTAGAGTAGCTGTTTACAAGCAATTAAAAACATATTAAAGGGGAGAATATTGTCCCTTTAATTAGGTTTACATTTCAAGCTGATATATGGGCAGCCTGAATGTGCTTTTAGTTCTTTTTTTGCTTCTAAAAAAATCTAGTTCTGTGGAATTCAATAAGGGAACTAAACATTACAATTTCTTCTTCTCACTCTAACACTTGACATTACATTTGTTATAATTAAATGGGTAAAATAACCTACATTGATAAACTTGATACTAGGGATGGGCAAATGTTTTGCAACATTTGAAAAATGAAATGAATTTTAACACAATTGTTCGTTCAAATCGAATTTCGAATGTTTACATAACATTCTAACATTCGATGTTCAAATGTTCGGTTTTGAATTTTATGATTACATTCGAAAATATTTGTTTCGAAAAATTTGAATTTATATATTTGTAATAGTATTTCTATTGCTTTCTTTAAATGTAATATTTGAATTATGCAATATTTGATCAAAATAGAAACATTCAAATTGATATATTTGTGTCTATTATGTATCAATTTACTAGATTCCCTACCTACCACATGAACTATTGAACTTCTGAATAGTATTTGTTAAATAGAATGTTAAATTCGAAATTTCAAATGTGGACATTCAGTCTAATTATAAACATTTGAATTCGAAAGTGACATTCGAAAACTGTAAATAGCATTCGATTATAGAATTTTCAAGAATATTCGTTCGTATCAACATTCGAATTTGTAATTCGTATTTCGGTAATAACATTCGTTCTAACATTCGAATTCGGAAATTTACACATTCGCTCATCCCTACTTGAAACCTTATTTTTTTGCATTAAATAAATCTGAAATCTGAATATATAAAATTCATATGAGCATATAGGGGTAGATTTATTAAGAGGCGAGCGGACATGATTCACTGTAGCGAATCATGTCCACTCGACCTTGCTTAATGCCGACAGCATATGCTGTCGGCATTTTACATTGCACAAGCATTTCTAGTGAAATGCTTGTGCAATGCCATGCTCTACTCACTGGCAGCCAATCGGCTGCTAGCATTGGGTATCAATCATCCTGATCAAATTGATCGGGGTGATTCAAATCCGCCATCTAAAAGTTGGCGGACAACTCCTTAACTTCCGTTTCAGGCGAGCCTGAAACAATGGGGCTCCGAAGCAGCAGCCGATGCTTAATAAATGGAGCCCATAGACTCATTCTGCCCCTGCAGTGCATGGCCTGAAATACTTTTCTCACCTTCTATTTTGGCAACACCCTGTATGAATCCATTTTTCTTTCATGATTCAGGTAGAAAATACAATTTGAAATGACTTTCCAGTTCCAATTACCTCCGGTTTGCTTTTAGACACTTTCTATCCTTACCTTTTAGACTAGCAACAGCTCCCAGTGACTTTATAAACATTGTATAGATGCTAAAAGATATGAAATCAAGGCACATTTGTTATGCACCTGACTTCTAGTGAAGGCTGTGTTTAAGCAGGCTTAAAAATATCTCAACTTGTTGTGAATCACCATGGTGAAACATATAAGGAGAACACACATGTGGCATACAGAATGAATAGCTATTATTAATTGGAGCCAGTGTATAGCCTGCAAAGTGCTTGATGAGAACGGTCTTAAGAAGAGAAAAAAGCAAAGAAAAGAAACCTCTACTTTATACACCCTTGAAATTGTAGCCATGTATGACTAATTTTGGAAATGAGCCATCTAGGTATAGAACTGTTGCTTTAAATTGACCAACATCATAGAGGTGATATATTTACATATTCAGGGTGGGGTCTGCTTTAAATCTTCCTTGATGAAAGAAGCACTATGTAACAATCATCCATGCTCAGAAGATAAAATAGTGTGGCATTTACTTATTGGTTTTCCTTCATTTTTCTAAATTGGCTGTAAACACTATTCATAATAAGGATAACAATTCTATTCCACACCAAGAAGAAAAACATTGTCTTCACAAGCTCACGGTGATATGAGCTTTTAAATATTATCTCAATAATACAGAAGTAAGGAAATGATTTCACTGTTTGTCCTTTAAACAGAATCAAGGAAGATTTTCAAAGCTTTGAAAGCATTACACAATAAATATGTTTAATTTTCCCTTTTGCCTAGAATCTCAAGAAAATACATTCACCATGTCAAGCTATGGCTGATTCCAAAACTTTGTAGCTTCTACACAAGAAAAATAAGAGCAATTAATTGATAGAGGATACTACATTTATAGACCATTATGCAAGCAGTAGTTCCAGTCTATCTTAAGACACATTTCTCAGTTAGATTGTGCTAATGTGATGTAGCTTGGGCATAGTCTAGTTCTCAACATTTACGCCTTCTTTATGAACCTGGAAAATACATGTTTCTTTATCTAAAGGGATATAAAAGTGCAAAACCACAATGCTCTATGTTAGAGCATTTTGGGCTAGATTACAAGTGGAGCACTAAATTATTGCGCTCCCACAAACGGGCAAATTTGCCTATTTGCAGGTGCGTGATAATTAACCAGCCATTACAAGTGGCTGGTTATTGCTACAACAAGCTTGCAGTAGCAATTAGCGCTCAGAAAATTACCCAGAGATTAGATCTCTAATTAATTTTCTAAAAGTGCCCCAAATGCCCTCAAAATAAAGGACATTATAGTTTTTATTAAAAAGAAAAAATGCCTTTACATTGCGGTCTATGGGAACTGTGTGTTCTCGTAGATCGCAATGTAAATATATATGTATATGATTATATAGATATATATTTATGTGTTAAAATGTGTATAAACACATAAATATCAAAGCTGAATAGTTTTGGAAGTAGTTTTTAGTTTGTTTTTAGTTATAGCTATTTTAGGGGGATATCTGTGTGTGCAGGTGACTATTACTGTGCATAATTATTAGGCAACTTAACAAAAAACAAATATATACCCATTTCAATTATTTATTTTTACCAGTGAAACCAATATAACATCTCAACATTCACAAATATACATTTCTGACATTCAAAAACAAAACAAAAACAAATCAGTGACCAATATAGCCACCTTTCTTTGCAAGGACACTCAAAAGCCTGCCATCCATGGATTCTGTCAGTGTTTTGATCTGTTCACCATCAACATTGTGTGCAGCAGCAACCACAGCCTCCCAGACACTGTTCAGAGAGGTGTACTGTTTTCCCTCCTTGTAAATCTCACATTTGATGATGGACCACAGGTTCTCAATGGGGTTCATATCAGGTGAACAAGGAGGCCATGTCATTAGATTTTCTTCTTTTATACCCTTTCTTGCCAGCCACGCTGTGGAGTACTTGGACGTGTGTGATGGAGCATTGTCCTGCATGAAAATCATGTTTTTCTTGAAGGATGCAGACTTCTTCCTGTACCACTGCTTGAAGAAGGTGTCTTCCAGAAACTGGCAGTAGGACTGGGAGTTGAGCTTGACTCCATCCTCAACCCGAAAAGGCCCCACAAGCTCATCTTTGATGATACCAGCCCAAACCAGTACTCCACCTCCACCTTGCTGGCGTCTGAGTCGGACTGGAGCTCTCTGCCCTTTACCAATCCAGCCACGGGCCCATCCATCTGGCCCATCAAGACTCACTCTCATTTCATCAGTCCATAAAACCTTAGAAAAATCAGTCTTGAGATATTTCTTGGCCCAGTCTTGACGTTTCAGCTTGTGTGTCTTGTTCAGTGGTGGTCGTCTTTCAGCCTTTCTTACCTTGGCCATGGCTCTGAGTATTGCACACCTTGTGCTTTTGGGCACTCCAGTGATGTTGCAGCTCTGAAATATGGCCAAACTGGTGGCAAGTGGCATCTTGGCAGCTGCACGCTTGACTTTTCTCAGTTCATGGGCAGTTATTTTGCGCCTTGGTTTTTCCACACGCTTCTTGCGACCCTGTTGACTATTTTGAATGAAATGCTTGATTGTTCGATGATCACGCTTCAGAAGCTTTGCAATTTTAAGAGTGCTGCATCCCTCTGCAAGATTTCTCACTATTTTTGACTTTTCTGAGCCTGTCAAGTCTTTCTTTTGACCCATTTTGCCAAAGGAAAGGAAGTTGCCTAATAATTATGCACACCTGATATAGGGTGTTGATGTCATTAGACCACACCCCTTCTCATTACAGAGATGCACATCACCTAATATGCTTAATTGGTAGTAGGCTTTCGAGCCTATACAGCTTGGATTAAGACAACATGCATAAAGAGGATGATGTGGTCAAAATATTAATTTGCCTAATAATTCTGCACTCCCTGTATATTTAAAAATGCTGCCCATCGCTGCGCTACATACCTCCTTCGCTGTGCGAGGTACTGATGCGGTCTGTGACGGCATCAGAACAAGGCTCCCATAGGAGCCTATGGGAGCACGCTCTCATGAGCACAATGCTTCCTAGCAATATCAATATCAGCTTGCGTTCACATTACAATTAACTTGTAATACCAGTGCACATTATCATGCGCTGGTATTACAAAGTGGAGCGCTGTTATTGCTTGCATGCAATCAATATTTAACTCTCCACTTATAATCTGGCCCTAAATGGTCTACTTTATTAATTTTTTTATTCCTGTACAAAATGCAGGACTAACTCCAACCTTAACTAAATCTGGCCCTATACTACTGGATATTTCTTGGAAAAATAATTATTTGTGTATTTAATAGCCATACATTTATTTGTGGCACTTAAGGCTTCTAAAATATTAATATGCAGGCCAATATTTTAGGAAATTGGTCATTACTGCTCTAACAAATTAGGAAAGATAATTTTTGCCCTGGACTTTCTCCTTAAAGACAATATATTACTGTTAACATAGCACCGATGTACACTACTCTGTGTGATCAGAAATAGGCTTTGTCATTTTACTTATTACTTTGAATTTCCTCTCAAACACAATTACAGCCCACACCTTCCTTCTCATTTTTGCAAATTTGTCAGCTGTGATCTGTGGCACTGGAGACCATGGGAAATGCTGGTAATTTGTTGTACAGAGGTCTATCAAAAAAACAGTTCAGCTGATGATTTCCCAATGGTTATATATGGAGTGACACCGTAATTTTTCTAGAATTCATACACTTTCCATTGTGGGATTTTCATCAGATTCATTTTCAAAGAACATTTAAAGGGACACAGAAAGACAAAGGTTTTACTAATACATTTAAATACAATTTTTTAAATATATTTTTGCAGGGAAAGTTGGTGATCTAACTATCAGTTTGGATAGTTTTATTTCCTTTCAGTTTAAAAAAATATAGGGCTAGATTACAAGTAAGAAGCAAAAAGTTTTGCGCAAGCAATATCGTCTTATCGCAAGCATTTTTTATTGCGCTGATATTACAAATTGAGCAAAACTGTTTTACGAAAATAAAAAGTTGCACAAAGCACATAACAAAATTACACCCATAATAACACAGTCTAATATATATGTATAAGGGCTAAAAAGATATGTGATCTCGGGTGTAAAAAAAAAAAAAGGATTTAACATTGAGATACATACATACATACATACATACATACATGCAGTACATTGTTAAAGGTGTATTTGTATGTATATAGATATGTCTATATATGTGTACATATATATTAATGTATTTATATATGAATATATGTATTTACAGACATATATACACATATAAACACAAATATATATATACACACATATAGACGCTATGTATATCAGAGCCCTTTGCCATTAAGTAGATGAAACATGATAAAACATATTTATGCAATATTCATATTTAATAAAGTAAGAAGCAAAAAGTTTTGCGCAAGCAATATCGTCTTATCGCAAGCATTTTTTATTGCGCTGATATTACAAATTGAGCAAAACTGTTTTACGAAAATAAAAAGTTGCACAAAGCACATAACAAAATTACACCCATAATAACACAGTCTAATATATATGTATAAGGGCTAAAAAGATATGTGATCTCGGGTGTAAAAAAAAAAAAAGGATTTAACATTGAGATACATACATACATACATACATGCAGTACATTGTTAAAGGTGTATTTGTATGTATATAGATATGTCTATATATGTGTACATATATATTAATGTATTTATATATGAATATATGTATTTACAGACATATATACACATATAAACACAAATATATATATACACACATATAGACGCTATGTATATCAGAGCCTTTTGCCATAATAAGTAGATGAAACATGATAAAACATATTTATGCAATATTCATATTTAATAAAGATTTTAACTATGTATTTACTGTAAATATTTAACATTTGCTAATACAAAAATGTGATCGTGTTTGCGTGATAGTCGGGTGTTAGTTTTTTTTCAACTTTTTTTTCTCTCCATTGATTTCTATGGTGGAATACATGAACGCGCATAGGAAAATTAAAATTAGGATTTTTGTGCTAGTCGTGTTACCGCTTGTGCAAAATATAATTTTTTTTTTTAACTTGTAATACAAACGCTATTTGTTTTTGCGATTGCGAAAAAAATAATACTGCGCCACCTGTAATCTAACCCTTCAATTTTTTTGTTACTACCAGTCTCTATAGTCATATTGTTCAAAAGTCAAGGTCCTATATTGTGCAGCAAATAAAACGTAAGGTTTGCTCTTCTGGGGGTCGATCCGATATAGATCTTAGTTTGCGGCGCAAGCGAGGGAACCCGCGTCGCCCGCAGTTTCAGCTCGCAACTCGAGCTATCCCATATATGTCGCCGTCAGATGCTAACGTGCCGTAAGTCTGATAAACCAGCGATGTCCAGAAATCTGCGCAAGTACAAATTTCTGGCGTCGCCAGTGACTTGCGGCACGTTAGAAACTGCCGGCGCCTACAAAACCTGACTAAAGTCTAAATTACTCG
The DNA here is from genome assembly GCF_027579735.1 of Bombina bombina. Taxonomy (NCBI): domain Eukaryota; kingdom Metazoa; phylum Chordata; class Amphibia; order Anura; family Bombinatoridae; genus Bombina; species Bombina bombina. The sequence goes on along the minus strand of NC_069504.1, from coordinate 923,691,585 downwards.
CACTGTCTAACACGCCTCTCTAACATAGCCCGACACGTCTAACACGCCTCCCTAACATAGCCCGACACGTCTAACCCTCTATCCGCTATCCCCCCTCACTAGCCTAACAATAAAATATGTATTAACCCCTAAACCGCTGCTCCCGAAGCCCGCCGCAACCTAATAAAATTATTAACCCCTAAACCGCCGCCAGCTATACTAAATCTATAACCCCCTAAAGTGAGCCCCTAACACCGCCGCCATCTACCTTACCTACCCCCTAAAGTGAGCCCCTACCCCGCCGCTATCTATTTTAAAATGATTAACCTCTAATCTAATCCCCCTACCCCGCCGCCATCTATATTAAATTATTTAACCCCTAAAATACTAAACTATCCCTACCACTAAACCTAAGTCTAACCCTACAAATAGCCCTGAAAAGGGCTTTTTGCGTGGCATTGCCCCAAAGTAACAGCTCTTTTGCCAGCCCTTAAAAGGGCTTTTTGCGGGGCATGCCCCAAAGTAACAGTTCTTTTGCCAGCCCTTAAAAGGGCTTTTGGCGGGGCTTTGTCACAAAGTAAACTGCTCTTTTGCCTACAATCTACATCCCCCTACACCGCGGCCACCTATAATAAATGTATTAACCCCTAATCTAATCCCCCTACACCACCGCCAGCTATATTAACTATATTAACCCTAATTATATTAGGGTTAATATAGTTATTATATTATATATATTAACTATATTAACCCTAATTATATTAGGGTTCATATAGTTAATATCGTTATTATATTATATATATATATATTAAGTATAATAACCCTATCTAACTCTAACATCCTAACTAAACTCTTATCAAAATAAATATAATATTAATATTATTAATTAAAATATTCCTATTTAAATCTAAATACTTACCTATAAAAAAAAAACCCTAAGATAGCTACAATATAATTAATAATTACATTACAGCTATGTTAGGGTTTATATTTATTTTACAGGTAAATTGTTAATTATTTTAACTAGGTATAATAGCTATTAAATAGTTATTAACTATTTAATAGCTACCTAGTTAAAATAATTACCCAATTACCTGTAACATAAATCCTAACCTAAGTTACAAATACACCTACACTATCAATAAATTAAATAAACTACAAATATCTATCTAAAAATACAATTAAATCAACTAAACTAAATTACAAAAAAAAACAAACACTAAATTACAAAAAATAAAAAAAAGATTACAAGATTTTTAAGCTAATTACACCTATTCTAAGCCCCCTAATAAAATAATAAACCCCCAAAATAAAAAAAATTCCCTACCCTATTCTAAATTAAAAAAAAGTTCAAAGCTCTTTTACCTTACCAGCCCTTAAAAGGGCCTTTTGTGGGGGCATGCCCCAAAGAAAACTGCTCTTTTGCCTGCAAAAAAAAACACAATAACACCCCCCAACATTACAACCCACCACCCACATACCCCTAATCTAATTCAAACCCCCCTTAAATAAACCTAACACTACCCCCCCCTGAAGATCTCCCTACCTTGTATTCACCCCGCCGGGCAGAACTCCTCATCCGATCCGGGCGATGTCTTCCAGCAAGCGGCAGTGAAGTCTTCTTCCATCCGGGCGATGTCTTGAAGCAAGCGGCAGAGAGTCTTCTTCCATCGGCGATGTCTTCAAGCAAATCGGCATCTTCAATCTTCTTTGTTCGCTCCTCTGCCACGGAGCATCCATCCGGCACGACGACTTCCCGACGAATGAGGTTCCTTTAAATAACGTCATCCAAGATGGCGTCCGCCGAATTCCGATTGGCTGATAGGATTCTATCAGCCAATCAGAATTAAGGTAGAAAAATCTGATTGGCTGATTGAATCAGCCAATCAGATTCAAGTTCAATCCGATTGGCTGAACCATTCTGAACTCATTCGCCGGGAAGTCGTCGTGCCGGATGGATGCTCCGCGGCGGAGGAGCGAACAAAGAAGATTGAAGATGCCGATTTGCTTGAAGACATCGCCGATGGAAGAAGACTCTCTTCCACTTGCTTCAAGACATCGCCCGGATGGAAGAAGACTTCACTGCCGCTTGCTGGAAGACATCGCCCGGATCGGATGAGGAGTTCTGCCCGGCGGGGTGAATACAAGGTAGGGAGATCTTCAGGGGGGGTAGTGTTAGGTTTATTTAAGGGGGGTTTGGGTTAGATTAGGGGTATGTGGGTGGTGGGTTGTAATGTTGGGGGGTGGTATTGTGGGGTTTTTTGCAGGCAAAAGAGCAGTTTTCTTTGGGGCATGCCCCCACAAAAGGCCCTTTTAAGGGCTGGTAAGGTAAAAGAGCTTTGAACTTTTTTTAAATTTAGAATAGGGTAGGGAATTTTTTTTATTTTGGGGGTTTATTATTTTATTAGGGGGCTTAGAATAGGTGTAATTAGCTTAAAAATCTTGTAATCTTTTTTTTATTTTTTGTAATTTAGTGTTTGTTTTTTTTTTTTGTAATTTAGTTTAGTTTATTTAATTGTATTTTTAGATAGATATTTGTAGTTTATTTAATTTATTGATAGTGTAGGTGTATTTGTAACTTAGGTTAGGATTTATTTTACAGGTAATTGGGTAATTATTTTAACTAGGTAGCTATTAAATAGGTAATAACTATTTAATAGCTATTATACCTAGTTAAAATAATTAACAATTTACCTGTAAAATAAATATAAACCCTAACATAGCTATAATGTAATTATTAATTACATTGTAGCTATCTTAGGGTTTATTTTATAGGTAAGTATTTAGATTTAAATAGGAATATTTTAGTTTATAATATGAATTAGATTTATTTAATAAGAATTTAGTTAGGGGTGTTAGGGTTAGATAGAGTTAATATAGTTTATATAAATACTATAGTAACTATATTAACTATATTAACCCTAATATAATTAGGGTTAATATAGTTAATATATATAATGTAATAACTATATTAACTATAATATACTTAGGGTTAATATAGATAATATAGCTTGCGGCGGGGTAGGTAGATTAAATTAGGGGTTAATAATTTTAATATAGATGGCGGCGGTGTAAGGGGTTCACATTAGGGGATAGATCAGTTAGATGGTGGCGGTTTTAGGGGCTCACAGTAGGGGGTTAGTTTATGTAGATGGCGACGGTTTAGGGGTTAAATACTTTATTATGGATTGCGGCGGGGGATCGCGGTTGACAGGGAGATAGACATTGCGCATGCGTTAGGTGTTAGGTTTATTTTAGCAGATCGCGGTTGACAGGGAGATAGACATTGCGCATGCGTTAGGTGTTAGGTTTATTTTAGCAGCCAGTTTAGGGAGTTACGGGGCTCCAATAGTCAGCGTAAGGCTTCTTACGGCTGCTTTTTGTGGCGAGGTGAAAATGGAGTAAGATTTCTCCATTTTCGCCACGCTGCATATTGGATACCAAACTGCGAGGGTTTGGTATACCTGCCTATGGCCCAAAAAACTACGGGCGACGGCAGAAATATACGCGCGTAACTTCTAGGTTACGCCGTATATAGGATACCAAACCCGCGCAAATATTGGCGTCGCCGACTTTTGCGGGCGACGATTTTTATCGGATCGACCCCCTGGTCATTAATTTTTCATTTAAAATGTTTTAATTATCTTTTAATAAAACGTCTATGTTGGCATTATAACAAAGAACATTATTTTGATGATTTGTTATGCAGGGAACACAATTTATTTTATTAAACTATCTGCTTTTTCTGAAACCACCACAGGACTAACTGATGGGCATCGTACATCATTCTCAATATGATTAACTTCTGTTTTTAAAATATTTGTTTCATTACAGCTATTGGCAATGTTCAGCGACTAGTTAACTTCATATCTGTCACTTTATATGGCAGTGTTTCACTTTTTGCAACGTAAATGCAGTGCATATTAAAATACCATTAAAGGCATACTATCACTTGAGCCAAGCACTTGTTTAGTGTATCAATTAAAACTGATTTGGAAATGGCTGGAGCACCTACAAGGTCACATTAAAGGTATACATGATTTAGATAGAGCATGCAATTTTAAGCATCTTTCTAATTTACTTCTATTATCAATTTTTCTTCATTTTCTTGCTATCTTTGTTTGAAAAAGCAGGAATCTAAGGAGCCGGACCATTTTTGATTCAGCACCCTGGATACATTTAGCCACCAATCAGCAAGTGCTACTCAGGTTCTGAACCAAAAATGGGCTGGCTCATAAGCTTTACATTCTTGCTTTTCAAATAAAGATAGCAAAAGAACAAAGAAAAATTGATAAAAGGAGTAAATTAGAAATTTGCTTAAAATTGAATGCTCTATCTAACTCATAGGAAAAAAAATTGGGTTTAGTATGCCTTTAAGTAGAAATGTATTTACACACTACCAGCTAGATTACGAGTTTGGCATTATGATTGAAAAAGCAGCTTTATGGCCCATAACGCTGCTTTTTCCCTAACGCTGCTATTACAAGTATTTGTAGGTATAGGTGTACCGCACACCTTTTAGCCTGTCAAGAAACGTCAGTACCGCACTTTTAAAAAAAAGTCCTTTTTCAATGGGACTCCCATAGTGCCAGTATTATGAGTTTGCCTGGGAGGCCAAAAGGTGAGCGGTACACCCTATACTGACAAGATTCGTACCACCATCTAAAGTCAGCAGTTATGAGTTTAATGTTACAAAGCTGTACCATAAAACTCATAACTAAAGTGTTAAAAAGTACACTAACACCCATAAACTACCTATTAACCCCTAAACCGAAGCCCTCCCACATCGCAAACACTATAATAAATGTATTAACCCCTAATCTGCCACTCTGGACATCTCTGCCACTATTAAAATGTATTAACCCCTATTCCGCCGCTCCCCGACATTGTCGCCACTGTAATAAACCTATTAACCCCTAAACCACCACCTTCCCGCATCGCAAACACTATTTAAATATTATTAACCCCTAATCTGCCGTCCGCCCACATCACAGCTAAAATAAACCTATTAGGGGTTAATTTATTTGGGGGGTTGGTTGTGGGGGCGGTGGGTTTTACTGTTGGGGGTGTTTGTATTTTTTTACAGGTAAAAGAGCTCATTTCTTTGGGGCAATGCCCCACAAAAGGCCCTTTAAGGGCCATTGGTAGTTTATTGTAGGCTAGGGTTTTTTTTATTTTGGGGGGGCTTTTTTATTTTGATAGGGCTATTAGATTAGGTTTTCACAAAAAAAAAAGAACAGCGCTGAAAAGGCTGATGGAGATAAACAGAGAATAGAATATAAAAAAATAAATTATACAAAAGCTAAGAACATATAAATGGGTACTTAATTGATAAAATAAATAATTAATAATTAGTGTGATCAGCTCTTGTGTGTATCCGGAACCTGCTGCACACAAATATAAAACCATATATTGATGATATGCTGATAATCAAGTCAGTAAAACAAATAGAGTCACCGAATAAACTGGTAAAGACTATTTCATATAGACTGCAAAAACTGTGAACTTTCCAAAGTAATAGTATTAATAGTCACCACTGTTAATGCCCTCTGATAACATCTGATGTAAATCGATGAATTCCTCCTGGGTGCTGCTTCAATAGAGAGACAGGTTTCCACTGCTTCACCAAAAGGAACAGGTTCTGCGAAAGAAATAAAAGCTGATTTGGGAGGAACGATGCTTAGGCTAACAATAAATAATAGTAAGACCAAACATATACAATCTAAAGCTTATAGCTGTATATAAGAGGAATGCCTAAGCCAAACACAATAAAATGTAAATACATATTATAAGGTAAACTGGGAAATAAATATCAGTGCTTCATGAATAGGCAATAAGTGCCATAAAATAAATAAATACGTGATTATGTTAACCAATTAATATGTACAAACTTTGCAGCAACACATCCATGTAAAACTATAAAATAGGTCGTATGATATAAAATCTAAATTCATGTCAAGATCTAACTAATAAATAATTATAGTGGACAACATAATTAAAATAGAACACAAAAGGGTATACAATTTCTAAACATAAATACATAATAGAAACAAAACCAAAGGAGCCAAATAAAATCTGATACTATAAAAATAGAAAATGGATCAAGTGCAAATATTAAAATGCAAATAATATATACATTAGTCCATAAAGGCCTGGAGTTCCAAATCAATATTAAGACCCTGAGGGTGCAGACTGCCTAATTTGTGAATCCACTTCATTTAACATTTACGTAGATTAAGTAATCTCTGCGTATCATTTTTCATATACGATACAATGTCAATTACCATAACTCTTAGGGAGTCAATTTGTTTGTTATGACTTCTGCGAAAGTGGTCAGACACATTGTGGTTTAGAAATTGTATACCCTTTTGTGTTCTATTTTAATTATGTTGTCCACTATAATTATTTATTAGTTAGATCTTGAAATGAATTTAGATTTTATATCATATGACCTATTTTATAGTTTTACATGAATGTGTTGCTGCGAAGTTTGTACATATTAATTGGTGAACATAATCATGTATTTATTTATTTCATGGCACTTATTGCCTATTCATGAAGCACTCTACTTGAAAGGTTTAGATTGATATTTATTTCCCAGTTTACCATATAATATGTATTTACATTTTATTGTGTTTGGTTTAGGCATTCCCCTTATATATAGCTATAAGCTTTGGATTGTGTATGTTTGGTCTTACTCTTATTTATTGTTAGCCTAAGCATTGTTCCTTCCAAATCAGCTGTTTTACTAACTTAGCAGCCGATATCATGCCCCTCTCACGTCACTGTTGTGAGAATATGTAAGGTTCTATCAAAGTTGAGGGTGTGTTCCTCCAAAGCCATTCCATTGGCTACACCTCTCCCATACACCTCCAATCATCAAGGGGGGGGGGGGTGTTCCCAGAATTTAGTTAAATAAGCGCCAAACGGGAGGAATAATTATGTCCATTATTTTAAATCTTTTGATAAAGTCTGCTTAGAAGGTGGACGAAACACGTAGAGTGATATTTCCTGCAATCTAAGACCCCTTAAGATTCGCTCCCATTACTGTGCAGCAATAAGCTGTGTTTTACCATGTGGAGAGCTAAGGTGTCGAGTTACCAGTTATACTGAACTTTGCCGTTATCTGTTTGCTGTGCACATTTTTCTTTGGAATCCTGTAAGTGCAACTTAACACAGTGTGTTTGAATAAAGCTGTTTAATACTACCTTGAATCTGGGTTGCGCTTTTATTTCTTTCACAGAATCTATTAGATTAGGTGTAATTCTTTTTTATTTTTGATAATTTGTTTCTTATTTTTTGTAATTTAGTGCTTGTTTTTTATGCAATTTAGTTATTTTTATTTTTAGTAATTTTAGTGTTTTTTTTGTTTTTAGTGTAAGGCAGGGTTTTATTTCTCAGTTAAATTTGTATTTATTTTAACTAGATAGATATTAAATAGTTAATAACTTTTTTCTAACTAGTCTACATAGTTAAAATAAATACAAACTTACCTGTGAAATAAAAATAAAACCTAAGCTAGATACAATATAACAATTAGTTATATTGTAGCTAGCTAAGGTTTTATTTCACAGGTAAGTATTTAGTTTTAAATAGGTATTATTTAGTTAATAATTGTAACTTTAGATTAGCTCTATTTTAATTATGTTAAAGTTAGGTGGGGTTAGGGTTAGGTTTAGGGTTAATATAGTTTAATTTAGCTTGTTGCAATGTGGGGGGGGGCTGGCAGTTTAGGGGTTAATAGGTTTATTTAGTTAATAATTGTAAATTTAATTTAGCTATATATAGTTTTATGTAGGTGGCAGTGATGATGGGGGAGGCAGATTAGGGGTTAACAACATTATGTACGTGGCGGCGATGTTGGGGGAGGCAGATTAGGGGTTAATAACATTATGTAGGTGGCAGCGATGTTGGGGGCGGCAGATTAGGGGTTAATAACTGTAAGTAGGTGGCGGTGATGTTGGGGGCGACAGATTAAGGGTTAATAACTGTATGTAGGTGACGGCGATGTTGGGGGGCAGCAGATTAGTGGTGTTTAGACTCAGGGTTTATGTTAGGGTGTTAGGTTTAAACATTATTTTCTTTTTCCCCATAGACATCAATGGGGCTGCGTTACAGAGCTTTTGTCTCCGCGATCGCAGGTGTTAGGCTTTTTTTTGCAGGCTCTCCCCATTGATATCTATGGGGAAATCGTGCACAAGCATGTCAAAGCAGCGCTTGTTTTCGGTGCGGTATGGAGCTCAACGCAACCATTTCGCCCGTGCAAGCCTGCTTTTTCAAAACTTGTAATACCAGCGCTATAGAGAGGTAAAGTAACTCCACTTTTGTGGCGGTTGTTAAAATCCCTATAGCGCTCAAAACTTGTAATCTAGCTGATTATTAGTTAACATGGCAATAATAATCTTATAATCTTCATTTATAAGTATTACATCTTTAAAACACTCAGCCTCTACTCGGTGTCAATTAAAAAACAAAATGAATTATTTCATGGTGGTGAGTCCACAAGGCATTTCTCTTGGAATTCAACTCCTGACCATTATGAGGAGGCAAAGAATCCCAAAGCTCTAAGACCACTTAATCCCTCCCGCATTTCTGGTAATCTAGTCTGATTAGCAATAAGGAGGAGTAGAAATGTAGGAAAGGACAAAGAAGGGAAAATAAAGTGCAAACTAGAAGTGCCGCCAGAAAAATTTAAGTACAAAATGAAAATAGGCAGGCTTCTTGGACTCTCACCACCATGAAAGAAATTAATTTATCTGGTAAGCATAAATTTTGTTTTCTTTTATAAGGTGGTGAGAGTCCACAAGCCATTACTCCTAGGAACTGCGGAGTATAAAAGTTATTGGGCTGGGGAAAAGTTTTTAAGGCAGGCACCTAATTACGAGACACTGCTGCCTGAAGGATTTTCCTACCAAACACATCAAATTGGTAGAATTAAGAGAAAGTATGTCACTGCCTTGCAAAATGTATTCAATAGAAGCCTAATTCTTGAAATTGATCTAGAAAAATTATCAATAATGCATTTTGGAAAAGACTATTCTGCCTCCAAGTAAACCTTGGTAATCAAGAGATTTAGTAGAAAATTCTAAAGAACCATATGTAGTCCTCTGAACTTTATGTGGACCAAGGGACAAAAAATTATTAGGACTGTCTTAAAAGCTTTGTAATTTAAAATAAGAATTCTAATGCTCTTACAATATCTAAATTATCCATCAAGTTAAGTTTTTTTGATTATGACAAGGAAATGGGCTATGATCTCCTGATTAATGTTATATGAAAAAAACACTTTAGGTAAAAGAATCATATTGATTCCTTAAAACTGTCTTGACCACAACCGTCTTGACCACTGAGAAGTTTTTTTGGGTTCATTTTAGTGTTTGATGCTACCATGTGTGATACCATCACTGAGGTCACTCAAACTTTTCCTGGGGTCATCCCTTCTGTTGGCCTAAAGGTATGAATCAGACAGGAGGTAGCTGTTGGCTTTATGTATATATCAGCATTTGTATTCTGCCATCTGCAGCCTAATTTCCATAGAGGTGGTCAAGTTTGGAAACTTGTGGCAACATAAAAATTCTCCATAGACTTTAATAGAGAGAGACATTTTTATCACCAGTTTCCAAATCAATGGGATCAAGGACTGTGTCTCCTGCACTTTAGATTACAACAACACAATACAAAAATATCTAATTTGGTAAACTGGCATCTGTAAAACTCTTACAGTTTACCGTATCTCAGTAGGGACATGGACACAGTTAGAGTTAATTAATTACACTAAAAGAGATTTGATGTTTGGCTTATGGTTTGGGGATGGGTCTGCAGTGGTTAAGATAACTGGAGTAGAAGAGGTTTAAAACTGTGTGATAACAGCTAAAATCAGTTATGCAACTGCTTTAAGAAGTTCCTAAAAAATGGGTCTAACAAAAATAGCGCACAAGAACAAACATGATTCAAAGCAGCATATTGTTGTTATCTGAAACAGTAAAAAAGCACTAACTAGACATGAGCAAGGCTATGCATCTGTGGTTCCTACCATCCTTAAAGGCACAGTCTACTCCAGATGTTGTATTGTTTAAAAATATGGAATATCCCTTTATAACCCTTTCCCTAGTTTTGCATAACCAACACGGTTATATTAATACACTTTTTATCTCTGTGATTATCTTGTATCTAAGCCTCTGCAGACTGCACTCTTATTTCAGATCTTTTGACTTGCATTTTAGTCAATCAGTGCATAAATAACTCCACGGGAGTGAGCACAATGTTATCTATATGGCACACATGAACTAGCATTGTCTAGATGAGAAAAACTGTCAAAATGTACTGAGGTAAGAGGCGGCCTTCAAGGGCTTAGAAATTAGCATTTGAGCCTACCGAGGAGGAGGAGGAGGAGAAGAAGAAGAAGATAATAATAATTTTGGAAAATTGTCTAAAATTGCATGCCCTATCAGACTCATGAAAGATTAATTTTGTCTAGACTGTCCCTTTAAGTAATATCTCTTTAAAGTCCCCAATTGCTGACCACTCTGACTCTCCAGCCACTGCTACTGAAAAATAAATGTCTATATGAAAAAAAAAAAACACTCTTCCCATTTTACTCTAATATTTGCCTCATATAGCTATTTCCAGTTCATAGGGCAGATAGGACTCTGTTACTCTTGACAAAGTCTTTATAGAGAACAAATAAAACACGTTGAGTGGGAGAAGCATTGTCTAGGTATAGATTTTTATCATTCCAGTGGCTCCGCTGCTCCAAGTCAGAGTGTAAATGATATCAGCAAATCCCACTCTCTTGTGAATTTTCTGTAACTCCTAAAGGAATATCCTTTAAGAATATCCTTTTTTTCCTTTCAGGTCTACATATTTTGTGGATACCAACTACCACAAGAGAAGTTTTAGAATAATTACACTATATAATGTTTTTAAACATAGCACAGATATTTATTAAAGGGACAGTCTACACCAGAATTTTTATTGTTTTAAAAGATAGATAATCCCTTTATTACCCATTCCCCAGTTTTGCATAACCAACACAGTTATAATAATATACTTTTAACCTCTGTGATTATCTTGTATCTAAGCCTCTGCAAACTGCCCCTTTTTCAGTTATTTTGACAGACTTGCCGTCTAGCCAATCAGTGCCTGCTCCCAGATAACTTCACGTGCACGAGCACAGTGTTATCTATATGAAATACGTGAACTAACACCCTCTAGTGGTGAAAAACTGTTAAAATGCAATCTGAAAAGAGGTGGGCTTCAAGGTCTAAGAAATTAGCATATGAACCTCCTAGGTTAAGCTTTTAACTAAGAATACCAAGAGAACAAAGCAAAATTGGTGATAAAAGTAAATTGGAAAATTGTTTAAAATGACATGCTCTATCTGAATCATGAAAGTTTATTTTGGCCTAGACTGTCCCTTTAACATTTTATCTTTAATATTATTTAATATTATATTTAAGTATATGTCTGACTGGTAATTTCTGGTGTTTACGTAAATATTCCCATTGAAAGGACAATTTGAAAACCTATGGGTTTTATTATTATTATTATTATTATTTTTATTATTATACATTTATAATTGTTTTTATATAATTTTATATTGTATACTTACAAAATATATCCATCATTTTGCATCTTGCGCTTCTTTGTGTTGTTTACTATATAAAATAGCATTAGTCATAGGATACAGTCACAGTTATGTTATACGTGTTTCAATAGAAACTAATGGCTGTTGCTGTTGCGTGGGAGTTATTACTTGCATAGGATTAATATTCTCTTCATCCACATGAGGTCTATTGGTCAATATTAGACATGTGCACAGGCACATCCAGCATGAAAAAAGATTAGTTCTTAGGGTCTCTTGGCTTTGCTCACTTTTTACATTATTTGTTTGTTAATAGAATTTCTTAACCCTATATTGCTAATGTCTTCAAGACAAAAGAGGAGAGCTCAACAGTAACTTAAACTTATATAAAGTAGAAGCAAGTGCTACTGCTACAAGCCAGAAGCAACAAATATATATATATATATAAATATATATATATATATATATAAAAAAAGAATAACATTATGAGGTGAAAGAAAAAAGGAAAAAATAACATATTGATTTATTAATATTGATAGAATACAAATTTTAGTGCACCTTAATGATGTGTGTTTTTTTTAACATATTCACGGTCCTTAGAAAAAAATTCTCTCTCTAAATCTTTTTATTCTTCTTTCATTCTGAATGACAAATATCTTGCCAATAGTTCATTTTATTTAATTTATTATCACCTTGATTTTTTCATTACTAATTTTTCTTTTTCCCTCCGCATTCACTTTTCTTTATGGTCAAAAGACCTCTGATTGTTAATCACTGATGTTATTTATTTATTAGTTAATATTACACTTACTAGTAGTTTTCACTTAATCACCATAGGGATTAGTACTGCCTACCTTTGTGCCTATTGTCCTATTGGCTGTTGTTTTCTATATAATCTTCTCACAGGTAACACTACTAGATCTCTGATGAAGCGCATGTGAGCATGCGTTAAACGCGTCAGATCTAGCACCCCTTGCACACCTGTGTTAGTGCTACTCACCTTGTGTATCAAATAAAGTCACTTGGCATCAAGTTCCTGGGTCTTCGTTTTTCCTTATGTATCATATATATATATATATATATATATATATATATATATATATATATATATATATATATATATATATATATATATATATATATATATATACAGAAAAAGTCCAGCACTCACTCACAAGCTCTCAACTAAGATAAAAAGCAGCAATGGAAGAATTAAGGTTTATTAAGGTTTATTTGGAAGAAACCTTGACAAGGTACCTGGGCTTTTCCCATTTGGTCAGATGCAGTAACTAATTCTTCCATTGCTGCTTTTTATCTTAGTTGAGAGCTTGTGAGTGAGTGCTGGACTTTTTCTGTGTGTTTATATTAAAATATTTTTTTGTAATTTTTCCTGTTTGGGCCTTGCACCCAGGGCTGACTGGGGTTAACGGCCTGTGGCTCTGGTGACAGTGCAGCTTCCTGAGAGTGCTGGTTTGCACCCAGGGCTGTGCATGTTGCAGGGTCATAGGATGTGTACCTGGTCCGGCCTGAGAGTGCTGACCCCACCCATGTTTTGTATATATATATATATATATATATATATATATATATATATATATATAAAACGTGTACAAGATTTTAATGCAGCATATGAAAAAATCTACCATTCAAAACATAAATCAAATGCCCAACCAAAAAGTTTTTTGGCAAAACCTACAAAGAATTAAGGGAAAGGATTAAGAAGCATAAAAGAGATATTAAAAATAAATGTATTCAAACCAGCAGTGTAGCTAGACACTTTTTCGATCATCATGCTAGCATCAAAAGTTTACTCAGATTTAGAGGTCTTGAACAAATAGGAAGAGGAGGAGAATCTAGATCAGATATTATTGCAAAAAGAATGTGAATGGATATACAACATCAGAAGCCTGAAATCACTAGGATTAAATGAGGAGATTAATTTTGCCTCTTTCCTAGGAGATAAAAGCATTTACTGTAAATGAACGAAGGTTCTAAAAATGTATTTGTATTAGAAATAAAATGATGTTGAAATAACCAGGTTTGGTTCTATATATTGTAAAATATTGATATACCCCCATTGAAAAATAAACATTCTGTTCTCAGTTAAGCTTTTAAAATACTGTTGAATTAAACTGTCAAAAATGTTTTTTAAATTATAAATAAATAATGTTGTAGATTTAAACAATGTAGAAATGCAAAATCATGCAGAAAACCAATGTAATTAGTTTGGATAAATACTATTTCACCTAAGGTAAAACAAAAGGCAGAGTCTCAACAAAACTTTAAAAAGGAGAGGAGGGGAACCTCCAATCAGATTCAGCCGGATGAAGCCTTGTGCATGTAAGGTGAAACGCGCGTAGCTGTTTGTTGGGGGCGGTGTTGTCAGCTGCTCACCGCTGATGGTTTGTAGCAGCTCTTTGCAAGTAACGGATCTCATCTCCTCTGAAGGCATGTTTTGACACTATGTGCCTTTGTTACAACAACTGATGCTGGATTGCCTGGTATTGCTCTATGGTTTGCACGCACCCCGGGAAGCTAAACTGCAAGCGGACTGAATACCGCTCAAACCTGAGTGGTGATGTGAGTACAAGCCACAGGCCGATTAAAATAGCAGCGCCGTGAGGCTCACAAAAGGTATGTGTTCTGTCGAAATTATGTTTTTCCTGCACTAACGATATGGCAAATGTGGATTACAAGATATTGAATATGATACACACATGAAATTCAAGTGTAGCAAAAGGGCTGTGTTGAAACCAACACAACAGATGGCTTCACGATTAAGGAAATTCTAATTGTTTATTTATGTGTTTCAATGTGGATGGAACTTTGCAACAATCTTTGCAACAAATGAATGGCAACAGCATTAATAATTGTATGATGGGATTAATTCTACTGACATGGACTGTGAACTAACTTTTTGGTTGGACATTTGATTTATGTTTTGAAAGGCTGATTTTTCATATGCTGCTTTAAAATCTTGTACAAGTTGTTTATATTCAGTAAATAATCTAGTGCTGGAAAATAGTGGTCTTTTTTCTTCTTTTTAATTATATTACAATTATACCACTGCCGTGCACTGAGAACAGTGTATCTCTTGTATTTAAGAGCACTGCTTTCAAATGATTACTGTTATATGTTAGGTGGTGCTGATATAATTAGTTTATATATATACTAGACGATAAGCCTGCCAAGAGGCCAGTCTAATTATTTTTTAAACTACACATGTAGAAACAACGTATTTTGTAACTCTTCAAAAAATAAAAAAAGCTAACATTACAGAAAATAAAAAAAAATGTAACAAAATTAAACCTAATCCCTATGAAAATACAAAAGACCCCCCCAAAATAAAAACACCCCCTACTCTAAGAATAAATTACCAGTAGCCCTTAAAAGGGCTTTTTGCAGGGCATTGCCCCAAGATAATCATCTCTTTTACAAAAAATATACAAACTCCCACCTAACATTAAACCCCCCACCCCCCAAAATAAAATAACCTAACACTAAGAAACCTAAACTACCCATTGCCCTGAAAAGGGCATTTGTTTGGGCATTGCCCTTAAAA
The DNA here is from genome assembly GCF_027579735.1 of Bombina bombina. Taxonomy (NCBI): domain Eukaryota; kingdom Metazoa; phylum Chordata; class Amphibia; order Anura; family Bombinatoridae; genus Bombina; species Bombina bombina. The sequence continues at coordinate 923,676,460 of NC_069504.1, read as the reverse complement.
GGTCATTTAGCTCTTTTACTGCCCATCCCTAATCTAAATAAAACAAACCCCCTCCCCAAAAAAAACCTAAAAAATACTAAATCTAACCCCCAGGTTGGTACTCATTGTTCCTGAAGTCTGGCGGAGAATGTCCTATTCCAGATGGTGAAGTCTACTTCCAAGCGCAACCTCTTCTTCTTCCAGGAACATCCTGAGCGGAGCTGAAGACCGAAGACCGTGGAGCTGAAAACTGCCGACCCTGGAACTGCAGACCGGCGACCGCAGAGCCATAGAGCATGGAGGATCCTCTTCGTACGATCTCCACCATACACTGAATAGTGAATTCAAGTTACACGATTAAAGATGACGTCCCTTGAATTCCTATTGGCTGATTTGATTCTTCCATATCAAATCATCCAATCCAATAGGATGAGAGCTACTCAAATCCTATTGGCTGTTCAAATAAGCCAATAGGATGAGAGCAAGTGACATTTTATTGGCTATTCAATTCAGCCAATAGAATTTCACTTGCTCTCATCCTATTGGCTAATTTAAACAGCCAATAGGATTTGAGTAGCTTTCATCCTATTGGCTGATTTGAATTGGAAGAATCAAATCAGCCAATAGGAATTCAAGGGATGCCATCTTTAATCGCGTACCTTGAATTCACTATTCAGTGTACGGCGGAGATCGTACGAAGAGGATCCTCCATGGCTCCGCGGTCGCCGGTCTTCAGTTCCAGGGTCACCGGTCTTCAGCTTTGCAGTGTGCAGGATGTTCCTAGAAGAAGAAGAGGTTGTGCTTGGAAGAATACTTCACCGCCTGAAACAGGACATTCTCCGCCGGACTTCAGTAGCCATGAGTACCAACCTGGGGGTTAGACTTAGGGTTTTATAAGGTTTTTTTGAGGGGTTGTTTTATTTAGATTAGGGATGGGCAGTAAAAGAGCTGCCCTTTTAAGGGCAATGCACAAACAAATGCCCTTTTCAGGGCAAAAAAGTTTTTTTAGTGTTAGGTTCTTTTATTTTGGGGGGTGGGGGGGTTAAATGTTAGGTGGGAGTTTGTATATTTTTTGTAAAAGAGCTGATTATCTTGGGGCAATGCCCTGAAAAAGCCCTTTTAAGGGCTACTGGTAGTTTATTCTTAGAGTAGGGGGTGTTTTTATTTTGGGGAGGTCTTTTTTATTTTCATAAAGATTAGGTTTAATTTTGTTAAATTTGGTAATTTGATTTTTTTATTTTCTGCAATGTTAGCTTGTTTATTTTTTGTAAACTTAGTTTTTTTATTTTTTGTAACTTTATAATGTATTAGTTTAGGTAATTTGGGTTTATTTAATGGGGTGTTAGGTTAGGGGTTGTTAGGTTAGGGGGTGTTAGGTTAGGGTACTTAGTTATTTAAATAGTTATTTGCGTTGCGGGTTTTGGCGGTTTAAAGGGTTAATAAGTTCATTAGATTTATTGCAATGTAGGGGTTTTGCAGTTTAGGGGTTAATGTTATATTTCGTGCGGGCTGTGTTTGTTTTTTTTAATACTTGATGCGGGCAGTTAGTTTTTTTTCTTTTAATACTTGATGCGGGCGGTTATTTATTTATTTTTTCAAATACTTTAATGTGGGGGATTAGTTGTGGCTTTTGTACTGCTTTGTTTGCCTTTACTGCATCCCAGTGGATTCCGAAAATGGCAGGGTGGTGAAAGAATCCAGGTGAATTCTTGTGTCCTCGCGCTACCAACATTCCATTGAGGATGCGTGCCCAACTGCCGATGGACATTACAAACGCAATTATAGTATATGTATAGTATTTGTTTCTGTCAGTATTGGCCAAGAGCAAGTGTGAAGTGCTGGCTGACACAGAAATCAATCAACTGAAAATAAAATTGCTTGCTATAGATATTGAATAGTTTAAATTTGAACTTCTGCAATCTGTCTTGCCTGAATAGAGTACATTTGAACTTTTGAACTATTTTCTGTCATTAGAGTATCAGGTTTAACAGTATGAACAGAGGAACTATTTTTTGCTGCACCCATCATTTGTTCCTTTGTTTTTCGTAAAAGGGATCACTCATTTTCCTTTTTAAAACTAATGCAAAGGATACGGCAAAATTATTCATTGTTATGATTCTGTATGCAGGTCTAGTAAATATAACTATCTTACCTAGTCAACCATCAGTTTCTATTTCTTAAGGCACTGATAATCCATTCCAAAATAGAATAGCTAATTTCAGAATATACCCCTACATTTTTCATTTTTTAATACAGGGTTTTCACATTTCTGGGTATGTACCAAGGAGCTTAATTTGTGTCAGTAATATAAGGATTTTATGTTACATAGCCTTTATGCATTGACTTTTTTCACGTTTTCTTTATTTCTCCAACATAGGTGTGTCCGGTCCACGGCGTCATCCTTACTTGTGGGATATTCTCTTCCCCAACAGGAAATGGCAAAGAGCCCAGCAAAGCTGGTCACATGATCCCTCCTAGGCTCCGCCTACCCCAGTCATTCTCTTTGCCGTTGTACAGGCAACATCTCCACGGAGATGGCTTAGAGTTTTTTAGTGTTTAACTGTAGTTTTTCATTATTCAATCAAGAGTTTGTTATTTTCAAATAGTGCTGGTACGTACTATTTACTCAGAAACAGAAAAGAGATGAAGAATTCTGTTTGTATGAGGAAAATGATTTTAGCAACCGTAACTAAAATCCATGGCTGTTCCACACAGGACTGTTGAGAGCAATTAACTTCAGTTGGGGGAACAGAGTGCAGTCTCTTACTGCTTGAGGTATGACACATTCTAACAAGACGATGTAATGCTGGAAGCTGTCATTTTCCCTATGGGATCCGGTAAGCCATGTTTATTACGATTGTAAATAAGGGCTTCACAAGGGCTTATTTAAACTGTAGACTTTTTCTGGGCTAAATCGATTGATTATTAACACATATTTAGCCTTGAGGAATCATTTTATCTGGGTATTTTGATATAATAATATCGGCAGGCACTGTTTTAGACACCTTATTCTTTAGGGGCTTTCCCAAAGCATAGGCAGAGTCTCATTTTCGCGCCGGTGTTGCGCACTTGTTTTTGAGAGGCATGGCATGCAGTCGCATGTGAGAGGAGCTCTGATACTTATAAAAGACTTCTGAAGGCGTCATTTGGTATCGTATTCCCCTTTGGGTTTGGTTGGGTCTCAGCAAAGCAGATACCAGGGACTGTAAAGGGGTTTAAAGCTTAAAACGGCTCCGGTTCCGTTATTTTAAGGGTTAAAGCTTCCAAAATTGGTGTGCAATATTTTCAAAGCTTTAAGACGCTGTGGTGAAAATTTGGTGAATTTTGAACAATTCCTTCATGTTTTTTCGCAATTGCAGTAATAAAGTGTGTTCAGTTTAAAATTTAAAGTGACAGTAACGGTTTTATTTTAAAACGTTTTTTGTACTTTCTGATCAAGTTTATGCCTGTTTAACATGTCTGAGCTACCAGATAGACTGTGTTCTGAATGTGGGGAAGCCAGAATTCCTATTCATTTAAATAAATGTGATTTATGTGATAATGACAATGATGCCCAAGATGATTCCTCAAGTGAGGGGAGTAAGCATGGTACTGCATCATTCCCTCCTTCGTCTACACGAGTCTTGCCCACTCAGGAGGCCCCTAGTACATCTAGCGCGCCAATACTCCTTACTATGCAACAATTAACGGCTGTAATGGATAATTCTGTCAAAAACATTTTAGCCAAAATGAACCCTTGTCAGCGTAAGCGTGGCTGCTCTGTTTTAGTTACTGAAGAGCATGACGACGCTGATATTAATATCTCTGAAGGGCCCCTAACCCAATCTGAGGGGGCCAGGGAGGTTTTGTCTGAGGGAGAAATTACTGATTTAGGGAACATTTCTCAGCAGGCTGAATCTGATGTGATTACATTTAAATTTAAATTGGAACATCTCCGCATTTTGCTTAAGGAGGTATTATCCACTCTGGATGATTGTGAAAATTTAGTCATCCCAGAGAAACTATGTAAAATGGACAAGTTCTTAGAGGTGCCGGGGCTCCCAGAAGCTTTTCCTATACCCAAGCGGGTGGCGGACATTGTTAATAAAGAATGGGAAAGGCCCGGTATTCCTTTCGTCCCTCCCCCCATATTTAAAAAATTGTTTCCTATGGTCGACCCTAGAAAGGACTTATGGCAGTCAGTCCCCAAGGTCGAGGGAGCGGTTTCTACTTTAAACAAACGCACCACTATTCCCATAGAGGATAGTTGTGCTTTCAAAGATCCTATGGATAAAAAATTAGAAGGTTTGCTTAAAAAGATGTTTGTTCAGCAGGGTTACCTTCTACAACCCATTTCATGCATTGTCCCTGTCACTACTGCCGCATATTTCTGGTTTGATGAACTGCTTAAGGTGCTCGATAGTGACTCTCCTCCTTATGAGGAGATTATGGACAGAATCAATGCTCTCAAATTGGCTAATTCTTTCACTCTAGACGCCTCTTTGCAATTGGCTAAGTTAGCGGCTAAGAACTCTGGGTTTGCTATTGTGGCGCGCAGAGCGCTTTGGTTGAAATCTTGGTCGGCTGATGTGTCTTCCAAGAACAAGCTACTAAACATTCCTTTCAAGGGGAAAACGTTGTTTGGTCCTGACTTGAAAGAGATTATCTCTGATATCACTGGGGGTAAGGGCCACGCCCTTCCTCAGGATCGGCCTTTCAAGGCAAAAAATAGACCTAATTTTCGTCCCTTTCGTAAAAACGGACCAGCCCAAGGTGCTACGTCCTCTAAGCAAGAGGGTAATACTTCTCAGGCCAAGCCAGCTTGGAGACCAATGCAAGGCTGGAACAAGGGAAAGCAGGCCAAGAAACCTGCCACTGCTACCAAGACAGCATGAAATATTGGCCCCCGATCCGGGACCGGATCTGGTGGGGGGCAGACTCTCTCTCTTCGCTCAGGCTTGGGCAAGAGATGTTCTGGATCCTTGGGCGCTAGAAATAGTCTCCCAGGGTTATCTTCTGGAATTCAAGGGACTTCCCCCAAGGGGGAGGTTCCACAGGTCGCAGTTGTCTTCAGACCACATAAAAAGACAGGCGTTCTTACATTGTGTAGAAGACCTGTTAAAAATGGGAGTGATTCATCCTGTTCCATTAAGAGAACAAGGGATGGGGTTCTACTCCAATCTGTTCATAGTTCCCAAAAAAGAGGGAACGTTCAGACCAATCCTAGATCTCAAGATCTTAAACAAATTTCTCAAGGTCCCATCGTTCAAGATGGAAACCATTCGAACTATCCTTCCTTCCATCCAGGAAGGTCAATTCATGACCACGGTGGATTTAAAGGATGCGTATCTACATATTCCTATCCACAAGGAACATCATCGGTTCCTAAGGTTTGCATTCCTGGACAAACATTACCAGTTCGTGGCGCTTCCTTTCGGATTAGCCACTGCTCCAAGGATTTTCACAAAGGTACTAGGGTCTCTTCTAGCGGTGCTAAGACCAAGGGGCATTGCAGTAGTACCTTACCTGGACGACATTCTGATTCAAGCGTCGTCCCTTCCTCAAGCAAAGGCTCACACGGACATTGTCCTGGCCTTTCTCAGATCTCACGGCTGGAAAGTGAACGTGGAAAAGAGTTCTCTATCCCCGTCAACAAGGGTTCCCTTCTTGGGAACAATTATAGACTCCTTAGAAATGAGGATCTTTCTAACAGAGGCCAGAAAAACAAAGCTTCTGGACTCTTGTCGGATACTTCATTCCGTTCCTCTTCCTTCCATAGCTCAGTGCATGGAAGTGATCGGGTTGATGGTGGCGGCGATGGACATAGTTCCTTTTGCGCGCATTCATCTAAGACCATTACAACTGTGCATGCTCAGTCAGTGGAATGGGGACTATACAGACTTGTCTCCGAAGATACAAGTAAATCAGAGGACCAGAGACTCACTCCGTTGGTGGCTGTCCCTGGACAATCTGTCTCAAGGGATGATGTTCCACAGACCAGAGTGGGTCATTGTCACGACCGACGCCAGTCTGATAGGCTGGGGCGCGGTCTGGGGATCCCTGAAAGCTCAGGGTCTTTGGTCTCGGGAAGAATCTCTTCTACCGATAAATATTCTGGAACTGAGAGCGATATTCAATGCGCTCCAGGCCTGGCCCCAGCTTGCGAGGACCAGGTTCATTCGGTTTCAATCAGACAACATGACGACTGTTGCGTACATCAACCATCAGGGGGGAACAAGGAGTTCCCTAGCGATGGAAGAAGTAACCAAAATTATTCTTTGGGCGGAGTCTCACTCCTGCCACCTGTCTGCTATCCACATCCCAGGAGTGGAAAATTGGGAAGCGGATTTTCTGAGTCGTCAGACATTGCATCCGGGGGAGTGGGAACTCCATCCGGAAATCTTTGCCCAAGTCACTCACCTGTGGGGCATTCCAGACATGGATCTGATGGCCTCTCGTCAGAACTTCAAAGTTCCTTGCTACGGGGCCAGATCCAGGGATCCCAAGGCGGCTCTAGTGGATGCACTAGTAGCACCTTGGACCTTCAAACTAGCTTATGTGTTCCCGCCATTTCCTCTCATCCCCAGGCTGATAGCCAGGATCAAGCAGGAGAGGGCGTCGGTGATCTTGATAGCTCCTGCGTGGCCACGCAGGACTTGGTATGCAGATCTGGTGAATATGTCATCGGCTCCACCTTGGAAGCTACCTTTGAGACGAGACCTTCTTGTTCAGGGTCCGTTCGAACATCCGAATCTGGTTTCACTCCAGCTGACTGCGTGGAGATTGAACGCTTGATTTTATCGAAGCGAGGATTCTCAGATTCTGTGATCGATACTCTTGTTCAGGCCAGAAAGCCTGTGACTAGAAAGATTTACCACAAAATTTGGAAAAAATATATCTGTTGGTGTGAATCTAAAGGATTCCCTTGGGACAAGGTTAAGATTCCTAGGATTCTATCCTTCCTTCAAGAAGGATTGGAAAAAGGATTATCGGCAAGTTCCCTGAAGGGACAGATTTCTGCCTTGTCGGTATTACTTCACAAAAAGCTGGCAGCTGTGCCAGATGTTCAAGCCTTTGTTCAGGCTCTGGTTAGAATCAAGCCTGTTTACAAACCTTTGACTCCTCCTTGGAGTCTCAATTTAGTTCTTTCAGTTCTTCAGGGGGTTCCGTTTGAACCCTTACATTCCGTTGATATTAAGTTATTATCTTGGAAAGTTTTGTTTTTAGTTGCGATTTCTTCTGCTAGAAGAGTCTCAGAATTATCTGCTCTGCAGTGTTCTCCTCCTTATCTGGTGTTCCATGCAGATAAGGTGGTTTTACGTACTAAACCTGGTTTTCTTCCAAAAGTTGTTTCTAACAAAAACATTAACCAGGAGATTATCGTACCTTCTCTGTGTCCAAAACCAGTTTCAAAGAAGGAACGTTTGTTGCACAATTTGGATGTTGTTCGCGCTCTAAAATTCTATTTAGATGCTACAAAGGATTTTAGACAAACATCTTCCTTGTTTGTTGTTTATTCAGGTAAAAGGAGAGGTCAAAAAGCAACTTCTACCTCTCTCTCTTTTTGGATTAAAAGCATCATCAGATTGGCTTACGAGACTGCCGGACGGCAGCCTCCCGAAAGAATCACAGCTCATTCCACTAGGGCTGTGGCTTCCACATGGGCCTTCAAGAACGAGGCTTCTGTTGATCAGATATGTAGGGCAGCGACTTGGTCTTCACTGCACACTTTTACCAAATTTTACAAGTTTGATACTTTTGCTTCTTCTGAGGCTATTTTTGGGAGAAAGGTTTTGCAAGCCGTGGTGCCTTCCATTTAGGTGACCTGATTTGCTCCCTCCCTTCATCCGTGTCCTAAAGCTTTGGTATTGGTTCCCACAAGTAAGGATGACGCCGTGGACCGGACACACCTATGTTGGAGAAAACAGAATTTATGTTTACCTGATAAATTTCTTTCTCCAACGGTGTGTCCGGTCCACGGCCCGCCCTGGTTTTTTTAATCAGGTCTGATATTTTATTTTCTTTAACTACAGTCACCACGGTACCATATGGTTTCTCCTATGCAAATATTCCTCCTTAACGTCGGTCGAATGACTGGGGTAGGCGGAGCCTAGGAGGGATCATGTGACCAGCTTTGCTGGGCTCTTTGCCATTTCCTGTTGGGGAAGAGAATATCCCACAAGTAAGGATGACGCCGTGGACCGGACACACCGTTGGAGAAAGAAATTTATCAGGTAAACATAAATTCTGTTTTTGCATTGTGCTGCCATCTAGTGTCTTAGTATAGAAAAGCAAATATTCTAATGAATTGTTCACTGTAAATTGTCTTGTAGTCTGCTAAATCTAATTTTAAGATAGCTTTCAAATAATGTTACATTTGCAAAATCTGAAAGCTCCTAAATTATTGAATTCTACACTGGAGGACTTTTGAGCTTAAAAATGTGTGGATTTGTTTATGCTGTAGTTAAAAGGGATATTCAACTCTAAGTACAATTCATGTACTTCCCTCTAATTATTGGTACCACCATTTTGGAACCTAGGTTTCACGGCATGTATTTGAAGAAGAGTTGTTGCATTTGTGCAAACGTGTCAGTACTGGAATGCAGTAAAGCTAGATTTTAACATGGTGGCAGCCATGACTAGAAAGAAGCAGAAAATAACTTTAGTACTATGCTTATAGAATGTATTTAGTGTTTAATGTCCCTTGAAATTTTATTTTTGCAGTAAATGGGAAAAAGGATACTTTTTAAAATGTATTATTTAATAATTTTAATTATATAATTGCTATAAACAATAAGAAAATAAGAAAACATAATACATTTAAAAAAAACAAATATCAAGTATCATTAGTGATTTAAGCAAAAAGTGAATCCCATGGAATTCAGAGATAAGATATGACATTACACTGAGGAAAATATTAACTTTAGTGCTCTTAAAGGACCCTTAAATTCAGTAGATTTGCATAATAAACAAATGCATGATAAAAAAGACAATGCAATAGCACTTAGTCTGAACTTCTGACAAATGTCAAACATGTCTATTTCCACTCCTGCAGTATCATGTGACAGCCATCAGCCAATCACAAATGCATATACCTCTATATATATTCTGTGATTTATTGCACATCCTTAGTAGGAGCTGGTGACTCAAAGGGGCCGAATTATCAAGCTCCATAACTTGTCTGCCTGCTCTGAGGCCGCGGACATCAATCCGCCCAATCCTATATGATCGGGCTGATTGACACCACCTGCTAGCGGCCGCAAATCTGCAGGGGGCGGCATTACACAAGCAGTTCACAAGAACTGCTTGTGTAATGATTAATGCTGACAGCATATGCTGTTGGCATTTATCGATGTGTGGCGGACATGATACGCTACATCGCATCATGTCCGCTCTCGCACATTAATAAATAGGCCCCAAAAAGTGTAAATATAAAAAGACTGTGCACATTTTGATAATGGAATAAAATTGGAAAGTTGGTTAAAATTGCATGCTCTATCTGAATCATGGAAGTTCAATTTTGACTTGAGTGTCCCTTTAAGTACAGGGCCCTTCAAATAGAGTTGATTAAGCACCATATACTTCTAGACACTTTAATTGCATTTTTCATATAGATTCCTTGATACAAAATGTGGTTAAGAGGCCTATGTTATGCTCATTTGTATAATATTGTGGTTAAGTATATGCCAGTTTATTCTTGGTCATTATTGATTCTTTTATTCCATGTATAAAGTTGGCAGTATAATAAACAATGCCATTGTAAACTACATTAGTTACTGACCTTTAGTTATTCTAATCATTTAAAAAATCCTGGCATACAATACTTGTATTTATCATCTGTCTGCTGGAAGAAAAACTGATTCCTAATCAAAATTGTTATTATCCTCTCATGTTCAGTTCAATGTTCCATTGATTATGTATTCAAAAGAGGTTTTATTATTAAATTGTTCTTTTTCCAAGTCCTTTTTCTAGAATAAGATTTCTATGTTTACATGGTTTTCCTTAATGAGATAGATTACAATCTACACTAATGTACTTCCCTTTTTTAAAGTAATTTTTAAAATATAGCATTTTGTCAGTACTAACATAATTAAACCAATATGAATATATATCCTTAAGAAAGGTTAAAGGGACAGTAAACCTAAAAAATAATGTTATATAATTCTGCACATAGTTCAGAATTATATAACAATATTTAGGTGCTATAGCTATAAAACCCTTTTTTCACTTTTAATATTTAAAAAACATACCGCTTTTACAGACCCGCTCTCTGCTCTCTGCTGAGCGGGTCTGTTTTTTTTAGTCAGCGCATCGGGCCAGCTGTATAGTCACAGCCCGGCCCGACCACGCCACAGCATTAAGTGAAGCTTGCTCCTGCTGTCAGACAGAGCAGGAGCGAGCTGCACTTAGTCTTATGGCGCGGTCGGGCCAGGCTGTGACTATACAGCTGGCCCGATGCGCTGACTAAAAAAAACAGACCCGCTCAGCAGAGAGCGGGTCTGTAAAAGCGGTATGTTTTTTAAATATTAAAAGTGAAAAAAGGGTTTTATAGCTATAGCACCTAAATATTGTTATATAATTCTGCACTATGTGCAGAATTATATAACATTATTTTTTAGGTTTACTGTCCCTTTAAATAAGCTAGTAACAATCTAAAGTAGGTTTGCCCAAGAGGTAGATTGCATTTATTAAAGCTTTAGGGCAGACATCCTCAAACTTGGTCATCCAGAGTTTTTGGAACTGCATTTCCCATGATGCTCAGTCAGCTGATATGCTGGCTGAGCATCATGGGAACTGTAGTTCCAAAACCTCTGGAGGGCCAAGTTTGAGGATGTCTGCTTTAGGGGCTGACATATTTCTCGTTTCATTGACACCCAATAGACATAATATGACGTCCAGTTTACAGAAGTGAGTCATTGGTCTCCATTTACCATGCTGCAATAGCAGCTTAAGAGCCCCAGTGTTTCAGGTTTACATGAGTGAGCCTGAATTGCTAGTTAAGTAGCAGCGGTCTTAAGATTGAAAGCCCCCTCTTGTGCATGATTGGCCACGCACAAGCAGGATCTGTTATGGTCAAATTACACTGTTTATAAATTATCATTAGAAAAAGAAGAGTTACACTTAACATGATAACATTTTGTTCATTAACTTGATCACTGGAGACAATAACTTTGTAAACAGTTTGATCGTTATACTAGTATTACATTTTGAGATATGTACATTTTAAAATTTTAAGGCTGTATTTGTCTGTTCATTTGCCTGTATATTTTATGAAACTTTTCTTCTAATAACCAAAAAAAAAAAACCCAAGCAGATACCCTCTCAGTAAGGTCTGAGAATGCCTAATCCTATCTTTATACAATTTTCTTTCTATATTACAGCTGTCAAGAAAGCATGAGTTTATGAGTGATACCAACCTGTCTGGCCGTGTGGCCGTTCCACAAGTTTCCCCTGTTCTGAAGCAGATGAGCTTTGCAAGCCGTTCAATGCCAACAATTACTGGTAATTCTCAAATAAACCTATAAGATAGATTCCGTTTTCACAATAAAGATCACTTCATGAAAGATATTAGTTAGAGCCATTGGTTACTTAGGGACCGAATTATCAATGTCTGTCCGACATGATATGTTGTAGCATATCATGTCCGACAGACGTCGCTGAATGGCGACAGTATACGCTGTCAGCATTTAACATTGCACAAGCAGTTCTGGTGATCTGCTTGTGCAATGCCGTCCCTGCAGATTCGCAGCCAATTGGCAACTAGCAGGGGGGTCTATCAAGCCGATCGTATCTGATGGGGTTCATTACTGTCCACCACTCAAAGCAGACGGACCAGTTAAGGAGCAGCGGTCTTAAGACCGCTGCTTCATAACTGCTGTTTCCGGCGAGCCTAAATCGGCCCCAAAGTATTTCGGATTTCAATGCATTATTAATCATTAAAAATAGTTCAGTTTCACTGTTATGATTTATTTTATTTATTTATTTATTTTAATGCACAATTTTTCACAATATGCTCATCTGTCATCCAACTAACTCTCTTATTACTTTTATTGGAGAATGTACACACCAAAATAAGTAGTGATTGTTGCCCAAAAACCATGATGTGTGTTGCAAAGAGGCACTTTTTTATAACCAACCAATATATTTTTCACACAAAGCTATACAAATTGGACATTAGTTAAAAAACAAACAATATATGGAAAAAAACATGCGAGAGCTGCTCTGGAGCCCTGGCAGGCCAGGTTGGCATATGTGAGCCTGCTTCCCGCAATGTAAGAAGCAGCGGTCATTAGAATGCTGTTTCTTACACCCTACACTACTTCTGAGATTGCAAGAGAAAATCACAGAGAGCTTTCTCACTCTCAGTGATTGACAGCCTCTTCAGTCACATGAATGAATGGGGGGCATTCCACACTCCGATGAGTAATGTGTAATGATACATATAGGCCAGCGGACAAACAGATCCGCTGCCCCTATGTAGCGAAGGCGGGCAGACAGCTTCGCAAGTTGAGAAGCTGTCCGCCCGCCTCTTAGTACATGGGGCCCTCAAAGAATAAAAAAAAAATAGTTTCACTTCATAATACAGTTTTTCTTCTTAAATGGATAGAGTCCACAGCTGCATTCATTACTTTTGGGAATTAAGAACCTGGCGACCAGGAGGAGACAGACACCCCAGCCAAAGGCTTAAGTACTCCTCCCACTCCCCTCATCCTCCAGTCATTCTTAGCCTTTCGTACCAGGAGATTGTCAGAGAAGTGTCAGAATTTATTTTGTCTCTTATGTAGGGTAGTACTCTTTGGCATGGGACAGGAGTTTTAAGTAATCCTGTCAGTCTCTCAGTGAGTCCGGAGATGCAGGGAGAGTCTTTCTGCGAAACCATCCTGACTCATGTTAACAGCTCCTCAAGCAATCGGCGTTGTCAAACCGCTGCCTGCTTTCTTCTCTCAAGTCCATGGCAGAGGTGATGCTACTATCCGTCACACTTAAAGGGCCGTGTTACTATTTCATGGCGTGGATTCTGGTAAGATTATTTTATTTTACTTTATTATGAATGTACTGTAATATGAATGGTTTCCCGAGAGGCTACCACCTTGTGGGCCTAACTTAACATAAGGGTCTCAGTGAGTCTCCTTTAGTATCTTGGAATCAAGGGTTATTATCTCCTGAGAGGGAGTTTATAATCATGTTTGTTATGTGATTCAACCTGCTTATGTGCGATCTTTACTGAGCTTGTGGTTTGGAACATTGAGGCCTTTGGAAGTGTTGCAACCTTTTGGTTGGGCATGCTTTTTTTGCACTGTACGGTTCACCTGGTGGTTAGGCGTGGTTACGTTCCATCTTCCATTTCCACATTCCCAACCATGTGGCGAAGGAAATATTCTAGTCCGCAGAGGTCTGGTCATAGGAGGTGGTGAGTGCCCCAGCTATTGTGGGTGTCAGGTGCCATTTTTGTTTTTCTACTTTAATCCATATTTGAATATCCTCTATCCAGTTATGGAGGATTCTGATGCTGAAACTGTTAAAATTTCAGATTCAGTTATGGAGGATTCTGATACTGAGACCATTTTAATTTCAGATTCAGACTCTGTGTCCGGTGACAAATCCGGATTGGCCTTGTTGACACATGTCAACCAGTTTTGTTCCGTATGCCATATGAGAGCGCCTTTTTCCTTGGCCTCGGGGAATCAAGGGTCAGCTGAACCATCCACCTCTGGGGGTCCTGTCCTCACAGAGGCGAGTTCCCTACCAATCCATACTTCTACACATGTGGGAAACCCAGTTTATGATTCCTCCATGCAGGGTGGCGTGTTCCCCCCTGAGGTTGCAGCACGTTTTCGGTTTCACATATGTTGGAAATTATTCGTCTGCAGAGTCCAGACGTTTTATTTGCGATTGTACTCGTGCCCTATTGTCCCGGGTCTTCCGCCTTGGGGAGGGCCTCTACAATTCCCTGCGGGTGTAGCTGTCCCTGAGTGTTGTGCCTTTCATTACAAGATTGCGTGCCTTCGTGTATTGCTCAGACATGTTTTTAAGTTATTAAATGACCCTATCCTTATCGGATACCGGGATTTTCAGTCTGCTAATTCGAGTGATTAATCCAAAGATTTCCAAGTAGTAAAATTGAAAAAACTTTTATTCACACAGGGTCCATAATACAACAATGTTTCAAACCAGCAATTGGTTCTTAGTCATGTCAATGATTGATTGCACAAGTGTGCCTTTTATACCTATCAAGCAGTAATTAGATTAGACTATACTGCCATCTTGTGGATTTTTTTCAGTATGCATGTTAACAAAAATAACATTCAGTTAACATATATTTGTAAAGATTATTCACATGCATACTATTCCATATATTTATAATTAAAACCAAGCAAAACCTATACAAACAAGAAAATTCAGAATCATGCACCAATCTATTTTTTAGGTATATTTAAAAGAACAAAGACCAGTCAAAATCCTTATTAAGCCCTTTTGGCCCTTTTGGTTGTAGGGAATCCAATTTTCTAATCCAAAACATTTCCCTTTTCTTCAATATCAATTCCCTGTCACCTCCCCTCCTTGGTTTGGCCACATGTTCTATAATTTGAAAGCGTAACTGACTGATGTTGTGGCCCATGGAAAGTAAATGACAGGAAAGGGGGCATCCATGTTATTAGTCCTGATGTTGGACTTGTTTTCAGTCAATCTCTCTCTGACCTCCCTACATGTTTCACCAACGTAAATTCTCGCACACGGACACTTAATAATGTATATTACATATGTACTCCTACATGTTAGAAAATCTTTTTATTTTATATTTTATTCCATTAATGGGATGGTAGAAGTTATCCCCTTTTATAATTGAACTGCAATGGCTACAGTGTAGACAGGGATAACACCCTGTTTTTTTGGATCCTATATAAGTTTGAACATTAGATTTTTTTACTGCCTATATCTGCATGAACTAAAAGATCTTTCAGGCTCCTATTTCTCCTGTTTGCTGTCATTGGTCTCTCTTGGAAACTCTCAATTTGGGGATTACACTCCTTCAAAATATACCAGTATTTATTCAGAATATGTGTAATTTTTGGTCCTAATTGGTTATATTAGGTAACAAATATCATTTTTCTCTCTTTTTACCTTCCATCTTTTTAGTTTGTTTATCTCCAACTTTATTAATAGATTCAAGTTGGTCCTTGATCAATCTCTCAGGGTATCCTCTCGCCCTGAATTTATTAGCCATTTCCCCTAGCCTTAAATTACACTTTCTCTCACTTCATCTGTTACAATTCTTTTGACCCGCATAAATTGGCTCTTTGGTATGTCCTCTATTGTGTTAGGTGGGTGAAAGCTATTATACTCCAGTACCTTATTTTTATCTGTCGATTTGGTATATAAATCAGTTTTTGGAAAACCTTCATCAATATATACAAAGGTATCCAAAAATTGGACCCCCATTTCACTCATATTTAATGTAAATTTAAGGCCAGATACTGCTAAGTTAAGGTCATTAACAAATTCCAATAGGCTACCAACGTTGCCCCACTATATGCCAAAAATATCATTGATAAATCTCCACCAGGCGGCACCATACCACAAAAATAGTTGATGTGGATATACAAACTTTTCTTCAATGTGTGACATGTAAATGTTGGCATAGGTTGGAGCGACATTGGAGCCCGTTGCCGTTCCTTGCAACTGTAGATAGAATTGATCTAGGAACAAAAAAAAATTTTGGTAAAGGATTAGAGATAATAAATTCCCCAAAAATTGGATTTCCTCCTCACTATATTCATTACTCATTTTAAGTGTATTGACTACTGCAGAGATACCACTAGTCAGTGGCGGCTGGTGACTTTTGAAGATGGGGGAGCACTAGCCCTGCCCCTCAGATGACTCCGCCCATTTTATTGTGTGTATCTATATATATATATATATATATATATATATATACATACACACACACACTCTGCCAGTTACCTTAACATATTCTTGTACAAGGTGAGGGCAGTGTGTTATGTATATTACTGTGTGTTGTATGTACATAACTAACCTGTGTATATTGAAAGACAAGAGCACCACATACACCCTGCAGTTACTATATATATATATATATATATATATATATATATACTGGGTACAAGAGTCCTGTTACTGGGGCAGTATAAGGACATATATATATTTATTTACATTTATAAAGTCCTTATACTGCCCCAGTGACAGGACTCTTGTACCTAGTATATATATATATATATATATATATAGAATAAAGTAGAAAAAAAGTTGCTAGCATCGGTCTTAAAAGCAATAAGTCTTTATTGAAACATCAAAGGTAAAAAACACTCCAGGAGAGCAAATGTGCACACAACATTAGTCCGCTAACATGTTTCGGCCGAGGGCCGTAATCATAGCTACTGGACCTTGCACCTGCGTACCTTAAAAAGGACCAGGATCACCCTGATAGGATAAAAACAAAGTTACACGTTGTGTTGCTGTTTAACTCATTGAGTACTTAAACATAGGAATACTATATATCAATTGAGAATTATCCATTACACTGAACCTGTCACAGTTTCATATCAAATAGAAGTGGACACAAACATATAAGACAGAAAATGATTTGATGTAAACTAATTATAAGGTCTTAAAACTTATTACAATATTACATAGAACATGCAAAAAAGTCACATAAATGCATACTACGTAGATTAACTGACATCCGGCCAACTTTTCTAAACCATTTAAATGCGATACAATACAAAATAATTTACTTATTTGAAGTCACTAAAACAGTTTACATGACACATTATTTCACTGTAAAAAACAGTTGTACCGCATTGATACAAATAGTGGCAAAAAACGATACAGTTAAATATGTGAAAAATCTATGGAAAATATTATTACCTATTCTGCCTCATAAACAAAATCTATCAAATGCAAGATGGGGGATATGCTAATACATAGAAATGAAATACTAACCTAGAAAGAGAGGAAGCCTAATATTTATTTACATTGTTTACTATAATAATTAAATGATCCAGTATGTATTATATGAGCAACACACAAATATTTATGGCATTTATATAAAGCATTAATGAGAATGGATTCAAAGGACATTTAACTTCCAATACTTTAGAATCCCTTATGGAGAACACATTATATTGCCAATTGATACCTTGCCCACCAAAGCAATATGGACTAGGAAAAGGCTCTGTATATTATAGTATATGGAAGGGAATGGCTTGAGAAACAAATACACAATATTATAGTGTTACAAAGATTACAAAATTGTAGATTGACAAAAACCACAAAATTTCAGAATTACAAAGTGACTGGGAGGGAGGTAATTGAGTTGGTCACTACAGGAAAGGGAATGAGGGCCCTGGTCAAAAAATCACTGCCAGTAGTTAATTAGGTCATACTCAGAGTTTAGGCCCGTAGGCACACGTGTCTGGAGTCTGAAGATCCAAAACATTTCCCTTTTCTGCAGCAACCTATCCCTATCTCCTCCCCTAGGAGGACAGGTAACTCTTTCAATAGCCTGCCACTTCAGTGTATTAACGCTACTACGATGGTGTTTTGCAAAATGCTGCACCAAAGGTGTAGATGCAGTTCCTGCCTGTATGGTAGACAAATGGTTACGTATGCGGACCTTCACCTCTGTTGTAGTGAGCCCCACATACTGTAAATGACAAGTGGTGCAGCTGAGGACATAGACCACATATGTGGAAGTACACTTTAAACATGTTTGTATGGGAAACCTTTCACCTGTCACTTCAGACTTGATGTGATCGGCAGGGAGAACAAATTCGCATACCCTACATTTATTGTGGCATTTGAAGATACCCCTATGTGTAAGCCAGGAGCTCTGTCGTATATCAGTTTTGGGCAAGACTGATGGTGACAACACATTCCCCAAAGTGCTGGTTTTTCTATAGGAGCACCGCAGACCTTGGGAGACACAATTCTCTAATTTGTCATCTGCAGCAAGAAAGGAAAAATGTTTTTTCACTATTTTGCAAATGTCCTGATATTCCTGACTATATTCTGTGACAAAGGTTACTCCTTTGTGTTGTCCCTCAGATGTTCTATGAACATTACTAGGTGTATCCAAAGTTTGCATCCTATCCAGCGCATCAACCTGATTTCTTGCTTTTTTTATGACGTGGGAGGTGTATCCCCTACTCTTAAGTCTGTGTGTCAATTTCTCTTTGGATTTTCGGTGCTTTGTACTCAGAGTACTCAAGTTTTTGCTTACTCATAACTATTTTTCATTTGAGGATAGGTTCTATCTCCAAAGGCGTGGGACAGCTATGGGGGCCAAGTTTGCCCCCTCCTATGCCAACCTTTTCATGGGTTGGTGGGAGCTGTCCCACGTCTTTGGAGATGGAAACCCCTACAGACATTTGATTTGTTTTTATGTTCGTTTCATAGACGATCTATTACTAGTATGGGAAGGAAGTACACTGCAGTTTACATCCTTTGTGGCGTATTTGAACTCCAATAATATTGGTATCACGTTCACCCATGAACTAAGTGAAAGTAAAATAAACTTTTTAGACATCACTATTAAAGGTACAGATGATGGCAAAGTGCTTACTGAGATTTTTAGGAAACCCATTGCTGGGAACACTCTTCTCCATGCGAGTAGTTGTCACCCGAGGCATGTACCGTATGCGGTAGCCAAGGGACAGTTTACCAGGGTTAAACGCAATTGCACATTGCCCTCTAAATATGCAGAACAATCTAAGGAATTGACACACAGACTTAAGAGTAGGGGATACACCTCCCACGTCATAAAAAAAGCAAGAAATCAGGTTGATGCGCTGGATAGGATGCAAACTTTGGATACACCTAGTAATGTTCATAGAACATCTGAGGGACAACACAAAGGAGTAACCTTTGTCACAGAATATAGTCAGGAATATCAGGACATTTGCAAAATAGTGAAAAAACATTTTTCCTTTCTTGCTGCAGATGACAAATTAGAGAATTGTGTCTCCCAAGGTCTGCGGTGCTCCTATAGAAAAACCAGCACTTTGGGGAATGTGTTGTCACCATCAGTCTTGCCCAAAACTGATATACGACAGAGCTCCTGGCTTACACATAGGGGTATCTTCAAATGCCACAATAAATGTAGGGTATGCGAATTTGTTCTCCCTGCCGATCACATCAAGTCTGAAGTGACAGGTGAAAGGTTTCCCATACAAACATGTTTAAAGTGTACTTCCACATATGTGGTCTATGTCCTCAGCTGCACCACTTGTCATTTACAGTATGTGGGGCTCACTACAACAGAGGTGAAGGTCCGCATACGTAACCATTTGTCTACCATACAGGCAGGAACTGCATCTACACCTTTGGTGCAGCATTTTGCAAAACACCATCGTAGTAGCGTTAATACACTGAAGTGGCAGGCTATTGAAAGAGTTACCTGTCCTCCTAGGGGAGGAGATAGGGATAGGTTGCTGCAGAAAAGGGAAATGTTTTGGATCTTCAGACTCCAGACACGTGTGCCTACGGGCCTAAACTCTGAGTATGACCTAATTAACTACTGGCAGTGATTTTTTGACCAGGGCCCTCATTCCCTTTCCTGTAGTGACCAACTCAATTACCTCCCTCCCAGTCACTTTGTAATTCTGAAATTTTGTGGTTTTTGTCAATCTACAATTTTGTAATCTTTGTAACACTATAATATTGTGTATTTGTTTCTCAAGCCATTCCCTTCCATATACTATAATATACAGAGCCTTTTCCTAGTCCATATTGCTTTGGTGGGCAAGGTATCAATTGGCAATATAATGTGTTCTCCATAAGGGATTCTAAAGTATTGGAAGTTAAATGTCCTTTGAATCCATTCTCATTAATGCTTTATATAAATGCCATAAATATTTGTGTGTTGCTCATATAATACATACTGGATCATTTAATTATTATAGTAAACAATGTAAATAAATATTAGGCTTCCTCTCTTTCTAGGTTAGTATTTCATTTCTATGTATTAGCATATCCCCCATCTTGCATTTGATAGATTTTGTTTATGAGGCAGAATAGGTAATAATATTTTCCATAGATTTTTCACATATTTAACTGTATCGTTTTTTGCCACTATTTGTATCAATGCGGTACAACTGTTTTTTACAGTGAAATAATGTGTCATGTAAACTGTTTTAGTGACTTCAAATAAGTAAATTATTTTGTATTGTATCGCATTTAAATGGTTTAGAAAAGTTGGCCGGATGTCAGTTAATCTACGTAGTATGCATTTATGTGACTTTTTTGCATGTTCTATGTAATATTGTAATAAGTTTTAAGACCTTATAATTAGTTTACATCAAATCATTTTCTGTCTTATATGTTTGTGTCCACTTCTATTTGATATGAAACTGTGACAGGTTCAGTGTAATGGATAATTCTCAATTGATATATAGTATTCCTATGTTTAAGTACTCAATGAGTTAAACAGCAACACAACGTGTAACTTTGTTTTTATCCTATCAGGGTGATCCTGGTCCTTTTTAAGGTACGCAGGTGCAAGGTCCAGTAGCTATGATTACGGCCCTCGGCCGAAACATGTTAGCGGACTAATGTTGTGTGCACATTTGCTCTCCTGGAGTGTTTTTTACCTTTGATGTTTCAATAAAGACTTATTGCTTTTAAGACCGCTGCTAGCAACTTTTTTTCTACTTTATTCTAATTATTCCGGGCAGCAGCAGCTGGTCTGGGACTTACAGCTCCAAAGCCGGTCTATGGGAACTCTGTTTTCTACATTAAAAGGATCAGCGCATGGATTTACCGCGCTGCAGCACGTACGTCACGCCCCCTCCTGCATAGTAGGACGCCTTTTCGAAGAAACGCGGAGGAGACTATTGAGTGCAGATACAGTGAATTCCGGAGGTCTTTAATCAAAAACAGAGACTGAGTCATTTGGGGTCAGCGGTCTAGAGGAGTGGTGAGTAAAGGCGTTTTCGCCACCTGGATTATAAGTCCTGGTCTTCTCTCTTTATGTTAGAGATTTGAAGGTACCACTCACTCTGCATGTAACCGCTTGTTGTGCTCCTAAGCCTCCGGTTTTCTGAAGTACACTCTGTCTCTGATACATTCATTCACATCACAGGCGTATATAGGGGGTTTGTCAAGCTGTTTTCCAGTAGCTCTGAGCATGTTAAACATAATACATATTTCGTACGGCTCATTGCTTTGAACGGAGTATACACATTCACCGGACTTTGTTTATGTCGACAAGACAACTAATTACTTAAAGGGACGGCAACAGTGACTTTTACTTTTGATTTATATATATATATATATATATATATATATATATATATATATATATAGTAACTGCAGGGTGTATGTGGTGCTCTTGTCTTTCAATATACACAGGTTAGTTATGTATGTATTATATATATATATAAAAATAAAAAGTATGATAGAGATATATATAGATAGATATATATTTATATATATATATATATATATATATCTCACGCACTCTCACACACACACTTCTCTCTCTCTCACACACACACACACTTCTCTCTCTCTCACACACACACACTTCTCTCTCTCACACACACACACTTCTCTCTCTCTCTCACACACACAAACTTCTCTCTCTCTCACACACACTTCTCTCTTTCACACACACACTTCTCTCTCTCAGTAAATATTCTACAATCAAAGGTTGTTGTTTTTTTTCTAATTTTGTTTACAGTACACACATTCCAATTGCAAAATATAAAACTATACCAATTAATAATCTTGTAAAATTACGCAATACTAAGCCTTCCAGTGGGAACTCAAGTCTCAATCTGATTCTTTGGGGTTATAAATTATTATTATTTTATTGTGTAAACTACTCCCAGCAGGAGGCGCTGTTGGACAAATAAACACGAATATTTTGTGTAATTAGAATTGGGAGACAATAGTACAATCCTTTAATAAATAAAATAATAATAATTTAACCCCAAAGAATCAGATTAAGTTCCCACTGGAAGGCTCAGTATTGTGTAATTTTGTTTTTAAGGCATTAGTGACAAAAATACAATTTTAACAAGATTATTAATAAATTAATTTTAAATTCTGTGACCATATAGATCATCATACAAAAAATGTAAAGACAATAGACAAAGCTTTTTATTTTTTTTAATGAATAGATGCAATGAGAAATACATGGGAAATAAAATGTGAACAGAACATTGCAGATTCAGTCAGTGTTTTTAAACACCGGCATTTGAGATTTTCTCCAGCAGTGCCACCTGCTGGGTGTAGTACACAATTAGCTCTTTAAAAATTAACCACACACCCAGCAGGTGGCACTGCTGGACAAGATCTCAAATGCCGGTGTTCAAAAACAATGACTGAATTTATTAAGGCTGGCTCAGTTCTATATACAAGAACACACGCTTTTTTCAATTCTCCTTCATTTAAAAAATAAATCAATCAAAAAGCGTGTGTTCTTGTATATAGAACTGACTGCAATGTACACATTTCATTTCCCGGGCATTTCTCCTTCATTTAAAAAATAAATCAATCAAAAAACGTGTGTTCTTGTATATAGAACTGACTGCAATGTACACATTTAATTTCCTGGGCATTTCTCCTTCATTTAAAAAATAAATCAATCAAAAAGCGTGTGTTCTTGTATATAGAACTGACTGACTGCAATGTACACATTTCATTTCCCGCCCAGGCATTTCTCCTTCATTTAAAAAATAAATCAATCAAAAAGCGTGTGTTCTTGTTTATAGAACGGAGCCAGCCTTAATAAAATAGTGGTCTCAGGTCTCCCCCAGTCCCCACTGCCTGTCAGTATGTGCCACAGTAACTGCTGCATCACCAGACCGGTCCCCAATGTTACTTTTGAGAAATTGAGAGGCTCCTTACCTTACCTGGACAAGTCTTCTTGATGAGAAGCAGCGCAGGTGCAGCCCGGTCAGCGTCAGGTCAGACAGTCACACGCCTGACTCACACAATGCACAGTCAGTGTAAGGTCATCATAAGTCAGCCTTATAGCCAGCAGCACGTCACAGCTCCCAGCCAGCCTCTAGTCCCCAGAGACAGCCTCAGGCAGCCAAGCAGAGCATGCGGGCCACCCCCCCCTAGTGACGCTACTGCCTCCACACACACAGCTCTTAGTGTGCTAGTGTCACGTGACAGCTGGCTCTCGCACACTAAGAGCTGTGCGGTAAGGACACCTATGGGCTGGCCTGTAGGTGGTGCTGCTGTCAATGCAGCTTTAAAGTGGAAAGATCTTTTGCCTATACTTCTATCTATCGCACTGCACATCATGTGCAATAGATAGAAGTATTAGGCAAATGCCCATTCCACTTTCAGCCTAAATAAGGCAATTTTAATGTTTTTAATTGTAACTGCAGAGGAGCCTGGAGTATTTCAGGAGTATTTAAGTATTTCAGGAGTATTTTTTAATCAAATGTATTTATTTATTTTATTTCTCACTTTTTTTTTTTTTGCTCATCAGGGGTCAGGGGGCAGGCAAGTTCACGTGCTCAAGTGCTCCTATAGAGGAGCCTCCACTGCCACTAGTATGTTTTATTGAGGTATACAAACTTGTTACGGCTAACGTATATAGGATGCATTTGACACCAATATAGCCTATGTCCTTAAGTTTGCTTAGAAAATCATTAGTGTCCTTTAAATATGAGGAAGACTTAGAGAGATATGGTTGTAACCTATCCAAAAAAAAATTGAGGTATTAGACAATACTGAATTCACCCCTGCTACAATTGGGCAACCTGGTGGATGTTGTTCATCCTTGTGCATTTTACGTAATACATATAAGACAGGTCTTATTGGATTCTTCTCAATTAGAGATTCCTTGAATTTTTCTGATATAATACCTATTTTCACTGCCTGGCTTGTAATGTATTCTAGCTCTTTATTTATTGGGATAGTAGGATCTCCTTTTAGGGGTTTGTATACCTGAGTATCACTGAGTTGTCTTTCTATTTCCTGCACATAATCAACTTTATTTAATAAGACAACAGCACCACCCTTGTCCGCCACCTTAATTACCACTTCTTTATTATTATTCAACTGGTTAATTGCTTCTCTCTCATTTTTTCCTGCCTGTATTAATCTTTTATTTCTGTATCTTCTTAGCAAACTGTCCACCTCTTTCTGAACCAGTTTGGCATAAGTGGCAACACTGTGTGGAGTAGATGGATTAAATTTACTTTTCCCCTTAATACCAAACTCTTTTGGATCATTAAATTTGACATTACCCTGTATTTTTTGTTTATTCTGTAATCCAACAGGATCTAATATACCTGCTAACATAGCAAAGTGAATTTTAAGTTTTAATTTCCTGTAGAACCTCTTGTTGGATAACAAAATTATCACTATTATTGGGTAAACAAAATGACAAACCCTTATTCAGAATTCTATACTCATTCTCTGATAATGTGCATTAAATTATTATCAATGCATTTTTCTTTAAAGTGCATATTTGTGTCTTTGTTTAGTAAGTGCAAAGTTGTGCTATGTATATTTTGTAAATCATTATTTTGTAAAGTGCAAGTGTTCACAATATTACATACATCATTACCTAAAGTGCAAAAGTCTGCGGAATCAACCAATGTGCTCATATTATATACTGCATTATTATTTAAAGTGCAAGTGTCAATCATATCAATTGAGTCCGTGTTTTTTAAAGTGCATATGTTCCCAGAATCATCCAATATTTTTGCACCATTTAGAGACTGTTCACCCTGTATATGTGGTATATCATCCAAAGTATCACTGTCCCTCTGCATTAAGAGGCCAATGTCCATAGTCAAAATATCCTGTATTGGAGTTGTACAATAAACATAATTTTTTCCAATTTTATTCATGTGTCGTCTCAAGGTAAGTCCCATATCAGTACACGTACCCCCTTTGTGTATACACGTGGTTATTCGAATGGTGCACCTCATTAGACATGTGGGGATGAGGTAATCTCCTGATTGTCATTTGATTGAGATCCTTCCCAGTTTATGGAAGATAGGGCTCCATTTGGCTGGTCCTGCGGGTAGGCCTGTGTCTTTTTGGGCGTTAACCTCCGGGTTGCTTTATATTTTATTTGTATCCGATGGGGTGTCTTTTATTTTGTTATTGTGTCCTTCGGGAACCTTCTGGGATCGATACTCTTTGTTACTTCTTCGGAAGTCGTTTTGGACACGTTAGTCCTATGTTAAAAATGTCTGTTTTCCTTTCTTCCCCTATAAGGGAGGATTTATGCAGCTTGCCAGTTAGGACCCTGAGTGCAGGCTGGTCCTGTTGGGTTCGTTTGGTCTTGCGGCTGTTCAGACACGTGGTGCTGTTCTGCTTGGCTGGTTCGGTAGACGCACCAAGTGCTCAGGTTATCATTGGTTATCAATTTCAACAAAGCATTCGAGAGAACCTGTGAGTCCGTGAGGCGGGAATGATTGTTTCAGTCCTTATAGCCTTCAGTCATAGATGACCGGGTGCATCACTCTATCATCAGAGCCTAGAGTTTTCTCCCCCATGCGGTGGAGGGTTGGAGGGCTTAGCGCCCCATTACCCCGGTTTGAGCAGTTTGGCCTTCAGTTTTAGGGCTCTGGATTTATCCTTTTGGGGCCTGATCCAACAGCTTGTGTCAGGATAGCTGTCTAGCATGGGGAAGGTTTGCAGTTTGAAACCAGTTGCAGCTCTTGACACCTTGAAGCAGACAAAGCAGGTTTTTTTATTGGGTACAGGTACAGGCTGATGCCACCTATTTTAACCCCCCCCCCGTCTTGGCATTCAGTATCCTCTATAGCTTGGGTATTGTTTCCCAAAAGTAATGAATGCAGCTGTGGACTCTTTCCATTTAAGAAGAAAAACATAAATTATGTTTACCTGATAATTTCCTTTTCTTCTGATGGAAAGAGTCCACACCCCCCCGCCTCTTCTTCTGGCACCTTTCATCCTGATATTTCTTCTACTGTTCCTTGTTCCTCGGCAGAATGACTGGGGGATGAGGGGAGTGGGAGGAGTATTTACGCCTTTGGCTGGGGTGTCTTTGCCTCCTCCTGGTGGCCAGGTTCTTAATTCCCAAAAGTAATGAATGCAGCTGTGGACTCTTTCCATCAGAAGAAAAGGAAATTATCAGGTAATCATAATTTATGTTTTTGTAAGTGGTATTTTCAAGCTTCTAAAATCACTATAATAAGTATCACAACTGAATTATAATTATGGACCATGAGCAGTGAATAATTAAATTAATGAATGACTAAATAAATTGGAGTGCTGAGGTTGCATTTTTGAGAACTTATACCCCTAGGGCATTATCCTTTTTTTCTAATAGTAATATGCAATAATCATAGTTACAATTTTGTTTATTTTGTTATCAGGATTAACGTTATCAGCTGCTAACGGGCCACCATCTGAGGAGCAGAATGTATCTCACAGGCTGAGTCAGCAAAATATTTTTCCTACCTCTGATGGAGATAAGAAAACCCTGAGGAAAAGCAAAGTGAATCAGTTCTTCAAAGCAAAGGTGAATAATGCAATGAAATTATTCTGAAAAGAGGTGTTAAGAATTATTATTAAATGCAGGACTATATATACAGAATCTGTCCTTTCACCACAGCTTTATTTATATTTGGTACCATAAAATGTGTGACAATATATATGCTTCTACTTATTTGTTCCCCCAGTAGGGGTGAGGGGGAGTGAGACCTTCTACAGGAACACATTTTCAAATCGTCTGGGCTCTCAAGTATCCGGTTATTGGCCAGGAAAGTGGGGGTGCATTTATACATTGTTTTTTTGACAGTTTTCCTTCTGTTCTTACTCCATTTGCCAGGATATATTTTTGGAACAAATACTTTGTTTATTTATCTAATGAAGTGTTCCCACTTACTTTCAACTGCTATGTTTTCTTCCATTATTACTTTGCTAGTATTTTAACTGAGAATAGTAAAAGTTATTTTTAAGAGAGTGTACTCCAAAAATCCCATTTCTTTTGCATTTTTTTCTAGTTTAAATGCTATAGTTGTGAGTTTCATGGTGACAAAGATGAAAAAAAATATACAAAGAAATAAATAAGAAATCAGGGAAGTTGAGCCTTGATAATTAACTTTTAGTCAAACATTATCTAAGCAAAAGCAACAAATATTTATTTTGTGAGGGGTTCTGAGATTGAATATTGAATATAGGGGGCTCATTTCTGTTTAAATGTGTACATCGTCTTATAAATGTATTTTTGCATCATCATTTCCTTTTACCATCTATAAATGTAACTGATTATATCGTTTTTTGATATTTATTTATTAGAGATCGATAGATGGAAATAAACATTTTGTAGCTACTAGAGTTACTGGTGTTAACAGAGTCTCCAGCTCCCTTTGTTCTTATTCCCAATTGAGGGCCAGATTACAAGTGGCGTGCTAAATATCGCTTGCGCGCAAGCGAATTTAGCACTCCACTGATTAATACTAGCGCACGATAATGTTAGCTGCTATTACAAGTTAAGCACAATGTGAAGGCAAACTCACATTTGAGCGCGCTTCAATAGGCTACAATTGGAGCCTCATTTGGATGCTTTCAGAGACGGCATTAGAACCTAAGAGCAGCGAAGGGGGTCAGTAGCACAGCGATGGCAGAAAATATAAATATATATGTATATGATTATATACATATATATATTATGTGTTTATAAGTGTATATACATATATTAACACGTAAATATATATATAAGCATATACATATATATTTACAGGGAACAGACAGTTCCCATAGACCGCAATGTAAAGGCACTTTTCAGTGCCGTTTTTTTTCTAACACCCAACTCCCGCCCACTTTAACCCCAAAATACTGCCTAGTGCAGTTATTTTATTAAAATACAAAAATGTTACTATTTTTATGTTTTAATAAAATACACTACACTGTATATTGTGGGTCATTTTGTGGCATATTTATACAATTAACCAGAGATCTGATCTCTGATTAATTTTAATAAGCGCTTATTGCTATCGCAAGCTCGCGGTAGCAATAATCAGCCACTTGCAATGCGGGCGATAAATTAGCGCTCCACTTGTAATCTAGCCCTTAATAAGAAAAATATTAATGTTGTTAAAATTTATTGATCTACCCATAACTCTCAAAATTACAATTATCATCCCTTTAAAATAAAAAAAAGCTTTAAAATATAGGAAAGAGCACCAAATAGAAATATTTTTGGTGAGAATGCTTAGTTGTTTTTTTTTTTTTTAATTGGTGTTGAAGCTTTATTGATCCCTACAGATTAAGTGCTCACTTGGAGATAAGGTACACAAGCATGACATAGTAGTTAGATTCAGGACAAGAATATACATTTTTCAAACAAACAAAAAATTTATGTATTTGAACTACTTAGATGCAATGGGACAATACAGTGTCATCATTAGCTTTTCCTCTCTGTATGGAGCATAAAACTGTGTTATCTTCTAGGAGCACTCACAATCCTCATCTTCTATTGTTCTTGTGCTTTAAAAAATAACACTTTTATATTTCAGGTGACTTGTGCCATTGAGGCTCATTTATCATACTGCAGGCTGACAATGTTTCCAGCCAAATGCACTGCATAGCTTTACTATTGAACAAGCAAATGTTTATTGCTAAACCAATTACACAAGAGCAGGACTTGTCAATCATGCCAGTAAGATCAGACCAGATGATCTGCCACCCTTGAGAGTGAACCGAAGAAGGTTGTTTCATAACTAGCATTGCAGGGTTACTCATATGGGCCAGCACTACTGAGCCTCTGAAGCTTTATCAGCAGCTTTATAATTGGATTATGTTATGTACATGATGAAAAACGGAATATATGACAACTCACAGGAAAAAACATTGATATTGATAATCAAAAAGTATAAGCTCACAAGTGTAAAAATCAACACTGAATGTGTTATAATACCCTCTTTTAAATGCAACAAGTAAAGAAATGACTATACACGCGACATGCTGGGTATCCATTCATATGGTGCATAGAATACATACTGACAGCTTGGGCTTGATTGGAGCATGTGGTTATGGGTATGGTGAGTTGTGTCATAGCTGACGTGATAACGTCCTCGGCAATTGAATTAATATCACTCCCAGATCTCAGAGCAGGTGCAAGCTTTTAATATATGGGCCTTGTAGATGGATGAACTATCACTGAAACTCTAATAAAATCTATACAGAGTGTGTATTTGCCCCACATCCTGGTTGGCTGGACAAAGTCAAAGTATTTTGTGAATAGAAAAGAAGATTTATCATGTCTAGACTATGGATATATTTTTCAGAAAATTAGTTTCATGCCTTCTTATATTCTGATAAAATTATCTTGAAAACACCCAATGTATTTTAATTTTTACTTATTTTTTCTCCTCTTAATATAGCGCTCCCAAAAGCTGTCTGATGATGGAAAACAACTTACTGACCAAGGATCAGAAACACTCTCAGTAGACTTATGAATTGACAGACAAGAGCGGTGGCATAAAACTGCTCACTTTCTTTAAATCATCCATTATAATTGAATTTTGAATTAGTTTAAACTTTTGATCATAGCTATAAGGTTCTACAATGCCAGTAAACCAAAAATGCAGACCAAACCAAAACTAAAGAAATCAGATCTGTTTATTTAAAAAGAAAAAATAGTTAGATTATAAATATCACTTGTACTATAAAATGGTTTTCCCCACATTGGGCGCTTTAGAATTTTTTTTTGTGTGCTAACTGCGCTCAAAGAAAACTTTTTTTACACAGGCAGGTTAGTGAGCAGATTACAAGTTGAAACCAAAATGTTAGCGCAAGAGTGAAACCCGATGCACACTAACGTAAAGACTTTGTTTATCATGACCGTGTTAACTTTTTCCCCCCATTCATTGACTTCAATGGAGTGCACTTAAAATAAAAACAATTATCGCTTGTGTGCTAACCTGACACTGCGTAAGACCTACATCACTAAACGAAAAGGTAATTATGAATACTTTATATTTTAATGTTTTTCACATACAATATTTTTTTTAAATATATATTTATATATATATATACAGTATATTCACAGATGTATAGAAACATATATTTAAAAATACTAAGAATATTTCCTTCTAAGTAAAGAAAATTGGAATATATATATATATATATATATATATGTGTGTATGTATATACAATATACATATATAAACACATACATACACATGAATATACATATATGCACATATATATACACCATACACACACACACATAAATATATATATATATATATATACACACACACACACACAATATAGCCCTTTCTAGTCAAACACTTTGTCATATACCATATGTCTTTTAACCCTTATAAAAAAAATATTTATATTTCAGAAACTGTGTATATGAGTGTAACACTTCATTTGAATGCATTTTTTATCGGTAGGGTGCACTTTTTTTAACCTTTACACTTTATGCTAGGGGGTCGATTTATGTAGCTGCGAATGCAGCTGTTTGCGCGTGAGCCTTCAGACTCGCCCGGAAACATAAGTTAAGAGACCGCTGGTTCTTGTCTCATCCGTGACCTCTGAGGCAGCAGACAGTAATCATCCCTTTCGGGATGGATTGACACCCCCTGCTAGTGGCCGATTGGCCACAGATCTGCAGGGGCAGCATTGCACAAGCATTTCACACTAAATGCTTGTACAATGATAAATCCGACAGCATTTGCTGTCAGCATTTATTGATGTCGGAAGAACATCTTCAATAATCGGCCCCTAGGTCTTCACTCGCGCTAACCAGATGAGCGCAAATTTTGTTTGTGCACACCTGTTTACTTTCAACTTGTAATATGCATGCAAGTTAGTGTGGTCGTGATATTGGCTAGCCCATATTCTGCATATTGTGCTCTAGAGTATTTAATGATGTGTCTAGTTTTATGTGTTTGCAAAACCTTGCATATTTTGGTAATAAAGTGACACTTTAAAATAAAATGCTTTTACATGATTTTTTATTCTGATCTTTTGATATGCAGTAGATAATTGCTAATATATACTGACCATCATGATGTTTAGTATATGCAGAAAGAAGGATTTGCTAATATATACTAAGCTTATTTCCATTTATATTGTCTGATTATATAACAAAATAAAATATTTCACTAAGACATACTAGATAACCATTTATATTGTCTGATTATATAACAAAATAAAATATTTCACTAAGACATACTAGATAAGATATTGCTTTGCAGCTTTTGTATAATATATAGAATTGTTTTCCTACTTAGAAAAGTAAATATATCAATATGGTGTATACAGTTATGCAGATGGAAATAATATTGGGAAGTTAAATTACACAAAACATTTTGCTGTTTTTTTTGGGGGTTTTTTAAATGATCTAAAAGTAAAAAAAAAAAAAAAAGGCTTTAAGATATACCAAATGGTATTTTTATTACAATGTATTATAAAGCTATTATAACTATGTTTTTACATAATGTTTTAACTGAAGGACAAATGCTTTACAAACATATATAAAAAAAGTTATATTTTATTTCATTTGGAAGTATGCACATCTAAAGCATTTTAAATATCATCTTGCATAGTTAGTTATATGTTAGTCATAAATTGTTTTGTTTTTTGTGAACAGCTGTTTTGCTTTTAACAATAAAATACAATTTTCATTATAAAGTCTCATTGTTTTGGAAAAAGGGGGTTCATAAATTAATGTTCTTAAAAAAACAATGTATCCAATTATGTGGTTAAATCCAAGCCTGTAATTGATAATTAACACATGATATGCTTGTTCATTCTGATTGTTACTCTAGCAATCATGTGTAAGGATAGATTATTAGGTATGAAAGAATGCAGGTGTCTGAACCATGTTTATAAACAGTTACCACAAGTATTGTCTATCTATCATCTATCTATCCACCTATCATCTGATTACACACACCCTGCCCCCCTTCTTTTTGCCTTGATGGCACATTCTTTCCTAAACATGCCTTGGATTTAGACACTGTTTATTGTATTAAAGTCCATAGGCTGAAAGTACTGTGCAGACTTTTCAAGGACTTGGGGGTAACCTAAACGTCCCTTTGAATGATACTGGGTGTCTGTTGCTGATGTACACCATGGTTTTATTCCAATAAGAATTGAATGCACTACAGGAGACACCTGTAGCTCACAAATTAGGATTTTTTTGAGCTTCATCATGATGAAGGGATAAGTCAGTCTTACCACAAAGCTATTATGAAACCTTGAGATTTTAAAAATGTACAGAGGCTTGTATATTAACAAACATAAGACCCCATTATAATAGTATTACAGTTAAGGAGGTCTTCAAATTACTATTTTGTGTTACAGTTGTGAATATCATTTAAAATTGTTACCTGTATCCAAAGACTTTAGTATTAGTGCAGAGTTTATAGAATTCTTGACAACAAACTGTCATGCTGAATAATGTCTTCTCTGAAATATTATTGCTGCTTGCTTAAGACATGTGTTGGGTTAGTTTATTGTGATGCATTTTAGCCCCATAACTTCCAAAGATATACAAAGGACAGTTTATCATTGTTCTATTCTTGACAAAAAATAATTCATATACCCCATGTTTAGTATCCATATAAATACAAAATATTGTTTTTGAAAATAAAAAAATACAAATATATTTAGTAAAATGTAGGGGCTTGTATGATAATTTGAAGGCATTTAGTAAATAAATAGTGTTTGCTCATGTTTATGTAAGCAATAGTTATTACATTTTTTCAAATGTTGTTTTCTAGGCTTTATGTTAAAAGATACTACTTTCAAACCTAAACCTAACATCAAAGTAAATCCCACCGCATTAGTTGAAAGGCCAGTTGTAACATTGGGGAATTCCAATTTCAGGCTGTACATCCTTCAAAGAACAAATGGACTGGAACATATAAAAATCTGTCAGAAAATTCCATGATATAGACTAAGGGGCCGATTTATCAAACAGTGAATCGGCCCCAAAGCATCTGTTTCAGCGCAAGCCTTCAGGCCGCCGGAAACAGGAGTTAAGAAGCAGCGGTCTTAAGACCGCTGCTCCTTAACTCATACGCCTCCTCTGAGGTGGCGGACAGCAATCCGACCGATCGGATTGATTGACACCACCTTCTAGCGGCCTGCAGGGGGTGGCATTGCACAATCAATTAACCAGAACTGCTTGTGCAATGTTAAATGCAGACACTGTATGCTGTCGGCATTTAGCGATGTCTGGAGGACATGATTCGCTACAGTGGATCATGTCCACCAGACATTGATAAATCGGCCCCCAAATCTGAAGTATACTGATTTTAAGGGCCCTTTTAATTACCAACTTTCTGCTACATATCTTTATATCCTCTGAATGTAGAAAACTAGTTCAGAACTATAGAGAAATACTAAAATGTGAGTGTTGATGTAGCGTATCTAGGTATAAATAAGGGACCAAATACTACCCATACAATAAATTAATTTATAAACTAAATTGTCTATTTCTAAGCTCAAAAATCAATGATAGTTTGAGTATTGATTAAATTAACCCTTTCGCTGCTGCACCTTTTTTCAACCCAGTGCTGAGCCAATTTTGATTTTTTTTGGCTACCTAAATGTATACCCTATTGTAAGTCAAATTTCAGTCAGTGGCCTACACAAATTATATATTGTTTTTTTAAGCAGGCCCAGTAGATTCACAATGTGTCATTATTATATTTATAATGCATGGCATGTTAGATAGCTGTAGTAAAAACTGTAGAGAAATATATATATATTTTTTTCATAGAGTTTAATAAATAATATTGAAAATGGCTCAGTGACCACTGCTGTTACTGTGATCACCTCACTAAATTGTTACCAAGGGTAGCCACATGTGAAATAGGGACTCATACAGAATGTTGGGGTTTATAATATCGATTAGAGGGGCCCTTTTGTGCAGTGCAGCAATAAAAGCAATTTCTTTCTTGCAAGGTGTTCACTGTTACCACAGTGACAATACAGAAAAACTTTATATATTTTTATTTTTTATTGTATAATGTAACATCCCCAAGTGTTTTCGTTAATAAAAAAAAGATCTGATTGATATTACGGCTCCAAAATCAGAATTATATTTCAAATGAGGGGGTCTTGGAGGTTTTTAGCTGCTAAGAGAGCTGAGATAGAGGGGTTTGAATACCCCCCATCAAGCTCCCTTGCAGCTCCTTTGTTCAGCCCCTTTGTGACATCACCACGTGCTTACATGGTGATGTCACCAAGATTCCATGAAGCTTGCAACACGAAAAGGGCTCATCATGCACCTGCAGGCTGCTATGTGCATGATGAGCTTAATATGAAAAAAATAGAATAATTCCATTTGTCTAAACTTTGGCAACAATGATTTATAGTAACCAAGGCAGAACATCAGCACAAGGGAACAGTGAATGCTCCTTTTATTGCATGAAAGGAATCTTAACAGTTGCCATAGATTTTTTAAAAGGCACCTGATGTAAACCTCCACCATGCTTCACTGTTATCTGCAGACACTCATTCTTGTAGTACTCTCCAGCCCTCCAGTAATCAAACTACCTTATGCTACAACCAAATATTTTAAATTTTGCTCATCAGTCCAGATCATCTGCTGCTATTTTTCTTCACCCCTGTTTCTGTGTTTTCATGTATAGTTGAGTTTCTTGACCTTGTTTCCATGTCAGAGGTATGAATTTTTGGTCCACAAGTCTTCCATGAAGACCTCTTCTGATAAGACTTCTTCAGACAGTAGAGGAGTGTACCAGGGTCCCACTGGTTTTGGCCAATTTTGAGCTGATGGCACTGCTGGATATCTTACGATTGCAAAGGGAAGTAAACATGATGTATCTTTAATCTGCTGCACTAAGTTTCCTTGTCCGGCCACAGCATCTACAGTTCAACGTTGCCCATTTCATTGTGCTTTGACAGCACATCTGGGAAAACTTTGTCTGCCTTGAAATTTCTGCCTGGAAGAGATCTTGCTGCTGCAGTATAACAACATTGTGTATTGTTGCTGTGCTCATTCTTGCTATGGTGTGTGTCTTCAGCAACCTCACCATGTTGGTAGAGTTTGGCTATTACTTACCCATGTTATTCCTTCTGAACAGCTGTTTCTGTTTTAGTTAATGATTGTGTTTTTAACTTGCATCTTAAATGGATTAGTACCTGTTTGTTATAATTTTTTAATCATGCCTACAAAATCCCTGACTTTTAACTAATGTACCTAGAAGAATAAATGCTGTTTTGAAGGCCAAGGTGGTCACACCAAATATTGATTTGATTTAGATTTTTCTTTTGTTTGTTTACTTTGCATTTTGTTAACATTTTTATATTTTAAAACATTCATTTTTACAGAATTGTTCACACCTGCCTAAAACGTTAGCACAGTAGTGTATATATAATGCCCTCCACTAATATTGGCACCCCTAGTAAATATGAGCGAATGCTGTGAAATTTTGTCTTTTGTTTAACCTTTTGAGTTTTGTTAAAAAAAATGCACTAAAATACTCTGCTCTCATGGATATCAAACAAATACAAACACAACACAGGTTTATGCAAAAAAACCCTCTTTGTTAAATATATGTCTAGCACAATTATTGGCACCCTTTTCATCAATACATTGTGCTGCCTCCTTTTGCCAAAATAATAGCTGTTAGGTGTTATTTTCGGGGGGGGGGGGGGGGGGAGTGTCAGTTAGCACTTACAGTATTCTACACCTTGACCTGGAACTGAATCGATTACCTGAACGCGATATCTCGGGAACAGAAATCAGACATGCAGCAAGCCAGTCCAAAAGCTGTTCTGTTTATTATAAGATGCACAACACTTCTTATAGGCAATAGTTACAGCATATAGGGTTAAACAATGACGCGTTCATAACTATCATTTTACATAGTATTTGTCAGAAACATAAGAAGCTCATTAAAATATAATTGGGTAAAAGAGGAGTGTTAGGGAGTATTTCTACATAAATATCTAGTTTTAGATAAAAGTGCATCTGAGCGCATAGCCCAGCACATATCAAGGCCGTTTGACATCTTATAGAGATAACAGTGGATCCAAGCACATCGTCAGGGACATTCACAGGGCCAAGTATTACTAACATCAGCATATTTCTTGGTACATAATAAGCTATTATAATAAACCATTCTTAGACAAAATGGCGTTGGTAATGATAATATATCCTAACATACCACTCTTTTATTCTAACAGAATAACATAAAAGGAAAAGCACAGAAAATTTGTAAATCTGTTAACAACAATATACACCTAATACTTCGGTATAACATGAATCTATGTGATAATACTGTAGGGAAATGTATTTACATTTCCTGCTAATATTATTTTACAGGCCAATAGGGCACAATTTGTCACTGCACATAGGTATGGCCCCTCCAATACTCTCCGTCTACCTCCCAGCATCCTCAAACTACCTGTCTATCTGCACAAAGACCCAAACAGCCCCCTATCTACCCCAAACAATGCTGCATCTTTATTTCTCAACCTGCATAGCTAGCACCCCCCAATATTTCTGACAGTTTCTTTCTCTGTACATTCTTCACAGTGAAGCATGACAGGGTAACAGCACAAGTATCTCTGGGTGGCCTCTGATCACTTTAAGAACAGCCTTTGTCCTCTTAGAGCTCCACCTTCCTCAGATACTCTGCTTCAATACCATAGTCCATTTGCAGTAGGGGTGCTTTGCCAGTGTCCATCTGCAGGTATATGCTGGAAGTCCGATGGTTTGTTCATGGGGTATTATTATTATTTATTATTATCAGGTATTTGTAGAGCGCCAACAGATTCCGCAGTGCTGTAGACAAAGAAAGCAGGTGGATCCTCATAGCAAGCAGGCACTCAAATCAGAAGGAGTCTAAGAAGGAAACAAAACAGCACAAGATGAGCACACACCCTGATACAATCACAATTATGTCCAACAAAAACTTCTTTCACCTTTTTGTAAGCATCACCTTAAATTTTCCTTAAATAGCTTAACTTATCCTATGTCATTTAAAACCAGGAAAACATTGTGGATATATAATACAAACTAAATACATTGATTATACTTTTATAGGGAATAACTCACAGCTTTGCTATACAATTTAAATGATACTTCATGAATACTAAGCAAGTAAAAACTGCTAGACTTCATCAAGAGGCTATATGGCTATGCTAAGTAACTTATGCTAAGGACTGCCCTGCAACAAAAATGTGTACTAATACAAATAAGGCATACTTTTCTGCAGACAAAGCTATATGACTTCTTATAAATAATATGATCAACAAAAATAACACAGTTACAAGAGAATACAAAACAAGCAATATAAGTGAACAAGTTAAAACAATACTCCCCTAATTTAAATGTGGATGACTCTAACAGCGTAACAGGTCCTCAATTCCAACAGGCAAGGCACAGTCCAGAGAAAGATAGTCTTTATGTTCTGAAGACACACATCATAGGAAACAGTCATAGAGAGCCCAGAGTCCAGTTCTGGGGCTGGTACCAGCATGCAAAGCAAAGAATGGATCCAAAGATAGTTCAGCAACTTTTACTGCAGTATGGTGGTTAAACAAACTTGACAAAAGGTCTATTATCTTCTTTTTTTTTCTTCACCTAGGCACCAGGTATTTCTTTATTTAGAAGGTTTACTTGCATTCAATCTTCAATCTTTTGGAGAGTGCACTATGGAATTTTATCTGTACAGATTTACCTAAATATGAAAAACTCAAAAATAATTTAGTTACGGCTAGATTTAGAGATCTGCGTTAGCTACGCGTGTTTTTTTTCGCCCGCACCTTTTAAATACCGCTGGTATTTAGAGTTCACAGAAGGGCTGCGTTAGGCTCCAAAAAGGGAGCGTATAGCATATTTACCTCCACTGCAACTCTCAATACCAGCGGTGCTTACGGACATGGCCAGCTTCAAAAACGTGCTCGTGCACGATTCCCCCATAGGAAACAATGGGGCTGTTTGAGCTGAAAATAAAACAAACACCTGCAAAAAAGCAGCGTTCAGCTCCTAACGCAGCCCCATTGTTTCCTATGGGGAAACACTTCCTATGTCTGCACCTAACACCCTAACATGTACCCGAGTCTAAACACCCCTAACCTTATAATTATTAACCCCTAATCTGCCGCCCCGCTATCGCTGACACCTGCATATTTTTTAACCCCTAATCTGCCGCTCCGTACACCGCCGCAACCTACGTTATCCCTATGAACCCCTAATCTGCTGCCCCTAACACCGCCGACCCCTATATTATATTTATTAACCCCTAATCTGCCCCCCACAATGTCACCGCCAGCTACCTACAATTATTAACCCCTAATCTGCCGACCGGACCTCACTGCTACTATAATAAATGTATTAACCCCTAATCCGCCTCACTCCCGCCTCAATAACCCTATAATAAATAGTATTAACCCCTAATCTGCCCTCCCTAACATCGCCGACACGTAACTTCAAGTATTAACCCCTAATTAAATAACTATTTAATAGCTACCTAGTTAAAATAATTACCAATTTACCTGTAAAATAAATCCTAACCTAAGTTACAATTAAACCTAACACTACACTATCAATAAATTAATTAAATAAAATACCTACAATTATTTACAATTAAACCTAACACTACACTATCAATAAATTAATTAAATACAATACCTACAATTATTTACAAAAAAAATTAAATTTAAAAAAATGCCCTACCCTATTCTAAAATTAAATTGAAAAGCTCTTTTACCTTACCAGCCCTTAAAAGGGCCCTTTGCGGGGCATGCCCCAAAGAATTCAGCTCTTTTGCCTGTAAAAAAAAAACATACAATACCCCCCCAACATTACAACCCACCACCCACATACCCCTAATATAACCCAAACCCCCCTTAAATAAACCTAACACTAAGCCCCTGAAGATCTCCCTACCTTGTCTTCACCTCGCCGGGTATCACTGATTCGTCCTGGCTCCGATGTCTTCATCCAAGTCCAAGCAGGGGGCTGAAGAGGTCCATGATCCGGCTGAAGTCTTCATCCAATCGGGAGCTGAAGAGGTCCATGATCCGGCTGAAGTCTTCATCCAAGCGGGAGCTGAAGAGGTTCATGATCCGGCTGAAGTCTTCTATCAAGCGGCATCTTCAATCTTCTTTCTTCCGGATCCAT
The DNA here is from genome assembly GCF_027579735.1 of Bombina bombina. NCBI lineage: Eukaryota > Metazoa > Chordata > Amphibia > Anura > Bombinatoridae > Bombina > Bombina bombina. The sequence goes on along the minus strand of NC_069504.1, from coordinate 923,637,414 downwards.
GTTCATCCTGCCGACGTGGAACATCCATCTTCACCGACGACTTCCCGACGAATGACGGTTCCTTTAAGGGACGTCATCCAAGATGGCGTCCCTCGAATTCCGATTGGCTGATAGGATTCTATCAGCCAATCGGAATTAAGGTAGGAAAATTCTGATTGGCTGATGGAATCAGCCAATCAGATTCAAGTTCAATCCGATTGGCTGATCCAATCAGCCAATCAGATTGAGCTCGCATTCTATTGTCTGTTCCGATCAGCTAATAGAATGCGAGCTCAATCTGATTGGCTGATTGGATCAGCCAATCAGATTGAACTTGGATCTGATTGGCTGATTCCATCAGCCAATCATAATTTTCCTACCTTAATTCCGATTGGCTGATAGAATCATTTCAGCCAATCGGAATTCGAGGGACGCCATCTTGGATGACGTCCCTTAAAGGAACCGTCATTTGTCGGGAAGTCGTCGGTGAAGATGGATGTTCCGCGTCGGCGGGATGAACATGGATCCGGAAGAAAGAAGATTGAAGATGCCGCTTGATAGAAGACTTCAGCCCGATCATGGACCTCTTCAGCTCCCGCTTGGATGAAGACTTCAGCCGGATCATGGACCTCTTCAGCTCCCGCTTAGATGAAGACTTCAGCCGGATCATGGACCTCTTCAGCCCCCTGCTTGGGCTTGGATGAAGATGTCGGAGCCAGGACGAATCGGTGATACCCAGCGAGGTGAAGACATGATAGGGAGATCTTCAGGGGCTTAGTGTTAGGTTTATTTAAAGGGGGTTTGGGTTATATTAGGGGTATGTGGATGGTGGGTTGTAATGTTGGGGGGGGGTATTGTATGTTTTTTTTTTACAGGCAAAAGAGCTGAATTCTTTGGGGCATGCCCCGCAAAGGGCCCTTTTAAGGGCTGGTAAGGTAAAAGAGCTTTTCTATTTTAATTTTAGAATAGGGTAGGGCATTTTTTTATTTTAGGGGGCTTTGTTATTTTATTAGGGGGCTTAGAGTAGGTGTAATTAGTTTAAAATTGTTGTAATATTTTTCAAATGTTTGTAAATATTTTTTTAGTTTTTGTAACTTAGTTCTTTTTTATTTTTTGTACTTTAGTTAGTTTATTTAATTGTATTTATTTGTAGGTATTGTATTTAATTAATTTATTGATAGTGTAGTGTTAGGTTTAATTGTAACTTAGGTTAGGATTTATTTTACAGGTAAATTGGTAATTATTTTAACTATGTAGCTATTAAATAGTTATTAACTATTTAATAGCTATTGTACCTGGTTAAAATAATTACAAATTTGCCTGTAAAATAAATATAAATCCTAAAATAGCTACAATATAATTATAATTTATATTGTAGCTATATTAGGGTTTATTTTACAGGTAAGTATTTAGCTTTAAATAGGAATAATTTATTTAATAAGTGTTAATTTATTTAGTTAGATTTAAATTATATTTAACTTAGGGGGGTGTTAGGGTTAAGGTTAGACTTAGCTTTAGGGGTTAATAAATTTATTAGAGTAGCGGCGAGGTCCGGTCGGCAGATTAGGGGTTAATACTTGAAGTTAGGTGTTAGCGATGTTAGGGAGGGCAGATTAGGGGTTAATACTATTTATTATAGGGTTATTGAGGCGGGAGTGAGGCGGATTAGGGGTTAATAACTTTATTATAGTAGCGGTGAGGTCCGGTCGGCAGATTAGGGGTTAATTATTGTAGGTAGGTGACGGTGACGTTGGGGGCGGCAGATTAGGAGTTAATAAATATAATATAGGGGTCAGCGGTGTTAGGGGCAGCAGATTAGGGGTACATAGGGATAACGTAGGTGGCGGCGGTGTACGGAGCGGCAGATTAGGGGTTAAAAAAAATATGCAGGGGTCAGCAATAGCGGGGGCGGCAGATTAGGGGTTAATAAGTGTAAGGTTAGGGGTGTTTAGACTCGGGGTACATGTTAGGGTGTTAGGTGCAGACATAGGAAGTGTTTCCCCATAGGAAACAATGGGGCTGCGTTAGGAGCTGAACGCTGCTTTTTTGCAGGTGTTTGTTTTTTTTTCAGCTCAAAATGCCCCATTGTTTCCTATGGGGGAATCGTGCACGAGCACGTTTTTTAAGCTGGCCACGTCCGTAAGCACCGCTGGTATTGAGAGTTGCAGTGGCGGTGTAATGATAAGTAATGTTTGCAGTTCTTGTTTAATACTTCTTTCAATAATAACAGGTGTTGGTATTCGAGAAAAATAGATTGCAGGTAATACTTGGAACAAAATATGTTTTGTTCCACAATGCTAACCTTACTGAAAGGTAGTACCTCAGGTTGGCAAAGTGACTTGTTATTGCCAGAGTATAACCAGCTGCATTCCGGTGTTACTGAGAATACAGGGAGGTTATTAATGGCATTAGTTAGGAAATCAAAGTTCATACCTCTCAGGGCCGTGGAGGATCAGCTGAATACTGCCGGAGAGTGTTAGAGTAGACAGGGAACAATTCGCGGTACACCGCAACAACCGGCTTCACTGAGGGAGAGAGACGCTGCTGACAGGAGCGGGCGGTAGCTGATGACGTAGCCGCTGCTCTGAGCGTCTGTGTCCCAAGGCTGGAGAGGAGAGCCAGGCAGGTACAAACTGTGCTGAACAGCAGAGGGAAAAGGTTAGTAGTTGAAGTCAGTAGTAACTTCTAAGATCTATAGGCTAGTTGAAATGTTGCTACAAGCAGGCTTGTCAACTTCAATAATCCAGCAACTAGATAGGCAGGTTATGCTAATTTATAGTGAGGAGGAGGAGTGCTCTTAAAGGTACAGTGTGAGGAAAATGACATTCCTTACACAATCCCCCCCCAAAGAAACCACAGCGAGGTTTCAAGGACGAGGCCTGTCCGGATGTCTCCGATGGAACTGAGAGATCAACCGGGGTGCAGAAAGATTGGAGACAGGTTCCCATGAGTCTTCTTCCTGACCAAATCCCAGCCAACCAACTAGGTAAAACAACTGTCCACGAACAAGTCGGGAGTCTAGAATACTGTGAACCTGGAACTCCTGCTGGTCATCCGGTGCTGAATTACCCGGAAGATGAGAGAGTGGAGGTACATCAGAGTGACATGGTTTCACCAGCGAAATATGAAAAGTAGGGTGCACCTTAAGCGAAGGTGGAAGATCCAAGGTAACAGTGAGAGGATTCAAGATGGAGGAGATAATGAATGGTCCAATAAAAGTACGACCAAGTTTCTTAGATGGGTAATGCAATTTCAGATTCTTAGTGGATAACCAAACGCGTTGACCCACTGTGTAGGTTGGTCCAGGTCTATGTCTTAAGTTGTAGTATTTACTTTGAGTAGTTTGGGAATCAAGAATGTGCTTCTTTACTGATGCGAAAACTCGGGAGATGTCATTCACGGTATCATTCACCTGAGGGCAAGGTGTGTCTATCTTAGGTAAGAGGTCCACGGGAGGATGCAATCCATAATTGATAAAAAAAGGAGTGAACTGAGTTGAAGAATTCACATGGTTGTTATAAGAAAATTCAGCTAAATGGAGATAATCTGCCCATGTCTGCTGTTCTTGGGAGCAATAACAGCGGAGGAACTGTTCAATGCTTTGATTCACTCTTTCGGTTAGTCCATTGGACTGTGGTTGGAAGGAAGTTGTGAGGGATTGTTCCATATGGAGAGACTTGCAGAGATTTTTCCAAAATCTGGATGTAAACTGTGTTCCACGATCGCTTATCACAGACTTGGGAATACCATGTAACCGTACGATTTCTTTAAGGAATAAGTTAGCAGCAATTTCAGAGGTAGGTAAGGCAGTTGTCGGAATAAAATGAGCCATTTTGGAGAAGAAGTCCGTTACGACAAAAATGGTATTAAACCCATTGGATCTAGGGAGATCTACTATGAAGTCCATGGAAACTTTCTCCCATGGTTTATCAAGTACTGGTATAGGTTGCAAGAACCCAAAGGGTCGCTGTTTTGCATGTTTAGAGGTGGCACAAGTAACACAGTTGGATATATATTTACGTACAGATTGTCTGAGACCTGGCCACCAGTAATATCGACGGAGTAGTTCCGTTGTTTTCTCTACCCCCATATGTCCTGCTAAGGGTGAGTCATGTACCTGCTTTAGTAAGGATTGACGAAGGTTAACAGGTATATATAACTTGTTCTCTCTGTAGTACAATCCGTCAGAATGTAATGTGAGGTCATCTAGGGGAATCTCAGTTCTAACTGCTTGATCTGCTTTGATCTGAGATGTAGTTAATCCAATGAAACATTCTTGTGGAATGACTGTAGATGGTGGAGTTACTGGGTTAAGATTGATAGGCAGTCGGGATAGGGCATTTGCCTTTCCGTTTTTATCACCTGGTCTGTATGAGATGTTATAACGGAATCTAGAAAAATAGAGACTCCATCGTAGTTGTCTTGAGGAGAGAGTCTTATTAGATTGAAGATACTGCAAGTTTTTGTGGTCGGTAAATATAATTATTGGATGTTCAGCACCCTCTAGGAGATGCCGCCAGTGATCAAACAAACATTTAATAGCTAGTAACTCTTTCTCCCCCACAGGGTAATTCCTCTCTGCTGGTTGGAGGACTCTGGAGTAGTATGCAACTGGATGGAGAGGTTCCTTACAAGAGGGCCTTTGGGAAAGGATAGCTCCTATAGCATATTCCGAGGCATCAACTTCCAAAACAAACTGGTGAGTTAGATCAGGATATCTCAGAATGGGTTCTGAGGAAAATCTTTGTTTTAAGAAGTCGAAAGCCTCTTGAGCTTGGAGGGTCCAGGAGAAGTTAAGTTGTTGTTTAGTGAGATCTGTGAGAGGTTTGCAGATAGCAGCAAATCCCGGAATAAACTTCCTATAAAAGTTAGAGAATCCAAGGAAACGCTGTACGTCCTTCTTGGATGAAGGAGTAGGCCAGTCTAGTATAGCACAAATCTTTTTGTTATCCATAGAGATACCCTGCTCAGTGATATTATAACCTAAGAAGGTTATGTTTTTTGCTTCAAATATGCACTTTTCAGGTTTAGCATATAATTTATTTTGCCTTAACCTGAGCAAAACTTCCTTGACATGATTTCTGTGTTGGGTCAAATCAGAGGAGTAAATTAGAATGTCATCTAAATAGACTATAACGTACACATCTAGTATATCCCTGAAGATGTCATTTATAAAACATTGAAATGTAGCTGGGGCGTTACACAGTCCGAATGGCATTACAGTATACTCATAAAGACCATATCTAGTCCTAAATGCTGTAAGCCATTCGTCCCCAGCTCTTATTCTTATCAGATTATAGGCTCCTCTGAGATCCAATTTAGTGAAGTACGAGGAACCGCGTAATCTTTCTATTAATTCTGGGATCAATGGAAGTGGATATCTGTTTTTCCTAGTGCATTTGTTCAACTCTCTGTAATCTATTATAGGCCTGAGTGTACCATCCTTATTGGTCACAAAAAACATTCCCGCACCAGCGGGGGAGGTACTAGGTCTAATGAACCCCTTTTTAAGATTGTCGTCAATGTACAACTTTAGATGCTCTAATTCAGGTTTAGAGAGGGGGTAAAGGTGTCCAAAAGGTATGGACACCCCAGGAAGCAGATCTATGGGGCAATCGTAAGCCCTATGAGGTGGAAGAGATTCTGCTTCGGTCTTATCGAATACATCTCTAAATTCCTGATATTGTAAAGGTATGGGGTGTTCATTGTTAGTCACAGAGAGGAGGATAGAGCTGTCAGTCAATTGTGTTTTCTCTATTTCCTTGGGGAAAGATATGGTTAAGTGTGTCCAATCTATATGTGGTTTGTGAATCCTTAACCAGTTTATACCAAGAATAACCCTGAACATGGGGGAAGAAATAACATCTAGTGAAATCATCACAGACTTATGGTTGCCTATGTGTAAAGTCAAAGGAAGTGTCTGGTGAGTAAGTGGCCCACTTGATAGTATGCTACCGTCAATAACTTTAACAGAGACTGGAGTTTGCTTTGAAATCATAGGTATTTTATTTTTTAACACAAAATTCATGTCAATGAAGTTTCCACAAGATCCGGTATCAATTAGAGCTGTTGTCTGGATCTTGCAGGATTCCCACTGTAAAATGACAGGAATGGTGAGATAGGAGGTAGAGACAAACTTAGAAAAAAAATTAAGTTGAGGTTGTTTGATCTTACCTATTTTCTGTTTTGCCAATTGGGGGCAGTCTTTTACCTCATGTTTGCATGATGCACAATAGAGGCATAGGTTCAACGTCTTCCTTCTGGTTTTCTCCTGTGAGGACAGAGGGCCCTTTATAAACCCTATCTCCATTGGTTGTGGCAAGTCCTTTGTAGACGTGGTAGGTGAGACAGGAAGCCTCTTTGTGATACCAATTCTCTCACTGCGTCTCTCTCTAAGACGCCTATCAATAGAGATGGCAACTGTGTAGAATTCCTCCAAAGTCTCAGGTATTCCTATACGTGAGATTTCGTCCTTAAGCTCTTCACTTAACCCAAGACGAAATTGATTTTTGAGATATATCTCATTCCACATAGCATCTCTTGCATAAATCTTGAATTGTGTAATGTAAGTTTCGACAGGGTTTTTGGACTGTTTCAAAGCTCTCAAATTATTTTCTGAAGATATCTGTTTGTAAGGATCGTCATAAAGTGTTGACATCTCAGAAAAAAATGCTTCAAGTGATCCCAAAATAGGATCTTCTTTTTCAAAGAAGACATTTGCCCATGCCCTTGGCTCTCCTCTAAGATAAGAGATTACAGTTAGTACTCTGGTTCTTTCTGTGGCATAGGTTTTGGGTTTAAATTGAAACATGAGTAAACATGAATTCCTGAATTCCCTAAACTGTGCTCTATTACCAGAGAACCTTTCCGGAGTTGATACGGCAGGTTCAGGAGAATGTTCTGTTGCAGGTGGTTTGGCTGCTAATGTTTCCCTAAGACAGGCTTTTAGGGCCTGATTCTCTACCTGCAATTCTCTGAATGAGTTAGGCAAAAGATCAACCCTGTCAGACAAGCTTTTTAAGTGGTCTGCCATAGTGGTAGGTTCCATTTCCATGTATGAGTAACAGGACTAAAGTAATATAACGAACACGAAAATTGAAACAAAACAACTTGTTCAGTTTGATATGTCCTGTAACTTTTCAGGCTGGATTATTATGTAATGATAAGTAATGTTTGCAGTTCTTGTTTAATACTTCTTTCAATAATAACAGGTGTTGGTATTCGAGAAAAATAGATTGCAGGTAATACTTGGAACAAAATATGTTTTGTTCCACAATGCTAACCTTACTGGAAAGGTAGTACCTCAGGTTGGCAAAGTGACTTGTTATTGCCAGAGTATAACCAGCTGTATTCCGGTGTTACTGAGAATACAGGGAGGTTATTAATGGCATTAGTTAGGAAATCAAAGTTCATACCTCTCAGGGCCGTGGAGGATCAGCTGAATACTGCCGGAGAGTGTTAGAGTAGACAGGGAACAATTCGCGGTACACCGCAACAACCGGCTTCACTGAGGGAGAGAGACGCTGCTGACAGGAGCGGGCGGTAGCTGATGACGTAGCCGCTGCTCCGAGCATCTGTGTCCCAAGGCTGGAGAGGAGAGCCAGGCAGGCACAAACTGTGCTGAACGGCAGAGGGAAAAGGTTAGTAGTTGAAGTCAGTAGTAACTTCTAAGATCTATAAGCTAGTTGAAATGTTGCTACAAGCAGGCTTGTCAACTTCAATAATCCAGCAACTAGATAGGCAGGTTATGCTAATTTATAGTGAGGAGGAGGAGTGCTCTTAAAGGTACAGTGTGAGGAAAATGGCATTCCTTACAGGCGGTGAATATGCTATACGCTCCCTTTTTGGAGCCTAACGCAGCCCTTCTGTGAACTCTAAATACCAGCGGTATTTAAAAGGTGCAGGCGAAAAAAAGCATGCGTAGCTAATGCACCCCTTTGGCCGCAGAACTCTAAATCTAGCCGTAAATCTAGCTGTTAGTGTTTTTACTTTCTGGATACAGCTTCATGATCTCATGCAAATACAAATATTGTATTAATAACAACAAAAAAACTTTTTAGGTTAATACCCAAATCACATAAAGATACTCATCAATACTCATCAATACTCATCAATACCCCCCCTTTGTTCGTGTAAAACACCCTATGTGTCACGCAAACACAATATAACAGCAAACTTAAAGACAATTCATGCACTCCTAAAAGAAGTAGTATACTATTCTTAAAATCAAGAAAAATCAAATACACCTCAATAGTCAATATTCCATTCATACAGCACCCTTCCACACACATTCACTAAAAATAAAAACATAACATTCTCTGAGAAAACACTTAAAACCAATTGTCCATTGCACAAAACAAAACAAACAAACAGCTGGCACAAACTTTTAACAATCACAATCAACCTGAAATTCAACACATATACTTACATTAACTGAAACACAGCACTGAAAAATCCTACATTTTAGCAAAACAATACAAATAATTAAAATTCTATAACAGCCGTCTATGCCCTGGTTTTGCAAATTCCACCATGCACAACACTATGAGATCATGCTAATAATGCAATCACTTCAGAAGATCAATCAACTCCAGTTGCATCTTTACAAATAAAATTCCCTAACTATAAATTTACAAAGGAACACACAAACACCTAAGTACTATATTCTGGGAAAGGTCAGATAATAATGGTACAGCCACTGTTCTATATAGCCCCTGCTTGCATGCACAGTGCAAACCCACTGTTAAATAAATCATGTTTGACACAAGTAATTTGTGAAAAAGTCTAGAATCCAGTCTATACTTTTACATAACCAAGATTTTAATAAATACACAATTATTTGATTTAATTTTTTTGTATATAATTTGATATTCAACATTTTGCAGCTCTCTGACTAAATATAACAATTGCATACAACAAAATGAGCTTTCTACAAAGAATAATAATAATTTACACTAAAAGATTAAAAGGACAGTTTGCCCCAAAATGTCCCCTTTAAATTGTTCCCAATGATCCATCTCACCTGATGCCTTTAATTGTTTACAAATAGCTCAGTTTTCCAGACAAATATCAGATAAGGACAATGAGATATGCTATAACCTGAAACTTAACCCATTGTAATAGGCTGATTTAAAAGCACAAAAGCAACTACTCCATACATACAAATAAACTTGAAAATGCAATTTATCCTACTTTTTTATACTACACAGCTGGAATAACAAAGCATTGAACTATCCCTTTAAGGACTGACCATTTATAACATGTATATTACATATATATATATATATATATATATATATATATATATATATATATATATATATATATATATAACCTAGCCATGATTAGGAAACTTGTATTCATTACTATTAAAATTCTACTTCTTTACTGTATCATAACCTGCATATTTAAATAAGAGCCATCATAGCATAAATAAGATTACTCAGTAATATGTTACCATTTTTTATTAAAACTCTACTGAATTACTTTACTTGCAACAGAAACAGACCCACATACTTTAGATACATTTAATAACATACAGCGTATAGTCTTTTCTATTCTCCTGTTTTTTAACTCCTTGCATGAATCTTAGATTACACACATAAACCTGTTAATCACTTGCTAGAAAACTCTCTTATATTTACCAGACTTAAAATCATGGCCATCAGGGCACTTAACAATTTCCTTAGTTCACTTGCAAAAACAAAATATTTATATGCTGCAACAGGTGCACAGTCTTTATTTGCATAAAACAAATATCACTTAAAACTAAAAATGCTATTAATAACACACATAATTAAAAGCATACATATGACTTTAAAATCAAGTTACAACAATAGCACTTTAAAATACTTCATTACAATGTCTGATTTCCTAGTTAAGAAACTAGCCTGAATAATTACCATTCAGAAAGAAAAATGCACCAAGGTAATTTTTACACCGATACACACGCAAGCTCATATCAACTTAGCATAAATTCACTCCCAACATTGAGCAATTTTAACTTTTTTTTTTTCCAAAGACACTGAGATGTCCTCTCTCTTCCAGGAAAACATTTATTTCAAACATAGAAAAGACATTTAAAAATACAATAATATTAACTTTTCACCAAATTTAAAATGTATTTGAAAGTGTCCGAATTTGCGAGGAATGGCCATTTTCCCAACAGATTGAGACATAAACAAATTATTTTTAGACAGGATAATAAATCCTCAGATATTTAGTGCAGCGTAAACCTTTTACATGTAACATGGGACACAGTGAATACATTAGATAGACAAACACTTTTTACATGTAAAATACACAGAATCTCCATTTCGTTACTGAATCTACAGTGCTGAAATCACTGACAGCTTGGAATCCCCCATCCCCCTCCCTTTCTGGAGTGGACATTTCTCTGCCTGCAATGCTTTTGTCTTGAACAGAAACTGTTAACCCTTTCGTATCCAATAACATTCTCCTCTTCTCTGTGCATTATTATCAACATATTGCTGTGAGCAGAACACATTTTAACAACACAATAATAGCAGTCATAAATTACTTTAACGTTCTTAAACACCACATAGCACAAATGAAAAAGCAGCAAAGCATAAGCCTCAACAAGTACCAACTCAGTTCCAGTGATAGGTAAACCCAAACTCTACTATAGGGATATATAAGGAAACTTCAACACAGGTGAGACTTTAACTCATCGTAAAATAGTGCTGCAACTTGCACGAGGACTTTAACCACCGCAAATGCCCATTTACTCTTGAGCTTCACTAGCAAGACTGTAACCTGTCTAGACTAGCAGGACTCAAACCTGTCTAGAGGCATTAATACAAAGCAAGACTCAAACTTGCCACTATAAATGCCGGCAGGACTAAAACCTCAGCAAAACCTGCGCCTCCACCGCAGGAACCCCTTATAAAAGGACTTTTACCCTTAATATATATCACTAACACCTTTTATAACATTACATTTTAGGTTCAGATTCACAGAGGGAAAATTAGAGTAAAAAACACTTATCTACTTACCCTGTGTGAATCCCACGATCTGACACCAGAATTGTTATGTGTTATTTTCAGGGGAGGAGTGTCATTTAGTATTCTACACCTTTACCTGGAACTGAATGGGTTACCTGAATGAGATATCCCGGGAACAGCTTTTGAACTGGCTTGCTGCATGTCTGATTTCTGTTCCCGAGATATCTCATTCAGGTAATCCGAGATATCTCGGGAACAGCTTTTGGACTGGCTTGCTGCGTGTCTGATTTCTGTTCCCGAGATATCTCATTCAGGTAACCCATTCAGTTCCAGGTGAAGGTGTAGAATACTGTAAGTGCTAACTGACACTCCCCCCCCCCTAAAAATAACACCTAACAATAACTCTCCTTTTCAGTTCTTCCTACAGGTTTTCTGTGGGGTTCAAGTTAGGGGATTGGGATAGCCATGGCAGTACCTTAATTTTGTGGTCAGTATACAAATTTTGTGTTGATTTTGATATATGTTTTGGATCATTGTCCTGCTGGAAAATCCAACCACTTCCCATTTTAAGCTTTCTGGGAGAGGCAGCAAGGTGTTAATTTAATATCTGTTGATATTTGATAGAGTCCATGATGCCATGTATCCTAACAAATTGTCCAGGTCCTCTGGCAGAAAAAAAAGCCAGAAAATAAGAGCCACCACCATATTAAACCCTGGGCATAAGTACTTTTCCATATGGCTACCTCTCTGTGTGCGCCAAACCCACCTCTGGTGTTTATTGCCAAAAATCTCTATTTTTATTTCATCTGACCCTAGAACCCGATTCCATTTGAAGTTTCATCAATGTCTGGCAATCTTAAAAAGCTTAAGATTATTTTTGGATGAGAGTAGAGGCTTTATTCTTGAAACCCTTCCAAACAGCTTGTGGTAGGTGATGTCGGATTGTGGTTTTGGAAACTTTCTGAACCCAAGGTGCAACTAATTTCTGCAATTTTCAAGCTGTGATCCTTGGATATAATTTAGTCACTTGAACCATCCTCTTCACAATGTGTTGAGACAATATAGACACACAACCTCTTTCAGCTTGATTCATAACTTTTCCAGATGCATTTTCAATGCTTTTGCTATTGTCTTATAGACACTTCCTATTTTGTGAAGCTCAACAACCTTTTGCTGCACATCACATCTATATTCCTTGGTCTTACCCATTGTTATGAATGACTAAGCAGGGGTATCAAACTTAAAGTATCTGGGGGCCACTGGCCAAGTCTTCTTCTCCAGTGGGTGCTGCTTGAATTGATTAAGTGCCCTGAACTGGATATATTAGGAAATGGAAGTGACAGTTAGCAAAGTAGTAGTGCATGGTGGGAGTTGTAGCCCACAATAGACATACACAGTTGTGTGGCCTTTGCCCAATGCAGTCCGTGGTGGGAGTCTAAACTTTGCTCTTGTCTTTATATTTATCTTGTGAGGTCCTATATAGAACATCAACTAGTTTCACCTAAAAAAAATGACTGACCAAATTAATGGTTTACCAATTAAACAAGGGAGAGCCAGATGAATCTAACTTGAGGGCTGCATTTGGCCCCGGGGCCAATACTTTGAGACCACTGGACTAATGGAATTTGGCCAATGTGTTACCTAATATTCTTACCCCTGTGAAACAGGAATTCATGGTTGAACAATGTCCTGTTCCAAGTCATCCAGGTGTACTAAAAAATGTAAAATATCAATGGGAATATTGATATTTCTCAGGGGGTGCCAATAATTGTGCCACACATATATTTAACAAAGATTTTTTTTTTTTTTGGATAAACCTGTGTTGTGCTTGTAATTGTTTGATATCCACGAGAGCAGAGTATTTTTGTGTATCTTTACAAGAAAAGATCAAAAGGGTAAACAAAAAAGACAATTTTTCACAGCGTTCTTTGCTCATATTTACCAAGGGTGCCAATATTAGTGGAGGGCTCTATATATGTGTGTATGTATTTGTGCACTATTTTAAACATTTTTCACAGCCTACTTTGCTCATATTTACCAAGGATGCCAATATCAGTGGAGGGCTCTATATATGTGTGTGTGTATGTATGTGTGCACTATTTTAAACATATTTCAAAAGAAAATCATATTTGACCTTAGGCCACCATAGAAGTCTATTATGTGTGGGATTTAGCGCACCCGTACTATCCAACATCTAGATGTTAGTGTGCCCTAGGCTTTTACTCATGCACAAAAATATTAGCACTAGTGTGCACTAACAACACTCAATATATCAATAATACTTTTAACAGAGCTTTGCAATATAAATCCATTATGTATTTAGCCCTTTTTTTTCTGCAACTTAATTCTGAACATTGCAGTTTTTCCAGTTTCCACGAGAAATTGCAGTGCTTACTCAAGAAGTCTAGCCCTACACTTATTAACTAGCTCTTGCAAGGACATACCATATGCTTTCAAGTAGGTTGGGTTCTTAAAAGCAATGTACAGTTTTGTAACAAAATTAAAATCCTTTTTTTTTTTTTGTTTTCTTGTTAAATTATACATTTTGCAAGGTATTGATTAATTGCTGGTATATAGTATGCATGTATAAATACAATTGTTTTATGTCACTTTAAGAAGTGGAACCAGTGGTATATATAACAGGACATATTGTGAGTCTAAAGTACTTATCTGTGTGAGGACATCAAGGCCATCAGATCAATAGTTAACTGCTCTGCCTCTCCCCCCCCCCCCTTGTCACTATATCATGTAGATACGAGCATAACCACTATTAATATAAACTTACGGGAATTGAGAGTGGTAGACTGCTTGTATGTACAATGCATAATTTCACTTCAGAAGCATTTTAACAAAACTGTGGTGTGCTCTCCACAACAGACAGATCAGAAAATATAGCCTATTTGTTCCAAAGACTGAAGTAAACATCTATTTCAAGAAAACTATTAATTCTGAAACATCCAACTCAAATGTCTTGAAAGGTCAGGCAAGTAGCAAAAATACATCTGTTGGTGTCAAAATATGCTTTAATGTTGACAGATTGATTTTTTTTCTTGTTGCCCAGAATGCTCTTTCACTTTAGTAATGTGAGTGTATGAATGAAATATAATGTGTTGATGCCTCCTAAACTCACTTTTATCATTAACAGAAAAAAAAACACAGTCCCCAGATTACACTTTCATTTAAAAGTCAGGGGAAATAACTGTAAATATTGCAAACATAATGCAACAAGACATGAAATGATAGACAACAGAATAAAACCCAAAGGTACCAAAGTCAACCAGAAAAAAGATATATTCATTACTACTTAAAAAAATAAAAAAAATTACACATATTTTTCTCATTATGGAAATAAAAATGTAGAAATCTTTATTTAACATTGTATATTGTGGTTATTTGAGTGATTTCCTTTTATGATGTGCCATAAGAGTTTGCTGCGTGAAAACAACTCAACACAGAATATTTATCTGTCTTTTATTTCCACAACTATTCCAATCCATTAAAGGCATAGCTGTCTGAATTAGTTATGTTGTCTGAGATATGTGCATAAGGTTTTTTTTTCTTTAGGGCTGTATTACTAGTGGCATGCTAACTGTTGTGCGCAAGCGAAAACGAGTTTATTGTGGCTATTTGCATGCGTCACAAGTAGCATACGCATTACAGGTTGAAAGTAAATGCGATCGCTTGGGCATATTTGATTTTAATGCTTGTCAAGATAGCGTGACTTCTGGTTAACTGGTTATGTGATTCCAAAAAGTGTCAAAAATGCATTTAAAAGTAAAGTTACAAGAGACAGGGCTTGGCTGCACTGAGTAATGGCCGCATATTGAGTAGCTCCTAGGCCCAGATCCCCCAGACCAGAATCTACAGCTAAATTATCGGGCGAAACCTCGCTACAAATGGAACAGAGGAACCCCTCTAAATTAAAGAAACCCATGGATCGTTCAAGCCAGCATATTTGGCAGCCGAGAGGCTAAACCTCGGAACCAAGCATGAGAGCTGGGCCTAACCGCCAATCTGCCATATTCCGCATCAACTGATGCCAGGCTCCAAAACACTCCATACCAAAGGACCGCTGGTGCAGCTCGCTTCATGCCACTATGCAACATATAAGGGACAGCCAGCACTCAATACCAGACAGTGCTGAGACTCAAAAGACACTGCGATTGTGGACCAAGGTAAACTGTGCCACCAATTACATAACAGGGCAGCTGCTAGATAAAACGAGAGATGATGGGGACATATCATAGGAGCGCTCCTAACGGGTCAAAACAGCTAAACTTATAAGTCACATTTTAGTCACCTCCACAATACTTATAATATAGTATAACGCTCTAATCCCTCATAGAAAAAAGAACACAAGTTAGCAAGCTTATTTTAGCCACATTGCATAGTAACACACATCCTAGCATCAGACGAGTGCCATATAGAAAAGGATCAGTTGGCAAAGGATCACTGACTGATAAAACAACCTATAACGCAGAAAAGATTTTCAACTGCTTTGATGGGACCCCAAGCTAGAAAGTCACACAGCCATACAAGAACTGGGCTATGGGAAAGCTAATTCCTATACTATAGATTGCTGTAGCAGACATAACTTCTGGACATAAAAAGTTTTTAAAGGCAATAGTGTGACACAGTCACAAATAACCAAAATAGGGCCTATCCCAGAGACATATTGCAGCAGCTGTCACTGTTAAAACAGCACTCAATACAGTCCACTAAAAGTGATAGTACCAAACAGATCACATCACAAAGGCTAATAAGCCACATCTACCTGGCAAAAGACATATTCCACCGAAATTACAGTCATTAAAACCCAAGAAGTATTGAGGCCTTCATAACCTAACCAGAAGCTGATAAAATAAGCATTATTCAAGGCCCATTTATACTAAATAACTTCAAGTAAACACTCATAACTGCACGTGGTTATGCAAGCAAAAAAACCTACAAAAACTTGAGACACCAGCAAAAACAAAAATGATCAATCAATACCTTAAACAGACACAGGGACCATTGCCCATAACCTTCTGTCCTTCAACTTCAGTCTCTGTGAACACCCCAACAATAGAAGCGCAAATACATAACACAACAGACCATTGTTCTTCTAATGAAATAACAAAAGCTGACTTGAAACTACTAGCAGCAAAAGATAACATAAAAACAGCTATGTCTGAGATGCGTGACATGTTCAAAGAGATGAAAAAAGACATTAAAAAAGTTGTCCGTAGAGTATCAATGCTAGAAGAAAGTCATAATGCTCCCATGCAGTATATTCAACATCTCTCCCAGTTAACCTATAATCAAGAAGAAATCATCCATAACCTTATGGAAAAAGTGGAAGACCTTGACAACAGGGGGCACAGGAACAATCTGCGAATAAGAGGTGTACCTGAGTCCGTCCAACCCCCGGCAATACAAGGGTATCTACAAGACATCTTCAGAATCATAAAAGGCACCAGCAATTCGCCAAATATTGTTATGGAATGGGCTCATAGAGCACTCAGAGCCAAGCCGCCTGCAAAAACACTCCCACGAGACACAGTGGTGAAATTCCTTAACTACCTGGACAAGTTAGAAATCCTGAAACATACAAGACAAAAACATCAAAATACTCATGTGGGCTTCCCCATCCAAACTTTGCACACTTAAGCCCTACTACCTTACAAAAACGAAGGGAACTACAATTTGTAACGTCAGTCCTGAGATCCCAAAAGATACTATACAGATGGGGATTCCCAGTAAGCTTGACAGCAACAAGGGGGGCAAGACAGATACTTTCCATGACCTGGATGACCTGCCATCATTCTGTGATACATTACAGATACAAATCTCACCACCCACAGCACTTCAAAATTCAGAGAAAGCTAAAGCAACAGAGGAGCTGCACATAGAAGAACAGGGATCAACACAGCCTTAAACTCTGGACCATAATAGTTGTTAATTACCTAACACCAGAACCATTAACAAAGGATTTACATAGCTATAGTTGGGGACACCTTGTATATATAACCCACCACCGGACAGATGAGTATAACAGCTCAATTTGACTTACACCAAATTTACAGATATCACCCTATAACCACATAAAAAAATGCACCATGCAGTAATACAGGGATACAAAATGCCACAAATGGCTCTGAACACTATTACAAAACCAAGGAGCGCAATTTTAGGATAAAAACACAACCTCATCCTCTACACGTAGAGCTCACACAACCCGAGAGCCTGTGATGCCTGTAAGAGGGGTTCCTCAAGAACACAAACACGCATTTGAATATGTGCCCATATGGCCTGATGACTAACACATGCCCTTGGGCACTTTCTTTACTCTTTACTTGGATGCCGTCCTGGGGAGATGGACACTATCCTCAATTGTTGTATTTGACCTTGTTTAACCTTGTGTTTCACTTTGTTTTACCTTGACTTATATTAGCCACATCTGACATTATTTTCTTTCCATTTACCCTAGGAAATTACCCCCTTCGTTTTCCTTTCCAATTACCCATTAAATATACTTCATATTGGTTGAAACATATATAGAGTACTAAAAAATATCAGTGCTTGCATTCTAAAGTAGATAGCATTGAATTTGCTATTTTCCAATGGTCAAGACAACAAATTTTGTACCTGTAGCGCACACGCTAACCCTTCCTCTCTTCCATTCACCCCAGCCAAATCTAAATTGTATCTCATTCTTTAACCACAAATCCCATCCCTCTCTCCTCACAGAGGAATAATCTCCAAATTCCCCAACATGAATAGGTCTCCAGCGACACACCCAATAAACATTATTACTATCAATGTCAAAGGTTTTAACATACCTCAAAAAAGGTCCATAATTCTTAGGCCTAGATTTAGAGTTGGGCAGTAGCCGTCAAAACCAGCGTTAGAGGCTCCTAACGCTGGTTTTTACTGCCCTCTGGTATTTGGAGTCAGTCATTAAAGGGTCTAACGCTCACTTTCCAGCCGCGACTTTTCCATACCGCAGATCCCCTTACGTCAATTACGTATCCTATCTTTTCAATGGGATCTTTCTAACTCCGGTATTTAGAGTCGTGGCTGAAGTGAGCGTTAGAAATCTAACGACAAAACTCCAGCCGCAGAAAAAAGTTGGTAGTTAAGAGCTTTCTGGGCTAACGCCGGTTTATAAAGCTCTTAACTACTGTGCTCTAAAGTACACTAACACCCATAAACTACCTATGTACCCCTAAACCGAGGTCCCCCCACATCGCCGCCACTCAATTAAATTATTTAACCCCTAATCTGCCTACCGCCACCTACGTTATACTTATGTACCCCTAATCTGCTGCCCCTAACACCGCCGACCCCTATATTATATTTATTAATCCCTAACCTGCCCCCACAACGTCGCCGCCAGCTACCTACAATAATTAACTCCTAATCTGCCGACCGCAAAGCGCCGCTACTTACGTTATCCTTATGTACCCCTAATCTGCTGCCCCTAACACCGCCGACCCCTATATTATATTTATTAGCCCCTAATCTGCCTCCCTCAACGTCGCCTCCACCTGCCTACACTTATTAACTCCTAATCTTCCGAGCGGATCTCACCGCTACTATAATAAAGGTATTAACCCCTAATCCGCCTCACTCCCGCTTCAATAACCCTATAATAAATAGTATTAACCCCTAATCTGCCCTCCCTAACATCGCCGACACCTAACTTCAATTATTAACCCCTAATCTGCCGACCGAATCTCGCCGCTACTGTAATAAATGGATTAACCCCTAAAGCTAAGTCTAACCCTAACCCTAACACGCCCCTAAGTTAAATATAATTTAAATCTAACGAAATAAATTAACTCTTATTAAATAACTTATTCCTATTTAAAGCTAAATACTTACCTGTAAAATAAACCCTAATATAGCTACAATATAAATTATAATTATATTATAGCTATTTTAGGATTTATATTTATTTTAAAGGTAACTTTGTATTTATTTTAACCAGGTACAATAGCTATTAAATAGTTAAGAACTATTTAATAGCTAAAATAGTTAAAATAATTACAAAATTACCTGTAAAATAAATCCTAACCTAAGTTACAATTAAACCTAACACTACACTATCAATTAATTAAATAAAATACCTACAATTACCTACAATTAAACCTAACACTACACTATCCATAAATTAATTAAATACAATATCTACAAATAAATACAATGAAATAAACTAACTAAAGTACAAAAAATAAAAAAGAACTAAGTTACAAAAAATAAAAAAATATTTACAAACATCAGAAAAATATTACAACAATTTTAAACTAATTACACCTACTCTAAGCCCCCTAATAAAATAACAAAGACCCCCAAAATAAAAAAATGCTCTACCCTATTCTAAATTACAAAAGTTCAAAGCTCTTTTACCTTACCAGCCCTGAACAGGGCCCTTTGCAGGGCATGCCCCAAAGAATTCAGCTCTTTTGCCTGTAAAAAAAACACATACAATACCCCCCCCCAACATTACAACCCACCACCCACATACCCCTAATCTAACCCAAACCCCCCTTAAATAAACCTAACACTAAGCCCCTGAAGATCTTCCTACCTTATCTTCACCATACCAGGTTCACCGATCGATCCAGAAGAGCTCCTCCGATGTCTTGATCCAAGCCCAATGCGGGGGGCTGAAGATGTCCATGATCCGGCTGAATCTTCTTTCTTCCGGATCCATGTTCATCCCGCCGACGCGGAACATCCATCTTCACCGATGACTTCCCGACGAATGACGGTTCCTTTAAGGGACGTCATCCAAGATTGGCGTCCCTCGAATTCCGATTGGCTGATAGGATTCTATCAGCCAATCGGAATTAAGGTAGGAATATTCTGATTTGCTGATGGAATCAGCCAATCAGATTCAAGTTCAATCAGATTGGCTGATTGGATCAGCCAATCAGATTGAGCTCGCATTCTATTGGCTGTTCCTTTCATCTTGGAAGACGTCCCTTAAAGGAACCGTCATTCGTCGGGAAGTCGTCGGTGAAGATGGATGTTCCGCATCGGCGGGATGAACATGGATCCGGAAGAAAGAAGATTGAAGATGCCGTTGATAGAAGACTTCAGCTGGATCATGGACCTCTTCAGCTCCCGCTTGGATCAAGACTTCAGCCGGATCATGGACATCTTCAGCCGCCCGCTTGAGCTTGGATCAAGACATCGGAGGAGCTCTTCTGGATTGATCGGTGAACCTGGTATGGTGAAGATAAGGTAGGAAGATCTTCAGGGGCTTAGTGTAAGGTTTATTTAAGGGGGGTTGGGTTTAGATTAGGGGTATGTGGGTGGTGGGTTGTAATGTTGGGGGGGTATTGTATGTGTTTTTTTTACAGGCAAAAGAGCTTAATTCTTTGGGGCATGCCCCGCAAAGGGCCCTGTTCAGGGTTGGTAAGGTAAAAGAGCTTTGAACTTTATAGAATAGGGTAGGGCATTTTTTTATTTTGGGGGTCTTTGTTATTTTATTAGGGTGCTTAGAGTAGGTGTAATTAGTTTAAAATTGTTGTAATATTTTTCTGATGTTTGTAAATATTTTTTTATTTTTTGTAACTTAGTTCTTTTTTATTTTTTGTACTTTAGTTAGTTTATTTCATTGTATTTATTTGTAGATATTGTATTTAATTAATGTATTGATAGTGTAGTGTTAGGTTTAATTGTAGGTAATTGTAGGTATTTTATTTAATTAATTTATTGATAGTGTAGTGTTAGGTTTAATTGTAACTTAGGTTAGGATTTATTTTACAGGTAATTTTGTAATTATTTTAACTATTTTAGCTATTAAATAGTTCTTAACTATTTAATAGCTATTGTACCTGGTTAAAATAAATACAAAGTTACCTGTAAAATAAATATAAATCCTAAAATAGCTATAATATAATTATAATTTATATTGTAGCTATATTAGGATTGATTTTACAGGTAAGTATTTAGCTTTAAATAGGAATAATGTATTTAATAAGAGTTAATTTATTTTGTTAGATTTAAATTATATTTAACTTAGGGGGGTGTTAGGGTTAGACTTAGCTTTAGGGGTTAATACATTTATTAGAATAGCGGTGAGCTCCAGTCGGCAGATTAGGGGTTAATGTTTGAAGTTTGGTGTCGGCGATGTTAGGGAGGGCAGATTAGGGGTTAATACTATTTATTATAGGGTTATTGAGGCGGGAGTGAGGCGGATTAGGGGTTAATAACTTTATTATAATAGCGGTGCAGTCCTCTCGGCAGATTAGGGGTTAATAAGTGTAGGCAGGTGGAGGTGACGTTGTGGGGGGCAGATTAGGGGTTAATAAATATAATATAGGGGGTCTGCGGTGTTAGGGGCAGCAGATTAGGGGTACATAGCTATAATGTAAGTAGCGGCGGTTTACGGAGCGGCAGATTAGGGGTTAAAAAAAATATGCAGGTGTCAGCGATAGCGGGGGCGGCAGAATAGGGGTTAATAAGTGTAAGGTTAGGGGTGTTTAGACTCGGGGTACATGTTAGAGTGTTAGGTGCAGACGTAGGAAGTGTTTCCCCATAGAAAACAATGGGGCTGCGTTAGGAGCTGAACGCGGCTTTTTTGCAGGTGTTAGGGTTTTTTTCAGCTCAAACAGCCCCATTGTTTTCTATGGGGGAATCGTGCACGAGCACGTTTTTGAAGCTGGCCGCGTCCGTAAGCACCGCTGGTATCGAGAGTTGAAGTTGCGGTAAATATGCTCTACGCTCCTTTTTTGGAGCCTAACGCAGCCATTCTGTGAACTCTCAATACCAGCGGTATTTAAAAGGTGCGGCCAGAAAAAAGCATGCGTAGCTAACGCACCCCTTTGGCCGCAGAACTCTAAATCTAGGCGTTAATGATTAAGGGGCAATTATCCTACTCCAGGAGACAAATTTTAAAAGGGGAAAGGAACCAAATGGACTCATAAATACACTACAGCATACTTTTCATCTGGCCCTTCCAAGAAGAGGGGAGTAGAAATTCTGATCAAACATGACATACCCTTAGAACTTATACATATAGAAAAAAACTTAGAAGGGAGAATTCTTATTTTGAAAGGTTTACTCTATGGATGACCCATTACCTTAGTATATGCCTACTTCCCAAATGAGCAGCAACTAACATTCATGCGCAAACTTTCCAGCAAAATACTAGACAATACCAAAGGCACATTAATAGTTGGAGGAGACTTTAACGTTCCACTCGTCCCTGATATTGACACCTCAGGAGGTACTTCTAATATCCCCAAAAGAGACATCAAAAACATAATCGCTCAAACTAGATCACTAGCCCTACGCGATACTTGGCGCACACTTCACCCTGACACTAGGGACTTTACCTTCTACTCCCAAATTAATTATACTCCCAAATTAATTATATTCTGACAGACTCCATAGGCCTTGTAATTATCAAAAAAGTATCAATACTAACTAAAACTTGGTCAGACCATGCACCAGTCTCTTGTCATAAAAAATAATTGACTGAATTTTTCCAAATCAACACGTCACCTGACACTATATGGACAAACATATGAGAAGCGCATAAATGCATCCTATGATGGGAACTATTAAAACACAAATCAAACTTAGTAAAACAGAATAGAAATAAATACAAATCTCTCCTAAAAGTTTTACAACATTTGGAACAATCCCACAAAAAAGATACAAGCTTTGATCCTGTAGCAAAGATACTATGACCAAGGAAATAAAGTAGGTAAGCTGTTAGCCAGATCACTTAAACGCAAACAGATAAAAACACATATACACCATCTTAAAACCAGAACAGGTCAGGTTAAACATGATAGCATATCTTTGGCAGAGACATTCCGCTCATACTATTCATCACTTTTTTGCATTGCAGGAGACAAAAACAATATCAAACTATCAGACTGTAAAAATAGATATACCTAAGCTAAATAACTACCAATCCCTAAAGATGGACCTTCCTATTAGCATGACTGAAATAAAGACAGCAATTAAATTACTACCCACAGGAAAGAGCCCAGGACCAGACGGTTTCAGGACCAAGTATTACAAACAATTGTACCACATTCTTGCCCCAATGCTTGCAAACTTATTTGATTCCCTAGACACATCAGATGGCTTTCCTGGATCTATGCTCGAGGCCCACATCACTGTTCTCCCAAAGCCTGGTAGACCCCCTAACACACCAGGGAATTTCAGACCTATATCCCTCCTAAACACAGATATAATTTTTTTGTAAGAATCCAGGCAGATAGACTGAATCCTCTGCTTCCACAATTGATAGTTCCTGACCAACTAGGAAGCAAGAGATAATACCCTAAAAATTCTGCAGCTAATGGCTCTAGCATGCAACACTAAACAATCCATGGCCCTTATCTCAACAGATGCAGAGAAGGCCTTTGACAGAGTGTACTGGGACTTCCTCAAGGCCACTTTGTCTAAGATGAACATAGGCAAACACTTTATAGACAAAGTTTTTTCACTCTACACTAACCCCACTGCCAAGGTCAAAACCAATTCTATCCTTTCTGACTCTTTCAAAATAAAAAATGGTACACAACAGGGTTGCCCCTTATCGCCTATCCTATTTGTCCTGTCTATTGAGGTGTTGGCATGCAAGATCAGGTCTGAATAAAAGCTAGCAATGTACGTAGACGAAATTCTGCTTACGCTGACAAATTTAGAAACTTCACTACTGACCCTCTTAAGAATGTTCACAGAATATGGCAAAGTATCAAATTTTCATCTTAATTTATCCAAATCAGAACTATTAAATGTAAATATTCCAACACAAGACTTAGACAAAATAAGATTTAATTGCCCCTTGCATATTCAACAGACACAATTGAAATACTTAGGGATAATCCTAACCAGAAACCCCCAAGATCTTTTTACTGCTAATTTTTGTCTATTGCTAAATAATATTGTAAGAGATCTATCAGGCTGGCAAAATAAACCATTATCCTGGATTGGGAGAGTTCATGTTGTCAAGATGAAAATCATGCTTTGCATACTATCACCGAGATTACGAGTTTTGCGGTAACAGGGGTGCGTTGCTAATGAGCAGTTTTTTCTCACCGCTCACTTAAAACAACGCTAGTATTATGGGTTTTTTAAACCCGGTGTTAGCCGCAAAAAGGTGAGCGTAGAACAAAATTTAGCTCCACATCTCACCTCAATACCAGCGTTGCTTACGGTAGCGGTGAGCTGTCAAAACGTGCTTGTGCACGATTTCCCCATAGGAATCAATGGGGAGGATCAGCTGAAAAAAACCTAACACCTGCAAAAAAGCAGCGTTCAGCTTCTAACGCAGCCCCATTGATTCTTATGGGGAAATAAAAGTTATGTCTACACCTAACACCCTAACATGAACCCAGAGTCTAAACACTTACACTTATTAACCCCTAATCTGCCGTCCCCAACATCGCTGACACCTGCATTATATTTTTAACACTTAATCTGCCCCTCCGGACACCGCCGCCACCTACATTATCCCTATGAACCCCTAATCTGCTGCCCCCAACATCGCAGACACCTACTTTTTATTTATTAACCCCTAATCTCCCGGACCCCTAATGTCACCACAACCTACCTACAATTATTAACCCCTAATCTGCCGCCCCCATCGTCACCACTACTATATTAAATTTATTAACCCCTAAACCTAAGTCTAAACCCAAGTCTAACACCCCCCTAACTTAAATATAATTTAAATTTAAAGAAATAAAATTACTACAATTAAATAAATGAATCCTATTTAAAACTAAATACCTGTAAAATAAACCATAAGATAGCTACAATATAACTAATAGTTACATTTGTATCTATCTTAGGGTTTATATTTATTTTACAGGCAAATTTGTATTTATTTTAACTAGGTACAATAGTTATTAAATAGTTATTAACTATATAATAACTACCTAGTTAAAATAAAGACAAATATACCTGTAAAATAAATCCTAACCTAAATTACAATTACACATAACACTACACTATTATTACATTTATTTACTAAATTTCCTACAATTAAATAAAATAAACTAAAGTACAAAAAACCCCCACTAAATTACAGAAAATAATAAATAATTACAAGAATTTTAAACTAATTACACCTAATCTAATCCCCCTAATAATATAAAAAAGCCCCCCAAAATAATAAAAATCCCTACCCTATACTAAATTACAAATAGCCCTTAAAAGGGCTTTTTGCGGGGCATTTCCCCAAAGTAATCAGCTCTTTTACCTGTAAAAAAAAAATACAATACCCCCAACATTAAAACCCACCACCCACACACCCAACCCTACTCTAAAACCCATCCAATCCCCCCTTAAAAAAAAAACTAACACTACCCCCTTGAAGATCACGCTACCATGAGATATCTTCACCCAGCCGGGCACAAGTGGTCCTCCAGAGGGGCAGAAGTCTTCATCCGATCTGGGCAGAAGAGGACCTCCAGACTGGCAGAAGTCTTCATCCAGACGGCATCTTCTATCTTCATCCATCCGGAGCGGAGCGGGTCCATCTTGAAGCCAGCCAACGCGGAACATCCATCCAGACCGACGACTACACGACGAATGACGGTTCCTTTAAATGACGTCATCTAAGATGGCGTCCCTTGAATTCCGATTGGCTGATAGGATTCTATCAGCCAATCGGAATTAAGGTAGGAAAAATCCTATTGGCTGATGCCAATGATGATGATTGCATCAGCCAATAGGAATTTTCCTACCTTAATTTCGATTGGCAGCTAGAATCCTATCAGCCAATCGGAATTCAAGGGACGCCATCTTGGATGACGTCATTTAAAGGAACCGTCATTCGTCGTGTAGTCGTCGGTCTGGATGGATGCTCCGCGTTGGCTGGCTTGAAGATGGACCCGCTCCACTTCGGATGGATGAAGATAGAAGATGCCGTCAGATTGAATCGCTGTCTACAGAATCTGATTCATCCGGACCAGACCGGTTTTATGACTTCTAGGAACTCGTCAAGAAATATACGCAAGGTTATCACGTTCTTGGACTATATGTGGAATTTGGAACCAGAGTCTGGCTTGGCCGTAATCTCTGATTCAGCTGTGTTAACCTTGGACGCAGTTAAGGCCTTTGATTCCATTGTTTGGGAACATTTATTTTGCTCGCTGCAAAATTCTGACTTTTCTGGTAATTTCATTTGTTTTATTCATAAGATTTATTCCAATCCTATCTCTTTTCTTCTGGTCAATGGAATCTGTTCCCAGGAAATAGTCCTGCATCGTGGCACCAGGCAGGGGTGCCCTTTATCCCCTCTCTTGTTTAATGTGGCAGTAGAACCTTTAGCGGTTAGACTTCGCGATGTTCTGACAGGAATCTCCCTGGGGTACTACCGTTTAAAAACTCTTCTTTATGCAGATGATATTTTGATATTTGTAGATAAGCCATCTCAATCTATTCCAGTAATTCTTCATCTTCTCGCCCAGTTTAGTTCCTTCTCCGGTTATGTGGTGAATCTGGAAAAGAGTGAACTTATGTATATGGGTAATTGTTCGTCTCGTGCTGGTAAGACTCCATTCAAAGTTGTTAATTCAATTAAATACTTGGGGCTAGAATTACACAGAAATCCTAAGTTATGGTATGCCACGAACTATGCCCCATTGTTTAAAAAAATTAAAACTGATCTTCAGCTTTGGGTATCTTACCCATTGTCAATCACCGCGAAGGTGAACTTAATAAAAACGATTGTTTTCCCTCGTCTCTTGTATGTCCTACAGAATCTTCCCATCTTTATATCGAGTTCAGATATAAAAAATTTACATGGTTATTTTTCTAAATTTATCTGGAAAGATAAAAAAACCCAGGATTGCATTAGTTAAGCTTATGCAGAGATCAAACCGTGCTGGTTTAGCACTGCCTAATGTCAAGTTATACAATATTGCGGCCTTGGTGAAATTTGCCATGGATTGGGTGGCGGAAACCAACTGGTTGGCGGCTAGTCAGGAAGAAGCTTTTTATACACGTCCATTTTCGCTCAGAGCTCTCTTAAATTGTAATTCCAGACAGCTTCCATCCAATATCTGTAGAATGTTATCATTCAAAAATGTTGTCATTGCCTGGCAGAGGTTTTGTATCTGTCTAGGATTAGATCCTTCTGTTTCAGAATTTCTCCCTATCCAGGGAAATCCAAATTTTATCCCCGGCATACATCATAAGGTATTTAAACTATGGGGACATAAGGGGTTGACTCTAGTTAAGCAATTGTTGGGGGCAGACAATCAGATCCATACAGCAGAATTTTTGTTTCAATCGTATGATCTTCCAAGGTCTGATCTGTTTGCTTACTTCCAGATTCGCCACTTTGTGCGCGAGCAGAATTGGGAAAGTAGTATCTCGGTAGAGTGGTCTGATATTAGAACTTTAATAAAAAAATTTAGTATTGGAATCTCTATTTCTTTAATGTACGACATCATGCTCTCTAAACAAAGTGATACGTTCTTGCAGAATATTAGTAACTGGTTGTTTCCAGTTATTCCTGATATTACTGTTCAGAGGATAATCCAGAGCTTCAACATGATGTATAAGTGTAGGGTTTCGATGACCTGGAAGGAATCGCACGTGAAACTCTTGAATAACTTTTATATGTATCCGCTTAAATTACAAAAATTCTCGGTTCATGGTTTGGATAATTGTCCCAGATGTTCTAATCCAAGGGCTGACTTATTTCATATGTTTTGGTTCTGTCCTAAAATCAATCAGTTGTGGCATAAAACTTGTTTTTGGTTTAATACTTTATATGATGTTAATTTGGTGTTAACATTACAGGACGTAATTTTATTATTTTCAGTAGTGGATAGTAACTTTTCTCCGGTGGTTGGTACTTTGAATACGATTATATTGGCAGTGCGTCACCTGGTTCTCTTAAACTGGAAAGCGAAGGTAGTGCCAAGCCTTGCGAGGACTTTTAAAGAAATCCAAGGTCAAATTATATTTGAGTCATATCATCTTCCGGATGCCTCTGAGAAGAGAATCGTTGAGTTTTTTCAGGGATGGTTACCAATTATTTTGTCATATCCCTCTCTGCTCCAAAGGCAGATTCTTGCCCCTGTACGATCCACCGTCAGCTTTTCTGAACTAGTCCTGTTAGGGAAATTTCTGGCGTCCTGGATAAATTCGGGTCCGTGATTGGGTGGGTGTCTAGACCAGAGCCCCGGGCGGGGAGTCGGTCGTCGGACGGGGCATGGGCGGCGGGTTGCGCGAGGGGTGGTTTTAGTGTGGGTTTTTTTTTTTTCTTCTTCTTTCTCTCTTCTTTGTTTTTTCCCCCATCATTAAGTTTTATGTTAGTTTCGGTAATTAAAATGGGACATAATGTGGATTTATTATATAAACGTTGTTTCTGCAGACTGATTATGTATCTGCTTTATCTTTTTGTTTTTGTATTCCAGAAAGTTTGTAATGTCCTATTTTGATTAATAAAGAAAAAGAATTTAAAAAAAAAAAAGAAGATGCCGTCTGGATGAAGACTACTGCCCGTCTGGAGGTCCTCTTCTGCCCAGATCGGATGAAGACTTCTGCCCCTCTGGAGGACCACTTGTGCCTGGCTGGGTGAAGATGTCTCACGGTAGGGTGATCTTCAAGGGGGTAGTGTAAGGTTTTATTAAAGGGGGATTGGGTGGGTTTTAGAATAAGGTTGGGTGTGTGGGTGGTGGGTTTTAATGTTGGGGGGGTATTGTATTTTTTTTTACAGGTAAAAGAGCTGATTACTTTGGCGCAAAAAGCCCTTTTAAGGGCAATTTGTAATTTAGTGTAGGGTAGGGATTTTTTTTATTTTGTGGGGCTTTTTTATTTTATTAGGGGGATTAGATTAGGTGTAATTAGTTTAAAATTCTTGTAATTATTTTATTTTTTTCTGTAATTTAGTGGGGGGTTTTTGTACTTTAATTTATTTTATTTAATTGTAGTTAATTGTAGGTAATTTAGTAAATTAATTTAATGATAGTGTAGTGTTAGGTGTAATTGTAATTTAGGTTAGGATTTATTTTACAGGTACTTTTGTATTTATTTTAGGTAGGTATTTATTAAATAGTTAATAACTATTTAATAACTATTGTACCTAGTTAAAATAAATACAAACTTGCCTGTAAAATAAAAATAAATCCTAAACTAGCTACAATGTAACTATTAGTTATATTGTAGCTATCTTAGGGTTTATTTTATCGGTAAGTATTTAGTTTTAAATAGGAATAATTTAGTTAATGACAGTTATTTTACTTTGTTTTATTTAAATTATATTTAAGTTGGGGGATTAGACTTAGGGTTAGAGTTAGGTTTAGGGGTTAATAAATTTAATATAGTAGCGGCGACATTGGGGGCGGTAGATTAAAGGTTAATAAATGTAGGTAGGTGTTGGCGATGTTAGGGACGGCAGATTAAGGGATAATAAAATGTAACTAGTGTTTGCGAGGTGGGAGTGCGGCGGTTTAGAGGTTAATATATTTATTAAAGTGGCGGTGATGTCTGGTCGGCAGATTAGGGGTTAAAAACTTTATTTATTTAAGTGTTTGCGATGTGGGGGGGCCTCGGTTTAGGGGTTAATAGTTTATGGGTGTTAGTGTACTTTTTAGCACTTTAGTTAAGAGTTTTATGTTACGGCGTTAGCCCATAAAACTCTTAACTACTGACTTTTAAATGCGGTAGGAGTCTTGACAGGAGAGGGTCTACCACTCACTTCTTCCAAGACTCGTAATACCGACGTTAGGCAAGTCCCATTGAAAATATAGGATACGCAATTGACGTAAGGGGATTTGCAGTAAGCTCGAGTTGCGGAAAAAAAGTAAGCGGTACACCTGTACCTGCCAGACTCGTAATACCATCGGGCGTTAAAAAGCAGCATTGGGACCTCTCAACACTGCTTTTTAAGGCTAACACAAGACTAGAATATGTTTTTAAGACATTACCTATAACCCTGCCAAAAGGTTATCTCAACCAACTACAGAGATAAATAGAAATATTTATATGGAAAGGAATCAAACCTAGAGTCCCTAAAAAACTTTATATTTACCCAGAGAGAGAGAGACGGTTTGGGACTCTCAAATGTAACGCGATATAGAATAGAAAACCCTATTTCAGAGAATAATATATTGGAGTCACAACTCAAACAATAAACAATGGGTCCAATTGGACAGGGAAATATTACAAACATAAAATGTTGGATGGTTGGTTCAAAACCCGACTTATATCCCTCATACTGCCATAAATGGCCATCTGAATTAGGCATAGACATCACCCCTAAAGAACGGTCAAAAATATTCCAAAAACACAAAAAAGCATTGTTATCAGCCAAAATTCAAGAAATGAATTACAAGTTCTTGTCACACTGGTATTTAACACCAGCATGCCTCCAAAGATATATAAACAAGCCAATAAACATTGCTGGAGGGGATATGGAGAATCAGCTGACATGCTCCACATACGGTGGAGCTGCGATAGGTTAGGCACTTTCTGTCAAGACATTATCAACAAACATACCGATTGAGTCAAGCATATTGCTATTTCATAAAATTCCAAATACCAGAGATTAAATAAATCAATCGCTCCTCTATATTATAAACAACAGTGCTAAAACACTGATACTACAGAAATGGAAATCCTCGGAAGTGCCAGACATCTCATCATGGAAACAACAAGTAGACAACCTTTTTACACTAGAAAGATACCATTTTCTCAGAATAGGTAAGATAGAAACACATGAATATATGATAATGAGATGGAATGGCAAACAGACGGCTAGATTTAGAGTTCTGCGGCCAAAGGGGTGAGTTAGCTATGCGTGCTTTTTTTCCCCCGCACCTTTTAAATACAGCTGGTATTTAGAGTTCACAGAATGGCTGCGTTAGGCTCCAAAAAAGGGAGCGTAGAGCATATTTACCGCCACTGCAACTCTAAATACCAGCGTTGCTTACGGACGCGGCCAGCTTCAAAAACGTGCTTGTGCACGATTCCCCCATAGAAAATAATGGGGCTGTTTGAGCTAAAAAAAACCTGCAAAAAAGCAGCGTTCAGCTCCTAACGCAGCCCCATTGTTTTCTATGGGGAAACACTTCCTACGTCTGCACCTAACACTCTAACATGTACCCCAAGTCTAAACACCCCTAACCTTACACTTATTAACCCCTAATCTGCCGCCCCCGCTATCGCTGACCCCTGCATATTATTATTATTAACCCCTAATCTGCCGCTCCGTACACGGCCGCAACCTACATTATACCTATGTACCCCTAATCTGCTGCCCCTAACATCGCCGACACCTATATTATATTTATTAACCCCTAATCTGCCCCCCACAACGTCGCGGCCAGCTACCTACAATAATTAACCCCTAATCTGCCGAACGGATCTCGCCGCTACTCTAATAAATGGATTAACCCCTAAAGCTAAGTCTAACCCTAACACTAACACCCCCCTAAATTAAATATAATTTAAATCTAATGAAATAAATTAACTCTTATTAAATAAATTATTCCTATTTAAAGCTCAATACTTACCTGTAAAATAAACCCTAATATAGCTACAATATAAATTATAATTATATTGTAGCTATTTTAGGGTTTATTTTACAGGTAAGTATTTAGCTTTAAATAGGAATAATTTATTTAATAAGAGTTAATTTATTTCGTTAGATTTAAATTATATTTAATTTAGGGGGGTGTTAGGGTTAGGGTTAGAATTAGCTTTAGGGGTTAAAAAATTTATTAGAATAGCGGTGATCTCCGGTCAGCAGATTAGGGGTTAATGCTTGAAGTTAGGTGTTGGCGATGTTAGGGAGGGCAGATTAGGGGTTAATACTATTTATTATAGGGTTATTGAGGCGGGAGTGAGGCGGATTAGGGGTTAATAACTTTATTATAATAGCGGCGCGGTCCAGTCGGCAGATTAGAGGTTAATAAGTGTAGGCAGGTGGAGGCGACGTTTAGGGGGGCAGATTAGGGGTTAATAAATATAATATAGGGGTCAGCGGTGTTAGGGGCAGCAGATTAGGGGTACATAAGTATAACGTAGCTTGCGGCGGCGTGCGGACGGCAGATTAGGGGTTAAAAAATTTCATTAGAGTGGCGGCAATGTGGGGGGACCTCGGTTTAGGGGTACATAGGTAGTTTATGGGTGTTAGTGTACTTTAGAGCACAGTAGTTAAGAGCTTTATAAACCGGCGTTAGCCCAGAAAGCTCTTAACTACTGACTTTTTTTTGCGGCTGGAGTTTTGATGTTAGATTTCTAACGCTCACTTCAGCCACGACTCTAAATACCGGCGTTAGAAAGATCCCATTGAAAAGATAGGATACGCAATTGACGTAAGGGGATCTGCGGTATGGAAAAGTCGCGGCTGCAAAGTGAGCGTTAGACCCTTTCCTGACTGACTCCAAATACCAGAGGGCGGTTATAACCAGCGTTAGGAGCCTCTAACGCTGGTTTTGACGTCTACCGCCCAACTCTAAATCTAGCCGAGAGATAGCTAAACACAACTCCCCCCAACCCACCCATTACCTCATAAATAATGGAAGCCCCACCCCTCCTGCGGTAGCTAACCCAGCAACAGTCCTCAATAGATAAAGCACCAATGCATCTACTATACACAAAGACCACTGGAATGTAAGAAAGTTAGGAGATTTAAGAATCTTAAAAATTTTAAAAGCATCAAAATACAAAAGTCAAAATTGTTAGAATGCATACTGCAATGTTAGAATTCTATTGTACCCTCCTCTGTAGTCACACATTTGCAGGCGGTCATATTTCATGAGGTGTAGTCATTGATTACTTGTCCAATGGCTGCATAGCAGCCCCTTTTTAAAAATGGTTGACTAAGCTTAATGTAGGTCTATAAATACGGCTGTATGAACTCTTGAATTTTTCATCTCTGATTGAGACTGACTCTGAATTTTTCTTTTTGGTAGATGATGGAGTAAGTATTGGGATCATTGATAGGGATACATCAACATTTTTAGTAGTTGAGAACCCAGTGGTCCCCATATTCCATCATCTGCCAAAGGTCCATAAGAGTGTAGACAATATGAGGGGAAGTCCCATTGTCTTGGGCATAGTGTCCTTGTTTAGCCCTTTGTCTGAGTGGCTCGACTCTGTTCTGCAGAGGACAGTAAAGGGACTCCATAGCTACCTAAGAGACAGTCCCCATGTCTTGTCACTGTTTAGAGATTTCCTATGGCTGGAGGAATACAGTTGGTTGACAATTGATGTCATGTCATTGTATTCAAGTATACCGCATGACAAAGGTCTACTAGCCATTGGTTATTTTCTAGATTTAGACATAGACATGGGTACTGTGGAAAAGGAATACATTTTGCGGGTCACACGATTCCTCTTAGAACACAATTTTTTTATGTTCGAAGGTATCTTTTACTTGCAATTATGAGGCACAGTGTTGGGGAAAAAATGTGCCCCCTCATATGCCAAAATATTCATGGGTTGGCTGGAGTGTAAATTTGTATATGCTGATACTAATCCTATGCGAGGAAGCATTATTTTATATAAACGCTTCATAGATGATCTTCTGATCATCTGGGGATCAGAGAAAAAAGAAGCTGAACAATTTGTTCAGTATCTCAATGTACAAGATACAGGTGTAATATTTACCCATGAATGGAAAAAAGAGAACATGTTCTTTTTGGATATAGAATTGTCTGGGTCCACAAGGAGAGGACAAATCAAAACAAATCTTTATCGTAAAAAGATTGCAGGAAACTCTATTTTTCACGCTAAAAGTGCTAATCCTAAGCATGTTTTCAAGAGGATCATAAAAGCAAGTTTATCAGAACAAAACATCTATGTTTAGACAATACAGACTTTTTTTAAACAAGGTAATGAACTAAAGGAGAGGTTCAAAAACAGAGGTTACAGCACGAATCAAGTTAACTAGATTTTCAGTGAGACCAGTACTCTTAAGAGAGAAGAAACATTGTCACCAAAACTCAAAAACACACTGACCAAGCAGCCACTCTTTATCACCAAATATTCATCTGAATATTCAGAAGTTTGCACCATCATCAAAAAGAATTTTCCTTTACTGTATGGTGACAAAAAATGAAAAGAGTGGTAGAAGATGGCTGCAGGTGTGTGTTTTCAAGAAATTTAACCATAGCTAACATTCTTTCCCCGAGTAATCTGATGTCCCCTAACAGTGCCAGTTCTTGGTTATCTACCAATGGTACTTATTGGTGTGTTCATCCAGGCTGTAAATCGTGTGACTTCTTATCTGTGGGCAAGAAATTCTATTCTTGTGTAACAGGTTTTACATTTCAAACAAAGGGTTGTATAATTTATTCTACTTCCTATGTGATTTATCTCATAGAATGTACTGAACATAAACTACAATATGTACGAATGACGAGTAGGGACGTGAGAACATGTATCAGGGAACACCTAGGTTATATAACCAATGAAAAAAGGTGTTCCGCACTCTCCAGACATTTCCTAGATGTACACCAGCAAAACACCAGCACTGTCAAATGGAGGGCAATTGAACATGTGAGAACCCCTAATAGAGGAAGAGATAGAGACAGATTACTCTCAAAACAAGATTTTTTTTTATTTTTAAATTAGATACACAAATACCCAAAGGATTCAACTCCGAATTTGATGTTTTCAATTATTGGGAACAATACATTATTTATGTATGCATTTATTTGTATCCCCAAGAGATTACAGTATCAACAGATACCAATTCATTTGTATCATATGTTTATTGATCATATACCTTTGAGATAGTTGTTATTTGGGTATCAAGATATTTTTAAGAGTAAATGGATGAAGGGTTTTTCATATTTCCAACCACCGAATATACATATTAATATACATTTTTGAACAAAATTGCATATATTTGTACATTAAGGAGGAGTACAATACTATGAGTTGTTATATTTTGATTGTAATCCTAAGCCACTATAATACTTAAATTGGGTTTTTATTATCTTGAGGGTAGCTTAAAATTAACATTAAACGCTTTCCAACTATTTAAGGCAGAGACCTAACAAATCTTGTTTATTTATAGTGCCCAGATATGTTCTTTGACAATTAATGTTAGAAGCGTTAACTGTTACACTTTTTAAGTAGTTTTGCCCTAGAAGTTATAGGTTAACAAATTGTTTAAGAGTTCCTAAAATCTAATGTAGAGCAAGCACTCAGCATAGCATGTCTTGTTCAAGATACTTAGATATGTATATTAGCTATCGGCTCAGGTAGGGCGTGGCATTTAAACAATGCTCAATTGGTACTAAGAGGCCCAAAGTGTGCCAAGAAAATGTCCCCCACACCATTACACCACCACCACCACCACCACCAGCCTGAGCCGTTGATACAAGGCAAGATGAATCCATGCTTTCATGTTGTTTATGACAAATTCTGATCCTACCATCTGAATGTCGCAGCTGAAATTTAGACTCATCAGACCAGGCAATGTTTTCCAATCTTCTATTGTTCAATTTTGGTGAGCCTGTGCAAATTGTATCCTCAGTTTCCGTATCTTAGCTGACAGGAGTCGCACCCGGTGTGTCCTTCTGCTGCTGTAGCCCATCTGCTTCAAGGTTCGATGTGTTGTACTTCAGAGATGGTATTCTGCATACCTTGGTTGTAATGAGTGGTTATTTGAGTTACTGTTACCTTTCTATCATCTCAAACTAGTCTGCCCCTTCTCCTCTGACCTCTGACATCAACAAGGCATTTTTTTTTACCATTCTCTCTGTAGTGATGGTTGTGCGTTAAAATCTAAGTAGATCAGCAGCTTTTTAAATACTCAGACCAGCCCGTCTGGCACCAACAACCATGCCACTTTCAAAGTTACTTAAATCCCCTTTCTTCCCTATTCTGATGCTTGGTTTGAACTTCAGCAAGTCATCTTTACCATGTCATGATGCCTAAATGCATTGAGTTGCTGCCATGTGATTGACTGATTAGCAATTTGTGTTACCAAACAATTGAACAGGTGTACCTAATAAAGTGGCCGGTGAGTATATATATATATATATATATATATATATATATTGTTTTTAAGGTAACAGCACTACATAGCTAGTCGATGGAAGGATTTAACAAATAATTGCTACCTTGTAATTTTCTGTAGCAATTAATGGTGCTAGGAGTCTATGTATAATAAACATACACTAATAAAAGGTTGAAAAAGTAAGAAGATTTGGAGAAATAGTTAGAATAAGGGTAAAGTGAGGGAATGGGGAAAAGATAACCTTGTCCGGCACTAAATAAGTAACCCTTAATTACCGGTACACATTTAAAGGTGAAATTTGAATTAAAAAAATGGCAATAGTCAGTGAATTGCTACAAACTAAATATCAATGTAATGCTAAATGCAAAAATTGTTACAAAAACCAGCTGCAGTGAGTGATTGTAATATCACAACAACACAGGTTATTATTGCAAGGGGCCCCTTGAATTATACCATCTAATAATAAGGCAAAACGTCCGAAAAATATTGGAGTCCAAGATTGAACTGTAAATATAATGGGGATCCCCTTTGTAAAACAGTGGACAGCAAAATAAAGCACAGTCCTTTCTAGATGATATTTTCCTTGTAAAAGTTGCAAGTGTAGTATTGCTGAATAACCCAGTAACACAAATATTTTCAAAGTTGTGAATGCTGTGTTTCCTCCATGCAGCCACTTGTAACGGCGCTCATATGGTACTCACTCAGGTTGTTCTCAGGTCGCTTGTAATAGAATTCAGCAGAGCGCATTCAAACTACCTCCCTTTCTGACACGGAGTATGCTTCCAACCCACACCTCCTTTAGATACAGCTTCCCCGATTTCGACCGCTCCTTTAGAGAGTTGCTCCTGTGGCTGCAGAGATCCTGGGTGCCAGATAAACTTGCTGTTAGTGCTTTCCACTGCTTTATTTCTCCTCACGCTGCTGCTTAATAAGTGCTTAGCGGTTTTTGGACATTTTTGTTACCGCTGCACTAGACGCCCAGCTACACGTGCTTCACCCCTTAGGCTTAGGGCTTCTTCTGGCAAATCAATTGGTGATGTCATCAGGAGGATTCCCTTTTATTTCCATTATTAGAACCTCCCTGATCACACTTCAAAGTTCAGCTGTTTGCAATATGGGTAAAATTATTTTTACCACTGCCCTACATTTATTT
Organism: Bombina bombina; assembly: GCF_027579735.1. NCBI lineage: Eukaryota > Metazoa > Chordata > Amphibia > Anura > Bombinatoridae > Bombina > Bombina bombina. Next base: position 923,600,366 of record NC_069504.1, on the reverse strand, counting down.
GTTTTCATTCGATTCTTCTGATCATCATAGAAATATTATGAACATTATGCTTTAATCAGCATTCATATTTCATTGTGAATATCCTTAATCCTTGGTAAAAATCATTTCACCCATATCGCAAACAGCAAACAGTTCAATCTTGGACAAGTTTTTGGGGGACTTTTTGCCTTATTATTAGATGGAATAATTCAAGGGGCTCCTTGCAATAATAACCTAATAACCTGTGTTGTTGTGATGTTACAATCACTCACTGCATCTGGTTTTTGTAACAATTTTTGTATTTAGCATTAAATTGATATTTAGTTTGTAGCAATTCACTGACTATTACCATTTTTTAATTCAAATTTCACCTTTAAATGTGTACCGGTAAGTAAGGGTTAATGATTAAGTGCAGGACAAGGCTATCTTTTCCCCATTCCCTCACTTTACTCTAATTTAATTTAATTTAATTCTAACTATTTCTCCAAATCTTCTTACTTTTTCAACCTTTTATTAGTGTATATACAGTATAAATAAATAAATATATATATATTAGACATGTGCATTTCGTTTCGGCAGAATTCGTTTTTTTGGCCGAATTTTGGCCAATTTGGAGATTTGGATGCATCCGAATTTCCGAATTGGCAAATCCCGAAAAATTCAGAAGATGAATAAATTAGTTTCCGAATTATCGGATCCATTATTCATATTCGGAATTTTTCATTGTTCCTAAAGGAAACCGCACATAGCCTATTAACCCCTAAACCGCCGTTCCCAAACATCCCGACACTAACTAAACCTATTAACCCCTAAACCGCCATTCCCAAACATTGCTGACACTAACTAAACCTATTAACCCCTAAACCGCCGTTCCCAAACATCCCCAAAACAAACTAAACCTATTAACCCCTAAACCGCTATTCCCAAACATCGCCAACACTAACTAACCTATTAACCCCTAAACTGCCAGCCCCCACATCGCAACAACCTAAATTAAACCATATTAGCCCCTAACCCTAAATCTAACACCCCCTAACTTTCGACTAGATTACGAGTTTTGCATTATGAGTAAAAAAGCAGAGTTAAGGCTCATAATGCTTCTTTTTCACTACCACTGCTATTACGAGTCTTGTAGGTACAGCTGTCCCGCACACTTTTTTGGCCGTACCGCAAATTAACTTACGCAATTTGCGTAAAGTCTTTTTTCAATGGGACTTCCATAGTGCCGGTATTACAAGATTTTTTTTGGAGGCCAAAAAGTGAGCAGTACAGTCTATACCGCAAGATTCGTAACGCATTATAAAGTCAGTAGTTATGAGTTTTACACTACAAAGCTGTAGCATAAAACTCATAACTAAAGTGTTAAAAAGTACACCAACACCCATAAACTACCTATTAACCCGTAAACCGAGGCCCTCCCGCATCGCAAACACAAAAATAAAATTATTGACCCCTAATCTGCCACTCCGTACATCGCCGACACTATAATAAACATATTAACCCCTAAACCGTCACACTCCTGCATCGCAAACACTAGTTAAATATTATTAACCCTTAATCTGTCACCCCTAACATCGCCGCAACCTACATTACAGTTATAACCCCTAATTTGCGCCCCCAACGTTGCCACCACTATACTAAATTTATTAACCCCTAAACCTGAGTCTAACCCTAACCCTAACACCCCCTAACTTAAATATAATTAAAATAAATCTAAATAAAAATTACTATCATTACCTAAATAATTCCTATTTAAAACTAAATACTTACCTGTAAAATAAACCCTAAACTAGCTACAATATAACTAATAGTTACATTGTAGCTAGCTTAGGGTTTATTTTTATTTCACAGGCAAGTTTGTAATTATTTTAACTAGGTAGAATAGTTAATAAATAGTTATTAGCTATTTACTAACTACCTAGCTAAAATAAATACAAATTTACCTGTAAAATAAAACCTAACCTGAGTTACACTAAAACCTAACCTTACACTACAATTAAATCAATTGCCGGCACATTAGGGGGTTAATAATATTTAATTAGTGTTTGTGATGTGGGAGTGCGGTGGTTTAGGGGTTAATATGTTTATTATAGTGGTGGCGATGTTGGGGGCATCAGATTAGGGGTAAATAAGTGTAGGTAGGTTGCGGCTACATTGGGGGCGGGAGATTAGGGGTTAATAAATATAATGTAGGTGTCGGCGATGTTGGGGCAGCAGATTAGGGATTAATATGTTTATTATAGTGTCAGCTATGTCGGTTGCGGCAGATTAGCTGTTAATAAATATAATGAAGGTGTCGGCGATGTCGGGGGTGGCAGATTAGGGGTTAATAAGTGTAAGATTAGGGGTGTTTAGACTCGGGGTTCATGTTAGGGTGTTAGGTGTAAACATAAATTTAGTTTCCCATAGGAATCAATAGGGCTGCGTTACAGAGCTTTACGCTGCTCTCCCCATTGGTGTCTATGGGGAAATCGTGCACGAGCACGTAAAACCAACTCACCGCGCTGGTTGGATTGTGGTATGGAGCACAATTTTTCTTTACGTTCACTTCTTGCCTAATAACGCCGGGTTTAGGAAAGCCTGTAATACCAGTGCTGTAGGTAAGTGAGCGGTGACAATAATGTGCAAGTTAGTACTGCAACGCTCATAACGCAAAACTCATAATCTAGCCGTTTAACATAATTAAAATAGACCTAAATTAAAGTTACAATAATTAACTAAATAATAATACCTATTTAAAACTAAATACAAACTTACCTGTGAAATAAAAGTAAAACCTAAGCTGCCTTACACTAAAACCTAACATTACAAAAAATAAAATAACCCTACCATTACAAAAAATAAAAAAATCTACCATTACAAAAAATAACAAACGAAATTATCCAAAACAATAAAAAATATTCCTATTCTAATACCGTTAATTAAAAAAAAAAAAAACACCAGAAAATAAAAAAAACCTAATCTATAATAAACTACCTTAAAAGGGCCTTTTGTAGGGCATTGCCCTAAAGAAATCAGCTCTTTTGCTAAAAAAGAAAAACAAACACCCACTAACAGTATACAACCCCCCAAACCCACAAAATAAAAATAAAAATAAACCTAATCTACCCATCGCCCTGAAAAGGGCATTTGTATGGGCATTGCCCTTAAACGGGCATTCAACGCTTTTTTCCTGCCCATTAAAAATAAAAAATGGCTATTTAAAAAAAAAAAAAACACCCCAAAAAGAAAAAACATTACACAAAATAATGCGTGTAGTTTAATAATGAATTATCCAAAATAATAAAAATTATTCTAATACCCCGTTTAAAAAAAAAAAAAACACCCCAAAATAAAAGAACCCTAATCTATAATAAACTACCAATAGCCCTTAAAGGGACACTAAATTCAAAATTAAACTTTCATTATAGATAGAGCAGGCAATTTTAAACAACTTTCCAATTAACTTCCATTAAAAAAAAATGCATTCTTTTTATATTTATACTTTTTGAGTCACCAGCTCCTACTGAGCACAGAATAAGCGTATATGCATTTGTGATTGGCTGATGGCTGTCTCATGGTATGTGTATGCATTTGTGATTGGCTGATGGCTGTCACAAGGTACAGGGGGAGTGGAAATAGACACAACTTTTAAAATTGTCAGAAAAAAAATCTACTATTCATTTGAAGTTCAGACTAAGTGCTATTGCAATGTCTTGTTATCTTGCATTTGTTGATTATGCAAATCTACTGTGTTGACTGGTCCTTTAAAAGGGCCTTTTGTAGGGCATTGCCATAAAGAAAGCAGCTCTTTTGCTACAAAAAACCACCACCCCCTAACATTACAAACCCCCACCCCCCAAACCCCAAAAATAAAAAAAACCTAACTAAAATAAACCTAATCTACCCATTGCCCTGAAAAGTGCATTTGTATGGGCATTGTCCTTAAAAGGACATTCAGCTCTTTTACTGCCATTAAAAGGGCATTCAGCTCTTATAAGATTGCCCATTAGCCCTAATCTAAAAAAAAAAGACACCCCAAAAAATCTTAAAAAAACCCTAACACTAACCCCTCTTTAGGTACTAACAGTTGCTGAAGTGTGGCTTGAATGATCTTCATCTCAGCGGCTCCATCATCATCCAGGCAGCTCCATCTTGATCCATCGAGGGACCGGCATCTTCTTCATCCCTGCGGAGGCAGAGCGGTCGATGAGGTTAACACAGTTAACTGGATACACTTCCATTCAAGCTCATTGTTTATATGTAAAGTTTCACAGCCATAATCCCCCTACAAGGACTTATGGGACTTAAAACTCCTCTCTGGAAAAAGCCTGCCAGTGTAGCCAATAAAATGCTTACATTTGTCTACTCATAGAGAAAACAAAGAGCCAGTGTGATCTTAATGAACACATGAGTGGTGGAGACTAGGAAGCAAGTCATAAATTGGTGTGGTGGATTATGGGTTATGTAGTTTTCGTACCACCTTTGAGCTTGAATGGAATTTTATCTAGTAAGTTGAATTAAAGGGACATGAAACCCAAATGTTTTCTTTCATGATTCAGACAGATATTACAATTGTAAACAATATTCCAATTTACTTCTATTATCTAATTTGAATAATTCTTTAGATATACTTTGATGAAGAAATAACAATGCACATGGGTGAGCCAATCACACGAGGCATCTATGTGCAGTTACCATTCAGCAGCTACTGAGCCTATTAAGATATGTTTTTTTAACAAAGGATATCAAAAGAATGAAGCAAATCAGATAATAGAAGTAAAATGGAAAGATGTTTAAAATAGTATGCTCTTTCTAAATCATTAAATAAAAAATGTGGTTTCATGTCCCTTTAAAAAGAGCAGTAATGTGAAATGCATAATTACACAAAGTAAAATTACTTTGCAATATACTTTCATTATTATTTTCTCCTTTTGCCATAATTTAGGTTGAAAAATTGTGGATTTTGCAGTTCAAACTCTGAAAGCGCACAAGGCAAGCTTCACAAGTCAGTCACAAATAAGCAGTTTGTTATCTTTTTCTGCTGAAACCAATAAGGATTTTGTTAACACAATGACAGTAGCAAGTCCTGCACTTTTCTATGAAAGACCAGATTGGCTCCTTTAAATAAGGAAAGTTGTTGGGGGAGTTTGACTATTGAAATAAATGCAGACAACAAGGTGTTAAAAGGACATTAAACACTAAATACACGCTAGAAAGAATGATGCATTCAAAGAAAAGATTAGTCCATGACTAACATGTAGATGTATTTTTTAAAGTTTCATTAGTTGTTTAACCCTTTGGCTGCTAAGCCATTTCCCACCTGGGTGCTAATATTTTATTTTTGCAATTTTTGATTTTTTTTTTACTTTTTAATTTTGTTTTATAGACCCCCAAGACTTACACTGTTGGAAAGGTTAAGCGATTACCTTTCCAACAATGGGTCTTGGGGGTCTGTAGCTGTTTAGATGCCTGAGATACAGCCGTCTAAGCAGCATGCCCCCTCATCCTATACTTAACACTGTTAAGTATAAATAAAGTTGCGCGGTGACATCATCACGTAATTGCGTGTGACGTCACCGCGCATCACGTGAAGCCCTGGCGATGCCTGTCACTCTACAGGCATGATCGCCGGGGTAGAAGCAGTAAGGAGCCCCCAGATCTCCCTCAAGGTGGGAGAGTGCTCATGACGGCTCTGAGCCGTCATTAGCACCAGAGTGAGAAACTCTGTGACGGCTCAGAGCCGTCATTAGCACTCAAAGGGTTAAAAAGTGACAAAATAAGTGTAAAGTTTTAGTGTCTATAAAACACTGGGAGCTGCCATGTTGTAACTTGTGTTACCTTCTCTGCTGTGGCCAATTAGGGTAAGTTATAAATAGGTCACTAGAGTGTGCAGCCAATGGTTGTGCTGGATTTAACAGTGTTCTGCACTTCCATTTCTAACAGGAACTGAAAAGCTCACAATTTCAGAATGGAATTACAGGCAAAGAGGACAAAATAAATAATAAAAGTATATTGCAAAGTTGTTTTATTATTTACAATTTATCATTTTATATTACCATCTCAAAGTATTTAATGTCCCTTTAATCTGTTCTAATATACTTCAGACTTTGCTGGTATGTTAATCTATTGAATGACTGTAGAAAAATGTTGTAAATACCAGGTGTTTATTGTCCATTTTATTATGGATTGGTGGAAATACAATTGTTATACTCTACTATATGAATCCTGTGTTGATTTACTTTTGTTTAATATTTCAGTATTTATGGTGACAAAATAATGTATTTAAATAGATCATTTTTCATTCAACTAATAATAACAAACTAAGCTGTACAATTAGCACTTTTCTATCATTTTTGTAACTTTCTTATTAATATATTTTAGTATCCAACCACAACTACAGTAATAAAAGAATATTCTGGTGATCTAAGGCCTAGTTTCCCTTGAAGTTGTAAAGTTTAGAAACTGGTGGTAAAAAACAATTATCTGCATTAAAGTCTATGGAGAATTGTTAAGTTTCCACCAGTTTCCAAACTTTACCACCTCAATAAAAACTAGGCCTTAGTTTCATTGTTTAAGTTTATGACAACTTTTTATTATACCAGATATTGATTGAAATGCGAAACGAGCATTGCATGAAACACTGTGAGATTGTTACAGAAAAAAATGTTTCATTATGTGTGATAAAATATAATCACGATTTACTTTTACTATATAATTGCCCACTTTTCTTGTAATTTTAACTTGAAAAAAATGACTTTTTGAGAAGTAATAAGTATACACTTCAGACTTCACAAGCCTAATATTGTAAAGTATCCGTCTCTATTTGGTTGACATGTGCACGGGCGAAAGATTTGTTTTGGAATGTTTTAAAACCTTCAATTTGGCCGAATTTCGTCCATGCAGGCATTAAATCTAGATGAATATTGGATTTGGAATTGTTACCGTTATTTTCAAAGGGAACAGCTACTATAGATAATTAATATTAACAAATATCTTACATTATAGGATTCTAACAATTAAAATAACTCTGGTATGACTAAAATCCACTATTTAGTGCCTGACGGGCTGTCACTAACATCAGTCAATAGTAATACTATCGCAGGATTGGATAGGGGATAAGAGACAAATGAATGGTAAGACCCCTTGTACATCATTACAAACAACAGAGTTTTTTGAGCCAAATAACATGAACAAATTAACAAATCGATTTTGTTAAGCAGTCATTCCTTTTTGTCTATTTCGTTCAATAATGTATTTGGCTGTTCGAATTTCAAATGATTCAACAAAGCAGCAAAATTCAGACGGATGTGCCTACCTCCGAAGCCCGAATGCACTTCTCTACCAATTGGCCTGTGCCGAGGTAATAAGATACTGGAAAACAGGATACATTTTGCTAACCATATGAAAGTTTCTAGACTTGCCTGCTGCTGTAACAGGATTGGCTCCTCCAAATAAGACAAACGGTTGGTGAATGTGGCTATTGAAAAAATTATTGCAGTAAATATAGTGTTAATGTATTCAGAAATGTTTCTCATTTAAATGGTAATTTTAGGTTTTTGTTTAGTACAGAATAATTTTGTGATTACAAGGTTTTTTTGGTTTTTTTTTAAACAATCTTTATTGTTCAGAACTTTCAACAGTACATAAGGAAGAGACAATCAGTATTAATGATACAATGAGTAAGACATAGTCCATGCAACCAAATTAATGTCAGGGAGTTAGCTATTTGACATTCTAGTCCCGTAGGTTTAGGCTGACCATATTTCCTTGAGACAAAAACGGGACATTGAGATGTCAAAAACGGGACGGGGTTAATTTCTTTATTCATAGGAAAAAAAGTAAGATTTTAACAAAAGTTAACTTTTATGACATGAATTTAAACTATTGAGCCAACAATTATCCTTCAGTGACAGAAGAACTTGTACAAAAAAAATTAGGTAAACGTAGAGCTAGAGGGGGACTGTATGTCATCATGATTGTACCATGAATATATGTTACATGTAACATGGACATGGTGGAAGAACTGAGAAAAATGTGGAAATACATAGTTACTTGATAATGATAACGTCTGTACAACCAGCACTGCAGCAGCATAATAGTAAGCATAATTAATGATAATGACAATTAAATTGATTAACAGGCACAGATACTGGTCTTACCTTGGCCGTGCACAATTCTTGCAGAAGTTCAGAACTTAGTTGATCTACTTCCATGTCTTGATCACTATGTTTGTACTATGTTCACACTGTGACACAAACAAGAAGATGGCAAGATGAATTATCTTTCTGGTGATGGACTGGTCAGCCACTAATTCAGATGATGGCAGAGGCAGATGATCATCACATCAGATGATGACAGAATCCAGATCTAGTCTGACTCCTGTAAGTTACTAGGCACTGCAGCTGAGCTAGCTAGTAGTTCTAACTTCCCTCTCGTCAGACGTGACCAGTCTCTCTCCTCAGCTCAGTTTGACAGCTCACGACTGAGTAATGACCTGCTGTGCTGTCACTTGACTCACTTGCTATTAATGACACGCCCCTAATTCTGAACATGGGCATCATAGACGCGGTCGCAGTGCTGTGGATCATGTGGGCACGGCCACCCAACCCTGCAGTTAAAAAAAAAAGTTTAAAAAAAAGTCCCCCCCGCCGGCGGGGAGTTTAAAAATTTTTTAAGTGGCGTATGTGCTACAAAATTACACTTGCACTGCCCGCACGGTCTGATAACCCTCAAAACGGGACAAAATTAATATTATTAAAGAAAAGACAGGATGGAGGAAAAAATATAAAATAACGGTACTGTCCCTTTCAAAACGGGACGTATGGTCAGCCTACGTAGGTTATAACAGAGTCCCAATGTGGATGCAAACTTGGAGTCCAGCATATCCAGACACGTGTCTCTTTCAAAAGCTTGATGTTTTAATACATTTTTCTTATTTAACAGAATCATTATACAACGTTAAACAAATCAAATGACTGCCAAAGCTTGACAGACAGATATGTATGAAGCATTAGATTATTAGAGAAGCGGAAAGAAGGGGGGACAGAGAGAGAAAACTTTGGGGAGGGAAAAAAAACAAAAAACATGATCCATGAGAATATTCACAGTTGCCAAACCCTTTATATAGCAGTTCCTTTACAGCTGGCCAGCATCATTTCATAGGTGACCAACTGGTTTGTCTTTAGGTAGTGCAGCCTCTCTAATACCAGTAGGTCATCCACCAATGCCTGCCACTCCTCTAATGTTGGTATGTTTGTCATTTTCCATTTTTTTGGAATCAATTTTTTTTGCTCCTGTGAGCATTATCAATATGAGTGCCTGAATATGTGTTTCTTTAACTTTTGGGAGGTGTAGGAAAAGCATTGTATCAGGTGTCCAAGGGATGTTTATGTGTGACCTCTCCGATGCTTGCGCTATTACCTCAGACCAGAAACCCGAGACCCTCGGGCAGGACAACCAAATATGTAATAATGAACCAGTAACCCTGCATTCTCTCCAACACAAAGGGCTGGCTAAAGGGTAAAGCTTGTGGAGTCTGGCCAGAGTGAGATACCATCTACTCAACAGCTTTAAGTGGATTACTTGCCCATTAGCTGATACAGAGGAGTGTTTTGTCAGTGTAAACAATGTGAGTCAGGCTTCCTGTTCGATGTCTGTATTTAGTTCCCTGTCCCAAGCTCTAGTATACAAAGGAAGAGGACTATCGTGCACTCCAATTATTAGTTTATATATTGGTGAGATTAACCGCCTTTGTGGTCTATTCGCTATACACAGACATTCGAATGGAGTGAGATCCCTTCCCAATCTGTTATGTGCATGGTGTGACAAGAAATGTACCAATTGATTGTACCTTAACCATGATGAAAACATATCACAATTTATCACAATCATCTGCTGCTGTGTGTATATTTTCCCGTTCTCTATAATATTATGCAAGCAGCCCATTTTGAGATGATAAGGCTTACCAAGACGTGTTCCCATGGCAACTCAGGGTTCTCTATGATCAGTATTAGTGGGGAAGTTCTAGTTGAAATATGTGTGTTAGTGGCTATTACTTTATCCCATTCATGGAGTATTTCTGATGTTATCTGGTATCTGCCTAACATCTTGGGGCGGTGTGTTGAAGGAATCCATGCCAATGTACCAACGTTATTAAGGTTGAAGATTTGTCCATCTAGTCTAACCCAAACCTTATGTGTTGTGTTTTGGGACAATTCCACTATACGCTGTAATAATATGGCCTGTCTATAGGCCGACAAGTCAGGAAAACCCAGACCGCCCCTATCCCTCAGTAGGTACATAATTCTCCTAGGGACTCTTGGTTTTGGAGCACACAAACTGCTCTAGTATTTTTTGTAATTGAGGTAAATAGTCTCTCGGAAGGGAGATCGGTATAGTCTGCATAATATATAAAATACGAGGAAGGATTTATCACTCCTATCTTTCCTAGCCATGAGAGAGGCTTATTTTTCCAAGATGATAGGTCTCTTGTGATTTCCTCTCGTATTCTTATATAATTGTCTTTATATAAATCTTGTGACCTAGATGTGAGGTAAATACCTAAATATCGTAGTTGCTTTGTGTTCAACGAGATTTTAAATTCAGATTTTAGCCGGTGTATGTGTTCAGGGGGTGCATTAATATTCAGAAGCTCAGATTTTGCTAGGTTAAAATGAAAGTTGGAAAGGGCTCCGTATGTTTCTATTTCTGCAAGGAGCTCCAGGACCGATGTTTCGACATTAGTAAGTGTATACAGAATATTGTCTGCATATAAGGCCTGTTTGTGCTCCATGTCTCCCACCTTCACTCCCGTTATTTTAGTGTTGTTTCTGACTTTATGAGCCAAGGCCTCTATCAAGAGGGCAAACAGGAGGGGGGGGGGGCAGAGAGCACCCCTGCCTAGTGCTGTTCGTGATCCTGAAAGCTACGTGATCCTGAAATTACTATTTACCCGGACCCTAGCGCTACAAAATGTATACAATGCAAATATCATGTGTAAAAATTCATCGTCTACATAACCTGATGCAGAAAAAGCCAATCGACACGGTCGAAGGTCTTCTCCGTGTCGGTCGAGAAGAGAGCCATTGGCACGCCCTCAACCTTGGCAAAATTGAGTAACTGCAATATTTTTGCGGTATTATCACGTGCCTCTCTCCCAGGCACCTGGTCCATTTATATAAGGTGTAGGAGGTTCAACCTTTTTGCTAATATTTTGGGCAGAATCTTTATATCTGTATTTAATAAAGATATCGGTCTGAAATTACCTGGGGTTGTGGGCGCCTTTCCAGGCTTAGGTAGTATCGTAATGTGTGCTTCGAGCATCGAATCTGCTAATGTCGAGCTGTCGCCTAAGTTGTTAAATAATTGCAGCCTCTGTGGTGCCAAAGTTGTGAGGAACGTCTTATAGTATTTTGCCGTGAGCCTATCTGGGCCAGGGCTTTTTACGCTAGGCAGATCTCTAACTGCCTGTATCAACTCTTCCTATGTGATAAGTGCGTCTAATATATCTGTGTTAGCTTTTTCTAATTTAGGTAACCTCACTTTAGATAAGTATTCATCTATTGCTTGCCCTCTCAAGGTTATCTGTGCTGCTTGCGCATTTGTGTCGGGTGTTTTCGAGATGTTATACAGGTTGTCATAATAAGAATGGAAAGCCATAGCTATGTGTTTATTGCTTTTATGTTTAGAGCTGTCTACCAGGTCCAAGAAGTTAATTTGTGCTTTGAGTTGTGTTCTACGTATTGACCTAGCCAGTAGTTTGCCTGGTTTATTTCCTCCCTCATAATATTGCTGCTTAATCATGAGCATCTTGCGCTAGAAGGTGGTGCTAAATGATGTTTATGCTCGGTTATAGTTGTAATAAGTAAGCGTTTGATATTCTCGTCATTAGGGTCCTGCTTATGTTTCCATTCCAATCTAGTGACACTGTGTAGTAACTGTGTGTGGACTTCTCTATATTGCCTGAGCAATCTAGCTTTATGCTTCAGGAACTCTCCTCTTATAACGCACTTGTGCGCTTACCAAACGTTTGACCTCGGATTGTGTTCAGGTTCATTAAGAGTAAAATATTCTGCGAGGGATTTCTGAATATCAGTTTTTATCAGCGATTTTTCTAAAAGTGTTTTATCCAATCTCCAGATATATGCATTTGGGGGTACATCTGGCCACTGGATTGTACACATGACTGGGACATGGTCTGACCACATTATTGGGCCTATGTCGCACATACTAACCATGTCCAACCTCTCTGTGTCAGTTAGAATATAATCAATGAGTGAATATTTGTTATGTGGCAGGGAATAATATGTAAAGTATTTAGTGTTCAGGTTCAGCGTTCTCCACGTATATATATATTTTTTTTTTTCAGGATTACAAAGTTTTATGTCATTTTAAACAAATCTGTGTAAATTCAGAACCCAAAGCCAAACCATATTTTTAAGATGTTATGGCTGTTGAACTGAAACCCAAAGTCATACAAAACTTGATCAAAAACAATTTTCAGATGAAAATGAATAACTCTGGTGATGGTAGTTAAAGTCAAAATTCACTTTTATCATTAAAGGGATATCAAACTCCAATTTTTTCTTGCATGATTATATTCATGCATATTTTGTGCTTTATTTTTAGTATTACAATTGCGTTTATATTTATATCACAACAAATCCAACCTATATTAATAAGAGCCTTAATACTGCATCAAAAAGCTATTATAAGGAAATTCAACACAAAATATCATCATCATTTGTTGGTATGACATATACTTGAAAAAGTATGTACTCTTGATACAATAAATATTGGACTTTTAAATAGCACCTGTATGTAGTCTGCATACTCTCTCTTTTTCATTGGTAGTTACATTTATATTTATAGCTCAATTGTTGCTAAAAGTCTGTTTTCCATTTCCTTAACTTCTTAAAGGGACAGTCAAGTCCAAATTTTTTTTTTCATGATTTAAGTAGAGCATGCAATTTTAAACAACTTCCCAATTTACTTTTGTTCTCTTCTCTTACTTTGTACTTCACCAATTTTGCTTTGTTCTCTTAGTATTCTTAGTTTTATGCTAATTTCTTAGACCTTGAAGACGGCCTCTAATCTGAATACATTTTGACCACTAGAGTGCATTAGTTCACATGTTTCATATAGATAACATTGAGCTCATGCACGTAAAGTGACCTAGGAGTGAGCACTGATTGGCTAAACTGCATGTCTGTCAAAAGAACTGAAATATGGGGGCAGTCAGCAGAAGCTTAGATAAAATATAATTACAGAGGTAAAACGTGTATTATTATAACTGTGTTGGTTATGCAAAACTGGGGAATGGGTAATAAAGGGATTATCTTTCTTTTTAAACAACAAAAATTCTGGTGTTGACTGTCCCTTTAAGGTATAGGTAAACATTTTGCAGCTGATATATTTGTTATCCGCTTGTCAGGTATATTGAAGAGACAAAGGTCTCAGTAAGCCATGATCAAATCCACCTGCACATAAGAGGCATTTGTTTTTAACCCTATTCCATCTTTACTGGGGGGGTTTGTATCCTTTTCCTTCTTTTGTTTTGTGTTGCATTTGGAAGACAGAGGTGTGAGGATAGGTAGGGCTGGACTGTGTCCAAAAATAGACCTGGGCATTTTATAGCAGAGCAGCCCACTGTCCCTTTTGTTATTTAACCACTCACTTAAACTGACAAGTATAATGTATGATTTACAAAAACAAATAAATGTTTGTAACCTTCTTCTCTCACTGTGTTTCATAAGCTGGTTGTTATTAAAGAACTGAATTAAAGGGACAGTCTAGTATAAATTAAACTTTCATTATTCAGATAGGACTTTTAATTTTAATCAACTTTCTAATTTACTTTTATCATCAAATTTGCTTTTTTTCTCTTGGTATTCTTAGTTTAAACTAAACATAGGCAGACTCATATGCTAATTTCTAAGCCTTTGTGGGCTGCCTCTTATCACATGCTTTTTAAATCTCTTCAACAAAAATAGGCAGAAAGTACACGTGGGCCATATAGATAACACTGTGTTCAGGCACAGGGGGTTATTTAAGATTTAGCACAAAACAATGCTAAATTTAAGACAATAGATAATAAACAGTCACAGTCATGTGATCAGGGGACTGGAAGAAGGTTCCTAGATACAAGGTAATCACAGAGGTAAAAAGTACATTAATATAACTGTGTTGGTTATGCAAAACTGGGGAATGGGTAATAAAGGGATTATCTATATTTTTAAACAATAACAATTCTATGGTAGACTGTCCCTTTAAGTTCTCATTTAAATAAAGAATAACCATGTTTTGCTCATCAGCCTTTACAGTAACAGTTATTTTAAATGACAGGCATGTGAGAGGGCAACCTCGCTGACAGACTCAACAAGGTAGTTAAAAGTAAGGCTGGGCCAGCATCATACTCAAATAATAATTCTGGAGACTGGGTGGAGCTAAGGCAACAGGCCCCAGCCTGCAACTAGCTCTGCCCCACTGGACAAATGCCCTGCATGCCCTATGCTCAGTCTATGCTTGTGTGATGAGGCTTCTGTTTACTTGTGCATCCGTCCAGTGAAACCACCTTCTTGTTCCTACTACTGCTCTGCAACAGAATTGGTACCTGTAAAAACTTAAATCTGTCATGGGAATAGTGTATTACCTGTTACTTCTTAACCCCTTAACGACCAAGGACGTGCAGGGTACGTCCTACAAAAACTGCTTGTTAATGACCAAGGACGTACCCTGCACGTCCTCATTGTTTTCAAGCAATTGCTTCCAGCTGCTTTCAGGGTATTGCAACGATGTCTCAATATTGAGGCATTGTGCAATACCCTTTTTAAGCAAACCGATGTAGAGAGGGCCACTCTATTAAGTGCTAGGCTGCTGGAGCCTGTGTAAGGGAAGGATGGAGGAAGAGGGAGGGGGGAAATAAGAAATTAAGTATTGGGAAAAGGATCTGGGAGGGAGTAGGGTATTGGGGGGGCAGCTACACTACAGAAAAATGGGGTATATTTATAAAAAAAAAAATACCCAAGAAGGCGGAAAATAGGTAGAGGGGAAGGGTTAGAGAGCTGTTTGGAGGGGATCATGGAGGTTGGGGGCTAAGGGAGGGTTCTAACACTGCATTATATATATGAAAAATAAAAAAAATTATATTAAAAAAAAAGCCTTTTATTTTAGTACTTAAGATGGCAGTGACAATTGTTAGGTGGGGGAGGGAAGACAGCTGTTTGAGAGGGGTCAGGGAGGGATCAGGGGGTGGATAAGTCAGGTGGGAGGCGGATCTCTACACTAAAGCAAAAACGAACCCTACAAGCTACCTAATTAACCCCTTCACTGCTGGGCATAATACAAGTGTGGTGCGAAGCAGCATTTATCGGCCTTTTAATTACCAAAAAGCAATGCCAAAGCCATATATGTCTGCTATTTCTGAACAAAGAGGTTTCCAGAGAAGCATTTACAACCATTTGTGCCATAATTGTACAAGCTGTTTGTAAATAATTTTAGTGAAAAAATTAACATTTTTTTTTTTTATTTGATCGCATTTGGCGGTGAAATGGTGGCATGAAATATTCCAAAATGGGCCTAGATCAATACTTTGGGTTGTTATATACATGTGAAGGGATATTCAGGGATTCCTGACAGATATCAGTGTTACAATGTAACTATAGCTAATTTTTTTAAAAAAAATGGTTTGGAAATAGCAAAGTGCTACTCATACTTATTGCCCTATAACTTGCAAAAGAAGCAAAGAACATGTAAACATTGGGTATTTCTAAACCCAGGAAAAATGTTTATAAACTATTTAGCATGGGTGTTTTTTGGTGGTTTTAGATGTGTAACAGATTTTGGGGAACAAAGTTAGAAAAAGTGTGTTTTTTTCCATTTTTTCATCATATTTTATATTTTTTTTAAAGTAAATTATATGATATGATGAAAATAATGGTATCTTTAGAAAGTCCATTTAATGGCGAGAAAAACGGTATATAATATGTGTGGGTACAATAAATGAGTAAGAGGAAAATTACAGTTAAATACAAACACTGCAGAAATGTAAAAATAGCCCTGGTCCTTAACGGTAAGAAAATTGAAAAATGGTCTGGTACCTAAGGGGTTAATTTAATCACAGTCAATGTCCCGAATTAAAAACAATATTTTAAAACTATTTCTTTTACAGCGATATGAAAATAGGTTTACAATTTTGAATTCTTCACATTCTGCAAATCTTAAATTGTAAATTCAGTTTAATAAATTATTATTTGAATGATGCATTAGTTAACACCTAATTAAGTTTGCTTCTTCTGTTTAACTAGTGTACTTCAAGATTATTAGAGGTGTAGCGTGATACAAACTACATGTCATAAACTAATGTTACCACTAGAGGGAGACATTTACCAACTAAAGACGTCCTGATTCTGAATCACTACCTGCATGAAGTGAGTGCTTTATAACTTTAAAGGGACATGAAACCCAAAAATATTATTTCATCATTCAGATAGAGAATACAATTTTAAACAACTTTCTAATTTACTTCTATTATCTAATCTCTTTGATTCCTTGGTATCATTTGTTGAAGGAGCAGCAATGAACTAATGGTTTCTAACAGAACACATGGGTGAGCCAATCACAATCGATATATATTCAGCAACCAATCAACAGGTAGAACCTAGGTTCTCTGCTGAGCTCTCCTGAGCTTGCCTAGATAAACCTTTCAGCAAAGGATAACAAGAGAAGGAAGCACATTAAATAATAGAAGTTAATTGGAAAGTTTTATATATATATATATATATATATATATATATATATATATAAATAACACACAGAAAGTCCAGCACTCACTTACAAGCTCTCAGCTAAGATTAAAAGCAAAACAAACAAAAAAATTGAAAGGTTAGTTACCGCATTTGACCAAATGGGACAAGCCCAGGTACCACGTCAAGGTCCCTTCCAAAAACCTGGGACCCTAAAACAGCCACACAATGCAAGCTCTCAATCCAACAAACTGGGAACAAGTGAAGGGTACACAGGCTTATGTAATCACCCCAGACATATGTTTTGTATATTTAGCGTCCCAGGTTTTTGGGAGGGACCTTGACATGGTACCTGGGTTTGTCCCATTTGTCCAAATGTGGTAACTAACCTTTCCATTTTTGCTTTTAATCTTAGCTGAGAGCTTGTAAGTGAGTGCTGGACTTTCTCTGTGTTGTATTAATTTATTTTGTAATTTTCCCTATGGTTCTTGCACCCAGACCTGTCTGGGTTTAACTGCCTGTGACTCTGGGGACAGCACAGCTTCCTGTGAGTGCCGGTGAGCACCCAGGGCTGAGCATGTTGCAGGGTTATGGGATGTGTACCCAGTCCGGTCTGACAGTGCATTCCCCTTCCGTGTTTTGTATATGTCTAGGGTGATTACATAAGCCTTTGCACCCTTCACTTGTTCCCAGTTTGTTTGGATTTGAGAGCTTGCATTGTGTGGCTGTTTTAGGGTCCCAGGTTTTTGGAAGGGACCTTGGCGTGGTACCTGGGCTTGTCCCATTTGGCCAAATGCGGTAACTAACCTTTCCATTTTTGCTTTTAATCTTAGCTGAGAGCTTGTAAGTGAGTGCTGGACTTTCTCTGTGTGTTGTATTAATTTGTTTTGTCATTTTCCATATGGTTCTTGCACCCAGACCTGTCTGGGGTTAACTGCCTGTGACTCTGGGGACAGCACAGCTTCCTGTGAATGCCAGTGAGCACCCAGGGCTGAGCATGTTGCAGGGTCATGGGATGTGTACCCGGTCCAGTCTGTGAGTGCAATCCCATTCCATGCGTGCGTATATATATATATATATATATATATATATATATATATATATATATATATATATACACACACTGTATATGTATATGTATGTATAAATATATATTGTACCAAAAACACCAGATATATGTAGAAATATTTATTTATGAATACGTAGAACATAATCTTCTATGTGAAGAACATTAGAACATGAAATATTCATATTTTCATGTCGGGTTAGTGCACATGAGAATATGGGGTCGGGTTTGCGCGCGAGTGGGGTGTTTTTCTCCACCTGTTTTTCTCCATTGACTTCTATGGGGGAATAGGTTATCGCGCGCACATTATTCTAAGTTCAGCCTTTTGTACTTGTTTTGTACACTGTTGCAATTAAAGGTTCATTGGATGGATATTTTTTGGACTACTCAGGATGCCTTACAGCTTTTACTAGCTCAAACCAATTCTATATTCAGAATTTGCATGTATACAGTATTCATTTAAAAATATAAATGTATCCAACCATCCTGCTCTTAGACACCACCCTGTTTCTGATTGTTTTGAAGGATGATAATCTGATCTATAATAAACCCTCCCCTCATAGTCTTGTATAGAAGTTTGCTCCTGCAGCTTTCAATCTAGCAGAATCCTCTAACTCAGAGCACCATGTAACCTACATAGGGGTGCCACCTCGGCCATGTTTTCCTAGATACTTATGAGATACGCATGCTGCAGGATAAGGAGGGCAGAACATGTATTGTTCCTCTGGACATCACATGAATAGTGCTGATGAATAGCACAATACATGTTCCTCCCTGCACACCCTGCAGCATGTGTAACTCATAAGTGTCCAGAAAACCATGACTGAGGGGGCAACCCTAGTCCTACAGCAGAATCCCATTTCATTACATGTGCAGCATAGGCTGTGTTCATTGTGGCCTATGGTTAGCTGTATAGCTTAGAAGCACAATACTAAAAAGCACAGAGAAGCAGGGGGCTATTTAAAATAAAAAAATGTACATTTAAATTCTAAATTTGGAGAGATTGTGTAGGAGAAGAGCGTAATAAAAACGTAATAAAAATTATTCATTGAGACAGCACAATTAATACAAGTTTAATTTACATACAGGTGTGAGCTATTTAGCAGATTGTAACAAGCTGCAATGAAACAAGGTAGGCAGTCTACAGAAATAAATATTTTTATGTTTCTAGACCCATTTTAATTACACATAAACCTGTGAAAAGCCAATGTAACCTGCTCCAGCATTTTGCACATTTACCCAATCCGAACTTAGGAAACCCAGATAATGTGTGATAAAGATTGAGGTTTCTTAAAGGGACAGTGAAGTCAAAATTTAACTTTCATGATTCGGATAGAGCATGCAATTTTAAACAACTTTCGAATTTTCTTCTGTTATCAAATTTGCTTTGTTTTCTTGGTATCTTTTATTGAAGAATAAAATTCAGGAGTGTGCACGTGTCTTTAGTACTCTATGGCTGCAGTATTTTGCAACATTGTATAACAAAGCTACAAATAATTTTGCAAAACTCTGCTGCCATAGAGTACTAAAGACACGTGCACACTCCTGAGCTCTTATGAGCCTACCTAGTTTTACGCTTTAATAAAAGATACCAAAGAACAAAGCACATTTGATAAAAGAAGTAAATTGGAAAGTTGTTTAAAATCGCATCCTTTATCTGAATCATAAATTTTTTATTTTGACTTTATTGTCCCTTACTTCTTTTATCAAATTGGCTTTATTCCTTTGGTGTCTTTTGTTGAAGAAGCAGCAATCCACTCCTGGGAGAAGCTGACACATCAAGCGAACCAATGACAAGAAGCATTTATGTGCCTCCACCAATCAGCAGCTAGTTTCTATTGCTGCTCATGAGCCTACTTATGTTTGCTTTTCAACTAAGGATAGCATGAAAAAAAACTAATTAGATAATAGCTGTGAACTGGAATGTTGTTCAAAATCACATGCTCTATCTGAAAAGTAAACGTTTAATTTTGACTTTACTGTCCCTTTAAACAGATTAACATGCTCAAACACCAGAGCTTTGCAGGAATTTAGAACACACTTGGTTAAAACAGCAAAAAACAAACACCTAGATTACAAATTTTGCGTTACGGTTTTAACGCTGAAAAAATGCCCATTTCAGGGTAAAAACAGCAATGAAGCCATTATGAGTCGTGTCGGTATAGCCATACCACAAGCATTTTAGCCTGTAACACAATGTCAATCCCACACTCCAAAAAAATTATGTTTTTGCGTGGGGTTTCCATAGCACAGGTATTACAGGTTGTGCGTTTAGGCTAAAATGCTTGCGTTACAGCCTATATCAAAACAATCCATACCGCCATCTGAGACCAGTAGTTATGGATTTTGTGTATCAAAAATGTTTCACAAAACTCATAACTAAAATGTTACAAAGTACACTAACACCCATAAACTACCTATTAACCCCTAAACCGAGGCCCTCCCGCATCGCAAACTCTATTTGAAATTGATTAACCCCTAATCTGCCGCCTGCCCACATCCCCACCACTATAATACAGCTATTAACCCCTATTCCACCGCTCCCCGACACCGCCGCCACTAACTAAACCTATTAACCTCTAAACTGCCAGCCCCCCACATCACTACTACTAAATAAACATATTAACCCCTAAACTGCAAGCCCCCCACATCGCCACTAAAAATATTAAACTATTAACTACTAAACCTAACCACCCCATAACTTTAAATTAAAATTAAAATCTTAAAATAAATAAAAACTTGTGAAATTAAAAAAACCTAAGTTTAGACTAACAATTAAACTAACATAACTATTTTACTAAACTATTATACTAAAATTAAATATAACTACCAATTAAAACAACTAAATTACACATTAAAAAAAAACACTACTAAAACAATTTAAGTCTAAAATTACAAAAGATAAAAAATACTAAATTGTGAAAAATAACAAACACTAAATTACGAAAAATAACAAACTATCCGCTAGATTACAAGTTTGGCTTTTTCACTACCGCTGGTATTACGAATCACTGAAGAAGTATTTTTCCAGCCACCAGTTAAACTTTAAAAAGACCTTTATTCATTTCTTACAGGGTCCATCATATCAACAACGTTTCAAACCTATGCCAGGTTCTTAATCATGATTAAGAACCTGGCATAGGTTTGAAACGTTGTTGATATGATGGACCCTGTAAGAAATGAATAAAGGTCTTTTTAAAGTTTAACTGGTGGCTGGAAAAATACTTCTTTTGGATACATATTGGGGTCTGGCTAACCCTTTTTCTGTGCCCCAGAAGGTAAATAGGTGCTGTCTTTCACTATCACATTTATATTACGAATCACTGCACACTTTTTTGGCCGTATTGCAAATTAACTTACGCAATTTGCGTAAAGTCCTTTTTCAATTGGACTTCCTTTGCACCGGTTTTATGAGTCTGCCTGGGAGGCCAAAAAGTGAGCAGTACACCCTAATTAACTCGTAATTAACCCCTAAACCTAAGTCTAACCCTAACACCCCCTAACTTAAATATAATTAAAATAAATCTATATAAAACCTACTCATCATTACCTAAATAATTCCTATTTAAAACTAAATACTTACCTATAAAATAAACCCTAAGCTAGCTGCAATATGATTGGAACAGCCAATAGAATGCAAGCTCAATCCTATTGGCTGATTGGATCAGCCAATCGGAATTGAAGGGATGCCATCTTGGATGACGTTATTTAAAGGAACCTTCATTCGTCGTTAGTCGTCGGAAGAAGAGGATGCTTCGCGCCGGATGTCTTGAAGATGGAACAGCTCCGCGCCAGATGGATGAAGATAAAAGATGCTGTCTGGATGAAGACTTCTGCCCGTCTGGAGGACCACTTCTGCCGGCTTGGATGAAGACTTCTTCCGGCTTTGTTGAGGACTTCTTGCCGCTTGGATGAAGACTTTTCCCGGCTTCGTTGAGGATGGATCTCCGGTCTTCAAAACTGTTAGTTTTTTTTTTAAGGTTTTTTTGGGTGGGTTTTATTTTTAGATTAGGGCTTTTGGGCTGAAAAAGAGCTAAATGCCCTTTTCAGGGCAATGGGGAGCTTAGTTTTTTTTTTAGTTAGGGTTTTATTTGGGGGGTTGGTTGTGTGGGTGGGGGGTTTTACTGTTGGGGGGTTGTTTGTATTTTTATTTTACAGGTAAAAGAGCTTATTTCTTTAGGGCAATGCCCAGCAAAAGACCCTTTTAAGGGCTATTGGTAGTTTAGTTTAGGCTAGGGATTTTTTTTATTTTGGGGGGGGGCTTTTTTATTTGGATAGGGCTATTAGATGACAGAGGCAGAGGATATATGGCCTAATTAATATAATGTATTTAGAATAAGGCTCATAAACACTGATATAAAACAGTGATATAAAAATTGGAGGAGCCTTAAGCCAAATGTTCCCAAATAAACAAGTATAAGTCTCACTTGTAATGCTTAAACATCATCAGATACACAGGCTGTTCATGCCTGGCTTACCCTGCAGCTGTCCGTGAATCCCCTTAGAAAAAACCACCAAGACTTGGGCGTTGGGACTACTTGCTGTCGGCAGGAAAGTGACTCGATGTTCAGCATACAGAGCTCAAAGCAAACAAGCTCCGTGACCCTCGTCGCCACTGTGGACCAAATGCAGATAGTACCGGGTCCTCACACCAGCGGTTAGCTTGTCAAAGATGCTCCCTCCGTGGGAAATTACTCTTTTAATGAACCACTTTTCTGTAGCAGGTAGAAAACAAACGAACAACAGTATCTTCTGGCCAATCTTTAAACGCCAAGTCGTGGGCGTATCAGGCGTTGCTTGATTCCACCAATCAGAGGGGCGGTTTGGGGGGCTTGTCACAGGATCCAATGAGGAAAGAAGATCCACTCACAGTCCGGACATCCAGGCGGCAAGAAGTCTTCATCCAGGTGGTGAGAAGTCTTCATCCAGGCGGCGAAAAGTCTTCATCCAGGCGGCGAGAAGTCTTCATCTAGGCGGCGGGAAGTCTTCACCCAGATGGCGAGAAGTCTTCATCCAGGCGGCATCTTTTGTATCATTTGTATTTTTTTATTTTTTATTGAGGTTTAATCAAGACATATATACAACATATTGTATTAAAATGTGGTTACATAGTCGTTTCATACACTTAATACATTAGTCAAAGTTGTAGAGGAGGCATACTGCTAATGACAAGAAGAATGTATATAGTGGCCTTCTTAATAATAAAACAAGCGCAGTCTCATACACTTAAGAACAGAGAAGGATGTATGTAGTAACCTACGTTAAATTATAGTGTTGTATATGCTTAAAACTCTCCAAGTTCACAGGAGGCCACTTTTGGACCTTATATAATAATATAATAATTAATCAAATAGAGAGTATCATGCTACTAAGGTGACCTCTCTTGGGTCACAATGAACCTCAGGTTTGTTTTTTATTTGTTTTTAAACGCTTTAGTATATCTGTAGGCAAACAGTACAGGAGAAGACTACAACAACAAAAAACAGAAAATCTGCAAGATAAGACAAGAGGTTTCAATGTAGAATAACTGCAGATTCGATAAAGTCAACTTTGAAATAAATAACCTTAGTTCCCCATCTGTATACAAAAATAAAATAAAAAAATAACGATAAAGAAAAAAAGGGGGGGACAAAAAAAAAACCTCTTACTAGGAGGATCACTTATGAGCCTAGCACACAAGTTGCTATTGAAGAAATGGGATAACGATTTTATGCATGGTATTGGCAGACATTACATAACAGGGTATGAAAAGACTATACTGCCAATCCTGACATTAAAAACTGGGCTGATAGAAAGAAGAAAAGACTGAGGAGCCACCATAAACAAAGTATAGAGCATGGTAATAGTAGTGTAACTAAGCTCAAACAATATAATGTAACGCTGCAGATCAAATTTGATAGCTTTCATAGATTTGGGCTAACTAAACAGACACAGCATAGTCAGTTTTTGACAAATAAATTGTGAATATTGTGGTTGGTAATACTTTTAACTATTTACATAATATACTGCCTACATGCTAAGAAATATTCATAATTGACGATCATATTAGTGTTTGGTAGGGTAATCTTATAGAGTCAGCTGCAAAGTCTGGCCCCTCCAGAACAACACCAACATAAACCACCACATCAGTGGTTCCAAATGTCTCTAACTCTGCAACCAAAAACAGAGCGTCCTCACCCCACTCCTATCCTGTAACGTAGAGAGTGCCATCCGACCCCCATTTTGAGGCAGTAGGCAATATCTCTCAATCTCCTCATGGAGGGCTGTGGACTAACAGGTCCGGATCGTTGTAAGCAGCAAAGTTCCATTTTGAGCGGTGACACGGGGCAATTAGTCACTGGTATGGTTGCACTACTAAGCTGGATATGGTAGTATGCCCTGCGCTGCTGCTCGGTCAGTCCTTGAGGTAGGCGATGCCAGCTAGTCATCCCAAAATCTAGAGATAGACTCCTCTCTCCGTTATAGATACTTGACTCAGCAGACGAATATCTCACCAGCACGCCAAAACCACTCCAATCCAGTATTGTCGTTTGACGGCCATTTTCTTCGCACAACTGCCGCTTTGTGCCTAAGTCAGACTCTCTTTTGCCATTACCCTCCTCAGCTTTTGCGTTGAGAGTCGCTATGTCTCCATCAGGCGATGCAGATGTCGACCTCCTTAGCTCACCCCACTCCATCACACATATAGGAAGCGACTCATCTGTATCTTGCAGACTGGTATCCCGCTTCTGACTAGATTCTATGTCAGGTGGAGGGGTGTGAGCCAGATCAGAATATAATATCCCGAGTATATGCTCCTCAAACTTGTCAAGGTGGATAGTTAGAAGGCTCTCAATTTCTCTCAGTATATTACTCTTTGTAGACCACATAGTTTTCAGTTTTTCACCTGTACTGTAAGATGAAAAGGGGAAGAAAAAAAAACAGCTTATAAGCTGCTCATACCCATTCAAAGGACTGCTCATTATGAGAGTTGCCAGAGGCCTCAACGCTCCGGATCGGCAATCTGGTGTAAGTTTCAGCTCAATCTGGTGTCTATAGATTCAGTACACACTGTGTAGTTCAGAGACCTTAGTTTAAAGTACAGATGGCTTCATAAACTGCTGATAGTTGGCAAGTTATGTGCATTTCTCACGCAGCTACCGATATTGCTTCCATTCAAGGTGCTGCCCAGAGACACGCCCCATCATTTGTATTTTTATTGTAGATTTCTCACATGTCATGGTAGATACATAAAGTAATGGTATAGTTTGAATCTGCTGGGTTTGTTGAGGAAAAACAAAAAGTAATATTGTCCTGTTGTTGCTGTTTAGCCTTTTATCAGCCCTGCACCTGAGAACAGCGGTTCCCTGCAATAAAAGAGGGAGAACATGCTGTGAGCTTAGGCAGAGAACAGAGCTCAGTGCCAAGTGTGGACAAGGCAACTTTGCATTAGACTAGTAGGGAGTAAAATAGCAGTTAAAGGGATATGAAAACACATTTTTTTTCTTTCACGATTCAGATAGAGCATGCAATTTTAAACAACTTTCTAATTTACTACTATTATCAATTTGCCTTCGTTCTCTTGGTATCTTTATTTAAAAAGGCAGGAATGTAAGCTTATGAGCCGGCCCATTTTTGGTTCAGCACCTGGGTAGCGCTTGAGAATCGGTGGCTAAATGCATCCAAGAGCTCAAAGAAATATTAATATTAGGAGTAAATTAAAAAGTTGCTTAAAATTGCATGCTCTATCCAAATCATGAAATAAAACATTTGGGTCTCATATCCCTTTAATTTAGGCCAAAGCTGGAGTTGATAAATACCAATTGTATAAAACTGGCCTCTCTTTGTGTTCCTTAATGTTTTGCATATTATATGAATATCCCTTTTTTTCATTTACATATTTTGGTCGCTCTAATGATCAGGGAACCAGCTATTTGTCATATTTTAAATTAATTTAATTTGTACATCTTCAGTTTTCTTAAATGTCTATGAAAAGCCTCAAAATTCTTGTGAAATGAGATTTTCTTAGAGCTTTTGTTTCGTTTAACTTGATTTTCTCTTCTATCGAATACATAATTAGAAGAGTTTTACATACACAATAAGCAGGATTGTAATGGCTTACAAACGCAGATAACTAATGGTTATCTATGTGTATTAAATGTATGGCAAGTTACAATTAATAGGCATTTAAGTCTATCGGGTATATTTATTAAGCAGAGGATGTTGCTTTCTAACCGCAAAGTTTAAGGCTCGTCAGAAACTTCTGTTAAGAAGCAGCAGTCATAGGTTTTAGGTGGCAGACTGTAATCATCCTGATCAGATACGATCAGGATGATTGACACCCCCTGCTAGCGACCATTGGCCGCGAATGTGCAGGGGGCGGCATTGCACAAGCATTTCACAAGAAATGCTTGTGCAATGTTAAATGCCGACAGCGGAATCATGTACATCCGGCATTTGTTAAATATACCCTTATGGCTAGTGCTTGGTAACAGAATTCTTGATGAAAGAATCAAGACTACATCAAGAATTCTGTTACCAAGCACTAGCCATAGGGGTATATTTAACAAATGCTGGACGTACATGATTCCGCTGTCGGCATTTAACATTGCACAAGCATTTCTTTTGAAATGCTTGTGCAATGCCGCCCCCTGCACATTTGCGGTCAATCGACCGCTAGCAGGGGGTGTCAATCATCCCGATCATATCTGATCAGGATAATTACAGTCTGCCACCATACTGAGAAATGTTATCTGAAGGCAATTATTAATCTATCACATATCAAACAATGATATATATATTAGCAGGGTTGAAGATTACTATTAGTCCACTAGTCTTGGACGAGTAAGAAATAACAGCGGGCATGTAACAATTTAGGTCTTTTCCAATCCTATATAATAAAAAGCCAAGTGTGTTTTTCCAAAGCTGTCATGCGCAGTAGAGACTGCGCGCGAGGACAAACACACCTGGCCTTCCAACTGATCTGGCGTGTGGTGGAGTGGGCGTGACCGTGCGGGTGTGACATGGGCAGGGCCACGTTGGTGTGACATGGGCGGGGCCTGGGCATGAGGTGGGCGGGACCGGGCTTGACGCGTGCCAGCCGAGACAGAGAGCTCTAAAGAGGGGGGATAGAGAGAGCAGAAGAGGGGGGATAAAGAGAGGGAGAGAGACAGCAAAAGAGAAGGGGAGAGTGCACAAAAGAGAGGGGGGAGAGAGCACAAAAGAGAGGGGGGAGAGAACACAAAAGAGAGGGGGAGAGAGCACAAAAGAAAGGGGGGAGAGAGCACAAAAGAGAGGGGGGAGAGAGCACAAGAGAGAGGGGGAGAGAGCACAAAAGAGAGGGGGAGAGAGCACAAAAGAGAGGGGGAGAGAGCACAAAAGAGAGGGGAGAGAGCACAAAAGAGAGGGGGAGAGAGCACAAAAGAGAGGGGGGAGAGAGCACAAAAGAGAGGGGGGAGAGAGCACAAAAGAGAGGGGGGAGAGAGCACAAAAGAGAGGGGGGAGATAGCATAAAAGAGAGGGGGGAGAGAGAGCAAAAGAGAGGGGGGAGAGAGAGAGCAAAAGAGAGGGGGGAGAGAGAGAGCAAAAGAGAGGGGGGAGAGAGAGAGCAAAAGAAAGGGGGGAGAGAGAGAGCAAAAGAG
The DNA here is from genome assembly GCF_027579735.1 of Bombina bombina. NCBI lineage: Eukaryota > Metazoa > Chordata > Amphibia > Anura > Bombinatoridae > Bombina > Bombina bombina. The sequence continues at coordinate 923,572,977 of NC_069504.1, read as the reverse complement.
AGAGGGAGAGAGAGCAAAAGAGAGGGGGGAGAGAGAAAGCAAAAGAGAGGGGGGAGAGAGAGAGCAAAAGAGAGGGGGAGAGAGAGTAAAAGAGAGGGGGAGAGAAAGAGTAAATGAGAGGGGAGAAAGAGAGAGCAAAAGAGAGGGGAGAAAGAGAGAGCAAAAGAGAGGGGGGAGAGAGAGAGATAGCAAGGGTGGCAACGCTGTACTGCAAAACATGGCCCGTGTACATGGGCTTTAGGACTAGTACTTAATAATGTGTGAACTGCTATTTTTTCTCTTTGGACCAGTTACTTTTTTAGTGTTCTTGTTAATGTATAATATTGTGGCAAAACTGCTGCCATATAGTGCCGCGGACACGTGCACACTCCTGCACTTACCTTACTGCTTTTCAAGAAAGAATAACAAGAAAATTTAATAATAGAAAGTTGTTTTAAATTTTTTGAATCTGAATCATGAATGAAACATTTGGGGTGAGATTACAAGTGGAGCGCTAAATTATTGTGCGTCTGCAAACAGGAAAATTTGCCCAAATTGCGGGCGCATAATAATTAACCAGCCATTACAAGTGAGGTTGTGAGCTTGCGGTATTAAACCTCTGGTTAATTTTTAAACTATGTCCCAAATTCCCCCAAAATACTGTCTAGTGTATTTTATTAAAAAATAAAGATGGCAGCATCTTTATTTTTTTAAAATAAATTTACTGCACTAGGCAGTATTTTGGGGTTAAAGTTGGTCAGAGTGGGGTGTTAGAAAAAAAAATGGCACTGAAAAGTGCCTGTACATTGCGGTCTATGGGAACTGTGTGTTCCTAGTAAATATATATGTACAGTATATGCTTATATACAGGGGCGGAACTACCATTGGTGCAGCAGGTACAGTGGCACCAGGTACTAAGCGCTGTAGGGGCCCATAACAGCCAGCCTATACAAAGGCATATGCAGAATGTGTACAATCCTAATGCACGGAAGCCTTTTATTACTGCAAGTTGTAGGTCCATCTGTCTATCCTCAAAATTATTATATTGAGCAGAATCTATTTTATTACTTTTGATTTTTGTTAAGTTACCTTTGGGGCTTACTACTGCTTATATACATATGTATTGATGTGTTAATATGTGTATATACACATATAAAGACATAAAAATATCTGTATATATTAATTTACATATATATTTAACACTTCTGCCCATCGCTGCGCTACTTACCCCCTGCGCTGCACGAGTTCTGGTGCCTTGTATGACGGCATCAGAACGAGGCTCCCATAGGAGCCTATAGCTGCGCACTCTCATGAGTGCAATGCTTCCCAGCAATGTGAACGCAAGGTCGCGTTCCCATTGTTGAAAACTTGTAATACCAGCGCACATTATCGTGTGCTGATATTACAAAGTGGAGGGCAAATATCACTTTCATCAAAGCAATATTTAGTGCTCCACTTGCAATCTGTCCCTTAGGGTTTTATGTCCCTTTAAGATTATCCCATGTGGTAAATTCTTACCCATCAGAGTGAACATGACTAAATCTTTTGACATCTATATTTAAAGATGGCCCTAGGATCTTTCGAAAAAATGTGTGGCCGAGCAAATATAATATATTATAAAATGTTATAATAATAATATAAAATGACACAATTACTCAACACTGAAGAAAACATAAGATGCCGGTTGAAATGTTAGGAAATACATTGTCCTAGATTCATTAAAGCCCATTTATGAAACTAATACTTTGAGGAAGAAAAACACCACAACATGGCAACTCTAAAAATGTGTACCTTGTCTCTTCAGAGAGTTGCGATTACCTCTTCATTATAATCAATGGAGCAGCATCTATTAAATAATAATACTCGCCTTTCAATGCCTAGGACAAATTCCACTGGGAAGGATACCAGCATCAAAACATAAAAAAAAACTTTCTCTATAAAACAGGTCTAACAATAATAGAAAACATATGAACAAGTCAGCCTCTGCAGCTTTCAAAGAGTGAGAGAGACAATTGTATGAAAAGAATATAAGTATAGGTTAAAAATCCCAACCACCCATCTAGAATGCTCTGAAAAGCCTACAGTCCGCCCTGGAGACACCTTTGGTTTATCCAGCAACATTACTTTGCTATAGCATAAGATCTCATGCAACTATAGATTTGGATGGCATAAACACTATAGAAAATGTGGAAAAATATAGGTAAAGTGATCCTCAATATATTTCAAACCTTTACAACAAGGTCCTTTAGGCTAACTCACAATCGTCTATGAAGCTAGTCCATTGATCTAGCAACAGCTTCAGCCCCACCTAGTCCAACAGCCTAAATACTGAATAAATAAAACGTGGACTTTTTTACAATGCAAAAATTGATTATTGTGTCATTTTTATAGTATTCATGATAAACAACAGCACTACTTTCTTGTTATTTTAAGTCAGAATGGCACATGGTTGGAAACATGGGTCAATGCCGGTGGAGCTGGGTGGTTTGTTTGTTTGCTTAGTAAGCTCACTGTGTGGCTATGTGGTTTTGGGGTGTGGCTAGGTTTAAAGGGACAGTGACACAAAGGTTACATTTTTACTCTCTTGTACAGAACAACCAGACAAACAGACTTCAAAGTAAAGACTTGGTTGTAAAAGGTACATGCTGTAGAATACTGCTTTAAACTAAAAGGAACAACCACAACTCTCACCAAAATTTCTATTTGTCAGTCCCAAGCCTTCAAGAGTACTAAGGACAGATATGATCAAGAGGTGTCAACTCTTGAAGCTTCTTCCATATGATATTTTTGCTCTTCTGGTGCATGCAGCATTCTAAACAAAAAAATAATTCTGAGAAAAATATTTCTGTATTATGAAACTAATGGAAGTGCTATTGGTTAAGTCAAAGCAATACCTTTCTTAAAGGGACAGTCAACACCAGAATTTTTGTTGTTTAAAAGATAGATAATCCCTTTATTACCCATTCCCCAGTTTTGCATAACCAACACAGTTATAATTATACAAGTTTTACCTCTGTAATTACCTTGTATCTAAGCCTCAGCAGACTGCCCCCTTATTTCAGTTTTTTTGACCGACTTGCAGTTTAGCCAATCAGAGCTGCCTCCATGGTAAATTCACAAGCATGAGCTCAATGTTATCTATATGAAACACATGAACTAATGCCCTCTAGTGGTGAAAAACTATCAAAATGCATTTAGATTAGAGGCGGCCTTCAAGGTCTAAGAAATTAGCATATGAACCTCCTAAGTTTATCTTTCAACTAAGAATACCAATAGCAAAATTGGTGATAAAAGTAAATTGGAAAGTTGTTTAAAATGACATGCCCTATTTGAAACATGAAACTTTTTTTGGACTTGACTGGCCCTTTAAGGATTACTGAATATTATTATTTAAAATAATTTGAAGAAAATTAACAAGCATCAAATCACACCCTAGCTCTGCAGACCTCTGTTGCCCCATACCCACATCATACCTCAGATTTCAGAACCCTGGCACAGAATAGCCTGCCCCTTACCTTAATGTCCTCTTGCCCACCTGGATTGTGTCTGCATGGTGAGTTGTCTCTCAATCACTGTTTGCAGGTTCCATGCAGAGAGAGGATAATAATGCTGGATCTAGATTCCACATGGTCTAACAGTCAGGCAGAAATGTCACAAAAACTTGGCACCAAAATATGTTACCTCTTTGTGTAGCACTTTGCTAAAAAGTTAATTTATAAACACATAAATACATTTCAATTGAATGAAAATGAACACTAAAAGTGTCTATGCCTATTAGAGCTTTTGTCTACATATTAAAGTGACTTCAAAGCTGAAAATAAGGGGACATGAAACCCTAAATTTATTTTCCATGATTCAGATAGAGCGTGTGATTTTAAACAATATTCCAATCTACTTTTGTTAGAAAAAATACTTAATTCTCTTGGTTTCCTTTGCTGAACGAGCAGAAAAGCAGTATTCAGAGTCAGCTGAACACATCATGTGAGCCAATGACAAAAAAAGCATTTCTGTGCAGTCACTACTCAGCAGCTGTGCATTGCTGCTCTTGAGCATATCTAGTTATGCTTTTCAACAAAGGATACCAAAAGAACAAAGTAATTAGATAGATTGGATGAAAATTAACACTAAGGCCTAGATCTGGAGTTCGGCGGTAGCCGTCAAAACCAGCGTTAGAGGCTCCTAACGCTGGTTTTGGCCGCCCGCTGGTATTTGGAGTCAGTGATTAAAGGGTCTAACGCTCACTTTTCAGCCGCGACTTTTCCATACCGCAGATCCCCCTACGCCATTTGCGTATCCTATCTTTTCAATGGGATCTTTCTAACGCCGGTATTTAGAGTCGTTTCTGAAGTGAGCGTTAGAGCTCTAACGACAAAACTCCAGCCGCCTGAAAATAGCAGGAGTTAAGAGCTTTCTGGGCTAACGCCGGTTCATAAAGCTCTTAACTACTGTACCCTAAAGTACACTAACACCCATAAACTACCTATGTACCCCTAAACCGAGCTCCCCCCACATCGCCGACACTCGATTAAAATATTTTAACCCCTAATCTGCCGACCGCCACCTACGTTATACTTATGTACCCCTAATCTGCTGCCCCTAACCCCGCCGACCCCTGTATTACATTTATTAACCCCTAACCTGCCCCCCACAACGTCGCCGCCAGCTACTTAAAATAATTAACCCCTAATCTTCCGACCGCAAAGCGCCGCCACCTACGTTATCCCTATGTACCCCTAATCTGCTGCCCCTAACACCGCCGACCCCTATATTATATTTATTAACCCCTAATCTGCCCCCCTCAACGTCGCCGACACCTGCCTACACTTATTAACCCCTAATCTGCCGAGCGGACCGCACCGCTACTATAATAAAGTTATTAACCCCTAACCCGCCTCACTAACCCTATCATAAATAGTATTAACCCCTAATCTGCCCTCCCTAACATCGCGACACCTAACTTCAATTATTAACCCCTAATCTGACGACCGGAGCTCATCGCTATTCTAATAAATGGATTAACCCCTAAAGCTAAGTCTAACCCTAACACTAACACCCCCCTAACTTAAATATAATTTACATCTAACGAAATAAATTAACTCTTATTAAATAACTTATTCCTATTTAAAGCTAAATACTTACCTGTAAAATAAATCCTAATATAGCTACAATATAAATTATAATTATATTATAGCTATTTTAGGATTAATATTTATTTTACAGGCAACTTTGTAATTATTTTAACCAGGTACAATAGCTATTAAATAGTTAAGAACTATTTAATAGTTACCTAGTTAAAATAATAACAAATTTACCTGTAAAATAAATCCTAACCTAAGATATAATTAAACCTAACACTACCCTATCAATACATTAATTAAATAAACTACCTACAATTACCTACAATTAACCTAACACTACACTATCAATAAATTAATTAAACACAATTCCTACAAATAAATACAATTAAATAAACTAGCTAAAGTACAAAAAATAAAAAAGAACTAAGTTACAAAAAATAAAAAAATATTTACAAACATAAGAAAAATATTACAACAATTTTAAACTAATTACACCTACTCTAAGCCCCCTAATAAAATAACAAAGCCCCCCAAAATAAATAATTCCCTACCCTATTCTAAATTAAAAAAGTTACAAGCTCTTTTACCTTACCAGCCCTGAACAGGGCCCTTTGCGGGGCATGCCCCAAGAATTTCAGCTCTTTTGCCTGTAAAAAAAAAACATACCATACCCCCCCCCAACATTACAACCCACCACCCACATACCCCTAATCTAACCCAAACCCCCTTAAAGAAACCTAACACTAAGCCCCTGAAGATCTTCCTACCTTGTCTTCACCATCCAGGTATCACCGATCCGTCCTGGCTCCAACATCTTCATCCAACCCAAGCGGGGGTTTGCGATCCATCATCCGGTGGCTGAAGAGGTCCAGAAGAGGCTCCAAAGTCTTCCTCCTATCCGGCAAGAAGAGGACATCCGGACCGGCAAACATCTTCTCCAAGCGGCATCTTCGATCTTCTTCCATCCGGTGCGGAGCGGGTCCATCTTGAAGCAGGCGACGCGGATCCATCCTCTTCTTCCGTTGTCTCCCGACGAATGACGGTTCCTTTAAGGGACGTCATCCAAGATGGCGTCCCTCGAATTCCGATTGGCTGATAGGATTCTATCAGCCAATCGGAATTAAGGTAGGAATTTTCTGATTGGCTGATGGAATCAGCCAATCAGAATCAAGTTCAATCCGATTGGCTGATCCAATCAGCCAATCAGATTGAGCTCGCATTCTATTGGCTGATCGGAACAGCCAATAGAATGCAAGCTCAATCTGATTGGCTGATTGGATCAGCCAATCGGATTGAACTTGATTCTGATTGGCTGATTCCATCAGCCAATCAGAAAATTCCTACCTTAATTCCGATTGGCTGATAGAATCCTATCAGCCAATCGGAATTCGAGGGACGCCATCTTGGATGACGTCCCTTAAAGGAACCATCATTCGTCGGGAGACAACGGAAGAAGAGGATGGATCCGCGTCGCCTGCTTCAAGATGGACCCGCTCCGCACCGGATGGAAGAAGATCGAAGATGCCGCTTGGAGAAGATGTTTGCCGGTCCGGATGTCCTCTTCTTGCCGGATAGGAGGAAGACTTTGGAGCCTCTTCTGGACCTCTTCAGCCACCGGATGATGGATCGCAAACCCCCGCTTGGGTTGGATGAAGATGTTGGAGCCAGGACGGATCGGTGATACCTGGATGGTGAAGACAAGGTAGGAAGATCTTCAGGGGCTTAGTGTTAGGTTTATTTAAGGGGGGTTTGGGTTAGATTAGGGGTATGTGGGTGGTGGGTTGTAATGTTGGGGGGGGGGGTATGGTATGTTTTTTTTTACAGGCAAAAGAGCTGAAATTCTTGGGGCATGCCCGCAAAGGGCCCTGTTCAGGGCTGGTAAGGTAAAAGAGCTTGTAACTTTTTAAATTTAGAATAGGGTAGGGAATTTTTTATTTTGGGGGGCTTTGTTATTTTATTAGGGGGCTTAGAGTAGGTGTAATTAGTTTAAAATTGTTGTAATATTTTTCTTATGTTTGTAAATATTTTTTTATTTTTTGTAACTTAGTTCTTTTTTATTTTTTGTACTTTAGCTAGTTTATTTAATTGTATTTATTTGTAGGAATTGTGTTTAATTAATTTATTGATAGTGTAGTGTTAGGTTAATTGTAGGTAATTGTAGGTAGTTTATTTAATTAATGTATTGATAGGGTAGTGTTAGGTTTAATTATATCTTAGGTTAGGATTTATTTTACAGGTAAATTTGTTATTATTTTAACTAGGTAACTATTAAATAGTTCTTAACTATTTAATAGCAATTGTACTTGGTTAAAATAATTACAAAGTTGCCTGTAAAATAAATATTAATCCTAAAATAGCTATAATATAATTATAATTTATATTGTAGCTATATTAGGATTTATTTTGCAGGTAAGTATTTAGCTTTAAATAGGAATAAGTTATTTAATAAGAGTTAATTTATTTCGTTAGATGTAAATTATATTTAAGTTAGGGGGGTGTTAGTGTTAGGGTTAGACTTAGCTTTAGGGGTTAATACATTTATTAGAATAGCGGTGAGGTCCGCTTGGCAGATTAGGGGTTAATAATTGAAGGTAGGTGTCGGCGATGTTAGGGAGGGCAGATTAGGGGTTAATACTATTTATGATAGGGTTAGTGAGGCGGGTTAGGGGTTAATAACTTTATTATAGTAGCGCTCAGGTCCGCTCGGCAGATTAGGGGTTAATAAGTGTAGGCAGGTGTCGGCGACGTTGAGGGGGGCAGATTAGGGGTTAATAAATATAATATAGGGGTCGGCGATGTTAGGGCAGCAGATTAGGGGTACATAGGGATAACGTAGGTTGCGGCGGTTTACGGAGCGGCAGATTAGGGGTTAAAAAAAATATGCAGGGGTCGGCGATAGCGGGAGCGGCAGATTAGGGGTTAATAAGTGTAAGGGTAGGGGTGTTTAGACTCGGGGTACATGTTAGAGTGTTAGGTGCAGACGTAGGAAGTGTTTCCCCATAGGAAACAATGGGGCTGCGTTAGGAGCTGAACGCTGCTTTTTTGCAGGTGTTAGGTTTTTTTTCAGCTCAAACAGTCCCATTGTTTCCTATGGGAGAATCGTGCACGAGCACGTTTTTGAGGCTGGCCGCGTCCGTAAGCAACTCTGGTATCGAGAGTTGCATTTGCGGTATAAATGCTCTACGCGCCTTTTTTGGAGCCTAACGCAGCATTTGTTTGAACTCTCGATACCAGAGTTAAATTTATGGGCCTAGATTTGGAGTTTGGCGGTAGAAGGGCTGTTAACGCTCCGCGGGTTTTTTTCTGGCCGCACCATAAAATTAACTCTGGTATCGAGAGTTCAAACAAATGCTGCGTTAGGCTCCAAAAAAGGAGCGTAGAGCATTTTTACCGCAAATGCAACTCTCGATACCAGAGTTGCTTACGGACGCGGCCAGCCTCAAAAACGTGCTCGTGCACGATTCTCCCATAGGAAACAATGGGACTGTTTGAGCTGAAAAAAAACCTAACACCTGCAAAAAAGCAGCGTTCAGCTCCTAACGCAGCCCCATTGTTTCCTATGGGGAAACACTTCCTACGTCTGCACCTAACACTCTAACATGTACCCCGAGTCTAAACACCCCTAACCTTACACTTATTAACCCCTATTCTGCCGCCCCCGCTATCGCTGACCCCTGCATATTTTTTTTAACCCCTAATCTGCCGCTCCGTAAACCGCCGCAACCTACGTTATCCCTATGTACCCCTAATCTGCTGCCCCTAACACCGCCGACCCCTAGATTATATTTATTAACCCCTAATCTGCCCCCCTCAACGTCGCCGACACCTGCCTACACTTATTAACCCCTAATCTGCCGAGCGGACCTGAGCGCTACTATAATAAAGTTATTAACCCCTAATCCGCCTCACTAACCCTATCATAAATAGTATTAACCCCTAATCTGCCCTCCCTAACATCGCCGACACCTACCTTCAATTATTAACCCCTAATCTGCCGAGCGGACCTCACCGCTATTCTAATAAATGTATTAACCCCTAAAGCTAAGTCTAACCCTAACACTAACACCCCCCTAACTTAAATATAATTTACATCTAACGAAATAAATTAACTCTTATTAAATAACTTATTCCTATTTAAAGCTAAATACTTACCTGTAAAATAAATCCTAATATAGCTACAATATAAATTATAATTATATTATAGCTATTTTAGGATTAATATTTATTTTACAGGCAACTTTGTAATTATTTTAACCAGGTACAATAGCTATTAAATAGTTAAGAACTATTTAATAGTTACCTAGTTAAAATAATAACAAATTTACCTGTAAAATAAATCCTAACCTAAGATATAATTAAACCTAACACTACACTATCAATACATTAATTAAATAAACTACCTACAATTACCTACAATTAACCTAACACTACACTATCAATAAATTAATTAAACACAATTCCTACAAATAAATACAATTAAATAAACTAGCTAGAGTACAAAAAATAAAAAAGAACTAAGTTACAAAAAATAAAAAAATATTTACAAACATAAGAAAAATATTACAACAATTTTAAACTAATTACACCTACTCTAAGCCCCCTAATAAAATAACAAAGCCCCCCAAAATAAAAAATTCCCTACCCTATTCTAAATTAAAAAAGTTACAAGCTCTTTCACCTTACCAGCCCTGAACAGGGCCCTTTGCGGGGCATGCCCCAAGAATTTCAGCTCTTTTGCCTGTAAAAAAAAACATACCATACCCCCCCCCAACATTACAACCCACCACCCACATACCCCTAATCTAACCCAAACCCCCCTTAAATAAACCTAACACTAAGCCCCTGAAGATCTTCCTACCTTGTCTTCACCATCCAGGTATCACCGATCCGTCCTGGCTCCAACATCTTCATCCAACCCAAGCGGGGGTTGGCGATCCATCATCCGGTGGCTGAAGAGGTCCAGAAGAGGCTCCAAAGTCTTCCTCCTATCCGGCAAGAAGAGGACATCCGGACCGGCAAACATCTTCTCCAAGCGGCATCTTCGATCTTCTTCCATCCGGTGCGGAGCGGGTCCATCTTGAAGCAGGCGACGCGGATCCATCCTCTTCTTCCGTTGTCTCCCGATGAATGACGGTTCCTTTAAGGGACGTCATCCAAGATGGCGTCCCTCGAATTCCGATTGGCTGATAGGATTCTATCAGCCAATCGGAATTAAGGTAGGAATTTTCTGATTGGCTGATGGAATCAGCCAATCAGAATCAAGTTCAATCCGATTGGCTGATCCAATCAGCCAATCAGATTGAGCTCGCATTCTATTGGCTGATCGGAACAGGTGTTAGTGTTAGGGTTAGACTTAGCTTTAGGGGTTAATCCATTTATTATAGTAGCGATGAGCTCCGGTCGTCAGATTAGGGGTTAATAATTGAAGGTAGGTGTCGGCGATGTTAGGGAGGGCAGATTAGGGGTTAATACTATTTATGATAGGGTTAGTGAGGCGGGTTAGGGGTTAATAACTTTATTATAGTAGCGGTGCGGTCCGCTCGGCAGATTAGGGGTTAATAAGTGTAGGCAGGTGTCGGCGACGTTGAGGGGGGCAGATTAGGGGTTAATAAATATAATATAGGGTTCGGCGGTGTTAGGGGCAGCAGATTAGGGGTACATAGGGATAACGTAGGTGGCGGCGCTTTGCGGTCGGAAGATTAGGGGTTAATTATTTTAAGTAGCTGGCGGCGACGTTGTGGGGGGCAGGTTAGGGGTTAATAAATGTAATACAGGGGTCGGCGGGGTTAGGGGCAGCAGATTAGGGGTAGATAAGTATAACGTAGGTGGCGGTCGGCAGATTAGGGGTTAAAATATTTTAATCGAGTGGCGGCGATGTGGGGGGAGCTCGGTTTAGGGGTACATAGGTAGTTTATGGGTGTTAGTGTACTTTAGGGTACAGTAGTTAAGAGCTTTATGAACCGGCGTTAGCCCAGAAAGCTCTTAACTCCTGTTTTTTTCAGGCGGCTGGAGTTTTGTCGTTAGAGCTCTAACGCTCACTTCAGAAACGACTCTAAATACCGGCGTTAGGAAGATCCCATTGAAAAGATAGGATACGCAAATGGCATAGGGGGATCTGCGGTATGGAAAAGTCGCGGCTGAAAAGTGAGCGTTAGACCCTTTAATCACTGACTCCAAATACCAGCGGGCGGCCAAAACCAGCGTTAGGAGCCTCTAACGCTGGTTTTGACGGCTACCGCCGAACTCCAAATCTAGGCCATGGTGCGGCCAGAAAAAAGCCCGCGGAGCGTTAACAGCCCTTCTACCGCCGAACTCCAAATCTAGGCCAAAATGTGTGTATGCCAATTAGATTTTTTTGTCTACATGATTTTAAAGAGGCTCTAAAATATGGACATGAAATCCCCAAAAATATTTAATGATTCAGAAAGAGCATGCAATTTTCAGCAACATTCCAATTTCCTTCTACTATTTAATTTGCTTTATTCTTTTGTTATCCTTTGTTGAAAAGCATATCTAGGTAGGCTCAGGAGCAGCAATGCACAAATGGAGCTAGCTGATAATTAGTGACTGCACATAAATACTTCTTGTCATTCGCTGACCTGATGTGTTTGTGCTCTCATGAGCTCAGCTAGTGTTACTCTTTAACAAAGAATACAAAGAGAGCTAAGAAAAACTGATAATAGAAGTAAATTGGAAAAATGCTCTATCCAATCCTATTGAGATTAATTTTTACTTTACTGTCCCTTTTAGAAATTCTGACAAGTCAAGATACTTTCCATATAAAATATAAAGTGTAGAAATAATAAAACATAATACATACATATGCATCTATCCTATCTATATCTATCTATCTGTCTGTCTGTCTATGATTTGTCTGTCTTTCTGTCTCTAACTGTCTGTCTTTGTCTGTATCATTTATCTATCTATTTATTTATCTATCTATCATCTATCTATCTCTATCTATCATCTATCTATCCACATCAAAAATATTTTTTTTATCATAAGAAAGTGTCCTAGGTAAAATTTGCATATTACTATCTTACTATTACTATATTACTATTACAAGACATAGAAATAGGTGAAGCCATTACAGACAGAAAGATTTAAAAAAAAAGATTTGTGTAAAACAAAAAATCTCCAGCAATCTTGCAAACTATCTGTATCAAGATTTTCCATCAGATCTGTTTTCCATCAGGTGAAAAGTACAAGTTCATACAAACATCCCATCAATTGCTTTATACAGGTCTACATTAGAATTGTCTTGTGCATTTGTTGCATTTAGCCAAAAAAATATGTTGTAGTCCTACTACTTGGTCTCATCTACAACCCCCCTGTTGCTAACATAAACATGCCCATAACAACTGCTATACCAGACATTTGTTATAGGCCAGATTACAAGTGGAGCTCTAATTAACGCTCCCACTACAGAGTTAACTTTGCTAGAAGTAAGCTTTTTGCATGCGCTGGGTAGCGCTTGTATTATGAATTGAAAGTAAACTGTTCTCACTCGGTTGCTAACCCAACGCGTGCAAAAAGCCAAACTTAGAATATCGCGCATGATAGCCTTTCCCCCCATAGAACACCCTACTCGCACACAAACCCAATGACATATTTTCATGTGCACTAACCCAACATGAAAATATTAATATTTTACATTCCAATTTTCTGCACATAACAGAATGTGTTCTATTTATTCATGAAGAGAGGCAGGGAGAGAGCAGAAGAGAGCGAAAAAGAGAGGGGGAGAGAGAGAGCAAAAGAAAGGGGGGAGAGAGAGCAAAAGAAAGGGGGGAGATAGAGCAAAAGAGAGGGGGACAGAGCAAAAGAGAGGGGGAGAGAGAGAGACCGCAAAAGAGAGGGGGAAGAGAGAGAGCACAAAAGATAGGGGCAGAGAGAGCACAAAAGGGAGGGGGGAGAGAGAGCACAAAAGAGAGGGGGAAGAGAGAGAGCGCAAAAGAGAAAGGGGAGAGAGAGAGAGAGAGAGCGCAAAAGAGAGGGGGGGAGAGAGAGAGAGCAAAAGAGAGGGGGGAGAGAAAGCAAAAGAGAGGGGGAGAGAGTGAGCAAAAGAGAGGGGAAAGAGCAAAAGGGAGAGGAGAGAGAGCAAAAGAGAGGGGGGGGGGAGAGAGAGCAAAAGAGAGTGGGGAGAGAGAGAGCAAAAGAAAAGGGGGAAATCAAAAGAGAGGGGGGAGAGAGCAAAAGATAGGGGGAGAGAAAGACCGGAATAAGATAGGGGGGGAGAGAGAGCACAAAAGAGAGGAGGAGAGAGAACACAAAAGGGAGCAGGGAGAGAGAGCACAAAAGAGAGGGGGGAGAGAGAGAGCTCAAAATAGAGGGGGGATTGAGAGCGCAAAAGAGAGGGAGGAGAAAGAGAGAGCAAAAGAGAGGGGGAGAGAAAGCAAAAGAGAGGGGGAGAGAGGGAGCAAAAGAGAGGGGAAAGAGAAAAAGAGAGGTGATAGAGAGCAAAAGAGAGGGGGGGAGAGAGAGAGCAAAAGAGAGGGGGGGAGAGAGAGAGCAAAAGAGAGGGGGGAGAGAGAGCAAAAGAGAGGTGGGAGATAGAGAGCAAAAGAGAAGGTGGAGAAAGAGAGCAAGAGAGAGGGGGGAGAGAGAGCAAGAGAGAGGGGGGAGAGAGAACAAAAGAGAGGGGGGAGAGAGAGCAAAAGAGAGGTGTAGCGAGGGAGAGCGCAAAAGAGAGGGGGAGAGAGCGCAAAAGAGAGGGGGGAGAGAGAGCAAAAGAGGGGGAGAGAGCAAGGGGTGGGACCTCTGTACTGCAAAAAATGGCCCTGTGAAGGGCTTTAGGACTAGTGTGTATATATATATATATATATATAATTATATACAGGTATGGATATATACAGATATAACTAGGAATGTCTAATACTTAGAACATATTCTGCTATGTGCAGAAACATTGAAATGTCGAATATTTACAGTAAATACACACTAACACTTTATTAAAAAATGAATATTGCACAAGTAAACTTTTACATGTTTTCATCTATTTAACTGCAAAGGGCTCCAATGTATTTATATATGTCTATATATGTGTACATATGTATTTATGTGTTATATGTGTTTATATGTGTGTATATGTCTATAAATACATATATGCATATATAAATACATATGTACACACACACACACACACACATATATATATATATATATATATATATATATATATATATATATATATATATATATATATATATATATATATATACATACTTGCATCTTAAAAAATGAATTAGTATGTATCTCTGCATTAAAGCCCTTTGCCTGCTTTATTTTCTTCTAACACCTGAGGACTCATATGTTTGAGCCCTTATATATTTTTGTGCAATTTTTAAAAAAAAATAATTTTTATTAGATGGTGTTGAGTATAACTGTACTTTATAATGCATATTTGATGTGTCTTGTGACACTTTTGTGTTTCAGGAAACAGTTAAACAGAGCTCTGAGGACGCGCTAACCTGACAAGCGTTACCTTGAATTTCACTCAAGCAATCAAGTTTACTTGTAACTTCTAATATGATCGATAAACCTGACGCACGCAAACACCCGTGATAAACCCCTTATCACTCATGCACAAATGTTTGTGCTCCACTTTTATTCTGGCCCATAGTGTGCACTACAATATGATGGGGTTGGAAGTATTACAAGTAGTAATATCACCTGCTTTGACCAGAAAAATAGCAAAAACCTATAATGTCACCTAGAGGGCACTCTCTGACAAGTAAAGTTTTACCCTAGCTCTAGTCCCTAGCCTAACCCACAACCACAGTGGTGGCATTTCAGATGTTTGGCATTTTTATGTCATTATCAGCAACATCACTTTAATGTCATGTGTTTCTTGTGCACAACAAATAAATGCTACCTACAGGACAATGTTACTGCAGATTTTATGCATTTTAAATATTAATGCATGGTCTCATTTTGCTGTCTTTCACTTTCTCTCACTCTCTGTCTCTCTTGCTCTCACTTTGTCAGTGTGTCTCTATTTCTCTCTCTCTCTCTCTCTCTCTCTCTCTCTCTCTCTCTCTTGCTCTCTCTCTGTGTTTTTCTTGCTCTCTCTGTCTCTCACTGTCTGTGTTTCTCTTGCTCTCTCTCTTTCTCTGTGTGTGTTTCTCTTGCTTTATCTCTCTCTGTGTCTCTTGCTCTCTCTCTCTCTGTGCCTTTCTTAATCTCTCTCTCTCTCTCTCTTACTCTCTCTATCTTGCTCTCTCTATCTTGCTCTCTCTCTCTCCCTTTCTTACTCTCTTTCTGCCTCTCTTACTCTCTCTATCTTGCTCTCTCTCTCTGTCTTTTTCACACACACGCACAGTCTCTTTCTCACTCTTGTTCTCCATCTCTAACCCTTGCTTTTAATCTTTCTCATTCCCTCTGTCTCTCTCTATATGTTTTCTCACCCTTGTTCCAAGTACCTTTCCCTATGCTTATTGCCATTATGTGTTTGTCCTCTGTGTCTTCTTCTGTCACCTGTGCTCTAAGTATTTCTTTCTCTCCCTCTCTCTCTGCCTCTCTCTCTCTCCCCCTTTCTCTCTCTCTCTCTCTCCCCCTTTCTCTCTCTCTCTCTCTCTCTCTCTCTCTATCTATCTATCTATCTCTCCTTCTCTCTCTCCCCCACTCTCTCTCTCCCTCTCTTAGGACTCAATGATATAAACTTTGCCTGCTTAAAGCTACTTTTCTTTGCCGACTCTTGCAGGGCTGCCCCAGTGTAATGATCGTAAAAAAGGGACAGTCCCTGCAAGTGGCGAGATGGCTCCTATTAAAAGTATTGGAACTCGCTGGATAGGGACACTTCACTCCTTAGAGCGAAGTTAGCAGGGAGCAAGGGGAGCACTTTAAAATTAAAATCCTGTAGCCAAAATAACTCACATTATGCTGCTTTGGTATATATGTGTTTTTGTATTAGGGTTATAACTTATTTTAAGTGTTTTGAGAAAAGTTTGTCATCTTTTAGTTGGTGAGAAAAAAACTGAGATCTGCAGTGTTAAAATCTTTATAGAATTACACTGGGATTAGAGAGACATTTTCATATACGCCTATGGAACACCCATGTTCAGCCCATTTTACGAAAAAACAACAATTACGCTTTGCATTTTGTATTTATAAGTACAAATTTCTGTGTGTTTTTTGCACATCCAGTGTACTACAATTACAATTTACACTGTGCATATTTAATTTGATTTATTCCTGTGTAAATTACATTAAAAATGTTGTTTTTTTTAAAATACGATTTTTGGTGAAGAATTTTGTTACGATTTTTAAATCACCTTAACAATACAATTTTCCCTGCTTATTTTTGTGTGATTGGTTCAAATATTTGTTTTGTATGATGTTTAAAATACAAATTTAACTGTGCATGTTGCATATGAAAATGCAGTATAAGCCCCTTAGTGAGACACCCTGGGGCCTATTTATGAAATGTCTGTCCGACATGATCCGATCAGCGGATCATGTCCGACAGACATTGCTGAATGCGGAGAGCAATATGCTCTCCGCATTCAGCATTGCACCAGCAGCTCTTGTGAACTGCTGGTGCAACGCCGCCCCCTGCAGATTCGGGGCCAATCGGCCGCTAGCAGGGTGTGTCAATCAACCTGATCATACTCGATCGGGTTGATTTCATGCGATCTCTGTCCACCTCCTCCGAGCAAGCGGACAGGTTATGGAGCAGCTGTCTTTAGACTGCTTCATAACTGGTGTTTCAGGCGAATCTGAAGACTCACAAGAAACACGTCCCTTGAAGCTCCATGCGGAGCTTGATAAATGCCCCCCTGTGTTTAGGGTAAATGTGGCTTTAGATCATTCCACCAGGGAAATAGAAGGACTGGAAAGCATTCTTTAATAATCTCGCCAGCCCAGAGAGCTTTCAATCATCAAGCCCTTACTCTCTCTCTTGCTTTCACCCTTGCTCTTAATCTCAATAAATTCTGTATATTTCTCTCTTCTTCTCTGTCACTCTGTCTGTATCTCCCTTGCTTTAATATCTTTCACCCTCTCTCTATCACCCTTGCTTTTAATATCTCTCTGCCTCTCTCTGCCTCTCTCTGCCTTTCTCTGTCACCCTTGCTTTTAATATCTCTTTGCCTCTATCTATCACCCTTGCTTTTAATATCGCTCTCTCTCCTTCACTCTCTATCACCCTTGCTTTTAATATCTCTCTCCCTCTCTCTATCACCCTTGCTTTTAATATCTATCTGCCTCTCTCTATCACCCTTGCTTTTAATATCTCCCTCTCTCTATCACCCTTGCTTTTAATATCTCTTGCCCACTCTCTATCACCCTTGCTTTTAATATCTCTCGCCCTCTCTCTATCACCCTTGCTTTTAATATCTCTCGCCCTCTCTCTATCACCCTTGCTTTTAATATCTCTCGCCCTCTCTCTGTCACCCTTGCTTTAAATATCTCTCTCCCTCTCTCTGTCACCCTTGCTTTAAATATCTCTCTCCCTCTCTCTATAACCCTTGCTTTTAATATCTCTCTGCCTCTCTCTGTCACCCTTGCTTTTAATATCTCTCTCCCTCTCTCTATCACCCTTGCTTTTAATATCTCTCTCCCTCTCTCTATCACCCTTGCTTTTAATATCTCTCGCCCTCTTTCTGTCACCCTTGCTTTTAATATCTCTCGCCCTCTCTCTCTGTCACCCTTGCTTTTAATATCTCTCTGCCTCTCTCTGTCACCCTTGCTTTTAATATCTCTCTCTCTCCTTCACTCTCTATCACCCTTGCTTTTAATATCTCTCTCCCTCTCTCTATCACCCTTGCTTTTAATATCTCTCTCCCTCTCTCTGCCTCTCTCTGTCACCCTTGCTTTTAATATCTCTTGCCCTCTCTCTATCACCCTTGCTTTTAATATCTCTTGCCCTCTCTCTATCACCCTTGCTTTTAATATCTCTCGCCCTCTCTCTATCACCCTTGCTTTTAATATCTCTCTCCCTCTCTCTATCACCCTTGCTTTTAATATCTCTCTCCCTCTCTCTGCCTCTCTCTGTCACCCTTGCTTTTAATATCTCTTGCCCTCTCTCTATCACCCTTGCTTTTAATATCTCTTGCCCTCTCTCTATCACCCTTGCTTTTAATATCTCTCGCCCTCTCTCTATCACCCTTGCTTTTAATATCTCTCTCCCTCTCTCTGTCAACCTTGCTTTTAATATCTCCCTCTCTCTATCACCCTTGCTTTTAATATCTCTCTCCCTCTCTCTATCACCCTTGCTTTTAATATCTCCCTCTCTCTATCACCCTTGCTTTTAATATCTCTCTCCCTCTCTCTGTCACCCTTGCTTTTAATATCTCTCTTCCTCTCTCTATCACCCTTGCTTTTAATATCTCTCTTCCTCTCTCTATCACCCTTGCTTTTAATATCTCTCTGCCTCTCTCTGTCACCCTTGCGTTTAATATATCTCTCTGCCTCTCTCTGTCACCCTTGCGTTTAATATATCTCTCTGCCTCTCTCTGTCACCCTTGCGTTTAATATATCTCTCTCTCCTTCACTCTCTATTACCCTTGCTCTTAATATCTCTCTCCCTCTCTCTATCACCCTTGCTTTTAATATCTCTCTCCCTCTCTCTATCACCCTTGCTTTTAATATCTCTCTCCATCTCTCTATCACCCTTGCTTTTAATATTTCTCTCTCTCCTTCACTCTCTATTACCCTTGCTCTTAATATCTCTCTCCCTCTCTCTATCACCCTTGCTTTTAATATCTCTCTCCCTCTCTCTATCACCCTTGCTTTTAATATCTCTCTCTCCTTCACTCTCTATCTCTATCTCTCTTCCCTTTCTCTTACTCTCAATCTTTCACACCCTCTCTCTATTTGTTTCTCTCGCTCTCTGCCACCCTTGTTCTCATTATTTCTCTCTTGCTTTCTCTATCCCTCATCCCACTCTACCTCACCCTTGCTCTCTGTATTTCTCTCCCTCACTCTTTTTCTTAGTCTCTCCAGTTTCTTCTTAGTTTATGTGGGAGAGAGTGAGTGTGACAAAGTATCCTCATATATATATATATACTCTCATTCCCTGCTAATACTTTCCTACAGAATATAAGGACCCACCCTAGTGTTCCTGTTACATTTAATTATTCTGTTATCATAAAGCTCTTCTCATTTACACATTATCCTTTGCATTCTAAAACTCTTTTTCATTTGTTAATAAGAACAAAATAATACATTTTACATAATATTCACCTGTTTTTGTCCATAGTTTGCACCTGTGGAAATATCAGTTTCATTTTATAATCAAGGTCAAAATTTTAAACCAGCTTTGGTGAGTCATCTTTTTTTTTTTTGTCCTCTTATACTAAACACCTATTTTATGTATTTTTACTGTAAATACGTACACATTGCCACAAGGCATACACCATCTTAAACTGCTAATCAAAGCCAGTGTTGCGTTATGCTCAAGATTTACTCAAAACAAGAGTTAAAAGTTGTGCCAAATGTGACCTTCTTTGTCCATGATAGGTTGTTGCTGTACTATCAGATAATCAGCACTTTATTTCCAGTGTATCTTGTGGTGCAAGGCATTGAATGGTTAACTTGATGCAAAATGCCAAGTTTGTAAGTAGAGTAGTGGAATAAATGTAAGGCAAAGGTGATATAAATAAAGATGTATTTGTTTAAAATATATAAATAAAAAAAAGATTTATCATTCCAAGTTTTTCTGTTGCTAAACTAAAGCATAATACTACACCATAGTTATTGTAACATATACTTATTGCAATGTATGTGATATGTGTAGATTACTTTTTTCCCTGTAACTTCTTTGCAAAATCCAATGTATGCTAATGATATATTAATAATATATACATATTTCTTTTTTTTTTGCATTTGTGCAGTGTATGCACTGTGATTTCAGTTTAACTTGTAACGTATTCTTAAAACTAAGCAGGACTAACCCTACCTAAGAAATTAATTAAAAAATGAATTTAAAAATGCTTCCTTCTTATATAAAATAGGATATACAGGATACGACAGAAAGTGGAGTTACTTAAAGGGACATTAAGCCAAGATATTTTCTTTCATGATTCAACAACTTTCCAATTTACTTCTATTTTCTAATTGTCTTCATTCTCTTGATATCCTTTGTTGAAGAAGCAGAAATGTACTACTAAAAGCTAGCTGAACACATAGGGTGAGCCAAAACCATGAGGCATATATGTGCAGCCATCAGTCATCAACTCCTGAGCCTACCTTGGTATACGTTTCAACAAAGGATACACAGTGAACAAATTAGAATTCCCTAAAACCATGTCAAATAATAGTTTAAATGATTGTGTTTCTCTGTTGAATTTCATATAATGTTATTTTTTTATGGCAGAAAGACAAAATAGATATCTTTTAACACCATATTAATTTTTATTGCACATTTATTTGAAACATCTCTACTTATGTTTTAATTAAAAGCTAGTTGTTCATAGACATTTTTAAATACAGTAGTATATAATCCACCCACTTATTTTCCCAACACTGGGATAGATCACACTACACTTGTAAACTTAACAACAGATAGCAAACCCAAAAAATCTATGAATACTGTGTTAATGCATTTTGTTATATGCGTTATAGTCCTGTAACTCCAGAACATTGTGTATCTAATCAAATAATTCAAATTATTTTACTTTTTAGAATTAAATTTTAAGGTACCCCCTGTAACCTTCATAATTAGTTTTCTGGTCAACTTTTTACAACCCCAAATTTAGTTTTGCGGAAACAGCCCAAAATGAGGGAGAAAATAGACAATAATCCCATATGTCTACTTATATAGTATCATTTAAAGAGACAGAAGTGATACATTACACAGTTTTTTTCTTTATTGCGTCTAAAGAGGGCATTTTTAATATTAACGTTTTTGTTTGTGGATATATATATATATATATATATATATATATATATATATATAATTTTAGTTTTAATTAATTCATTTGTTTTTATTTATTTATTTTTGCTTGTGCATTTTGCTGTCCGCGAATAGAGCTTAAGGAAACTCCCTTATTGTCCAATGAGTTTCTATCCCACAGAACAGCTGTGTATATAATTTCACTTCCTGTTACCTTAAAATTTAAATATAGAACTTCAATTAAAAAAAATATATATTTTATATATATATATATATATATATATATATATATATATATATATATATATATAAACTCCATAGTCCATTCTAACTTATTGTATTAATCTATATTACTTCCAGTCTAGGCTTCATTAAAATATTTTGTTTTATTCATTTTTAAATGTATCTGTATTCCATTTCTTTGTCTTTTTGGAAGAGATGGCAGGGATGGAACAGCCAGTTAGGGTCTGTATTTTCTGAGACATTATGCAATATGGCAACTGCCCTCAATCCCATTTGTCATCCAGTGACTTACCTAGAATGTTCCTGCTCATGATAAGATCTGGTCATTGCAAGGGTATTTTTTTTCTGACAATAACTACAGAGATAGGCACAATTTTGTTGATCCTAGAGACAACTGGCAGGATCAAAAGCAAACTTGTCATTTATGTACTAAACTAGATATGATGCATATGTCACTTTTATATGCAGTTAAAATCTCCTTCATAGGTAGTCCCCAATAATTTATCTTTTTTATATTTTATTTCTATTTCTTTTTCATTTTTACATTTTGCATCCCAGTATACCTTTGTAGTTATCTAATAGTTTACAGCCTACTACATATTGCAATAACATGATATGCTAGCTACTGTGCATCATATTATCTTTATTAAATAGTGTAACTGAATTTCCTTTTTCCTATATTATATTAGTTTAGTTTAAGACGTAAAAGAGGTGTCTTTCACTTACCTTCCTGAAGAACGGACAAGTTACCTTTGATACAAGATATTTTCCAACAATTCTCTAGGTAGTTATATGAACTGTTTTTCGTGTGTTTGTTTCCACTACAGTTCAGAATAAACAGTAAGTTAACATTATTGGGTACAAACAAAAATTATGTTTTGCCTCCATAAAATTTCCCAGGGTCTGTCACAATGTAATCATTAACTGTTTTGTAAAGTCTGTTGCCGATTTTTTTTTTCTTTTACCCAACATAATTGAACAAAAATATTACGTGGTCTGTTTACTAAAGTCTGTCAACTGCAATAGGAGCTCAAATATATCGTTAGAAACATTGCTCTTCCGAGCAATAAAAAGATATTGAAATATTTTATTTTTTTTCTAAAATGGGAGCGATCAAAGGAAAGTATACATACAAATAATAAGTAAATCTATGTACAATAAATAAATATATAAGGTTAATATTATATAGTATGTAATTAAATATACTACTTGTATTTATGTTAAAAATGTTGCTTTCAATTTAACATTATTGTAATATTTTTCTAATTCAATTAATTTTTAATTCAGTTGTACCATAATACAATAATTTTATTGTTCTCAAATTTGTGTGAAAACATATGTTATGTCTGAAGGTGGATATTACAAACAATAATGCAGGCCTACTTATAGTGCAGAACTGCTTTTCTTAAATATTTTGATGTTTTCATAATTTAATATGATTTTTTTTTATTTGTATGGCATATTTAACACACAAGATGTTATATGTCAACCTTTCTTTTTTTTAATTGCTCTAAATAAAATACATTTTAATTGAAATACATTTTTTAAAATAATTCTATCTAAAGCAATTATTAATAACAGTGGTGTATGTCAATGACCATTTTTCCACTCAGCCAATCATTTCTCATATATTACTCAAAGCTTTTCCCTCACCATACCTAATTCTTCTTTCTCCTCATCCCCCAAAGACTAATAGATAATATTTAACAAACTCACACCTGTCCATACAGCATCTTCAATAAGCAGGCCTATAGCTGTCAGAACAATAACTAATGCATATATTACATTTCATGTATATTACAAATATTTTCTATCAAAATGACATCAATTATGAATATACAAACAGAAGCTCACTCTTAAGATATTTTAAAAAGTGTCATCTAATATGACAAGTGACCAGAAATAAAGTATATCTAGGAAGAATGTGTTTAGGTAAATTAGAAACTACAGCAAATAATATTCAGCAATTTTAGTGTTGTTATTGTCTCAGTCACTAACACATGATGGACTCCATTTACCAAGCAGCGATTGGTGCTTTGGAGGCCACTTGTTAAACGATAGTTAAAGGTCCATTATACACTCATTTTTTCTTTGCATAAATGTTTTGTAGATGATCTATTTATAAAGCCCATAAAGTTTGTTTTTTAAAAAAATGTATGATTTTGCTTATTTTTAAATAACATTGCTCTGATTTTCAGACTCCTAACCAAGCCCCAAAGTTTTATTTGAATACTGTCAGCTACCTTCTGCAGCTTGCTCCTGTTTGTGTAAAAGGTCTTTTCATATGCAAAAGAAGGGGGAGGGGGAGGGTCTTATTTCCCACTTGCAGTGGGCTTTCCAACTGCCTTTTCAACAGAGCTAAACTGAAAGCTTCTTAGTAAGTTTTTAAACCATTTTATACTGGATTTTTATATCAGTATCTGTGCATCTTATTATTTATAGTAGTGTCTATTACATGCAGTTATATGAAAATGAGTGTATACTGTCCCTTTAAGTAGCAGCAATCATCCGATCTGCGGATAATGTCTCCCGGACCTTACTGCGAGTTGACAACATACTATGTCTGCATTTAACATTGCGGACAGTGTATGGGGTAAATTCTGCAAGACACTGGACAATTCCACAAACCTTTATGCTAATTTTTTTAACACCTCCTCTACAACCATCTCCTACTGTGATACACCACATACATATTTTTTTTCTTTTTTTAAATTGTTCTCAAATTTTGCAATTGCATATGATTTCTTGTGTGTTTGACTATTCACAAGATAAAAATACTTGTCAGTGATACACTTTTTGCCAACAAAAGATATTGCCATTTAAGAAACCACTTCAAAATCATATTAACATTTTAACTTTATTATATCCAATTAAATACACAATTGTTAATCAATGCTCAGTTTGGTAACAAACTACATTTTCTATGGTTATTAAATACTGCATTAGGGGCCGATTTATCAAGGACTGAATGGCCTCTGATTCCCCTGTTTCCATGCGAGCCTTCAGGCTTGCCGGAAACAGCAGTTATGAAACAGGATTCATAAGTCCGCTGCTCCTTAACCCCTTAATGACCACAGCACTTTTCCATTTTCTGTCCGTTTGGGACCAATGCTATTTTTACATTTTTGAGGTGTTTGTGTTTAGCTGCAATTTTCTTCTTACTCATTTACTGTACCCACACATATTATATACTGTTTTTCCCGCCACTAAATGGACTTTCTAAAGATACCAT
This sequence comes from Bombina bombina, assembly GCF_027579735.1. Taxonomy (NCBI): domain Eukaryota; kingdom Metazoa; phylum Chordata; class Amphibia; order Anura; family Bombinatoridae; genus Bombina; species Bombina bombina. The sequence continues at coordinate 923,548,610 of NC_069504.1, read as the reverse complement.
TATTTTCATCATATCTTATAATTTACTATAAACAAAATTATAAAATATGAGGAAAAATGGAAAAAAACACACTTTTTCTAACTTTGACCCCCAAAATCTGTTACATATCTACAACCACCAAAAAACACCCATGCTAAATAGTTACTAAATTTTGTCCTGAGTTTAGAAATACCAAATGTTTACATGTTCTTTGCTTTTTTTGCAAGTTATAGGGCCATAAATACAAGTAGCACTTTGCTATTTCCAAACCACTTTTTTCCAAAATTAGCGCTAGTTACATTAGAACACTAATATATTTAAGAAATCCCTGAATATCCCTTGACATGTATATATTTTTTTTTTAGTAGACATCCCAAAGTATTGATCTAGGCCAATTTTGGTATATTTCATACCACCATTTCACCGCCAAATGCGATCAAATACAAAAAATCGTTCACTTTTTCACAAATTTTTTCACAAACTTTCGGTTTCTCACTGAAATTATTTACAAACAACTTGTGCAATTATGGCATAAATGGTTGTAAATTCTTCTCTGGGATCCCCTTTGTTCAGAAATAGCAGACATATATGGCTTTGGCGTTGCTTTTTGGTAATTAGAAGGCCTCTAAATGCCACTGCGCACCACAAGTGTATTATGCCCAGCAGTTAAGGGGTTAATTAGGGAGCTTTTAGGGAGCTTGTAGGGTTAATTTTAGCTTTAGTGTAGTATAGTAGACAACCCCAAGTATTGATCTAGGCACATTTTGGTATATTTTATGCCACCATTTCACCGCCAAATGCGATCAAATTGAAAAAAAAAGTTACATTTTTCACAATTTTAGGTTTCTCACTGAAATAATTTACAAACAGCTTGTGCAATTATGGCACAAATGGTTGTAAATACTTGTCAGGGATCCCCTTTGTTCAGAAATAGCAGACATATATGACTTTGGCGTTGCTTTCTGGTAATTAGAAGGCCGCTAAATCCTGCTGCGCCTCACACGTGTACTATGCCTAGCAGTGAAGGGGTTAATTAGGGAGTTTGTAGGGAGCTTGCAGGGTTAATTTTAGCTTTAGTGTAGAGATCAGCCTCCCACCTGACACATCCCACCCCCTGATCCCTCCCAAACGGCTCCCTTCCCTCCCCCACCCCACAATTGTCCCGCCATCTTAAGTACTGGCAGAAAGTCTGCCAGTACTAAAATAAAAGGGTAGCTTCCTCCCCCCACACACAGACAAACCCCCACCACCTTGCTGATCGTTTTTTTTTTTTACTTTTTAGACATTTTTAACATTTTTTATTAATGCATTTTCTGTAGCGGCTCCCACCAGATCCCTCCCCGTGCATGCGCCCGCCGCCGCCCTCCCGTGCACGCGCCATCTCCGCCCATAATCCCGCCCCCTCCACATCACCAGGGCCATCGATGGCCGCCACCTGCCTCCCGGTCCGGCTCCCACCCACCAACGCAGTGAGCCACCGATCTCCGGTGCAGAGAGGGCCACAGAGTGGCTCTCTCTGCACCGGATGGCTTAAAAAGGTTATTGCAGGATGCCTCCATATCGAGGCATCACTGCAATAACAGGAAAGCAGCTGGAAGCGAGCAGGATCGCTTCCAGCTGCTTTCCACACCGAGGACATGCAGGGTACGTCCTCAGGCGTTAACTGCCTTTTTTTTGAGGACGTAGTCTGCACGTCCTCAGTCGTTAAGGGGTTAACTGGTCCGGCTGCTCTGAGGCTGCGGACATCAATCCGACCAATCTCATACAATCGGGCTGATTAACACCCCATACCAAATCTGCAGGGGGCGGCATTGCACAAGCAGTTCACAAGAACTGCTTGTGCTATAATAAATGCCAACAGCGTATGCTGACGGCATTCATCGATGTCTGTCGGACATGATCCGCTGAGCGTATCATGTCAGACAGACCGATGATAAATCAGCCCCATGGTCTCAATACAGATACACGAATTATATCTAGGAAAATACATAATAGTAATTTAAATAACTGTTTTATTTAGCAATTTTTCTAGAAAATATTCTCCTAGCTTAAAAAAGTAAAGATAGTTAGTAGCAGGTTCAACAATAAATATATATGGCCTAAGCCACTTTCCAAAAATACACATCTGGGGTAAAGTCTGTGCCAGATTATTCTAATTCATTGTATTTTCTGGATATTTTGGAATCTATTCTGGGCAAAATAATCATACAATTAAAATGCCTGATATAAATTTTTTAACTAATATAGCAGAATTATTTTTCAACCATACTTCTATAACTGAGGCGGTTAAAATGTATTAACTCCTGGCTGCTAAATGGAAGCAAAATATAGTTATCAGTGTGGAAACTGACATAAAAAAGATCTTTATTTATATCTATGTATCTATCAATCAATCAATCAATCAATCAATTAATCAATTATCTATCTATCATTGATCTATCATCTATCTGTCATCTATCCAACATGTCTTCTGATTTGGAGACTTTGCTTAAAAAAACAAATCCCAACATGTCGTTATATCAGTCCTTTCCATCTCTCATCCTTTATTCTATGAAGACTTCACAGCAGGTGTTTAGATTTAAGCCATAATAGTTTTACTGCAAATTGCATTTATCATTGATCATGTTGTGATTTGTTAATGAGTTAAGCTTTGTTAAAGTAAGGACCCTCTGTCCGCCCACTAAACAAATGCAGACACCTATTTATCTCTCAAGCTGCAAAAAGGACACAAACAAAAAACATGAAAGACAGGAGACCCAAGAGACAGACTGTCACAACAACTCCAAAAAACATCAGAAAGAAAATATTGGTTTTGTTCCCTGTTAGCTCATACATTGCCCCTTTCTAATTAAAGATCTGTCATTATCACTTTGGGAATGCAAATAAAAAGCTGCTACTGAATAAAGTTTGCTATCTTGAAACTGAGAGTATTTTATTATAAAATCCTCACATGAAATAAAAATAATTGTTAACCTGCAGATTCATTGTTTTTTTTTAACTGCATCAGTGCATTCCTGTTTTTAAACTGCACATTATATTTTTTTATCCGTTATCTTGTTAAAAATAACAAGTACATTCTGATTCTTAAAGAGACATGAAAGCCATTTTTTTTTCTTGATTTAGAAAGAGCATATAATTGTAAACTTTCCAATTTACTTCTATTATCTAATTAGCTTCATTCCCTTGATATCCTTTGTTGAAAAAGCATAACTAAATAAGTTCAGTAGCTGCTGTTTGGGTGCCTCATGTGATTGGCTCACCCATGTGCATTACTATTTCTTCAACAAAGGATAGCTAAAGAATGAGCAAATTAAATACCAAAAGTAAAATGGAATGCATTCTCTATCTGAAACATGGAAGAAAAAAAAATTGGGTTTCATGTCCCTTTAAAATAGGTTTCTGTGCTTGGTTTTATAGTGATGCTGCAAGTCATTCTGTATCTCCTTTTTAACAATTCAATAATATTTTTACAGTTAACAATCCTTCACATAAGCTCTTAAAAATTGTCTAGTATGATATATTTTTTTTTGCTATTCAACACAGAGATTTAACATAAACGAGTTTTGGTGTAACGAGATTTTATGGTTTATAATGTGTGATTTTTTTTTAAGTTAGCCCGAAAAAATCGAAAGAAAAAATATTAAGACTCTTACAAGTTCAAATATGCCAGGCATATACTTGTATTGTTTGTATGCTGTTATTAAACAGGAATGAATGAATTAAAATAGGACTAAAGAAACCAGGGCATTTATGTGGAATTGAATAAAAATAAAACCATAGTAAATGTTTAACTTTTTATATGTTGCATTGATATAATCAGGTTTGACCGAGAAATTGCAGTGAGTATGCAGACAATTTGTTTGCATAGTTATGAAACAGTGTCAAATAAGATACACACTTCCAATAAACATAAAACCCCTTTGTCCTTAAGTTTTGCAAAACAGACCTCTTTTGTGCATACATTAACTAAATGTTTTATTGTGCTAAATCATTGTTTTCTTTATTTAGGAGCACACTCTACTCCTGTATATCATAAATGGAAAATTTAATTTTCTTCTGACACTGATTTTTACCTGGTTAGCTTACTCAAGAATTATAGTATTTTTTTTTTTTTTATTTTAAGTAAAAAAAAACAACAAACTATTCCATTCATGTAAAAGATAAACACTCATAAATTCTGGCTGGTGTACTGCCTGCATTCAAAAAAAGGCATATCAATTTCAAAATCTTCAGCCAGTCAGAGTGAAAACTGGGCGGAGCCATTTGAAATCTAAACAGAGACAGGTGTATAAGTAGTGGTGAGGTAGGGCACAGGTAATACACCTGTTTCAAGAAAGTCACTAGCACAGGTGCTTTTAGCTCTGTAGCTTTACAAGATGAGTGTATTTGATCAACAGACTCACTCTCCACCTCGCTGTGGCCCTCAGTTTCCAAATATTGGCCAGGAGCCTCCAGAGTTGAACATCTACTGTGAGAGCATCTTCCATCCACAGACAATGCCTAGTCCTCAACGACCTTCAAATTTTGAAAATGTGGACTATAGTACCACAGCTAATCCTTACTTGTGGCTGAATGGATCTTCTATTACTCCATCTTCATATCTGCCAGGCTCCAACTCTAGCCACTTCATGCCACAGTCTTATGGGATGCAAAGGCAGCTTCTGCCTAATATGCATGGCTTAGGAGGCTCTGATCTAGGCTGGCTTCCTATTCCTTCTCAAGAAGAACTTATGAAGCTGGTAAGACCACCATACTCCTACTCTGCGCTGATAGCAATGGCAATTCATGGGGCTCCAGATAAAAGACTGACACTCAGCCAGATCTACCAGTATGTGGCTGACAATTTCCCTTTTTACAACAAGAGCAAAGCTGGATGGCAAAATTCCATTCGACATAATCTGTCTCTTAATGACTGCTTCAAGAAGGTGCCAAGGGATGAAGATGATCCAGGTAAATGGCTATTACTTTATTTTACAAAAAAACTTTACATAAACTTTCTGTAAGCTAAATGTGTATTATAGTAATGAAAACTACAGACTATTTTACTCTCCTTTAATTTCTGAGGTTGTAACATGCAAATGCAGTTAAACAGGGTATAGGAAGTATGAGGAAAATTCCATGTTCTTTTTTTTTTTTTTTTTGATTGATATATTTTAATGTGATATGATCTCTAAAGAATATTTTTAAGCCCTGTTGTTTATTTTGTACTTGTAAAGAGCATAGGACTTTTTTTTTCTCTCACTTTTCATGAGCAGAAGAAAATGATTTCTTGTGATAAAAATCTTATTTAAATGTTTGTATTTTTGTAACTTAAAATGTAAGCCAGAAAAATCTACCTATGATAATTATTGAAAAATATAAAATATCTTACACTTCTTTATACTAAGAACAATTCTGTGTTTTTCCAGGAAAGGGAAATTACTGGACTCTGGATCCCAACTGTGAGAAGATGTTTGACAATGGAAACTTTCGCCGAAAGAGAAAAAGAAAGTCTGACACTAACCCTAATGGACAACTGAATTCTGAAAAGTCAGAGGGCAGCCCACTCAATGACAGTCTCAAGAATGCAGAGCATCAAGACATGTTGGAAAGTTCATCACCAGGAAGTGATGAGTCTTCTGAAAAAAGATCCTCTCCTCCCACTGTAACACCTTGCCTTAATAACTTTCTCTCCAGCATGACTTCCTTTGTTAACAGTACCAATTCAGTAAGTAGGTCAATGCCACTTGGACTTAATGAAACCTCTGATAAAATGGGACAGAACATGGTTGGTTTCAATACGTACTCTACACTTTCAAACATACCAAGTCATGGTGGGTCTGACTGGTCTACCACTGTATCCTCAAATCCTTTTGGCTACAGTAGCTCAATATTAAATCAGTTTAATCCTCATTTCTACAACAGTATCAGTACAAATAGTTCCATCTACAACAGAGAAGGTACAGAGGTATAAAAACAGTAATTAACCAACCAAATGGAATATATGTAGTTTAAAAAAAAAAAAAAAAAAAACATGCTTAAAACAATAATATAGACTGCAAGCAAACAACTAAAGTAGAATTTCAGTTCCATTCATAAAAAATGGTGCTTACATTTTCATTACACAAGATTACTGGTGGCTTAATAATGTCAATAAGTGTTGAGAGACTTGTGAACATTTAGCAGATTTTTATGCACTCTCCTTATTACACTGTTGAATAGAACCTGCTGAAATGTTTAATTCTATCAAATCTATTTAAGTATTAGGGCTGTTTATACACTCTAATTTATACTGTTTGTAGCACATTCATTAAATGTTTTAGTTGAAAAGATGTGTGTTATGTGAATCTTACGCTATGCAAATCCTTAAAACAACATTTTTTCCTGCAAATTGAGTAAGAACGCTGACATTTTTATATTTCTAAGGATGCATTTGTATTATTATTTAGAGCAAAGTTGTATATTTATACATGTTTACTTTTGTAAATAGTATGTAAATAAATGGGAATGGATTTGTATGGGGGTATATTTCATATGTTGCTTTTCATCTGATAGTGAACAGTTTTTTACTAAATCTGTCAGTTTTTAATTAACCAAAAAAGTTGAAATTTTTATGAAAAGAAATGCTTTTTTTTGTTTAAACTCAGACTTGACAGAAATGTGTCTTTTATTGCAGTAATATTTTGTATTTTCAGATTTCATTTTTAGAAATTCAGAATTATTGTTTGTGTAATTGTATATTACAAGAACATTCACTGTTGGGGGAAAACATGGGACATTTTGTAATAAAAAAAAAATTAATCTTACTGTTGTTTTTCTGTTTAATCAAATAACTTTATCTTACACAGTTGATTACATAGTGTTTTGTTTTTTTTTACGGGTCAAATAAATCTACCTAGTTTATCTGCACAATCTTGGTCCAATTGCTGAATATGCAATAAATCAACATTTGTATATTGCTATATACACATTCAGTACTAGATTTACATATGCATGGCCCTTGCACTATCTACTATCTATTATCTACAACATCTATCCTACAGCTATTCCATGTACATCCCTGGACATAATGTTAGTTTAAACATGTTTTACTATTAATTGCAAATAATCATATTTGTACTAAACATTTCACTAGCAATTGTGAATAGACTTTATTGTTCTTAAAGCGTGTTATACATGAGAGATTGGTCAGTGTTTAAAGGGAATAACAAAAAGGAGCCATATTTAAAGGGAAATTCAACAATAATCAAAATATAAAACTAATCCTGCACATGAAAAAGCATTGGTTTAATGCACTAAAAATGTTTTCTTTTTAACACCTAAAAAGTTCAAATCAAAACTGTTTAGATATTGAAATCATAAGGAAATGCATGCTTGTGCAAAACTAAGGACACGCCCACACCATAAAAGAAAAGTCGTTTTAGGAAAGAAAAGAATAAATGGATACCATTTAAAATAGAGAACAGAAATACTTTAAAATAATACTTTTAATAAATAATGACTATGGTTAAGATTATATGCATGAATTATGAAACTGAATATACATAAAAAAAACTTTAATCAATCAAAGAATGCTGAAAAATCATTATTATTTATAGTAATAAGTAGATACTTATATGTATAGTAAAAGTGAAGAGCACCAATAATTTTCAGTTGTGACAGTAAGTGTATTGACAACTAGAAAACTTTATGCGTCTTGTGCCTAGAAGGCCTACATAGTGTTCCAAAACAATGGTGTTCTGCCACATTTTAAGATTAAGTAAACAGTTAGTTGTTTATATGCACATCTGCTTTGTTATTTCCTTAAAATAAACAATGCATTATACGGAATTAGTTACCACAACAATATATCATTCAATCTAATGCTGTAAGGCACATATGGAACAAAACACATTGCTGAAACATAGACTACTGTCTAAAGTCCTCAAGGAGAAAACAACATTTATATTTTTGTTAATTACAAATTAATCTTGAACGTTTTTAAAGGGACAGACAGTCTACTTAAAAATGTGTATTGTTTAAAAAGTTAGACAATCCCTTTATGACCTATTCCCGGTTTTGCATAACCAACACTGTAAAATTAATATACTTTTAACCTCTATGGTTACTTTGTGTCTAAACCTCTGCAGACTGTCCCCTTATCTCAGTGCTTTTTACAAACTTGCCTTTTAGCAAATTAGTTCTGGTTCATGCATATCTCCACATTTAAGCGTGAGAATAATGTTATCTCTATGGGACACATGAACTAGTACTGTCTGGCTGTGAAAAGCTAATAAAATGCACTGAGATAAAAGGCAGCCTGCAGGGGCTTAGAAACAGTTGGATGTATAGAGGTTTAGAGGTAATAAAGTATATTAATATAACAATGTTGGTTGTGAAAGCTGGGGAATGGGATGCAAAGGTGTTAATAATCTTTTTAAACAACTGACCCTTTAAATAAACAGTGAATATATAAAGTCCCTCTAGTGGCAAGAAAAATTACTACTTTATATATATATATATATATATATATATATATATATATATATAAAACACGGAAGGGGACTGCACTCCAAGACCGGACTGGGTACACATCCCATGACCCAGCAACATGCCCAGCCCTGGGTGCTCAGTGGCACTCACAAAAAGCTGTGCTGTCACTAGAGTCATAGGCAGTTAACCCCAGAAAGGAGTGGGTGCAAGAACCATAGGGGAATTACAAAACAAATTGTTTGGCTTTGAGAGCTTGCATTGTGTGGCTGTGTTAGGGACTCAGGTATTGGAAAGGACCTTGACGTGGTGCCTGAGCTTGTCCCATTTGGCCAGGTGCGGTTTTAAATCTTAACTGTGAGCTTGCTAGTGAGTGCAGGGTTTTCTTTATGTGTTGTATTAATTTGTTTTGTAATTCTCCTATGGTTCTTGCACCCACTCCTTTCTGGGGTTAACTTCCTATGACTCTGGTGACAGCACAGCTTTTTGTGAGTGCCACTGAGCACCCAGGGCTGGGCATGTTGCTGGGTCATGGGATGTGTACCCGGTCCGGTCTTGGAGTGCAGTCCCCTTCCGTCTTTTGTATATTACTGGGGTGATTACATAAGCCTGTGCACCCCTCCCTTGATCCCAGTTTGTTTGGCTTTGAGAGCTTGCATTGTGTGGCTGTGTTAGGGACTCAGATATTGGAAAGGACCTTGACGTGATGCCTGAGCTTGTCCCATTTGGTCAGATGCGGTAACTAACCTTTCCATTTTTGGTTTTAAATCTTAACTGTGAGCTTGCTGGTGAGTGCAGGGTTTTCTTTATGTGTTTTTATATATATATATATATTTATTTATTTATATATATATATATATATATATATATATATATATATATATATATATATATATATATATACTCTGTACATTCTCAAATAGAAAGGTATTTTTAAAAATGTACTAAGTAAAAGCATGACTTTTTGTAAGGTGAGTTGTAAGTTTATGTACTAGCCAGCCTCTTCTCACTATGAAGATGAAAGGCACCCCATATAAAATATTTTAAAATAGACTATCACCTAGATTACAAGTTTTGCGAAATAGAGGGTGGGAAACAAAAGTTGCGTTATTTCACCCTCCATAGCGCTGCCATTACAAGTTTCAGAAAAGCCTCCTTGTGCGTACGATATGGTGGCGATAAGCTTGATACCGCACAAAATCCAAGGGCTGAGAATACATGCTCATGCACGCTTTCCCCATAGACATCAATGGAGAGAAGGTGTTAGAAAAAAAAACTAACACCTGAAGCGTGGAATGGCGATCGCTGCAACGCAGCCCCATTGATGTCTATCGGGAAAAAAGTTACATTTAAACTTAAAACCCTAACATAAACCCCAAGTCTAAACACCCCTAATCGGCTGCCCCCGACATCACCGCCACTAATAAAAGTTATTAACCCCTAATTGGCCGCGCTCTGACATCCCCGCTACTATAATAAAGTTATTTACCCCTATTCCCCCACACCCCAAAATCGCCAAAACTATAATAAAGCTATTAACCCCTCTTCTGCTGCTCCATGACATCGCCGTCACTAAATAAAGCTATTAACCCCTAAACCTCTGGCCTCCCACATCACCGCCACTAAATAAACCTATTAACCCCTAAAACACCAGCCCCCACATTGAAAAAACTAAAATAAAATATTAACCCCTAAACCAAACAACCCCCCCTAACTTTATCTTAAAATAAGTAAAAACTTACCTGTGAAATTAAAAAAACCTAAATTTAAACTAACCATTAACCTAACATAACTATTATACTAACATTAAAATAACTACCAATTAAAAAAAACTAAATTACACTTTAAAATAAACCTAATACTAAAAATAATTAAGTATAAAATTACAAAAAATAAAAAATACTAAATTACAAAAAATAAACACTAAATTACGAAAAATAACAAATGAAATGATCAAAAATAAAAAATATTACACACATCTAATAGCCCTATACAAATAAAAAAACACCCTTAGCCTACAATAAACTACCAATAGCCCTTAAAAGGGCCTTTTGTAGGTCATTGCCTTTAAGAAATCAGCTCTTTTACCTGTAAAAACATACAAAGACCCCCCAACAGTAAAACCCACCACCCAACCAACCCCCAAAATAAAAAACCTAACTCTAACAAAAACCTAAGCTTCCCATTGCCCTGAAAAGGGTATTTGTATGAGCATTGCCCTTAAAAGGGCATTCAGCTCTTTTACATTGCCCTGAAAAGGACATTCAGTTCTTTTAAAAAAAGCACAAACTCTAATCTAAAAAAAATCCCCACGCAAATAAAAAAATAAAAAAATAACACTAATCCCCGAAGATCCACTTACAGTTTCTGAAGTCCGGACATCTAGGCGGCGATGTCCTTTTCCAGGCGGTTAGGTCTTCATCCAGGCAGCGAGTTCTTCATCCATCCAGGCGGCGTCTTTTTTCTTCATCCAGGCGGCGTCTTCTATATTTATCCCAGTGGCACAGAGCTGCTCCATCCTTGAAAACATCTGGCGTGGAGCATCCTCTACATACGGTCACCGCCGTACCCTGAATCTTCAATGCAAGGGAGCCGTTTAAAAATGGCGTCCCTTGCATTCCTATTTGCTGATTTAATTATTGAAATTCAAATCAGCAAATAGGATGAGAGATACTGAAATCCTATTGGCTGTTCAAATCAGCCAATAGGATGAGAGCTACTGAAATTCTTTTGGCTGATTTGAATAGCCAATAGAATTTCAGTAGCTCTCATCCTATTGGCTGATTTGAACAGCCAATAGGATTTCAGTAGCTCTTATCCTGTTGTCTGATTTGAATTTCAAGAATTAAATCAGCCAATAGGAATGCAAAGGATGCTATTTTGAAACGACTTCCTTGAATTGAAGATTCAGTGTACAGCGGCCGTATGAAGAGGACACTCCGCGCCGGATATCTTCAAGGATGGATCCACTCCGTGACACCGGGATAAAAATAGAAGACGCTGCTTGGATAGATGAAGACATTGCCGCCTGGATGTGCAGACTTCAGAAACTGTAAGTGGGTTTTCGAGGGTTAGTGTTAGTTTTTTTTTTTTTTTTTTTTTTAGGGTATTTTTATTTTAAATTAGGGTTTGGGCTTTTTTTTAAAAGCTGAATGCCCTTTTCAAGGCAATGCCCATACAAATGCCCTTTTCAGGGCAATGGGTAGCTTTGGTTTTTGTTAGAGTTAGTTTTTTTATTTTGGGGGGTTGGTTGGGTGGTGGGTTTTACTGCTGGGGGTCTTTGTATTTTTTTACATTGAAAAGAGCTGATTTATTTAGGGCAGTGCCCTACAAAAGGCCCTTTTAAGGGCTATTGGTAGTTTATTGTAGGCTAAGGGTGTTTTTATTTTGTTTTTGTTTTTTTATTTAATAGGGCTATTAGATTAGGTGTAATTGTTTTTATTTTTGATAATTTCATTTGTTATTTTTCATAATTTAGTGTTTGTTATTGTTTGTAATTTAGTATTTTTTATTTTTTGTCATTTTAGACTTAATTTTTTTTAGTAGTGTTAGTTTTTTTATAATGTGCAATTTAGTTTTTTTAATTGGTAGTTATTTTAATTTTAGTATAATAGTTATGTTAGGTTAATTGTTAGTTTAAACTTAGGTTTTTTAATTTCACAGGTAAGTTTTTATTTATTTTAAGATAGGGATATTGTAATTTTAATATAAAATTAGGGGGTGATAGGTTTAGGGGTTAATAGTTTAATTTATTAGTTGCAATATGGGGGGCTGGCGGTTTAGGGGTTAATGGGTTTAGTTAGTGGCGGCGGTGTCGGGGAGAGGCAGAATATGGGTTAATAACTTTATTATAGTGGCTGGGATGTGGGTGTGCGGCAGATTAGGGGTTAATAAGTTTTAAATAGTGTTTGTGATGCAGAAGGGGCTCAGTTTAGGGGTTAATAGGTTATGAGTTTTGTGGAACATTTTTGTCACACAAAATCCATAACTACTGCTTTCAGATGGTGGTATGGATCATGTTGGTATAGGCTGTAACACAAGCATTTTATCTTCACCGCACAACCTGTAATACCAGCGCTATGGAAATCCCATGCAAAAACGATGGGCGTAGAAAGCAGCATCCGCTGCTTGTTATGTTTTTTGAGTGTGGGATTGACGTTGCATTGCAGACTACACTGCTTGCGGTATAGCTATACCGACATAACTTGTAATGGCTGTATTACTGTTTTTACGCTAAAATGGCAAAATTATGCTTTCAAGGATTTACCAGAGTTTGTTATGATTACATCCTCTCTAGTACAGCAGTTATCCTTTGTTCTTTGTGTGTGTGTCTGCCTGACTATTTGTGCAATTGCATGTGTTATTGGTGTTTTTTTTTTGCTTTGTCTATGAGTGTGTTCTTGCCTCTTTTTGAGTGTGTGTGTGTGTCAGTTGTTCTGTTTACAAATGTATGTCTGCTTGTTTGTATATGTGTGTCAGTGTCAGATGTTTTGCCTGTGAGTGTATGTGCATATGTATGTCAGTGTCAAGGTGTGTGTGTGCCATCTCTGTTCTCTCTGTGAGAGTGTGTTTCCTGGCTGTGAGTATGTGTGTGTGTATGATTGTGTCCCTTGTTCTGTCTTTTTTGTGTCTGATGTGTATCTGTGAGTATGTCAGTATCTCTGTCATTCATTCTGTCTGTGAAGGTGCGTCTTGCTCGCAGTCAGTTTGTATGTGTGTGTCAGTGTCAGTTGTCCTATGTGTATGTGTGTTTCTGCCTTTTTGTGACTAGATTTGCATGTGTGTGTCATTTGCAATATGTGTGTCTGTTTTTCTATCTGGCTTGCTGTGTTGCTTCCTTTTTGTGAGTGTGTGATCTGTGTGTCTGTGTCAGTGACTTTTATCCTCTTATACCCATAAATGACACTATTAACCCCTAAACCGCCACCCCCACACTGCAAACACTAAATAAAAGTATAAGCCCCTAAACCAACATCCCCCCACATCACAAACACTAAATGGATATATTAACCCCTAAACTTAAACTGCAATCTCCCACATCACAAACAATCTAAATAATTTATTAACCCCTAAACCGCCATCCCCCCACATCGGAAACTATCTAAATAAATTATTAACCCTTTAACCGGCAACCCCCACATCGCAAACTATCAAAATAAATTATTTACCTCCTAAACTGCCACCCCCTACATCTCAAACTAACGAAATAAATGATTAAATCCTAAACCCCCATCCCCCCACATTAAAAACAATCTAAATAAATTATTAACCCCTAAACCGCCATCCCCCACATCGCAAACTATCTAAATAAATTATTAACCCCTAGGGCCATCCCGCACATTGCAAACAATCTAAATAAATTATTAACCCCTAAACCTAATACCCCTTTTTTAGGGGTATTAGAATATAAATATTTTTTATTATTTTTGATAATTTTTGTGTGTGTAAATGTTAGGTTTTTTATTATTTGTTTATGGGTAGGTTTTTTATGTTTTGTAATGTATTTTTTTTAAGTAATGCTAGTTTTTTTTAGGGTAAGCTTAGGTTAAAATGTTATTTTATAGGTAAGTTTTTTATTTTCTTTCAAGTAGTTTGGATAGTTTTTATTTAATTTATGGGTATTTTATTGGGGTTAAGTTAGGGGTTTTAGGTTAGGGGATTTATTTGTTAATTACTTTGCAATGTGGGGGATGGCGGTTTAGGGGCTAATAATTTATTTAGATAGTTTGTGATGTGGGGAGAAGGCGGTTTAGGGGTAAATAGTTTAGTTTATGTACTTTGTGTTGTTGGGGATGTCGGTTTAGGGATTAATACTTTTATTTAGTGTTTGCGATGTGGGTGGGTGGCTGTTTAGGGGTTAACAGCTTTATTTAGTGTTTGCATTGTATGGGTTGGCGGTTTAGGGGTTAATACTTTTATTTAGGGTTGGCGATGTGAGGGGATGGCGGATTAGGGGTTATTAGACTAGGTGATTATGGTAGGGTGTTTTTTCCACTTTTTTTTTCTCCATTGATTTCTATGAGAGAACACATGCACCCATATGCCAAAAACCCGCTAGCGATGATTGCAATTCTCGGGCTACCGCTTAAGAAGAAACTTATTTTTTGTAATACGAGCGGATCCCCAGAATCACAAAAACCATGTTGCTAGCGGTGTTTTAGCTAACTGTTAATTTAGATTTGCTGTGCGACTTGTAATTGCAAAGCATTGTACTACCACCCATCCTTGTACTCAAACTGTTTGTATTTCCAATATGTGGCAACATACTATGAGGCCCATTTATCAAGCTCCGAATGGTGCTTGAGGGCCTGTGTTTCTGGCGAGCCTGCAGGCTCGCCAGAAACAGCAGTTATGAAGCAGCGGTCTAAAGACTCTGAGCAGGCGGACAGAGATGGCCAGAACTCAACCCGGGTTGATTGACACCCCCTGCTAGCGGCCAAATCTGCAGGGGGCGGCGCCTCACGAGAGCTGCTGGTGCAATACTGCATACGGAGAGCATTTTGCTCTCCGCTTTCAGCGATTTCTGTCGGACCTGATCCGCACTGTCGGATCAGTTCCGACAGACCTTTGTTAAATAGGTCTCAATGTATGGCAACATTTATAATGTGGTGGTCATTTGGAAACCTTAAAACCACAGCATGCCCAGCTGCCCCATGGACAACAACGCTCTCCCTCCAATTGCCCTGACTCCAATCATAGTACACACATGACTCATGGGGTAGATATATAGCAAGCAGCGGATGCTGCTTTCTACACCCATCGTTTCTCCAGAAACGTAAGTTAAGAAGCAGCGGTCGTAAGACCACTGCTCCTTAATTTTTAAGCCACATTTTAGGTGGCAGACTGAAATCATTGCTATCTGATCGGGATGATTGACACCCCCTGCTAGCGACCGATTCAGTTCATTTATATTGAACATATATAATAATTTATAATGAACGATTAAAGGGACAATAAGTTCAAAAGGCAAATGAAAGATCACCACTTAAGCACGTTAAAAAAGGTTGAATAAAAACTGTTTAAATAGGTTTTAACAACTTAACTGCATTTGACGACATGTTTTTTATCAGTGCTATGTATTTAGCACCATCCAGGGGGGAGAGATGTTTTTGGAGGTCATTACAGCCCCTCTGCACTTAACCCAGATCCTCGGTGGTCTAGAGCTCCATCATCAAGCACTGGAGACCTGGAAGTGCCGGTAAGGCCCCCCGGACTTTAGGGAGCTAGATGGGGAGGTAAGTATTCAAACCCCTTGAGCTCCCTTAAAAGGGGACAGTTTACCCGAAAATGTTCTCCTGTTTAATTTGTTCCCAATTATATATTTTACCTTCTGGAGTGTATTAAATTGTTTACAAAAAAAACCCTTGAGCTCCCTTAAAAGGGGACAGTTTATCCTAAAATGTTCTACTCTTTAATTTGTTCCCAATTATATATTTTACCTGCTGGAGTGTATTACATTGTTTAAAAAAAACTCCTTTATTTTTATATCAGCAATTGAAATAGCTGAATTTGCCTGAGGAATTTCTACCTATACTGAAAGTTTCTATACTTAAGTATAGGCTATAAAAAAGCCGTGTAAAATTGTCAGCAGAAGAAATGGCACTCCCAGTGTGAGGTAGTTGAGATAATAGGCAAGATAAGTAATAAAATGTAAATCTCTGATTGTTCTCACTAATGGGCTAATTCTCTGGGCTGGTCAGATTCTATAAGAATGCTCGGCAGTACTTATATTCTATAAAGCCAAGATTTTACCCTGAAAACAGTGTCTCAGTATGGGGCCTATACTGCATTTTCAAATGGGGAGGAGATGCATACATTACAAAATTGGACAATTACATTGTATTAAATATTCATAGCATAGTTTGTAATTTAAATACACTGGATGTGCAAAAAACAAAAAGCAATTTGTAGTTATAAGTACAAAATAGAAAGCGTAATTGATGTTTATTCATAGAATGGGTTAATCATGGGCGTTCCATGGGGGGTATATGAAATTTTCTCTCAAATCACAGCGTAATTCTATAAGCATTTTCACACTACAAATCTCACAGTTTTTTCTCACCAGTTAAAAGTTGTTGAGTTTTCACCGAAATACTCAAAACACTAATTACTCTGAAAGGAAAACCTATGTATACAAAAATTACAGGGAATTTAAGGTAGAGTGCAATGAAAACAATGTAAGTTAATTTGTATTAAGCGTAATATTCAGGTTTTAAAACACACCGGTTTCCCCCTCTGTACGTTGCCCTCCATTGTGAACCTATTTTTTATGAGACAACTTGTGACTCATAGGTACACCAACTTATTTACATATGCAAAAAAAGTGAAAATAATTAAATTAATGTAAGAAAATAAAGAAATAAAAACCGAGACAACCGTAATCTCAGGAAACTAAGAAACCAGATGGAAACGGAAAGTTCAGGTAAAAAATAAAGTTTATTGAAAAATAGCAATACATAAAATAATAAACAACAATAGGGAAATCTAGGGCAAAGTCAATACCAAGCCAGAGGTAAGATGCCAAAATGGGTAGTGAGCCAAACCAGGTCAGGAAACTCAGAGAGCTTTAACAACAGAAACAAGAGCCGGAGTCAGGAACTAGGAAGTTAGTCAACCCAAGCCAGGGTCATACACAGAGTAAGGCACAAAATACACGTATGCACTTGGTAGGTCTGGACTCACGCAAGGGCGGAGTTAGAATGACTGGGTTATATAGTAAACTGGCATTACATCATCAAAGAGACAGGAAGTTGCCAGTAGTTGCAGAGTGATGATGTTCACAAGTTTGCCCATATGAGGGTGTGTGAGCGGAACACACAGTGTCAGAATCACTGCAAGAGAAGCCAGAAACAGACCTGCGCTCCAAGAAACACAAAGAAAGGTAAGTAACCCTGACACGTATCAGTTTTGAAACATTGAGTCAGACAGCACCTTTTACGTGTCATATCTCAAAGTCACATTTTTTTTTATCCAGTGAGACTATTTTTCCATATAAAAATAATAATTTGAATATTTTATACTTACAAGCATCTACATTAACCATACTTCAAGTGTGTTTCTGAACTTGTGATGAAGCTGTAACTGTTTTGACAACGTAGCAGTATGTTCTTGTTTCATATGCTAGGTTTCATGTATTGTGAACATAAAAGGACAGTAAACAACTTATAATTACAATACTTTCTGTTGTGTTACTACAGCCAAATCTTAACTTTTCGAAACAAATTAACATCCTTTTTACTGCATTAGTTTTTCAATTGCCAATCTAGGCTTTACTCCAGAGTCAACAAGACAACAAGGCTAGCCGCTGTCATAATATTAGTATAAAATTAATTATTTTGCAGTCGTTTTGATAAAGACCTTTAGGGATATATATGTAGCATGGTTAGCACAGAGAAGACAGCTTTTCAAGTTCTGGAAGTTAGAAATTAATCAATTTTAAAAACTAAATTACATGAAAGGGGGCAACATAAATAATGAAAATATACTGCAAACTTGTC
This sequence comes from Bombina bombina, assembly GCF_027579735.1. Lineage (NCBI taxonomy): Eukaryota > Metazoa > Chordata > Amphibia > Anura > Bombinatoridae > Bombina > Bombina bombina. The sequence goes on along the minus strand of NC_069504.1, from coordinate 923,530,686 downwards.
TCACTATGCATAACTAGACATTCTATATAAAATATACATCAAACACAGAGGAAAGTGCCCCGTTTACTGTGAGGACAGCTGCCTTAACGTTTTTTCCCCATATACAAATTCCTGCCGGAGTGCTTATAGCCCAAATGTTGTATCCAAGCACCGTCTGCAATATTGTTTGTATAATATAGATAACATCTTATGTGTCAAAAATGTTTCAAAACACTTACAGTTTAGGCAGAGTTCAGTGTGAGTAAGAAAAACCCGCGTCTGCCGAGTCTATACTCCTCCAAACACAGAGCTGCCGTATGGCGCTAAAATGCCTCCCACCTTGCACCAGCAGAGAGCCCTTTAGAAACCTCCTCCTCACCTATGATTGCAGGGAAAACTCGAAACGCATCAGTGATGTCATACTGCTCCTCGGTCATAGCATGTGTTTGTTTTAATGGATAAGCGGTTTGCACTTTTGCTCACACACTGTGCTTATGTGTATTACTTTTTTAATGGTCAAATAAAGACCCCACTTGTTTTACCCACGGAAGGAGCCAGTCTGGAATTTTTCTGCATTGCACTTTGATTCTATATAAAAACCTCAAGATATTTACTGTCCCTTTTACATATATAGATGTTTTAGTCCACTAACACATTTCTAGAAAATGTAAGTGAAGTGACCAATACATTTAATTTATTTCTTCACAAGGGCCCTTAGTAACCTCACAATCATCTATGAATCTAGCCCTATAATTACATTGCAATAAATGTAAAGGTGATTTGCTAAACATGACACACTTGAAATAATATAATTTATCTTCACGCAAAGTAAACTAGTACTCATTATGCCAGGAGAGGTTTTTTTTACCCTGACATGTTCCATATATGTGCTAAAATTGATAAATGTTTTTATACATATTATACATAAGTACACAATGTCAACTCTATTTCATACCACACATTGAAGGAATACTTTTGTTATGAAAACCAACAAAGATGACATGAGATAATATCTTTTTACATTAACTACAGTAACTTTTGAAGTTTTGAAGTGTACTTAAATGTTTTCAGACAAATAGAAAATTAATGTGAAATGTAACCCCTCTGCACGGTTATCAGGAGTTTTTTTGAGTTAATTTATCTCGTTGACTTCCTTAATATATTTAGGGGTCATTTAGGCAACATTTGATTTTAAAAGTGACTAAAAGTGGAGCACTAATTTATCTAAATGTCCCCAATTTGCCCCCAAAATAAAGTGATGCTTTTAAATAAAAAAATTTTTTAAAAAATAAGCTTCTTTATGTTTTTAAAAAAAAAAAAAAAAAAACTGCACTAAGCAGTTATAAGAAGATAAATGTGGCAGGTGTGAGGTGAAAAAAAATGGCACCGAAAAGTTCCTTTACATTGTGGTCTATGGAGACTGTGTGTTCTCAATAAATATATTTGTAAATACACATATTAACACATAATTATATATGTATATATTCATATACATATATATTTATATTTGCTGGCCATTGCTGCGTGATTTACCCCATTCGCTGTGCTAGTTCTCATGCCGTCTCTCACAGCATGAGAATGAGGCTCCTATTGGAGCCTATGGAAGTATGCTCTCGTGAGCACAATACTTCCATCCAATGTGAACGTGAGGTTGTTTCGCATTGCATCTCACTTGTAATACCAGCACACATTTGTGTGCGCTGGAATTAATAAGTTGAGAGCAAATATTGCTTTTGAGGAAGCGATCATTTTTGCTCAACTTGTAATCTGGCCCTTAGTGTTTACTTTTAAGGACCATTAAATGTAGAAGAATTGCATAATAAAAATGGAATAACAATCAAATTCCCCCCCCCCATTTCCCAGCCCCTTGTATCATGTGACAGCCATCAGCCAATGACAGACTAGGATTCATATACACTGTTAACTTGTGCACATGCTCAGTAGGAGCTGGTGCCTCTGAAAGTGTGCATATAAAAAACTGTGCAAAATTTGAAAAGGCCAACCATTCTTTACAAAATTTGTCATTACATGATTCTGTACCATTGGAACTATCAAACTGTTCAATTGCTACTTGAGTTTGCATTAAAAATGTTAGGTTATTAATAGTTGGTTCTTTTTTACTCTTCCAATTTCTAAGTATAAGGTACCTCCCTCCTAATATGGTTATGTTAATAAACTCCACATTGTCCCAATTGTTTTCCCTGTCATAGAGAAAAAAAAAATATATATAATATTAGTTCTTAACAGCTTCCTTAGTAAAAATTGAATACGCTGACAGAATTTTTGGATTTTTGAACAGCTCCAAAACATATGAACCAGGTCGGCTCCTTACAGACTGCAATGGGGACAATTATTTTTGTATTAGGATACCAATTGTTTAGTCTAGCCGGCAATATATATACCGGTTAATTAATTTGAAGTGAGATTCATGCCGTGTTGCAGATAGTGTAGCTTTCTCGACGCTCAGTATACTACGTTTCAACCAGACCTCATCTATTGTCAAAAAGTCACACTGCCAGTTTAAACATATTTTGTGTACATTAAGATCTCCTGTGCTGGAGAGTAGCATATTGTACCAATAGTTAATAGAATGATTTCCTGTTTTAAATAGAGAAAGTCCCAATTGTATACCTGAATGTGACCAAAAAGTTTTAAGATCCTTAATAATCTCAAAAAAACAGTGGCAAACTTGTAGATAGGCATAGAAACCTGCATTTATAAGGCTATAGAGCTCTTTAAGAGTGTCAAAAGTGTATACACCAAGAAATTTAGTTTAATTAAATTGACATAGATATATCAGACCTCTATTGGCCCATCTAACAGTTTATTATTGAGACCAGCAATAAATTGGGGTTTACCAGCAATAGGCAAAAGGTAAGAGATGTAGGGATTCATTTTTAAAGTAGACCGAATTTGCTGCCAAGCTTTAATAATGTGGTATATAGCTTACATCTTCTTAATTTTATTGGGAATAGATTTGTTTGAGCAATGTAGTAAGGCAGATAGAGAGAAAGGATAAACTAACTTTTGCTTCACTTCTAGAAATGCAATATAGTCACCTCCTGTAAGACAGCCCATTACCACCTTGACTAAACAAACGCTACTATATATGGATAAAGAGGGGAGCGCTAGCCCCCCAAACTGTCTGAGTTGAGTTACTTTATCCAAGGCAATACATCTTCTACCAGCCCCCCAGAGAAATGTCCTGAAAAGACTATTTAGGTAATTAATGTCCTTTTTTATTAGGAGAATATAAATATTCTGCATTAAATATAAAAGCTTTGGTAATATGATCATTTTAATTAAATTACCCTTTTCATTTATTGAGGGAAGTAGATGTGACCAATTAGTCAGTTCTTGTTTGATTCTAGTAAACAGAGGGGAATAATTTAATTTATACCAATTTGTAGGATTTGTACAAATTTTAATCACTAGATACATAAAGTGGTCTGAGACAATTTTAAAGGGGGGCAAAACACTGTCACGCGGCGGTCTACCAATCCATAGAATTTGTGATTTAGAGGTATTGACTTTGTGTCCAGAGGAAAAACATTTTTATTTTACTAGCTATAGAATCAAGGGGATTTCTATTTGCGTATTGTTATGTTAAGAAGTAAGAGCAAATCATCTGCATATAGCAACAGTTTAAGTTGTTTGCCTCCAAGGGGGATCCCTTGGAGTTCCCTCCTAGGAGCTATGACCAGGGATTCAATAACTAAAATAAAAAGCAATGGAGAGATTGGGCATCCTTGGCGCGCTCCCTTAGTCATAGGAAAATTACTAGTAAGAACCATTTACATATATCGCAGAAAAAGTTTTTGAATATATAGACCTAATACAGTTAAGAAATTGATCTTTAAATCCAAATTTGCTGAAAGTAAAAAATAGGTGGTCCCAGATAATTGAGTCAAATGCTTTTTGTGCGTCGATAAAGAGAATAGCTAGATCATGCAAATTTTTTAACTTATTCCGGCTATTAAGATTCCAGTAGGAATCCAACAGCAGGAATATTAGTTGAAGGATTTCATGAAGCGATTTGGTCCAAATGTATTAGAGGATCAAGAATCCCTTTAAGTCTATGTGCTAGAATGGTCGTCAAGAGTTTGTAATCAGTATTTAGTAAAGAGATTGCATGATAAGAGTCCATAGATTCTGGATCCTTGCCCCTTTTGGGTATTAGAGTAATTGTAGAGGCTGCAAAGTAGGAGGAGGGACTTTTCCCATGAGAAAAATAATCATTAAAGAGACTCAACAGGAGTGGAGTTATTTTACTTTTTTTGTCAGGTAGCAAGTCAGGGCCAGCAGCTTTATTCAGTTTCAATCTGTGTATTGCATGATGAATTTAAGATTCTAATATAGGTGCATTTAATATATCTAGCCCTTCAGGGTTCAAAGTGGAAAGAGAGATTTTCTGCCAAAACTTAGATTTATTATTAAAGTTTATCTATCAGGCAGAGTACAGTTGTTTAAAGAAGTTAGAAAAAGCTATATTAATTGATTGAATGTTAGTTACTCTAACTATATCCTTGTTGATAGCCTTAATATACTTGTGAGTATCTTACATTTTGACACATTTAGCTAAAAATGACCCAATCTTATTGTCATACCTATAAAACTTAGCTCTGGATCTGAGTTAATAAATTCATGAATTGTAGATTTATGCAAGTTAATAATTTCCCATTCTTGTTTAGCCTTAATATAATTATTCCAATTTAATTGATTGGGACAGCTTAAGTAAGTATTGTATTTGTTTTTAAGATGGTTTAATGAATAAAAATTGATAATAGGAGTAAATTAGAAAGTTGCTTAAAATTGCACGCTCTATCTGAATCACGTAAGAAAAAAACATAATTTATGTAAGAACTTACCTGATAAATTCCTTTTTTTCATATTAGCAAGAGTCCATGAGCAAGTGACGTATGGAATATACATTCCTACCAGGAGGGGCAAAGTTTCCCAAACCTTAAAATGCCTATAAATACACCCCTCACCACACCCACAATTCAGTTTAACGAATAGCCCAGAAGTGGGGTGATAAGAAAGGAGCGAAAGCATCAAAAAACTTAAGGAATTGGAATAATTGTGCTTTATACAAAAAAATAATAACCACCACAAAATAAGGGTGGGTCTCATGGACTCTTGCTAATATGAAAGAAAGGAATTTATCAGGTAAGTTTTTACATAAATTATGTTTTCTTTCATGTAATTAGCAAGAGTCCATGAGCTAGTGATGTATGGGATAGCAGATACCCAAGATGTGGAACTTCCACGCAAGAGTCACTAGAGAGGGAGGGATAAAATAAAGACAGCCAATTCCGCTAAAAAAATAATCCACAACCCAAATCAAAAAGTTTTAATCTTATAATGAAAAAAACTGAAATTATAAGCAGACGAATCAAACAGAAACAGCTGCCTGAAGTACTTTTCTACCAAAAACTGCTTCAGAAGAAGAAAACACATCAAAATGGTAGAATTTAGTAAAAGTATGCAAAGAAGACCAAGTTGCTGCTTTGCAAATCTGATCAACAGAAGCTTAATTCCTAAAAGCCCAGGAAGTAGAGACTGACCTAGTAGAATGAGCTGTAATCCTTTGAGGCGGGGACTTACCCGACTCCACATAAGCATGATGAATCAAAGACTTTAACCAAGACGCCAAAGAAATGGCAGAAGCCTTCTGACCTTTCCTGGAACCAGAAAAGATAACAAATAGACTAGAAGTCTTTCTAAAATCTTTAGTAGCTTCAACATAATATTTTAAAGCTCTAACTACATCCAACGAATGCAATGACCTTTCCTTAGAATTCTTAGGATTAGGACATAATTAAGGGGCAACAATTTCTCTACTAATGTTGTTAGAATTCCCAACCTTAGGCAAAAATTGAAATGAAGTCTGCAACACCGCCATATTCTGATGAAAAAATCATAAAAGGAGATTCACAAGAAAGAGCAGATAACTCAGAGACTCTTCTGGCAGAAGAGATAGCTAAAAGGAACAATACTTTCCAGGAAAGTAATTTAATGTCCAGAGAATGCATAGGCTCAAACAGAGGAGCCTGTAAGGCTGACAAAACCTAATTAAGACTCCAAGGAGGAGAGATTGGCTTAATGACAGGTTTGATACGTACCAAAGCCTGTACAAAACAACGAATATCAAGAAGATGAGCAATCTTTCTGTGAAAAAGAACAGAAAGAGCAGATATTTGTCCTTTCAATGAATTTGCAGACAAACCTTTATCCAAACCATCCTGAAGAAATTGTAAAATTCTAGGAATTCTGAAAGAATGCCAGGACAATTTATGAGAAGAACACCAAGAGATGTAAGTCTTCCAAACCCGATAATAAATCTTTCTAGAGACAGATTTTCGAGCCTGTAACATAGTATTAATCACTGAGTCAGAGAAACCTTTATGACTAAGAATTAAGCGTTCAATTTCCATACCTTCAAATTTAATGATTTGAGATCCTGATGGAAAAAAAGGACCTTGAGATAGAAGGTCTGGCCTTAAAAGAAGTGTCCAAGGTTGGCAACTGGCCATCCAAATGAGATCCGCAAACCAAAACCTGTGTGGCCATTCTGGAGCCACCAGCAGTACACATGAGCGCTCCATTAGAATTTTGGAGATTACTTTCGGAAGAAGAACTAGAGGCGTAAAGATATAAGCAGGATGATAATTCCAAGGAATTGATAACGCATCCACTGCTTCCGCCTGAGGATCCCGGGATCTGGATAGATACCTGGGAAGTTTCTTGTTCAGATGAGAGGCCATCAGATCTATTTCTGGGAGACCCCAGATTTGCACAATCTGTAGAAAAACCTCTGGATGAAGAGACCATTCGCCCGGATGTAACGTCTGGCGACTGAGATAATCCGCTTTCCAATTGTCTACACCTGGGATGTGAACCGCAGAAATTAGACAGGAGCTGGATTCCGCCCATACAAGTATCCGAGATAATTCTCTCATAGCTTGAGGACTGTGAGTCCCACCTTGATGATTGACATATGCCACAGTCGTGACATTGTCTGTTTGAAAACAAATAAACGATTCTCTCTTTAGAAGAGGCCAGAACTGAAGAGCTCTGAAAATTGCACGGAGTTCCAAAATGTTGATTGGTAATCTCGCCTCCTGAGATTCCCAAACCCCCTGCTCCGTCAGAGATCCCCATACAGCTCCCCAACCTGAAAGACTCGCATCTGATGAGATCACAGTCCAGGTTGGACGAACAAAAGAGGCCCCTTGAATTAAACATTGGTGATCCATCCACCAAATTAGAGATGATCGAACATTGGGATTTAAGGATATTATTTGTGATATCCTTGTATAATCCCTGCACCACTGGTTCAGCATACAAAGCTGAAGTGGTCTCGTATGAAAACGAGCAAAAGGGATCGCGTCCAAAGCAGCAGTCATTAGACCTAAAATCTCCATGCATAATGCTACCGAAGGGAACAATTGAGACTGCAGGTTTCGACCAATTTCAGACGTCTCTTTTCTGTCAGAGACAAAGTCATGGACACTGAATCTATTTGGAAACCTAAAAAGGTTACTCTTGTCTGAGGAATCAAAGAACTTTTTGGTAAATTGATTCGTGTGAGATTCTGCAGAATGTAAAGACTGAGCAAGTACCAAGATATCGTCCAAATAAGGAAATACCGCAATAACCTGTTCTCTGATTACAGAGAGAAGGGCACCTAGAACCTTCGAAAAGATCCTTGGCGCAGTTGTTAGACCAAATGGAAGGGCAATAAACTGGTAATGCTTGTCTAGAAAAGAGAATCTCATAAACTGGTAGTGATCTAAGTGAATAGGAATATGCAGGTATGCATCCTGTAAGTCTATTGTCGACATATAATGTCCTTGCTGAACAAAAGGCAAAATAGTTCTTATAGTCACCATTTTGATGTTGGTATCCTTACATATCGATTCAATATTTTTAAATCCAGAACTGGTCTGAAAGAATTCTCTTTCTTTGGCACAATGAATAGATTTGAATTAAACCCAGACCCTGTTAAAGAACTGGAACTGGCATAATTACCCCAGCTAACTCTAGGTCTGAAACACATTTCAGAAACGCCTGAGCCTTCACTGGATTTACCGGAATGCGTGAGAGAAAAAATCTTCTCACAGGTGGTCTTACCTTGAAACCTATTCTGTACCCTAGAGAAACAATGTTCTGAATCCAAAGATTGTGAATCGAATTGCTCCAAACATCTTTGAAAAATCGTAACCTGCCTCCTACCAGCTGCGCTGGAATGAGGGCCGCACCTTCATGCGGATTTAGGAGCAGGTTTTGACTTTCTGACAGGCTTGGATTTATTCCAGACTGGATTAGGTTTCCAACCGGAAACCGTTCCTTTAGGAGAAGGATCGGGCTTTTGCTCTCTATTTTGACAAAAGGAACGAAAATCATTAGCAGCCCTAAAATTACCTTTAGATTTTTTGCCCTGGGGCAAAAAATAAGGAATACCATTTATCCTGAATCAAGGCAAATATAAGTTTATAGACATATATTTAGAACTTTACATATTAAGTGCCCAACCATAGCGCAGAGTGTCACAAAGAATAAGACATACTTACCCTAGGACACTCCTCCACATAAAGCGGATAGCCAAAACAGTACTGAAACGAGAATCAGTAGAGGTAATGGTATATGAGTATATCGTCGATCTGAAAAGGGAGGTAGGAGAAGAAATCTCTACGACCGATAACAGAGAGCCTATGAAAAAGATCCCCTAGAGGTAGACCATTGTTCTCAAATAGGCAATACTCTCTTCACATGCCTCTGACATTCGCTGCACTCTGAGAGGAAAACCGGGCTTCAACCTGTTGCGAAGCGCATATCAATGTAGAATCTAAGCACAAACTTACTTCACCACCTCCACGGGAGGCAAAGTTTGTAAAAACTGAATTGTGGGTGTGGTGAGGGGTGTATTTATAGGCATTTTAAGGTTTGGGAAACTTTGCCCCTCCTGGTAGGAATGTATATCCCATACGTCACTAGCTCATGGACTCTTGCTAATTACATGAAAGAAATTTAGGTTCAGTATCCCTTTAAGGGAGAGTGTAGCTGATCCGGGCAAATAAAAGTATTAACGGTCCTACCTTCAGTTAAGGTAATAGAGCCTTATGTCACAGCATCCTCTGTTCAGAGTGATTCAAGCCTTGTCACTCCTATCCTGGAGACACCACAGAGCTCAAGGCATCCCACCGAGGCTCACGACCATTGTCTCGACAGGAACCATGGCGTCTGTTCGTTGCTTAAGTCCTGGCTTTTCCATTCCTGTTGCTACACTCCTACCTCATCCATAAATATAGGCGTACACTTGTTCGACTGCATGGGTCTTAGTTCCAGATGCCAGCGTAGTGCTATCACTGCTAGAGTGGTGGCTGCAATCAAGGGTCTTCAGCGCGGTAAGGACCATGCCCTATAGTGTGAGTATCTTGTGCCGGCAAAGGTGAAGGCCTAGGGACTCACCTAGGTGGTGGGTAAGAGAGAGTTTATTTTTGCGTGCTCAGCGTCACGTTCTCCTCCCACAGTAAGCTCCCCCTGGAGCCGAAGTTTTTTAATACATTCTAGACTTTTAATGGATAGTTTAGGGAGCCTTATTAGCGTGCTCATTGTGCTCTTATTACAAATGGTGAAGTATCCAAAATACTGTTTTAAAATGTAGCTCTTTTGGAGACCAAAAGTAAACCATTATTATTAATAGTATATCAGAACTATATGAAGAACCATCCACTTAGCGCACTCTCAGCTTAGTGCTCAAGTGATATCCAACATGAATTTTACTGTTGATCTCCATATAGATTTAGTGCACCTTGCTATGTGGAATACAGATGTTGACGTGTCCTAGACCAGTGTTTCTCAACCACAGTCCTCCAGTACCCCCAACAGGCCAGGTTTTTTATTATAGTTGAACTAGTGCACAGGTGAAGTAATCAGCTGAGCAGTAACACAATGGTTACTAACCTGCTCTCACCTATCAGATGATTATTTCACCTGTGCACTGGTTCAATAATGAAAAGCTGGCCTGTTGGGGTACTTGAGGACCGTGATTGAGAAACAATGTCCTACACTGTTGCTGAAGAGAGAAAAAAATATTGACTATAATATGAGAGCAAAAATAGTAAATGTATAATCTAGGCCTGTATATTTACATTCTGCAACATGTAATCCTGCTAGAATAGCAGTCTCAGAACAGAATGCAACTAATGAGACAATCAAAAGCAAGATTCACATGTAGCTGCCAGTCATCATTATTTTCCTGCTTAGGAACTGCAATGGTTGCTGCTTCCAGATGGAACCACCTTTTCCAGTGGTTAACCCCATATTAAGTTAAAATTAGTAATGCAAACATTATATGCTCTACTTATTTAGCATTAGAATGTCACTTAATTCATGATACCTATGTCAGTTTACTTTTTGAAGGACAAACAACTTTAGAGGTTTAGAAAGCATAGTTGTTAAGAATATCTAAACCACATGTTGAGTGTAAAAATGATTATAATAAATAAAACCCACAATATTACAACTCATAATTTCCCTGAATTTTGATTTACATTTCAGTATCCTGTATTCCAAAGATAATATCAGAAGATGATACATATAACTAAATAAACCTGGGGTGTATTTTTAAAATTGGAAAAAATGGGGAAACGTGTTCCAAAACCTCCCTTATAAAATAAAGGAGTAAGTGCCAAAATAAAGTATCCTTCTGGTTCCTTTTAAAGGCCCCATCACCAAGAGCTCATAACTGTGATGATCGGTATAGTTCTAAAAACTCTATTTCTCCAATGGGAACCTTAGTGAACCTTCATCTGAATCTCACGTTTGAAACAAATGGATGTGATTTCAAAATTAATTACACCACCAGGGGGTGTTCTTGGCTGGGTAATATATATTAGTTAATATATTATTGTATTGTCCTCTTCATATAATTAAAGTTACATTCATATAGTTTAGGTTAACAAGCTATGAGCTTACATGTTAAGTTGAATCATAGTGGCAGAGAATATCTATCTTTGGTTTGTGGGGTATTTACAAGGATTCATACAAGTAATACACTTCTAGATGGGCCTTACACCAAAGGTGATGAGATGCTAAACTTATGAGGTTCTTAAGACCCCAGACAAAATAATTTATTGCCAGCCTAAGGATCATGGGTAAAGCATTTACTTATTTGTGATCCTGAGCTTAACATGGTTGTGATTGGCAGCTAAGCACATATGTTTCCCTCTGATTGGCTCTCTGTCTGTGTTTAGCTCCAGACCAGTAGTGTATTGATTATTTAATGCTTACTGGACAGTAAACATTGTTTTTTTAAAATTCAACATTTTATTTTTAAGGCCCAATATAGTCTAATCATTTTTACTTTACTGCTCATACATTCAGTTTTATGCAGAGCCCCCTGAACTGGAGATCTAACGCTCTATAAAAGCATTTTTTTCCCTTAAGCTTGTCAGCTGGAGGTGCCAATTAGAAGTGTGCACTCCAGATCCTGCACTCATGGTAGTTTATTTTATTTTGTACAAATAGTCCAAAAACAGGATAAGTACTACAAAGGTAGGTTTTACCACTTTGATGTTAAGGTTTTGTATGTATAATGTAAAGTCAAAATTAAATTTCCATAGTTTAAATAGAACATATAATTTAAACAACTTTCCAGTTTACTTATATTATCAATTTTGCTTAGTTCAATTGGTATTTTTTGTTAAAGAGAAATCCTAAGTGAGCTCAGGAAAGTGCACATGACTTTAGCAATCTTGAAGCAGTGTTTCCACCCCCGCAACCTGCACTTCGCTGCTTTGAACATACCATAGCAAAGTGCACGCTACTCCCATTAGCACGCCTCACTAACTCCCCCTTCACACCTACCCACACCCTGCATTGCCCAGCTAACTCCCCCTGACCGCCTACACCTACGTCAATCCTAACTTACACGCTCCCGGAATGCCCAGCTAAGTCCACAATACCTACACTTACGTCATGTATAAACAACACTTCCCATGTAACGCCAATTTAACTGCCTAATGTAAAAAAATAACCAAGTATAATAAACTATACTATAAGAAATAAACCTTATTATAACAATATAGCTACGTCGCTGACATTATCATCAATGTTTAAATAATGTGTCACAGATATACGCTAAAATGCTGGTGGCACCAGCAAAACCTGCTCGGCCTATCTGGGCTTCTGGAACTCAGTGCTTGACTGAAATTGAGCCCCAGGAATGGCAAAACCTGCTTGGCCTATCCAGGCTCCTGGAACTCAGTGCCGGACCAGAATAAGTCCCAGACCGCCAGCAGTGGCTGACCTCTGGAGGACCGGAAAAACCTGCTTGGTCTATCCGGCCTTAAGGAATTAATTACTGTACCAGAATTGAGCCCCAGACCAACGGCGACACCCAACTGCTGGAAAACCTGAAAAACCTCAGTCCATTGCTCAATTCTGAATTCTAGGAGCCCGTATAGTCCAAGGAGGTTTTGCCGATCCTCCGACACTGTCCGGCACTGAGTTACAAGAGCCCAGATAGGCCGAGCAAGTTTTGTCCGTGCCGCCGACATTTTAGGGTATATCTAAGACAAAATATGCGTTGTCATGTAAAATGTTAATTATTTAAAGTATTGGCAATATCTTAAAAGAGATGTAATAGCTGCTTGCTATTATTTCAAGCATAAAGATATATTTGAAAATATAGAGTATGTTTATGTTTAAATTAATATTAAGCAAACATTAAATTAATTTAAAGATATCTACAATAATTTAAACAATCTGCATTGCACATGTCAAAGCATATTATTTCAACTTTGACTCCTAATCTGACGTAACCTAAAACTAACAGTTGAAGCTAAGGCCCAAAACACAAATATTCTGCATTGTTATGTACAATGCATACTGTTTTAATATTTGCATATAAATGAAAATGTGATTAATGTTGCTTGTTGTGTTTATTATTTCTAATTAAAGACAGTATAATTAATATTATAGATAAACATTACTGCATGCCTGTTATGTAAATACTGTAACAAAAATATATATTAACATATCTATCTATGTTATCCCTAATAAGTACAACAAGATACATTTTAATGTATATAAATAGTTAAAGCATTATGCAATATGCATAACTGTTTAAATATTGAATATCAATGCAAGGCCTGACTACATTATTTCTACAATCTTTGAAATAAAATGCATGGTCATGTAGAATGAATATTAGTTTAAATATTGGATATATAAATTAAAATGTAGATATTTTTGCTTGATGCATCTATTATTGTAAAAAAATATATATAAATTTGGAACCCCCCATCAACTTCTGACCCACCCAGGCTCACATTGATAGATGCAGAATTGGGGGAGGAGCAGCCACATAAGGGGCACTGGTAACTTGTTACTGACCGCTGGAGTCGGAGGACACTCCGGCAGCAGTCAGCCTGTTGATATATGCAAGGTACTTAGCCTTTTTTGTGTGTATTTACCTGTAGATATGTTGGGTAGAAGTTTTGTGGATACAATTTGAAACTCAAGCACCTGCCTACAGTTTACTGAATGTGTTTGTGAATGTACATGGACATTTTCCTAAAACACTGCAGTGTTGGGCAACTTTTATATGACTTACTTTAGTGGTGCACTACATTGTTATTATCTTGCAACAGCCGGCTGTAACAATTTCATGTCACAAAAGTGGGACTCATCATGATTTTTATGTGATTAATATTTATTCATTAAATGTGTGATTTATCAGACTAATGTCCTTGTCATCTTTTTCTACTTATTAGGTAGTGTGCTATACCCTGGACTTTAAGATATTCCTTATTGTTGGAAAATGTACTTTTCTTTTTTTCTGTTAATAGATAGTACTTGCGGTGGTATGTGGTTGTTTAGAGATTAATAGTTAGCGATTTGCGGTGGGTATGTGGCGGTTTAGATGTTTATTAGTTAAGTGCTAGTTCGCGATTGTGGGTACTTCAGTTTAGGGGTATTAGGAGTATGATTAGGCAGGCGGCAGAAATATTCCAGGGATTGTTTACTATACATTGCCTATATGGTCGGTGATGTTGGGTGTTGCTTAAGCCAGCATTGCCGACCAATGGAGTGTATAGTAAACGCCTATCAGAGATGAGGCTATGTCGGGAGCTTTAAATATTCTGGCAAGCTCGCTCGACATAGCAGCAGATTGCTTTGAATATTGCACCGCCTTGTTGCACTTTCGAACGTCGGGCCTAAGTATTAGGCTTTGGTTTACAAACAGAAATAACATAAGGAAGCAAGTGTGTGTAATAGACTGTAATAGACTGTGGTTTCAAAGAACAAAACAGCAATTTGATAAAACTACAAATAAACCTGAACATGCAATTTCTCATACATTCTATACTCTGCAGCTGATATAACAAGTCACTGGAAATACCTTAAAGGAAAGGCAATTTTATAGTGTACTGTCCCTTTAAATTTAACTTTCCTGTCCCTTTAGAGGTCGCAAATTATTACTCACCAGTGAAGTATGCAATTTTATATCAGGCTGAAAACTGCCCTTCAATTTTTTTCCTCCTAAATTCAAAAGCTTAGGCTTCAGTTTAAACAGATTTTGTAGCTTGTTGGCTTGTCTGTTTGATGGGTGATATTTATTTTGAAGGACAGGGTACACTATATTGCCCTTTATTATCTTTTTTTCCCCAACAAACATTATTGAAATTTGTGAATGAATTACAAGACATGATTTGCAAAAGGAATACATTTTGAGACAAAATGGTGCTGAGGGACATTTTGATAGGTTTAACGTATTAATGTATTATAAACATTTTTATAAGTTTGGCAGTCAAGCTCTTAACATATTCTTTTAAAAAAAAAATTAGTTTTCGTTCTATATTTCAAACAGTAGCACAAAGTTGCAAAAAGAAATGCTGTAATGTGTTTGTTTTTATTCCCTGTTGTCTGCATACAACTTTGGACTCCATTTACCAAGCAGTGATTGATTCGCAGGCCCGTTGTTTCAGGCGAGCCTAAAACAATAGTTAAGTAGCTGTGGTCTTAAAGGGACAGTAAACCTGATAAATATTGTTATATAATCCTGCATGTAGTGCAGAATTATATAACATTATCTTAGCGACAGCTTTTAAAATGAAAGGATTTTAATGGTTTTAGATGTCAAAGTTGGACTTATTTGTTCTCCTCTCCATGATCTTCTGATTAGGTCTTCTTTTTCAAAAGCACTTCATGGGCGAGCTGTCTAATCACAGTGCGCCCGATTGAGCTATTGAACTGAATGCAGCGCGCTCCTGCTCTGGTCTGGTACCGGGAGCACACTCAGTGAGGACCGGGGCCATGATTCACAGTAGCGAATCATGTCCACTCGAACTATGATAAATGGAGTCAAATGTGTTTAACCCCTGCAAATAGATTAATTAGATACTTAAAATCAGACTGGTACCTACTACATATCTAAACATATTTGGTGACCAAAGACAAGAGGCACTTATGTGAAGCAATCAATAACTAGCTAGTTCTCAGTAGTACATTGCTGCAGCTAAAGGGACATAAAACCCAAACTGTTTTTTTTTCATGATTCAGACAGAGCATACATTTTTTTTAACAAAACTTTCCAATTTACATCTTTTATCTATTTTGCTTTAGTATCTTGGTATCCTTTATTGAAAGAGCAGAAACACACTATTGGGAGCTAGCTGAAAACATTGATAAGCCAATGAGGTAAATATGTGCAGCCACCAACCAGCACCTAGCTCCCAGCGTCTGACCCTACCTAGGCATGCTTTTCAATAAAGGACACCAAGAAAACAAAACAAATCAAATACTAGAAGTGAATTGGAAAGTTGTTTAAAATTGTATGCTCTGTCTGAATTATGAAAGAAAAATGAGGGTTTCCTGTCCCTTAAGCCTAGAATACCAGGAAAACAAAGTGAATTTGATAATAAATAATCATATTTGTATTGCATGAATACGGCAGTGCCAACTTTTTCAAAGGATCACCTCACAGTCCTCCAGGTGTTCCTCTGGAAAGGTTCTCTGCAAAGAAGATTTTACAGATGGTGTAGTAAATGCAAACAACCGGAACTACTAAGTGAAATATACACACAGCCAAAAGTATATAATAATCTTCTGATATTTATTGAAAGATTTCCAAAGCAGGAATCCATTCGATAAAAAGTATGTTTACTGAAATCAAAGCTTATTACAATACCTCCCTGAATACGGTGAGCAATACGCTCACAGTTTTCAGCATTGCACCAGCAGCTCACAAGAGCAGCTGGTGCAATGCCACCCCCTGCAGACTCGCAGCCAATGGGCCGCCAGCAGGGGGCTGTCAATCAACCCGATCGTACTCGACCGGGTTGATTTCTGGTGATGTCTGTCCGCCTGCTCAGACCAGGCGGACAGGTTATGGAGCAGCGGTCTTTGTGACCGCTGCTTCATAACTGCTGTTTCTGGTGAGCCCCATAGCCTGAAAACGTGAAATTCCTACTATATAAAATTAAGTTCTCAATCGTCAGATAATTTATATAAATCAATGCTATCCGTGCTTTCTAAAAGAAAAGAAAATCCCCAGTCACGTGGTTACTAACGACCAATCAAATTGCAATGTCAAGCAGTTTCTTTCAAGCTTTGTATAGCATTAAGTCCTCAATCAGGTCTGTTATTCAGTTTCACATTATATGGTTTGTATAAGTCAATACTATCCATTGATATTTCCTTGAATAGAAAAAAAAATATCCATTGATCGTATTTGTAAATTTGTATATTTGTATTGTGCCTCAGCTATAGTGTGTATCTGAAAAGTGTGAATATTTGTATCTATTTTATTTTTATAGACTGAAAAATACTACAACTGAAAGTTAAAAATAACTGGTCATATGCACCATTGATTGAGCAAGAGCAAGGGGCGAGGTTCCACAAGCAATTGCTTATGCAGTCTTAAATTCCAGAGGCACTAAAGGCATATGGACAGGTTCTCTTTGTGAGAATGATAATGATAAATGGGTGTAACAACCCACCAAGAGTTTTTGTATTGTATTGGAACCCAGTTGCAGCAGAACAGCACTTCCTTACAATCACAACCCTCAGGAAATCCTGGGAGTGGATACAGGATCCTGAAAGGTCAATTGTGGCATTGAGGCCTTTAATAATAATTAAAGGGCAAAGACAGAGTGGTAGTCAAAACAATCCAAAGGAAGGGCAGGCAGCAGGCACCTGAAGAAAAAGGACAATCTGAAGTCAGGATCAAGGAAATCTGTATAATGGAATCTGGGTTTACAATTGACAAAAAACAAGGTAAGGACTCCAGAACCAGGAAGCAAGGAAAATAACCAAGCACTGACTTGGGGGCATGCTGAGAATTTATAGGGAAACTAAGTCACGTGACCGGTCGTCTGCCCCCAGTAGGTGGAGCAAGCACGGTCAATCAGAGGAGGTCAGGGACTCAGCACCATCTTGTTTTTTCTCAGAGTCCCTGGCCTGCTCTCCTCCATTAGACCCCTCCTCCCTTCCTATCCTCAAACGCAGAGTTCGCATGGCAGCCACCATTCTACCACGACTGCACGTTCGCCACCAAACCTCGGCGGCGAAAAGGAGAGGGGAAGACAGTTGCAGGCCGGTGATAGGAGGCTTGGGAGGCAGAGACCGTTACCGCACTACCTCTAGGATGCCACTGGAAGCCAGGAGTGGGTAAGTGTCCGGCCGTGCCATGACAGAGTTTCCTTCTCAGATGCAACCTCAGGGCGCAGAATGGTGTTGGCCGACCAGGATGTCTCAGATGAAAGGCTTTGACTTTTTCAGGAGCATGGACATTCTTGGCAGGTTCCCAGGATCACTCCTCAGGACCATACCCCTTCCAGTGGATAAGATATTTCAGGCATCCCCAACGACGCCTGGAGTCAAGAATCTCTTGGACTTCAAATTCTTCAAATTCTTCTGAACTGTCAACCATCACTGGAATAGGCGGAGCAGCAACACGTGAAGAGAAATGGTTGGGTCTCCAAGGCTTCAGCAGAGACAAATGAAATACCGGATGCAACCGGTAGGAGGCAGGGAGATCCAAGTGAACAGCCACCATATGACTTTGGTCACCGAAAAAGGCCCTATGTAGCGTGGTCCTAATTTTTGTGAATGACAGGACATACACAAATTCTGTTTGGATAGCCAGACCTTATCCCCTAGCACATAGGTAGGTGTTGGGGACCTCTTTTTGTTGGCATATCCTTTATAACGTTGTTGTGCCATCTTTAAAGTATTGATTAGTATCTGCCTTTGTTGTTTAAGTTTAATTAAATGCAAGGCCGCATAAGGTACTGTGTTGGGACAAGGCAACTCGGGGAAGGCATATGGATGGAAACCGTAGTTGGCATAAAAAGGCATGACCTTAATAGTATGTTACATGTGATTATTATAAGATAATTCTGCTGTAGGAAGTAAAGACAGCCAGTCATCTTGTAGGCATGTGGTAAAGCAATGCAAGTATTGCTCCAAAGTCTGGTTGGTACGCTCAGTTTGCCCGTTGGTCTGGGGGTGATAAGCTGATGATAAGCAACGTTGATTTTGAAATGACTACAAAAGTGGGACCAGAAACGGGAGTTGAACTGAGAACCTCGGTCAGTGATGATTGACTGAGGCAATCCATGCAGGCGGTAGATATTTTGCAGTAACAAGGAGGCGGTCTTAGCAGCAGAAGGAAGTCCTATGGGTGGAATAAAATGTGCCATCTTTGTAAACCTATCGACTACCACCAGGATGGTATTGTGTTTGTATGACAGAGGTAGATCATCAATAAAGTCCATGGCTATGTCTGTCCATGGTGCTTGAGGAACTGTAGGAGGCTGTAGAAGGCTTACTGGTTTCATTTTTGGTGTTTTTGAACGGGCACATATGTCACAGGTTAAGACGTATTCCCTAGTATCAGTCTTGATGGATGGCCACCAATAGAAACGGTGGCCTGCGGAAGGAGTGTCATGGAATTGGCCGAGTGCTTTGGATCGAAGAGAGGGTGACACATACACTTGTTTGTTGTAGTACCATAGTCCTTGTTTTTGGGTCAGAGATGGAACTATAGCAGGTGGTTGAACAGTTAGGTTCTGTATGCGATCTAGAAGGGAGACCTGTATTGCGAGAAATTGATGAAGGGGTAGAATAGTGTCTCGGGTTTGGTCAGTGCTTTAAGTATCCTCATATATGCGTAATAAGGCATCTGCCTTTAGATTCTTGGATCCAGGGCAGTAGGTGATTTGTAGATTGAATCTAGAAAAGAACAAAGCCCAGGGGGCTTGACGAGGACATAATCTTTTGGCAGCATGAAGATACTCTAGATTATGGTGATCTGTATACACCATAACAGGTATGGGAACTCCCTCTAATAGATGATGCCATTCTTCTAAGGTACCTTTAATTGCAAGAAGTTCCCTCTCACCTACATCATAATTCCTCTCCGCAGGGAGGAGTTTTTGAGAGGAGAATGCTACCAGATGTAGCCGCTCATCCTTTTCCCCTCTTTGAGAAAGGATTCCCCCAACAGCGATGTTAGAGGCATCTACCTTAAGATAGAAGGCTTTGGTAGTGTCTGGTTGTACCAGAATATGTGCTTGGGTGAATAGTTTCTTTAATTTTTCAAAGGCCTCTTGGGCTTTAGTTGTCCATAGAAATGTATCATGTTTCTTGGTCAAGGTGGTTATAGGAGAGCATATTTGGGAGAAACCTCTGATAAAGCGTCTGTAAAAGTTTGCGAACCCAAGAAAACATTGTACATATTTTTTATCTTTAGGTACGGGCCACTCCAAAATAATTGTGATTTTACAGGGATCCATTTGGATCTGTCCAGGAGTGATAATGTAGGCCAGGGATTCTACAGATTCCATATCTAATACGCACTTCTCCAGTTAAGCGTATAATCCGTGTTCATGAAGAAGCAATACCCTCTTCATGTGTTTAAGGTGTTCAGCAGGAGAAAAAACTAGGATATCATCTAAATAAATAATTATAAAGGAATCCAGAATGTTACGAAAAACATAATTCAGAAAGTGTTGGAATCTGGCAGGGGCACTACACAGCCCAAAGGACGTAACAAGGTACTCAAAGTGCCCTACCGAGTTCTGAAGGCAGTCTTCCATTCGTCCCCCTCTCGTACATGGGCTAGGTTATATGCACCCCACAGATCTATTTTCGTGAAGATGTTTGCTTTTCTATCTAGGAGTTCTGGTATCAATGGTAGGAGGTATAATTTTTTATGGTGATATTATTTAAAGCACGGTAATCAATAAAGGGATGAAGACCTCCATCTTTCTTGCCAACAAAAATATACCTGCCCCAGCTGGAGATGTTGAAGGCCGGATGAAGCCTTTAGTTAAGCTTTTAGAGATGTACTCCTTTAGATGTTTAAGTTTGACCTCGGATAAAGGAAATATGCGCTCATAGAGTATTGGAACACCTGAAAGTAGGTCAATTGGACAATCATATGGGTGTCTAGGTGGTAACTGATCAGCACTCTTCCTGTTAAAGATGTCTTGGAACTCTTTATATTTATCAGGCAGACTGACTGAAGGTTCAGAGACCATAGTGGATATTTGTGCTGGAGTCTTGTTTAGACAAGTGGTGGTACAGAAGGTAGAGGAGAAGGTGAGAGTACCTCTAACCCAATTGATTACTGGTTGTGGATTCAAAGCCAGGGAAGGCCTTTGATGAGTGGAAACATTTGTGAGGGAACAATGTCTAGATTAAGTTTCTTTATGGTGTCCAAGAAGGAGACAAATAGGACCGGTTTAATGTAATACGGGACCTGTCTTGATTATGGTTCTGTCCACAACATATAATGATAATGGGTGTGGCTTTAATCGCATAGGAAGGTGATAGGTCTGTACCATGGTCTGGTCTATGAAACAGCTGCTGGCTCCAGAGTCTATGATGGCTGTGACTGGATTTCTCACTTCCCCACTGGAGAGAAAGTGAGATAGAAAGGTAAGAGGAGGTGGATGGAGCAGTAGAAGTCCAAGAAGAAGGAGCAATGAATCCCTTACCAGATGTGGTGATTGTTCGAACAGGACATGTCCACAATAGATTATCAGCTTTACCACAGTAGAGGCAGAGACCTTGAGAGCGACGTCTTTTTCGCTCTTCCTCAGTCAAGGGACGACAAACCAGACCTATTTGCATAGGTTCCTCCATGGAGAAGGTAGAGGAGGGTGCAGAAGCCACAGGATTTGACAGAACCAAAGATTTAAGAGGAAATGGATGTTGCTTCTCATTTCTATGTTCACGGAAGCGCCGGTCTAGCTGTGTGACTAACAGGATCAATTTGTCCAAGGAGTTACATATTCCAACTTTGGCTAGTTCATCTTTTAGGGTCTCAGATAAACCCAACTGATATTGTAGCCTGTGTCGGGAACCAACTCCCTGAAGTCTGTGGTATAGTCTTCCACTGGTCTTCTTCCCTGCAGAAGGGAGCGAATGGTAGTGCGAGCAGCAGAGGGTCTCAGAGGATCATCATATAAGGTACGCATGGCTGCAGCAAAGGACTCCCAGGAATCCAGCAATGGGCTGCTAGTGTGTAGAAGCTGGTGGGCCCAGGTTGGAGGTTGACCAGATAACAAGGCAATGGTGGTGCGCATCTTGACATAATCATTAGGATATGTGCGAGGTTTGAGAGCGAAGAGCCACTCATAGGCTGTGATGAAAGAACGTAATTCTAATTTCGTTCCAGTGAACTTGTCAGGCATAGGAATAGATGGTTCTGGGGATGTTGGAGGTGAGTGGCTAGGTGCCGGAGGTGAGGCTGGAAGAGGAATAGACTGAGCTCTTCTCTGCTCACGCTGTAAAAGTGCAGTGTTACTAGCTTGTAAGACCTGAACTGCTTGGGCCATAGTAGCCATTTGTTGGGTTAATGAAGCAATAGCTTCAGATGTTCCTGTGGGTTCCATAGAGGCTTGGTTATTATGTAACAACCCACCAAGGATTTTTGTGTTGTATTGGAACCCAGTTGCAGTGGAACAGCACTTCCTTACAATCACGACCCTCAGGAAATCCTGGGAGTGGATACAGGATCCTGAAAGGTCAGTGGTGGCACTGAGGCCTTTAATAATAATGAAAGGGCAAAGACAGAGACATAGTCAAAACATACCAAAGTCAGGCAGGCATGCTGAGAATTTATAGGGAAACTAAGTCACGTCACCGGTCACCTGCCCCCAGTAGGTGGAGCAAGCAGGGTCAATAAGAGGAGGTCAGGGACATCTTGGTTTTTCTCAGAGTCCCTTGTCTGCTCTCCTCCACCAGACCTAGACCCCTCCTCCCTTCCTATGCTCAAACGCTGAGTTTGTGTGGCGGCTGCCATTTTCACAACGGCACATTCGCCGCAAAACTCAGCGGTGAGAAGGAGAGGGGAAGACAGTTGCAGGCCGGTGATAGACTGTTACCGCACCACCTCTAGGATGCCACCGGAAGCCAGAAACGGGTAAGTGTCCGGCCGTGCCGTTACAATGGGGGCCTATGTGTGGTTATATATTTAATGAAGCACAAAAGTATAGCAAGTAGAATTCTGTAATTTAATATGCATATTTATTCTGTTTGTTTGTTTTTTTATATTTTTACGCTATATACAAATGTAAATATGCTATTACTTCTGTGTAAAAGACATTCCTTGTAATGGGAGATAAAATAGATGGCCGTGATACCTCATAAATCCTCAGACTCTTTTAACACTGTTAACCATTATGCAACGTTTTTCTTCCTTCTGTAGAATTGGCTGCTAGCCAGAACTTTACAGTATTTAAAGGGACAAAAAAACAAATGCAAATGCGCAGCAGTACATTCCAATTTCCATCAGTAAACTGTTTGCGATTTACTTGAAATGTACTGATTTTTGCATATATGGGTGCCAAATATATAAGATTACTGGGAAATCTATCTATCTATATCTATTTATCTATCTATCTATCTATCTATCTATCTATCAACCAATCTAGTAAATATTTGAATGCATTAGTAGATCTTTGGCATTGGTAATTATTAGTGAACTCTCTGCTTTTGACTGTAGTGTGTAATACCCTATTTATGTTTCTACACAATGAATATTAATATTTAAATAAAGACTTACATTGAAATCAATGTCCCTGACTTATTTAAACCCACTGCTGAAGATATCTTGCAGAAAAAAAACTCACTGCAGCATCACAAATTTAAAAAAGATGTATCTAACCACATTACAATTATGGAGCCGCATGTACCTTGTAACTGTTCTTTGTGACAAGAACCAGCTCTAATGTAAAGGATTCTGGTATCACTGATACATCTTCAAAATTTTACATAACAGAAAAAAAATGATTTAAATGGAAATTATACACTAAATTGTTCTTTGCATAATGTTTTGTAGATGATCCATTAAAAAAAAGTATAGGTTTGCTTATTATTATTTTTTAAAATAGTTTTTATTTGAGGTTTTGAGAAAGGCATACATAGGATATGAAATCTCATAACACAATGGTAATGTTGAAATACAAACAACAAGTGATATTGTATATTGGTAACATACATTTCTGAAAAAAAGACAAAAAAAAAAGATGACGATATGTAGATATTATGCCTAATATTCTGTACATCTCCAGAGTGATAAGTGAGACCACTTTTGGACCTCTTCTCTAATGAATCAAGGTAATGGAGGCTGATACCAACAAAGAAGATCACTTTTGGATCCTGACTGAAAAACCTCATTTAAATTTTTAGTAACTGTAAAAGTGGATGTTAGTAGATTATACAACAGTAGGATTAATTTACCATTAGAGACGAAGACTCCATAGGGATACTGCTGAGGCTCATGACTATTTTGCCATATACTGCCTAAAATAAGCAATTATTTGAATCTCACATAATTTCACTATTGTCACAAAGCATGGTATAGGGGAATTATATTCTAAAGTATGATACAACCATATTCGTCCTGTAAAGGGTGGTAACTAATTCTTGTTATATCAAGTATGATTAAGTGCAGACTCTCAAATAAGAGTTGGAGACCTGTATGAGATAGAAGTCAGCTTGCACTACAAGATAGGCAAATACCTCTCTTATTAGTTTGGTCACATACTGGAGAACAACTGGTAAATATATTTATAGCCTAAGAATTGGACATTAAATAGTCAACATCAGTGATATAATAAATATAAACATTTTTCCCAACACTGGAATAAGAACATGTATATCTGTTAACTGGTTAGAATCTATAAAATATAGATATGTAAATATAAATATAATGGGGGATCATTGTAGCATAGGGCTGTCTATTACAAAGTTAAGTAAGATAATTAAATTTAGTGGAATATAGGTAAACAATGAGGGAACCTAGCAGCTTAGTGCTGTGGATTGCAGTGTGAACCTAGATCTCTGCCCCGGCTGCAGACAGGAAAATGGTAATAACCCTCATGAAACAATATTGTATCATACCTTTACTTGGGTATATTGTGTATAGCTCATGAAGTGTGCTATGTTCTGCCTAAATAAATATATGTTTAACTGCACTGGCTCAACAACAGTGGAAATTGCGGCACCTTGACCTAGGTAATATCTATAAACTATATAACGCTTATTAACATATTAATAAAAATGTAGATTCGCTGTGGGAAATCATTTGCCCTTATGACTCCAGGTTGAGTACAACTGTAAATCCCAATGTAAAGGCTCAACATATACGGCTAGATTACGAGTCTTTGTTGGTAAGGCTGTGGGGTGCTAACGCTCCTTTTTTTCTCACCGCTCACTTAAGACAGTGCTAGTCTTACGAGTTTTCTGCAAGCCGGCGTTAGCCTCAGAAAAGTGAGCATTGAGCAAAAATTAGCTCCACATCTCACTGTAATACCAGCGCTGCTTACAGTAGCGGTAAGTTGGCTAAACGTGCTCGTGCACGATTTCCCCATAGGAAATAATGGGGCTGAGACGGCTGAAAAGAAACATAACACCTGCAAAAAAGCAGAGTTCGGCTCCTAACGCAGCCCCATTGTTTCCTATGTGAAAATACTTTTTATGTCTACACCTAACACCCTAACATGAACCCTGAGTCTAAACACTCCTAATCTTACACTTATTAACCCCAATCTGCCGCCCCCGACATCGGCGACACCTGCATTATATTATTAACCCCTAATCTGCCGCTCCGGACACCGCCACCAACTACATTATACCTATGAACCCCTAATCTGTCGCCCCTAACATCGCCGACACCTACATTATATTTATTAACCCCTAATCTGCCGCCCCCAACGTTGCCGCAACCTAACTACAATTATTAACTCCTAATCTTCCGCCCCCAACGTCGCCGCCGCTATAATAAAGTTATTAACCCCTAAACCAAAGTCTAACCCTAACACCCCTAACTTAAATATCATTTAAATAAATCTAAATAAATATTCCTATCATTAAATAAATTATTCCTATTTAAAACTAAATACTTACCTATAAAATAAACCCTAAGCTAGCTACAATATAACTAATAGTTACATTGTATCTAGCTTTGGATTTATTTTTATTTTACAGGCAAGTTTGTATTTATTTTAGCTAGGTACAATAGTTATTAAATAGTTTTTAACTATTTAATAACTACCTAGCTAAAATAAGTACAAATTTACCTGTAAAATAAACCCTAACCTAAGTTACAATTACACCTAACACTACACTATAATTAAATTAATTACCTAAACTAACTACAATTAAATACAATTAAATAAAATAAACTAAATTACGAAAAAAAACCCTCTAAATTACAGAAAATAAAAAAATACAAATTTTTAAACTAATTACAACTAATCTAATCGCCCTAATAAAATAAAAAAGACCCCCCAAAAAATAAAATTCCCTACCCTATACTAAATTACAAATAGCCCTTAAAAGGGCTTTTTGCGGGGCATTGCCCCAAAGTAATCAGCTCTTTTACCTGTAAAGAAAAATACAATACCCCAACATTAAAACCCACCACCCACACACCCAACCCTACTCTAAAACCCACCCAAACCCCCCTTAATAAAACCTAACACTAACCCTTTGAAGATCACCCTACCTTGAGACGTCTTCACCCTGCCCAGCCGAAGTCCTCCAAGAAGCCGGGCACAAGTCAGCCAATAGGATTGAGCTTGCATTCTATTGGCTGTTCCAATCAGCCAATAGAATGCAAGCTCAATTCTATTGGCTGATTATTGAGGGGGGTTTGGGTGGGTTTTAGAGTAGGGTTGGGTGTGTGGGTGGTGGGTTTTTATGTTGGGGGGGTATTGTATTTTTCTTTACAGGTAAAAGAGATGATTACTTTGGGGCAATGCCCCGCAACAAGCCCTTTTAAGGGCTATTTGTAATTTAGTATAGGGTAGGGAATTTTATTTTTTGGGGGGCTTTTTTATTTTATTAGGGGGATTAGATTAGGTGTAATTAGTTTAAAAATTTGTATTTTTTTATTTTCTGTAATTTAGAGGGTTTTTTTTCTCATAATTTAGTTTATTTAATTTAATTGTATTCAATTGTAGTTAGTTTAGGGAATTAATTTAATTATAGTGTAGTGTTAGGTGTAATTGCAACTTAGGTTAGGGTTTATTTTACAGGTAAATTTGTACGTATTTTAGCTAGGTAGTTATTAAATAGTTAATAACTATTTAATAACTATTGCACCTATTTAAAATAAATACACACTTGCCTGTAAAATAAAAATAAACCCTGAGATAGCTACAATGTAACTATTAGTTATATTGTAGCAAGCTTAGGGTTTGTTTTATTGGTAAGTATTTTTAGTTTTAAATAGGATTAATTTATTTAATTGTAGTAATTTTATTTTGTTTTATTTAAATGATATTTAAGTTAGGGGGTGTTAGGGTTAGACTTAGGTTTAGGGGTTAATAAATTTAGTATAGTGGCGGCAAAGTTGGGGTGGCAGATTAGGGGTTAATAAATGTAGGTAGGTGTCGGCGATGTTAGGGACGGCAGATTAGGGGTTAATAATATTTAACTAGTGTTTGCGAGGCGGGAGTGCGGCGGTTTAGGGGTTAATACATTTATTTAAGTGGCGGCAATGTCCGGTCGGCAGATTAAGGGTTCAAATTTTTATTTAAGTGTTTGCGATGTGGGGGGGTTAATAGGTAGTTTATGGGTGTTAGTGTACTTTAGTTAAGAGTTTTATGTTATGGTGTTAGCCCATAAAACTCTTAACTACTGACTTTTAAATGCGTTAGGAGTCTTGACAGGAGAGGGTGTACCGCTCACTTTTTCCAGCAATCGTAATACCGGCGTTAGGAAAATCCCATTGAAAAGATAGGATACGCAATTGACGTAAGGGGATTTGCGGTATGCTAAAATCGCGAAAAAAAAAGTGAGCGGTACACCTGTACCTGCCAGACTCGTAATACCAGCGGGCGTTAAAAAGCAGCGTTGGGACCCCTCAATGCTGCTTTTAACGGAAGACTCGTAATCTAGGCGATAGTTAATAAAGATCAGAAATAATCAGGACATCAGCATGGGAGCCAAATCAAAAATGACTCAGAGCATCTCCTGTGTTCAGTCCAGTTACCCGCTTTCATCTAGAGTTGGTGGTGGAAACTGACCTTAGCGTTATGTTAGAAAATAAAACCTAAAATTGCAGTGAAACCATAATAGATGAACATGACACTTGATGAGATTTGCTTCAGTGTTGTGGATCTCACATGGTGATGTCAGCAGATTGGGAATCTGATATCAGTCAGGAAATAAAGTACAGATCACCCAATTCTGGATTTCACAGTTCGTATGTGATATTCAGCAGGGATGAAGCAATTATAAGCTCTGCAAGGTGTTCCGATTAGACGCCATTTTGTTGTCCCTTTAGCCACCTGTAGCCGGGCTGTGAATGGAGCTGCGATAGACAAGCTGTGCAAAATCGGATCCTGGTAAGATTAGTAACTGTAGCGGTGTGCTTCCAATATTTTTAATAGGAGCTCCAGTGAGGGGGGGCATCAGAACTTGGTGTCCAGACTTCTTGTGTCAGTGTGTAGGAGGAGCAACTCATAGTTAGGCATTTTTTAGCGTCTGTTAGGTATACATGATGCCCTGTGGTATTCTGCAGTTTCAGCCACCTACTCTCTGTATCGCATCTCCGGCTCTTCCGAGCCAACTTCAGGATCTATTAAGGGTCCAATATTGGTGAGTGGCGGGCACTTGGGCCCCAAGGCGCCAACACTCCCCTTATGGTGTGAAGTTTGGTCTATTGAGTTAGGCTGTTCGAAAGCACTAGCACTACCGCACTTGAGTTCTTTAAGTAGTGTTGCTTCATATGTATTTAGATAGCCTTCCAGCAGGCAGCGTATATCTTCAATAATATAATCTTAGCGGTCTCCATAGCAAGCTCTCACAAGAGATGTAAAGCCAGCATAAGTATATAATCTCAGGTATATAAAAGTTCTTGCAGTGTCTTGCAGGGTATCACTGCTTCATAACGACAGAGGCACACAGGTCCCCTGCCGGGGGGTTAGGTAGTAGGCCGCAGCCTTTATAATATTCTGGTAGGTTAAAACTGGCATCAAATCTAAATAGGGTGATATTGGTCGAAAGAGCTTTCTCTGCAGTATAGAGTTGAATAAGAGTTAATACTCGATGGAGCATGAAAAAGGAGATTATGTGCAGATTTTTGTGAGAGTTAGAAGCAGTGAACAGACGTGTGACTTGTCATGGCCGCCGCCCCGGAAGTTCCTCCCCGGTTTTCTTATTTTTAAATAACATTGCTCTGATTTTCAGACTCCTAACCAAGCCCCAATGTTTTAGAAGAATACTGATGTATATATACTCCAGCTTGCTCTTGTTTGTGTAAAGGGTCTTTTCATATGTAGAGGAGGGGGGAGTGTTTGCTATTTTTGCTATACAGACACTTTCAGTGGGTGTTCCAGATAACCTTTTCAACAGAGCTAAACTGGGAGCTTCTAATTAAGTTTTTAAACAGTTTTATACTGGATTGTATATCAATATCTGTGCACATTGTTCTTTAAAGTAGTTTCTGTTACATGCAGGTATATGAGAATTGGTTTATACTGTCCCTTTAAAAGCTGCCTCCAAAAAGAAGGCCAATCTAAAAAAGGAAACTTGCTCCTTAACAAATAAAAACACAGTTGTAAGCTTTGCAGTAGTGACACAGAAGTGATGCTTCACAAGTGCAATACCATTCTGTATGCTTAATGTTTGTGTAGGTGTAACCCCCCAGAATGCTTCAGAATGGTCTGCTCCTCAATGTTTGAAAAGTCTCTGAGACAAATTCTATTATATTCAGCGAGACTATTTCTATAACAAAACAAACATGCAGATATTTTAAACTTGCAAATATTTGTCTTTGCAGCAAATTTCAAGGAAAATGTAAAATATCTTTTCCTGCTAAAAATATTGATAAATATACATACTTTTTAACATTATATATGTTAATACAATCATATTAGATATTTAAACTGTATTAAGCAACAGATCAAACATTTCAGGCCTTACTGGCAGCTAAAGAGGATGAAGGAATTTGAAACGGTTGGACAATATTTTAAAAGTTTCATGATTTGGGATTTAAAATTAATCTCCCCTTTCTTAGAAGCTACAAATTTCACATAACTGGTTTTATCTTGACTCTATAAACATGGAAATTGATCATGATTCCTTATTCTGAGTTTCTGGCAAGAGTGTAATCTTGTAAATGTTTCAAGATAACAATTTTACACTGCAGAAATAGTTTGATTTCAAGGTCCCTTTACTTCCAAAAAAATATGTAATTCTTAAGCTTTCTTAAAAACATTTCGAACGTGAAGTACTATATTTACCATATTGATAATGACACAAATATACAGTTAAAAATATATGAAACCTAATTTTTTCTTTCATGATTCAGATAGAGCATGCACTTTTAAGCAACTTTCTAAATTACTCCTATTATCAATTTTTCTTTGTTCTCTTGGTATCTTTATTTAAAAAGCAGAAATGTAAGCTTAGGAGCTGGACAATTTTTGGTTCAGCACCTGGGTACTGCTTGCTGATTGGTGTCTAAATGTAGCCACTAACCAGCAAGTGCTTCTCAGGTGATGAACCAAAAATACACTGGCTCCTAAGCTTACATTCCTGCTTTTTAAGATAAAGATACTAAGAGAATGAAGAAAAATTGATAATAGGAGTAAAATTTAAAAGTTACTTAAAATGACATCCTTTATCGGAATCATGAAAGAAAAAATGATGGTTTCATATTCCTTTAAGCAAAGAGTTCTATTTTTCATTATCACTGTCTGACACCTGAATAGGAAATGAATGAGTAATTCATTAGATTTAAAGGGATATTAAACAATGTTCCTTTGGTACAAACAAATATGTTAAATTAAAGTAAACATAAAAAACAGCAAACAACTTACTTGTTTTCTTGCAAAATGAGCATGTAGAAATTCTCAGTGTAGTCCCTACCCGCAGGGTGATAAGAGAGCTGACATGTTGGCTACTTAGGCTGCATTCTGCCTGTTCTGAGCATGGGCAATTATGACTTCCAACATATCTAGTCTATTCACTTAGTAGTAAGCCAGCTAATTTGACTCTAGATGTTTTATCACATCAAAATGGATAAACATTCCTGTAGAGACCACAGCCTCCTTGTAGGGCTGTAACATAAACTAATGGACACTGCACAAATTAAGATGGAAAAAAAAGTAAAATGATGAACAATACGTACTGCAATTATTTATTTTAAAGGGACACTGTACCCAAATTTTTTCTTTTGCGATTCAGATAGAGCATGCAATTTGAAGCAACTTTCTAATGTACTCCTATTATCAAATTTTCTTCATTCTCTTGGTATGTTTATTTGAAAAGCAAGAATTTACGTTTAGATGCCGGCCCATTTTTGGTGAACAACCTGGGTTGTCCTTGCTGATTGGGCAGCACCAATAAACAATTGCTGTCCATGGTTCTGAACCACAAATTTGCTGGCTCCTCAGCTTAGATGCCTTCTTTTTCAAATAAAGATATCAAGAGAACGAAGAAAAAATTGATAATAGAAGTAAATTAGAAAGTTGCTTAAAATTGCATGCTCTATCTGAATCACAAAAGAAAAAAATTGGGTACAGTGTCCCTTTAAGTATAAGCCACTGCTTAGTGCTTTATAACACCAATGAAACTGACTGCTTTATATCCCTTTAACTGTTCTAG
Source organism: Bombina bombina (assembly GCF_027579735.1). Classification (NCBI taxonomy): domain Eukaryota; kingdom Metazoa; phylum Chordata; class Amphibia; order Anura; family Bombinatoridae; genus Bombina; species Bombina bombina. Next base: position 923,499,561 of record NC_069504.1, on the reverse strand, counting down.
TGTTGTAGGGAATAAACTAATTACCTTAGATGCTAGGGAGAGACAGTCAATGTTGCAATAATGTTTCATACATCTATGGGTACATTTTAAGTTACACTGTTGTTGATTAAAAGACATAATAGTCCTTTTTTTACCTATGTCTCACAAATAATATCTGCATTGGGAAAAAAAATATGCACACAAAACTGAATTTTACAAATGAAAAACTCTTAGCTTAAATGTTGCCTAGCTAACAAAACTTGGGTTGGGGGTAAAGGTTTTCTTTTAATTATCTTCACATTTAGCTTTGGGGTAAGTATCATTAAAGGGATATGAAACCAAAACATTATCTTTTGTGGTTCAGACTAAGCATTCCATTTTAATCACATTTCCAAATTACTTCTATTATCAAGTTTTCTTTGTTCCCATGATATTCTGTGCTGAAGAGATACCTAGGTAGGCATCTGGAACACTACACGACAGGGAATAGTGCTGACATCTAGTGCTCTTGTAAATGGATAACATTCTTGCAAAACTGCTGCCATATAATGCTCCAGAAATGGGCCGGCTCCTAAACATATGTCCCCACCTTTTAACAAAAGATACCAAAAGAACGGAGAAAACTTTATAATAGAAGTAAATTAGAAAGTTGCTTAAAATTGCATTCTCTGTTTGAGCCATGAAAGAAAATTTTTGGGTTTTATATCCCTTTAAGAATTTCCATTATGGAGAATTTAAACCCAGAGTATTTTTTTCTTTTGTTTGGAATGCATTTAGTTTATTGAATTGAAATAATATCATAGTTTAAAGGGACACTGAACCCAATTTTTTTCTTTCATGATTCAGACAGCATGAAATTTTAAGCAACTTTCTAATTTACTCCTATTATCATTTTTTCTTCGCACTCTTACTATCTTTATTTTAAAAGCAGGAATGTAAATCTTAGCTGCCGGCCCATTTTAGGTTCAGCACCATGGATAGCGCTTGCTTATTGGAGGCTTACAAATATTTACCCACCAATAAGCAAGCATAACCCAGGTTCTCAACCAAAAATGGGCAAGCTCCTATGCATCATATTCCTGCTTTTTAAATAAAGATAGCAAGAGAACGAAGAAACATTGATAATAGGAGTAAATTAGAAAGTTGCTTAAAATCACATGCTCTTTCTGAACCATGAAAGAAAAAAATGAGTGTCCCTTTACTTTTAAAAGATATGTGGCTATCTTCCTGTTGTGTTTTTTCCAAAGCTAACAAAGCAGGCAACATTAAATTGAAATCCTTACCACACCAACGTTCTTTCTAGAATTATAGCATACAAATTTAAAAATCTGCCAATTTACTGATATTATCAATTTTTCTTTATTCTAATAATGTTCTTTTTTGAGAAGCATACCGAGGAAGGTTTAAGGCATATATCCGAAGCATTATAAAATAATCAAGTACATTTGATAATAGAAATAAACTAGATTTTTTTTAACAGTTTTACACTCTGAATAATAAAAGTGAAAGTGTTGGCTTTATGTTTCTTTAAGCAAGAGTGTGCTCACACTGCATAATTACTGGAAGGTTTGTTAAAATGACCCAATACAATGTAATGTGATCAATTGGTAAAATGTCTCAAGCTTATTAATTTATAAAACAGCATTAATGCAACAAGCTTTCTGAATGTAGCAAACATGTCTGGGATGTAGGTTATCTATTATGTGATTTATTCCGAGTGTGCACAAATAATACTGCAGCTAGCTTTTGCCAAAAGGGACAAACAATGCATTGGAGAAGCTGGTAACACAGTTCTGTGATCTCTCTGGGTGGGTATATGTTTTATTGGCTCTTCCTAAAAGAGAGTTCAACATTTACTAGGAGAAAAAAAAAAATACAGTTATTAAAGCTATTTTCTATTTCGGCATTAATATAACATACAATATTTTGAAGGATTATTAGTGCATCTGGAGATCTGCTTACAAGAAAGACAACTAGTACAGCCAATTACATTTTTTCTCTATGAATGTCTCTTCTAATTCATATTATAGACAATAGTGCAATACACAGGATACATACATTCTTGGAAAATAATTTATATTACATTAAGATAGGATGTATTTTATTTTCCTTGGCTATTGTTCAATGAATGACTGGCAAAGTATTCGTTAAATGGACTTTTCTCAATAGTTTCTTTGTAGTATTCAAAATATTGGCTTCATGCATTACATAAGAACCTGCCACTTCCTTCCTTTGTTCCTATGGTTACGCATACATGTGCGCGCAAGCACGCACACACACACACACACACACACAATTAGCAAAAGAGACACCCACAAAAACAACCAGTAAGTAAATGAATAGGTTAAATGTCATTGGTTATAGTTAGGCTTTATTGCATTAAATTGTATTTGTATCAAACTTGCAGATGGCTGACTTTAATTTTAATTAATAAGGCTACTAAATGGAAATATATATACTGTCAGTGTTTCATATGTGTAAAAGAATAGGTCCAAGTTGTTCTGACATGTGGCACTGTGGCATGCAGATTGAATAATAGATTTCAAAATCTTTCTAAAACAACTGAAAACATTGGATGAGGCATCATGGAATATAGTTCTAATTATGTTATTATATACTCAGCATTAATGCCTGCAACTAATCTGCAAGGCTGGCCATGAATTATATTGTTTTCACCACAAGGCTGGTTTTACACTCAATTTCTCTGCATGCTAACAGTGACAACTGCCATATCAATGCTACTTTTCCTAGAACAATCAAAATTCACTTCTATACCACTCTACAATCTCACAATAAATATAACTAAACACATATCAACTTAATGCAGCCCAACTGAACATTAGATACTTCTATTTGTTTCAACTGCTTGTACTTCACTGCAACCCATAGCAGAGATAGCACCAATATATATTTCCTCCTTCGCTTCTAATCTGATAATGTTGATTGGAAATAGGTATCTATACAACAGGCATACCCCATTTTTTTGCACTTCACTTTATTGCACTTCACAGATATTTCTTTTTTTGCAAATTGAAGGTTTGTGGCAACCTTGTGTTGAGCAAGTCTATCTGTGCCACTTTTCTAACATATATACACATATAAACAAATAAATACACATGAATACACATATATACATAACAGGTAGAGATAATGGTAATAGAAGACAGCACTCGCTGGACTTAAGGATAAGCAATAGAAGCTTTTATTTATGTGACGTTTCGGGGACAGCTCCCCTTCATCAGACCAGGTCTGATGAAGGGGATCTGTCCCACAAACATGACGTAAATAAAAGCTTCTATTGCTTATCCTTAAGTCCAGCGAGTGCTGTCTTCTATTACCTTTATATATATATATATATATATATATATATATATATATATACACACACACACACACACATCACCAGCAAAAGATTATGACTCTCTGAAGGTTCAGATGATGGTTAGCAATAAAGTATTTTATAATTTAGGTATTTACATTATTTTTTTAGACATAATGCTATTGCACATATGTATATATATATATATATATATATATATATATATATATATATGTTAGAGTCTTTTTTAACACTTTATATCATATATATTTGAGCCCTTATAGTTTTTTTTATATAGTTTTTTTAAAATAATTTTATCAGATAGTGTTTATATTAGTGTAACTGTACCTTAAAATGTATTTATGTTGTGCTTTATGCAACTCTTTTAACTCACTACCCTTTATGTGAGTTCTTCAGTCGTGCTAACCCAACAAACGCAAACCACGATTGTGCTCAAGCAAACTCGTATACTTTCAACTTGTAACATGAGCGCTATTTTATGACGTGTTGAAAAACCTGATCTAGCTTGTACGCCACTTGTAATCTAGTCCATAATGTTCTAACAAATTACATCCTATATAATAAAAGGCCAAATGTGTTTGTCCGAAGCTGTCATGCACAGTAGATACAGTGCACGAGGACAAACACACTTAGCCTTCAAACTGTCTTCCTCCTGGCGTCGCGTGTGGTGGAGTGGGCGTGGCCGGCGGTGGGAGGGCTGGGCATGACGTGGGCGGAGTCGACCGTGACATGGGCGTGGCCGGCAGGGCCGAGCGTGGTGCGGGGCTGGGCGGGGCCAGATGCCGGGCGAGTGCACAGAGAGTAATTGAGAGTAGACAGAGAGCTCTAAAAAGAAGGGGATAGAGAGAGCAGAAGAGGGGGGATAAAGAGAGGGGGGGAGAGACAGCAAAGAGAGGGGGGAGAGTGAGCAAAAGAAAGGGGGGAGAGAGAACAAAAGAGAGGGGGGAGAGAGCGCAAAAGAGAGGGGGACAGAGCGCAAAAGAGAGGGGGAGAGAGCGCAAAAGAGAGGGGGAGAGAGAGCAAAAGAGAGGGGGGAGAGAGCACAAGAGAGAGAGCACAAAAGAGAAAGGGGGAGAGAGCACAAGAGAGAGAGCACAAAAGAGAGAGGGGGAGAGAGCACAAAAGAGAGGGGAAGAGAGCGCAAAAGAGAGGGGGAGAGAGCGCAAAAGAGAGGGGGGAGAGAGCGCAAAAAAGAGGGGGGGGGGAGAGAGCAAAAGAGAGCGGGAGAGAGAGAGCAAAAGAGAGGGGGGAGAGAAAATGCAAAAGAGAGGGGGAGAGCGCGCAAAAGAGAGGGGGAGAGAGCGTAAAAGAGAGGGGGAGAGAGCATAAAAGAGAGGGGGAGAGAGCGCAAGAGAGAGGGGGGAGAGAGCACAAAAGAGAGGGGGGAGAGCTCAAAAGAGAGGGGGTTGAGAGTACAAATGAGAGGGGGAGAGAACGCAAAAGGAAGGGGGGAGAGAGCACAAAAGAGAGGGGGAGAGAGCGCGAAAGAGAGGGGGAAGAGAGCTCAAAAGAGAGGGGGAAGAGAGCACAAAAGAGAGGGGGGAGAGAGAGCGCAAAAGAGAGGGTGGAGAGAGCGCAAAAGAGAGGGGGGAGAGAGCGCAAAAGAGAGGGGGAGAGAGCACAAAAGAGAGGGGGGAGAGAGCACAAATGAGAGAAGGGGAGAGCGAGCACAAAAGGAAGGGGGAGGGAGCACAAAAGAGAGGGGGAGAGAGCACAACTGAGAGGGGGAGAGAGCGCAAAAGAGAGTGGGGAGAGAGCACAAAAGAGAGGGGGAGAGAGCGCAAAAGAGAGGGGGGAGAGAGCGCAAAAGAGAGGGGGAGAGAGCACAAAAGAGAGGGGGAGAGAGACAGCAAAAGAGAGGGAGAAAGACAGCAAAAGAGAGGGAGAGAGAGAGCAAAAGAGGGGAGAGGGAGAGAGAGCAAACAAGAGGAGAGAGAGAGAGCAAATGAGAGGGGGGAAGAGAGAGAACAAAAGAGAGGGAGAGAGACAGAAAAAGAGGGAGAGAGACAGCAAAATAGGGAGAGAGACAGCAAAATAGAGGGGGGAGAGAGAGAGCAAAAGAGAGGGAGAGAGAGAGAGCAAAAGAGAGGGGAGAAAGAGCGAGCAAAAGAGGGGGGAGAGAGAGAGAAAAAGAGGGGGGGGAGAGAGAGAGCAAAAGAGAGGGGAGAAAGAGCGAGCAAAAGAGGGGGGGAGAGAGAGAGAAAAAGAGGGGGGAGAGAGAGAGCAAAAGAGAGGGAGAGCGACAGTAAAAGAGGGAGAGTGACAACAAAAGAGGGAGAGAGACAGCAAAAGAGAGGGGGAGAGAGAGAGCAAAAGAGAGAGGGAAAAGAGAGGAGAGAGAGCAAAAGAGAGGGGGGAGAGAGAGAGCAAAAGCGAGGGGAGAAAGAGAGAGCAAAACAGAGGGGAGAAAGAGAGAGCAAAAGAGAGGGGATATAGAGAGAGAGCAAGGGGTGGGACCGCTGTACTGCAAAAAAATGGCCCGTGTACACGGGCTTTAGGACTAGTTATGTATAATTAAACATTTATGTCCCTTAAAGCAGTGTTTTCTCCTTTGTTTTTGTTCTCTAAGCTTTACTTTTTTTCTGTCTGTTTAATATTATAGACCAAATTCTAATATAGAAAGGTTAAGGCATTTGCAACATTATCATCTACTTATTTTGGTGTACTTTTACATAGTATGGGCACCCTTATGAGCTTATTTTAACCGATTAAAAGCTACCAATTTTAACAAAAATATCTTTAGTACATATCAAGGAGTCATATTTATACAACCTAGGTTGAAAAAACTAACAGTATAAACCACCCTTTTAAATAAACAAGTTGGAGAATGCTGTTGAAGTGGAGTAATTTGGTATAAAGCCAGGTATTTTTTGCCTTTTTTTAAATAAGCTTGAAAATCATTCAAAGTTCAGATTTCATATGTAACTGCCAAAGATGATAGATTTTAGTTGTGCTTTACAGTTGCCTTTTTGTTTCTTAGATTAAAAAAAAGGCTAAAACAAGAATTAAAATAAAATACATTTTTACTAGATTTTAAAATTTACAGCAAATCTAATCCATTACAAAACACAACAATAACCCGGTTATTACAATTTTGTCAAATGCATTTGTGTCACAATAATAATTACTATACCTTGCATGGAGACAATTTAAGTGTAATTACAATTCATCATAAAATGTTTTTCTATCGGCTTTTTTCCAATTCAGTGATCAATTCAATGATCATTTTTAAGTGACTGTTTACATGGCCCTTTTTGTATATGGTCACTTCACATATTAAAAAAAAAGCTACAACTTATTTTCGGTTTAATTAACGAAATTCATGAACAAACACAATCATAACTCAAATTACACTTTTAAAGCATTGAAATTAATTTTTAGAAAAAAAATCTACCTTTAAACACATTAACGCCAGATTACAAGTGGAGAGCTAAATATTGCTTTTGTGACACCACTCACAAGAGACCGCTTCCGTAGGCTCCAAAGGGAGCCTTGTTCTCATGCCTTCAGACAAGGCATGAGAACTAGTGCAGCGGGTAAGTCATGCAGTGATGGCAGCAAATTGTAAATATATATGTATATGATTATTTACATATACTGTATATTTATGTGTTAATATGTGTATACATATATATTTACAGGGAACACACAGTTCCCCATAGACTATTTAGTGCCCCTTTTTTAACACCCCTCTCCTGCCAACTTTACCCCAAAACACTGCCTAGTGTAATTATTTTAATAAAAAATAAAAATTTTACAATTTTTATTTTTTATAAATACACTACACTGTATGTTGGTGGCATTTGAGGCACATTTATAAAATTAACAAAAGATCTGATCTTTGGTTAATTTTATAAGTCCTAATTGCTACTGCAAGCTTGCAGTAGCAAAAACCAGCCACTTGTAATGGCTGGTTAATTATCGCATACCCGCAAATGGGCAAACTTTAGCATTTGCGCATGCACGTGATAAATTAGCAAGATAAATTAGTGCTCCACTCTAGCCGTAAATAGTTATTATCAATACAGAATTAAGCACTAACAGCAGTGTTTGCAATGGTATTTGTAACAAAGCGATATGTATAGGCTCTTTTGTCAGCCCACTTGCAGGGAAGTTCCCAGCCAGGCAACCTGTCCACTTGTGTTTGGGGCAAGGGAGTAGGCTCCATCATCTGCAGTTATCATTCCAAAAGCCAACTTTGAGGTGTTAGAGAGGTTAAAAGGATTGTAAACACATTATAAATACAATACATTTCTGTTGTATTGCTATATATCACCCATCTACACACAGTTTTGTCTATAGCCAAACTCCACCCACCACTTGCCTTATATGGAGGAGCCAATCTGGGCTTTAGTCTGCAGACAACAATAATGTTAGTATAAATGCATTGTTTTAAAGTTGCTATCAGTAAAAGGTCAAAAAGGGAAATGTATGTAGCAGGATTAGCCTTGATACATCTGCAGTGTGTATTTTTTAAGTTCTGAGAGCTAAATTATATGAAAAGGGGCAACGTAAAACATAAAACATAAAAGTTTACTGCAAGTTGTTTCATTATGCATAACTAAACAATTTAAACAATATAAAAAAACTCAATATGTTTACTGTCCCTTTAAGAAACAGCTGCAAGGGCTTCAAATCTGTATCCATAGGTTGATAAATGGAGCCAATAGTGCTCAGAACCCTTATAGTGAAAAAATTCTATACTCTGATTGGATCGCTGGCTTTACATGCTGCTGATTGGGTGACTTTGTGGGTTCTTTGTGGGGGTTAAACACTTCGAGTTGCAGGGTCGTTAGTGCTAAAATTACTTGCTGTACTGAATAATTGATCCTCTATAATGGCCCTTAAAGACACGCCATGCTCCTCAACCTTCATCAGTATGTGCTTATAGAAAGGAACTACATTTCAGCAAATAATACCAAGAGAATGTGGTAAATTTGATAACTGAAGTTTACTGGAACCTATTTTTAATCCTGAAAGTTTAATTTGTTTTTAACATCCCTTTAAAGGTAATAAAATTACATTCAGAGTGGGGCGAGCGGCTGACAAAGATGGCCGCACTTTACTGAAGCTCTCTAAGCGAGCTGGACATGTAAGCTCATAACAACAGCTAGCCTGGGGATTTTTTGGCACAGGACCTCTACTTTTGCTCCGGAACACCCGGTGATCTCCCAGTACCAATTGGGGCAAGAAAATCTTGGATTTGAAGGCGACGTCTTGACCGTAACTCAGAAAGTCATGCTGCTTTGAAACTGCGTTGCAGAATGCTGCAGCTCAGCAACCCTCCGGTGTCTACTAAAAAGAACCACTGAACAGCCCAGCGTACTACACAAAGAAGTAAAGGTGACTTATATTATTTTATTCAGTACTACAGCTAGGAGAGGCTCACCCAGTAATCGGCTCTCAAATACTAAGTACGTCATAACACCTAAAAGCTTAAAGCTATCAAACACGCTTGAACTAATATATCTCCTTTTCAACTTTTTATATTTTGAGACTTGAACAGACATACCTGTAATATATAGCAGAAATCCTTTGCTTACAGAGCATGAACCATATAACTTTATTATGGGACATATACAGATAATGTTGGAAGCTTGATCACTGCACACTTGTTTTATATACTCATTTGGCACAGTATACACTCTCCCCTTCCTTTTCTCACTACTCTTAGTAGTAGTGGGTCATACCCACTACCTTTTACCGTAATCGCTCTGTGAGAGCAAAATCCCTGGGGGGTTGTGTCTTACTGAAGAGGGGTGAAGAATACTCTCAGTACAATCACGCCTAGTCTCATCTCTCTATTTTTCAATAATGTCACAAAGAAAGCCAATGCGGAGTGACAAATCCCAAAAGCTAACCTCAGCAGCCCAGGGAGCTATGAGCTCCTTTTTCAAGCAGTCTGACAAACAGAGGCCTAATACAGACCTAGATCTCCTGCAAACATCCCAAGATGAAAGTTCCTGTGAAGCAGCAGATGCTACAATAGGAGAGCAAGCACAACATATTGAAATGGGAAAAGATGACGTTATTACTTATGGAGCTATGGAAGCCCTTATTGAACAGGTCAAATCGTGCATTAAAACAGAATGCGCAGAATTAAAGAAGGACATCTCTGACCTCTGTTACAGAGTGGATACTATGGAAGAACATGAGTATGTTGCTTCTCAGAAAATAGCAAGCCTCTCAACCAAAGCTTTTCAACATCACCAGCGTATGGTCGACTTAGAAGACAAATTCGATGACCTAGAGAATCGCTCTAGAAGGAGCAATTTAAGATTCAGAGGAATTCCTGAAACTGTCCTTGGGGCAGAAATCCGGGACTATTTGCAATCTTTTTTCGCAGACCTACTAAAAAATAACTCTGGTGACCCTCCTGAAATCATTCTTGACAGGGCTCATAGATCACTACGCCCTAAACCACCTGAAGGATCACCCCCCCGTGATGTAATTGTACATTTTCAAAATTTTCAACATAGAGAACTTATCTACAGCCACTCCAGAAAACAACTAGCTACCATATTTCAAGGCCAACGCATACAAGTATTTCAAGATCTCTCAGCACGGTTGCTTCAGAAAAGGAAAGATTTCTCTTTTTTAACCTCTCATCTTCGCACCTTGAAAATCCCTTATAGATGGGGTTTTCCAACCTCAGTCATTGCGGTTAAAAATGGAAGAAAATTTAAGTGCCTGTTCCCGCCTGATGCTGAACAATTTTGCCAACTTCTGGGTCTACCTCCCCCAGACATGCCAGACTCTACCCCTCAATCATCAGCACCAGCTAGGCAAGAGCCTCCTAAATCACAGAGGCACCCTTGGCAGGAACCTGCAACAAAACAAAGTAAAAGAAGACAAATCAACCCCACTAACACTGCTGAAGAACGACCCTGAGACAGGACACGTAACTATATGATCTTACTGTTAATACCTTTACCTTGTTAACTTGAGGTTCTTCTTTCAGGTATCTTAGAGACTTTGTTCAGAGACTCTATGGACATTGCATTATTAGAATTATTTGCTTGGTTGAATGTTTGCACCTATTACATGCACCTAAGTTGTTATGATAGAACTAGACTTGTTATGGGTTTAGATCTGTTAAAGATTTGTTTATCTAATTTGCTACATTTTTTTTGAGACACTGCTGAGTATATACTTTACTACTTGCTGTATGCTGAAAAGTTATGACAGTTAGTTTAATCAATGTATTAGATAATTACTTTTACTGGCCCCACCCTGAATATAAAATTAGTACCCCTCTTTATATATCAAACACTCACGGCTAATCTCCCTAAGCAGGGTACTTATAGAATTCTCTTGAAGATCTTTTATTAAGTTCTTTACCTTACTACGATCCTACATGATATCATAATAATGAATGTCGTGAGTTTCATTGCATATCAGCCCCTTGTACTACGCTTTAAAATAAAGGTTAAACCTATTGATAATCGCTGCAGTACACTTGAATATAGCTGGATATTATGATCCCTATTAGCAAAGGAGTTAGTAGACCTCTACTTAATTTTTATACAGGACATGTTGAGTAAGATATATTTAGCACCCCCATTGTCTACTAGTCTATACTGGTACAAATAATGTCTAATTATAACAGCCCGCTACCTCACCCTAGAGAGAATTTTTACTAGTTATGCAGCCCCTTACCTACTTTATAAGTATATTGTTAGGCTGTATCACAGGGGCCTCCATTATTTTGCCATTTTTATGACTGTCCTCCTGGTTTTGTGTTCATGTTTATTTTTACATATTTCTGTTCTAGGAATGAACGAGACGATATTAGTTCATTCTATCTCATCTGTTACAATTTAGCCTCAACCTGTTATTACTTTGCTTGAATATTCTAATCGAGCGGCAGCTGAATTGTCATTGGTCCACAAAATTATTCAAATTTCTCCTTTTTTCCCCCTCCTACTCCTTTTTTTTTACATATACACATCTTAGAAATATCATGTCCAGCTTGCCTAACAGCCTCCCTCTTTTGCCTCTTTTACGCTTAAACCAGAGCCTACATTTGCACCCTCTTCCTCAGTCCACTGTAGTTCTGAGCTACTCTTCAACCCTCTTTACTGAACTATTAACTTTCTTATTTACATTTGACCTCTAACACCCTCCCCGCACTTATAACCTGCTTTCCTTTTGACCATCTATTAACTTATAGTTCTGACAATGCAACCCCAGATATTTGATGGGTCAATTATTATCGCCACTCAAAATGTAAAAGGATTCCTCTCTACTGAAAAGAGATCAATCGCCCTGTATGACTTTTACAAAAAGAATCTGGACATAGTGACAATCCAGGAAACTCACTTTAAAAGAACTCATGAACCAAAGCTCCCCACTAGATACTACAACCAATACTATCTTAGCTAAGGCCCAACCAAACACAATGGAGTCTGTACCCTATTTAAGCGCAACACATCATTTGATTTGCTACAAAAATTTAGTGATACTGAGGGTAGGATTTTGATCCTGGTAGGCCTTTATTATGGGAAACCCAACACACTATCAAACATTTACTCTCCAATAAAACCTACTCCCTGCTTTTTCCGTAAAGTCATTAATAAACTCCTTGATATAGCCAAAGGCCCTATCTTATTAGGAGGGGACTTTAACTTTCCGTCAAATCCAGCCCTAGATACTTCCACAGGCCAATCCTATCTCAGACCTTCACAGATTAAAAACAATAACGCTTTACTTCAATCACTCACTTTATTTGACACATGCAGAATGGTGCACACAGATACGAAAGATTACACTTTCTTCTCTCACCCACAACGCTCATATACACGTCTTGACTACATATTCTGTGATCAGGCCTCCCTTACGAACCTAATTGACTCAAAGATATCTCATACTTCCTGGTCGGAACATAGCTTAGTTAAGTCCAGCTTTAAATGGACATCTAAACCTAAACTCAGACTGAATTGGAGACTAAACTAATATATCCTCACAGATAATGACATCATTGACCAATTAATCAAACACACTGAAGAATACTTTGAGTTTAATTTATCCTCTGACACTACTATCTCAAATAATTGCGAATCTTATAAATGCTTTATTAGGGGGATTATCATACAGCTAACAGCAAAACTTAAAAAGCAAAGATCTGCCCAGTTTGACTCCCTAACCAGCATTCTCCACGCTAAGGAAAATTCCCATAAACTAGAACCTCAATCTTTGCAAAAACTAGCTGACGTAAAGGAAACTAGAGATGCTCTTAATACATTTTTAATTGAGAACGCACACATGCGCGCTCTTACCTCTAAAGCGAAATTTTTTGCTTAATCTAATAAAGCTGGGCGAATGCTGGTGAGATTTTTAAAAAAACAGAGACTCCATTCATATATTCATTCCATCAAAAACAGCACAGGAACAATAAGTTCCAACAACGAAGACATAACCACTACTTTCGTCTCATACTATACTTCACTGTATATATAAATCGTCAGGAAAGACGAGACAAGATGAAATCATATTTTGATTCAATTAATGTTCCCACGATTCAAGAGGAGGATCTAGACACATTAAATTCCCCCATTTCACTACAGGAAATATCACATACAATCAAGTCTCTTCCAGGAAGTAAATCCCCTGGTCCGGATGGTCTTTCCTCTAAATTTTACCAACTACTAGCTGGCAATATCTGTCCCCATCTACATGAATTGTTCCAATCCATAGACCAAGGTCTTTCTTTTTCTCAGCCTCTCTTGGAGGCTATGATTACAGTAATTCCTAAGCCTGATAAACCTAAAGACAAAGTTGGCAGCTATAGACCAATCTATTTAATAAACGTTGACATTAAGATATATGCTAAGATTCTGGCAAATCGCCTTAATCTTACTCTACCGAAAGTCATCCATCCGGACCAGGTTGGATTCATTAGGGGTCGCGAAGCAAAAGACAATACCACTAGACTACTTCATGCACTATTTACTTCCCATAACTCTAAAAGCCCTCTTGTTCTCCTCTCCACGGACGCCGAGAAGGCCTTTGACAGGGTCGACTGGCACTTTATGTGGTTGGCCTTGTCAAAGTTCAGCTTTTCAGACAGATTTATATCCAGAATATAAGCACTATATAATAATTAGTGATGTCGCAAACTTAAAATTTTCCGTTCGCGAACGGCGAACGCAAACATCCGCAAAAAATCACGAACGGGCGAACTGGGCGGACCGCCATTTACTTCAATAGGCAGGTGAATTTTAAAACCCACAGGGACTCTTTCTGGCCACAATAGTGATGGAAAAGTTGTTTCAAGGGTACTAACACCTGGACTGTGGCATGCCGGAGGGGGATCCATGGCAAAACTCCCACGGAAAATTACATAGTTGATGCAGAGTCTGGTTTTAATCCATAAAGGGCATAAATCACCTAACATTCCTAAATTGTTTGGAATAACGTGCTTTAAAACATCAGGTATGATTTTGTATCGATCAGGTAGTGTAAGGGTTACGCCCGCTTCACAGTGACAGATCAAACTCCCCGTTAAATGCACCGCAAACAACCACTGGGCAAGTGGGCACTGGGCAAGTGGGCATAGTATACGCTGTGAGCCTGACACAAAAAAGCAGACTGATGTTTCACAGTCCAAAAAGTTTTAATTTTTTTAAATGTACACTTACACTACTATTAAACAAGATATGAGTGGTGGCACTGGGCAAGTGGGCCCAGTATAAGCTGTGAGCCTGACACAAAAAAGCAGACTGATGTTTCACAGTCCAAAAATTTTTTTTTGTTTTTAAATGTACACTTACACTACTATTAAACAAGATATGAGTGGTGGCACTGGACAAGTGGGCCCAGTATAATCTGTGAGCCTGAAACAAAAAAGCAGACTGATGTTTCACAATCCAAATAGTTTTTTTTGTTTTTAAATGTACACTTACACTACTATTAAACAAGATATGAGTGGTGGCACTGGGCAAGTGGGCACAGTATACGCTGTAAGCCTGACACAAAAAAGAAGACTGATGTTTCACAGTGCAAAAAGTTTTTATTTTTTTAAATGTACACTTACACTACTATTAAACAAGATATGAGTGGTGGCACTGGGCAAGTGGGCACAGTATACGCTGTGAGCCTGACACAAAAAAGCAGACTGATGTTTCACAGTCCAAAAAGTTTTTATTTTTTTAAATGTACACTTACACTACTATTAAACAAGATATGAGTGGTGGCACTGGGCAAGTGGGCCCAGTATAAGCTGTGAGCCTGACACAAAAAAGCAGACTGATGTTTCACAGTCCAAAAAGTTTTTTTTCTTTTTAAATGTACACTTACACTACTATTAAACAAGATATGAGTGGTGGCACTGGGCAAGTGGGCACAGTATACGCTGTGAGCCTGACACAAAAAAGCAGACTGATGTTTCACAGTCCAAAAAGTTTTTATTTTTTAAAATGTACACTTACACTACTATTAAACAAGATATGAGTGGTGGCACTGAACAAGTGGGCACAGTATATGCTGTGAGCCTGACACAAAAAAGCAGACTGATGTTTCACAGTCCAAAAAGTTTTTATTTTTTTAAATGTACACTTACACTACTATTAAACAAGATATGAGTGGTGGCACTGGGCAAGTGGGCCCAGTATAAGCTGTGAGCCTGACACAAAAAAGCAGACTGATGTTTCACAGTCCAAAAAGTTTTTTTTCTTTTTAAATGTACACTTACACTACTATTAAACAAGATATGAGTGGTGGCACTGGGCAAGTGGGCACAGTATACGCTGTGAGCCTGACACAAAAAAGCAGACTGATGTTTCACAGTCCAAAAAGTTTTTATTTTTTAAAATGTACACTTACACTACTATTAAACAAGATATGAGTGGTGGCACTGAACAAGTGGGCACAGTATATGCTGTGAGCCTGACACAAAAAAGCAGACTGATGTTTCACAGTCAAAAAAGTTTTTTTTTGTTTTTAAATGTACACTTACCCTACTATTAAACAAGATATGAGTGGTGGCACTGGGCAAGTGGGCACAGTATACGCTGTGAGCCTGACACAAAAAAGCAGACTGATGTTTCACAGTCCAAAAAGTTTTTTGTTTTTAAATTTACACTACTGTTACACCAGATATGAGTGGTGGCACTGGGCAAGTAGGCACAGTATACGCTGTGAGCCTGACACAAAAAAAGCAGACTGATGTTTCACAGTCCAAAAAGTTTTTTTTTGTTTTTAAATGTACACTTACACTACTATTAAACAGATATGAGTGGTGGCACTGGGCAAGTGGGCACAGTATACGCTGTGAGCCTGACACAAAAAAGCAGACTGATGTTTCACAGTCCAAAAAGTTTTTTGTTTTTAAATTTACACTACTGTTACACCAGATATGAGTGGTGGCACTGGGCAAGTGGGCACAGTATACGCTGTGAGGCTGGCACACACGCTGGCAGGCAGGCAACTGCAATTAGATTACACAAGCAGACTGATGTTTCACAGTCAAAAAGTTTTTTTTTTTTAAATTTACACTACTGTTACACCAGATATGAGTGGGGCCACTGGGCAAGTGGGCACAATATATGCTGTGAGCCTGGCACACATGCTGGCAGGCAGGCAACTGCAATTAGATTACACAAGCAGACTGATGTTTCACAGTCAAAAAAGTTTTTTTTTTTTTTTTTTAATTTACACTACTGTTACACCAGATATGAATGGTGGCACTGGGCAAGTGGGCCTGGCACACACGCT
The DNA here is from genome assembly GCF_027579735.1 of Bombina bombina. NCBI lineage: Eukaryota > Metazoa > Chordata > Amphibia > Anura > Bombinatoridae > Bombina > Bombina bombina. The sequence goes on along the minus strand of NC_069504.1, from coordinate 923,483,528 downwards.
GGCAGGCAGGCAACTGCAATTAGATTACACTAGCAGACTGATGTTTCACAGTCAAAAAAGTTTTTTTTTTTTAAATTTACACTACTGTTACACCAGATATGAGTGGTGGCAGTGGGCAAGTGGCTTGGCAGACAGGCAACTGCAATTAGATTACACAGGAAAAAAAATTAAAAAAATTAAAAAAATGATGTTCTAGCCCTAAAAAGAGATCAGATGAGTCCTTCAGGACTGTAGTGGACACTGAATACACTAGCCTAGCTATCAATTTCCCTATTAAATCACAAGTAGCTACACTGTCCCTCCTCTCACTAACAATGCAGCTTCCGAATGAATCTAAAATGGCTGCTGTCCAGTAGCTGGGAGGGTCTGGGAGGGAGGGTCTGCTGCTGATTGGCTGGAATGTGTCTGCAGACTGTGAGATACAGGGTCAAAGTTTACTCAATGATGATGAATAGGGGGCTAATCGAACATTGCATATGTTCGCCCGCAGCGGCGAATGCGAACATGCTATGTTCGCCGGGAACTATTCGCCAGCGAACTATTCACAACATCACTAATAATAATCCCCGAGCCACGATTAAAGTTAATGATACGATTTCCCAAGCTTTTCCAATATCTAACGGCACCCGAGAAGGGTGTCCATTTTCCCCCCTATTGTTTGCCATTACAGTGGAAATACTTGCAACTCAAATCAGAAACGACCCGAATATCACTGATATCTCATTTGATGACATTTATCAGCCTTGCCTCCTTTTTGCAGATGACATTATCTTTACATTACAAGTACCAAAAACTTCCCTCCCTGCTCTGATACAAGTATTGGAGTCATATAAGCAGTTTTCCAATTACTCCATAAATATGGAGAAATCGAGTATCATTCCCATTCATATAAACCCAATATAACTAGAATTCCTCCTAAATAACACTCCCTTTACGGTTACAAATTCTCTTCGATATCTGGGGCTAATTATTCCTAAAAAAACCTAGATATGTTCCACGAGAATTATCTAAAACTTAAATCTAGTGTCTTCTCCTTACTAGATACTTGGCATAAACAGGGCCATCTCTCTTGGACAGGCCGAATAAATACTATAAAAATGATGATTATCCCCAAGTACTTATATTTATTCCAAGCCTTTCCTATAACAATATCAAAACAGTATTTACGCACACAACAGCGAATGTTAGAATCTTTTATTTGAGCTTATAAAAAACCAAGAGTGTCTCGTAATACTCTATACTTGAGAAAAGAAGAGGGAGGCCTAAATATCCCAAATTTATCATATTATAAAGCGGCACACCTCGCTCGAATAGTAGCATGGAATCATAACTCTTCATTTAAAATTTGGGTCCAAATTGAAGCAGCCCTTCTTAAACAAAACACAATGTGAGATGTTTGCTGGCTCCCTAAACCCTACAGATTCCCTATGGCTAAGTGTAATGAAAGTATCAAAACAACACTTGCCATCTGGGACTCTCTTATTCAACACCCTAATACTCTTTCCACCCCAATTTCACCTATGACCTCAATGCTGAACAACACTCTCTTTTCTGGACAAAATCAATTTAAATTTGAGACTGAGGAGGTGAGCCACAAAAATCTGCCCATATTTTTACTCATAGACTCTTCCCTGATTAAAGACAGAATCTCTCTAAGAGACTCCCTAGGCCCTCCATTCCACAGCTGGTTCTCCTACCTTCAAATTCGACAAGCTATTCTTGACTGCCCACAAAGAAATGAGTGTCTTCGCCTACTTAAACCTTTCGAAAAATTATGCCTAAATCGGGACATACATAAATACCACCTCTCCATTACACACAAGCTACTCAGGGACCTACCCACGAACAGATTACACTCTTTTACTAATAAATGGGAGTCAGAGCTTCAGCTCAGGCTTTCAAAAGATGACTGGGCACAATGCTTTCAAATGACACACTCCGCTTCAATATCCTTGATACTAACTGAACTTAACTATAAAATTATCTCCCGATGGTACCTTACACCCCAGAGACTGACGGAAATATTCCCTGGGACTAGTTCGAGTTGCTGGCGGCACTGCGGGGAGACACTTTAGCCCATATATGGTGGTCATGTGATAAACTATCGAATTTCTGGGCCCAAGTGGAACGTTGTATTAACGTCACACTGAACAAACAATTTACTCTCTCTGCCCCAATGATATTACTAAATTTAGTCCCAAATATGCAGTGCGTTTATCACAAAAAAACTCCAACAACTGATGCTCATATGTGCTAAACGTCTTATAGGAGTGATAAAACAGAAAAACCACTGGTGCTATAAGGAACAAGCTAGGATTTAAACTACCTAATATGTGTGAATAGCACCTTACTAGGTATAACGTGTAAGCTAAATAGCTAGGTGGGAAATTGTAAATAAGTCTCTATGAGATAAAATAAACTCAAAATATAAATCTCTATGAGATGTAATGAACTCAAAGTGTGAACCAAATATTGGAAGTAGGATATATAAAGGTATATCAAATAATGTGGTATGTGTACAAAAACAAAGTCTGTATTTACAGACAGTATATTGGTTGTTTTGTGATGAAAGAAAGAATGGGATAATAAAGAGTAAATATTATCTTATTTAATAACCTTTAAAACATTATTAAAAACAGATACAAGTAGATTAAAACATAGGGACGTCTCCCTGTGGGAATCTGGCATACGTGGTTTAAACAGTCTGTTTGACTTGAAGAAAATAGGAAAATAAGTAGGTAGAAACTGGATAGATATAGCCACTCTTTGGTGTGTAGCAGTCACAGTATATAAACCGTAAGGTACCTTACTAATGTCCGTTGAAAATAGGAGTAACCTCTGGGTTGGTGTGCTGCTTCTTTGAGCATCTGTGTATGTCGGGTTCTTTTGCGGCTTGATGCAGAACTGCAAGCCTCAGATGCTATTGGCGGTTGAGAGGCACACCCCTCTTTCGATTGGTAGTGAGGGTACACACTGGATTTTATGCATGTAAGTTTGCTGGACTCTCTTGATGATATTCTTAAAGCGGTTGTTTGTCTTCTGCTTAGACAAGCTAGAGCATATAAACTTATAATTTTTTTAAATCCGCTGTAATTGCAGTGATGATGTTTGCACTTAGTCGTTTGCTGTTCAGATCCCTGGTCCTCACGGTGGCTTTTTCTCTTAGGGTGAAAAGCGTAGAATTTACTCCAGACTCATCATTACGATCATTTGGAAATATCGACAATTGTTTTACACTTAAAAGCTGTGATCCAGCTCTCCTGTGGACTATAATTTCTACGATTTAGGAGGAGAAAAAGCCACCATGAGGACCAGGGATCTGAACAGCAAACGACTAAGTGCAAACATCATCACCGCAATTACAGCGGATTTCAAAAAAGTTTAAACTAAAACTACTGAGGACGAGGAGTAGTTTCTTTCCACCAGGCATATAGGATTTATAGTTAGCGCCGACCCTCATTTCTTCACATCTAAACGTCTTATACCTAGGTTTTGGAAGCAACAACAACCCCATACATTCCAACAATGGGAATCAGAGCTAACTCATACACTATCCCTAGAAAAGAGGCATTATTGTTTTCTGGGGAAAAAAATATTTTATTCTTGATATCATTTTTACCTGGGAACAAAGAGCGCAATAACATATAGATATGGTCCCTTTAGTTCTTAATCACCAACCACTTACACCTGAACATAAATTAGTGAGCTATTCTTTCACTCCTTAACTACTTCAAGTCCATTAAGTGCGAGGAAAACTCCTACACTACTTTACCTTCCTCTTCTCTCCCTTTCTTCTATTTTTTTTTCTTTTCCCTTAAATATTGGTTCTTTACCTTTACCTTTCCTTCTTCTACAAATTTATATGTTGATTTAATGTCAGAGTCATACAGTGTGTTAATACTTATTGTACCATACTCTGTGTTAACTGTATGCTTGAGCTTATTTATACTATTTGAAAAATTGATAATAAAAACTATTTGAAACAAAAAAAAAAAATTACATTCAGACAGAACAGAAATCCCTAGGTTTATCTTGTTTAAAAAATGTACCTGTTTGTTATGTTATGTAGCTATTTTCAAACAGTCAAAATAAAAATCTTTGCTCAATGAACCCTATTATGTGTAATTGACTGTTTTATCAAAATGAAAATAACACTTATTATTTTAAGATTCTGCTCAAGGGTTTGCCAAAGGGTGAACATTGCCCATAAGAGCATTAAATCATATTTTATTTTTGTGGAATCTGTTTTATCAAGCATTATATTTTGATAATCCTTCATCCAAGAATAATATAACAAAAACTGAAAACATTCAATGTGAGGTAAAGTATCTATGAGATTCATTTAGGCTTTAGTGATATTTTCTATAGTAATACTACTAAAAAATGCTTTGACAAATATTTATCTGTGGTGAAAATTTAGCAACATATATAAGCTAATCCCTTGCTTTTCTGTCAAAACTGTGCTTTTTCACATGCTCTCTAGAGAGGTAAAAAAGCATCAAATCCATATCCTAGGCTTTCAAAATGTTGCAAAATTTCCTTAAAACAGATTTCTGCTTTGCAGCATTTGCAGGTGTAACATTTTGCTTTTTGGCCTTTATGTGCAATGTAGGAAAATAACTTATATAAAAGCAAGAGAATATTTAATGTTCTTTTAAGGACCAGTAAACACAGTAGATTTGCATAATCAACAAATACATGATAAAAAGACAATGCAATAGCACTTAGGGGCATATATAACAATGTGCGAGCGGACATGATATGAAGTAGCTTCTCATGTCTACTGCACATCGCTGCACATCGATAAATGCCGACAGCATACGCTGTCGGCATTTATCATTGCACCAGCAGTTCTTGTGAACTGCTGGTGCAATGCCACCCCCTGCAGATTCGCGGCCAATCGACCGCTAACAGGGGGTGTCAATCAACCCAAACGTATTCGATCGGGTTGATTTCTGTCAGCCGTCTCAGAGCAGGCGGACAAGTTATGCAGCAGCAGTCTTTAGAAATGCCCCTCTGTCTGAACTTCAAATGAATAGTAGGTTTTTTTTCTGACAAATGTCAAAGTTATGTCTATTTCCACTCTTCCTGTATCATGTGACAGCCATCAGTCAATCACAAATGCATATACGTATATTCTTGGAATTCTTGCACATGCTCAGTAAGAGCTGGCGACTCAAAAGCGTAAATATAAGAAGACTGTGCACTAGTGATGTCGTGAACATAAAAATTTGGGTTCGCGAAAGGCGAACCCGAACTTCCGCAAAAGTTTGCGAACCGGCGAACCGCCATTGACTTCAATGGGCAGGCGAATTTTAAAACCCACAGGGACTCTTTCTAACCACAATAGTGATGGGAAAGTTGTTTCAAGGGGACTAACAAGTGGACTTTGGCGTGCCGGAGGGGGATCCATGGCAAAACTCCCATGGAAAATTACATAGTTGATGCAGAGTCTGGTTTTAATCCATAAAGGGCATAAATCACCTAACATTCCTAAATTGTTGCTTTAAAACATCAGGTATGATGTTGTATCGATCACGTAGTGTAAGGGTTACGCCCGCTTCACAGTGACAGATCAAACTCCCGCAGCGGGTACAACATCATCATCATCACACCGTACGTCCATGTGTGTAATGCTGCCTGACTGAGACATATCCCTGTTATCTACATCCTCTGGCAATAATGGTTGCGCATCACTCATTTCTTCCAACTGATGTATAAATAACTCCTCTGACAGATCAAGTGAAGCGGCTGTGGTGCTAGTGTTGGTGGTGGCGGCAGGCGGGCGAGTGGTAACTTGAGAGGTGCCCGAAGCTAAGCTGGAGGAGGATGGTGCGTCAAGGTTCCGAGCGGAAGCTGTAGAAGATTGGGTGTCCTGTGTTAGCCAGTCAACTATGTCCTTAGAACATTTCGAGATCAGGGTACGTGGCCTCTGAACACTGGGCATTATTCTAGGGCCAAAGGGAATCACAGCACCACGACCACGACGGCCCCTGCGGGGTGGCCTGCCTCTACATGTAATTTTTTTTTTCGATTAGTGGTACTATGCGTGCAAGCTACTGTGACAACAGATATGAGTGGCACTGTGCACTGGCAGAAGTTGGCAGAGTAGACACTGTAGGCCTGACACACACGCTTGCAGACAACTAACTGCTATTCAATCTATTACAGTCAAATTTTTTTTTTTTTTTTAATTTACACTACTGTTACACCAGATATGAGTTGCACTGGTGTGACACTGTGCCCTGGCAGGCCCTGAAAAATCTGTTACACATCTACAACCACCAAAAAACAACCATGCTAAATAGTTTCTAAATTTTGTCCTGAGTTTAGAAATACCCAATGTTAACATGTTCTTTGCTTTTTTTGCAAGTTATAGGGAAATAAATACAAGAAGCACTTTGCTATTTCAAAACCACTTTTTTTCAAAATGAGTGCTAGTTACATTGGAACCCTGATATCTGTCAGGAATACCTGAATATCCCTTGACATGTATATATTTTTTTTTAGAAGACATCCCAAAGTATTGATCTAGGCCCATTTTGGTATATTTCATGCCACCAATTCACCGCCAAATGCGATCAAATTAAAAAAAAATTGTTCACTTTTTCACAAACTTTAGGTTTCTCACAGAAATTATTTACAAACAACTTATGCAATTATGGCGTAAATGGTTGTAAATGCTTCTCTGGGATCCCCTTTGTTCAGAAATAGCAGACATATATGACTTTGGCGTTGCTTTCTGGTAATTAGATGGCCGCTAAATGCTTCTGTGCATCACACGTGTATTATGGCTAGCAGTGAAGGGGTTAATTAGGTAGTTTGTAGGGAGCTTGCAGGGTTAATTTTAGCTTTAGTGTAGAGATCAGCCTCCCACCTGACACATCAGTCCCCCTGATCCCTCCCAAACAGCTCCCTTCCCTCCCCCACCCCACAATTGTCCCCGCCATCTTAAGTACTGGCAGAAAGTCTGCCAGTACTAAAATAAAAGGTTTTTAATTTTTTTTTAAATTTTTTTAGCATATTTACATATGCTGTAGTGTAGCATCCCCCTTAGCCCCCAACCTCCCTGATCCCCCCCAAAACAGCTCTCTAACCCTCCCCATCTGCCTTATTGGTGGCCATCTTGGGTACTGGCAGCTGTCTGCCAGTACCCAGTTTGCAAAAAAAAGTAGTTTTTTCAGTTTTTTTTTTCCTGTAGTGTAGCTTCCCCCCCCCCCACAGACCAACCCCCACCACCTGCCTGATCTTTTTTTTAAATTTTTATTCCTTTTTTTTTTAAATTTTACACCAACTTTTTCTTTAGTGTAGCCGTTCCCACCCGCTCCCTCCCCGTGCACGCGCCCGCCCCTGCCCTCCCATGCATGCGCGTGCGTCCTTGCGCGCCCCCGGACATCCCCGCCCACGATCCCGCCCCCCTCCACTGACTACTATTATTTCACAGTCAAATTTCTAGGTTTTTTTTTAACCCCTTAAGGACCAAGGCCATTTTTCAATTTCTTTCCCTTAAGGACCAGTGCTATTTTTACATTTCTGCAGTGTTTGTGTTTAGCTGTAATTTTCCTCTTACTCATTTACTGTACCCACACATATTATATACCGTTTTTCTCGCCACTAAATGGAATTTCTAAAGATACCATTATTTTCATCATATCTTATAATTTATTATTAAAAATATTATAAAATATGAGGAAAAAATGGAAAAAAAACACACTTTTTCTAACTTTGACCCCCAAAATCTGTTACACATCTACAACCACCAAAAAACAACCATGCTAAATAGTTTCTAAATTTTGTCCTGAGTTTAGAAATACCCAATGTTAACATGTTCTTTGCTTTTTTTGCAAGTTATAGGGAAATAAATACAAGAAGCACTTTGCTATTTCAAAACCACTTTTTTTCAAAATGAGCGCTAGTCACATTGGAACCCTGATATCTGTCAGGAATACCTGAATATCCCTTGACAAGTATATATTTTTTTTAGAAGACATCCCAAAGTATTGATCTAGGCCTATTTTGGTATATTTCATGCCACCATTTCACCGCCAAATGCAATCAAATAAAAAAAATTGTTAACTTTTTCACAAACTTTAGGTTTCTCACAGAAATTATTTACAAACAACTTATGCAATTATGGCATAAATGGTTGTAAATGCTTCTCTGGGATCCCCTTTGTTTAGAAATAGCAGACTTATATGGCTTTGGCGTTGCTTTTTGGTAATTAGAAGGCTGCTAAATGCCACTGCGTACCACACGTGTTTTATGCCCAGCAGTGAAGGGGGTTCATTAGGGAGCATGTAGGGAGCTTGTAGAGTTAATTTTAGCTTAAGTGTAGTGTAGTAGACAACCCAAAGTATTGATCTAGGCCCATTTTGGTATATTTCATGCCACCATTTCACAGCCAAATGCGATCAAATTTAAAAAAAACGTAAATTTTTCACAATTTTAGGTTTCTCACTGAAATCATTTACAAACAGCTTGTGCAATTATGGCACAAATGGTTGTAAATGCTTCTCTGGGATCCCCTTTGTTCAGAAATAGAAGACATATATGACTTTGGCGTTGCTTTCTGGTAATTAGAAGGCCGCTAAATGCTGCTGCGCATCACAAGTGTATTATGGTTAGCCGCCACTATACTAAATTTTTTAACCCCTAAAACTAAGTATAACCATAACCCTAACACCCCCTAACTTAAACATAATTAAAATAAATCTAAATTAAACATATTATTAATAACTAAATAAACCCTATTTAAAAGTAAATACTTACCTATAAAATAAACCCTAAGCTAGCTACAATATAACTAATAGTTACATTGTAGCTAGCTTAGGGTTTATTTTTATTTCACAGGCAAGTTTGTATTTATTTTAACTAGGTAGAATAGTTACTAAATAGTTATTAACTATTTACTAACTACCTAGCTAAAATAAATACACATGTACCTGTAAAATAAAACCTTACCTAAGTTACACTAACACCTAACACTACACTACAAATAAATAAATTCCCTAAATTGAATACAATTAACCAAATTCAATACAATTAGCTAAATTAAAAAACAAACAAACACTAAATTACAGAAAATAAAAAGAAATTACAAGATCTTTAAACTAATTACACCTAATCTAATAGTCCTATCAAAATAAAAAAAAGCCCACCCAAAATAAAAAAAAAACCCTAGCCTAAACTAAACTACCAATAGCCCTTAAAAGGGCCTTTTGTCAGGCATTGCCCCAAAGAAATCAGCTCTTTAACCTGTAAAAAAAATTACAAACAACCCCCCCAACAGTAAAACCCACCACCCACAAAACCAACCCCCCAAATAAAACCCTAACTAAAAAAACCTAAGCTCCCCATTGCCCTGAAAAGGGCATTTGGATGGGCATTGCCCTTTAAAGGGCATTTAGCTCTATTGCGACCCAAACCCCTAATCTAAAAATAAAACCCACCCAATACACCCTTAAAAAATCATAACACTAACCCCCTGAAGATCCACTTACAGTTTTGAAGAGCCGGCATCCATCCTCAACGAAGCCGGGAGAAGTCTTCATCCAAGCGGCAAGATGTCCTCAACGAAGCTGGCATCAGCCAATAGGATTTTTTCAACCTTAATTCCGATTGGCTGATAGAATTCTATCAGCCAATCAGAATCTAAGGGAAGCCATCTTGGATGACATAATTTAAAGGAACCTTCATTCCAGAAGAAGCAGTCGATTGAAGAGGATGCTCCGCGTTGGATGTATTGAAGATGGACCGCTCCGCATCGGAAGGATGAGGATAGAAGATGCCGTCTGGGTGAAGACTTCTGCCCATCTGGAGGACCACTTCTGATGGCTTCGTTGAGGACATCTTGCCACTTGGATGAAGACTTCTCCTGGCTTCGTTGAGGATGGATGTTGGCTCTTCAAAACTGTAAGTGGATCTTCAGGGGGTTATTGTTAGGATTTTTTAAGGGTTTTATTTTTAGATTATGGGTTTGGGCCGCAATAGAGCTTAATGCCCTTTTAAGGGCAATGCCCATCCAAATGCCCTTTTCAGGGCAATGGGGAGCTTAGGTTTTTTTAGTTAGGATTTCATTTGGGGGTTGGATGTGTGGGTGGTGGGTTTTACTGTTGGGGGGTTGTTTGTATTATTTTTTACAGGTAAAAGAGCTCATTTCTTTGGGGCAATGCCCCGCAAAAAGGCCCTTTTAAGGGCTATTGGTAGTTTAGTTTAGGCTAGGTTTTTTTTTTATTTTGGGTGGGCTATTAGATTAGGTTTAATTAGTTTAAAGATCTTGTAATTTGTTTTTATTTTCTGTAATTTAGTGGGGTTTTTTTTGTAATTTAGGGAATTTATTTAATTGTAGTGTAGTGTTAGGTGTTAGTGCAACTAAGGTTAGTTTTATTTTACAGGTAAATTTGTATTTATGTTAGCTAGGTAGTTAGTAACTAGTCTTCCTAGTTAAAATAAATACAAACTTGCCTGTGAAATAAAAATAAACTCTAAGCTAGCTACAATGTAACTATTGGTTATATTGTAGCTAGCTTAGGGTTTATTTTACAGGTAAGTATTTAGTTTTAAATAGGAATTATTTACTTATTAATAGTAGATTTTATTTAGATTTATTTTAATTATATTTAATCTAGGGGGTGTTAGGGTTAAGGTTAGACTTAGGTTTAGGGGTTAATAAATTTAATATAGTGGCGGCAACGTTAGGGACGGCAGATTAGGGGTTAATAAATGTAGATAGGTGGCGGCGATGTTAGGGACAGCAGATTAGGGATTAATAATATTTATCTAGTGTTAGCGATGTGGGAGTGCGGCGGTTTAGGGGTTAATATGTTTATTATAGTGATTATTATAGATTATAGTTTATTATATAATGTAAGTGTCGGCGATGTTGGGAGTGGCAGATTAGGGGTTAAAAAGTGTAAGATTAGGGATGTTTAGACTCGGGGTTCATGTTAGGGTGTTAGGTGTAAACATAAATTTATTTTTTTCTGCTTTTTTGTACGTGTTAGGCTTTTTTTCAGCCAGCTCTCCCCATTGATGTCTATAGGGAAATCATGCACGAGCATGTACAACCAGCTCACCGCTGACTTAAGCAGCGCTGGTATTGGAGTACGGTATGGAGCTCAATTTTGCTCTATGCTTACTTCTTGTCTTTTAACGCCGGGTTTACAAAAACCTGTAATACAAGCGCTGTAGGTAAGTGAGCGGTGACAATAACGTGCAAGTTAGTACCGCACCCCTCATAACGCACAACTCGTAATCTGGCCAATAATATTTAAATTGCTAAAAAGGTTTATAAAGGGTTTAAAAATATATGATTTATGACAAGGTAATTGTGAAGGGCTCCAATGTGTGTATGTTTAAATATATATATATATATATATAAATATATATATATATATATATATATATATATATATATACACATCTCAAATAGGCAGTAATAAATAATAATTTTCTGCTTTAAATAATAGATAATGCTTTCTTCCTTAACCCCTTAATGACCACAATGTACCCGGTATGTCACTGGTCATTAAGGGTTTTTTCAGGATATAATAGCACAAGTCTAGCAAGAACACGCTATTAATGCCCTCCCTCCAGAAGGCTTTGTGGAATAGAGCAGTCTTAATGCTGGTGGCAAGACCGCGCTATAAAACAATCAAGTCCCAAAAAAAGGCCAGCGACATACAGGGTACGTTGCTGGTCCTTAAGGGGTTAAAAATGTGTACTGCCCTCAGTTAGTATGAGGTAAGAATGTGATGTTTCAGGAGAGTCCCATGTGGCACCATAGATGTCCACAGCTATGTCTGTGTCTCTTTTAGGGACATTACAAAACATTTCTCAATATGGACCCTAAATGCCTAAAAGTTACTATTATATAAAACATTGGCACAAAATTGAAACACATCTACTGTTAAGTTTAAGGAAAACAGAAGAGCATTTCTGAGTCTCATGCAGATACTTTCCATTGGAATGCAAGTTCTGTTTTGCCGGTGGTGTTGTGTGCGGCTGCTAGTCGCCGTTGTGAGTTGTTCATCTGTCTTGATGAAGGCTTCTATGTAAGCCGAAACGTCGACCTATCCTTATGACTTTCTAACGTTGTTGTTATAAACAATAAACTAACTTTGATGTATATAAATCCTGCGAGTGCCCTCCCTTTCCTAGATCTTATACCCACAGCCGCTGGGTAATGTCATTTTTACCCGATTAACCCTAGGATTACCCTATATCTGACTGTAATGAATATAATGTATGACACAGGACATTTATATAAATTGATTGTTGTGTAGCTGTTGCATACAAACACCAAATGTATGAGGTTTAAACACTTGGTAATAAGATTTACAGCAATTTACTACAAAGTAAATATCCCAGCTACAGAGTATAAATATATATATATATATATACATATGATGCGAATATATATATTTAATAAAGCAATTGAAGTAACTTAGTATGATATTGGAACTCTTAAGTTTGCTATTCACAGCCTAAGCAGAATCCAAAAGACAGAAAGCGTTGCATGCGTGGTTAGTAGGAAGCAGCAAATATAGGCAAGTCTGTAAACAAGTAGTAGCACAGTTAATATATACTTGCTTGTCCGGCGGTATTTGGAAGGAAGTAGGTAGTATACTTGCTTGCCCTGGGATGTTGCGTTTTAAGGCTCCGGTGAGTGTAGTAGGGAGGTTCCGGGAGGAGAAGAGCAGACTTCAGATGAGATGCAGCAGATTTACACAGCGTGTAAGTATCCGGCAACGGAAGGAAGCAGGAGGAAGGATATGTGCTGCAAGTAGATCCGTTAACCCGGCTCAGGAGATTACTCAGTAGGTTCAGCAAATGTTATGTATAATACCCAACTCAAAGGTAAAGGTTATTTGAGAGGATATGTGACTTGAATATGAGATAATAGACAGAGAACAACTCAGATACTCTGCTAACAAAATAATCAAGCAAAGAACTAAAATGGAAGTGAGGATATATAGGGTAGATAGGCAGAGTCTACTTAAAGGGACATGACACTGACTTTACTCACAACATATATATAAATATAAATTTACAAATAAAAAATTATTTTAAGAGAAGAACATCGCAATGCAAAGTATTCATAATGCTCTTTCGGCTTCAGCCAAATATATGTGTATTACCAGCATCTGAAAATAAGAATGGATCACCTATATGTTCAAATTTGCCTGAAAAATAAGTAGAGGAATGGTAATCTGACAAGACCAGATAGCTACAGTATATTATTTTGATTACACAAATAAAATAAAATGAAAACAAAGATCTGAATATGTATGCGATATATAAAATCAATCTTAGAAGAGATACCTTTAATACAGAAATTCAGATGTCCCAACAGATGTAAGAAAACTAGGCCACAAGTGGAATTTATAGGGTTCAAATTATACACAATATTCCACACATTGTGGATTTTCCAGCAGACACATCAAGTACCCATTAAACATTAGAAAAAAAGATCATATAGCAAGAAGGTTGGCCCATAAAAGCTATAAACAATCCAACTATAGATAAATGGGCCCTAATGCATTTGATGATATCTTCTCCTGAGACAAGATGCATTAATAAGACATATAGGTCTCAAAAATGCAGGCAAATCCTTAACTCTGGGTTTCTTCAAATAACAGGGGCATTTAAAATACCAAAACAGTTCTTTTATGTTACCTTTAAATATCTAAAATGTAAAGTAAGTAATTAGGAATCAACTTTTTCCTCACTATAGGTCCTTAAACGCAATGAGAACTTTGTTGTCAACTTGTTATTGTTGTAAACAATTTCACTACTTATGGTGAAAATAAATATGTGCTCTATACAAACTGTTACTACTGACAAATTAAGTGGCAATTAAATGAGATTAATAAAAAAAAATACTCTTGAGAGTTCTAATTTCCTTTTACTCACATCCTAACTTTTTTACTTTCAACATTTAATATGGGCGCTAACCACACTTTTTTTTATCTTGTTTGCAGTTAGATAGAGTAGACAGATTAAGTGGAATTAAATATGATTAATAAAAATAATACACTTGAGTTCTAATTTTTTGGTCCACTATCCTCAATCTACATATTAATATATATGTACATACATATATTTACTGTAGATAGGTAGATGATAGATAGCTAAAAATAGATAACTGATAAATAGACAGGTAGATATTCATATCTATTTAAATGTGTTTTTACAAATCTAAATCTAATTATAGAGATACAGTACTCTTATTTTTTTCAGAAATTAAAACTGGAGAATATGCAACAGAAAATGTTGTTAAGGTCATGAATCGCTAATTTCTTAATAAAGAATGGCTATTTTATTTATTTGTTTGTTTATTTTTTATTATTTATTTTTACTTTATTTTATTCTTTTTGGAATTTGAAACATATCTAATCTATATGAATTTTTCAGCTTTAAATCAGAAGTTACAAAAACAATAAAATGTAATTTATGACAATTAATTGAAATGCAATCTTGATGCATAGCATCATCCTTGTCTATACATTTGGAGTTCAAAAGTGTATATCTACTGTTAATATTATATCCATGATGTGTGAAAACATTTTAAAAAGTTTCTCTAGAGGGTGCTGAATTACTAGTATAAGTGCAAGAGTAGCTATCGTATTGCAAACCCTTAAAGACATTAGCTTTCATGCTTGCAATATGATTATCATATATTAATAATAGTAAATATCTTTTATAAATAAAAAAAATATTACTATATGGATTACCTTATGCACATAAAAATAAAGCATATATTACATATTATTTCTAAAAATATGCATTCCAGAAAAGGGATTATATATTCTAGTAAAAGAAAGAAAAAGAAAATAATAAAAACAATAATAAAATGGTATCAGTTGTATTTATTCTGATATAATCACAGGTACAAGCCACTTAGTTTAATTTATAAAGGCATCTTGTCTACATAAATTCAGAACCACAGATATTTAAAAAGAAATATATAAAAATAGAATGAAAGTAAATATATTTTTAATGTGAGTATCCACAACTTTGTATCATTATAAAATATTGAGAAAATTGACTCGTCTATCAATGTCTGGATAACCAAGGTTCCGAACTAGGGATCTTATCCGACCATAATGGTGATGAGTAGGCAGCATCATGCTACCCACATTCATAGCTACCTGCTGCCTCCTGCTCTCGCACAAAAATCCTGCAAGAGCAGGGTCTGTCAATTACACCAGTGAGTTCAGTCTACAGTGATTGTAAACCACCACGTCAGAGGTGGCGGAAAGTCTAAGAAACAGCAGTCTTAAGACTGCTGCTTCTTAACTATTGGTTGCAAGTTTGCCTGTGTGAACCTGCCTCTCAAGAACTCCAAATCTGTTTCCGCTGCTTGATACATGGAGCCCAATGCCTTCTCTTCCATTATTAGCTGTTGATATTTGAGGGTATAAATTTCCAAGATCCTGTTTTCTTTCCGGTCTCTTGAAAAATAAACGATCCCCAACTATTCTTTCTTTCTTTCTCCATACTATCCTGTGATATATTAATAATTTTTTTTCTTTCTGCTAAAATTGCATTCATTATGGTTAAGAAGAAGATCTTTTATTTGTGCAATATTGAAATACGTGTGTAGCAGCACATCACATTTTACTGTTAGAGTTTAGGGTATACTTGTTTTCTGCTTTGCAAGATGTAAAATGCAGGACTAAAATTGTTATTTTAACACTCAAACCAGCCACACAAATCACCAGCCAATGCAGAAGTTTAATTGATACTATAGGGGAATTCTATAGGGTCACAAGACTCTTAATTTGCAAAGACAGAGGCCTCTATTTAACAAAGTCTGGCGGACCTGATCCAACAATGCGGGTCAGGTCCACCAGAACTCGCTGAATACGGGAAGCAATACTGTCTGTCCTCTTGCTCAGAGCAGGCGGACAGGGTTATGGAGCAGCGGTCTTTGTGACCGCTGCTTCATAACTGCTGTTTCTGGCGAGCCTGCAGGCTCGCCAGAAACCCGGGGCATCAAGCTCCATTCGGAGCTTTATAGATAGGCCCCAATGTCTCCTCTTTAGAAAGAGAGGTCTTATGTCTCAGGAAGTGATGGAGGCTGAGATAAAGGTTCTGTTAAAAGACCACTAAACCCAATAGAATAGCATAACCAATAAATGCATATTAAAGAGACAATGCAAAAGGAATTAGTTTGAATTTTAAATGAATAGTAGATTTTTTCTGACAAATGTCAAACTTAGTTAAATGTTTCTTCCCCCTGCATCATGTGACAGGCATAAGCCAATCACATATTGCACAGAAGAAATCAAAACTATCTCTACCAATAGAGGGCGGTCTGTCACTATACCCCACCTAGCTTTGGTTCCTGTTTTTAAATAACTTTTATGGTTTTATAATAAATTGGTTGTTGAACCTTTTTAACTGGAACCTGCCTCGCCTATCCTTTACCAATCACTTCCACTGGAAGTAATAAGCTGCTGGAAACCCTGCAGCTATGTGCTCTTGTGATTCCTGAATTGAGCTCCTGCTATCCTGCTTTCCTGGGCATTCACATTTGGGAGTGTTTGCACTCGACAGAACAGTAAGCTGGGTTGCTGTAAAAGTATCCAGCCTGCATCTAATAGCACTGTCTGAGTGCTCCTGGGAAAGGTGAGTACCCTGACACAGGGGTTTATCTTTAATTATCCCACACCATTTACTACTGATACACACATGCGCCTCTCTATGTTTTTGTATTTCTGTACTATAAGCCAATCACAAAATCTATATATGCATATCCTGTGAATCTTCCACATGCTCAGTAGGAGCTGGTGCCTCAGAAAGTGTGCATATAAAAAGATTGTGCACATTTAGATAATGGATTTGAATTGAAATTTTTTTTAAAATTGTTTGCTCCATTTAAATCATGAAAGTTTAAGTTTGACTTGACTGTCCATTTAAAGCCTGACTCCCACACCACTAGGATTGAGGAAGTGCCTTTGCCTCAACATAATATGTTTCATATGTTTTCAGAGTACTAGAAATGAGGAGGGCCCTAGACAATAGAGATGTGCATTTGTTTTTCAGACGAATGCACATTTGAAAGGAATATAAGATTTTCATTTTCATAGACAAAAATAATAATAAGAACGAATGCACCCACGAAAATTAAAGAAAATAAAAAATTCTGACGAAATTTGTCAAGAATTCATTTGTTTCTTTAACTTTTTTAATGTTTAAATAGTTTCCCTAAAGTGCTGGAGAGCGTGCTAACCTGATCCTCTTCTTGCCAGAGCCACAGCCGTGCTAACAGAATGCTTAGCGAGCTAGGCTCCCAGGACCTGCACTAAAGGGAGTGTCCTGGGAACTGAGAACGTTAAACCAGGTGTTAGCGGGGACAGGGCACTGGCAAGAAGAGGATTGGGTTAGCTTGTTCTCCAGCTTTCATGCTTGCAATATGATTATCATATATTAATAATAGTAAATATGTTTTATAAATAAAAAAATATTACTATATGGATTACCTTATGCACGTAAAAATAAAGCATATATTACATAGTATTTCTAAAAATATGCATTCCAGAAAAGGGATTATATATTCTAGTAAAAAAAAGAAGAAAAAGAAAATAATAAAAACAATAATAAAATGGTATCAATTGTATTTATTCTGATATAATCACAGGTACAAGCCACTTAGTTTAATTTATAAAGGCATCTTGTCTACATAAATTCAGAACCACAGATATTTAAAAAGAAATATATAAAAATAGAATGAAAGTAAATATATTTTTAATGTGAGTATCCACAACTTTGTATCATTATAAAATATTGAGAAAATTGACTCGTCTATCAATGTCTGGATAACCAAGGTTCCGAACTAGGGATCTTATCCGACCATAATGGTGATGAGTAGGCAGCATCATGCTACCCACATTCATAGCTACCTGCTGCCTCCTGCTCTCGCACAAAAATCCTGCAAGAGCAGGGTCTGTCAATTACACCAGTGAGTTCAGTCTACAGTGATTGTAAACCACCACGTCAGAGGTGGCGGAAAGTCTAAGAAACAGCAGTCTTAAGACTGCTGCTTCTTAACTATTGGTTGCAAGTTTGCCTGTGTGAACCTGCCTCTCAAGAACTCCAAATCTGTTTCCGCTGCTTGATACATGGAGCCCAATGCCTTCTCTTCCATTATTAGCTGTTGATATTTGAGGGTATAAATTTCCAAGATCCTGTTTTCTTTCCGGTCTCTTGAAAAATAAACGATCCCCAACTATTCTTTCTTTCTTTCTCCATACTATCCTGGGATATATTAATATTTTTTTTTTTCTGCTAAAATTGCATTCATTATGGTTAAGAAGAAGATCTTTTATTTGTGTAATATTGAAATACGTGTGTAGCAGTACATCACATTTTACTGTTAGAGTTTAGGGTATACTTGTTTTCTGCTTTGCAAGATGTAAAATGCAGGACTAAAATTGTTATTTTAACACTCAAACCAGCCACACAAATCACTAGCCAATGCAGAAGTTTAATTGATACTATAGGGGAATTCTATAGGGTCACAAGACTCTTAATTTGCAAAGACAGAGGCCTCTATTTAACAAAGTCTCGCGGACCTGATCCGACAGTGCGGGTCAGGTCCACCAGAACTCGCTGAATACGGGAAGCAATACTGTCTGTCCTCTTGCTCAGAGCAGGCGGACAGGGTTATGGAGCAGCGGTCTTTGTGACCGCTGCTTCATAACTGCTGTTTCTGGCGAGCCTGCAGGCTCGCCAGAAACACGGGGCATCAAGCTCCATTCGGAGCTTTATAGATAGGCCCCAATGTCTCCTCTTTAGAAAGAGAGGTCTTATGTCTCAGGAAGTGATGGAGGCTGAGATAAAGGTTCTGTTAAAAGACCACTAAACCCAATAGAATAGCATAACCAATAAATGCATATTAAAGAGACAATGCAAAAGCAATTAGTTTGAATTTTAAATGAATAGTAGATTTTTTCTGACAAATGTCAAACTTAGTTAAATGTTTCTTCCCCCTGCATCATGTGACAGGCATAAGCCAATCACATATTGCACAGAAGAAATCAAAACTATCTCTACCAATAGAGGGCGGTCTGTCACTATACCCCACCTAGCTTTGGTTCCTGTTTTTAAATAACTTTTATGGTTTTATAATAAATTGGTTGTTGAACCTTTTTAACTGGAACCTGCCTCGCCTATCCTTTATCAATCACTTCCACTGGAAGTAATAAGCTGCTGGAAACCCTGCAGCTGTGTGCTCTTGTGATTCCTGAATTGAGCTCCTGCTATCCTGCTTTCCTGGGCATTCACATTTGGGAGTGTTTGCACTCGACAGAACAGTAAGCTGGGTTGCTGTAAAAGTATCCAGCCTGCATCTAATAGCACTGTCTGAGTGCTCCTGGGAAATGTGAGTACCCTGACACAGGGGTTTATCTTTAATTATCCCACACTATTTACTACTGATACACACATGCGCCTCTCTATGTTTTTGTATTTCTGTACTATAAGCCAATCACAAAATCTATATATGCATATCCTGTGAATCTTCCACATGCTCAGTAGGAGCTGGTGCCTCAGAAAGTTTAAGTTTGACTTGACTGTCCATTTAAAGCCCGACTCCCACACCACTAGGATTGAGGAAGTGCCTTTGCCTCAACATAATGTTTCATATGTTTTCAGAGTACTAGAAATGAGGAGGGCCCTAGACATATTTAAATAGAAATATATAAAAATAGAATGAAAGTAAATATATTTTTAATGTGAGTATCCACAACTTTGTATCATTATAAAATATTGAGAAAATTGACTCGTTTATCAATGTCTGGATAACCAAGGTTCCGAACTAGGGATCTTATCCGACCATAATGGTGATGAGTAGGCAGCATCATGCTACCCACATTCATAGCTACCTGCTGCCTCCTGCTCTCGCACAAAAATCCTGCAAGAGCAGGGTCTGTCAATTACACCAGTCAGTTCAGTCTACAGTGATTGTAAACCACCAGGTCAGAGGTAGCGGAAAGTCTAAGAAACAGCAGTCTTAAGACTGCTGCTTCTTAACTATTGGTTGCAGGTTTGCCTGTGTGAACCTGCCTCTCAAGAACTGCAAATCTGCTTCCGCTGCTTGATACATGGAGCCCAATGCCATTATTAGCTATTGATATTTGAGGGTATAAATTACAAAGATTCTGTTTTCTTTCCGGTTTCTTGAAAATTAAAACCATCCCCAACTATTCTTTCTTTCTTTCTCTCTTTCTTTCTTTCTTTCTTTCTCTCTTTCTTTCTTTCTTTCTTTCTCCATACTATCCTGGGATATATTAATAATTTTTCTTTCTTTCTGCTAAAATTGCATTCATTATGGTTAAGAAGAAGATCTTTTATTTGTGCAATATTGAAATACGTGTGTAGCAGCACATCACATTTTACTGTTAGAGTTTAGGGTATACTTGTTTTCTGCTTTGCAAGATGTAAAATGCAGGACTAAAATTGTTATTTTAACACTCAAACCAGCCACACAAATCACCAGCCAATGCAGAAGTTTAATTGATACTATGGGCTCCATGCACAAAGCAGCAAAAGCTGCTCCGGAGCCTTTGCGAGGCAGGTTCGCATATGCGAGCCTGCTTTCCGCAATGTAAGAAGCAGCGGTCATTAGACCGCTGCTTCCTACACCCTATGCCACCTCTTAGGTGGCGAAGCAAAATCACAATGGTGCACATTTAGAGAGCGTGCTAACCTGATCCTGTTCTTGCCAGAGCCACAGCCGTGCTTAGAGAATGCTTAGCGAGCTAGGCTCCCAGGACCTGCACTAAAGGGAGTGTCCTGGGAACTGAGAACGTTAAACCAGGTGTTAGCGGGGACAGGGCTCTGGGTTAGCTTGTTCTCCAGAGCACATTAAGGTAAGTATTTGTAGTTACAGGTGAACGTTTCTCTGGCAGCTTTGAAACATTTACATTCATTTAACGAAAATGAATGTAAATGTTTAACGTAAATTGGATTACGTGCAGCCACTGAATATTTGGGGAAACACATTTTCTCAAATATTCTAAAGAAAATGCAGTCCATAACTAAATTTTCTGTCCTACATATCCCTATTAAACAATGGGCACCCCCCCCCATGTGTGGTGGAATGTCAGCAAGTTGTACTTACATTCTTACGGCTAAATTTAGAGTTTGGCGTTAGCCGTCAAAACCAGTGTTAGAGGCTCCTAATGCTGGTTTTGGGCTACCGCTGGTATTTAGAGTCGTGTAGGCAAGGGTCTCACTTTCCAGCCACGACTTTTCAATGCCGCAGATCCCCCTACGCCATTTGTGTATCCTATCTTTTCAATGGGATCTTTCTAACGCCGGTATTTAGAGTCTTGGCTGAAGTGAGCGTTAGAAATCTAACGACAAAACTCCAGCCGCAGAAAAAAGCCAGGAGTTAAGAGCTTTATGGGCTAACGCCGGTTTATAAACCTCTTAACTACTGTGCTCTAACATACACTAACACCCATAAATTACCTATGTACCCCTAAACCGAGGTCCCCCCACATCACCGCCACTCTATTAAAATTTTTTAACCCCTAATCTGCCGCTCCGTACACCGCCGCAACCTACGTTATCCCTATGAACCTCTAATCTGCTGCCCCTAACACCGCCGACCCCTATATTATATTTATTAACCCCTAATCTGCCGCCCCCAACGTCGCCTCCACCTACCTACAATTATTAACCCCTAATCTGCCGACCGGACCTCACCGCTACTATAATAAATGTATTAACCCCTAATCCGCCTCACTCCCGCCTCCATAACCCTATAATAAATAGTATTAACCCCTAATCTGCCCTCCCTAACATCGCCGACACCTAACTTCAAGTATTAACCCCTAATCTGCCGACCGGACCTCACCGCTACTCTAATACATTTATTAACCACTAAAGCTAAGTCTAACCTTAACCCTAACACCCCCCTAAGTTAAATATAATTTGAATCTAACCAAATAAATTAACTCTTATTAAATAAATTATTCCTATTTAAAGCTAAATACTTACCTGTAAAATAAACCCTAATATAGCTACAATATAAATTATAATTATATTGTAGCTATTTTAGGATTAATATTTATTTTACAGGCAACTTTGTATTTATTTTAACCAGGTACAATAGCTATTAAATAGTTAAAAACTATTTCATAGTTACCTAGTTAAAATAATTACAAAATTACCTGTAAAATAAATCCTAACCTAAGTTACAATTAAACCTAACACTACACTATCAATAAATTAATTAAATACAATACCTACAAATAAATACAATTAAATAAACTAACTAAAGTACAAAAAATAAAAAGAACTAAGTTACAAAAAATAAAAATATATTTACAAACATTAGAAAAATATTACAACAATTTTAAACTAATTACACCTACACTAAGCCCCCTAATAAAATAACAAAGACCCCCAAAATAAAAAAATGCCCTACCCTATTCTAAAATTAAAATAGAAAAGCTCTTTTACCTTACCAGCCCTGAAAAGGGCCTTTTGCGGGGCATGCCCCAAAGAATTCAGCTCTTTTGCCTGTAAAAAAAAACATACAATACCCGCCCCCCAACATTACAACCCACCACCCACATACCCCTAATCTAACCCAAACCCCCCTTAAATAAACCTAACACTAAGCCCCTGAAGATCTTCCTACCTTATCTTCACCACACCGGTTATCAGCGATTGGTCCAGGCTCCGATGTCTTGATCCAAGCCCAAGCGGGGGGCTGAAGAGGTCCATGATCTGACTGAAGTCTTCATCCAAGCAGGAGCTGAAGAGGTCCATGATCCGACTGAAGTCTTCATCCAAGCGGGAGCTGAAGAGGTCCATGATCCGGCTGAAGTCTTCTATCAAGCGGCATCTTCAATCTTCTTTCTTCCGGATCCATGTTCCTCCCGCCGACGCAGAACATCCATCTTCACCGACGACTTCCCGACGAATGACGGTTCCTTTAAGGGACGTCATCCAAGATGGCATCCCTCGAATTCCGATTGGCTGATAGGATTCTATCAGCCAATCGGAATTAAGGTAGGAAAAATCTGATTGGCTGATGGAATCAGCCAATCAGATTCAAGTTCAATCCGATTGGCTGATCCAATCAGCCAATCAGATTGAGCTTGAATTCTATTGGCTGATCAGAATAGCCAATAGAATGCAAGCTCAATCTGATTGGCTGATTGGATTAGCCAATCGGATTGAACTTGAATCTGATTGGCTGATTCCATCAGCCAATCATAATTTTCCTACCTTAATTCCGATTGGCTGATAGAATCCTATCAGCCAATCGGAATTCAAGGGACGCCATCTTGGATGACGTCCCTTAAAGGAACCGTCATTCGTCGGGAAGTCGTCAGTGAAGATGGATGTTCCGCGTCGGCGGGATGAACATGGATCCGGAAGAAAGAAGATTGAAGATGCTGCTTGATAGAAGACTTCAGCCGGATCATGGACCTCTTCAGCTCCCGCTTGGATGAAGACTTCAGTCGGATCATGGACCTCTTCAGCTCCCGCTTGAATGAAGACTTCAGCCAGATCATGGACCTCTTCCGCTCCCACTTGGATCAAGACTTCAGCTGGATCATGGACATCTTCAGCCCCCCGCTTGGGCTTGGATGAAGACTTTGGAGGCTCTTCTGGACCGATCGGTGAACCCGGTGTGGTGAAGACAAGGTAGGGAGATCTTCAGGGGCTTAGTGTTAGGTTTATTTAAGGGGGGTGTGGGTTAGATTAGGGGTATGTGGGTGGTGGGTTGTAATGTTGGGGGGGCGGGTATTTTATGTTTTTTTTTTACAGGCAAAAGAGCTGAATTATTTGGGGCATGCCCCGCAAAAGGCCCTTTTCAGGGCTGGTAAGGTAAAAGAGCTTTTCTATTTTAATTTTAGAATAGGGTAGGGCATTTTTTTATTTTGGGGGTCTTTGTTATTTTATTAGGGGGCTTAGAGTAGGTGTAATTAGTTTAAAATTGTTGTAATATTTTTCTAATGTTTGTAAATATATTTTTATTTTTTGTAACTTAGTTCTTTTTTATTTTTTGTACTTTAGTTAGTTTATTTAATTGTATTTATTTGTAGGTATTGTATTTAATTAATTTATTGATAGTGTAGTGTTAGGTTTAATTGTAGGTAATTGTAGGTATTTTATTTAATTAATTTATTGATAGTGTAGTGTTTAATTGTAACTTAGGTTAGGATTTATTTTACAGGTAATTTTGTAATTATTTTAACTAGGCAGCTATTAAATAGTTATTAACTATTTAATATCTATTGTACCTGGTTAAAATAAATACAAAGTTGCCTGTAAAATAAATATAAATCCTAAAATAGCTACAATATAATTAGATTTAAATTATATTTAACTTAGGGGGTGTTAGTGTTAGGGTTAGACTTAGCTTTAGGGGTTAATACATTTATTATAGTAGCAGTGAGGTCCGGTCGGCAGATTAGGGGTTAATTATTGTAGGTAGGTGGAGGCGACGTTGGGGGTGGCAGATTAGGGGTTAATAAATATAATATAGGGGTCGGCGGTGTTAGGGGCAGCAGATTAGGGGTACATAGGTATAATGTAGGTTGCGACGGTGTACGGAGCGGCAGATTAGGGGTTAATAATAATATGCAGGGGTCAGCGATAGCGGGGTCGGCAGATTAGGGGTTAATAAGTGTAAGGATAGGGGTGTTTAGACTCGGGGTGCATGTTAGAGTGTTAGGTGCAGACATAGGAAGTGTTTCCCCATTGGAAACAATGGGGCTGCGTTAGGAGCTGAAAGCTGCTTTTTTGCAGTTGTTAGTTTTTTTTTTCAGCTCAAACAGCCCCATTGTTTCCTATGGGGGAATCGTGCACGAGCACGTTTTTGAAGCTGGCCGCGTCCGTAAGCACTGCTGGTATTGAGAGTTGCAGTGGCGGTAAATATGCTATACGCTCCCTTTTTGGAGCCTAACGCAGCCCTTCTGTGAACTCTAAATACCAGCGGTATTTAAAAGGTGCGGGAGAAAAAAGCCAGCATTAGCTACGCAGGTCGTTACCGACAAAACTCTAAATCTAGCCGATAGGGTTTAATGCAACCTCTGGTGATGCAAACTCTATAGTAAAAAAGACAAGCTCAGATATTTGCATTACTGAGCAGAAGGTAACAGCAATTGGTTAGAGCTATGATCATTGCAA
The DNA here is from genome assembly GCF_027579735.1 of Bombina bombina. NCBI lineage: Eukaryota > Metazoa > Chordata > Amphibia > Anura > Bombinatoridae > Bombina > Bombina bombina. The sequence continues at coordinate 923,458,364 of NC_069504.1, read as the reverse complement.
CACAGAACATCTGTCATGTCTGTTTTCACCAGTTGTAATGCATTATACAATTTTAAGAATGCATAAAGAATTTAGCAAACTGTTGCAAGATCAAGATTTCTATTTGCTATTTTAGTAAGGATAATAAAATTGATTCTATGGAAAGAAATAAAGAAATTAAAAAACTGTGTTCATGCTGTTCTTATTTGTTATACATTTTTTTCTGTGATGTGTTATATAGCACTCATATTCATAGCCATCATAAACATCAACAAATTCACTGTTTTTAAAATGTGGCCCTCCCAATAAAAATAACTGTTAAGCAAATTTTTATTTGTATTGCTTTTAACTTTATTTAAAACTCTCAGTTAAAGTGAATGTAAAATCAAGCACCCCCGTGAACGCCACATTATAGATCATTTAAAAATAACTTGACTTTAATTCATTAATTTTCTAGCTATAATCTATTGTCGCAAGTAATTACCTTTTTATTCACTCGATTTCTCTACAGTTCCTCCGCCTGCCATCTTTGCTCTGTGATTGACAGTTTTTCTGAACTTATTTGGCCAATCATTGTTTCCCCCCGGGGGGTTCAAACCCCTTTTCCCAACGTCACAATCTCCTACTGTGCATGCGTTGAAGCCAATATTTACAACTCAGCTCAGACGCGTGTTCACGCGTCTTGCATGCGCATTAGACTTTAAATCGGAAATAGCATTATTTACAATGATCGCAAACAGAAAGGTAAGTAGCAATCGCAGCATCTATAAATTAACATAAATTTTAACCTCTGCGCTAGGGCCAAGAATTATCACAATTGCAGTGGAAAAAAATTTATATTATTTTAATATGTATTTTTAATTGGTCACGCAATATTTGTTGAATTTAAATAGGTAAATGAATTATAAAGATGAGGAAAACTGAAATATGCAGCTACGCTCACTGTCCAAATAGTATTCAATGAATGTATTCATTCAATAAATACTATTTAGCTAGTATACAATATCGGCTTTTAACGCATGCGCCTTTCAATCTCTCCACGGGAATGCGCTTGAAAGATACGTATACAGTGGGTGGGACCACTCTATACATCACACTGATGAGAAGAAGGAAGTAACGGATGGGAGGAGTTGGGCTTCAGAACGGAGGAAAGTTAGTGTTCGAAATATATATATATATAATCAAATATTTAAAAAAAAAAATGTGGCAGTTTCACTAAGTATTAATAACAAATGATTAGGAGTAAGCTAAATTAGGAAAATTGACATTCACTTTAACTGAGAATATTGTAAAAATCAAATGTAATGATCTGTGATAGACGTTTTAATACTTTCTCAAAGTAGAAAACATAATATATATTAAACATAATTGTATTTTTTACAATAAATTTGGCCTTTAATTTGACTGACACCACAGTCTGTATAGTGTTTTTTATTAGCATATCTGACACATTCACTTTATAATCACTTACTATGAAATTACAAGCGATCATATCTAAAAAGTAGAAAGATACTAAAATATAAAGTGTCTTTGCATGCTAATAAAATGACTTACTGCCAAGTGACTATTTTGAATCATGTTTTGTTATAGTTTTATTATAGTAGAAGAAGAAAAATAAAACAATAAAAGTCTTTGTACTAAGGGTTATTGTACCGGAAATCTAATGTTTTTTTTTAAAAAAAGGTAACTTATTTTTGTTCCATCATAAAGATCTAACAGTAGATTTATTAATAGTCAAGCAGATATCATGTTCCCTCGACCTCGCTAAATAATGACAGCATAAGCTGTCTGCATTTAACATAGAACAAACATTTCTAGTGAAATGCTTGTGCAATGCCACCCACTGCTCACTGGCGGCCAATCAGCCTCTAGCGCTGGCTGTCAATCCTTTCAATCGGATTGGGATGATTTCAATCCACCACCTAAAGGTGGCGGACAAGTAAAGGAGCAGTGGTCTTATGACCGCTGCTTCTTAACTTCCATTTCAGGGGAACGTGAAATGATGGGGCACCATACTCTGCTCCCATAGATCCTATGTGACATCATTGGGAGTGTGTAGATATAGCTGTAGAGGTTTGTTTACTAGCCATGCGCTCACATCCAACCAAACACCAGCCTGCCTGAGTCCTTCAGCCAATCACAGAATATTATGAATGAGCTCAATTAGGACATGCACGGTTTAATAAACAGACCCAGTGATCAGCTGTAAAGGTTTATTTACTAGCCATGTGCAGACAACCAATCAAACACCAGCTAGCTTGAGTCCTCCAACCAATCTCAGAGAATTGTGAATAAGCTAAATCCTGATTCGAATGTGAACGGAGAAGTCAGCTTTTTCTTTGATATTGGCACACATCTACTTAGCATAACATATTGAGAGTAGATTTCCCTTAACCTGATATATTTTTATGGAGAACGTAGCTATATACAAATTGAGTACTATAAGAATTTACCCACTTCCGGTTTACAATATCCGGTCTAACTTGGTGCCAGAATTATGCCATTTGTTTGTCAATGAGTATATATAGCTGCCAGCCACTAAATAATACCAGTCTTGATAAAGGCCTACTATTTGGCCGAAACGCATTGACAAATCAGCTGGTAAGCAATATTTCAATCTTTTAATCTAAGTTTGGACATTTTCCACTATTTTGTTATATATTTTTACAGGACACTACATTAGGATTTAGAATGGATAACAAAGAGATCACCATGATTTAACAGGATTACCATCACCGAACTTCTCACCACCAGGAAACAAGTTTGATTTTTTTCACATTTTTCTTCCGTTATACATTGTTTGGAAATAATTCACTTGGATTGTGACATTGACTGATACCTACATAAACATTGTTTCACACTTTTTTGCACAAATATTATTGCACTTTATTTGATTTTTCAATTTTTTATATTTTTTATATTTTTATATTTTTTCATTTTTCAGTTTCCCAATATTATCTTCATTTTTATTTTTATGCATGTGCATTTTTCACATAACGTCCACACATTGATACAATTTTAACCTCACCAATTGTCTTTCGGAACCTCCATCAGAGCGTATTCCACATATACATTCTCATTAGTATTGCCAAGAAGTTGTAAAATGTTTTAATATATATAATTTTAACCTGTCTAGTATGGATCCACACTAATTTATTGTATGTAATAAACAGTATTTTTATTTACTTATTCATTTTAGAAAGTTTTCCATTCACAGTGCCAGAGATATTGCACTTGAGATATCTATTTTAGGCGCTTTGAACACACCACATACATATCTACGTGACATCATTGTTGCTGGCGGCTCAAAAGTTGATCAGAACAGCTGAATTTGTAAAATATCTTGGATTATTGAACAATATAATTAGAAAATATAGTCAAATACATAAAAAAATCTATGCAAAGCAAAAACAAAATTCAGCCATAGGAAAAATAAAGCATGCTAAATTACTATTTAATTATTGACGATGACTTTCTAATATGTTTAAATGCAATTTCTTCACATAGTAATATAATTGAGAATACACAAATATTTATTTTGGAAGAACAGACATGCAAATAGACAAAATATAACACTTGTTGCAGGTCAAAATGAATATTTTACAGGACTAAGCTGCTGAAAGTCCAACATAACTTTGAAAATCTACTGGATTTCTGTTCTTTGATGAGTTGGAATACAACTGTCAATTTTTCCCTATTTAAGGTATTGCAGGTATTATTGCTTCATTAATAAAGTTCAACATTTGTGAAAAGGGGATTATTGTACAGTTTCTAATAGATCTGAATGCTTTTTTTAATGAAAACCCAATGGAAAATCAATTAGGAACATTCACGTGGAAAAATGTAATAGATCACAGTATGGACCAGTAACCTATGATGAGTTTACTAAACCCATCACCATTACGTTTCTCCTTAATCATGAACATTTAGATTTTTTATAATGAAATCAGGAAATTAATGATGCAGGTAAAGATTTTATGTTATTTTTCAAAAGGTAACATTTTGACTGTAAATGGGCACTAAAGTGAAAATTAAACTGTATTCAATTAGATAGAACATGACAAATTAAGCAACTTTTCAATTTACTTCTATTATCAAAATGTACACAATCTTTTTATATACAGGCATACCTTGTTTTATTGCGCTTTGCTTTATTGCGCTTTGCAGATATTGCTCTTTTTATAAATGGACGGTTAGTGTCGAGCAAATCTACCGGCGCCATTTTTTCAAAATGTATAGACATATAAACACATACACACACACAATCTAATGAAAAAGAAAATGTTATTATTTCTCAAGAATGTTCCTTTAACTGACATGTATCAAGATATCAAATTGTCATCAATTAACACAAGATAGTGATGTAATTATAAAGAAATCTAGAAAATCATAACTACAGCATTTAAAAAAATTACAGGATAATAAATAGTTTTAGTAACTAATGTGATCAAATATATGAAATATATAATTATTTAGAATTAATTATATTAAAATTTTAACTATCTACTTATAGTTTTAGATAGATAGATAGATAGATAGATAGATAGATAGATAGATAGATAGATAGATAGACAGACTGGTTGATCAATAAATAAAACATCTAAAATGTAGTTAAATATAGGCATAAAGTAATGTTTAAACCGTTTTGAGAATTTTTTTCACATATATTACTTTTTTTTACTGTAAATGATTTTACAACTAAAGTGCATAAAAAATTATACTGAAAATAATAGCTCATATTGAGGTCATAATGAAGTGTTAAAAAGCTTTAAAATACTCAGTAGCCATGCTGTTGAGCAATCATGTTATCTTATTGTTGCAAATGCAAGTACTTGAAGGAGTGTGCCACATGTTTATGGGTAAACACTACAGCTAAGCCTACATGAAGCCATTGAAAACAAACAATACACAAAGCACAAGAAAGGTGTTCTTTGCTTGCAATAGTTCAAGTGAAAACATTCATCCCTTGGGGAAAGTAAAATCATCTGAATCTTTGAAAAACAACATTTTTGAATGAAGCTTTGGTAAATAAAAAGTTTACAGACAACATCCAAGCCGGTATTAAAGGGGCTCCGCATATAATCAAACAAAGACACACTTGCGTCGTTTGAAAACTTCTAAGAAAACTTTTGAAGTATTTTCAAGTAGTGTATTAGTACCTGTGGGGTCTGAACAATTACACATGTCTTATATGTGTTAATGAATGTAATTGCAAAGAACCCTGGGTGGACCACTTGTTTTATAAAGAGCGTAAACAACATATACTTAGAAATACAACAGAAATGTAGTTTGGAATGGACAAATAAAAGCATTAATATTATATTAATATTTTTTAATTATGTAAAACACACAAACATATTATATTTAAGGGAATAACATAGACCCAAGATGCAATTATATATTATTACATAACATTATGGTTGACACTTTTGTTTTAACACAGAAGTGTGCATAATATATTATTATTTATTATTATTATTTATAAAATATTTTATCAGGAAGGATACATTGAGATTTCTCTCGTTTTCAAGTATGTCCTGGGTCCACAAGACATTGCATTGATACAATAGAGTACAATAAAATACAAAAACAATAATAATGCACAATATATGCAAAAAAAATTAACATAGAACAGGTAGGAAAAATTTAATCAACCATGACAGGTGCATTCTGTTTTGAGATATGTAGAGAGGGATCTCTATATGTAGGCTTGCTGCTTGTATTTCCTTGGTATATGCTCAGTATTTGGGTCACTTTTTGTTTAAAGTGAAGGTTCATTTTGATGAATTAGTGCCCGGTTTTTAACAAACCTATTAAAAACAAGGGCACTTTAATTCATCAAAATTGACATATCACTGTTTTCTTCAAAAACTTACCTTTTAATCCTGGCAGCCACTCCAGTACTTCCTCCGCCCGTCGCAAGCTGTCTTCGCGGGTCCAAAATGATGAATCCGGCTTCCTCCAATCACAGCGTTACATCAGGCCAAGATTCCCCCGGGGAGGAAGCTGTGATTGGAGGAAGCCTGCTTCATCATTTCTGACGTCTGCAGAGGCTTCCGACGGCCGGGGGAATCGCTGGAGTGGCATTCAGGATTAAAAGGTAAGTTTTTGAAGAAAACAGTGAAATGTCAATTTTGATGAATTAAAGTGCCCTTGTTTTTAATAGGTTTATTAAAAACCGGGCACTAATTCATCAAAATGGACCTTCACTTTAACAATACTATTAAAGGGATAGTAAACTCCAAAATTTTCTTTTATGATTCAGATAGAACATACAATTTTAAAAAACTTTCCAATTTTTCTATTAAATTTTCTTCATTCTCTTGTTATCCATTGCAGAAGGGACAGCATTGCACTACTGACAGGAAGCTGAACATATCTATTTAGCCAATCACAAGAGACAAATGTGTGCAGGCACCAATTAGCAGCAGCTCCCACTATTGTATGTTGTATGATGTGTGCATATTCATTTTTTAACAAGGGATACTAAGAGAACGAAGCACATTTGAAAATAGAAGTGAATTTAAAAGTATCTTAAAATGACATGCGCTATCTGAATCATGCAAGTTTAATTTTAAAAAGCCCCCTTTAAGCAATAAATATTTGGATTATTGACCTAGATTCAATAAAACTGATTAAGGAAACTAATGTCTCACTGGAAGATTTTGTTACAGCATTGCAATTAAAATATTGCAGAATTGATTGTTTTAAGCCTTTTCCCATAAAGGGACATTACACACAATTTTTTTTCTTTCATGATTCATATAGAGAATAAAATTTTAAACAGCATTCCAATTTGCTTATATTATCTAATTTGCTTCATTCTTTAGATATACTTTGTTGAAGAAATAGCAATGTACATGGGTGAGCAAATCATGCAAGGCATCTATGTGCAGTCACCAATCAGCAGCTACTGTGCCTATCTAGATATGCATTTCAGCAAAGGATATCAAGAGAATAAAGCAAATTAGATAATAGAAGTAAATTAGAAAGTTGTTTAAAATTTCATTCTCTATCAATGAATAAATCATGAAAGAAAAAATGTGGGTTTCATGTTCATTTAAGTATTGTGGTTGTAATGATTTTTACGTGTTGCTAGTGGATTTTGCTTTATGTGTGAGATATCCTGTTTAGGGTCACTTAAAACAACTATGAGCTATATTACAAGTGACATGCTATTGTTAGCAGAGCTTTAACTTATGTATATATTACTAACTGAAAGTAAATGTGCACCTCTCTGCGCAATGTAAATTTGTGCTCATTGGGTTAGCGTATCTAAAGACTTTGAATAAAGGGTTGGGGCTTTACAAAAAGTTGCACCAAAAACAACAGAAATAGATTAAAATAAACAGTTTGACTGGGAGGAAAGTGTACAACACTTACCACGCAGCCATTTCCAACGCAGCCATTTCCAGAAGTTAGAGCGGGATTTAGCTCTAGCATTCTCATCTATACATGGCAATAGGCCTCCAGAGGATACCCAGCAATATTTGCTACTGCACAAGGAACCGTGGATTGTAGTCGACGAACTGCAGAGTGCCACGAGCAGGACATTGTACCCAACAAAAGCTACCAAAATGCCTGGCTGTTTTGTTACGGATACCTACAGTCACGTTATTGACTCAAGAACCACGGAGATTGCCCTAGCTTGGTTTTCCAGCATCACAAGCAGCAAAATATTTGACCGCCTGCTGGATGGAAGTAGAGCAGCTGTGGGGTGTACGGACATGCAGAAGCCTGAAGCGAAAGAATTAATCTCGCCAATCCTTCAGCATATACAAAGTGAGTGCGTTGTTTCCAGGGATAAAGAGATTTCTTACACAGGGGGACTTCCAGCAGTCTGCGTTGGTGATCTTTCGGAGCCTAAGGCCATACTTGTATTGTTTATGTCTGCAGAGAGGGAGATGACGGCTAAGGAAGAAACCCCTATCGAGCGGCTCTCGTATAAACTAATATTGTCTTTCACTTCACGGCGCTTCAGGTTGCCTATGCTGGTGAGGATCGGCTAGATAATACAATACTGCAAGTATGAACTATTCCTGGAGCCTACAACATTTTTGACTTATTTTGATGCAGGCTAATATGGATATTTAGATTGGAATCATACCAGGTCTCCCCACAACTGTCTTATAGAGACTTGGTCGATATATTATTGTTCTGACTTTTTGCTTTGCTTTGGAGTTTAGCTCCCCTTTGCCTATTATCTATGCCACTACCCACATAATTTGAAAGTCAGAGTGAGACAATGTGGACTACATTATTCAGAACCCTCTTCGTTTTTTTGCGGGCTTGTGGATATAGTTGGACTCTATATTCTTAGTATGTCACTGATAGGGGAAACACTCGCTAAAGTGATATATAAAGCTAATTTTCTAGGTCTGAGCTACTTGTTCTATATGTAGCTATACATTATTATAGATTGGTGAGTTATAATGGTGTCCCTTTTGTTTATTAAACTTGTATGTTGTTCCATGTAAATGAGGAAAGTAAAGGCTATGTGGGTTAGTTTTTTACATATCTGTTATCTATTAAGTTGTTCAGCCCTATAGTAATTGAGCTATTTATATAAATACAAGCCATCCTGCAAAATAGAGATTTTCAAACTTAATTCCTGCAGGATACATAGCCTGCCACAAATGTTGTTAACTTCTTAAAACAAGGCTTAATCAGCCACATAATGTTCCTACATCTGGTTCTGTTCTTACTTTAAGTTTATAGCTCGTGGGTTTATCTACTATAATCTGTGTATATGTTGCTCCACGTATATATGTACTTCCTTGACAAACAACCATTAATGACTTTTTTGATATATAGTGATAAGCTCAACAGCTTCCTTCTTATAATAATGTTTTTATTGAACAATGTCTTAATGTGCTGTGGTATGCATGAGTCAATTATCATTTATCCTAAAGGTTAACTCCAAAGATGAATGAATGAATATTGAATTTTGTTAAACATTAGATATGTGCAATTCGTTTCGGATCGATTCGGAAATTCAGAAAATTCAGCAAATTCGGAGATTCGGATCGAACAGAATTTACAGAATAAATCCGAATTAGTTCGGATTTATTCGGTAAATTCTGATGGCCATGGATTACACTAGTATTGTACAGTAAATTAGGTTATATCACTCTGCTATGGGTTACACCTAATTTACAGTACATAATACTAGTCTAATCCCACCTAACAGTTACCGAAATTCAGAATTTCCGAATTTCCGAACCGAATCGAACCGAATCCAGCCGAATTTCTTTGAATCCGAATTAATCTGAAACGAATCCGAACCGAATCGATTCAAAATTTTCCGAATTTGAATCGATCCAAACCGAAATTCGAAAAATTCCAAATCGATCCGAACCGAACCAAATTTTTTCGCCATGCACATATCTATTAAACATTTACATATGTTTTCTTTAAAACAAATGTAAATGTTTTAAAGCTTCAGGTTTGCCTGTAGCTACAATGCTTACCTCAGCGAGCTCTAGAGAGCGCGCTATCCTGATCCTCTAAACACTCTCAGTTTCCAGGACCTGCACTAACTTTTGAGCAGGTCCGGGGAGCCGAGCTTGCTAAGCCTCCTGTTTAGAGCAGCCAGGGCTCTGGCAAGAAGAGGATCAGGTTAGCATGCTTTCCAGAGTGCGTTAAGTATTAACTCAAGAGCGCATTAAAGTAAGTAATAACGATTTTCATCATCTTTTTTTTTTTTCATTTTCTTTCATTTTCTTCGTGCCTTCATTCGTATTTTCATTAAATTGAAAACGGAAAGCCGAAAGCATATTCGTGATAAAAAATATGCACATTCCTTATATCTATACCTACTGTATATATATATTCATATACTGCAGAAGCTGCATCCAGGTGGATTTCCAGAAAATGGCAGGGTGGTGAAAGAATCCACTGGAATGCAGCAAAGGCAAACAGAGCATTATAAAAAAAAAGAAAAAAAAAACTGACCGCAATAAGTATGTAAAAAACACCTAACCGCACGCAATAAGTATTAAAAAAAACTAACCGCCCGTACGAAGTATTAAGAAAAACAAACAAACTACCTAATAAAAGTATTAACCCCTAAATCCGCAAACCCCAACATCTCAACCTACCTAATAGATCTATTAACCCCTAAACCGCCAACCCCCCACAACTCATTAAACCTAATTTACCTATTAACTCCTACATCGCCAACCCCCACAGCACAAAAAACGAATGTAATGACTCAGCCCCTAACCTAACCTAAGACCCTCTAAATTAACCCCTTAATTACAATAAAAATAAACTATATTACTATCAAAAACTACAAAAAAATTGCATTACCTTAATCTAACATTACAGAAAATAAAAAAGGCTAACACATTATCTAAAAGAAAAAAAATACACCTAATCCCTATGAAAATAAAAAACCCACCTAAAATAAAAACACCCCCTTATCTTATGCTAAACTTCCAATAGCCCTTAAAAGGGCTTTTTGTAGGACATTGCCCTAAGTTAAACAGCTCTTTTACATTAAAAACAAACAAAGTCCCCCCCCAAGAGTAAACCCCCCCCACCCATCAAACCCCCCAAAATAAAAAAAACTAACACTAAAAAATCCCAAACTACCCATTGCCCTGAAAATGGCATTTGTATGGGCGTTGCCCTTAAAAGGGCATTTAGCTATTTTTCACTGCCCTTAAAAAGCCATTTAGCTCTTTTTAAGAAAGCCCCCCCAAAAAAACAAGTTAAAAAAATAAATAATGTAATACTCGTGGGATATTGCTCTATCAGACCGAACTCGACCAGTAGTCTTGTTATCCCGGGGTCGAGCCAGAAAGATAGGGAATATCCCAGAGCTGAGAAAGTTAGTAAGATGAGGAAGGTGGCACTCACCACAGGCAGGGCAATCCCTAGCAGCAACAGCAGAGCGGTCCAAAGACAAACGACAAGAATGGTCAGGCAGGCAGGGTTTAGCAACAGCAAAACAGTCCAAGGGCACACCACTAGAATGGTCAAACAGGCAGGATTTGGCAACAGTAAAGCAGTCCAAGGGCAAACCACTAGAATAGTCAGGCAGGCAGGGTTTGGCAACAAAGAGGCAATCTAGAACAACAGGGGTTAATAAGCAGAGCAGTCAGACAGGCAGGGTTCAGCAGCAGTATATCAATCCAGCAATTTAGGGGTTAAGAGGCAGAGTAGTCAGACAGGCACGGTTCAACAGCAGCTTATCAATCCAGCAATTTAGGGGTTAAGAGGCAGAGTAGTCAGACAGGCAGAGTTAAGCAGCAATAATCAATCCAGCAATTTAGAGGTTAAGAAGCACAGTAGTCAGACAGGCAGAGTTCAGCAACGGTATAAAAATAAGCAGTAATAAAAGTACGATCTATCACACCCAGGGTACACAAAGTATCACCTATACTTGAGCAGTGATAGATCGTACAAGGAACACTTACATAGAAGTAGGATTCACGCCACAAGCGTCTGACTGGCATCTGAGAGGGAGAGGAGCGTGCAGCGAAGACTTCAGCGCCACATGCCTCCAGACCCGACACAGCCCTAGGCAATGAGCAGGGAAGGAGACGCAGCGCCCCTAGCAATGGCTAGAGCAGTGAGGCGTGACAGTGGAGGTCCGGAGCGCTCTTCCCATTTGTGGCGATTATTGGTGGTGGTAGCGCTCCTCGGCGGTGGCACTACACTGCGGCCACAAAGGCGTGGAGGTTCCTCTTTATGCAATCATCCGCCGCACGCTGAAGAAAGAATTCAAGGTACCCCATATTTATTGGGGTATCTTGAATTCGTATTGGCTGACATTTTCAAAATTAGCCAATAGGATGAGAGCTACTAAAATCTTATTGGCTGATTTGAACAGAAAATAGGATTTCAGTAGCTCTCATTCTATTAGCTGTTTTGAAAAATTCAGCAGCCAATAGAATGAGAGCTACTGAAATCTTATTGGCTGATTTGAACAGCCAATAGGATTTTTGTAACTCTAATCCTATTGGCTGTTTTGAAAAATTTAGCCAATAGGAATGCAAGGTACCCCAAATTGATAGCGGTACCTTGTATTCTTTCATCAGTATACCATGAACGATCGGATAAAGTGGAGCCTCCATGTCGCCGAGGACCGCTACCGCTGCTGAGGACCGCCGCAGAGGATCGCCACATCTGGGAAGACCGCTCCGGACCTCCACTCCGTGCCGCCTTTGCTGTGGATGAAGATGATGGACCCGCCTGGAATAAAACCTTCTCTGCCAGACTTCTGAAACCGTGAGTACCTTTAAAGAGCTAAATGCCCTTTTAAGGGCAGTGAAAAAAAACTAAATGCCCTTTTAAGGGCAATGCCCATACAAATGCCGTTTTCAGGGCAATGGGTAGTTTAGGTTTTTTTAGTGTTAGTTTTTTTTTATTTTGGGTGGTTTGGGGGGACTTTGTTTATTTTTAATGTAAAAGAGCTGTTTAACTTAAGGCAATGCCCTACAAAAAGTCCTTTTAAGGGTTATTGGTAGTTTATCATTAGATTAGAGGGTGTTTTTATTTTGGGGAGCTTTTTTATTTTCATACGGCTAGATTTAGAGTTTTGTCGGTAAAGACCCGCGTAGCTAACGCCGGCTTTTTTCTGGCCGCACCATAAAAATAACTTTGGTATTGAGAGTCCACATAAAGGCTGCGTTAGGCTCCAAAAAAGGAGCGTAGAGCATTTTTAACGCAGCTTCAACTCTCGATTCCAGAGTTGCTTACGCAAGCGGCCAGCCTCAAAAACGTGCTCGTGCACAATTCCCCCATAGGAAACAATGGGGCTGTTTGAGCTGAAAAAAAAAATAACACCTGCAAAAAAGCCGTGTTCAGCTCCTAACGCAGCCCCATTGTTTGCTATGCGTAAACACTTCCTACGTCTGCACCTAACACCCTAACATGTATCCCGAGTCTAAACACCCCTAACCTTACACTTATTAACCCCTATTCTGCCGCCCCCGCTATCACTGACCCCTGCATATTATTATTAACCCCTAATCTACCGCTCCGGACACCGTCGCTACTTACATTATCCCTATGTACCCATAATCTGTTGCCCTAACATCGCCGACCCCTATATTATATTTATTAACCCCTAATCTGCCCCCCACAACGTCGCCTCCACCTGCCTACACTTATTAACCCCTAATCTGCCGAGCGGACCTGAGCGCTACTATAATAAAGTTATTAACCCTTATTCCGCCTCACTAACCCTATAATAAATAGTATTAACCCCTAATCTGCCCTCCCTAACATCGCCGACACCTAACTTCAATTATTAACCCCTAATCTGCCGACCGGAGCTCACAGCTATTCTAATAAATGTATTAACCCCTAAAGCTTAGTCTAACCCTAACACTAACACCCCCCTAAATTAAATATAATTTTAATCTAACGAAATTAATTAACTCTTATTAAATAAATTATTCCTATTTAAAGCTAAATACTTACCTGTAAAATAAACCCTAATATAGCTACAATATAAATTATAATTACATTGTAGCTATTTTAGGATTAATATTTATTTTACAGGCAACTTTGTAATTATTTTAACCAGGTACAATAGCTATTAAATAGTTAAGAACTATTTAATAGTTACCTAGTTAAAATAATTACAAAATTACCTGTAAAATAAATCCTAACCTAAGTTACAATTAAACCTAACACTATACTATCATTAAATTAATTAAATAAAATACCTACAATTACCTACAATTAAACCTAACACTACACTATCAATACATTAATTAAATACAAAACCTACAAATAACTACAATGAAATAAACTAACTAAAGTACAAAAAATAAAAAAGAACTAAATTACAAAAAATAAAAAAATATCTACAAACATAAGAAAAATATTACAACAATTTTAAACTAATTACACCTACTCTAAGCCCCCTAATAAAACAACAAAGCCCCCCAAAATAAAAAATGCCCTACCCTATTCTAAATTACTAAAGTTAAAAGCTCTTTTACCTTACCAGCCCTGAACAAGGCCCTTTGCGGGGCATGCCCCAAGAAGTTCAGCTCTTTTGCCTGTAAAAAAAACATACAATACCCCCCCCCCAACATTACAACCCACCACCCACATACCCCTAATCTAACCCAAACCCCCCTTAAATAAACCTAACACTAAGCCCCTGAAGATTTTCCTACCTTGTCTTCACCATACCAGGTTCACCGATCGGTCCTGAAGAGCTCCTCCGATGTCCTGATCCAAGCCCAAGCGGGGGGCTGAAGATGTCCATGATCCGGTAGAAGTCTTCATCCAAGCGGGGCAGAAGAGGTCTTCCATCCGATTGAAGTCTTCATCCAGGCGGCATCTTCTATCGACATCCATCTGGAACGGAGCGGCAGCATCCTGAAGACCTCCGACGCGGAACATCCATCCTGGCCGACTACTGAACGACGAATGACGGTTCCTTTAAATGACGTCATCCAAGATGGCGTCCCTTGAATTCCGATTGGCTGATAGGATTCTATCAGCCAATCGGAATTAAGGTAGGAATATTCTGATTGGCTGATGGAATCAGCCAATCAGAATCAAGTTCAATACGATTGGCTGATCCAATCAGCCAATCAGTTTGAGCTTGCATTCTATTGGCTGTTCCGATCAGCCAATATAATGCGAGCTAAATCTGATTGGCTGATTCCATCAGCCAATCAGAATATTCCTACCTTAATTCCGATTGGGGGTTAGATTAGGGGTATGTGGGGGGTGGGTTGTAATGTTGGGGGGGTTTGGGTTAGATTAGGGGTATGTGGGTGGTGGGTTGTAATGTTGGGGGGGTATTGTATGTTTTTTTTACAGGCAAAAGAGCTGAACTTCTTGGGGCATGCCCCGCAAAGGGCCCTGTTCAGGGCTGGTAAGGTAAAAGAGCTTTTAACTTTAGTAATTTAGAATAGGGTAGGGCATTTTTTATTTTGGGGGGCTTTGTTGTTTTATTAGGGGGCTTAGAGTAGGTGTAATTAGTTTAAAATTGTTGTAATATTTTTCTTATGTTTGTAGATATTTTTTATTTTTTGTAACTTAGTTCTTTTTTATTTTTTGTACTTTAGTTAGTTTATTTCATTGTAGTTATTTGTAGGTTTTGTATTTAATTAATGTATTGATAGTGTAGTGTTAGGTTTAATTGTAGTTAATTGTAGGTATTGTATTTAATTAATTTATTGATAGTGTAGTGTTAGGTTTAATTGTAGGTAATTGTAGGCATTTTATTTAATTAATTTATTGATAGTATAGTGTTAGGTTTAATTGTAACTTAGGTTAGGATTTATTTTACAGGTAATTTTGTAATTATTTTAACTAGGTAACTATTAAATAGTTCTTAACTATTTAATAGCTATTGTACCTGGTTAAAATAATTACAAAGTTGCCTGTAAAATAAATATTAATCCTAAAATAGCTACAATGTAATTATAATTTATATTGTAGCTATATTAGGATTTATTTTACAGGTAAGTATTTAGCTTTAAATAGGAATAATTTATTTAATAAGAGTTAATTAATTTCGTTATATGTAAATTATATTTAATTTAGGGGGGTGTTAGTGTTAGGGTTAGACTTAGCTTTAGGGGTTAATACATTTATTAGAATAGCGGTGAGCTCCGGTCGGCAGATTAGGGGTTAATAATTGAAGTTAGGTGTCGGCGATGTTAGGGAGGGCAGATTAGGGGTTAATACTATTTATTATAGGGTTAGTGAGGCGGATTAGGGGTTAATAACTTTATTATAATAGCGGTGCGGTCCGGTCGGCAGATTAGGGGTTAATAAGTGTAGGCAGGTGGAGGCGACGTTGTGGGGGGCAGATTAGGGGTTAATAAATATAATATAGGGGTCGGCGGTGTTAGGGGCAGCAGATTAGGGGTACATAAGGATAACGTAGGTGGCGGCGCTTTGCGGTCGGCAGATTAGGGGTTAATAAGTGTAGGTAGCTGGCGGCGACGTTGTGGGGGGCAGGTTAGGGGTTACTAAATATAATATAGGGGTCGGCGGTGTTAGGGGCAGCAGATTAGGGGTACATAAGGATAACGTAGTTGGCGGTCGGCAGATTAGGGGTTAAAAAAAATGAATCGAGTGTCGGCGATGTGGGGGGACCTCGGTTTAGGGGTACATAGGTAGTTTATGGGTGTTAGTGTACTTTAGAGTACAGTAGTTAAGAGCTTTATGAACCGGCGTTAGCCCAGAAAGCTCTTAACTACTGACTTTTTTCCTGCGGCTGGAGTTTTGTCGTTAGAGTTCTAACGCTCACTTCAGCCACGACTCTAAATACCGGAGTTAGAAAAATCCCATTGAAAAGATAGGATACGCAATTTACGTAAGGGGATCTGCGGTATGGAAAAGTCGCGGCTGAAAAGTGAGCGTTAGACCCTTTTTTGAGTGACTCCAAATACCGGAGTTAGCCTAAAACCAGCGTTAGGAGCCTCTAACGCTGGTTTTCACGGCTAGCGCCAAACTCCAAATCTAGGCCATAGTGATTAGGTTTTTTTTTTTAATTTTGGATAATGTGTTTGTTTTTTTCTGTAGTTCTATTTTTTTTTTTTGTATTTACAACATATAGAATGCCCTCTGGGCAGGCTTACCAACTAGTATATATATATATATATATATATATATATATATATATATATATATATATATATATATATATAAAGAAAAAAGTTTATTTAAAATAAAAAGAAAATGTTCTTCTATGTGAAGAACATTGTAAAGTATGCATAACTACCTTAGGTTGAGCACACTTGATAAAATGCTGTTGGGTTATCGTGCCAGTGATTAGTGTTATTTTTTTTTTTAGAAAAATATGCTCCATTAAAGTCTATGGGGAGAAGACCTTAATGTGGTCACAGTATCCAAAGTCCTGAAATTAGCGCCCATTGGGTTTCGCTCGCACACTTTAGTTTTAACTTGTAATATGCGTTCAAACCCACCTGTGTTCCAAGTTTATTTTTAGCGTGATTAGCGAAAGTGATAAATACCACTCTACTTTTAATCTGGCCCTATATAAGTGTGATCAATAAAGGATAAAAATCCAAAATGTAGTCCTCCAAAGCGTTTTTCTTGAATGAAGTGTCTCATCAAAAAAACAAAAAAAGATAAAAAAAAAAAAAATAGTCCAATATTGTATGAATTCAATAATATCTCCAATGAGGAACTCTGAGTGTGTACTCACATATGGTGGAGCATGATATGCTCAATGTTACAAGTCTGTTGTATGATTTAAGGGCTCATACGCTGTCTTCTCTGTTGCAAGTGAAACCACAGCCAGATTTGTGTTAAGAAATATTTGATAATACATATGTATTTATAAAAACAATAAAATTATTAAAAGTAAAAGTCCCAACCAAATATCAAACCGCTATTCTGTAAACCAAATGTGGTTATATCAGTTACTTATGGAACCAAAAGGCTAGATAACAAGTGAAACGCAAATTCACACGTTTACAGGTGCATGATAAATAACCAGCCATTACAAGTGGCTGGTTATTGCTACCGCGAGCTTGCGCTCAGAAAATTAACCAGAGGTCAGACCGCTGGTTAATTTTCAAAATAATCCCCAATTGCCCCCAAAATTAAGAATACTTTTTTTTTATAAGGGATTAAAGTTGGCGGGTGCAGGATGTTAGAAAAAAAACGGCACTGAAAAGTGCCTTTACATAGTGGTCTAAGGGAACTGTGTGTTCCCTGTAAATATATATGTATAGTCATATATACATATATATATTTATGTGCTAATATGTGTATATACACATATTAACACATAAGTATATATGTAAATATTCATATATATATATATATATATATATATATATTTAATCTGCTGCCCATCACTGCACGACCCTCTTCGATGTGCTAATTTCCTGCCGTTTCTCACGGGCATGAAAACAAGGCTCCCATTGGAGCCTGTGGAAGCTCTCTCTTGTGAGCGCAAAGCTTCCATGTAATGCGAACGCTGGTATTACTAAGTGGAAAGCAAATATCACTTTCACGGAAAGCAATATTTTGCGCTCCACTTATAACCTAGCCTTAAAATTGATAATAGTCTCAAACACCTGTGTGATGTACTCCCCTCCGGAGTCCTTTATTGATCACACTTATACTTAAAGGGACACTCAAGTAAAAATTAAACTTCATGATTCAGATAGAGCATGCAATTTTTAACAACTTTCCAATTTACTTCCATTAACAAAATGTGCACAGTCTTTTTATATTTACACTTTTTGAGTCACCAACTCCTACTGAGCATGTGCAAGAATTCACAGCATATACGTATATGCATTTGTGATTGGCTGATGGATGTCACATGATATAGGGGGAGTGACAATAGACATAACTTTGCAATGTATTTAACAAAAATGTACTACTCATTTGAAGTTCAGACTAAGGGGTATATGTATCAAGCTCCGAATGGATGCCCCGTGTTTCTGGCGAGCCTGGCAGCAGTTATGAAGCAGCGGTCACAAAGACCGCTGCTCCATAACCTGTCCGCCTGCTCTAAGCAGGCGGATAGACATCGCCGGAAATCAACCCGATCGAGTACGATCGGGTTGATTGACACCCCCTGCTGGGGCCTATTGGCCGCGAGTCTGCAGGGGGCGGCGTTGCACCAGCAGCTCTTGTGAGCTGCTGGTGCAATGCTGAATACGGCGAGACAGACCTTGATACATATGCCCCCATGTGCTATTGCATTGTCTTCTTATCATGCATTTGTTGATTATGCAAATCTACTGTATTGACTGGTCCTTTAACCTTATTGTTAATTTGTCATTTATTCACCATTTTTTGGCCCTATATATGTTAATTAAAGGACTACCCACCACCAATGAAAGACTAGAAAAGATAGGTGAAGCAAGCTTAAATTAAAGGGACATTAATTTTAAACAACTTTCCAATTTCCTTCTAGTATCTCATTTGTTTTCTTTCCTTGGTATCCTTTTTTAAAAAGGATACCTAGGTAGGTTTAGGAGCTGCTGATTTGTGCTTCCCATATATGCCTCATATTACTGGGTCACCAGATGTTAAGTTAGCTCCCAGTAGTGCATTGCTGCTTCTTCAAAAAAGGATAAAAAGAGAGACAAGCAAATGAGATAACAAGTAAAATGGAAAGTTGTTTAAAATTTTATTCTCTATGTATCTTTAATTTTGAACATTATATTACTTGAACAATTAGGCTCCTCCGCAACCTAATAGCCTAATATGCATCCCTGAATCAAGCCCATTGAGGGGCAGATTACAAGTGGAGCTTTAATTAACTCTCCCACTCAAGCTTCAAGTTTGGCTGTTTGCACTTGTTGGGTTGCGCTCGTATTATGATTTAAAAGTAAACTGTTTTCGCTTGCGCTCCAACCTGATGAGCACAAAAAGCCAAAGTTAGAATATGTTTACATATGATATTACTCCATACAAATCAAAGGTTGAAAAAAATGGAAAAAACCCTTACACTCTACTCACACGTGAACCCGATTGCATATTCTCGTGTACGCTAACCGGACATGAAAAAAAATAATATTTCACATTCCAATGTTCTTTACATAGAAGCATTTGTTCTTTTTATTGATAAATAAATATTTCTTCATACATATGATTGCATTTTGGTACAATATATAGCTATAACTCTATATATACTGTATATACTGCACATGATTATATATAGGTAAAGCTATAGAGAGACATATAAAGTAATATCGATTTATAAATACATAGAAAATATGCTGCTGTATGCAGAACATTGGAATGTAAAATATTTACAGTAAATACATAAATAGCTCAAACCTTTATTAAATATGAATAATGCATTAATATCTTTTTTACATGTTTTCATTTTCAATTAACTTAACTGCAAAGGACTCCAATGCACTTATATACAGTATCCCACAAAAGTGAGTACACCCCTCACATTTTTGTAAATATTTTATTATATCTTTTTATGTGACAACACTGAAGAAATGCCACTTTGCTACAATGTAAAGTAGTGAGTGTACAGCCTGTAGAACAGTGTACATTTGCTGTCCCCTCAAAATAAATCAACCCACAGGCCTCTAGTTATGAAGCCGTCTACTTACCTGCATTCGCCGGCCCAATACACCAGCCTAAGCTCACCTCACATTGCCGCCACGGACCTGAATACGCTCAATAAATCTGTCAAAAAGCTGCGCACCAAGTACGGGGTGATGAGCAGAGGACTGTGATAGTTATCACTCATCAATCTCGCTGCTCTTCGGCTTTTTTACAGCTTTATTGATATCCCTGTCACTAAGCACTCACACTATACTATACTGTTCTACCCCCTATACTGGTGCTCCCGGAGCCCCCCGCAACTAAATAAAGTTATTAACCCCTAAACTACCGCTCCTAGACCCCGCTGCAACTCTAATAAATATATTAACCCCTAAACTGCCGCTCCCGGACCCCGCCGCCACCTACATTATACCTATTAACCCCTAATCTGATGCCCCCTATACCGCCGCCACCTACATAAACTTATTAACACATATCCTGCCGATCGGGGAACCCGCCGCAACTAAATAAATTGTTTAACCCCTAAACCGCCGCTCCCGCACCCCGCCGCAACTATAATAAATATATTAACCCCTAAACTGCCGCTCCCGGACCCCGCCGCCACCTACATAATACCTATTAACCCCTATCCTGCCCCCCTATACCCCCGCCACCTATAATAAATGTATTAACCCCTATCCTGCCCCCCCTACACCGCCGCCACTATAATAAAATTATTAACCCCTAAACCTAAGTCTAACACTAACCCTAACACCCCCCTAACTTAAATATTAATTAAATGAATCTAAATAATATTACTCTTATTAACTAAATGAATACTATTTAAAACTAAATACTTACCTATAAAATAAAGCCTAATATAGCTACAATATAACTAATAATTACATTATAGCTATTTTATGATTTATTTTTATTTTACAGGCAACTTTGTATTTATTTTAACTAGGTTCAATAGCTATTAAATAGTTATTAACTATTTAATAGCTACCTAGCTAAAAGAAATACAAAATTACCTGTAAAATAAACCCTAACCTAAGTTACAATTAAACCTAACACTACACTATCATTAAATTAATTAAATAAATTAACTACAAATACCTACAATTAAATACAATTAAATAAACTAAACTAAATTACAAAAACAAACAAACACTAAATTACAGAAAATAAAAAAATATTACAATAATGTTAAACTAATTACAACTAATCTAAGCCCCCTAATAAAATTAAAAAAAAAACAAAATAATAAAATTCCCTACCCTATTCTACATTACAAAGTAATCAGCTCTTTTACCTGCCCTTAAAAGGGCTTTTTGTAGGGCATTGCCCCAAAGTAATCAGCTCTTTTAGGTGTGCTAGCTGGAGGCGCTGGTTCAGCTTGTATCAGTCGTTGATATCTTCCTTTCCTTCCTCGGTTGTATAATTCTAGGTGCAAAATAGTGGTGCTGAAATATCAGACAATACACCATACAAAGGTGAATATCTACTCACAGTGTATATTGCAGGTTACCGGCTCCTTCCCAATATGAAAAGACAATATCACAGATTCAGTAAAATAGTTTGTCTTTATTTGGCTCAACGCAAAAGCGTTTCAATGGTCCCAGCCATCTTTCTCAAGAGCAATAAAAGTGCTTTACAAACCAAAGCATACCTTTCCCCTGCACAGGCAGCCTTTAAATACATGTCAGTTACGCTACCTGCTTCCCCATTGGAGGAGAGCAGGTTTACACCGATTCAAAATTTTAATTGTAAATTTAAAATAAACATCTAAAAGAACATAAAAAACAATATTAATTATATTAGAAACTATAAGTTTGTTTTAAAATCTAAAATTTCTGTAGATATCATCATTTTCGCCGGTTTTGTAATAAAAGATTGGGGTCTTAGAATTATAGAAGCATTTAACCAAAATATAATAACAGAAGAGGAATACAAAATATACTCTGGCAAGAAAATTACTTTTGGGTCACCATGGATGTGACTTCTTTGTATACCATAATCGATCACAAAAAAGGGATTGAGGCAGTTAAAATGAAACTATCAGAAGATAAAGATTTATCACCAAAATGACTAGATTTCATACTTAGAGCCATAGAATTTATTCTATATCACAACTTTTTTTGGTTCAATGGGAATTACTATTTACAGATTTGTGGGACTGCCATGGGCACCAGGTTTGCACCAAGTTATGCCAATATTTACTTGTACTATTTTGAGACGACTCATATATGGCATAATCAAGAAATTGGTGCAGATCTGGTGTCCTGGCATAGATAAATAGATGACATTCTGTGCATATGGAACTGGGGTGAGTCCAAACTCATAAAATTTGTACAAATACTTAATAACAATAATCAGCAAGTCACATTATCAGTAGAATATGAGAAAAAAAGAAATACATTTTTTAGATTTAACTCTTTACACTATAGATGAAAAAATCCACAGCAAAACATACTTAAAGAAGTGTGACACTAACACCTACATTAGACATGATAGCTGCCACCATCCTAACTGGCTAAAGTCAGTACCAAAAAGCCAATTCTACGAATACGCAGGAACTGCAGCAATATAGTTGATTACAAACAACAGTCAAGAATACTTAAAGAAAGATTCGTACAAAAGGGATATGACCAAAGAGCTTTAGAACAAGAAAGAAAAGAAGTTGGAAATAAAATAAGATCAACCCTGTTAGAAAACAAACACAAAAATGAGACCTCATTTAATAATAATTTCCCTAAATTCGTGACCACATTTAATGTAGAACATCATACAATCAAAAAAATTATACAAAAGCACTGGCACATTATAAAAGAGGATGAATATCTCGGACCTATAATTCCAGCTAAGCTCACAGTTATCTTCAGAAAAGGACAAAATTTGAAACAAAAATTAGCTCCCTCACTCATAAAAGGCATAGCCCCCAAAAAACCCTTACAAATAAGTAACATGACAGGCTTCTTGACTTGTGGCAAATGCAAAGGTTGTAACTACACCAGAAGAACACACAAAACATTTGACTCCACAGTTACGGGAAAAAAAATTGAAATAAAAGAATTCATTTATAAAGCAGGAAATTTCAGACAGTCTGTGGTTAAAACTTAATATTTATTGAAATACATTAAAAAATAATACAGGAACAAGCTAGTAAAGTAGAGTAGGGGTAAACCTAAACAGGCTTACGCGTTTTCGGCGTTTGCCGTAATCATAGCCATAGATTTAGGGTGGCTCTCTAGTCTTAAGTAGCACATGTTAAAATCTGATTGGTTGTTAGTTAATTAGTAAAAGAAACCATAATACGCCTACTCATAAACATGTGACCTGTCTTAATATGCATGACATAAATAAACAAGGTATTAAATACAGAGTTAGAAATGTGATCTACTTAGCTAATACTAGTGAAGACATATGTAAGGAAAATATATAATATATAATATAAACATACATACTATAATGCAAAATTATCCTTCCATAAAATGTTGGTACACAATAATAAAATGAAATGATAGTCACAGTGCAAGGAGTGCAATGATCTATATGTATCAGAATATTCACATACAATGCCTGCAATGTAGATAGCCCATAAGAAGTAGTTACCCCCACAAGCCAATATTCAATGCTAACGTAAGTAGAAAAATACACCTAACTCACTCATAACTAACCAAAGATAAACCTAACCTAAATATCGGTATTATCTAAATATATATATAAGATTGCCAAATTGCTGCTAATATGAAAATATATGCTAAGCTAATGGGAATTTTTTTTGGAAGTACAATGTGCGATATGTGTATTCTGTAACTATATCTGCTGGCATAGTATCGTGTATAATATTGCAATCATAGACAAGAGGAGGAACATAACTGTTACAATGTAGTCATGAATATAACCATGATGCTAATAAATATAGCACCATGCAAGTCATAATTACTTAATATTTCTAGACAGAGTAGTGAGACGCACTGGATGCCGATTAATATACAAGTATATATAAAATATTAAATATTCAATATTAATAAGGTCCTTATTCCCAGAAATTTATAAGGTCATATTTGGAATTTAGACCCTTGGGAATTCTGGTCTCCAACTTAAAGATCCAGTACATCTTGCGCTTTGCCAGAATTTTGTCTTTGTCTCCTCCTCTTTTGGGTAATACTACCTTTTCAATAATGCACCATCTGAGGGAATTAATGCTTTTATTATGTTTAGTTGCAAAGTGTTGAACTAATGGTGTTGCTGATTTGCCTAATGTAAGTGTGGACAGGTGTTCTCTAATTCTGGAGTTGGCATCCCTACCCGTAAGACCTACATACTGTTTTTGGCATAAGATGCATTCTAAAAGATAGATAATACCCTCAGCTGTACAGTTTAAGCAGGACTTGATATCATGTCACACATGATCTGAAGTTATTGGTAAATGAGGCAAATTCACAAGGCCGGCACTTCTTGTGACCACATTTGAACATCCCCATATGTTTAAGCCAGGAGGAGGTCGATTTGTCAATCTGTTTCAATTGAGTGGGTGCCAGTCTAGAACCCAAAGTATAACTTTTTCGATAAGAACATCTCAAACCCTTTTTTGCTGTTTCTAATAGGGCATCGTCCGCAGCTAAAACTGCAAAATGTTTTTTAACAATACCACAAATTTGTGAGTATTGGGAACTGTATCCCGTCACAAAATAGACACCATCCGTGCCAACAGGCCTATCGTGGGATCTATCATTAGAAATAAGAGTTTGTCTGTCAATTTTATCTACCTCCCTTCTTGCTCTGAAAATGTCTCTGTTGGTATATTTTCTTTCTTTCAACCTCATTTGGAGATCATCAGCTGCCACCTGATAATCTTTAAGGTTGCTGCAATTACGTTTCAATCTTGTGAATTGACCCTTTGCCACAGCATATCTCACATGCTCTGGGTGGTTGCTTGTTGCATGGAGAAGGATATTGCCTGATATCGGTTTACGGTACACAGAAGAATCGATACTACCATCCTCTTTTCCAGTTAGAGTCAAATCAAGGAAATTGATGCACAATGAGTCGTATTCAAATGTGAACCGCAAACCATCACTATTATTGTTCAGATATCCAACAAAATCTAAGATTAGGTGTTCAGGACCAGACCAAATTAAGAGAAGGTCATCTATAAAACGTCTGTATGTTTTGACATACTGACGATAGGGATTTTCCTCTCCAAAGACGTGCACCATTTCCCACCACCCCAAAACCAAATTGGCATAGGATGGTGCGAATTTGGCACCCATAGCCGTGCCACGTCTCTGGAGAAAGAAATCCCCCTCAAAACGAAAAAAATTGTGTGTTAACAAAAAATTGGTCATTTCCAACACAAATTTTTGAAAGTCTTCAGAATAGTTGGTAAAATGCAGAAGAAAAAATTGTATAGCTTTTAACCCCATACCATGAGGTATTGAGGAGTACAATGATACTGCATCTATTGTCAGCCAAAAATTACTTTTGTCCCATGTAATCTGTTGTATTATATTTAAGACATGTTTAGTGTCTCGAATATAAGAATGTAACGGCTAGATTTAGAGTTTTGTCGGTAAGGACCCGCGTAGCTAACGCCGGCTTTTTTCTGGCCGCACCATAAAAATAACTCTGGTATTGAGAGTCCACATAAAGGCTGCGTTAGGCTCCAAAAAAGGAGCATAGAGCATATTTAACGCAGCTTCAACTCTCGATACCAGAGTTGCTTACGGACGCGGCCAGCCTCAAAAACGTGCTCGTGCACGATTCCCCCATAGGAAACAATGGGGCTGTTTGAGCTGAAAAAAAACCTAACACCTGCAAAAAAGCCGCGTTCAGCTCCTAACGCAGCCCCATTCTTTGCTATGCGGAAACACTTCCTACGTCTGCACCTAACACTCTAACATGTACCCCGAGTCTAAACACCCCTAACCTTACACTTATTAACCCCTAATCTGCCGCCCCGCTATCGCTGACCCCTGCATATTATTATTAACCCCTAATCTGCCACTCCGTAAACCGCCGCTACTTACATTAT
The DNA here is from genome assembly GCF_027579735.1 of Bombina bombina. Taxonomy (NCBI): domain Eukaryota; kingdom Metazoa; phylum Chordata; class Amphibia; order Anura; family Bombinatoridae; genus Bombina; species Bombina bombina. The sequence goes on along the minus strand of NC_069504.1, from coordinate 923,432,362 downwards.
CCCTATGTACCCCTAATCTGCTGCCCTAACATCGCTGACCCCTATATTATATTTATTAACCCCTAATCTGCCCCCCACAACGTCGCCTCCACCTGCCTACACTTATTAACTCCTAATCTGCCGACCGGACCTCAGCGCTACTATAATAAAGTTATTAACCCCTAATCCGCCTCACTAACCCTATAATAAATAGTATTACCCCTAATCTGCCCTCCCTAACATCGCCGACACCTAACTTCAATTATTAACCCCTAATCTGCCGACTGGAGCTCACCGCTATTCTAATAAATGTATTAACCCCTAAAGCTAAGTCTAACCCTAACACTAACACCCCCCTAAGTTAAATATAATTTACATCTAACGAAATTAATTATCTCTTATTAAATAAATTATTCCTATTTAAAGCTAAATACTTACCTGTAAAATAAATCCTAATATAGCTACACTATAAATTATAATTATATTATAGCTATTTTAGGATTAATATTTATTTTACAGGTAACTTTGTAATTATTTTAACCAGGTACAATAGCTATTAAATAGTTAATAACTATTTAATAGTTACCTAGTTAAAATAATAACAAAATTACCTGTAAAATAAATCCTAACCTAAGTTACAATTAAACCTAACACTACACTATCATTAAATTAATTAAATAAAATATCTACAACTAAAGTACAAAAAATAAAAAAGAACTAAGTTACAAAAAATAAAAAAATATTTACAAACATAAGGAAAATCTTACAACAATTTTAAACTAATTACACCTACTCTAAGCCCCCTAATAAAATAACAAAGCCCCCCAAAATAAAAAATGCCCTACCCTATTCTAAATTACTAAAGTTCAAAGCTCTTTTACCTTACCAGCCCTGAACAGGGCCCTTTGCGGGGCATGCCCCAAGAAGTTCAGCTCTTTTGCCTGTAAAAAAAACACATACAATACCCCCCCCCAACATTACAACCCACCACCCACATACCCCTAATCTAACCCAAACCCCCCTTAAATAAACCTAACACTAAGCCCCTGAAGATCATCCTACCTTGTCTTCACCATACCAGGTTCACTGATCTGTCCTGGCTCCAAAATCTTCATCCAACCCAAGCGGGGGCTAGACATCCATCTTCCGGCGGCTGAAGAGGTCCAGAAGAGGCTCCAAAGTCTTCATCCTATCCGGGAAGAAGAGTAGATCCGGACCGGCAACCATCATCTTCCAAGCGGCATCTTCTATCTTCATCCGATGAGGACCGGCAGCATCCTGAAGACCTCCACCGCGGACCCATCTTCATCTGGCGACGTCCAACTGAAGAATGACGGTTCCTTTAAGGGACGTCATCCAAGATGGCGTCCCTCGAATTCCGATTGACTGATAGGATTCTATCAGCCAATCGGAATTAAGGTAGGAATATTCTGATTGGCTGATGGAATCAGCCAATCAGAATCAAGTTCAATCCGATTGGCTGATCCAATCAGCCAATCAGGTTGAGCTCACATTCTATTGGCTGTTCCGATCAGCCAATAGAATGCAAGCTCAATCTGATTGGCTGATCTTGGATGACGTCCCTTAAAGGAACCGTCATTCTTCAGTTGGACGTCGCCGGATGAAGATGGGTCCGCGGTGGAGGTCTTCAGGATGGAGCCGGTCCTCATCGGATGAAGATAGAAGATGCCGCTTGGAAGATGATGGTTGCCGGTCCGGATCTACTCTTCTTCCCGGATAGGATGAAGACTTTGGAGCCTCTTCTGGACCTCTTCAACCGACGGAAGATGGATCGCCAGCCCCCGCTTGGGTTGGATGAAGATTTTGGAGCCAGGACGGATCGGTGAACCTGGTATGGTGAAGACAAGGTAGGATGATCTTCAGGGGCTTAGTGTTAGGTTTATTTAAGGGGGTTTGGTTTAGATTAGGGGTATGTGGGTGGTGGGTTGTAATGTTGGGGGGGGTATTGTATGTTTTTTTTTACAGGCAAAAGAGCTGAACTTCTTGGGGCATGCCCCGCAAAGGGCCCTGTTCAGGGCTGGTAAGGTAAAAGAGCTTTGAACTTTAGTAATTTAGAATAGGGTAGGGCATTTTTTTATTTTGGGGGGCTTTGTTATTTTATTAGGGGGCTTAGAGTAGGTGTAATTAGTTTAAAATTGTTGTAATATTTTTCTTATGTTTGTAAATATTTTTTTATTTTTTGTAACTTAGTTCTTTTTTATTTTTTGTACTTTAGTTAGTTTATTTCATTGTAGTTATTTGTAGGTATTGTATTTAATTTATTTAATGATAGTGTAGTGTTAGGTTTAATTGTAGGTAATTGTAGGTATTTTATTTAATTAATTTATTGATAGTGTAGTGTTAGGTTTAATTGTAACTTAGGTTAGGATTTATTTTACAGGTACATTTGTAATTATTTTAACTATTTTAGCTATTAAATAGTTCTTAACTATTTAATAGCTATTGTACCTGGTTAAAATAAATACAAAGTTACCTGTAAAATAAATATTAATCCTAAAATAGCTATAATATAATTATAATTTATGTTGTAGCTATATTAGGATTTATTTTACAGGTAAGTATTTAGCTTTAAATAGGAATAATTTATTTAATAAGAGATAATTAATTTTGTTAGATTAAAATTATATTTAACTTAGGGGGGTGTTAGTGTTAGGGTTAGACTTAGCTATAGGGGTTAATACATTTATTAGAATAGCGGCGAGATTCGGTCGGCAGATTAGGGGTTAATAATTGAAGTTAAGTGTCGGCGATATTAGGAGTACTGGATCTTTAAGTTGGAGACCAGAATTCCCAAGGGTCTAAATTCAAAATATGACCTTATAAATTTCTGGGAATAAGGACCTTATTAATATTGAATATTTAATATTTTATATATACTTGTATATTAATCGGCATCCAGTGCGTCTCACTACTCTGTCTAGAAATATTAAGTAAGTATGACTTGTATGGTGCTATATTTATTAGCATCATGGGTATATTCATGACTACATTGTAACAGTTATGTTCCTCCTCTTGTCTATGATTGCAATATTATACACAATACTATGCCAGCAGATATAGTTACAGAATACACATATCGCACATTGTACTTCCAAAAAAAAATCCCATTAGCTTAGCATATATTTTCATATTAGCGGCAATTTGGCAATCTTATATATATATTTAGATAATACCGATATTTAGGTTAGGTTTATCTTTGGTTAGTTATGAGTGAGTTAGGTGTATTTTTCTACTTACGTTAGCATTGAATATTGGCTTGTGGGGGTAACTACTTCTTATGGGCTATCTACATTGCAGGCATTGTATGTGAATATTCTGATACATATAGATCATTGCACTCCTTGCACTGTGACTATCATTTCATTTTATTATTGTGTACCAACATTTTATGGAAGGATAATTTTGCATTATAGTATGTATGTTTATATTATATATTATATATTTTCCTTACATATGTCTTCACTAGTATTAGCTAAGTAGATCGCATTTCTAACTCTGTATTTAATACCTTGTTTATTTATGTCATGCATATTAAGACAGGTCACATGTTTATGAGTAGGCGTATTATGGTTTCTTTTACTAATTAACTAACAACCAATCAGATTTTAACATGTGCTACTTAAGACTAGAGAGCTACCCTAAATCTATGGCTATGATTACGGCAAACGCCGAAACGCGTAAGCCTGTTTAGGTTTACCCCTACTCTACTTTACTAGCTTGTTCCTGTATTATTTTTTAATGTATTTCAATAAATATTAAGTTTTAACCACGGACTGTCCGAAATTTGCTGCTTTATAATTATATTATCACCAGTTGAGGACAAGTCCGTACCATTGCTGCACTGACTACGTTGGCGTCTTTCCAAGATAACCTTTTGATGTATCGTGTGGGATAGTGAACGGACATCCAATCCTGTCCCAGAAATGGTGACACACCTTCATTCAACATACCTGGATTGGCTATCGGTATCCAGATTCGTCATCACTGACGTCACCTCATTGTCCGTCTTTGCACACTGAGGATTATCGCGCGGTTTTTGTTTAGTGGTGTTGAACCTGTGGACAGTTTTGCTACGGAAGCATTGGAGGGGTCATACATTTGTGGAATAGTGACAACCTCCCAAGCCTAAGGTTCCACCTGAAGCAACCGCATCTATCCATATTACAAAGGGCCAGCCTGGCTTGTTCACGAAGAGAGGTGAGGAATCCATTTCACTTATTTTATTGAACCAAGTGTTATATGTTTGCACTTACCGGGACTGTGGTCACACACGATACGGAGGTTTGTCCTTGTGTTTTACGCCATATATTGACTTTTGTCATTTTCGAAGATTAACCTACAGTGTTTTGAGATAGGTTTAATATACGCCCCACCCAACTTTCTTCACATATAAAAGAATTCATTACTTGCAAAAGTAAAAATGTGATATATTTGTTGCAATGTGGCTGCAAAATCCAGTATTTAGGACAAACGTCTAGATTTTTAAAAACAAGAATCATGGAACATCAAAATAAAATAGAAAAGAATCATGATGACCACGGAGTTCCGCTACACTGCAACAATTGTGAACATTTCACAAACAAATCCTTTCTATAGATAGAAATTGAGAAGGTTGAACTTCATTGGAGGGGTGGTAATCTGGCAAAACAACTAGACCAAAGAGAATTAAAATGGATGCATACACTTAGAACATATGCCCAATGGGGTCTAAATAAGGACACAAAAATTGCTGCCTTTGTCTAAAAAAACTCTTAACATATGAAAGGAGGGCAAAATAAATGATAAATTCAAAAGGTGAAAATATGGGGCCTAAATAAATCAGTAACATTTTTTGTTCTTGTTGAGGTGAATACGAGCATAAGGACACAAAGAAAAAAAAAATGTTTTTGTCTTAAATACCTTCAACATATGAAAGGGGGGCAAAACAGATGATAATCTATAATGTGTTCCTAAGAAAAAATGGGGCCCGAATAAACCAGTAAAATTTGTGTAAAGTGAATACTGAAAAACATTAGAACATGAAAAGGGGGCAAAATAAACATGTATTTATACAGACAGTTTATGTTATATCATCACACTTAATGTTTATATATACACATATTGTACAAAAGAATATAATTCCCACACTTAATTTCAAGAAATTATATGCAACACACAAGTCGCTGAGTCAATATTTAACATTCAATAAGTATAGAAGTCTATTTATAATATGGATGTTTAATTATGAAAAGTATCTATTCCAACTTGTAACAAACTTCTAAGTGGCAATTTATTCTACCTCCTCTAAATATTTGGATAAGTAGAATTCATATAAGAAACTTTTTATCTGTGAATAACATTTATGTCTTTTTATTTTGAGAAAAAAAGAAAAGGCAATCAATATCACTATATCAGAAACTGTTTTTCATTGGACATTCGATAACATGTGATACCCACTGACATATCAGACCTGATTGGGAACCTAAAATAGAGAACTACCTGAAAGGGAACTACAAAACATCACTATACCAGAAACTGAATTTCATTGGACAACCTATAACATGTGATCTTCACTGACACTGACCTGAAAGAGAACTTGAAACAGAAAACTACCTGAAAGGGAACTACAAAACTGGCGAAAATGATGATATCTACAGAAATTTTAGATTTTAAAACAAACTTATAGTTTCTAATATAATTAATATTGTTTTTTATGTTCTTTTAGATGTTTATTTTAAATTTACAATTAAAATTTTGAATTGGGTGTAAACCTTCTCTCTTCCAATGGGGAAGCAGGTAGCGTAACTGACATGTATTTAAAGGCCGTCTGTGCAGCGGAAAGGTATGCTTTGGTTTGTAAAGCACTTGTATTGCTCTTGAGAAAGACGGCTGGGACCGTTGAAACGCTTTTGCGTTGAGCCAAATAAAGACAAACTATTTTACTTAATCTGTGATATTGTCTTTTCATATTGGGAAGGAGCCGGTAACCTGCAATATACACTGTGAGTAGATATTCACCTTTGTATGGTGTATTGTCTGATATTTCAGCACCACTATTTTGCACCTAGAGTTATACAACCGAGGAAGGAAAGGAAGATACCAACGACTGATACAAGCTGAACCAGCGCCTCCAGCTAGCACACCTGATCTATTCACACAGACCTTGGGAGAGACTGTGGGACGGCTGCGGTTCACCAGAAGGGGAAAGTATTAATACATATTATACACCTGTTTGCATGTAAATCAGCTCTTTTACCTGTAAAAAAAAAATACAACCCCCCCAACATTAAATCCCACCACCCACATACCCCTACTCTAACCCACCCAAACCCCCCTTAAAAACACCTAACACTAACCCCCTGAAGATCTCCCTACCTTGAGTCGTCTTCACCCAGCCGGGCCGAAGTCTTCATCCAATGGGGCAGAAGAGGACATCCAGACTGGCAGAAGTCTTCATCCTATCCGGGCAAAAGAGGACATCTGGACCGGCAGACATCTTCATCCAAGCGTCATCTTCTATCTTCATCCATATGACGAGAAGCGGCTCCATCTTAAAGACCTCCGGCGCGGAGCATCCTTCTTGGCCGACGGACTAACGACGAATACCTGGTCCTTTAAATGACGTCATCCAAGATGGCGTCCCTCGAGTTCCGATTGGCTGATAGGATTCTATCAGCCAATCGGAATTAAGGTAGGAAAAATCGGATTGAACTTCAATCTGATTGGCTGATTGAATAAGCCAATCAGATTTTTCCTACCTTAATTCCGATTGGCTGATAGAATCTTATCAGCAAATTGGAATTCGAGGGACGCCATCTTGGATGACATCATTTAAAGGAACCGTCATTCGTCGTTAGTCCGTCGGCCAGGAAGGATGCTCCACGCCGGAGGTCTTGAAGATGGAGCCACTCCTCGTCGGATGGAAGATAGAAGATGCCGCTTGGATGAAGATGTCTGCCGGTCCGGATGTCCTCTTCTGCCCGGATAGGATGAAGACTTCTGTCGGTCTGGATGTCTTCTTCTGCCCCATCGGATGAAGACTTCAGCCTGGCTGGGTGAAGACGACTCAAGGTAGGGAGATCTTCAGGGGGTTAGTGTTAGGTTTTTTTTAAGGGGGTTTGGATGGGTTAGAGTAGGGGTATGTGGGTGGTGGGTTTTAATGTTTGGGGTGGTTGTATTTTCTTTACAGGTAAAAGAGCTGATTACTTTGGGGCAATGCCCTGCAAAAAGCTCTTTTAAGGGCTGGTAAAAGAGCTTATTACTTTGTAATGTAGAATAGGGTAGGGAATTTTATTATTTTTTTATTATTTTATTTTATTAGGGGGCTTAGATTAGGTGTAATTAGTTTAAAATTATTGTAATATTTATTTATTTTCTGTAATTTAGTGGGTTTTTTTTGTAATTTAGTTTAGTTTATTTAATTGTATTTAATTGTAGGTATTTGTAGCTAATTTATTTAATTAATTTAATGATAGTGTTGTGTTAGGTTTAATTGTAACTTAGGTTAAAATGTATTTTACAGGTAAATTTGTACTTATTTTAACTAGGAAGTTATTAAATAGTTAATAACTATTTAATAACTATTGTACCTAGCTAAAATAAATACAAAGTTGCCTGTAAAATAAATATAAATCCTAAGATAGCTACAATGTAACTATTAGTTATATTGTAGCTATATTAGGGTTTATTTTATAGGTAAGTATTTAGTTTTAAATAGTATTCATTTAGTTAATAAGAGTAATATTATTTAGATTTATTTAATTAATATTTAAGTTAGGGGGGGTGTTAGGGTTAGTGTTAGACTTAGGTTTAGGGTTTAATAATTTTATTATAGTGGCGGCGGTGTAGGGGGGCATGATAGGGGTTAATAAATTTATTATAGGTGGCGGCGGTATAGGAAGGGCAGGATAGGGGTTAATAGGTATAATGTAGGTGGCGGCGGAGTCCGGGAGCGGCAGTTTAGCTGCTAACATATTTATTATAGTTGCGGCGGGGTCCGGGAGCGGCGGTTTAGGGGTTAACATATTTATTATAGTTGCAGTGGGGTCTGGGAGTGGCGGTTTAGGGGTTAATATATTTATTATAGTTGCGGCAGGGTCCGGGAGTGGCGGTTTAGGGGGTAATAACTTTATTTAGTTGCAGCGGTGTAGGGGGCTCAGATTAGGGGTGTTTAGACTTGGTGTACATGTTAGGGTGTTAGGTGCAGAATTTCCCATAGGAATCAATGGGATATCGGGCAGCAGCGAACATGAGACTCCCATTGATTCCTATGGGATCCGCCGCCTCCAGGGCGGTGGATTGAAATCCAGGTACGCTGGCCTGGAATAGTGGCAAGCATACCTGGTAGTAGTTTAATAACTACCAAAAGTAGTCAGATTGTGCCGAACTTGCGTTCGGAACATCTGTAGTAACGTAAGCAACGATCTGTGTCGGACTGAGTCTATTCTACTTTTGCCGGGCAGTAGGGCTTGATAACTAATGCGAATCAGCCTCGCCACAAATACGCTGCGGAATTCCAGCGTATTTGCGGTTGACGGCTTGATAAATAGAGGCCACAGCCTTTAATGTCTAAACCGTTGGCAACAAAAGTGAGTACACTCCTAAGCGGAAATGTCCAAATTGGGCCCAAAGTGTCAATATTTTGTGTGACCACCATTATTTTCCAGCACTGACTTAACCCTCTTGGGCATAGAGTTCACCAGAGCTTCACAGGTTGCCACTGGAGTCCTCTTCCACTCCTCCATGACAACATCACGGAGCTGGTGGATGTTAGAGACCTTGCGCTCCCCCACCTTCTGTTTGAGGATGCCCCAAGATGCTCAATAAGGGTTTAAGTCTGGAGACATGCTTGGCCAGTCCATCACCTTTACCTTCAGCTTCTTTAGCAAGGCAGTGGTGGTCTTGGAGGTGTGTTTGGGGTCGTTATCATGTAGGAATACTGCCCTGCGGCCCAGTCTCTGAAGGGAAGGGTATCATGCTCTGCTTCAGTATGTTACAGTACATGTTGGCATTCAAGGTTCCCTTAATGAACTGTAGCTCCCCAGTGCCGGCAGCACTCATGCAGGCCCAGACCATGACACTCCCACCACCATGCTTGACTGTAGGCAAGACAAACTTGTCTTTGTACTCCTCACCTGGTTGCCGCCACACACGCTTGACACCATCTGAACTAAATAAGTTTATCTTGGTCTCATCGGACCACAGGGAATGGTTTCAGTAATCCATGTCATAAGTCTGCTTGTCTTCAGCAGACTGTTTGCGGGCTTTCTTGTGCATCATCTTTAGAAGAGGCTTCATTCTGGGACAACAGCCATGCAGACCAATTTGATGCAGTGTGTGGCGTATGGTCTGAGCACTGACAGGCTGACCCCCACACCTTCAACCTCTGTAGCAATGCTGGCAGCACTCGTACATCTATTTCCCAAAGACAACCTCTAAATATTACGCTGAGCACTCATGGTTGGCCATGGCAAGGCCTGTTCTGAGTGGAACCTGTCCTGTGAAACCGTGCTGCAGCTCAGTTTCAGTTTATTCTTATAGCCTAGGCCATCTTTATGTAGAGCAACAATTATTTTTTTCTGATCCTCAGAGAGTTCTTTGCCATGAGGTGCCATTTTGAACTTCCAGTGACCAGTATGAGAGAGTGTGAGAGCGATAACACCAAATTTAACACACCTGCTCCCCATTCACACCTGAGACCTTGTAACCCTAACGAGTCACATGACATCGGGGAGGGAAAATGGCTAATTAGGCCCAATATGGACATTTCCACTTAGGGGTGTACTCACTTTGTTGCCAACAGTTTAGACAACAATGGCTGTTTGTTGAGTTATTTTGAGGGGACATCAAATGCACACTGTTATACAGGCTGTACACTCACTACTTTACATTGTAGCAAAGTGTCATATATAGACACACATACATAAATATATATATATATATATGTATATATATATATATATATATATATATATATATACATAGATATATACATATACATCTTTAGACATGTATATGTATGTATCTCTATGTTAAAGCCCTTTGCCAGCCTTTTAAAAAATATATTTTTTTTTATTAAACAGCATAGAAGTAATTTCCATGCTAATCTTAGAAAGTAAGATTTGTAATATCCCTTTAAGAAACAATTGAGCAGATAATCATTAAAGCTATAAAAAGGTGGAATACACCTGAGGATATCATCTTGAAAAAGGCTCATTGCGAGCGGAAATGCGTTGATGATTCATAGGATACCACAGACTCAGATATACAGCCGTAAGAGATAGGCTTGGATATCTAAAACTTCAAGGATCTGACAGATTTACCATAAACTGTGCACGACTTGTCCAGGAGATCGCTAACACACAATCGGTTAACATCAACATATACCCGCACCCAGAAGCAAGTGTGAGAGTTCCCTTTTTAGCCTGGAGGCAATAGAGGCAGACTGCCCATTGTCATCGGAAGGTGGGGGATTTGTCCAAACAGGCTAAGATCAGCGGTAGCCAAATTATGGTAAGCCGGTTTTGTTGCTTCATTAAAACCCACTGCTGGAAGCAGTAACAGAGGCTTATTTTGTGAGGAACAAAAACGAGGAATACTTATGTTTCAAAAGGAACTGGAATACTAAGGTAAAAAGTGTTTTACAGAAACAAAGAACCTTGTCTAGAAAAAGTTTGATACAATTATTGCTAAAACGGTTACATTTGAAATATCAAAACAACGATAATAGAGACATTTGATTGGTCAATGAAAAGGAGTCTAATGAACTAAAGGACATAAGATCCATCTCCCAGTATCTGCTATAAGCACTTTTTGCACAAAACAAATTAAGAGACTTTGGAAAGTTTGTTTTATTTAGTATCTGCTATTAGCACCTTTTGCACAAAACAAAGCTAAGAGACTTTTAAAAGGTTGTTTTATTGTATGGTTTTAAAAGTCAGTCTAAATGAATTGTTGAATTGTTAAGTCTCAATTGTATTTTAAGAGTGCGCACTCTATAGTTTTATTTATATTTGTAATTAATAAATTTAATTTGTCTTTAGCCTTTGTGAGCGCTTCTTATATTTTTAGGCTTTAAATACACTTTTTTGTTTTGCGACACGGTTAACCAAAGCTCTGACCTTGCGCTAATCTGATGAGCAATAACTTGAAGGGTTCCATTTATGAAGCAGTGGATGCTGCTTCTGACCCATTCCGCTTCAGTTCCGCCTGAACTGGAAGTTAAGAAGCTGCGGTCCTAAGACTGCTGCTCCTTAACTCGTCCACCACCTCTGAGGTGCCAGACAGCAATCAGCCCGATCGAATACGATTGGGTTGATGACACCCCCTGCTAGCGGCCGATTGGCCGCAAATCTGCAGGGGATGGTATTGCACCAGCAGTTCACAAAAACTGCTGGTGCAATGATAAATGCTGACAGTGTATGCTGTCGGCATTTAGCGATGTGCGGCGGACATGATTCGCTATAGCAGATCATGTCTGTCCGCACCATGGTAAATATACCCTGAATTTTGCTCAAGCGATCACGTTTACTTTCAACTTGAAATACGAGTGATAAACCCTTTATCGCTCGCTCGCAAATGTTAGTGCTCCATTCATAATCTGGCCCTGGGTTTATATCTGCTTGGTATTTATTAATAAATGATTGATAGCAGGAAAACATATATTTAGAAGCATCTATTACATTTAAGATTACAAAATATCTACTTTTGAACTCAGGTAAAATATATTTTATGATTTTTTTTCATGATAAAGGATCAAACACTAATTCTAAAAAGAATAAATATATAGAAAGATGATTCTAGCTTGGTATGCTATATTGGAGTAGATTTATAGGGCTTCATTTATGAAGCTGGAGACACACTCTAGATAACTCTAGATAAAGGGACAGTCTAGTCAAAATTAAACTTTCATGATTCCGATAGGGCATGCAATTTTAAACAATGTTCCAATTTACTTTTATCATCAAATTTGTTTTGTTCTCTCTGTATTCTTTATTGAAAAATCTAAACCTAGGTAGGCTCATATGCTAATTTCTAAGTCCTCAAAGGTCGCCTCTTATCTCAGTGTATTTTGACAGTTTTTCAAAGCTAGACAGTGCTTGTCCATGTGTGCCATATAGATACCATTGTGCTCACTCCTGTGGAGTCAGCACTGATTAGCTAAAATGCAAGTCTGTCAAAAGAACTTAAATAAGGGTCAGTCTCCAGAGGCTTAGATACAAGTTAAACACAGAGGTCTATTTGACTGTCCCTTTAAGACAGCAGCAACTTAACCTGCTTGTGTGATGATAACTGTGGTTAGAGAATGCTGCCTGCTTGCCATTATGCTTACCAGAAAAGGTTCCCAGACACAAAACATGTCCACAGGCCTGCCCTTTGGCAGGGCGAGAATACAACTCGCATTGGGCCCCTCATTTTGAAGGACCCTTTACTATTATCAGGCATGAGCGTATCAGAAGGAGCTATGTTCATCCTTTATTTTGTTTATGTAGAAATGTTTATGATATCAGGAGGTGTAATATATAGTGTTATTCTTTATAGAGGACACGCTGAATATTGGGGTTGGGTAGGCAATACAGGGGGCTGGGAATACAAGTGAAGGGCTCCACAAAATAGTCTTGCACAGGACCCTGCTTGTCCACCCAGTGTTTGATAAATTGTGAGGTTGCTGACAGGCCTTGTTGTAAAGACAATGTTATACTCAACATTTAATTAGCAACTTTTTTACATATCTTTTCCATCATTTCATTAGTGCATGTTCCTGTCTATAGTCACAGAAGGTGTCCAATGCATATCTTGCACATGAGATACAAACCTTTTGATGGAAACAAGGCAAACAATAAATACAACCACAACACCTAGAAAACACATTTGCAAAAAAATTTATCTAACTGTTTGTAACGTTAAAATATTTGCATGTATGTTTTGTTATGGTAAATTAGTCTTGTCAAATAGAATAAAATGTGAATGTGGGTGCGGAGATAACTAGCAAAGAGAGTGGACGTATGTGTCTGTAGCTCCATTACAAAAACATCTGAAACGGCTTGTTAATACTAAAAATAATAGGCTTCAGGTCTGAAAGTTGCCTGGATCTGGAGGGGTTGGGGCTCTGTTAACTCCGGCTGGAGCGAAACTTTATTGCAGCTGTCTCCAGGGTAATCGAGAGATACCGCACGGCGGCTCTTTGCGGCCCGAGAACCTGAACGCTTCATCCTTTCCTTCACCTGCTTAATAATCTGCAGGAACCCGAGGATCGGTAGTCCTAGGATTCCTTGTCTCCACTGCGGGCAGTGGACTTGGGGGACGGTTGTCGGCGGGAACGGCTGAGAGAGCCCTGTGGGATAGGAGATCTCGGATCACAGCGGTGAGTCACAGGCATACCAACAGCTATCTAAGTGGCTCACCGAAAGTTCAGGAACAGTTGGATTGGTTGTGATGGGAGTGGTCCAGTGGTGACGGGAGGTGGAGGACACAGAAGCTGACAACAATGAGAGGTGAGGCCTTGCTTCTTCTGGTGTGATCCACCATCTTGTAATCAAAGAAATAGTGAAGCACACAGGGCCTATCTATATAAGACCCACACCTCTCACGCATACCGGAGGCCATATTCAGAACCTAAATCATTAAGCCAGAGAATATTACTGGGATCTCCTGCCTAACTTATAAGTCGGGGATAGACAGACATTATAAATCAGCTGTCAGCCTGAATTTTGCATACCCCTGAGTCTGATCCCCTAAATGGTTGCTACATTTCACAAAGTTGCACGCCCTGATGAGGCTGTAATTTCTGATTGCTGGAACCAGCTAAACCAGGGATCTATTACAGACCTTCTCACCCTGCTCCATGTTCTAGCCCCTAGTGGGTATCCTCCAAATCCCTTATCCTTCCAACCCCCTATCTGGGTGGACCCCACAGAGAAGGCCTGCCAAAACAAGCCTGTACTAAACTTTTGTTAGATACGTACTCCTTATAAGGGCATGGAGTAAAATCTAGCTCATGCCTTAGCCCCGCTGACCCTGCTACATAGTGCTCTTCAGGGGACAAAACAGTCATCTTAATCTGTTTAGCAGACTAGACAGATCCATCAATTTACCTAATTCTCTGAAAACTAGAGATGTCTACGTCATTTAGGAAGAAACAGAAGGGTGTATCCACACCAAAACGTACGGTTGTTGAACACTTCCAACATCAGACTAGGCCTAATCATACCTCCTCAGAGGATGAAAGTCGGGAAACCATTGATACCTTGGACTCACAAATGAATACTACAATTAAACGTCACTCCTTTCAATCGCAACAGAGCGAACCACAATCCAACAACCTTATGTACTCCATAAAATCGCTCTTAGCAACCCACCATGACTTTTTATCCAAAATATTCGACAAATCTCATGCAGACCTTAAAAGAAATATTTCTGCTATTGATGAAAGAACAGATATCCTAGAGCTTAAGAAAGAGGACTTAACTATCGACCACGCTAGCCTCCTAAATTATTCTCAAAGTTTAGACATTCAGATTACAGATCTGGAATCAAAGGCCTAGATTTAGAGTTTGGCGGTAGCCGTCAAAACCCCTAACGCTGGTTTTAGGCTACCGCCGGTATTTGGAGTCAGTCAGGAAAGGGTCTAACGCTCACTTTCCAGCCGCGACTTTTCCATACCGCAGATCCCCTTACGTCAATTGCGTATCCTATCTTTTCAATGGGATCTTTCTAACTCCGGTATTTAGAGTCGTGGCTGAAGTGAGCGTTAGAAATCTAACGACAAAACTCCAGCCGCAGAAAAAAGTCAGTAGTTAAGAGCTTTCTGGGCTAACGCCGGTTTATAAAGCTCTTAACTACTGTGCTTTAAAGTACACTAACACCCATAAACTACCTATGCACCCCTAAACCGAGGCCCCCCCACATCGCCGCCACTCTATAAAATTTTTTTAACCCCTAATCTTCCGCTCCGTACACTGCCGCCAACTACGTTATCCCTATGTACCCCTAATCTGCTGCCCCTAACACCGCCGACCCCTATATTATATTTATTAACCCCTAATCTGCCCCCCACAACGTCGCCTCCACCTGCCTACACTTATTAACCCCTAATCTGCCGAGCGGACCGCACCGCTATTATAATAAAGTTATTAACCCCTAATCCGCCTCACTAACCCTATAATAAATAGTATTAACCCCTAATCTGCCCTCCCTAACATCGCCGACACCTAACTTCAAACATTAACCCCTAATCTGCCGACTGGAGCTCACCGCTATTCTAATAAATGTATTAACCCCTAAAGCTAAGTCTAACCCTAACACTAACACCCCCCTAAGTTAAATATAATTTAAATCTAACGAAATTAATTAACTCTTATTAAATAAATTATTCCTATTTAAATCTAAATACTTACCTGTAAAATAAACCCTAATATAGCTACAACATAAATTATAATTATATTATAGCTATTTTAGGATTAATATTTATTTTACAGGCAACTTTGTATTTATTTTAACCAGGTACAATAGCTATTAAATAGTTAAGAACTATTTAATAGCTAAAATAGTTAAAATAATTACAAAATTACCTGTAAAATAAATCCTAACCTAAGTTACAATTAAACCTAACACTACACTATCAATAAATTAATTAACTAAAATACCAACAATTATCTACAATTAAACCTAACACTACACTATCAATAAATTATTTAAATACAATATCTACAATTATCTACAATTAAACCTAACACTACACTATCAAAAAATTATTTAAATACAATACAAAAAATAAAAAAATATTTACAAACATTAGAAAAATATTACAACAATTTTAAACTAATTACACCTACTCTAAGCACCCTAATAAAATAACAAAGCCCCCGAAAATAAAAAAATGCCCTACCCTATTCTAAATTAAAAAAGTTCAAAGCTCTTTTACCTTACCAGCCCTGAACAGGGCCCTTTGCGGGGCATGCCCCAAAGAATTCAGCTCTTTTGCCTGTAAAAAAAACACATACAATACCCCCCCCCAACATTGCAACCCACCACCCACATACCCCTAATCTAACCCAAACCCCCCCTTAAATAAACCTAACACTAAGCCCCTGAAGATCTTCCTACCTTATCTTCACCATACAAGGTTCACCGATCGGTCCTCTGGAGTGTTGATCCAAGCCCAAGCGGGGGGCTGAAGAGTGACGTCCATCCTCGGGCTGAAGTCTGGATCCAAGCGGCGGCTGAAGAAATCCATCATCGGGCTGAAGTCGGAAGTCCATCATCGGGATGAAGTCTTCTATCAAGCCGCATCTTCAATCTTCTTTCTTCTGGAGCGGAGCGGAACCATCTTCTTCCAAGCCGACGCGGAACATCCTCTTCAACCGACGACTAGACGACGAATGACGGTTCCTTTAAATGACGTCATCCAAGATGGTGTCCCTCGAATTCCAATTGGCTGATAGCATTCTATCAGCCAATCGGAATTAAGGTAGGAATATTCTGATTAGCTGATGGAATCAGCCAATCAGAATCAAGTTCAATCCGATTGGCTGATCCAATCAGCCAATCAGATTGAGCTTGCATTCTATTGGCTGATCGGAACAGCCAATAGAATGCGAGCTCAATCTGATTGGCTGATTGGATCAGCCAATCGGATTGAACTTTTTTTTCTTCTTCTCTTTTTTACTCTTTTCCCCTTATACAGGTTCCAAGTACAAGGACAGCACACACTTGACAACAGGACTAATAGCTGGATAAGAAATCTCTTCATGGAGATGTTTGAGCTTTAATACATTAGCCAGAAACATGCCGTAGACTAATTGCTTCATATTTTGATAGTGTTTGTTTAAGATTTGGTTTCATATGTTGTAAAAGTGTAAACGCATTGCTTAACTCGAGATATAATTTCTCTTTTTTTTGGGTCTCCCCATTTTAATTAGAGGGGATGAGACTATTGACACTTATTGTTAATGTTATTTACTAGGGACCTCCAATACTAATTCTAGTTTTAGTTATAATGTCTAGAATCTGGTTTGCTTAATGATAACTTTTTCCCCTGACATATCTATATAGACTGGCAAAAAAGGAATAATGGACTGATAGTCCGGTGCTACCCCCCCCAAAAAAAAAATAACTGATATGAGAGCAAAAAGTTGGAAAATGACCAACCAAAGTGGGGGTTTAAACCTAAGCACTCTTCCCTATTAGAGGTGTAGTAATGATTAGTTAAAAATCTATAAACCTTAATTAATAATTATTAAAAGAGAGAATCAAAATTCTCCAAATAACCAACAAGTCACAATATCACCCCCCCCCCCTGTTTCCTGGCCGATATCTGTAGCTGTCGGCATCAGGTGTCAGGGGTGAGAGACATGTGAAAAAGTGAATATTACAACAAACGTGTTTTGGCTGTCTTACCAGCCTTTGTCAATGTTTAGAATTTTTGAAAATAAACAAACCGAAGCCCGGGTGCCACCATATCTTATACACCCACAAGCTACGATATTCAACCAATCAGAGACTACCTAGTCCAACAATGCCCTCATATTGGCCAATCATGATATAGAGGCTGTTTGTCCAATTGACACTAACATTTGCCAGTCTGGCCCCTCTGGATGACAAATCATAAGAGCTTGTGTATTCTAGGGGCATGTACATACTGCTCTCATCAGCATGAACAAGATATGGTCTATATACCTAGACCAGTGGGAGATATATTGAGTGTAGTTATTCATGGATGCATAGAATACTACCACCTCTTCCCACCAGCCTAGGTATATGTTGGCATATGTAGGGGCACAAGATGTACCCATAGCCGTGCCACATACCTGGAGGTAAAATTTGTCATTGAAGACAAAGTAATGTGTTAGAATAAATTTCAACAGTTTAATAATAAACTCCTTTGTTTCATCCAACACCCCGTACAAGAAGACAAGTACGATTCAGTCAGAAAAATCAATCACACAGTCACAAAAATCAATCTCACAAAAACCAATCACACAAGTAGAATTAAATGACCCTGAAATATTTGACACCAATATGTCTAATTCCAACCCCAACTCTAATTTCAATATTGTCAATCTGTCAGATAAAAATTTGACAGAAACACATATTTATGCTTTAAAGAGAGTTTTATCCTATATTTTGGGCTATTTCTTACATATAAAACTAGCACTGATAAAGTAGAATTTCTTGACCTGACCAT
This sequence comes from Bombina bombina, assembly GCF_027579735.1. NCBI lineage: Eukaryota > Metazoa > Chordata > Amphibia > Anura > Bombinatoridae > Bombina > Bombina bombina. The sequence goes on along the minus strand of NC_069504.1, from coordinate 923,414,199 downwards.
ACATAAGGAGAAAGATGATTTAAGGACAGAGGCATTCAGGAAACAAACTGCTACAAATAACATACTGCATGCCACCAGCCACCATTATCCCTCTACCATTAGAGGTCTCCTGTACGGAGAATATCTTAGGTTAAGGAGGAATTGTACTACCCAGGACTCTTAAAAAAGCTGCAATAGATTTGAAGAATAGACTTGGCTATTCAAAAAAACTCCTGGCCAGAGCTTATCAGAAAGCCCTATATAAGGATAGATGTGATCTTTTAAAACCTAAAGAGCACCAGGCATCAGAAAACTTGAGATTTATCACCACTTACAATTGCCAAAGTGAGAAATTAACAACAATAATTCAAAATCATTGGCATATCTTGAAAAGGGATGAAAAATTACAAGAAATATTACCCGACTAGCCCTCTTTTACATATAGAAGGGCTAGAAACCTCGCAGACAACCTGACTTCAAGTCATTTTAGCAGAAACTCAACAAAGCACCTATTTACAAAGGTTCTATCCCCTGTGGACACTGTAAAGTCTGCCAATATATGGTCAAAAAAGACATGATTAAAGTCAGATTTGACAACATTTGGAAAATAAAAACGCATATCAGTTGTCAAAGCACTGATGTGATATACTGTCTATCATGTTTATGTGACATTTATTATATTGGCATGACTTCTCAGCTTTTAACAGTTATGCTGCATCACTTTCAAGTGATTTAGCATATAAGTATTATGTCCCTTTACATTCTGTTTCAAAGCCACGAACATTAATCACAACAATCTAACCTTTGTGTAGTACACAACTTTTAAAAATTCTGAATATGAAATATTGTATCTGCAGGCTTAGCTGTCTCATAAATTAGTTAAGGTATGTGGAAACGTTACAAACTGATGTAGATTACATTAAACAAGCTAAAGGTGCTTGTTAATTGTTGGAAAACATCATGTAAAAACTCATTAGGAATAAATACAGTTTCCATTTCTAAGTAGCAATTAAATTCTATTTATGTGAAGTTTGGCTTTGTGTGATTAGCTTTTTTAAATGTTTAACATCTTAACGACAGCCACGTTTGCTGTTGTTTTCCTTCAAAGGGATTACATAGCGCAGTGAATCTGCGCTATAGCTTGATGCCACCAGGATACTGTAATAGCGCATATTGCTGCTTTCAGCGAGACCCGTGCTATTACAGTGCCAAAAACCTCAGGGTATATCCGTGTCATTAGGGGTTAAGTTGATGCAAATACATTTTATTAAGCAAAATTAAATATGCTTAACAATTTTGTTAAAATCACATTTTAAATCTATAAAACATGTACACAAATTAAATAAAATATAAATGTTTGTTTATAATTACATTTTTTGTTTTTAGATTTAAAATACTTTAATTGAAAATTCAAAAAGTGTTAATTATGCATGTCATAAATTTATATTATTAAAGAAAAAATGCATTAACACATCAGGCAGTCATCATTAATTTTCAATACATGAAACCCAAAAATGTTCCTTCATGATTCAAATAGACCATGCAATTTTAAACAACTATTACTTCTATTTTCAAATCTTCTTTGTTTTCTTGGTATCTTTTGTTGAAAATCAGGGGCGTAAGCTCAGGAGCATGCACATGTCTGGAGCACTATATGGCAGCAGTTTTTATGTTATTCATTTGCAAGAGCACTATATGGCAGCAAAATGTGCTGCCACGTAGTGCTCCAGACACCTACCTAGGTAGTTCTTAAAAAAAAACTACCATGAGAACAAAGCAAACCCTTTTTAAAATGACATGCTCTGCCTCAATTTGTTTTGTAATATGTTTTCCCATCTTTTAAAAGAATGGGTCACTTTGTGATTGTTTCACTCATAGGGTCGGTGAAAAAATGATAAATTCAATGCTACAACTCTCAATTTATATTAACTCCTTAGAATGCACCATGGACTGCAGAACAACATGGCTGAGAGCCATTTTTGGCTTCTAATTGGGGAATCACTTCTTATTTTGTAGTCAGTAGGTTCTATACCCTCATAACTAAAAACTCAGTTGGATGTGATGTCACCACATTATGGACTATATTACAAGTGGCGCGCTATTTAGTGCTCCCACGTGAGCGTAAACTTTGCTAGAAGTAAGCTTTCTGCTGTGCGTCAGGGGGCCAACGTATTAAAAGATGAAAGTACAAGGTTTGCGTGGGAGCGAAACCTGACGTACTCTTTCTTCCCGAATTCAGATATTGCGACCGCACTACGCATTCGCTCCCATAGACTTCAAGAAAAAAAACACTTATTGCTTACAATCTAACCTAACAAGAGTTGTTAATATTTCACATTCCAATGTTATTAACATACAGGAAAATGTTATTTTTATTGTAAATGCATATTTATATATATGGAAAAGAGGAGGGTGTTTGTAACACAAGTATCCTATATAAATCAACAGAGAAAGTCTGTGGTGGGTGCTGAGTGCCAGAAGTAATGAATAAATATAAATGGGAAAGAAGCACCTATAGCAGCACTCACTTATAGAGAGTATGGAGTTGTAGGGACCCCTATCATTTTAAAAAATAACTTTTAATAATAATCAAAATAATAAAAAAACCGTAGGAGACGGATAACAGACAACATAGAATGTTAAAACAGCACAAATGGACACCTAGATATAACAACCAGAAAGTGGTAATACTACTTGTAATTAGATACTGGGACAAAATATAGGAACCCCCAATACCATATAATTATCTATATTGGAGGGGACACTTTCCAAAACACATATGAGAGGGGCAGAAACCCCAATGGGGGGGTGCCTAGAATTGGACCCTGAGTAAATGCCCTAATCCGAGTGTGGAACAATTTTCACACAAACGGGTATGTTTAGCTATATATACAGTTAGACCACTAAATCAGAAGGGACATGGGCCTCTAGTTATCAACATGTCTACTTACCTGCCTTTGCCGGCCCCAATATGCCCGCCTAAGCTCGCCTCACATCGCCGCCGCGGACCTGAATACGCTCGCCAAAGTTATCAAAAAAGCTGTCAAAAAGCCACGCACCAAGTACGGGGTGATGAGCAGCGGACTGTGATAGTTATCACTCATCCGATCTCGCTGCTCTTCGGCTTTTTCCCAGATTTATTGATAAGCTGTCACTAAGCACCCACACTATACTATACTGTTCTACCCCCTATACCGCCGCCCCCGGAGCCCCCCGCAACTAAATAAAGTTATTACTCCTAGACCCCGCCGCAACTATAATAAATGTATTAACCCCTAAACCGCCGCTCCTAGACCCTGCCGCAACTATAATAAATGTATTAACCCCGAAACCGCCACTTCCGGACCCCGTCGCCACTATAATAAATGTATTAACCCCTAAACCGCCGCTCCCGGACCCCGCCGCCACTAAAATAAATGTATTAACCCCTAAACCGCTGCTCCCGTATAATAAATGTATTAACTATAATAAATGTATTAACCCCTAAACCGCCGCTCCCGGACCCCGCCGCCACCTACATTATACCTATTAACCCCTATCCTGCCCCCCCTATACCGCCGCCACCTATAATAAATTTATTAACCCCTATCCTGCGGATCCCGTACCCCGCCGCAACTAAATAAATTGTTTAACCCCTAAACCACCGCCCCTGGACCCCGCCGCCACCTATATTAAACGTATTAACCCCTAATCTGCCCCCCCTACACCGTCGCCACCTATAATAAATTAATAAACCCCTATCCTGCCCCCCTACACCACCGCAAACTATAATGAAATTATTAACCCCTAAACCTAAGTCTAACCCTAACACCCCCCTAACTTAAATATTAATTAAATAAATCTAAATAAATATTATTCTTATTAACTAAATTAATCCTATTTAAAACTAAATACTTACCTTTAAAATAAACCCTAATATAGCTACAATATTACTAATAATTATATTGTAGCTATTTTAGGATTTATTTTTATTTTACAGGCAAATTTCAATTTATTTTAACTAGGTACAAAAGCTATTAAATAGTTAATAACTATTTAATAGCTATCTAGATAAAATAAATACAAATGTACATGTAAAATAAAAACTAACTTAAGTTACAATTACACCTAACACTACACTATCATTAAATAAATTATTCCTATTTAAAAATAAATACTTACATGTAAAACAAACCTTAAGATAGCTACAATGTAATTAATAATTACATTGTAGCTATTTTAGGATTTATATTTATTTTACAGGTAACTTTGTATTTATTTTAACTAGGTAGAATAGTTATTAAATAGTTATTAACTATTTAATAACTGCCTAGCTAAAAGAAATACAAATTTACCTGTAAAATAAATCCTAACCTAAGTTACAATTACACCTAACACTACACTATCATTAAATAAATTAAATTAATTAACTTCAAATACCTACAATTAAATACAATTAAATAAACTAACTAAAGTACAAAAAATAAAAAAACTAAGTTACAAAAAATAAAAAAATCTAAGTTACAAAAATAAAAAAATTTACAAGATTTTTAATCTAATTACACCTAATCTAAGACCCCTAATAAAATAACAAAGCCCCACAAAATAAAAAAATGCCCTACCCTATTCTAAATTACAAAAGTTAACAGCTCTATTACCTTACCAGCCCTTAAAAGGGCCTTTTGCGGGGCATGCCCCAAAGTAATCAGCTCTTTTGCATGTAAAAAAAAATACAACCCCCCCAACATTAAAACCCACCACCCTCATACCCCTGCTCTAACCCACCCAAACCGCCCTTAAAAAAACCTAACACTAACCCCCAGAAGATCTCCCTACCTTGAGTTGTCTTCAGCCAGCCGACCACCGATGGAACAGAAGAGGACATCGGCAGCGGCCAAAATCATCATCCAAGGGGCGCTGAAGAGGTCTTCCATCCGATAGAAGTCTTCATCCATGCGGCGTCTTCAATCTTCTTCATCCATCCAGAGCGGAGCAAAGCCTTCTTCAAACGAGCCGACGCGGAGCCATCCTCTTCCAACGACGCCTACCCGACGAATGGATATTCCTTTAAGTGATGTCATCCAAGATGGCGTCCCTCGAATTCCGATTGGCTGATAGGTTTCTATCAGCCAATCGGAATTAAGGTAGGAAAAATCTGATTGGCTGATGCAATCAGCCAATCAGATTGAGCTCGCATTCTATTGGCTGATTGGAACAGCCAATAGAATGCAAGCACAATCTGATTGGCTGATTGGATCAGCCAATCGGATTGAACTTGAATCTGATTGGCTGATTGCATCAGCCAATCAGATTTTTCCTACCGTAATTCCGATTGGCTGATAGAATCCTATCAGCCAATCGGAATTCGAGGGATGCCATCTTGGATGACGTCACTTAAAGGAATATCCATTCGTTGGGTAGGCGTCGTTGGAAGAGGATGGCTCCGCGTCGGCTCGTTTGAAGAAGGCTCCGCTCCGGATGGATGAAGAAGATTGAAGACGCCACATGGATGAAGACTTCTATCGGATGGAAGACCTCTTCAGCGCCCCTTGGATGATGACTTCGGCCGCTGCAGATGTCTTCCTCTTCTGTTCCATCGGTGGTCGGCTGGCTGAAGACAACTCAAGGTAGGGAGATCTTCTGGGGGTTAATGCTAGGTTTTTTTAAGGGGGGTTGGGTGGGTTAGAGTAGGGGTATGTGGGTGGTGGGTTTTAATGTTGGGGGGTTGTAATTAGATTATAAATCTTGTAATATTTTTTTATTTTTTGTAACTTAGTTTTTTTATTTTTTGTACTTTAGTTAGTTTATTTAATTGTATTTAATTGTAGGTATTTGTAGATAATTAATTTAATTTATTTAATGATAGTGTAGTCCTGTATTTACCATATATGCTTGGGATCTAAGCTTGTGCTTTTTTATCTCTCTTTTACTATTAAAGAACTTTCTTTTGCATTACCTTGAGGCTCGCTGGCATTTGTTTCTATGCTGAATGATAGTGTAGTGTTAGGTTTAATTGTCACTTAGGTTAGGATTTATTTTACAGGTAAATTTGTATTTCTTTTAGCTAGGTAGTTATTAAATAGTTAATAACTATTTAATAACTATTCTACCTAGTTAAAATAAATACAAAGTTACCTGTAAAATAAATATAAATCCTAAAATAGCTACAACGTAATTATTAATTACATTGTAGCTATCTTAGGGTTTATTTTACAGGTAAGTATTTATTTTTAAATAGGAATAATTTATTTAATGATAGTGTAGTGTAGGGGGGTGTTAGGGTTAGACTTAGGTTTAGGGGTTAATAATTTTATTATAGTGGCGGCGGTGTAGGGGGGGCAGGATAGGGGTTAATAAATTTATTATAGGTGGCGGCAGTGTAGGGGGGCAGGATAGGGGTTAATAGGTATTATGTAGGTGGCGGTGGGGTCCGGGAGCGGCGGTTTAGGGGGTAATACATTTATTTATTTGCGGCGGTGTAGGGGGGGGGGAAGATTAGGGGTGTTTAGACTCGGGGTACTTGTTAGGGTGTTAGGTGTACACACTTCCCATAGGAATCAATGGGATATCGGGCAGCAGCAAACATGAGCTTTCGCTATGGTCAGACTCCCATTGATTCCTATGGGATCCGCCACCTCCAGGGCGGCGGATTGAAAACCAGGTACGCTGGCCCGGAATAGTGGCGAGCGTACCTGCTAGTTTTTTGATAACTAGCAAAAGCTGTCAGATTGTGCCGAACTTGCGTTCGGAACATCTGGAGTGACGTAAGCATCGATCTGTGTCGGACTGAGTCCGGCGGATCGAAGCTTACGTCACTATATTCTACTTTTGCCGGGCTGTAGTGCTTGATAACTACAGCGAATCAGCCTCACCACAAATACGCTGCGGAATTCCAGCGTATTTGAGGTTGACGGCTTGATAACTAGAGGCCTATGGCTTCTTTACATAGAAGACCTGCTAAATCTATGAAAAGGCAGTGAACAACTTTTCAAGGAATTTTAGGACATTCTGAACTCTAATGATTTAAATTTGAAATTGACTTAGTCAGTCCAAAAGGAGTAAAATTCCTGGACATTAAACTAACGAAAGATAGTACAGGATGCATTAAATCAGACCTTTATAGGAAACCCACGGCTACCAACTCTATACTCGAATTTAGCAGTTGCCATTCTTGGTTGGCACACTAAAAAGGTTATACCGGTCAGGGAATTCCTGAGACTGAGGAGGAATTGTTCTGACTTGAATACATTTTTCTTACGATCCAAAGAACTAAGAACCAGACTTAAAACTAGAGGTTACACTTGCAAGGTAATTTAAAAAGCGTTCCATAGGGTATTACACACAAACAGAAAAAACCTACTAGTAATCAAAAACAAAACTACTGGTTTTGATCAGAAAGTAAAATTCATCACTACCTAGAATGAAAAACACAAAGAAATCATGAATATTCTGAATAAGCACTATGATATCCTCAGAACTGATGAGGACCTGAGATATATAATTGGGGAACATGTGGCAGTCAGTTGGAAAAGGACTCCCACCATTAGTAATAAACTAGTGAGAAGTCACTTCACACATAAAAATCAGAAGAAAACTTTCTCAGGTACCCACGGCTGTGGGTCCTGTTCATTTTGTAAATATATGTTTAACCATAAAGAAATACAGACTTTTCCAAAAGGTACAAAAAAGTTGACAGACTTTGCCAATTGCAGAACCAAAAATGTGAAATACTGTCTCCAATGTGACTGCAACAAATACTATGTGGGGATCATGACAAGAGAAGTACGCACCCGGCTGGGTGAACACATTAATAACATCAAAATTAGCACTGAGTATAGCAACAAAGGGAAAACTTTAACATCAGTAGCCAGACATTTTCTTAAGCACCATAATGCCTAACCCTCAGTGAAACTGATTTTCCTGCAAGTGATTAAAACAGAGATTTGGGGTGGCAATATTGAGCTATTACAATGTGAAAGCCGATGGATATTTTGGCTCAACTCTATGACACCTAACGGCATGAATGAAAATAATGGTTTTGGGGCTTTCCTATAAAAAGCTACCTATAGTAGTATCATTCTGCTTCTATATATATATAATTTGCTGATACCACCAACATCATATACCCTATATATTATTAGGTATTCCCACCATCTTAGGCTACACTTATATATGTCTAGATAGGTATATACGTATACACTTGGTAGACAAACTATACTATATTTCTATCTATAACAAGATACTTGCGTCCATATAGTATTTCATGATTACAGCTATAATAGTTTTTTTAATATATGGAGTAATCTGTGCTGAATGGTCCTGTATATACTTTGTGTGTAACATCACACCATTGACACTTTGTCTAGGCATCCATAAAATGTCATCAGTTATTTGCCATAGCTATGGATATCATACTTTGTTGATTTGTTTGCAATATGTTGTAAAAAGGGTTCTCCAATATAAACATCGTTAGCTGGAGCAATCCTTACTTTTCCTCATTCACCGTCAGATTTCTAACCAATGAGACTAGGATGGGCATGTACTTTTTGTGGATTTCCCTCCTCATTGGCCTAATATCATGTGTATTAGTACTGCATTCGCTTTTAACATCGGCTAATCTAACCCAATGGGGCAGTCTTTATGGTTTATATAAGGCATCTAAACACTACATATATGAGAGCACAGACACTATTTTGTTCCTTAAGCATACTAGTCACGATCAATACAATAATTATAATACATGGTCATAGAAGGTTGTGGCTAAACGTTTTCTGTAAAACATGGATCTATCATAATATATATGGTCTGATGGGGACCACTGAGACTAGTTATTGTGGTCACCAGCTCTAAAGTTAATAGATCAATCAACACAACAGTGTTATTTTTTCGCATCATTGATTTAACTAATCAGAAATACAGGTCAGACAAACCTTTCTGTCTTAACCAATGGTATTGGGATGGGTGTATGCTTGACGTGATCTACCCTCCCTTTCGGACTTTATGTCACGCTTCAGATAAATTCAATCGCTCGTTTGAAACTTGTAACATTAAGATCAATGGGATGCTGTTTTATTAGTATATACACTGTTTAAAAACAAAGAAATCACGATCGATGCCATCATGAAAATACATGGCCAAATACCGTTATTTTTCACAGACCTATCACAATCGAATGTACACAATGCTTTGTGTTATGGGATATACTATATAAATCGGGTTTGGGCACTATTTATGGTATACTAATTGCGGGGTAAGATCAATTATATAGTCTATAAACAATTTATTTTATATTGCACACAGTGGGATCATTAGGAAACTTTTGTTCAACAACTAAATACGTGGACTGTCATTCAATGATTACTATGTAATGATTCACAAACTATTAACGCCCCCTAATTGATGTCATCCTCTTCAATCATGTGATGCGGTCACGTGACCAGATGAACCAATCAGTTCATCACATCGTCGGATAGGTTAAGATATGGGTGTATACACTATATACCATTTTGATTGGCTACTATTTGCTATTTAAGGGTAGGTAACCCTACATCCTGTTCACCTTTGCAAAAGCTACGGCAAAATGCACATCAGGCGACTGCCACCTACAATATGCAATCACTATGTGTGAAATTTGTTCCACATACATTTGCTAATTTAGCCTCATATTTATACTAATAACTTATTGTTAAGATATGTTAAGTTGTTTTAGAGAACACTACTACTACAGCTTACTGCTTATGCAGGACCACTCAGTCTCACACCTTACCTCGGATTCCCACAGATTGAACTTAAGGGAACCCTGATATGCTCATTGATCTGAGGGTCACTACAGCAAGGTAGCTGAGTGAAAACGGAACCTTCACGCAACAATAACTGCTTGCAGCAGAAAAGAGAGTAAGTCTTATAGGAATGTAATTTCAACAGTAGTGAAAGAGTTAATTAGTGCAGGTGCCTTGATTCACACACACAAGCAGTGTAAAATAGTTTATGCAGCAGGCTTTAGCAAACACAGCGAAATTCACACAGTACTTTGTTATCTAAATAAATCAAGCTGTGGGCATTATGTAAACCATACTTTGATAATGAATATTAGTTATTTCCAAACTTGTTCAATCAGAGTATAAGAAGCTGTGTTTATCTCATGAAACAGGTAATGTTGAAGTTAATGCAAACAGTTCTTTTCAAGCAGAATGAAGGTTAATTGTTATAAAGATTGAAGTATGCTTAGGCAGTCCGTTAATGAGAGATGGTAGCAATATGAATCTTTGTCTCAGTTATTTGTATGCAAGTTGGTAAGTAGCAGTAATAGTTTAGTGCATATTTGATATCTGAAGCGAATATGAATCTCCAGCAAGTGAGAGTTATACAGTTAATATATAGCAAGCATAAGTGTAATGAAGTTGCAGCAGTTCATACAATGCAATATATACAGACCAGTATTACAGGAGATGGCAATTGAGCAGAGTAATACTGTTACCAGACAGCAACAAGTCCCAGCGGTATCACAGTGAGCCTGACAGAGAACCGCGGCGGGAGAATGTCGGGCGTGACGTCACACGCTGCAGGGAGTAACTTCAATACAGGAGAGAGACTGAGAAATCTCTGACTGAATAAACGGTGAAAATCTTCAGGCACAAAAGAGCATCTGCAGGTTGCTTCAAGTAGGCAGAAACTCAGGGTGAGTTTAGAAAGCAATAAGTTGAAATACAAAGTTGTATAAACGGCTAGGTCTCTTTAGAAGCAGCTTGTCACTGAGCAACAAATTACCAAGCAATGAGTTCTGTTGGGAGGAGCCTTAAATAGGGATAGTGAGTTCACTTTCTTAAAGGTACAGCATGAAAAGAGATAAATCCCTGACAGGACACCCCCCCCCAAGGAGCCGCTCTGCGGATCAAGGACCAGGACGATCAGGATTTCTACAATGGAACAAGGAGACAAGAAGTGGTGCAGAGACATTAGTGGAAGGCTCCCAAGAGTCCTCCTCCGGACCAAACCCTTTCCAACTGACAAGATATTGAAGTTGATTATGATGGTAACGAGAGTCTAGGATAGACTCAATCTCATACTCCATGCCATCAATAACTGAAGGATCCACCGTGTCATTCTGAGTCGTGTCTCTGATTGTACTGTATGGTTTCAAAAGAGAAACGTGGAATGTGGGATGTATCTTTAGAGAATCTGGTAGCTTAAGTGTTACAGCATTAACATTGATGACCTTTTGTATTGGATAAGGCCCTAAATATAGAGAAGCGAGTTTTTTAGATGGAACTTGTAACCGTAAATGTTTAGTGCTTAACCAGACTTTGTCGCCAATCTTGTAATCTGGGGGCTTGGATCTACGTAGATCATAATGGTGTTTCTGAACAGCCTGAGCTTCTAGTAAGACTTGTTTCAATGTTGTGAAATTGGTGGTAATGGTGTTAACAAGATCATTAACTATAGGCATGTCGGAATTGTTGATCCGATTTGGGTAATATGAGGGATGAAATCCGTAGTTGATGTAAAATGGTGTCATTTTAGTTGATGAATTTACGGCATTATTATGGGCAAATTCGGCAGTAGCAAGTAGAGAATGCCAGTTATCTTGTTGTTGAGTGCAGTAGCAACGAAGGTACTGCTCTAATGTTTGATTTGTCCTTTCTGTTTGACCATTCGTTTGTGGATGATAAGCGGTACTCAAACGTTTGGTAATGTTAAGAGAGGAGCACAGTTGATTCCAAAACCTTGAAGTGAATTGCGTACCTCTATCTGTGGTAATTGTCTCAGGTAGACCATGTAATTTCACAATGTGATTCAAAAAAAGTGAAGCAGTTTCTGAAGATGTAGGCAATCCTCTATGTGGTAGGAAATGTGCCATTTTAGAAAATAAGTCCACTACTACTAATATGGTGTTATAATTAGCTGATGAAGGTAGATCAACGATAAAATCCATAGCAATCGCTGCCCAAGGTCTGTCTGGTACTGGTAAAGAGAGAAGGTAACCATAGGGACTCTTATGCTGATGTTTCTTAGTTGTACATACCATACAGGATTCAATGTACTGTTTAATAGTATCATGCATCTTAGGCCACCAGTAATTCCTTTTAATCAAATGAGCAGTTCTATGAACTCCAGGATGACCAGCCAACAAGGAGTCGTGGGCAGAGGTAAGTACCTCATTCCTGAGAGAAGGAGGTATATGTAACAGAGTGCCATGGTAGTATAAGTTGTCCGAATGTTTTAGTACATCCAAATGATCCAAAGATGAATCATCCTTTAAATGTTCTTGTAAAATGGTTTTAAAATCAGTTGTTAGACAAATAATTCTATCCGGAGGTATGATAGATGAAGGAGAAACCACATCAGTAGGACGAGGGTCTTTTCTAGAAAGAGCATCGGCTTTCATATTTTTGGATCCTGGTCTATAAGTTATAACGTAATCAAAACGAGAAAAGAACAAACTCCATCGAACCTGGCGAGCAGTAAGGGTCTTGTTTGATTTTAAGTATTCTAAATTACGGTGATCAGTATAGATGGTGATTGGATATGTTGCACCCTCTAGGAGGTGTCGCCAAAACTCCAAAGCTGATTTGATTGCCAGAAGTTCCTTATCACCAATTCCATAATTAATCTCTGCTGAACTCATAGTTCTAGAATAATAGGAGACAGGATGCAAAGGTTCTTTTTCAGAACGTCTTTGAGATAAAACAGCCCCCACAGCAAACTCAGAAGCATCAACTTCCAGCGTAAATTGACATGTGGGATCTGGAAATTGTAAAATAGGGGCTGAGACAAATTTAGTTTTTAGAATATTAAAGGAATGATCAGCATCTTGATTCCAAACAAACTTAACTTGTTTACGTGTTAGCATAGTGAGAGGTCTGACAATAAGAGAAAAATCTTTAATGAACTTTCTATAAAAGTTCGCAAAGCCAAGGAATCTTTGAACATCTTTTTTATTACGTGGAATAGGCCAGTTAGTGATAGCTTCCACTTTGCTTGACTCCATTGAAATTCCAGCTGGTGAGATGCAGTAACCAAGGAATGATATGGTGTTTGTATTAAAAATACACTTTTCAAGCTTTGCATAGAGATGGTGTGCCCTTAAACGTGTTAATACTTGTTTGACATGTACAATGTGAGCCTGTAGAGAATTTGAATAAACCAAGATGTCATCCAAGTATACGACAATACAGACATCTAACATATCATGAAAGACATCATTTATAAAACATTGAAATGTCGCTGGGGCATTGCACAACCCGAAGGGCATTACAGTGTATTCATACAAACCGTATCTAGTACGGAATGCAGTTAACCATTCATCCCCTGCCCTCATCCTGATCAAATTGTAAGCACCTCTGAGGTCAAGTTTAGTAAAAACTGTGGCACCTTGTAAACGTTCAATAAGTTCAGGTATGAGGGGCAGGGGGTATCTGTTCTTTTTTGTGCATTTGTTCAACTGCCTATAATCGATGATAGGCCTAAGACTGCCATCCTTGTTTTTTACAAAGAACAGTGCTGCAGCTGCATAGGAGGTGGAAGGTCTAATAAAGCCTTTTTTTCAAGTTATCATCTAAATATTCTTTTAAATGATTTAACTCTGGCTGTGACAACGGATATATATGACCATATGGTATGGAGCTTCCAGGTATAAGATCAATAGGACAGTCATAGTCTCTGTGTGGAGGTAAGGACTCAGCCTCTTTTTTATCAAAAACATCAGCAAATTCACTATAGCATTCTGGTAACTTATGTTCAGTGATATGACAAAGTGTGTGTACCCCAAAACAGGATTGTTTACAGTGATTTGAATCAAAAACTACTGATGCTGTAGACCACGATATAGTGGGATTATGCTTTATTAACCAATTCAATCCAAGGATTAGTGGATAAACAGAAGATGGAAGAACATCAAAAGAAATAAGCTCTGTGTGTCCTGAAGGGGTAACCACTTTGAGTGGGATAGTGTGGTGAGTTATGGGACCAGAGCTAAAGAATGAACCGTCAACCAGACGAATAGCTAGTGCAACACTCTTTTTTATTAGTGGAATGTGATTATTAACAACGAAAGTGTTATCAGCAAAATTCCCAGAAGCCCCAGAGTCAATTATGGCCTGAACGTTTATCTTCTGATGGGACCACTGTAAGGAGACATAAATAGATAGATGAGATTGTATGCTGTCAACCAAATTAACTGTATGGTCATTGGATGAAGTCTTACCCTTCTTTTGTCGAATCAGAGAGGGACAGTCCCTAACTGCATGGTTCTTTTCAGCACAGTATAGACATAAGTTTAGTAGCTTGCGCCTAGCTTTCTCTTTAGGTCTCAAGGGTCCCCTAATAACTGCAACATCCATGGGTTCTTCTATGGGTCTAGTGATTACTGTGGAAGGAGTTGAGTGATAATAATTGGGGGTTCTTCTGGTGGTATTCTCCGAATAAGATCTTTCTGACTTCCTTTCCCTAAGTCGACAATCTATGCCAATAGAGAGAGTCATCAAGGCATCCAAGTCCTCTGGAATCACACCCCTTGCCAACTCATCCTTAACTGCATCATTGAGCCCCAGACGGAACTGATTGCGTAGAGCAGGAATATTCCAAAGGGTGTCAGGAGCCCATCTTTTGAATTCAGTAATGTAATCTTCTACCATTCTTTTGCCCTGCCTTAAAGACCTAATGGCAGTTTCAGCAGTATTTTTTCTATTGTGATCTTCATATAAGAGAGACATAGCAGAAAAAAAATCTTCTAGGGAATTTAGGATAGGATCATTTTTTTTCATAAAAAGCATTGGCCCAAGACCTGGCCTCACCTCTGAGAAATGAAATTACAGTTAGAACTCTAATCCTGTCAGTTGGGTATGACTTAGGTTTCAAAGTAAAAAGCAGAGTGCAGGAATTCCTGAAATCCCTGAACATAGATCTGTCCCCAGAGAACTTTTCAGGTGGACTAACAATGGGTTCTGGGGTTGACTCAACATTAGGAGTTTTGTTAGCAAGGTGATCATTAATAAAAAAATTTATATTCTGATTCTCTAATTGTATATCCCTTAAGCCTTGAATCATGTGATCCATACTCTGAGCTAAAGAACCAACTCTCCTGGACAGTTCACTTACATCCATGATTTTAGCTGTTAGTAGTATTCCTTTTTTAAGGCTTGGTAATATGTTAAGATATGTTAAGTTGTTTTAGAGAACACTACTACTACAGCTTACTGCTTATGCAGGACCACTCAGTCTCACACCTTACCTCGGATTCCCACAGATTGAACTTAAGGGAACCCTGATATGCTCATTGATCTGAGGGTCACTACAGCAAGGTAGCTGAGTGAAAACGGAACCTTCACGCAACAATAACTGCTTGCAGAAGAAAAGAGAGTAAGTCTTATAGGAATGTAATTTCAACAGTAGTGAAAGAGTTAATTAGTGCAGGTGCCTTGATTCACACACACAAGCAGTGTAAAATAGTTTATGCAGCAGGCTTTAGCAAACACAGCGAAATTCACACAGTACTTTGTTATCTAAATAAATCAAGCTGTGGGCATTATGTAAACCATACTTTGATAATGAATATTAGTTATTTCCAAACTTGTTCAATCAGAGTATAAGAAGCTGTGTTTATCTCATGAAACAGGTAATGTTGAAGTTAATGCAAACAGTTCTTTTCAAGCAGAATGAAGGTTAATTGTTATAAAGATTGAAGTATGCTTAGGCAGTCCGTTAATGAGAGATGGTAGCAATATGAATCTTTGTCTCAGTTATTTGTATGCAAGTTGGTAAGTAGCAGTAATAGTTTAGTGCATATTTGATATCTGAAGTGAATATGAATCTCCAGCAAGTGAGAGTTATACAGTTAATATATAGCAAGCATAAGTGTAATGAAGTTGCAGCAATACACACAGTTCATACAATGCAATATATACAGACCAGTATTACAGGAGATGGCAATTGAGCAGAGTAATACTGTTACCAGACAGCAACAAGTCCCAGCGGTATCACAGTGAGCCTGACAGAGAACCGCGGCGGGAGAATGTCGGGCGTGACGTCACACGCTGCAGGGAGTAACTTCAATACAGGAGAGAGACTGAGAAATCTCTGACTGAATAAACGGTGAAAATCTTCAGGCACAAAAGAGCATCTG
Source organism: Bombina bombina (assembly GCF_027579735.1). Taxonomy (NCBI): domain Eukaryota; kingdom Metazoa; phylum Chordata; class Amphibia; order Anura; family Bombinatoridae; genus Bombina; species Bombina bombina. The sequence continues at coordinate 923,398,121 of NC_069504.1, read as the reverse complement.
CAGGTTGCTTCAAGTAGGCAGAAACTCAGGGTGAGTTTAGAAAGCAATAAGTTGAAATACAAAGTTGTATAAACGGCTAGGTCTCTTTAGAAGCAGTTTGTCACTGAGCAACAAATTACCAAGCAATGAGTTCTGTTGGGAGGAGCCTTAAATAGGGCTAGTGAGTTCACTTTCTTAAAGGTACAGCATGAAAAGAGATAAATCCCTGACACTTATGTTACTACTTGCTGTGGGTATATCCCTGATGTATCATTTACTGTTATATAAGTATTTGCCATTTGTGTGAAATTTGTTTCACACTCGGTTTAAGCTACTTATTCTGGGTCTGACTCTGGGTATCCTTTACTGGCCTGCTCTTTCTATGTGTATTTTGGACAGTATCCCTTCTGATTTAGTGGTCTAACTGTATATACAGCTTAACATACCCATTTGTGAGAAAATTGTTCCACACTCGGATTAGGGCATTTACTCAGGGTCCAATTATAGGCAACCCCCATAGGGGTTTTTACCCCTCTCATATGTGTTTTGGACAGTGTCCCCTCCAATATAGATAATTATATGGTATTGGGGGTTCCTATATTTTATCCCAGTATATAATTACAAGTAGTATTACCACTTTCTGTTTGTTATATCTAGGTCTCCATTTGTGCTGTTTTTAACATTATATGTTGTCTATGTTATCCGTCTTCTACGGATTTTTATTATTTTGATTATCATTAAAAGTTATATTTTAAATTATAGGGGTCCCTACCACTCCATACTCTCTATAAGCGAGTGTTGCTATAGGTGCTTCTTTCCCTTTTATATTACTCATATTTATATATATATATATATATATATATATATATATATATATATATATATATATATATATATATATATATATATATATATATATATAGTGGGGGAAAAAGTATTTAGTCAGCCATCAATTGTGCAAGTTCTCCCACTTAAGAAGATGAGAGAGGCCTGTAATTTTCATCATAGGTATACCTCAACTATGAGAGACAAAATGTGGAAACAAATCCAGACAATCGCATTGTCTGATTTGGAAAGAATTTATTTGCATATTATGGTGGAAAATAAGTATTTGGTCAATATCAAAAGTTCATCTCAATACTTTGTTATATATCCTTTGTTGGCAATGACAGAGGTCAAACGTTTTCTGTAAGTCTTCACAAGGTTGTCACACACTGTTGCTGGTATGTTGGCCCATTCCTGCATGCAGATCTCCTCTAGAGCAGTGATGTTTTGGGGCTGTCGCTGGGCAACACAGACTTTCAACTCCCTCCAAAGGTTTTCTATAGGGTTGAGATCTGGAGACTGGCTAGGCCACTCCAGGACCTTGGAATGCTTCTTACGAAGCCACTCCTTCGTTGCCCGGGCGGTGTGTTTGGGATCATTGTCATGCTGAAAGACTAGCCACATTTCATCTTCAATGCCTTTGCTGATAGAAGGAGGTTTTCACTCAAAATCTCACGATACATGGTCCCATTCATTCTTTCATGTACACAGATCAGTCGTCCTGTTCCCTTTGCAGAGAAACAGCCCCAAAGCATGATGTTGCCACCCCCATGCTTCACAGTAGGTATGGTGTTCTCTCTCCTCCAAAAATGACAAGTTGTGTTTCTACCAAACAGTTCTACTTTGGTTTCATCTGACCATATGATATTCTCCCAATCCACTTCTGGATCATCCAAATGCTCTCTAGCATACTTCAGATGGGTCCGGACATGTACTGGCTTAAGCAGGGGGACACTTCTGGCACTGCAGGATCTGAGTCCCTGGCAGCGTAGTGTGTTACGGATGATAGGCTTTGTTACGTTGGTCCCAGCTCTCTGCAGGTCATTCACTAGGTCCCCCCGTGTGGTTCTTGGATGTTTGCTCACTGTTTTTGTGATCATTTTGACCCCACGGGGTGAGATCTTGCGTGGAGCCCCAGATCGAGGGAATTATCAGTGGTCTTGTATGTCTTCCATTTTCTAATTATTTCTCCCACAGTTGATTTCTTCACACCAAGCTGCTTGCCTATTGCATATCCAGTCTTCCCAGCCTGGTGCATGTCTACAATTTTGTTTCTGGTGTCCTTTGACAGCTCTTTGGTCTTCACCATAGTGGAGTTTGGAGTGTGACTGTTTGAGGTTGTATTTTATACTGATAACAAGTTCAAACAGGTGCCATTAATAGAATAGAGAAGATACAGGTCTGTGAGAGCCAGAAATATTGCTTGTTTGAAGGTGACCAAATACTTATTTTCCACCATAATTTGCAAATAAATTCTTTCCAAATCAGACAATGTGATTGTCTGGATTTGTTTCCACATTTTGTCTCTCATAGTTGAGGTATAGCTATGATGAAAATTACAGGCCTCTGTCATCTTCTTAAGTGGGAGAACTTGCACAATTGGTGGCTGACTAAATACTTTTTTTCCCCACTGTATATATATCTGCATATACCGTACCTATACCTGTATATCTATTCCTATAAATATGCAGTTCTTATCACTGCACTCCCTTATTAATCTAATGTTGCTGGTGATTAATCCACTCTTTAATAACAGACATAAATAATCCCCACACTCAGCTCTTCAATAACTTGTCTTTATTTAGTAAGCGTTATCAACCAATTTTATGTTACAAATCCCAACGTTTCAGTCTGGGAATCAGACTTTCATCAAGGGTACAATATATATATAGAGCAAAGTAAACAAAGTAATATTACCTTATCTTCAGGCTCCCAAATGCGGTAAACCCGCCAAACACAGTATAGAAGAAACTGGAAGTGATGTCATACCTGTTCTGGAGCCAGCCACACACATATATTATATTCTACACAGAACCAATTAACCTAGTTGTCATAGCAACAGTAAACAAATTGCTGTAGAGCTACACAGCTGAAAATACGTTATCTAACCACACAACCCATTGTGTGTAACTATATTAAATTACACAATAAAATTACAACATAATTATATATCCAATCAAACAAAACTTGACCAAATACGGAGCAGGCATGACTCACAACATCAGTACAATATTAATGGTACAAAAACCTTTGAAATTTACTATTGTCCGATATATAGGCTGTTGCATTCATCTAATTGAAAATAGCCTGGTTGTAATATTTCATATAAAATATAATAAAATATTACTAATAATTACTAAATATTATTATAGATACTGTATGTATATATATATATATATATATATATATATATATATATATATATATATATATATATATATATATATATAATGGATTATTTAGAATTTTTCTACAGTGTCTAACATAATATTTAATAATTATTATTAATATTTGTTTAATATTTTATATGTAACTAGTCCTAAAGCCCATTTACAGGGGCCATTTTTTGCAGTACAGCGGTTCCACCCCCTACTCTCTCTCTCTATCCCCCCTCTCTTTTGCTCTCTCCACCCTCTCTTTTGCTCTCTCTCTCCCTCTCTCTTTTGCTCTCTCTCTCTCTCTCTCTCTCTCTCTCCCCCTCTCTCTTTTGTGCTCTCCCCCTCTCTTTTGCTCTCTCTCTCCCCCCTCTTTTTTGCTCTCTCTCTCCCCCTCTTTTTGCTCTCTCTATCCCCCTATTTTGCTCTCTCTCCCCTCTCTCTTTTGCACGCTCTCTCTCTCCCCTCTTTTGTGCTCTCTCCCTTCAATTTTGCGCTCTCTTCCCTCTCTTTTGCTCTCTCTCTCCCCTTTCTCCCCCTCTCTTTTGCTGTCTCTCTCCTTCTCTTTTGCGCTCTCTCCCCTCTCTTTTGCTCTCTCTCTCTTCCCTTTCTCCCCCTCTCTTTTACTCTCTCTCCGCTCTCTTTTGTTCTCTCTCTCCCCCCTCTCTTTTGCTCTCTCTCTCTGCCCCTCTCTTTTCCTCTCTCTCTTTTGCTCTCTCTCTCCCCTCTCTTTTCCTCCCTCTCTTTTGCACTCTCTCTCCCCCTCTCTTTTGTGCTCTCCCCCTCTCTTTTGCTTTCTCTCCCCTCTCTTTTGCTGTCTCTCTCCCTCTCTTTTGCGCTCTCTATCCCCCCTCTTTTGCTCTCTCTCTCCCACCTTTCTTTGGCTCTCCCCCCCTCACTTTTGCTGTCTCTCTCCCTCTCTTTTGCTCTCTCTATCCCCACCTCTTTTGCTCTCTCTATCCCTTCTCTTTTGCTCTCTCCTCTCTTTTGCTCTCTCTATCCCCCTCTCTTTTGCTCTCTCCCCCTCTCTTTTGCTCTCTCTACCCCCCTACTTTGCTCTCTCTATCCCCCCTCTTTTGCTTTCTCTCTACCCCCTCTTTTGCTCTCTATTTCCCCTTTCTTTTGCTATATTTCCCCCCTTTGTTTGCTGTCTCTCTCCCCCTCTCTTTTGCTCTTTCTCTCCCCCTCTCTTTTACTCTCTCTCTCCCCCTCTCTTATGCTCTCTCTTCCCACCCTCTCTTTTGCTTTCTCTCTCCCCTCTCTTTTGGTCTCTCTCTCTCTGCCCTCTCTTTTTTGCTCTCTCCCCTCTCTTTTGCACTCTCCTCCATCTCTTTGCTCTCTCTCTCCCCCTCTCTTTTGCTCTCTCTCCTCTCTCTTTTGCTCTCCCTCTATCCCCCCTTTCTTTTCCTCCCTCTCTTTTGCACGCTCTCTCTCCCCTCTTTTGCGCTCTACCCCCTCTCTTTTGTGCTCTCTCCCCTCTCTTTTGCTCTCTCTCTCCCCTTTCTCCCCTTCTCTTTTGCTGTCTCTATCCCTCTCTTTTGCCCTCTCTTCCCCTCATTTTCTCTCTCTCTCTCCCCTTTCTCCCCCTCTCTTTTGATCTCTCTCCCCTCTCTTTTGCTCTCTCTCCCCTCTCTTTTGTTCTCTATCTCCCCCTCTCTTTTGCTCTCTTTTGAACTCTCTCCCCTTTCATTTGCTCTCTCTCCCCTCTCTTTTGCTCTCTCTCTTACTCCCCCCTCTCTTTCCACCCTCTCTTTTGCTCTCTCTCTCTCTCCCCTCTCTTTTGCTCAATCTCTCCCCCTCTCTTTTGCTCTTTCTCTCTCTCTCTCTCCCCCTCTCTTCCACCCCTCTATTTTGCGCTCTCTTTCTCTGTCTCTCTCTCCACTCTTTTGCACATTCCGGGCTCCCCACTCTCTTTTGCTCTCTCTCCCCTCTCTTTTGCTCTCTCCTATCTCTTTTGTTCTCTCTCTCCCGTTTCTACCCCCTCTCTTTTTCTCTCCCTCCCCCTCTCCTTTGCTGTCTCTCTCCCTCTCTTTTGCTCTCTCTGTCCCTCCTCTTTTGTTCTCTCTATCCCCCCTCTTTTGCTTTCTCTCTATCCCCCCTTTTTCTAGCTCTCTCACGTCCGTCCAGCCCGCCCACGTCACACCAGCCCCATCCACGCCACGCCCAGTTCAGTCCACGGCACACCCAGCCCCGCCCGCGTCACATCCGGCCCCATCCTTTTCATGCCCCCCACACCCTGTCGGCCACAGAATCATGCCAGGTCAGTCTGTTGAATGCCAGGTGTGTTTGTCCTCGCACAGTCGCTACTGCACATGACAGCTTTGGACAAACACACTTGGCCTTTTATATTATAGGATATTTCAAGAACATGCTTTATGATAACTACATTTTCATATGCGCTAACCTGATGACACAATAGACCTACAGCACTAAACTATTCGTGTTACGCAGATTATACATTCCTATGTATATCATAAAAAAATTCTATTATTAAACATATATTTCTATATGTATCTTAGAACGTTAATGTAAAACAAATATCTATACATATAAAATTAGGAATATACAGATATATATATATATATGTTGATAAAAAGAAAAAAGACTCCGGCCAGCCTCTAGACATAAAAAAATGAACATATTTTATTAAAGCAGACAAGAGCATAAAAATGTTAAAAACAAAAGTACTCAGCTGATATTGTCTTACGCGTTTCGGCTGTATATGGCCTTACTCATAGACATAATAGTTAAAGGTTCAATCTGAGTTATATAGCTCCAGACTATTTACAATAAAACTAACATTGTCCTGTAAGTGAAGAACATTGGAATGTTAAATATGTACAGTAAATACACAGTAATTAATATTTAAACACATACATATATATAATATAGACATGCATTCAAATGCATGGCCATATACCATATACATTTTAACCCTTATAAATATTTTTTATGATTATTTTTTCCAGGTAGTGGTTATATGAGTGTAAGGGGCTGATTTATCAAGCTCCGTATGGCTCGCATTCAGGCTCGCCGGAAACAGTAGTTATGAAGCAGTGGTCTAAAGACTGCTGCTCCATAACTTGTCCGTCTGCTCTGAGGCCGGGGACAGGAATCAACCCGATCAAATGCGATCGGGTTGATTGACTCCCCATCTGTGAGGGGCTTCATTGCACCATCAGTTCACAAGAACTGCTGGTGCAATGATAAATGTCGACTATAATAAATATAATAAATATACCCCTAAGAGTTTATTTAAGTCTATTTATGTTGTGTTTGATGCATTTTTTTTTTTAACTCACTACCCTTTACGCAAGGTTTCAAAACTTAGCGTGATAATTGTAATCTAGCCCTGTGTGTGATAATGTCAAACCGAACAAGGAAGTGCCCTGGGACAAAGGTAGTTTTAGTGGCCTAGATTCAATAAAACCTGTTTGTTTAATTAATATTTAACAGAAAATGTTACTGCAACATTGCAACTAAAAATTTAGAAATAAAAAAAAAGAATTTACCTGCCCCTTGTTAACAGTTATCACTTGGGCTTTACTCTACATTATAATTAATGGAGCAGCAACTATCTCTTAACCACTCCTGGGGGCCGATTTAACAATGCCTGGCAAACATGATATGCTGCAGCGTATCATGTCCGCCAGACATCGCTGAATGTGGACAGCATATGCTGTTGACATTCAGCATTGCACAAGCAGTTCTAGTGCTTATTATAAAATGTGGCTTCTTTATTAGCCTTATTTGGCTGTGCTGAGCTGTTAGTTATTATGTTAATGATCACTCAGAGGTGCAGGATATAAGATGTACCTTAGGATGTGTGACCCTTTAAGGACCTCTGTGTCGAGGTTCCAATACATTGCACAAGCAGTTCCAATCGGCTTCTAGCAGGGGGTATATAATCGGGCTGATTGCTATACGCCACCTCAGAGGTGGTGTATGAGTTAAGGTGCAGCGGTCTTAAGACCGCTGCTTCTCAACTCCTGTTTCAGGCGAGCCTGAAGGCTCGCACGGAAACAAGGGAAGCAGGAGCTATTCGGCCCTTGTTAAATCGACCCCCTGGTGTCTTAAAAAAGTTATAGAATAAACAGACTGAACTTGATTAGGCAAAAAAGAAGAAACAAAATACTTTGTAAGGGTAATAGAGTTTTTATTATTTCTGTACGATGGGCATAAGTGTAGGTGAAAAATCCCAACTGGACACAAAAAAAAAAAAAACAGGAAAAGTTATTAAACAAACTCTACAGGTGCATACCTAGTAAATTATCATATGAGTTACATAAAAAAAAGAGTACAAGCTCTAAATCATAGGTATACAAAGAAGCTTAGTATTTAGCCCACTGTAGTCGCTTTAAAGGGTTTAATAATAAACAAAAAATCAAAATGATTAAAGTCACAGTCAACTCCAGAATTAGTATTGTTTGAAAAGATATAAATTCCCTTTACTACCCATTCTCCTGTTTTGCATAACCAACACAGCTATATTAATAGACTGCAGCAATAGCAATAATGTAAGCTTAGCAGCAGGCCCATTTTTGGTTCAGCACCATGGATAGCGCTTGCTGATTGGTGACTACATTTAGCCACCAATCAGCAAGTGCTACCCAGGTACTGAACCAAAGATGGTCCGGCTTGTTAGGTTACATTCCTGCTGTTTCAAATAAAGATAATAAGAGAACGAAGAAAATTTGATAATAGATGTAAATTAGAAAGTTGCTTAAAATTGCATGCTTTGGGGCTGAATTATCAAGGGCCGAACGACCCCTGATGCCCTTGTTTCCGCGCGAGCCTTCAGGCTCGCCGGAAACAGCAGTTAAGAAGCAGCGGTCTTAAGACCGCTGCTACTTAACTGGTCCGCCTGCTCTGAGGCTGCGGACATTAATCCGCCCCCTATATGATTGGGCTGATTGACACCCCCTGCTAACGACTGATTGGCCGCAAATCTGAAGGGGGTGGCATTGCACAAGCAGTTCACAAGAACTGCTTGTGTAATGATAAATGCCAACATGGTATGCTGTCGTCATTCATCGATGTCTGTCGGACATGATCCGCTGAGCAGATCATGTCGGACAGACTGATGAAAAATCAGCCCTTATGTCTGAATCATGAATGAAAAAAGTTGGGTTCAGTATCCCTTTAAGCCTATGCAAAGTGCCCCTTATCTCAGTGCTATTTGCAGACTTGCATTTTAGCCAATCAGTGCTGACTCATTCCTAACTCCACAGGAGTGAGCACAGTATTATCTATATGGCACACACAAACTAGCACTGTATTGCTGTGAAAAGCTAATAAAATTAACATAGATAAAGGCAGCCTGCAGGGGCTTAGAAACAGGCAGAGATTTAATGATATAAAGGTTATAAAGTATATTAATATAACAGACTTTCCTTTTAAGGGAAAATGCAAATGCAATATATCAAAGCATATTTTACTAATGCAATTAATGTAATTTTATATACAGCCGTGGCTGGGATTAACTATTTGCATGCACTTTAGGTTGCAAGAGACAATGGGGTGGATTTATCATTGGTCGAGCGGACACGATTCGCTGTAATGAATCATATCTGCTCAACCTCACCAAATACCAAAGCATACGCTGACGGCATTTATCATTGCACAAGCATTTCTTGTGAAATGCTTGTGCAATGCTGCCCCCTGCACATTCGGAGCCAATCGGCCGCTAGTAGGAGGTGTCAATCATCATGATGATTTCAGTACGCCACCTTACGACCGCTGCTTCTTGACTTACATTTCAGGTGAGCCTGAAACTTTGGGCATAGAAAGCAGCATCCGCTGCTTGATAAATCTACCCCAGTGTTGTGTCTGTTGCACATTATTACACACAGGCGGCTTTACATGCTATTTCTGAGTAGGTGTTGTGGGGATATCCCTTTTTATTTATGTTTTTACATTAATTGCATTAATAATAATAATGTGGCTTTAGCAGTGTCCCTTAAATGGACAGTCTAGTCAAAAATAAACTTTCATGATTCAGATAGGGCATATAATTTTAAACAACTTTCCAATTTACGTTTAGCATCAATTTTGCTTTGTTCTTTTGATATTCTTAGTTGAAAGCTAAACCTAGGTAGGCTCATATACTAATATCTTATCCCTTGAAGGCCACCTCTTATCTAAATGCATTTTACATTTTTTCACAACTAGTGGGTGTTAGTTCTTGTGTACCATATAGATGACATTGTGCTCACACCTGTGGAGTTACCTAGGAGTCAGCACTGATTGGCTAAAAATGCAAGTCTGTCAAAAGAACAGAAATAAGGTGGAAGTCTACAGAGGCTTAGATACAAGGTAATCACAGAGGTAAAAAGTGTACTAATATAACTGTGTTGGTTGTGCAAAACTGGGGAATGGATAACAAAGGGATTATCTATCTTTTTAAACAATGCAAATTATGGTGTAGACTGCCCTTTAATAATTTATTTTTTTCATGTATTATTTATCCCTTTACAATTACTAAAGTGTGCTAAATACTAGTCTTTATTTTGTGTACCTCCTGATTGGGAGTTTGCAATCTTTCTTTTTGTAGCTTATATGAGAAATCCCAACCTCAGCTCTAGAACTTCTAGAACTTCCTACAGCCAGTCCCTCATTGGTGTTTACAAGATCACAGAGACACCTTTCATTATATCCAGCGAGGCTACTTTACAATAACAAAATAAACATGCAGATATTTTACAATTAAAATAATTTATGAAAGTGTCTTGTGGTTGTAATGATTGTTTTTAGACATTGTTAGCCATTCTTGTTTAGATGTGTGAGATATTATGCATCAGTCACTTATTAATAGCAAGAATGCCAGCTAATGAATAGGGATGGGCGAATGTTTCTAAAAATTCAAAATTTAAAATGAATTTTGATACATTCGTTCGTTGGAATCGAATTTCGAATGTTTATATAACATTCTAACATTCTATTTTCGAATTTTCATTTTCGAATTTTTCAATAAAATTAAAAAATATTCGTTCGAATAATAGAATGTTTAGCTATCTATTCATTCAATTTTGAAATGTAATATTCACATTCGAATGTGACATTCAAATTTGAAATAGTATTTCTAGTCTACAACTGTGTTTAATAAATGTAATATTCGAATTCGAATGCTACATTCGAATGTCACATTCGATTTTGAAATAGTATTTCTAGTCTAATACTGTGTTTTAAATGTAATATTCGAATTTGAATGTGACATTCGAATTCGAATGTCACATTCGAATTCGAAATATTATTTCTAGTCTAATACTGTGTTTTTTAAATGTAATATTCGAATTCGAATGTGATATTCAATTTGAATGTGACATTCAAATTCAAAATAGTATTTCTAGTCTAATGTAATATTCGATTTGAATGTGATATTCGATTTGAATGTGACATTCAAATTCGAAATAGTGTTTCTAGTCTACAATTGTGTTTTATAAATGTAATATTCAAATTCGAAAGTGACATTCGAATTCGAATGTGACATTCGAATTTGAATGTGACATTCGAATTCGAATGTGACATTCGAAAACTGTAAATAACATTCAAAAATCAAATTTTTAAGAATATTCATTCTTATCAACATTCTATTATGTGAATTGAAATTCTACAATAACATTCGTTTTAACATTCGAATTCGAATATAAACACATTCGCCCATCCCTACTAATGAAACACTGGAAAATATATGTGAAGCGATGCTCAATTAATTTTAAACATAATCTTATTTTAACAATCTCACCAGTGTCTTTGAACGTAGTCTAATATTTTTGTGTACAAATTCAGATGCTTTTAAATAAGAACCATTGTTCCTATATATTAAAACTTCAGAAACTACCAAACGAAAAGGCAAAAACATCTCTACAACCTAAATAAATTCCTGAGTTTAAGGTACATTCAAGTATTATTCAAATTATGTTTAATTTAAAGGTATTTCAGATTGTCAAATTAAAAAAAATGCTTACATCCTTCAGTTGAAAGCAGCAACATAGCAGCAGTACCATGGATGTACACTGTGTTTTGCCAAAGTATATGTAGCCCTTCCTGTTGAACATTTTCCTGTGAACTTTTGCACCTGTATACATTCTGCAGGAGAAGTTGCCTAGGCAACTATTAGACTGGTTGGTCATGTGATCAAGTGAAACTGAAAGAAGAGTGTAAGACACAGGAGGAAGCAGACATGTCAGAGCAGTGAAGGTGTGTGTGTGAGGCCTGGCTGTGAGAGAGCTGCAGACTTCATCTTGTAAAGTAACAGCATTCCTCTGCTGATTTAGTGTATGCTGCCAGCTGCAGTCTGACCCTGTGAGAGAGCTGTGGAGAAGAATGCAGACAAAGTAAATGACTGGCAGACCTTGGAGTTTTCTTTCAGCCTGTTTAGTGGTAAGAAGTATCCTCTCTCCTTGTTATACTAACATGGCATTCTGTCCATCACATAAACTTATAAACAGCTCTTCCTGTGGATTGCAGTTTCCTATGAGCTGTAACTGTTTAAATGCATGTGGATTACCTTAAAGGGCCCCAACATTTCTGTGCACCAACTGGTACCCATCAGCCATTAGGGTGAAGTCTGAGGGTGGGTTCGCAGGTGGTTTGGGAGGGTGCTGGGCCTGGTTAGAGAGAGTTGGTGTGTTAGTTAGTCACTGTATTTCTTGCCTTATTTTTTTATTTGCCATAATCCTTTAATACATGTTCATACTGTTTTACTGTTATTACTGTGTGTGTTGTAGTTATTTATTATGTTCCTGTCTGGGAAACCCATTCTTGCCCTGGATGCCCAGTCAGGTGGAGGCACTGCCACAGTCATGTACCCCAACTCCCAGGTAGCGGAGACTCAGGATCAGCCTGCAGAGCACATGGAGGTAGCTGGGGTAAAGACCCACAGGGGTAATTGTGGGCCTAGGCCAAACCCCGTTACATTTGGAGGCACTGCTGAGATAAATTGGGGTACACCCAGTAAGGATACGTTAATTCCCCGGCCCACACTCCCATTTGTAACAGATTGGGCCCAGCAACAGAAGGTACCATTGCATCATGCAGTGATGATATGCCAGGTACCTCCCTATAGTGAAATAAAACATATCACCAAGTGCGTAGAGATTGTACTGGGAATAGAGATGGCTACCATCAGAGATATCCTGCATGATTCATACGGTCAAACTTACATGTTAGTATATTCCCATGCAGATTTGAGAGGCCGTCATAGGCCTACATGTCTATACCTTCTTGAAGCAGCTCCTGAAGGATGTCGCTTAGTGTATGCTCTCCCTGATAAGGAGGAAGGGGTTACACTGCAGCAACCCTCCAGTATAGGCCAAAGAGACTTTAATGTATCAAGTTATTCCCAGATTCTGTCCCCTTTGTCAGAGAAACCCGCCAGGAGATTACCGGTTACCCCTGTAGAGACTGGGGCCATCCCCAAACGAAATGTCTACTTTTCCAGTGTGCAAGGGACAACTGCCCCTAAGACCCAAGATCTAGTGGTTCCCTCATTTCCAACATCCCCAAAACCAGGCGATTCCCTATTGAGAGCCACAAGTTCAGGAGAGAGTAACATATCTGAAATACTGCAAAAATTTTCAGAAGCCATAGTAACAGCTACCCATACCCACAGTTACCGTAAGCTGAAAGTGTTTTCTGGGAATCAGCCTGTTCCTGCCGGGGAGGAACCCTTTAAGGCCTGGAAGGATAATGCTGTACAATTATTGGAAGAATGGTCTTGTACGGATAACATAAAAAAACAACGGATAATGGAGAGTCTTCGTTTCCCAGCTACGAATATGATAAGGCTGTTTAGGGGAGTGAATGAACAAGCTACTGCACAAGATTACCTGAAAGTTTTGCAGGATGCGTATGGAAAATCAGAGGACTCTGATGATCTATTAAATAAGTTCCTAGCCACTAAACAGAAGGAACATGAGAAAGCTTCAGACTATATCAATCGATTACAATTGTCACTGGGAAAACTGTTTCATAATGGAGCAGTCACTGCATCTGAGTTGGATGCTCGACTATCCAAACAAATTCAGAAGGGAGGCCTTAGCAATGATCCAGTCATGATCATGTTAAGAGTTAAGTTGGATGATCAAGTCTTGTCCTATTCCACACTGATCCGAAAAGCAAAAGTACTGGAGAACCAAATGTCCCCATCTCCTCCACAAAAAGGAAATTCTTCTAAAGCTGCAGAGAAAGAGGATATGGAACTGTTCGTCCTTAAAAAAAAGGTAGCTGAATTAGAATTATTGTCTAAGTCATTGCCAAGAAGAACAGATTATTCTCCTACCAGGAGGCAGCACCGCAGGGAGACCACAGGAAGGTTATTCCCAGAGGAACAGTCCCCCCAAGGGAACTGTTTTAAGTGTGGAAAATCAGGACATTTCAAGCGGGAGTGTCCCACTAATTGATCAGATACAGGAGTGGAAGTGCTAGCTATTGAGCTGGAGGAGGCTCAAGTTACCAGTCCTTTCAGGAAAAGAGGAAAAAAAACCACACCCATGTTATCTGTGGGGGCCAAGATCGGGCCCAAATCTCTGATACAGTTACAAATAGAAGATATTCATGCCTCGGCCTTGTTAGATACTGGATCCCAGGTCACCATCATTAATAGAGACTTCTATGACCATCATCTAAAACATATTCCCCTGGAGCCAGCAGGAGAGTTGCAGTTGTGGGGAGTGGGATCTCAGGCCCAGCCTGTAGAGGGATGTATAAGAGTGACAATAACCATCCCACAGTTAAACACAGGAATGATCTGCCCTATGGAATTGGAAGCTCTTGTATGCTCCATGAAGAAAACAATGTGCGCCCCAATAATTTTGGGTACCAACGCAAGAATGGTGCAGGACATGTTCAGGGCCTACCTAACTGAAGTGGGAGATGTATCTCTAACCAGACTGATGGAAGTCAGCCCTGTTCTAGGGAAAGAGTGCCATCGACTAGCCCTACAAGCTAGACCAGGATCATGCCACTACTCGGGGAAAGAACCTTTATTTGTAAGGCCTGGAGAGACTAAGACTCTACGAGCCATAGCATCTATGCACCATGAAATATCAGGAGGAACCAGGCAATACCTCATTGAGTCCTTGCCTGAGGAGGATGCAAAAAAGGGGTGGACTCTCATACCTGAGGTGAAAGACTGGCGGAATCACTGGTGTAAAGATTTTCCGATAATGATAAGAAACTTAACACCCACAGAGATCAGAATTGATCGTCACCAGAAGATTGGTGTGATTCACTTGTTGGACCAAGTCTCTTCAGTAATGTCTGTAAAGGCAGAACAGGGAGGTGATCATGAAGGACCTATAGTTTTTGAACTGGAAGATTCTCCTCTACCACAAAAGTGGAGAGATAGCCTCCGATCCAAATTAGCTACTCGAGAGAAAGTCTTCTCCAGGAAAGAAATGGATGTGGGATGTGCAAAGAGTGCCACACATGCTATCAGACTTTCTGACCCAGCTCCTTTCAGAGAAAGATCAAGGAGAATACCCCCTCGAGATGTGGAAGATGTCCGGGATATACTCAAACAGATGGAAGAATCTGGCATTATTAGAGAGTCCAGAAGTCCATATGCCTCACCCATAGTGGTAGTTAGGAAAAAGAATGGCACAGTCCGGCTCTGCATAGACTATCGGACTTTAAACAAAAGGACTGTGCCAGATCAATATACTCTGCCACGGATAGAAGATCTGCTAGATGCCCTTTCTGGAAGCCAGTGGTTCAGCGTTCTGGACTTGAGGTCTGGGTATTATCAGGTACCCATGAAGAAGGAGGATCAGGAAAAGACAGCTTTCATCTGTCCCTTGGGATTCTACGAGTTTACCAGGATGCCCCAAGGGGTCACTGGAGCTCCCGCCACCTTTCAAAGGCTGATGGAGAAGACTGTGGGGGATATGAATCCCAAAGAGTGCCTAGTCTATCTTGATGACCTCATAGTGTTTGGAAGGACACCAGAAGAGCACGAACAGCGATTGCTGAAGGTGTTGGATCGACTCCAAGCAGAGGGTCTGAAATTATCAATAGACAAATGTCGGTTTGCCCAGAACTCTGTTACATATGTAGGTCACATTGTTTCCGCACAAGGTGTGACAACTGACCCGACCAAAATTGAAGCGGTGATGAACTGGCCCAGGCCAGATAACATCAGTGAGCTGCGCTCATTTCTTGGATTCTGCGGTTACTACCGGAGGTTTGTGAAAGACTATTCAAAGATTGCTCGAGAGCTACACAACCTGTTAAAGACTACCTCTGCTATAGAGGGTGTTAAGGCGCCAAGTCCTAAAGACTCCTTCGGAAAGAAATGGACCTCAGGATGCGAAGAAGCCTTCTTAATCTTGAAGAAAAGACTCACAGAAGCTCCTGTATTGGCATATTCAGATCCTGAGAAACCATATGTGCTCCATGTTGATGCCAGTATGGAAGGCCTAGGGGCCGTATTGCATCAGAGCTACCCGGAAGGGTTAAGACCAGTGGCCTACATAAGTAGAAGTCTAACTGGTGCAGAGAAAAACTATCCGGTCCATAAGCTAGAATTCTTGGCGCTCAAGTGGGCAATTGTGGACAAGTTACATGACTATTTATATGGAGCAACATTCGAGGTAAGGACGGATAACAATCCGCTTACTTATATTCAAACAACAGCAAAGCTGGATGCCACAGGGCATAGGTGGCTGGCAGCATTGTCGAACTATAGTTTCAGCCTTAAATACAAGCCAGGCCCTAAGAATGTCAGTGCGGATGCTCTGTCCCGCAGACCTGGACTTCCTCCTCATGAAGAAAAGGAGGAATGGGAAGAAATCCCTGTGCCTGGGGTAGGAGCCCTGTGCCAAACATATGTAGTGGCTGAGAGGCAGGATGAGTTCTCTGAACTCAGAGGAATAGACTCCATATGTCACTCCCCAGAAGCCGTACCAGAGGTATTCTGTGCTCCTGCAATGCTCCAACAGTGGTCTCACATAACCAATGAAGACAAGAAGAAAGCCCAGTCACAGGACTGGTATATAGGGACAGTCCTCAAGGCAATGAGAGCCAAGAACCCTAAATTACTGAGCTCCCTTCCCATTGGACAAAGAGATTTGTACCGGAGAGAATGGAGTAAACTACATCTAGAAGATGGAATCCTTTATAGAATTATAAAATACCATGACCACCCTGGTCGAAAGCAGCTAGTGTTACCTCATAGATATCGGGGAATGGTCCTAAGAGCCCTCCATGATCAACATGGGCATCTTGGGGTAGACAAGACCTATGGCCTGGTACAAGACCGGTTCTATTGGCCTCGCATGAGAGAACATGTTGAACATTATGTGAAGACCTGCAGAAGATGTATTCAGAGAAAGACTCTGCCTGTGAGAGCTGCCCCTATGGGCCACCTGAGAAGTACAGGACCCCTGGATCTTGTGTGCATGGACTATCTATGTATTGAGAATGATACTACCGGAATTGGGAATGTTCTGGTAGTAACAGACCATTTCACCAGATACGCTCAGGCTTTTCCCACTAAAGACCAGAAGGCTGTGACCGTAGCCAAGGTCCTCTGGCAGAAATATTTTATGCACTACGGTCTGCCCAATCGAATACATTCTGATCAAGGTAGAGACTTTGAGAGTAAGCTGATCAAAGAACTGTTGGATATGTTGCAGGTTCACAAGTCCAGAACAACACCCTACCACCCTGAGGGTGATGCCCAGCCTGAGCGTTTTAATAGGACACTCCTAGACATGCTCGGGACTCTGAAACAAGTGGAGAAGCGGTCCTGGAGTAAGCATGTAGAAGCCATGGTCCACGCATATAATTGCACAAGGCATGAGTCTACAGGATTCTCACCCTATTTCCTAATGTTTGGAAGGGAAGCCAGACTACCGATAGATGTCCGGTTGGGGGTGTCCCCAGATGGGACAAAGTCAGACTCTCACTTCCAGTATGTGAGGACCCTCAGACAAAACCTTCACAGTGCCTACGAGTTGGCCACTCAAGCTGCGGCAAAAATGGAGGAACGCAACAAAAGAAGATACGATACCAAAGTGAAGCATCGGGAAGTCCAAGCGGGAGATAAGGTTCTCCTCCGGAATCTAGGGGTACCTGGGAAACACAAATTAGCAGACAGATGGAAGGATACAGTATTTGAAGTTGTGTCTAAGCTAAAGGGGCTGCCAGTGTATAATATAAAAGGCCCAGAAGGCCGGATCAAAGCTTGGCATAGGAACCATCTACTACCAATAGCCTATATCGATGAAGAGGAAGGGAGTAGTAGTGAATGGGAGAAAAGCACAACGGAGAGTCCTGAAAATGAGGCAGTAGAGACTCCAGAAGCTCTTAGTGCTGAGGATCAATGGTGGTCTCCTCCTGCTGAGGAAACACAGCGCTTTCCTTCCTCTCCTCCCTTAGCCTCCTCTACATTGAATCCCAACAGCCCCAACTTTGTGCCTGGGACCCCAAAAAGAGACTCTTGTATCATGGGAGAGCCAGGGTCTCAAGCATCTGGTGATCTCCCCACCCAAGTGGCCAGAGCTGAAGATTCCCAGGCACATTCTGGACTTCCTCAGAGAGAACAGAGACTGGGTACTAGAATACGACAGCCTCCCAGGGTTCTTACTTACGATCAAGTCGGAGAACCCAGTTATGTACATATGCCCCAGGTACAGTCTAAAATGGTTGATTTTCTGTATGCGGTTGCGGACATTATGAATGTTGGAACCCCTCTGTACTAGAATAAACTGTAAGATAGTTAACATTTGTTTATAGGACTGTTAGTGCATTTATTATTATTTATATGTTTTGTTTTTTCAATTACCTCTTGGTGGAACCTTGCCAGTGGAAGGCAAGGATTTTACGAGGGGGAGAATGTAGCCCTTCCTGTTGAACATTTTCCTGTGAACTTTTGCACCTGTATACATTCTGCAGGAGAAGTTGCCTAGGCAACTATTAGACTGGTTGGTCATGTGATCAAGTGAAACTGAAAGAAGAGTGTAAGACACAGGAGGAAGCAGACATGTCAGAGCAGTGAAGGTGTGTGTGTGAGGCCTGGCTGTGAGAGAGCTGCAGACTTCATCTTGTAAAGTAACAGCATTCCTCTGCTGATTTAGTGTATGCTGCCAGCTGCAGTCTGACCCTGTGAGAGAGCTGTGGAGAAGAATGCAGACAAAGTAAATGACTGGCAGACCTTGGAGTTTTCTTTCAGCCTGTTTAGTGGTAAGAAGTATCCTCTCTCCTTGTCATACTAACATGGCATTCTGTCCATCACATAAACTTATAAACAGCTCTTCCTGTGGATTGCAGTTTCCTATGAGCTGTAACTGTTTAAATGCATGTGGATTACCTTAAAGGGCCCCAACATTTCTGTGCACCAACTGGTACCCATCAGCCATTAGGGTGAAGTCTGAGGGTGGGTTCGCAGGTGGTTTGGGAGGGTGCTGGGCCTGGTTAGAGAGAGTTGGTGTGTTAGTTAGTCACTGTATTTCTTGCCTTATTTTTTTATTTGCCATAATCCTTTAATACATGTTCATACTGTTTTACTGTTATTACTGTGTGTGTTGTAGTTATTTATTATGTTCCTGTCTGGGAAACCCATTCTTGCCCTGGATGCCCAGTCAGGTGGAGGCACTGCCACAGTCATGTACCCCAACTCCCAGGTAGCGGAGACTCAGGATCAGCCTGCAGAGCACATGGAGGTAGCTGGGGTAAAGACCCACAGGGGTAATTGTGGGCCTAGGCCAAACCCCGTTACATATATATCTTTAAGGTTTGAATTTCCATGGACATTTCTGGTCTTCTTGAGTACTTGACTATGTAATCTGAACTTCCCTGTGATTTTTTTGAGCTCATTGACATTCTGTTCATATCTTTGTTTTTTATCAAGTTTTACCTGCTCAGATTTTAACTGTTTGACAATTCTTTTGCTTCCAGTTTATTTGGTATCACACTGAGGTAGAAGACTCTCAGTGCACATTTAGGCTTGAGTCCTTCTGTCTGTCACCTATAACTCTGTCTTCCCCCACTCCTCTCACTTTTCTGCTGTTTGCTTTTTTGTATTTGGTCTCATGTCTAGGCACTTTCATTGTCTCTCCTTTCTTTTCCATGTTGAGCTTTGTAGCTGCAGTAGCTGTAGTTTTTACACTGGGACTTGGCTGTCTCTCTAGTAACATTCACTGATGAGTCAGGGAAGCAGAGATTACTGTTACTAAACTTGGCAGTAGGTGCTTCTACCTTCAGCCACAGTGGCTACCACCAAGAAGACTGAGGCCACTAGACTCATCGTTTTTGAGATGGTCCTAAGATTAAGGAATTATGAAGTAACTCAGCAGGATATCAAGAAGGCTGGTCAATGTCAAGGATAGGATCATTGATGTCATGTCTAAGGAGTAGTTGTGCAGCTTCTGACAATTAATTTAGCAGTGATCTTATAAGGGTTTGTTAATATAAACCAAACATGGCATATGGAACAGGTAAGTCCATAATGCCATCAAAGGCTAATCAGCGCAATGGCAAGGAAGAGCTCAACGATTTGTCAGTTTCGAATGATATAGATAACTAAAAGATGGTTTAGCAAGAAATGGTAATTTTTTACTTTGATTATATGGCAAGTGCTAGCAAGAAAGCCAGAAAAAATGCTTTAACTTTTCATTGCTGGGCAACAGGATGTTTATTGTTTTCCACTACAAATCTTTTCTCCTGGTTTGTAGGTGAAAGCATATTGGTGAGATTTGGCATAATTAAACTCATCTCAGTGACATTTAGAGGTGGTTTCCATTATCCAGACCCAGTATAGGCAGGGAGCATAAACCAGACATGTTGTTCTTCAGTTGTAGTTACATGATAATTCTAGGAGAAAAATTGTATGCATTGGTACTTTTCACATATTTAGAGAGTTCTTGGCCATGACCAGTAATATGGTGTTAATAAGATTGGTAAATATTCAGGTGATAATAGGAGTAATAAGTGATGATACTGTTTATTCTAAGTGATTGAAGCTTTATGAGTTTGAGAAAAGTCAGTTTTGCATTATATATAGCATGCATATTTCCTGGATAGGGGTATATGGGACAATCACCAGGCACCTTCCCCTCTTGATAAAGTACACATTGTATATCCAAGCAGGGGGGCTCTATAGGGGACCTATTAACTGCTTAGATGTGTAGTGTGCAGCCCACTATGTATTTTACGTCTTTACATTGCCATTGTGTATAACATTAGAGTGAGATGAATCCTTAGGGTGATTTTGAGACTCTTATTAAAGAACAATAATATTTACTGAACGGAATGATACCCCATAAGAATCAAAACACTCCCCCCACATGGTTACCTTTTGGGACACTTGCTACAGTACACATTGTATATCCAAGAAGCAGGACATCAAGTGGAAGCTATATAGGGGATCTATTAGCTGCCTAGATGGTTAGTGTGCAGTTGCTATTTGTAGGAATGGGCATCTTGCAGGATTGTTTTAAGCAAGTAAAGCCTCCTTCCAACCATGCTTTTTACTGCTTTACAAAATGGTTCCTTAAATGGTCATTACTATTGTGTATAACATTGGAGTGAAATACGTTTTAGGGTGATTTTGAGACTCGTACTCCGGGACAACTAAAACACTCCCCCACATGGTTCCACTTTTGGTAAACTCCCTTTGAACAATCCTGACCACATCACAACCCATTTATTAACCAATCAGATGTATGTCCAAGTCAATGTTTGACAGTGAGCCTGCCCTTATTTAGTTTAAATTTGTTAATATTGTTTATCAATCAGAATGAACAATATTTACATTATAAACACAATGGAACCCTGTAGGATGTTCAGACAATAGCAAGGAATGACTGACATTGTATCTGTTCTAGATGGCTATGAAGAGGCTGAAGAGAGAACATTCTCTAGAAAGAATAAAAGCAAGATTGATTTATTGGGTAGTTGGCTTTTTATATTTAGTGCAATTTTTAAATCTAGGGAACTTAAGAATTTAGAGGGTGTTACAGTGCTTTTGTGTTGAGGAGTCAGCAAAGGATATTTAGAGGGATGTTGCTATAGTTGGAGGCATCATGAAGAATACTGTGCTGGCACATGGTAGAATTTAAGGTTAACACAGTGGGAAGATCCAGACAAATTGGTTATAGTTAATCTGAAATGTGTGGACTCTTGGTTAGCATTAAAATTCTTCCATATTTGTACCTTTGTCATCTATGCACCAGTGTTATAGCAGGGGGGGTTTACACTTCCTGGTGGCAGGTCACTTAATGAGCTGCACATACTTTAGTGTTACAAAATAAAAATAGTGAGAGGTGTTTTTATATGGATGTGGCATGGGAATTCTGTTGTTACTAGATTCATTCAGCTCCATTCTATTGACTTGCACATTATATAACCTCAAATTTGTTGTAATGTTTAAGTAAGATGTTTCAGGCATGTCATAAAAGTTTGTATCCACCCATTATGCAGGTAAATTCTGTTTGAATTTCCATACTATACTGGAGAGAATATGTGTCTTGACGTTAAGCTAAGATGTCTATTGTTTAACATTTCTTTGTATACAATTAAAGGTAATTTTACATTTTTCCTATTAATTTGGATGTCTATTCTCTGAATCAGAATGCTAAGTGAAAGTGTTTTATTGCCAATTCAGACATGCTGAAAATAGTTTGTTTTATGGTGTTAAGACATTACCTATAATGCTGGTAGCTAGATCAGGTTTTACTTGTGTTCAGTTCTTATATGTAAGCATTCTGAAGGCTGGGTTCAATAATTCACTTACTAAACAGCAGTACCATCATGTAATGAAGAATGTGCCTCTGGTTGTGCATTCCCTCCAGCACTTGGAGGATGTGATAATAATAGATGACAAGGTGTCAAAGTTATCAAGTACATGTCCTGCATTTATCTAAATACAGTTTCTATGGCAACTTTGAGGTTTGAAAAGGGCTATAATGGGTGAAAAATATGCAGTTTCAGGCAGAATACAATTTGAATTGAGCATTTATGCTAATGCAGATGTGTTCACTTTGCTCACTAGCACAACTTAACTAAAAAAACAAGATATTTAAATACACACATTACATTAAAGGATAATTGAATTCAACATTTCAATAACACATAAAAGGCTAGATTACAAGTCGAGTGGTAAATATTGCTTGCGTGCAAGCGATATTAGCGCTTCAATTTGTAATACCAGCGCATGATATTACAAGTAAATCGCAATGCCACTCAATGCAGTAAAATTACATAATTAACAAGTGCATGAAAAGACAATGATTTAACACCTAGACTGAATTTCAAATAATCAGTAGATTTTTCTTCTGACAAATTATTTATTTTCTCCCATTTCCAGCCTCCTGTATCATGTGACAGACATCAGCCAATCACAGACTAGTATATGTATACCCTGTGAGTTTGTGCACATGCACACTAGGATCTTGTCCCCCAGAAAGTGTGAATATAAAAAGACTGTGCAGAATTTGATAATGGAAGTAAATTGGAAAGTGTCTTAAAACTGTATGCTCTATCTGATTCATGAAAGTTTATTTTGACTTGAATGTCCCTTTAAGTAAAAGAGCTGTAATCATTTTAAGGCAGTGCTCCATAAAATGCCCTTTTTATGGCATTTTTTTAGCAGGTTTTATTGTTAGTATAGGGCTCTTTACTTTAGATTGGGCTTTTTTTTTAAGGGGACCCTAATTTTAGTATAGGCCTGTTTGTGTTTTTTTTTAAATTTTTGGTAGTGTTATTTTTATAACGTGTTTGTTTGCTTTTTTGTAATGTTAGTAGAGGTGTTAACTTCTTGGTCTTGGGGGGGGGTAGCTGTTAGGGGTTTAAGTAGTGTAGGGGTAGTTTGTAGTGTAGGGGTTGTCACTGTGTAGGTATTAAGTAGAGTAGGGAGTTGATTGCGGTTTAATATTGGCGGTGTAGGGGTGATTGTGTTGGGATATTGGCGGTGTATGGGTGATTGTGGTGGGATATTAGCGGTGTATGGGGTTAAGTAGTGTAGGGGGGATTGCAGTGGGGTATTGGTGGTGTAGGGGTTAAGTAGAGTAAGGGTGATCGAGGTGGGGTTATGTCTGTTTAGGGGTAAAAAGGTTAGTTTTTTAGGCTTGGTTATATCTTTCAAAGGGATCCTTAACTTTACATTGGCAATGTGGGTTGGAATATTTCGCCAGCATTATCACACATTTATATGCAACGCCTCTCTGCAATGCTGCCTTTAAACACTGATGACGGCAACTTGGCATATTTATCCGGCTTTTCTTGATATTGTGGTGGATCCTTTTTGAATATATTGCCGCACCGCAGCACCTTCGATCACCAGGACCTTAATTTAAACTTCAAATGAGTAGTAGATTTTTTTTTTACAAATTTCAACCCCTCCTGTATCATGTGACAGCCAGCAGCCAAACACAAATACATATACGTATATTCTGTGAATTCTTGCATATGCTCAGTAGGATCTGGTGACTCGAAAAATGTAAATATAAACAGACTGTGCACATTCTGCTAAAGGAAGTAGATTGGAAAGTTGTTTAAAATTGCATGCTCTATCTGAATCATTTAAAGGGCCACTGTAAGTAAATATTTTCTATGCCTCTTACTAACTAACTACCCAAAATACGCTTTTTATCGATAGCATTTCATTAACATGTCTCTACCGTATATCAGAAATCTTGTCTGAAAATTTAATTGTTTTCCAAACCCACTCCGTGGGTATCCTTTGCTCTGTACCAATCCGTTTACAATACCTAGGTTTCAAAATGGCGCTTTAAACACAAAGTTATTGGTTTAAGTATTTTGAACACTCAGTGCTGAAAATAGTGGGCAGGATAACGTGACATCATCGGCGAATAAAAGATATAACTTTTAGAACATTATGAAACTTCGTTTTGGAGAAAATATAGGTCAGTAGGTTTTAATTAATGTTTATTAACTTTAATATGTTAGTTGTTTAGCTTAAAAATTATAACAGAAAGTAATCCTTTAAGTTTAATTTTGCCTTGAGTGTCCCTTTAAAAAAATATTTACTTAGAAAAGGGTTCAAAATGTCATGGTTGTGAACATTATTAAAGGACCAATATAGTCAAAATAGAACTCTCATGATTCAGATAGAGCACCCTATTTCAAATAATTTTCTGATTCACATACGTTACCTAAATATGCACAATCTTTTTATGTGCACACTTTCTGAGTCACCAGCTCCTGCTGAACATGTGCAAGATTTACAGAATATACGTATATGCATTTTGTGATTGGCTGATGGCTGTCACATGAAACAGTGGGAAGTAAAATAAATTTAACTTTGAAATATGTCAGAAAAAAACGTCGACTTATCTGAAATACAAAAAAATGCTTTTACATTGTCTATTTAGTATGCTTTTATTGATTGTGCAAATCTACTGTGTTTAGTGGCCCTTTAATGAAGGGAAGTTACTTCCCATAATTAGTGTTTAAAATGGTTACATATTGAAGGAGATATCAAATGACAGATTGATGCTCCTTTTATTTAAAGGAAAGATTAAAACACTTTTTACTTTGTGTACAAAATTATGCTTGTTCCATGCTACATTTAGAGATCAAATACTGCAAATCAAATAGCTAGTTTAGGCAAATAGCAGTAAAGAAAGCCTAGGTTAGAGCATGGGCAGGCACAATCTTTACACAAAACAAATGGTTGTTTGATGCTCCTGTTATTCATAAATGAATCATCGTATGTGGAGAATCCTTTTTATGTATCTCTTATTAAAGTCTTAGGGGCCGATTTATTAAGCAGTGGATGCTGCTTATTCCACGCGAGCCTTCTGGCTGCTTAACTCATAAGGTGGCGGACTGCACCTCTAAGGTGGTGGACTGCAATCAACCCTGATCAGATACAATCGGGATGATTGACACCCCCTGCTAGCAGCCGATTGGCCGCGAATATGCAGGGGGCAGCATTGCACAAACATTTCACCAGATATGCTTGTGCAATGTTAAATGCAGACAGCGTATGCTGTCTGCATTTAGCGGTGCAGGGCAGACATGATTCGCTATAGCAAATCATGTCTGCCCGATGTATGATAAATCTACCCCTAAGCATTATGTCCAAGTAACATTCAATATACTGCACAAATTTGTAAAACTAAATTAAAATAACAACTGTTATTAACCAATAAATTAGCAGTTAGCCCATCCATTAAAGGGCCATAATACCCAAATGTTTAAACACTTGAAAGTGATGCAGCATAGCTGTAAAAAGCTGACTAGAAAATATCACCTGAACATCTCTATGTAAAAAAGAAAGATATTTTACCTCCAAAGTTCCTCAGTAGCCACCTCCCATTGTAAAGGATTTCTAAGCAGCATATCAGTATGTCTGTCCCGGGACAACTGAAGGGATGAGCTTTGTGAACTCTCATATTATTTCACCAATCAGGTATCGGAAGCTTACTATGAAATCTCATGAGAGTTAAGTCAAATCTCATGAGATCACAGTAATAGTTCATGACCTCAGCACTGCTGATGCTGATTGGCTGCTGTTCATTTCTTCATTTTTTTAATTTTTTTACCTGCAGCTGGGAGCAGCTGAGTATAACTTTTTACACAGAACTTACTCTGCTGAGCTGAGGAAATTGTGATGTAAAATATCTTCCTTTTTTACATAGAGATGCTCAGGTGATATTTTCCTGTCAGCTTTTTACAGTTATACTGCATCAGTTTCAAGTGATTTAGCATATGAGTATTATGTCCCTTTAACAATCCTGATTGGTGAACCTGATTATTGAAAAAAAATCTGTAAATAGAGAAGGCATCAATTAGAACAAGCAGAACATGCAAGGACTGGGCAGAATGAGTTTAGTTGTTATTGGCATTCCTATCGGGTCTCCTTTTGCACTCCATTAAGCCAATCATGGATCATACAGAACTGCAAATGTTTATGCTCTGCATTGCCTGTGCGCTGGCAAATTAGTACTTCAGGTAATGGCTAAAGAAAATGCAGATGCTTCCATTAATAAAGGTTGTTCAAGGCCGAGGCAGATTACTTCCAGTTTTGATTTAATAGGTTGACCTGACTAATTGTACTACCTCATACGTATTAGCAAAAAGATACCTTTGGACATTTGTATAGAAGACAAAGGCCTAAATATGAGTGTGTTTTGGACAGCTGCATGAATTGTTACAATTAACACCAGAGTCCCATTTTGATTAAATCACAAGAAAAAAGTGTCTCTTAAATCGTTATTGTATTTAAGTTATCATGTTTAGCCTTGAAAATGAGCTATAGCTATACTTACAAAGAAAGAAGAGAAAGAACTTTTGATATCATTACGATTACCGCAGAAGTAATTCTAGATTCAGTATTGTATTCTCCTTTGCAGGTAGATACATATAGCATAGCATGAATGACTTTGCTTTAATCCCTTAAAGGGACATTAAACACTAAACAAATGCTATATAGAGTAATGCATGCAAACAAAAAAATAGTCTGAGAATAACATGTAGATGTATTTGTTAAAGTTTCATTAGCTGTTTAAATATTAACAAAATAAGTGTAACATTTTAGTGTCTATAAAACAATGGGAGCTGCCATGTTGTAACTTAGGTTACCTTCTCTGCTGTTGCAAATTAGGGACCGTTATAAATAGGCCACTAGACTGTGCAGCCAATGGCTGTGTGGAATATAACAGTGTTCTACCATTTCTAACAGGAACTGAAAAGTACACGATTTAAAAATGGAATTACTTGACAAATAAATAATGAATGCATATTGCAGACTTTTCTTTAATACGATTTTTCATTTTATATTATCATCTCAAAGTGTTCAATGTCCCTTTAATGACAGCTGATGTAACCTATACATCAGCTGTCATTTGCACATTAAGGGGTTAAACAACCAGGTCTCACCGACAACAGCAAAAACACAAAATTTCTTGATGCCTCAGACGAGACCCTCGCTATTTGAGTACTTTAAACTGTTGCATCACACAGCATACAGGGTCTGTTGTTGTTATGAGGTTAATAATTAGGGAAGCACTACAGACAGATATATATTGTGTGATTAGGCAAAGCTGTCTATTTTGTCATTTTAGCTAGTACCAAAGTATTTTTATGGTCCACAAATTAATTAAACACTATTGCCTAGATTTAGAGTTTGGCATTAGCCGTTAAAACCAGCGTTAGAGGCTCCTAACGCTGGTTTTGGGCTACCGCTGGTATTTAGAGTCGTGTAGGTAAGGGTCTAACGCTCACTTTCCAGCCGCGACTTTTCCATACCGCAAATCCCCCTACGCCATTTGCGTATCCTATCTTTTCAATGGGATCTTTCTAACGCCGGTATTTAGAGTCGTGGCTGAAGTGAGCGTTAGAAATCTAACGACAAAACTCCAGCCGCAGCAAAAAAGCCAGGAGTTAAGAGCTTTCTGGGCTAACGCCGGTTCATAAAGCTCTTAACTACTGTGCTCTAAAGTACACTAACACCCATAAACTACCTATGTACCCCTAAACCGAGGTCCCCCCACATCGCCGCCACTCTATTAAAATGTTTTAACCCCTAATCTGCCGACCGCACACCGCCACCACCTACGTTATCCCTATGTACCGCTAATCTGCTGCCCCTAACACCGGCAACCCCTATATTATATTTATTAACCCCTAATCTGCCGACCCCAACGTCGCCTCCACCTACCTACACTTATTAACCCCTAATCTGCCGACCGGACCTCACCGCTACTATAATAAATGTATTAACCCCTAAAGCTAATTCTAACCCTAACCCTAACAACCCCCTAAGTTAAATATAATTTAAATCTAACGAAATAAATGAACTCTTATTAAATAAATTATTCCTATTTAAAGCTAAATACTTACTTGTAAAATAAACCCTAATATAGCTACAATATAAATTATAATTATATTGTAGCTATTTTAGGGTTTATATTTATTTTACAGGCAACTTTGTATTTATTTTAACCAGGTACAATAGCTATTAAATAGTTAAGAACTATTTAATAGCTACCTAGTTAAAATAATTACAAAATTACCCGTAAAATAAATCCCAACCTAAGTTACAATTAAATCTAACACTACACTAGCAATAAAATAATTAAATAAAATACCTACAATTATCTACAATTAAACCTAACACTACACTATCAATAAATAAATTAAATAAAATACCTACAAATAAATACAATTAAATAAACTAACTAAAGTACAAAAAAATAAAAAAAGCTAAGTTACAAAAAATAAAAAAATTAATTACAAACATAATAAAAATATTGCAACAATTTTAAGCTAATTACACCTACTCTAAGCCCCCTAATAAAATAACAAAGCCCCCCAAAATAAAAAAATGCCCTACCCTATTCTAAAATTAAAATAGAAAAGCTCTTTTACCTTACCAGCCCTTAAAAGGGCCTTTTGCGGGGCATACCCCAAAGAATTCAGCTCTTTTGCCTGTAAAACAAAACATACAATACCCCCCCAACATTACAACCCACCACCCACATACCCCTAATCTAACCCAAACCCCCCTTAAATAAACCTAACACTAAGCCCCTGAAGATCTTCCTACCTTGTCTTCACCATGCCAGGTATCACCGATCGCTCCAGGCTCCGAAGTCTTCATCCAAGCCCAAGCGGGGGCTGGAGATCCATCATCCAGCTGAAGTCTTCTATCAAGCGGCAACTGAAGAGGTCCAGAAGAGGCTCCAAAGTATTCCTCCTATCCGGGCAGAAGAGTAGATCCGGACCGGCAACCATCTTCTTCCAAGCGGTTACAAGCAGCTCTATCTTGAAGACCTCCAGCGCGGATCCATCCTCTTCTTGCGACGTCCTAAGTCCGAATGAAGGTTCCTTTAAATGACGTCATCCAAGATGGCGTCCCTCAAATTCCGATTGGCTGATAGGATTCTGATAGTTAATTAATTTATTGATAGTGTAGTGTTAGGTTTATTTGTAACTTAGGTTAGGATTTATTTTACAGGTAATTTTGTAATTATTTTAACTAGGTAGATATTAAATAGTAAATAACTATTTAATAGCTATTGTACCTAGTTAAAATAAATACAAAGTTGCCTGTAAAATAAATATAAATCCTAAAATAGCTACAATATAATTATTCGTTATATTGTAGCTATATTAGGGTTTATTTTACAGGTAAGTATTTAGCATTAAATAGGATTAATTTATTTAAAAAGATTTATTTTATTTCGTTAGATTTAAATTATATTTAACTTAGGGGGGTGTTAGGGTTAGACTTAGCTTTAGGGGTTAATACATTTATTAGAGTAGCGGCGATGTCTGGTAGGCAGATTAGGGGTTAATAAGTGTAGGTAAGGTAGCGGCGACGTTGGGGGGGCAGATTAGGGGCTAATAAATATTATGTAGGTGTCGGCGATGTTAGGGGCAGCATGTTAGGGGTACATAGGGATAATGTAGGTTGCGGCGGTGTGCGGTCGGCAGATTAGGGGTTAAAAATTTTTATTAGAGTGGCGGCGATGTGGGGGGATCTTGGTTTAGGGGTACATAGGTAGTTTATGGGTGTTAGTGTACTTTAGAGCACAGTAGTTAAGAGCTTTATGAACCGGCGTTAGCCCATAAAGCTCTTAACTCCTGACTTTTTTCTGCGGCTGGAGTTTTGTCGTTAGAGTTCTAACGCTCACTTCAGCCAAGATTTTAAATACCAGCGTTAGAAAGATCCCATTGAAAAGATAGGATACGCAATTGACGTAAGGGGATCTGCGGTATGGAAAAGTCGCGGCTGGAAAGTGAGCGTTAGACCCTTTCCTGACTGACTCTAAATACCAGCGGGCG
Organism: Bombina bombina; assembly: GCF_027579735.1. Lineage (NCBI taxonomy): Eukaryota > Metazoa > Chordata > Amphibia > Anura > Bombinatoridae > Bombina > Bombina bombina. Next base: position 923,368,185 of record NC_069504.1, on the reverse strand, counting down.
GCCAAAAACAGCGTTAGGAGCCCTTAACACTGGTTTGGACGGCTAACGTAGAACTCTAAATCTAGGCAAATATATGTTAAGTCGTAACAATCTGATCTTCCCAAGAAGACCGGGAAGAGTAATTCAAGATTACAAATAATATCAAACTTACAAAACGTATAACACAAGGGGCAGGTTAACAAACCGGGTACATGCATAAATCATTATTATGTTGTTCAGTCATATATGGAATATACTTATATTAACTACTGAAGTAGGGAATCCCCATCTATAAGGGATTTTTAGCTGTCTCAGATGAAGAGTTAAGACAGAAAAGTCTCTCCGTTTTTGTAAGGTTCTCACAGACAAGTCCTGAAAAATTTGTATGCGGCTACCCTGGTACATCACAGCCTGTTGTTTCCTAGCTAGGTTGTATATATCTTCACGGTGATGATAATTCTGGAAACGAACAATAATGTCTCTGGGTGCGAGATCTGCTGTTGGTTTTCGGCGCAAGGCCCTATGGGCTCTGTCCAGGATGATGTTAGACAATTCCATGTTGGCTGCGCCTACCATCTCCGCAAAGATGCCCTGTAGAAAGTCTTGGAGTTCATTGTTCAGTACGGTCTCTGGTACACCTCAAAACCGCAAATTATTGCGTCTAGTGCAGTTTTCAAAGTTGTCTAATTTATCTTCTAGATCTACAAAGTGTTGTTGCTGATGTGTCACCTTGGTAGGTAATTCTGCCATTTTTGGGAAAGCACATACTCATATTCTTCCAATGAATTGACTTTGCAACCCAAATCATTAATGTCATTTTTTAGGTCTGCACATTCACTCTTTATACAGGACTTAACTTGGTCAATTAAAGCTTCCATGGCTCTGTAGGTTATAGGAGTTTCATCACTTGCACCAGCAGCAACTGGAGATGAGCTTCTCGAGTTATCAGAGCCATCTTTCATAACCTCTGAGGTGTTAGAGTATAGAGAAGTGGACTCAGGCTTTTGTTTAATTTTGTCTGCTTGTTTAAAAAAGGCATTTACCGCATCCTGAGGTTTTTGTGGCGTCTTTTGCGTCTTGTCATTTTTTGTTAATCTTCTCTGTGGTTATGCTCTAGTTCTATACAACAACTGAAAAGAGGTGTAGCAGTAATGGTTTCTGACCTTAGGTATAGTCCCTTAGCGTATATATTCCACACTCCCCAGGGAGATTGCTCTCACAGAGAGATCACGGAAAAGGGGAAGGAGGATATGACCCGCTGCTATACCAAACAGCGGGAAATGGGGGGGGAGCGGGTTTGTATGAACTATTTTAATATCGGGTATGTGCCATGGGTATTCCTCAAAAACAGAGGTGCATCAACTTTATTTACTGCAAATCATAGATCAGGAAAAAAGAGTTGAAAACACTGTCTGTTTCTCTGAATGATATTCCAGAAATATACTGTAGCTCTTAGTGCCTACAAATGCAAGTTTTAACTTCTCTGTATATAACATAAAGGCTGTGACCAAGTAAATGCTGGTTTGTGATCATAACCACAAGATGTTTAGTAAGTAGACAGGAATCAGAACATGAATATGATTGCTGGTCTTGTACATTAAGAGCCCTTAGGTGAATAACAGCAGATAAATTGCTGTGTGTTAAAGCATCATGGCTAATGGTGTCTGACCGTTTTTGAAGTATGTCATTAGACAGGGGAATAAATATGAAACTCTCTACTCACTCAGTACTTCGAGTAGCTGCAGAATGCATCTCAGGAGTACCACATTAAGGGCAATGATATCACCTCTGTAGTCACTTCGATGCGAGCAGGCTTGTGGAATATGCAGTATATGTGGTATGTACTCCGGAGTGGAGCCCCGACCCTCCGCAGCGTGGTTAGGAGACCCGCTATACACTGTTAATGTTAATATGCCGGATGGCGATTTTCCAATTAGAACAGATCTGTTACGAATTAGGCAGATTCCGTGACTAAAAGATTCCTCACTTTAAAGGCAGACTATAGTACAGTACGGTGAAAGCGACCGTTACTGCCACTGCGTCACTGCAACCAGGCCTCACTTCAGCTCCACTTTTGGTTTCTCCGCTCGGATACTTAGTGGTTGGCAATGAAGGGTATCATTATAATCCGGTTTCTTTCGTTAACATAATCATGTTGTCAATTGTTTGAGCAGGCTGATTTGGGCTTAGGAAAAATGCATAGCACCCAGCTTGTGTTAAGAGCTTTAGTGGGTTGCGGCCATCTTGGTTGACCGTTCGCTCCGCCCCTCAGCTTTAAGCATTTTTAAAACATTTAGGGCTAGATTACAAGTGGAGTGCACTTTATAGCACATGGTGTGTTATGTTTTGTGTATTCTTGCACAAAGAATAACACTGACTCTGCTACTGGTATTACAGAGGATGGTTAAACATATATTGATAGTGCTTGAGCAATGTTAACGGACAACAGAACTACTTCACTTTTGATCAAGCCCTTAATTTTTATGCAGATAATTTGCAATCTCATGCTTGATTTCTGTCACTGATATATACCTTGCATAAATAAAACATATTTTAGTATCTCTTTAAAGGGACAGTCTAGTATAAATTAAACTTTCATTATTCAGATAGGACGTTTAATTTTAATCAACTTTCCAATTTACTTTTTATCATCAAATTAGCTTTTTTCTCTTAATGTTCTTAGTTTAAACTAAACATAGGTAGGCTCATATGCTAATTTCTAAGCCTTTGAGTGCTGCCTCTTATCACATGCTTTTTAAAACGTGGGCCATATAGATAACACTGTGCTCAGGCACAGAGGGTTGTTTAAGATTTAGCACAAAACAATGCTAAATTTAAAGGGACAGTCAACACCAGAATTTTTGTTGTTTAAAAAGATAGATAATCCCTTTATTACCCATTCCCCAGTTTTGCATAACCAACACTGTTATATTAATACACTTTTTACTGCTGTCACTATCTTGTATCTAAGCATCTTCTGACCGCCCCTAATCACATGACTTTTAGTTATTATCTATTGACTTGCAGTTTAGCCAATTAGTGCAGTGTCTGCCACAACTCACGGGCGTGATCACAATGCTATCTATATGGTTTACCTGAACTACTCTCCCCTGCTGTGAAAAGCAAATACAGAAGCATGTGATTAGAGGCGGCCTTCAAGGGCTTAGAAATTATCATATTAGCCTTTCTAGGTTTGCTCTCAACTAGAATACCAAGAGAACAAAGCAAAATTGTTGATAAAAGTAAATTGGAAAGTTGTTTAAAATTACATGCCCTATTTGAAAAATAAAAGTTTTTTTGGGCCTTGACTGTCCCTTTAAGACAATAGATAATAAACAGTCACAGTCATGTGATCAGGGGGCTGGAAGAAGGTTCCTAGATACAAGGTAATCACAGAGATAAAAAGTATATTAATATAACTGTGTTGGTTATGCAAAACTGGGGAATGGGTAATAAAGGGATTATCTATCTTTTAAAACAATAACAATTATATGGTAGACTGTCCCTTTAAGATGTAGCACTTGTTAGAATTTCTCTAAAAATATTTTAAGAGCCTGCCTTCTTTGCAAACACAACACATATTTAAAGGACAGTTTACTAAAAAACGTCTCCCCTTTGATTTGTTCCCAATGATCCACTTTACCTGCAGGAGTATATTAAATTGTTTAGAAGTATTTATAAGTATTTCCTTTATCATTATATAGTAATTTGAAATAGTTGATTTAGCCTATGGTATTCCCACCTATTCTGAAAGTTTCTCGACTTAGGTACAGGCTATAGATAAGCCTGCAGAAAAAATTACATTCCCAGTGTGGTATAGAAGAGATACAGTAATAAAATGTTAACTTTACATTGTTCTCTCCAAGTATTGGTCTTTAGTTAATGGACAGATATAAAATAAAGATGCAGGTATATGTACACAATGTGATAAAGTAACAAGATCTGATGATACTACAAGCTAAACCCCTTTTATTAGGTTGTGGCTTCAAAACACAAAATCAGCTAATTCATATACACAAATAAACCTTAAAAAGCAAATTCTCATATATTTTAAACTCTGCAGTTGGTAAAAAAAGTAAATGGAAAAACATTAAGGGAAAAACTATTTTTCAGTATACTGTCCCTTTAAGCTTCAATCCTTAACCCTTAACGCTAATAGAACGTCCTAGCCTTTTGGCTGTACCAAATCCTAAGGCGCTTCCCGAATGGGATTGTGGACTGGACGGCGTGGCTAGCATTATAGGCACTCCCCCCAGACACAATCCCATCATGATTTGTATTTTTAACTTATTTGTTTACATCAGAACTTTTTTCCAATGTAGACATATAAGTCCGGCCATTAAGGGGTTATAGCTTCTGCTGTTTATATTTAGGAAAATAAATATTTACACACAATTGTTTGCCTCTTGTTTATTAGACAGATGACTATTTTTTTTTTTGTATCCATAGCTGTCTTGTGTAGTTCTCTCACATACAATAAATGTAAACTGATCTATGAATGAAAAATTGTAAACTGCAGCAGCTTGTCAAACACATCTTTGCACAGAGGGCTATCTGGTAACACAATCTGCTGTATATTTAAGTCTGTCAAGCTAAGCTGGCTGAAATGCAAAGGTTTAAGTTCAAAGATCTATATCAGATGTGGGTCTATATTAAAAAAAAACTGGTGCTACAGGTTCCACAGGCTAATCAAACAGCTGTTTCTTTATGGAATTTCCTAAGATAGAACTATAGAACAGTATGGATATCTTAAAGGGACACTGAACCCATCTTTTTTTTCTTTCGTGATTCAGATAGAGCATGACATTTTAAGCAACTTTCTAATTTACTCCTATTATCAAATTTTCTTTATTCTCTTGGTATCTTTATTTGAAATGCAAGAATGTAAGTTTAGATGCCGGCCCATTTTTGGTGAACAACCTGGGTTGTTCTTGCTGATTGGTGGATAAATTCATCCACCAATGAAAAAAGTGCTGTCCATAGTTTGAACCAAAAAAAAAAGCTTAGATGCCTTCTTCTTCAAATAAAGATAGCAAGAGAATGAAGAAAAATTGATAATAGGAGTAAATTAGAAAGTTGCTTAAAATTTCATGCTCTATCTGAATCACAAAATATTTTTTTTGGGTTCAGAGTCCCTTTAAGCAATATATACAGCATATATATAAAAAAAAATAAGAGACTACTGCAACATTTTTGGTTTCTCTGGTTTTTGCTATTTAGAGGTATGTGTTTGAGAAAAATTTACATTTTTGTTTTATTCTGTAAGCTACTGAAAATATATATCCCAAATTCTAAATACAATTATTGTAATTTAAAGCATTTATTTGCATAAAAATAACAAAAAAACATATAGGGACAGATTACAAGTGGAGCAGTATTAAATGTTCCCACTTGCACACTAACTCTGCTAGAATTAAGCTTTTTGCGTACGTCATGTAGTGCTCGTATTACAAGTTGAAAGTAAAAAGTTTTCGCTTGCGCACTAACTTGATGCATGCAAAAAGTCAAAGTTAGGATATTGTTTGCATGTTACCGTACTGTCCCAGAGAAGTCAAGGATGCATATTTATCAAGCATATTTATCAAGTATGGAGCTTGATGCCCCTTGTTTCCGGAGAGCCTTCAGGCTTGCTTGAAACAGAAGTTATGAAGCAGCTTCTCCATAACTTGTCCGCCTGCTCTGAGGCCGCGGACAGAAATCAACCCGATCAAATACGGTCAGGTTAGTTGACACCCCCTGCAAGCGGCCGATTGGGTGCAAATCTGCAGAGGACAGCATTGCACCAGCAGTTCACAAGAACTGCTTGTGCAATGATAAATGCCAAAAGCGTATGCTGTCGGCATTTATCGATGTGCAGCGGACATGATATGCTACATCGTATTATGTCCGATAGCACATTGATAAATATGCTCTAAGGGGTAAAGAAAGTAGGGGAAAAAAACTAACACCCTTCTTGCGTGTCATCACGATTGCATATTCACATAGCAGAATATTTTCTATTTATTTATAAATACATATTTCTACATAAATCGTGTATTTGGTATAACTATACCTATATATATATATATATATATATATATATATATATATATATATATATATATATATATATATATATATATATATATATATATATATATATATATATATACATGATAATATATAGGTATAGATATATACTGATATATATATAGGTATATATACCAATATATATATAGGAATAACTATTTATGAATCTATATAACTTATTCCCCTATGTGCAGAACATTGGAATGTGAAATATTTACATAAACTTTATTAAATATGAATATTGAATTAATATGCTTTTACATGTTTTCATCTACTTGACTATAAGGGTCTCCAATGCACTTCTATATATGGTTATATATTTTGTACATATGTATTTATGTGTTTATATGTCTGTAAATACATATATACACTTAGAAATGTATAGTTTCAACTTGTAATACGAGCGCTACATCTAACGCACGTGAACACCATGATAAAGCCTTTTTGTTTGCGCATATCTGTTAGCTCACCACTCGTAATCTGGCCCATAGTGTTTTCAGACCTCAAATAATTGTTTTATATGTTATCTCACAGCGCTCATAATGTTCCCAAAGAAGCTTTAAGATAATGGGGTACCTAGCTGCCCCTGAAGATAATATATGGTAGTTGGATATCAAAAAGCGCCTAACTAAAGGCTATGGGAAATGGGTCTAGAAGGCTGATAGGCCTACCTGACTATAAATGATGATTATACATATATAAGTTAACAGTGCAAAGTTGCTGTATTAAACAAATTTAATAATCTATTTGACAAGTGCAATGTAAAATTAAAATTTAAACAATATAATAGTTAAACATGGATCCATGTATCAAAAATTCATAAAAAATCTAGTTACAGGTAACAATTTAAAATCACATTAAGTTGACATAAATATTCTGAGAAGATTACAGGAAATTGAGTGTGTGATATCACCAACCGGTTAGGGTCGTAAAATTGATTTAAAAATCCTTAATCATTTATAGTGTCCTTTATTTTGTCCTTTATTTTGTCCTCTCCTTGGAGTGTGAAAAAAATGTGAAAAAGATGTGATGAAAAACTGTCTATCCAGATAATCAAATAATCAAAAAGTTAGAAAATCGAAAAAATATATGTAAAAATATAAGGGGGTATAGAGGCAGTAAATTTCTTCTTGGAAAAAGATTGTGATCTACCCGAATTACAGAGATACTTTATCCTTGATGGGATACAGTACATTGTTACGCATAATTATTTCTCTAATGATGGTATATTTTATAAACAAATATGCGGTACAGCCATGGGGACCAGGTTCGCGCCCAGCTATGCAAATTTGTATATGGGCCACTGGGAACTTATCTTTTGGGAATCATGCCCAGCTAGCGCGGACCTGGTCCTCTACAATAGGTATATAAATGACATAATCATGATATGGAAAGGGTCCACAGATGACTTGGAACACACAATAAATGTTATAAATAATAATACCCACAATCTCAGATTTACATACGAAATGAGTAAAAAAGAGATCAATTTTTTGGATCTTAAAAATGAGATTGCTAATGGTAAAATAGAGACGTCCACTTTCTTTAAGGAAGTGGACTGCAACAACTATATTCACAAAGAAAGTTGTCATCTCGATAGATGGAAGACCAATGTACCCAAAGGTCAATTTTTAAGGCTAAAAAAGAATTGCTCTGACCCACACAAATGGGAAGAACAAGCCATTACCCTAAAAGAGAAATTTCTAGAAAGAGGTTATGATGAGCATACTCTGAACAGAGATATTGAAGAAGTAAGGCAAAAAGATAGAAAGGACCTTTTGGTATACAAATCCAAAAAAGCAAAAACCAGCCTTGAGAAAGATCAACTTACTATTCCTTTTATTACAGAATTCAGTGAAAACAGACGTATTGTGGAGAAGATTATAGAAAAACACTGGCCACTTTTAAAAAACGATGAGGTGATAGGAGACAAATTAACACCCCAACCAATTTTTTTTATATAGGAAAACAGCGAATCTGAAAAGCAAACTATCACCCAGCATACCAAGAAAAATATCGAATAAGAGCAAAGATGTGTTTGGCAAGGAAATCAGAGGATTTTTTCCTTGCATAAACTGTAAAGCCTGCAAAAGGGGTGTTAAGACCAAAGAGTTTGTCTCATACAATACAAAAGCCAAATACAAGATCAATGACCTCATAAGGTGTACCAGCAGAGGAGTCATCTATCTGATATGGTGTAGCTGTGGGCTCCAATATATAGGACAAACATCCCGAGTCCTCAAAGATAGAATTAGAGAACACCTACTGAAGGTCAAAAATAAAAGCACTGAGACGGCACTTTACAGACACTTCACTAATTACCATCAGGGAAACAAGAAAGATTTCCACTATATAGGGATACAATTAGTGACACCAAACTGGAGAGGAGGAGATTATGAGAGGAGTCTACTAACTGTTGAATCCAAATGGATTTTTAATATTGATAGTTTATACCCTAGAGGTCTGAATAACAGAGAGGATCTCTCACATCTACTAAATTTAAAATAACTACCTCTAGATATAAGCCTGCTTAGATTGACATCTAACGAATAGCATGTATTTTCATACTAGCTCATAGAGTTATTTATTACTAAACATTATATATCCAATATGAGGTCATTAGTAGAGAATTAAAGTTAGATAACGACTTCTCATCACTCTAGAAAACTAGAAGAAAAGTACAATAGGAGAACTCTGATTAATAGATATCCAAGCCCTGAAAACAATATAAAGATTAAATCGGAGTAATTCCATTTGGTTCCCTGTAATATTCCTAATGAGTCCCAATGTTTAACTTTTAATGTTCAACTTTTAATGTTTAATTTAAAATTTCGGACAGTTACTTATATAGCAACTTTTAGAGGACTTTTTATAGTATTTTCCAGAACTAATAAAAGAAAATAGTTATTTCTCCCATGCACACTAAAGTGGACCAGAATACCCAGATGCCATTACACCCGATAAGCTACATCTAATTATTTCCTGAATTAATTCTATGCAAAGATTATTATTTATAATCCATCTATAGTGTTTTTATCCATTATAAAATCATGTCTGTTTATGAAAGTAAACTATTTTTATTATTTATCAATTTTTAAAATTTTTAAATTTTTAAAATTTTTTAACTTTTTAATGTTTTAATGTTTAGAACAATACTTAGAATATTATTGCCATTTTAAATGTGTTTAAATTGATGTTTTATTGTCATCCAATTATGCCTTACCGACCTTAAAAATCGATGTAGATAATAGATCAAATGTAATATTTACTTTCATCAATATTCAAATTAGGAGCTAGCCCTACAAAACATGTTATCATACCGCCAAAACCAAAACCGGAAGTATCGGCATAGAAACCGATACTGTTTGTAAACCACCGGAAGTGACGGAATACGTTATGACGTCACTTCCGTTTCCTCCGCTTAGAAACAACATCCGGTCCATTGACAGGAATAGCGAATTAATACATTGATCAACTCAAAAGATTGAAACAAGTAAACAATCAATTTGACAACACACTGTTTAAGAAAATAAGGAAGTAGATTGTAGTACAATCAATATAAGGGAAACACATAGTAAAACAAAATAGGTATACGAACCACTTCCAGGTTCACGCTAATACAGCGTTTTTTTGGCGCCAAAATTACGGTCCTTGGATTGGCTCAGTATGCCTTTAAATAGCCACCATAACTCACCCAAAATATAGTCTTGAGAAAGGCCTAACTAAGAGGCCGAAACGCGTTGACAGCAATTGGTGAGCAACATTTTAATACTTTTATCACATCTGTAGCATTATTGCACTATGTCATTTCTGTTGTTTGCAGGTTTTATATAAGGATTGAGTCTATATCACAGACCGAATACCTCACAAATAAAACACAAACAACAATCACCCACTAAAGAGATTCCTAGAGGGAGGATTTTCATCAGTCACCACTTATATTACACATCACAGTGAACCCAAAGTAACTCATTGGATACAACTTATTGGATACAATTTATTGGATATATTTGAACACAATATTATCACAGTCTTTTTACTTATTTTTTATTTTTTATTTCTTCACATTTTTGGGATTTCACAATTCCCAAAACGTTTTTGGGATTTAGAGCACAGAGACACTCTTTTATATTTTTACATATATTTTTTCGATTTTCTAATTTTTTGATTATTTGATTATCTGGATAGACAGTTTTTCATCACATCTTTTTCACATTTTTTTCACACTCCAAGGAGAGGACAAAATAAAGGACAAAATAAAGGACACTATAAATGATTAAGGATTTTTAAATCAATTTTACGACCCTAACTGGTTGGTGATATCACACACTCAATTTCCTGTAATCTTCTCAGAATATTTATGTCAACTTAATGTGATTTTAAATTGTTACCTGTAACTAGATTTTTATGAATTTTTGATACATGGATCCATGTTTAACTATTATATTGTTTAAATTTTAATTTTACATTGCACTTGTCAAATAAATTATTAAATTTGTTTAATACAGCAACTTTGCACTGTTAACTTATATATGTATAATCATCATTTATAGTCAGGTAGGCCTATCAGCCTTCTAGACCCATTTCCCATAGCCTTTAGTTAGGCGCTTTCTGATATCCAACTACCAGAACTCAAATAATGCAAAGAAAACAAGTTCATAATCATTTGTAAACAACACAATACTAATATTTTAACTTAGGAAGAGTTCAGAAATCAATATTTGTTGAAATAACCCTGCTTTTTAATCACAGCTTTCATGCGTCTTGCATTGTAGTCCACCAGTCTTTCACATTGCTATTGGGTGACTCGTCTTTGTTTGATGGCTTGTGACCATCCATATTCCTCTTCATCACATTCCTGAGGTTTTCAATGGGTTCAAGTCATGAAATTGGGCTGGCCATGACAGGGCCTTGATCTGGTGGTCCTTCATCCACACCTTGATTAACCTGTCTGTGTTGCATGGAGCATTGTCCTACTGAAAAAAATCAATCCTCAGAGTTGGGGTGGCTTGATTCATGCATCCTTCACAAAGATGAGTCTGCCCGATTCCAGCCTTGCTGAATCACCCCCAGTTCATCAGCGATCCTGCACCAAATTGCACAGTGGGTGCAAGACACTGTGGCTTGTAGGCCTCTCCAGGTCTCCGTCTAACCTTTAGATGACCAGGTGTTAGGCAAAGCTAAAAATTAGCCTGGCTTCAGCAAGGTTGGAATCAGGCTACAATGACACAATATTATATAAGTATTATTATTATTATTGTACACAGCTCTGCTTTGCAAACATGCAGCAAGATTTCCAGAAACCAAAAGTTAAATGGACAGTTTACCCAAAACATTTCTCCTGTTTAATTTGTTCCCAATGATTCATTTTACCTGCTGGAGTGTATTAAATTGTTTACAAGTAGCTCATTTACCTTTATTTCAGCATTTGAAATTGCTGATTTAACCTGTGGTATCCCCACCCATACTTAAAGTTTATGTACTTAAGTCAAGGCTATTGACAGGCAATGCAAACATAGCCAGCAGAAGAAATTACACTCCCAGTGGTGGTTAGAATAGTTAACTAATAACATTATAATTTTCCATTGTTATCTCTAAGTATTGTGCTTTGGTTTACAAATAGATATAAGATAAGGAAGCAAATGTGTGTACACAAAGTGATAACAGACATTTTACTAGGCTGTGGTTTCAAAGAACAAAAACAGCAATTTCATATATACAAATAAACCTAAAATGCAATTTCTCATACATTTTATACTCTGCAGTTTGTATAACAAGTCATTAGAAATACATTAAGGGAAAAAGAATTTTACAGTATACCGTCCATTTAAGTATTACTGTTACGGATATAGCTATTGCACCAGCACAAATGCTGCATTCAAACTTTGCTTAATTTTTGCATTGTAACCTAAGTTTGAGGAAGTGTATTTTGAAAAAAACTTGGTAGTAAAGATGGTAGATTTGACAGGTAAACATAAAAAAGAAAAAAGCACAGGAAGGAAAGGAAGTAAGGAAAGAAAAAAAGAAAGAACAGTACAGATAAAAATATTACATTCCAAAATTCACCATACCTACTGCTAAGTAGCAAGCACAACCCCATACATTTTAAAGATACATTTTTGTTTTCCATTTATGTGTTTAAAATGACAATCCGTTTGGAATTTAAATAGAAATTATGGCTGTATCGGTTCTATGAGCAAAACCAGCTAATTCAGATACAAACATGTCTCTGTCTCCCATCCCCCACTGGGAGGTTAGATTTTGCTGCTGTCTGCATACATACCTTTTCTACAGAGAATACAGCTGTATTCATATCTTCAGTATAGTAGGTGCTCTCAGCAGGCAAAAAAACAGCTATTCAAAATGAAAAATTTATCATTTAGAACGATGAGAACATTTGACAGTATTGCCAATGTCCCTTTAAAGGATAGTGGATCTGCAAGATCGCATGACTACAGGAACTTTTCTATGAGCCAAGACTTTAGTAAAGGTTGAGAGTGCTGGGGCAGTATTTTCTTGCTGGGTCTTGTGTTTGCTGAGGGTGGGCAGCTATTCTCCCAGAGTCTCATTCATTGGAGCCATAGACAGGGATTTAATATTCTGCGTGCTAACAAAGCTCTCATAAAAAAAAACTGATGGAGAGAAATCGCACAAAATCTTTGGGATTTTGTTTTTTAGAGCTTATATTGTAATATTGGAGTATCCATAAAGAACACTACATAGGGACATAAACATGTCTCAAGACTTCTTAGATAATCTTACCTGAAGGGAGAGCTTTATCTCAGTCATCAGGCCCATACAGAGAACCTGTCCACAAGCTTTTAGGACCTCCAGAGTAGCATCGGCTGAAGGAATATAAGATTGCACGAGTAAGTACTAGTTCAACCTCTCTCGTCAGTCATACCGGACAAACGAGTCAGTATTGTCTGAAACGTCTTAAACGGACCTGAAACTGCTTACGCAGCTTCATTAAATGTTGGCCATAATGTCTCGGTTTATTGGATGTTGGTGGTTTTAGTTGCTTGTTTGGACCTCTGTGTCTGGACCAAGCCTGAGTGCTCCAGTGGCGCATGCCCATGTTTAAGTCCGATGACTGGAAGTTGTTAATATTAATTTGAAGTTATGTAGACTAAAATCAACGTATTATGTTATACTCACCTTGCTATTCAAGAATAACTATTTGTATGATTAATATGGTAAAAATGTATTAATAAGTATTGTATGTATGTATTATACTTGAGTATGTAAGCTTACTTCTTGAGTATGTAAGCTTACTTCTTGAGCCTAGTATCCTTAACAGAATTCACAACTTTCTTAATAACTTGTACTTTCTCTTAGATATTTGGAGTAAGTATTTTTTTTTTTTTTTTTTTGCAAGCAATTATTTTTGACCAGGTACTTAGTATACAATTTGTATTCCCCTGCAGTAAAATGCTATAACAAAACAAATCATAATGACTAGTGTATTTGACAGCATTTTCATTTGCTTGTGGCTGCATTACTTCACTGCAGGCTAAACAAAAATCTTACAACCAGGTTGATCTAGTTACATATGTTGGTGACAACCTGTATTTTTGTTACAGTCACAAAAATCTTCTTGAAAGCAATTTTTTGGGAAAGGAAACTCACTGATTACCAAATTGGAGTAAAGTGGTTTAAACCGGAGGAAGCAGATTAGACTAGAAAAATATAGATATCTCAGAGGTGTAATGATGACAAATAACCATCTGTAACTGACTGTAAAAAAAAATGAAGAAAAAAAAAAGGTTGAGAAAAAACTTTATTTAATAAATCAGTTTAGCTATAACTAATATCCTTTTAGATCCTAAAAACTTTCTCAGTGGGAGAATAAAAGCACACACACAGAATTTAAAGAGACAGTCAAGCCAAAAAAAAACTTTCATACTTTAAATAGGGAATGTAATTTTAAATAACTTTCCAATTTACTCTTATCACCAATTTTGCTTTGTTCTCTTGGTATTCTTAGTTGAAAGCTAAACCTAGGAGGTTCATATGCTAATTTATTAGACATTGAAGACTGCCTTTAATCTGAATGCATTTTGACCACTAGAGTGCATTAGTTCATATGTTTCATATAAATAACATTGATCTCATGCACGTGAAGTTACCCTGGAGTGAGCACTGATTGGCTAAAATGCAAGTCTGTCCAAAGAACTGAAACAAGGGGGCAGTTTGCAGAGGCTTAGATACAAGGTAATTACAGAGGTAAAAGGTATATTTATATAACTGTGTTGGTTATGCAAAACTGGGGAATGGGTAATAAAGGGATTATCTTTCTTTTTTTTAAAAAAAACTATTCTGTTTTTTGACTGTCCCTTTAACAAAATCTAACCCTATAAGTTTAAAGCTTTTGTACTTATAAGAGTAGCTCAATGCTAGTTTGGTATAGTAAATGCTACATAGTGTTTTTAATCAATTAAGTGCACATGTTGAGACATGGGGGCATATTTATCAAAGTGCAAATGGACATGATACGATGTAGCGTATCATGTCCACTGCACATCGATAAATGCCGACAGCATATGCTGTTGGCATTTATCATTGCACCAGCAGTTCACCAGAATTGCTTGCGCAATACCTACCGCTGCAGATTCGCGGACAATTGGCCGCTAGCAGGGGTTGTCAATCAACCCAATCGTATTCGATCGGGTTGATTTCTGTCCGCCGCTTCAGAGCAGGCGGACAAGTTATGGAGCTTGTCTTTAGACCGCTGCTTCATAACTTCTGTTTCCAGCGACACTGAAAAAAAAAGTATGCACATGTTTTAAGCACAACATTTCCTCTAACACCTCTAAAAGGCTATCAAAAAGGCCTAGAGACCCCCAAGACCCTTTGTTTTAAAGCCCCTAAAGCTCCTATATAGGTTTTAGTAGCCAGGTGATCAATGTACACATCAAAGTTATATAACTATACAAAAAGGCCCTTATTTATATGCGGATAACCCCTTTTTTACTATAATGTTTAGAGGAGAAAAAACACACACAAACATACTATTGTTTATTGACATTTTAATTTAAACAAATGCATTTTTCACACTTTTCGTTTCAGGTTTCTTACACATCATGATATATAGATAAAATATTGGTTTAGCTTGAATTGGCTGCGTCTCCTGAAAAAAAAAAAAATATAATATGTGAAGTTTTCTCACTGAAAAAAATGGGCTACAGTAGAGCTTAATGGGCTGATTTATGCCCCTGTTTCCGTGCGAACCTTCGCCTGCTCTGAGGCCGCAGATAGATATCAACCCTATCAATTACGATTGGGTTGATTGACACCCCCTGCTAGTGGCCAATTGGCCGCAAATCTGCAGGGGGCGGCATTGCAACAGCAGTTCACAAGAACTGCTGGTGTAATGATAAATGCCGACTGCGTATGCTGTCGGCATTTATGGATGTGCGGCGGACATGATACACTACATAGTATCATGTCTGCTTGCACATTAATAAATATACCCCTAAATCTGAGCAGCATATAAAAACTGCAAAAAAGCTCAGCACAGGGTTTAAATGGCTCAGCATTTAAAGGGTTAATAACCCCCTGTAATAAAACTTATAATATTACTTGCTGTGTCTCATCTTTATTTTTCTTTGTTATGCTGTATCATTGCTGGTGTCAAATGACTGGGATTTTAGTACTGTTTGTCAAACAGTTAATGTAAAGGCACGTGGAACATCCACATTTTCTGTCAGGCATTTAAAAAGGTTGTCTATTTAAACATAAACATTGTATGCATGCTCATTCGATTTTTGGGTTCGTTTTCTAAGCCATTGAAACTATTAGAAACTATAATGTTTGAATTAGCTCTGTATTTCAGTGTCACAGAAATAGCTGGCTGAACATGCAATAAAACTATAAGAAGCAAAACCAATGTAAAACACCATTACAACCTAATGTGTGCCTAATGCAGTCCTTTTGCTTAACCAATAATACTAATTGATTATATGTATGCTATTATCAATGTCATATAAATTTATGTCATTTTATAAATAGTCCTTTAAAGGGCCATAATACCCAAATGTTTAAACACTTGAAAGTGATGCAGCATAGCTGTAAAAAGCTGATTAGAAAATATCACCTGAACATCTCTATGTAAAAAAGAAAGATATTTTACCTCGAAAGTTCCTCAGTAGCCACCTCCCATTGTAAAGGATTTCTAAGCAGCATTTTAGTGTGTTTGTCCCGGGACAACTGAAAGGATGAGCTTCGTGCACTCTCATATTATTTCACCAATCAGGTAAAGGAAGCTTACTATGAAAGTTAAGTCAAATCTCATGAGATCACAGTAAGAGTTCATGACCTCAGCACTGCTGATGCTGATTGGCTGCTGTTCATTTCTTCATTTTTTATTTTTTTTTACCTGCAGCTGGGAGCAGCTGAGTATAACTTTTTACACAGAACTTACTCTAGTGAGCTGAGGAAATTGTGAGGTAAAATATCTTCCTTTTTTACATAGAGATGCTCAGGTGATATTTTCCTGTCAGCTTTTTACAGTTATACTGCATCAGTTTCAAGTGATTTAGCGGCATATGAGTATTATGTCCCTTTAAATGTTCAAACTTAATCACAATCCCATAAATGAGTGTTATGATGATCACATCTTAGTTTCATTATATAAAATTATGGACCTATGGACAGAACATTTTATTACACAACTCAATAATACTATTTTTTAGCATATTAAATAAGAAAAAAACAAAACAGCAAATATAGAGAACAATAGATTGTACCATATACACACATTAATATGAATATTTGGCTTGGTCATGTGTATGTATTTTGACTTTCGAACATTCGAATTGCAGAGCAACTGTTTCCAAGTTATATGTTCCTCCATGCAAATATTTGAACAGAATGGATTTTAATATTCAAATATTGAATGTTAACATTCTATTATAATGAAATGTTTACATATCCCCTCCCTCCAACCACCACCATGTTACTTTTTCGGGAATCACTTTTTCAAGAATTTACTGAAATATTTATTCAAAAGAGTAAGTAAAAGAGACACACATAAGCAAATATTAAAAAAAAAATGTTTTATGGCGACAAAGAGAAAAAAAAAACTTGAAATTTAAGTGGCAGGCTATATAAAACACAAGGTTAGTTCTGCAAATGTTTTGAAAAAGAAAGAACACAAGCTTAGACAGTAAAATATTTATAGTTACAGTAATTGTAGTGTAAACAGAGGTTAGAGTTAAAGCTAGGCATACAGTAGCCTGCAAACTACTGACCCTGAATGGCATATTTTATATAAATAAAGCATATATTTAGTCCTAGAAATATAAATCGGGGATGTGTCATGTTTGACTATATTTTGCCATGAGTTTTTATTAATTAATAGAAAAAAAAAAAAAAAAAAAATATATATATATATATATATATATATATATATATATATATATATATATATACCACCAAACAGAAAAGCACTCCAAAATTTCAGTCACCTTTATTGTGAACGTTTTCGGGTCAATACGACCCGTCCTCAGACAAACAGTGAACCATTGCACTTACACACCACCTGTGTTATAACCGCACAACAGCCAGATGTCACACTCTCCTCAGTAGACACGACCCAAACATGGGGAAAATCACCTAAGGCAACGTGTATCTGTGAAAAGTATATATGCATAAAAAAGAACATACGCAAACTTAAACAGCATGAAAATATACAGAAGGGCATATTCAGAACATATTACGTTGATTAGCAAAACTAATACAGCTTTCCCCAGCTCTCTGTTGATCTTCTTACGAATCCTGTAAGCAGACCGGGCTGAGGGGAAATTAAGCCAGTGTATGTTCGACCAGCCCACCTTAACCCTAGGGAAGAATGTAGCTAACCATCTCATGTCAGCTTTCATTACATACATAAGGTCTAAGGCCGTCAAGGCCCCTAGATCATTGCCCCCTAAGTGCAACAAGATGACATGGGACTTGCCCCATCTTCGATGCGCCTCCAGCAATAGCGCCGGCAGCTCGCACCATTGAAGCCCTCTCCGATCTAACCAACGCAAGGACATCTGGGATCTCTGGAAACCTAGCTGCTGACCGACTGCTAGGGAATGCGCCCGGATCACTGCCAAGTGGACATATGAAACCTGCTGCTTGAGTCGCAAGCGCTAATACCTTAGAGAATTGATGTTTAGATAACAAGGAGCCATCCGCATGCACTAAAAATTGAGAAGACCCACCCGGATGTACTGCTGCATAATCCCTGGCCAGCACTTATGGGCAGATTGCCAAAATTTCCTGTGCTTGAAGAGTTATCCACGAGCCTCTAGCATCTTGATCCACTTTCGAGCAGGCTATCAACAGCAAAAACCCGGTGTCTGAGAAGAGAAAGTGCACTTCTTGTAGCCCTGACCCCTGAGATTGACTGTCAGGGGCAACTAGCTCCCCTACTCTCAACGCTCCGTTTAAACAACTTTGCCTCAAAATCAGAAGAGCACCTTCCCCTGACGGCCTGGATGATAGCCCCCAGTCGAAGGACTGTAAAAGGCTCCCTCTTTAGGCCTAACTGTTAAGCAGCCTCAACCCTTCGTCATTTTACGAATAATGAAAGAGTGGCATAGGTCTGTGATGCCAAAAAAGAAAGACAGTGCTGCCAGCCGGCCATGCAACGACCCTGAAGAAACACCCTGACCATGTAGATAGTTTATCCACTCTTCCAACAGTACCTGCTGTCCATCCTGCACTGATACCCCTCTGACTGTGCAGAATGCTTCCCATTCATTCCAGTGTTGCGTATAGGCTCTCCATGTATTAGGGGCCAGGGATGCTTTCACTAGATGAAACACTGCTGCCACCACCCGGCTATATGC
The DNA here is from genome assembly GCF_027579735.1 of Bombina bombina. NCBI lineage: Eukaryota > Metazoa > Chordata > Amphibia > Anura > Bombinatoridae > Bombina > Bombina bombina. The sequence goes on along the minus strand of NC_069504.1, from coordinate 923,349,295 downwards.
CAGAGAGAAATAGGACAAGGTAGGCCATTAGCGGCCGCTGACGGTACCAACCTCCTAAACTGACCCCATTGGAAACGTGACAAGGTGTCTGCCACCACGTTGTTCACGCCTGGGACATGTCTAGCTACGAATTGAAGATTTAGCTGCAGGCAATGCAACACTAGGTGCCTCAGATAGGGGACTACCACTGGAGAAGATGAAGAAGCCTTGCAACAGTGTCAATCTCGATACCCAGGAATGTCAGTCTTGTGCATGGACCCTGAGTCTTTTTGTCCACCAATGGTACCCCGAATTGCTGCATAAGGCCCTTCATTTCTGATATCAACCTAGTACATTCGTCCGAATCTGCTGGGCCTACTAACAAGAAATCGCCCAGGTAATGGGCTACCGCCCCATTACCTGAAGCGGTTGCTATGGCCCAGTGCAAAAATGAGCTAAAAGCTTCAAAATAAGCACATGACACTGAGCAACCCATAGGCAAGCAATTGTCTATGTAAAACCCCCATTCAAAAAGGCATCCCATCAACTGATAGGATGACGGATGAATAGGAAGCAACTGAAAGGCTGAAAGCTTTGCCATCAAGGCCCCATACCCAGCTTCCTTGACTACCTCTAAAGCCTGATCGAATGACTGATACCTCAATGAACTAACTGCTGGGTCAATGACATCATTCAACGACCGACCCTTTGGGAGGACAAGTGCTGAATGAGGCAGAACTTGCCTGGCTCCTTTTTTGGCACCACTCCTAATAGTGATATTACCAAATCGAGGACTGGACATTCAGTAAATGGACCTTCTATGTGCCCATGGGCAATTTCCTTGTTCAGCTTTTCTCTAAACACATCCGGGAATTGATAGGCGGACCTCAGATTCTGGTGCGTCGTGGAACCTCTCACGTGTCCTTGCACCGGGATCCAAAATCCATCTTCAATTCCCGCCCGCAGCAACTCTGTGGCTTCCCTATCTGGGTAGGAAGCTAGCCACAGCCTAAGGGTGGGCAGCTTCAAGGGGGTTGGTATTCTTGCCCCCACCCAAGCCCTTGGAGGACCCCCTGGTGGAACTTCCCTCTTGCTTATGCTTGCAATTGAGCCCTGGGTGAGGCCTCCGCAGTAGAGACAGACGTGGCAAAAGGAGCAGTTGGTGCCCTTATCACACTGGCGATCATTAAATTTCCAGAATTCCCTACCATGGTGCCTGGCTCCCTGCAGGGTTTTCTGCTCCCAGGCCGAAATGTATTCTGAGCGTCAACTCCCAGTTTAGACCAAAGGTTAAAGTCCTTTGCTCCAAATGACAATTCTGGGTAGACTCCCATCTCTTGATGGAATTCACTGTCATACGTGCGCCACATCCCTTCCGGATAGTGCCGATAGATGTAGTCTATGGTTTCCACCTCAATTGCCTGATCTGCCCTATGCTCTATGAGGCCACATAGACCCTGAATCAGCGCTGCCAATCTTCATATGTCTTGGGCTGCTTCAGATTCTTTGGCCCCATGCCATCCTCGTTCCTCTCCCTATCTTTATATGTCTCAACTGACAGCTCAAATATGTTGACATACCTACGCTCCCTAATCTTATTTTAGAGCCGCCTATCCCCACTGCTGTCTGCACCTTCTTCAGCATGCGGTATATGCTGTGCTGGCCCTTGGTATGCAAGCCTAATTCCCGCTCACCCTCTGAGTCAGACTCACTACTAGGGTCCCTAAGCTGAAACTGCTGTGGTGAACAATGTGCCTTACCCACTCCCAGTGCCGCTGACAAGGACTGTCCTGCTGCTGACTTCGCTGCACCCTGCTGTGGCATGGAATCCACCGCTCCTCCAACTGCCGAAAGCTGCTGATGTGGGGGAACCATTGCTGCCATCCCAGCTGACACCTGTATGGGGAAGAAAAAAGAATGGGAGTACCCAGAGCAATCTCGTACATTGTGATAGTAGCCCCATGCAAGCGAGATGACCCCCCACTCACATTCATATTCTCAGCTCCAGTCCTATTATCAGTTGAAATTCCATCATATTGTGGCAGCCACCGCTGTTTTCCTTGCAGGGTTATCGCTGGCTCAGACTGCAAAACTCCTATTACCAACTGCGCATGCACCAGCCTTGCCCCTTGCACTCCTGGACACACCTAAAACCTGCCTATCACGCTGCCGCAAAGTTGCTGCTGCTCCCCTTATAGCCTGCCTTGCTCTCGCCCTGCCCCATGGTCCAGGTACCCCCATTCTAACTGGGCTAGCTTGCTTTCTGCTGTGCTCTGCCTGTGCGACTCGCGGCCTGCTGCTCCTCACCGCTCTCAAACCGGAAGCAATGCCAGAACTGGGACCGGAAGTGATGCTGGTCACGGTGCATTGTGGTACTCCGTGACCAGAAGTGAAGGCCAAAGCCATATTGGGAGACGCCACCTCACCACATGGAGCGCCACCATGCAGGCCAAAGCCCCAAGGACTGGGGGATGCTGAGGGGTGACACCGGAGGCTTCTGAAAGTGGCCGCACTAAAGAAACCACAGCGGTAAGGGCCTCTGCTGGCAGGCATGCCGGAGATGCAGCCTCAAGAGCCTGATCCAGCCCCAAACTAGGCCCAGCGACACCCGACACTGGAGGGGAATGCCTAACCTCACAGATGACCTTACAAAGCCATCAAAGGTTGTGGGGTAGGAGCGGGTGCCTGTGCTGGGGCAATGAAGGGGGTCAAAGAAGGGGAGGCACTCAATTGTGTCACGGACTGGGCATCATGCACACCAACATCCCCAGGCCCCACCACTAAAACATCAGGGGTTAGAGGGACTTTAGGAGGGGAGGAGAAGGAGGAATGGGGGAGGAAAATAATGGCTGAGATAAAAGAGAAGGAGTAGAAGGAACAGCCTACCCCTGCTCCTGGGATACTCATCACATCTTTTCTTCTAGTGGTCCTGGGAGGAGGAGATGAAGACACAATCCTTGATCTCTTTGGAGCCACAGAAGAATGCCTGGCTCTCTGGATCATGGAGAAAAAAACTTTGGCAGTCAGCAGATGAAAAAGAGGCCTGAGAAAGGGCTGCCTGCCTTTAAGTAAGGTTAGTAAAAACCCACCCACTATATTGCAACAATATATCATAACCTATACACAAAACCAGAACACTTTCCTTAGAATGCCTGCAGGGATCAGTCCCTTATTTATGGTCCATGCTTACAAGCAGCATTACACTGCCATAGTTATCAATCATTAATTCACAGATTTATTTAGGACAAATTTATAGTGTCGTTCATATGGAGAAAAAAAAAAAAATCAGGAACATATTGTGTAATTATAATTATCATAAATATTTCTTGTTTCTCTCACTTCTCCTACTTTTACTGGTCAGGCCCAGCATACACCCATTCTCCTTTTATATTTGCTCCCATCATGAAGACATTCTGCTAAATTACGAGTTTTGAGTTGCGGCTTTGAGTCGTGTCGGTATACCTATACCGCAAGCATTTTAGCCTGTAACACAACGTCAATCCTGCACACTCACGTTTTTGTGTGGGATTTCCATAGCGCCAGTATTACAGGTTGTGCGGTGAGGCTAAAATGCTTGCTTTGCAGCCTATACTGACGCGATCCATACCGCCACCTGTGAGCAGTAGTTATGGATTTTGTGTAACAAAAATGTTTCACAAAACTCATAACTAAACTGTTACAAAGTACACTAACACCCATAAACTACATATTAACCCCTAAACTGCCGCCCCCGCATTGCAAACACTATATTAAAACCTATTAACCCCTAATCTGCCGCCCACATCGCCAACACTATTTAAATATATTAACCCCTATTCCCCGCACTCCGGCATCGCCACCAATATAATAAAGTTATTAACCTCTATTCCGACGCTCCCGGACATCGCAGCCACTAAATAAAGTTATTTACCCCTAGCCCTCCGGCCTCCCACATCTCTGCCACTAAATAAACCTAATAACCCCTAATACACCGGCCCCCCACATGCAAAACACTAAATTAAACTATTAACCCCTAAACCTAACACCCCCTAACTTTAAATTAAAATTACAATATAACTTTAAATAAATAAATAAATCTTACCTCTGAAAAAAAACTAACATTAAACTATAAATTAACCTAACCTTACTATTCTAATAAAATAAACAATACTACCTATTAAAATATCAAATTTAAAAAAATTTAACACTAAGAAAAAAATAAAAAATCTAAATTACAACTAAAAAACTAAATCCTACGAAAAATTTAAAAAAAATCAAAGTTTACCAAAAATTAACACTAAAATCATGAAAAATAAAAAACACTAACCGCTAGATTTAGAGTTTTGTCGGTAAAAACCCGCGTAGCTAACGCTGCTTTTTTTCCCAGCGCACCCTTCAAACAACGCTGGTATTTAGAGTTGTCTGAGGGGCTGCGTTAGGCTCAAAAAAGGGTGCGTTGAGCCTAATTTAGCTCCACTTCAACCCTCAATACCAGCGTTGCTTACGGTAGCGGTAAGCTGGAAAAACGTGCTTGTGCACGATATCCCCATAGGAAACAATGGGGCAGTTTGGGCTGAAAAAAAACCTAACACCTGCAAAAAAACAGCGTTCAGCTCCTAACGAAGCCCCATTGTTTCCTATGGGGAAACACTCTCTAAGTCTGCACCTAACACCCTAACATGAACCCCGAGTCTAAACACCCCTAATCTTACACTTATTAACCCCTAATCTGCCGCCCCCGCTATCGCTGACACCTGCATTATACTATTAACCCTTAATCTGCCGCTCCGGACACCGCCGCAACCTACATTATCCCTATGAACCCCTAATCTGCTGCCCCTAACACTGTCGACCCCTATATTATATTTATTAACCCCTAATCTGCCCCCCCAACGTGCCACTTCCTTACCTACACTTATTAACCCCTAATCTGCCGACCGGACCTCGCCGCCACTATAATAAAGTTATTAACCCCTAAACCTAAGTCTAACCCTAACACCCCCCTAACATAAATATAATTTAAATGAAACAAAATAATATTCCTATTTAGCGATGTTGCGAACAGTTCGCCAGAGAACAGTTCCCAGCGATCTTAGCTTGTTCGCGTTCTCCGCGGCGGGCGAACATATGCGATGTTCGATCCGCCCCCTATTCGTCATCATTGAGTAAACTTTGACCCTGTATCTCACAGTCTGCAGACACATTTCAGCCAATCAGCAGCAGACACTCCCTCCAAGACTCTCCCAGCTCCTGGGCAGCAGCCATTTTAGAATCATTCTCATCCTGCATTCTTAGTGAGAGGAGGGATAGTGCTGCTGCTGGTGATTTTATAGGGAAATTGATAGCTAGGCTAGTGTGTTCAGTGTCCACTATAGTCCTGAAGGACTCATCTGATCTCTGCTGTAAGGACAGCAGCCCAAAAAGCCCTTTTAGGGCTAGAACTTCAGCCCAAAAAAACCTTTTTGGACTAGAACTTCAGTCGTTTTTTGTTTTTTTTTGTAATCTAATTGCATTTGCTTACCTGTCAGCCTGTGTGTGAGGCTCACAGCATATACTGTACCTACTTGCTCACTGCCATCACTCATATCTGGTGTAACATTAGTGTAAATTTAAAAAAATAAAAAACTTTTACATCAGTTTGCTAGTGTAATCTAATTTCATTTTCCAGCAGGCCTGTGTGTCAGGCTCACAGCATATACTGTGCCTAATTGCTCTGTTTTCCACCACTCATATCTGGTCTAATATTAGTGTAATTTAAAAAAAAAAAAAACTTTTACATCAGTCTGCTAGTGTAATCTAATTTCAGTTGCCAGGCCAGCCTGCCACTTCCATCCTCAGTGCAACCACTCATATCTGTTGTAACATTAGTGTACATTTTTTAAAAAAAGTTTTACATCAGTCTGCTAGTGTTATTTAATTTTAGTTGCCAGGCCAGCCTGCCACTAGTGCCAGCCTGTGTGTCAGGCTCCCAGCATATACTGTGCCTACTTCCATCCTCAGTGCCACCATTCATATCTGTTGTAGCATTAGTGTAACTTTTTTAAAAAAAAACTTTTACATCAGTCTGCTAGTGTTATTTAATTTTAGTTGCCAGGCCAGCCTGCCACTAGTGCCAGCCTGTGTGTCAGGCTCCCAGCATATACTGTGCCTACTTCCATCCTCAGTGCCACCACTCATATCTGTTGTAACATTAGTGTAACTTTTTTTTAAAAAAAAACGTTTACATCAGTCTGCTAGTGTTATTTAATTTTAGTTGCCAGGCCAGCCTGCCACTAGTGCCAGCCTGTGTGTCAGGCTCCCAGCATATACTGTGCCTACTTCCATCCTCAGTGCCACCACTCATATCTGTTGTAACATTAGTGTAATTTTTTTTAAAAAAAACTTTTACATCAGTCTGCTAGTGTAATCTAATTTCAGTTGCCAGGCCAGCCTGCCACTTCCATCCTCAGTGCCACCACTCATATCTGTTGTAACATTAGTGTACATTTTTTTTAAAAAAAACTTTTACATCAGTCTGCTAGTGTTATTTAATTTTAGTTGCCAGGCCAGCTTGCCACTAGTGCCAGCCTGTGTGTCAGGCTCCCAGCATATACTGTGCCTACTTCCATCCTCAGTGCCACCACTCATTTCTATTGTTGCATTAGTGTAACTTTTTTTTAAAAAAAAACTTTTACATCAGTCTGCTAGTGTTATTTAATTTTAGTTGCCAGGCCAGCTTGCCACTAGTGCCAGCCTGTGTGTCAGGCTCCCAGCATATACTGTGCCTACTTCCATCCTCAGTGCCACCACTCATATCTGTTGTTGCATTAGTGTAACTTTTTTTTTAAAAAAACTTTTACATCAGTCTGCTAGTGTTATTTAATTTTAGTTGCCAGGCCAGCCTGCCACTAGTGCCAGCCTGTGTGTCAGGCTCCCAGCATATACTGTTCCTACTTCCATCCTCAGTGACACCACTCATATCTGTTGTAACATTAGTGTACATTTAAAAAAAAAAAAACTTTTACACCAGTCTGCTAGTGTTATTTAATTTTAGTTGCCAGGCCAGCCTGCCACTAGTGCCAGCCTGTGTGTCAGGCTCCCAGCATATACTGTGCCTACTTCCATCCTCAGTGCCACCACTTATATCTGTTGTAACATTAGTGTAAATTTTTAAAAAAAAACTTTTACATCAGTCTGCTAGTGTTATTTAATTGTAGTTGATAGGCCAGCCTGCCACTGCAAGCCTGTGTGTCAGGCTCACAACATATACTGTGCCTACTTCCTCAGTGCCACCACTCATATCTGTTGTAACATTAGTGTAATTTTTTTTTTAAAACAACTTTTACATCAGTCTGCTAGTGTTATTTATTTGCAGTTGCCTGCCTGCCAGCATGTGTGGCAGTCCCACTTGCCAACTAGTGCCACCAATCATATTTGTTATAACAGTAGTGTAAATATTTAAAAAAAAACTTTTTTGACTGTGAAACATCAGTCTGTTACTGTTAGTGTAATCTAATTGAAGTTGCCTGCCTGCCAGCGTGTGTGCCAGGCCCACTTGCTAAGTTAGTGGCACCATTCATATTTGTTGCAACAGTAGTGTAAATATTTAAAAAAAAAACTTTTTTGACCGTGAAACATCAGTCTGCTAGTGCAATCGAATTGCAGTTGCCTGCCTGCCAGCGTGTGTGCCAGGCCCACTTGCCAACTAGTGCCACCAATCATATTTGTTATAACAGTAGTGTAAATATTTAAAAAAAAAAACGTTTTTGACTGTGAAACATCAGTCTGTTACTGTTAGTGTAATCTAATTGAAGTTGCCTGCCTGCCAGCGTGTGTGCCAGGCCAACTTGCCAAGTTAGTGGCACCACTCATATTTGTTGTAACAGTAGTGTAAATATTTGAAAAAAAACTTTTTTGACTGTGAAACATCAGTCTGCTAGTGCAATTGAATTGCAGTTGCCTGCCTGCCAGCGTGTGTGCCAGGCCAACTTGCCAACTAGTTCCACCAATCATATTTGTTATAACAGTATTGTAAATATTTTAAAAAAAAGTTTTTTGACTGTGAAACATCAGTCTGTTACTGTTAGTGTAATCTAATTGAAGTTGCCTGCCTGCCAGCGTGTGTGCCAGGCCCACTTGCCAAGTTAGTGGCACCACTCATATTTGTTGTAACAGTAGTGTAAATATTTTCAAAAAAACTTTTTTGACTGTGAAACATCAGTCTGCTAGTGCAATCGAATTGCAGTTGCCTGCCTGCCTGCCAGCGTGTGTTCCAGGCCCACTTGCCAACTAGTGCCACCAATCATATTTGTTATAACAGTATTGTAAATATTTAAAAAAAAAAACTTTTTTGACTGTGAAACATCAGTCTGCTAGTGCAATCGAATTGCAGTTGCCTGCCTGCCAGCGTGTGTGCCAGGCCCACTTGCCAACTAGTGCCACCAATCATATTTGTTATAACAGTATTGTAAATATTTAAAAAAAAAACTTTTTTGACTGTGAAACATCAGTCAGCTAGTGTAATCTAATTGAAGTTGCCTGCCTGCCTGCCAGTGTGTTTGCCAGGCCCACTTGCCAACTAGTGCCACCAATCATATTTGTTATAACAGTAGTGTAAATATTTAAAAAAAAAACTTTTTTGACTGTGAAACATCAGTCTGCTATTGTAATCTAATTGAAGTTGCCTTCCTGCCTGCCAGCGTGTGTTCCAGGCCGACTTGCCAAGTTAGTGGCACCACTCATAATTGTTATAACAGTAGTGCAAATATTTAAAAAAAAACTTTTTTGACTGTGAAACATCATTCAGCTAGTGTAATCTAATTGCAGTTGCCTGCCTGCCAGCGTGTGTGCCAGGCCCACTTGCCAACTAGTGCCACCAATTATATTTGTTATAACAGTAGTGTAAATATTTAAAAAAAAAACTTTTTTGACTGTGAAACATCAGTCTGCTAGTGTATTCTAATTGAAGTTGCCTGTCTGCCAGTGTGTGTGTCAGAACCACTTGCCAAGTTAGTGGCACCATTCATATTTGTTGTAACAGTAGTGTAAATATTTTCAAAAAAACTTTTTTGACTGTGAAACATCAGTCTGCTAGTGCAATCGAATTGTAGTTGCCTGCCTGCCAGCATGTGTGCCAGGCCCACTTGCCAACTAGTGCCACCAATCATATTTTGTTATAACAGTATTGTAAATATTAAAAAAAAAAATTTTTGACTGTGAAACATCAGTCTGCTAGTGCAATCGAATTGCAGTTGCCTGCCTGCCTGCCAGCGTGTGTTCCAGGCCCACTTGCCAACTAGTGCCACCAATCATATTTGTTATAACAGTATTGTAAATATTTAAAAAAAAAAACTTTTTTGACTGTGAAACATCAGTCTGCTAGTGCAATCGAATTGCAGTTGCCTGCCTGCCAGCGTGTGTGCCAGGCCCACTTGCCAACTAGTGCCACCAATCATATTTGTTATAACAGTATTGTAAATATTTTAAAAAAAAGTTTGTTGACTGTGAAACATCAGTCTGTTACTGTTAGTGTAATCTAATTGAAGTTGCCTGCCTGCCAGCGTGTGTGCCAGGCCCACTTTTCAAGTTAGTGGCACCACTCATATTTGTTGTAACAGTAGTGTAAATATTTTTTTAAAAAACTTTTTTAACTGTGAAACATCAGTCTGCTAGTGTAATCTAATTGAAGTTGCCTGCCTGCCAGCGTGTGTGCCAGGCCAACTTGCCAAGTTAGTGGCACCACTCATATTTGTTGTAACAGTAGTGTAAATATTTTTAAAAAAACTTTTTGACTGTGAAACATCAGTCTGCTAGTGCAATTGAATTGCAGTTGCCTGCCTGCCAGAGTGTGTGCCAGGCCCACTTGCCAACTAGTGGCACCACTCATATTTGTTATAACAGTAGTGTAAATATTTAAAAAAAAACTTTTTTGACTGTGAAACATCAGTCTGTTACTGTTAGTGTAATCTAATTGAAGTTGCCTGCCTGCCAGCGTGTGTGCCAGGCCCACTTGCCAAGTTAGTGGCACCATTCATATTTGTTGTAACATTAGTGTAAATATTTTTTAAAAAAAAAACTTTTTTGACTGTGAAACATCAGTCTGCTAGTGCAATCGAATTGCAGTTGCCTGCCTGCCTGCCAGCGTGTGTGCCAGGCCCACTTGCCAACTAGTGCCACCAATCATATTTGTTGTAACAGTAGTGTAAATATTTAAAAAAAAAAGTTTTTGACTGTGAAACAACAGTCTGTTACTGTTAGTGTAATCTAATTGAAGTTGCCTGCCTGCCAGGGTGTGTGCCAGGCCAACTTGCCAAGTTAGTGGCACCACTCATATTTGTTGTAACAGTAGTGTAAATATTTAAAAAAAAACTTTTTTGACTGTGAAACATCAGTCTGCTAGTGCAATCGAATTGCAGTTGCCTGCCTGCCAGCGTGTGTGCCAGGCCCACTTGCCAACTAGTGCCACCAATCATATTTGTTCTAAACGTATTGTAAATATTTTAAAAAAAAGTTTTTTGACTGTGAAACATCAGTCTGTTACTGTTAGTGTAATCTAATTGAAGTTGCCTGCCTGCCAGCGTGTGTGCCAGGCCCACTTGCCAAGTTAGTGGCACCACTCATATTTGTTGTAACAGTAGTGTAAATATTTTCAAAAAAACTTTTTTGACTGTGAAACATCAGTCTGCTAGTGCAATCGAATTGCAGTTGCCTGCCTGCCAGCGTGTGTGCCAGGCCCACTTGCCAACTAGTGCCACCAATCATATTTGTTATAACAGTATTGTAAATATTTTAAAAAAAACTTTTTTGACTGTGAAACATCAGTCAGCTAGTGTAATCTAATTGCAGTTGCCTGCCTGCCTGCCAGTGTGTTTGCCAGGCCCACTTGCCAACTAGTGCCACCAATCATATTTGTTATAACAGTAGTGTAAATATTTAAAAAAAAAACTTTTTTGACTGTGAAACATCAGTCTGCTATTGTAATCTAATTGAAGTTGCCTGCCTGCCTACCAGCGTGTGTTCCAGGCCGACTTGCCAAGTTAGTGGCACCACTCATAATTGTTATAACAGTAGTGCAAATATTTTTAAAAAAACCTTTTTGACTGTGAAACATCATTCAGCTAGTGTAATCTAATTGCAGTTGCCTGCCTGCCAGCGTGTGTGCCAGGCCCACTTGCCAACTAGTGCCACCAATTATATTTGTTATAACAGTAGTGTAAATATTTAAAAAAAAAAACTTTTTTGACTGTGAAACATCAGTCTGCTAGTGTATTCTAATTGAAGTTGCCTGTCTGCCAGTGTGTGTGTCAGAACCACTTGCCAAGTTAGTGGCACCATTCATATTTGTTGTAACAGTAGTGTAAATATTTTCAAAAAAACTTTTTTGACTGTGAAACATCAGTCTGCTAGTGCAATCGAATTGTAGTTGCCTGCCTGCCAGCATGTGTGCCAGGCCCACTTGCCAACTAGTGCCACCAATCATATTTGTTATAACAGTATTGTAAATATTAAAAAAAAAATTTTTTGACTGTGAAACATCAGTCTGCTAGTGCAATCGAATTGCAGTTGCCTGCCTGCCTGTCAGCGTGTGTTCCAGGCCCACTTGCCAACTAGTGCCACCAATCATATTTGTTATAACAGTATTGTAAATATTTAAAAAAAAAACTTTTTTGACTGTGAAACATCAGTCTGCTAGTGCAATTGAATTGCAGTTGCCTGCCTGCCAGCGTGTGTGCCAGGCCCACTTGCCAACTAGTGCCACCAATCATATTTGTTATAACAGTATTGTAAATATTTAAAAAAAAAGTTTGTTGACTGTGAAACATCAGTCTGTTACTGTTAGTGTAATCTAATTGAAGTTGCCTGCCTGCCAGCGTGTGTGCCAGGCCCACTTTTCAAGTTAGTGGCACCACTCATATTTTTTGTAACAGTAGTGTAAATATTTTTTTTAAAAACTTTTTTAACTGTGAAACATCAGTCTGCTAGTGTAATCTAATTGAAGTTGCCTGCCTGCCAGCGTGTGTGCCAGGCCAACTTGCCAAGTTAGTGGCACCACTCATATTTGTTGTAACAGTAGTGTAAATATTTTTAAAAAAACTTTTTGACTGTGAAACATCAGTCTGCTAGTGCAATTGAATTGCAGTTGCCTGCCTGCCAGAGTGTGTGCCAGGCCCACTTGCCAACTAGTGGCACCACTCATATTTGTTATAACAGTAGTGTAAATATTTAAAAAAAAACTTTTTTGACTGTGAAACATCAGTCTGTTACTGTTAGTGTAATCTAATTGAAGTTGCCTGCCTGCCAGCGTGTGTGCCAGGCCCACTTGCCAAGTTAGTGGCACCATTCATATTTGTTGTAACATTAGTGTAAATATTTTTTTTAAAAAAAACTTTTTTGACTGTGAAACATCAGTCTGCTAGTGCAATCGAATTGCAGTTGCCTGCCTGCCTGCCAGCGTGTGTGCCAGGCCCACTTGCCAACTAGTGCCACCAATCATATTTGTTATAACAGTAGTGTAAATATTTTAAAAAAAAAGTTTTTGACTGTGAAACATCAGTCTGTTACTGTTAGTGTAATCTAATTGAAGTTGCCTGCCTGCCAGCGTGTGTGCCAGGCCAACTTGCCAAGTTAGTGGCACCACTCATATTTGTTGTAACAGTAGTGTAAATATTTAAAAAAAAACTTTTTTGACTGTGAAACATCAGTCTGCTAGTGCAATCGAATTGCAGTTGCCTGCCTGCCAGCGTGTGTGCCAGGCCCACTTGCCAACTAGTGCCACCAATCATATTTGTTATAAACGTATTGTAAATATTTAAAAAAAAAGTTTTTTGACTGTGAAACATCAGTCTGTTACTGTTAGTGTAATCTAATTGAAGTTGCCTGCCTGCCAGCGTGTGTGCCAGGCCCACTTGCCAAGTTAGTGGCACCACTCATATTTGTTGTAATAGTAGTGTGAATATTTTAAAAAAAACTTTTTTGACTGTGAAACATCAGTCTGCTAGTGAAATCTAATTGCAGTTGCCTGCCAGCGTGTGTGCCAGGCCCACTTGCCAACTAGTGCCACCAATCATATTTGTTATAACAGTATTGTAAATATTTTAAAAAAAACTTTTTCGACTGTGAAACATCAGTCAGCTAGTGTAATCTAATTGCAGTTGCCTGCCTGCCTGCCAGTGTGTTTGCCAGGCCCACTTGCCAACTAGTGCCACCAATCATATTTGTTATAACAGTAGTGTAAATATTTAAAAAAAAAACTTTTTTGACTGTGAAACATCAGTCTGCTATTGTAATCTAATTGAAGTTGCCTGCCTGCCTGCCAGCGTGTGTTCCAGGCCGACTTGCCAAGTTAGTGGCACCACTCATAATTGTTATAACAGTAGTGCAAATATTTTAAAAAAAAACCTTTTTGACTGTGAAACATCATTCAGCTAGTGTAATCTAATTGCAGTTGCCTGCCTGCCAGCGTGTGTGCCAGGCCCACTTGCCAACTAGTGCCACCAATTATATTTGTTATAACAGTAGTGTAAATATTTTTAAAAAAAAACTTTTTTGACTGTGAAACATCAGTCTGCTAGTGTATTCTAATTGAAGTTGCCTGTCTGCCAGTGTGTGTGTCAGAACCACTTGCCAAGTTAGTGGCACCATTCATATTTGTTGTAACAGTAGTGTAAATATTTTCAAAAAAACTTTTTTGACTGTGAAACATCAGTCTGCTAGTGCAATCGAATTGTAGTTGCCTGCCTGCCAGCATGTGTGCCAGGCCCACTTGCCAACTAGTGCCACCAATCATATTTGTTATAACAGTATTGTAAATATTAAAAAAAAAAAAATTTGACTGTGAAACATCAGTCTGCTAGTGCAATCGAATTGCAGTTGCCTGCCTGCCTGTCAGCGTGTGTTCCAGGCCCACTTGCCAACTAGTGCCACCAATCATATTTGTTATAACAGTATTGTAAATATTTAAAAAAAAAAACTTTTTTGACTGTGAAACATCAGTCTGCTAGTGCAATTGAATTGCAGTTGCCTGCCTGCCAGCGTGTGTGCCAGGCCCACTTGCCAACTAGTGCCACCAATCATATTTGTTATAACAGTATTGTAAATATTTAAAAAAAAAGTTTGTTGACTGTGAAACATCAGTCTGTTACTGTTAGTGTAATCTAATTGAAGTTGCCTGCCTGCCAGCGTGTGTGCCAGGCCCACTTTTCAAGTTAGTGGCACCACTCATATTTTTTGTAACAGTAGTGTAAATATTTTTTTTAAAAACTTTTTTAACTGTGAAACATCAGTCTGCTAGTGTAATCTAATTGAAGTTGCCTGCCTGCCAGCGTGTGTGCCAGGCCAACTTGCCAAGTTAGTGGCACCACTCATATTTGTTGTAACAGTAGTGTAAATATTTTTAAAAAAACTTTTTGACTGTGAAACATCAGTCTGCTAGTGCAATTGAATTGCAGTTGCCTGCCTGCCAGAGTGTGTGCCAGGCCCACTTGCCAACTAGTGGCACCACTCATATTTGTTATAACAGTAGTGTAAATATTTAAAAAAAAACTTTTTTGACTGTGAAACATCAGTCTGTTACTGTTAGTGTAATCTAATTGAAGTTGCCTGCCTGCCAGCGTGTGTGCCAGGCCCACTTGCCAAGTTAGTGGCACCATTCATATTTGTTGTAACATTAGTGTAAATATTTTTTTTAAAAAAAACTTTTTTGACTGTGAAACATCAGTCTGCTAGTGCAATCGAATTGCAGTTGCCTGCCTGCCTGCCAGCGTGTGTGCCAGGCCCACTTGCCAACTAGTGCCACCAATCATATTTGTTATAACAGTAGTGTAAATATTTAAAAAAAAAAGTTTTTGACTGTGAAACATCAGTCTGTTACTGTTAGTGTAATCTAATTGAAGTTGCCTGCCTGCCAGCGTCTGTGCCAGGCCAACTTGCCAAGTTAGTGGCACCACTCATATTTGTTGTAACAGTAGTGTAAATATTTAAAAAAAAACTTTTTTGACTGTGAAACATCAGTCTGCTAGTGCAATCGAATTGCAGTTGCCTGCCTGCCAGCGTGTGTGCCAGGCCCACTTGCCAACTAGTGCCACCAATCATATTTGTTATAAACGTATTGTAAATATTTAAAAAAAAAGTTTTTTGACTGTGAAACATCAGTCTGTTACTGTTAGTGTAATCTAATTGAAGTTGCCTGCCTGCCAGCGTGTGTGCCAGGCCCACTTGCCAAGTTAGTGGCACCACTCATATTTGTTGTAAAAGTAGTGTGAATATTTTAAAAAAAACTTTTTTGACTGTGAAACATCAGTCTGCTAGTGCAATCGAATTGCAGTTGCCTGCCAGCGTGTGTGCCAGGCCCACTTGCCAACTAGTGCCACCAATCATATTTGTTATAACAGTATTGTAAATATTTTAAAAAAAACTTTTTCGACTGTGAAACATCAGTCAGCTAGTGTAATCTAATTGCAGTTGCCTGCCTGCCTGCCAGTGTGTTTGCCAGGCCCACTTGCCAACTAGTGCCACCAATCATATTTGTTATAACAGTAGTGTAAATATTTAAAAAAAAAACTTTTTTGACTGTGAAACATCAGTCTGCTATTGTAATCTAATTGAAGTTGCCTGCCTGCCTGCCAGCGTGTGTTCCAGGCCGACTTGCCAAGTTAGTGGCACCACTCATAATTGTTATAACAGTAGTGCAAATATTTTAAAAAAAACCTTTTTGACTGTGAAACATCATTCAGCTAGTGTAATCTAATTGCAGTTGCCTGCCTGCCAGCGTGTGTGCCAGGCCCACTTGCCAACTAGTGCCACCAATTATATTTGTTATAACAGTAGTGTAAATATTTTAAAAAAAAAACTTTTTTGACTGTGAAACATCAGTCTGCTAGTGTATTCTAATTGAAGTTGCCTGTCTGCCAGTGTGTGTGTCAGAACCACTTGCCAAGTTAGTGGCACCATTCATATTTGTTGTAACAGTAGTGTAAATATTTTCAAAAAAACTTTTTTGACTGTGAAACATCAGTCTGCTAGTGCAATCGAATTGTAGTTGCCTGCCTGCCAGCATGTGTGCCAGGCCCACTTGCCAACTAGTGCCACCAATCATATTTGTTATAACAGTATTGTAAATATTAAAAAAAAAAATTTTTGACTGTGAAACATCAGTCTGCTAGTGCAATCGAATTGCAGTTGCCTGCCTGCCTGTCAGCGTGTGTTCCAGGCCCACTTGCCAACTAGTGCCACCAATCATATTTGTTATAACAGTATTGTAAATATTTAAAAAAAAAAAACTTTTTTGACTGTGAAACATCAGTCTGCTAGTGCAATTGAATTGCAGTTGCCTGCCTGCCAGCGTGTGTGCCAGGCCCACTTGCCAACTAGTGCCACCAATCATATTTGTTATAACAGTATTGTAAATATTTAAAAAAAAAGTTTGTTGACTGTGAAACATCAGTCTGTTACTGTTAGTGTAATCTAATTGAAGTTGCCTGCCTGCCAGCGTGTGTGCCAGGCCCACTTTTCAAGTTAGTGGCACCACTCATATTTGTTGTAACAGTAGTGTAAATATTTTTTTTAAAAACTTTTTTAACTGTGAAACATCAGTCTGCTAGTGTAATCTAATTGAAGTTGCCTGCCTGCCAGCGTGTGTGCCAGGCCAACTTGCCAAGTTAGTGGCACCACTCATATTTGTTGTAACAGTAGTGTAAATATTTTTAAAAAAACTTTTTGACTGTGAAACATCAGTCTGCTAGTGCAATTGAATTGCAGTTGCCTGCCTGCCAGAGTGTGTGCCAGGCCCACTTGCCAACTAGTGGCACCACTCATATTTGTTATAACAGTAGTGTAAATATTTAAAAAAAAACTTTTTTGACTGTGAAACATCAGTCTGTTACTGTTAGTGTAATCTAATTGAAGTTGCCTGCCTGCCAGCGTGTGTGCCAGGCCCACTTGCCAAGTTAGTGGCACCATTCATATTTGTTGTAACATTAGTGTAAATATTTTTTTTAAAAAAAACTTTTTTGACTGTGAAACATCAGTCTGCTAGTGCAATCGAATTGCAGTTGCCTGCCTGCCTGCCAGCGTGTGTGCCAGGCCCACTTGCCAACTAGTGCCACCAATCATATTTGTTATAACAGTAGTGTAAATATTTTAAAAAAAAAGTTTTTGACTGTGAAACATCAGTCTGTTACTGTTAGTGTAATCTAATTGAAGTTGCCTGCCTGCCAGCGTGTGTGCCAGGCCAACTTGCCAAGTTAGTGGCACCACTCATATTTGTTGTAACAGTAGTGTAAATATTTAAAAAAAAACTTTTTTGACTGTGAAACATCAGTCTGCTAGTGCAATCGAATTGCAGTTGCCTGCCTGCCAGCGTGTGTGCCAGGCCCACTTGCCAACTAGTGCCACCAATCATATTTGTTATAAACGTATTGTAAATATTTAAAAAAAAAGTTTTTTGACTGTGAAACATCAGTCTGTTACTGTTAGTGTAATCTAATTGAAGTTGCCTGCCTGCCAGCGTGTGTGCCAGGCCCACTTGCCAAGTTAGTGGCACCACTCATATTTGTTGTAAAAGTAGTGTGAATATTTTAAAAAAAACTTTTTTGACTGTGAAACATCAGTCTGCTAGTGCAATCGAATTGCAGTTGCCTGCCAGCGTGTGTGCCAGGCCCACTTGCCAACTAGTGCCACCAATCATATTTGTTATAACAGTATTGTAAATATTTTAAAAAAAATTTTTTTGACTGTGAAACATCAGTCAGCTAGTGTAATCTAATTGCAGTTGCCTGCCTGCCTGCCTGCCAGTGTGTGTGCCAGGCCCACTTGCCAACTAGTGCCACCAATCATATTTGTTATAACAGTAGTGTAAATATTTTTAAAAAAAAATTTTTGACTGTGAAACATCAGTCTGCTATTGTAATCTAATTGAAGTTGCCTGCCTGCCAGCGTGTGTTCCAGGCCCACTTGCCAAGTTAGTGGCACCACTCATATTTGTTATAACAGTAGTGCAAATATTTAAAAAAAAACTTTTTTGACTGTGAAACATCATTCAGCTAGTGTAATCTAATTGCAGTTTCCTGCCTGCCTGCCAGCGTGTGTTCCAGGCCCACTTGCCAACTAGTGCCACCAATCATATTTGTTATAACAGTATTGTAAATATTTAAAAAAAAAACTTTTTTGACTGTGAAACATCAGTCTGCTAGTGCAATCGAATTGCAGTTGCCTGCCTGCCAGCATGTGTGCCAGGCCCACTTGCCAACTAGTGCCACCAATCATATTTGTTATAACAGTATTGTAAATATTTAAAAAAAAAGTTATTTGACTGTGAAACATCAGTCTGTTACTGTTAGTGTAATCTAATTGAAGTTGCCTGCCTGCCAGCGTGTGTGCCAGGCCCACTTGCCAAGTTAGTGGCACCACTCATATTTGTTGTAACAGTAGTGTAAATATTTTCAAAAAAACGTTTTTGACTGTGAAACATCAGTCTGCTAGTGCAATCGAATTGCAGTTGCCTGCCTGCCAGCGTGTGTGCCAGGCCCACTTGCCAACTAGTGCCACCAATCATATTTGTTATAACAGTATTGTAAATATTTTAAAAAAAACTTTTTTGACTGTGAAACATCAGTCAGCTAGTGTAATCTAATTGCAGTTGCCTGCCTGCCTGCCAGTGTGTTTGCCAGGCCCACTTGCCAACTAGTGCCACCAATCATATTTGTTATAACAGTAGTGTAAATATTTAAAAAAAAAACTTTTTTGACTGTGAAACATCAGTCTGCTATTGTAATCTAATTGAAGTTGCCTGCCTGCCTGCCAGCGTGTGTTCCAGGCCGACTTGCCAAGTTAGTGGCACCACTCATAATTGTTATAACAGTAGTGCAAATATTTAAAAAAAAACTTTTTTGACTGTGAAACATCATTCAGCTAGTGTAATCTAATTGCAGTTGCCTGCCTGCCAGCGTGTGTGCCAGGCCCACTTGCCAACTAGTGCCACCAATTATATTTGTTATAACAGTAGTGTAAATATTTAAAAAAAAAACTTTTTTGACTGTGAAACATCAGTCTGCTAGTGTATTCTATTTGAAGTTGCCTGTCTGCCAGTGTGTGTGTCAGAACCACTTGCCAAGTTAGTGGCACCATTCATATTTGTTGTAACAGTAGTGTAAATATTTTCAAAAAAACTTTTTTGACTGTGAAACATCAGTCTGCTAGTGCAATCGAATTGTAGTTGCCTGCCTGCCAGCATGTGTGCCAGGCCCACTTGCCAACTAGTGCCACCAATCATATTTGTTATAACAGTATTGTAAATATTAAAAAAAAAAAATTTGACTGTGAAACATCAGTCTGCTTGTGCAATCGAATTGCAGTTGCCTGCCTGCCTGCCAGCGTGTGTTCCAGGCCCACTTGCCAACTAGTGCCACCAATCATATTTGTTATAACAGTATTGTAAATATTTAAAAAAAAAAACTTTTTTGACTGTGAAACATCAGTCTGCTAGTGCAATCGAATTGCAGTTGCCTGCCTGCCAGCGTGTGTGCCAGGCCCACTTGCCAACTAGTGCCACCAATCTTATTTGTTATAACAGTATTGTAAATATTTTAAAAAAAAGTTTGTTGACTGTGAAACATCAGTCTGTTACTGTTAGTGTAATCTAATTGAAGTTGCCTGCCTGCCAGCGTGTGTGCCAGGCCCACTTTTCAAGTTAGTGGCACCACTCATATTTGTTGTAACAGTAGTGTAAATATTTTTTTAAAAAACTTTTTTAACTGTGAAACATCAGTCTGCAAGTGTAATCTAATTGAAGTTGCCTGCCTGCCAGCGTGTGTGCCAGGCCAACTTGCCAAGTTAGTGGCACCACTCATATTTGTTGTAACAGTAGTGTAAATATTTTTAAAAAAACTTTTTGACTGTGAAACATCAGTCTGCTAGTGCAATTGAATTGCAGTTGCCTGCCTGCCAGAGTGTGTGCCAGGCCCACTTGCCAACTAGTGGCACCACTCATATTTGTTATAACAGTAGTGTAAATATTTAAAAAAAAACTTTTTTGACTGTGAAACATCAGTCTGTTACTGTTAGTGTAATCTAATTGAAGTTGCCTGCCTGCCAGCGTGTGTGCCAGGCCCACTTGCCAAGTTAGTGGCACCATTCATATTTGTTGTAACATTAGTGTAAATATTTTTTTAAATAAAAACTTTTTTGACTGTGAAACATCAGTCTGCTAGTGCAATCGAATTGCAGTTGCCTGCCTGCCTGCCAGCGTGTGTGCCAGGCCCACTTGCCAACTAGTGCCACCAATCATATTTGTTATAACAGTAGTGTAAATATTTAAAAAAAAACTTTTTTGACTGTGAAACATCAGTCTGTTACTGTTAGTGTAATCTAATTGAAGTTGCCTGCCTGCCAGCGTGTGTGCCAGGCCCACTTGCCAAGTTAGTGGCACCATTCATATTTGTTGTAACATTAGTGTAAATATTTTTTAAAAAAAAAACTTTTTTGACTGTGAAACATCAGTCTGCTAGTGCAATCGAATTGCAGTTGCCTGCCTGCCTGCCAGCGTGTGTGCGAGGCCCACTTGCCAACTAGTGCCACCAATCATATTTGTTATAACAGTAGTGTAAATATTTAAAAAAAAAAGTTTTTGACTGTGAAACATCAGTCTGTTACTGTTAGTGTAATCTAATTGAAGTTGCCTGCCTGCCAGCGTGTGTGCCAGGCCCACTTGCCAAGTTAGTGGCACCACTCATATTTGTTGTAACAGCAGTGTAAATATTTTTTAAAAAAACTTTTTTAACTGTGAAACATCAGTCTGCTAGTGCAATCGAATTGCAGTTGCCTGCCTGCCAGCGTGTGTGCCAGGCCCACTTGCCAACTAGTGCCACCAATCATATTTGTTATAACAGTATTGTAAATATTTTAAAAAAAACTTTTTTGACTGTGAAACATCAGTCAGCTAGTGTAATCTAATTGCAGTTGCCTGCCTGCCTGCAAGTGTGTTTGCCAGGCCCACTTGCCAACTAGTGCCACCAATCATATTTGTTATAACAGTAGTGTAAATATTTAAAAAAAAAACTTTTTTGACTGTGAAACATCAGTCTGCTATTGTAATCTAATTGAAGTTGCCTGCCTGCCAGCGTGTGTTCCAGGCCGACTTGCCAAGTTAGTGGCACCACTCATATTTGTTATAACAGTAGTGCAAATATTTAAAAAAAAACTTTTTTGACTGTGAAACATCATTCAGCTAGTGTAATCTAATTGCAGTTGCCTGCCTGCCAGCGTGTGTGCCAGGCCCACTTGCCAACTAGTGCCACCAATTATATTTGTTATAACAGTAGTGTAAATATTTAAAAAAAAAACTTTTTTGACTGTGAAACATCAGTCTGCTAGTGTAATCTAATTGAAGTTGCCTGTCTGCCAGTGTGTGTGTCAGAACCACTTGCCAAGTTAGTGGCACCATTCATATTTGTTGTAACAGTAGTGTAAATATTTTAAAAAAAAACTTTTTTGACTGTGAAACATCAGTCTGCTAGTGCAATCGAATTGTAGTTGCCTGCCTGCCAGCATGTGTGCCAGGCCCACTTGCCAACTAGTGCCACCAATCATATTTGTTATAACAGTATTGTAAATATTAAAAAAAAAAAAAAATTGACTGTGAAACATCAGTCTGCTAGTGCAATCGAATTGCAGTTGCCTGCCTGCCTGCCAGCGTGTGTTCCAGGCCCACTTGCCAACTAGTGCCACCAATCATATTTGTTATAACAGTATTGTAAATATTTAAAAAAAAAAACTTTTTTGACTGTGAAACATCAGTCTGCTAGTGCAATCGAATTGCAGTTGCCTGCCTGCCTGCCAGCGTGTGTGCCAGGCCCACTTGCCAACTAGTGCCACCAATCATATTTGTAATAACAGTATTGTAAATATTTAAAAAAAAAAGTTTTTTGACTGTGAAACATCAGTCTGTTACTGTTAGTGTAATCTAATTGAAGTTGCCTGCCTGCCAGCGTGTGTGCCAGGCCAACTTGCCAAGTTAGTGGCACCACTCATATTTGTTGTAACAGTAGTGTAAATATTTAAAAAAAAAAACTTTTTTGACTGTGAAACATCAGTCTGCTAGTGCAATCGAATTGCAGTTGCCTGCCTGCCTGCCAGCGTGTGTGCCAGGCCCACTTGCCAACTAGTGCCACCAATCATATTTGTTATAAACGTATTGTAAATATTTTAAAAAAAAGTTTTTTGACTGTGAAACATCAGTCTGTTACTGTTAGTGTAATCTAATTGAAGTTGCCTGCCTGCCAGCGTGTGTGCCAGGCCCACTTGCCAAGTTAGTGGCACCACTCATATTTGTTGTAACAGTAGTGTAAATATTTTAAAAAAAACTTTTTTGACTGTGAAACATCAGTCTGCTAGTTCAATCGAATTGCAGTTGCCTGCCTGCCAGCGTGTGTGCCAGGCCCACTTGCCAACTAGTGCCACCAATCATATTTGTTATAACAGTATTGTAAATATTTTTAAAAAAACATTTTTGACTGTGAAACATCAGTCAGCTAGTGTAATCTAATTGCAGTTGCCTGCCTGCCTGCCAGTGTGTGTGCCAGGCCCACTTGCCAACTAGTGCCACCAATCATATTTGTTATAACAGTAGTGTAAATATTTTAAAAAAAAAATTTTTGACTGTGAAACATCAGTCTGCTATTGTAATCTAATTGAAGTTTCCTGCCTGCCAGCGTGTGTTCCAGGCCCACTTGCCAAGTTAGTGGCACCACTCATATTTGTTATAACAGTAGTGCAAATATTTTAAAAAAAACTTTTTTGACTGTGAAACATCATTCAGCTAGTGTAATCTAATTGCAGTTGCCTGCCTGCCTGCCAGCGTGTGTTCCAGGCCCACTTGCCAACTAGTGCCACCAATCATATTTGTTATAACAGTATTGTAAATATTTAAAAAAAAAACTTTTTTGACTGTGAAACATCAGTCTGCTAGTGCAATCGAATTGCAGTTGCCTGCCAGCCAGCGTGTGTGCCAGGCCCACTTGCCAACTAGTGCCACCAATCATATTTGTTATAACAGTAGTGTAAATATTTAAAAAAAAAAGTTTTTTGACTGTGAAACATCAGTCTGTTACTGTTAGTGTAATCTAATTGAAGTTGCCTGCCTGCCAGCGTGTGTGCCAGGCCCACTTGCCAAGTTAGTGGCACCACTCATATTTGTTGTAACAGTAGTGTAAATATTTTTAAAAAAAACTTTTTTAACTGTGAAACATCAGTCTGCTAGTGTAATCTAATTGAAGTTACCTGCCTGCCAGCGTGTGTGCCAGGCCCACTTGCCAAGTTAGTGGCACCACTCATATTTGTTGTAACAGTAGTGTAAATATTTTTTAAAAAAACTTTTTGACTGTGAAACATCAGTCTGCTAGTGCAATCGAATTGCAGTTGCCTGCCTGCCAGCGTGTGTGCCAGGCCCACTTGCCAACTAGTGGCACCACTCATATTTGTTATAACAGTAGTGTAAATATTTAAAAAAAAAACTTTTTTGACTGTGAAACATCAGTCTGCTATTGTAATCTAATTGAAGTTGCCTGCCTGCCAGCGTGTGTTCCAGGCTGACTTGCCAAGTTAGTGGCACCACTCATATTTGTTGTAACAGTAGTGCAAATATTTAAAAAAAAACTTTTTTGACTGTGAAACATCATTCAGCTAGTGTAATCTAATTGCAGTTGCCTGCCTGCCAGCGTGTGTGCCAGGCCCACTTGCCAACTAGTGCCACCAATTATATTTATTATAACAGTAGTGTAAATATTTAAAAAAAAAAAAAAATTTGACTGTGAAACATCAGTCTGCTAGTGTAATCTAATTGAAGTTGCCTGTCTGCCAGTGTGTGTGTCAGAACCACTTGCCAAGTTAGTGGCACCATTCATATTTGTTGTAACAGTAGTGTAAATATTTAAAAAAAAAACTTTTTTGACTGTGAAACATCAGTCTGCTAGTGCAATCGAATTGTAGTTGCCTGCCTGCCAGCATGTGTGCCAGGCCCACTTGCGAACTAGTGCCACCAATCATATTTGTTATAACAGTATTGTAAATATAAAAAAAAAAAAAAATTGACTGTGAAACATCAGTCTGCTAGTGCAATCGAATTGCAGTTGCCTGCCTGCCTGCCAGCGTGTGTTCCAGGCCCACTTGCCAACTAGTGCCACCAATCATATTTGTTATAACAGTATTGTAAATATTTTAAAAAAAACACTTTTTCGACTGTGAAACATCAGTCTGCTAGTGCAATCGAATTGCAGTTGCCTGCCTGCCAGCGTGTGTGCCAGGCCCACTTGCCAACTAGTGCCACCAATCATATTTGTAATAACAGTATTGTAAATATTTTTAAAAAAAGTTTTTTGACTGTGAAACATCAGTCTGTTACTGTTAGTGTAATCTAATTGAAGTTGCCTGCCTGCCAGCGTGTGTGCCAGGCCAACTTGCCAAGTTAGTGGCACCACTCATATTTGTTGTAACAGTAGTGTAAATATTTAAAAAAAAACTTTTTTGACTGTGAAACATCAGTCTGCTAGTGCAATCGAATTGCAGTTGCCTGCCTGCCAGCGTGTGTGCCAGGCCCACTTGCCAACTAGTGCCACCAATCATATTTGTTATAAACGTATTGTAAATATTTTAAAAAAAAGTTTTTTGACTGTGAAACATCAGTCTGTTACTGTTAGTGTAATCTAATTGAAGTTGCCTGCCTGCCAGCGTGTGTGCCAGGCCCACTTGCCAAGTTAGTGGCACCACTCATATTTGTTGTAACAGTAGTGTAAATATTTAAAAAAAAACTTTTTTGACTGTGAAACATCAGTCTGCTAGTGCAATCGAATTGCAGTTGCCTGCCTGCCAGCGTGTGTGCCAGGCCCACTTGCCAACTAGTGCCACCAATCATATTTGTTATAACAGTATTGTAAATATTTTTAAAAAAACATTTTTGACTGTGAAACATCAGTCAGCTAGTGTAATCTAATTGCAGTTGCCTGCCTGCCTGCCAGTGTGTGTGCCAGGCCCACTTGCCAACTAGTGCCACCAATCATATTTGTTATAACAGTAGTGTAAATATTTAAAAAAAAACTTTTTTGACTGTGAAACATCAGTCTGCTATTGTAATCTAATTGAAGTTTCCTGCCTGCCAGCGTGTGTTCCAGGCCCACTTGCCAAGTTAGTGGCACCACTCATATTTGTTATAACAGTAGTGCAAATATTTTAAAAAAAACTTTTTTGACTGTGAAACATCATTCAGCTAGTGTAATCTAATTGCAGTTGCCTGCCTGCCTGCCAGCGTGTGTTCCAGGCCCACTTGCCAACTAGTGCCACCAATCATATTTGTTATAACAGTATTGAAATATTTAAAAAAAAAAACTTTTTTGACTGTGAAACATCAGTCTGCTAGTGCAATCGAATTGCAGTTGCCTGCCAGCCAGCGTGTGTGCCAGGCCCACTTGCCAACTAGTGCCACCAATCATATTTGTTATAACAGTATTGTAAATATTTAAAAAAAAAGTTTTTTGACTGTGAAACATCAGTCTGTTACTGTTAGTGTAATCTAATTGAAGTTGCCTGCCTGCCAGCGTGTGTGCCAGGCCCACTTGCCAAGTTAGTGGCACCACTCTTATTTGTTGTAACAGTAGTGTAAATATTTTTTAAAAAAACTTTTTTAACTGTGAAACATCAGTCTGCTAGTGTAATCTAATTGAAGTTACCTGCCTGCCAGCGTGTGTGCCAGGCCCACTTGCCAAGTTAGTGGCACCACTCATATTTGTTGTAACAGTAGTGTAAATATTTTTTTAAAAAACTTTTTGACTGTGAAACATCAGTCTGCTAGTGCAATCGAATTGCAGTTGCCTGCCTGCCAGCGTGTGTGCCAGGCCCACTTGCCAACTAGTGGCACCACTCATATTTGTTATAACAGTAGTGTAAATATTTAAAAAAAAACTTTTTTGACTGTGAAACATCAGTCTGTTACTGTTAGTGTAATCTAATTGAAGTTGCCTGCCTGCCAGCGTGTGTGCCAGGCCAACTTGCCAAGTTAGTGGCACCACTCATATTTGTTGTAACAGTAGTGTAAATATTTAAAAAAAAACTTTTTTGACTGTGAAACATCAGTCTGCTAGTGCAATCGAATTGCAGTTGCCTGCCTGCCAGCGTGTGTGCCAGGCCCACTTGCCAACTACTGCCACCAATCATATTTGTTATAAACGTATTGTAAATATTTTTTAAAAAAGTTTTTTGACTGTGAAACATCAGTCTGTTACTGTTAGTGTAATCTAATTGAAGTTGCCTGCCTGCCAGCGTGTGTGCCAGGCCCACTTGCCAAGTTAGTGGCACCACTCATATTTGTTGTAACAGTAGTGTAAATATTTTAAAAAAAACTTTTTTGACTGTGAAACATCAGTCTGCTAGTGCAATCGAATTGCAGTTGCCTGCCTGCCAGCGTGTGTGCCAGGCCCACTTGCCAACTAGTGCCACCAATCATATTTGTTATAACAGTATTGTAAATATTTTTAAAAAAAGTTTTTTGACTGTGAAACATCAGTCTGTTACTGTTAGTGTAATCTAATTGAAGTTGCCTGCCTGCCAGCGTGTGTGCCAGGCCAACTTGCCAAGTTAGTGGCACCACTCATATTTGTTGTAACAGTAGTGTAAATATTTAAAAAAAAACTTTTTTGACTGTGAAACATCAGTCTGCTAGTGCAATCGAATTGCAGTTGCCTGCCTGCCAGCGTGTGTGCCAGGCCCACTTGCCAACTAGTGCCACCAATCATATTTGTTATAAACGTATTGTAAATATTTAAAAAAAAAGTTTTTTGACTGTGAAACATCAGTCTGTTACTGTTAGTGTAATCTAATTGAAGTTGCCTGCCTGCCAGCGTGTGTGCCAGGCCCACTTGCCAAGTTAGTGGCACCACTCATATTTGTTGTAACAGTAGTGTAAATATTTAAAAAAAAACTTTTTTGACTGTGAAACATCAGTCTGCTAGTGCAATCGAATTGCAGTTGCCTGCCTGCCAGCGTGTGTGCCAGGCCCACTTGCCAACTAGTGCCACCAATCATATTTGTTATAACAGTATTGTAAATATTTTTAAAAAAACATTTTTGACTGTGAAACATCAGTCAGCTAGTGTAATCTAATTGCAGTTGCCTGCCTGCCTGCCAGTGTGTGTGCCAGGCCCACTTGCCAACTAGTGCCACCAATCATATTTGTTATAACAGTAGTGTAAATATTTAAAAAAAAACTTTTTTGACTGTGAAACATCAGTCTGCTATTGTAATCTAATTGAAGTTTCCTGCCTGCCAGCGTGTGTTCCAGGCCCACTTGCCAAGTTAGTGGCACCACTCATATTTGTTATAACAGTAGTGCAAATATTTTAAAAAAAACTTTTTTGACTGTGAAACATCATTCAGCTAGTGTAATCTAATTGCAGTTGCCTGCCTGCCTGCCAGCGTGTGTTCCAGGCCCACTTGCCAACTAGTGCCACCAATCATATTTGTTATAACAGTATTGAAATATTTAAAAAAAAAAACTTTTTTGACTGTGAAACATCAGTCTGCTAGTGCAATCGAATTGCAGTTGCCTGCCAGCCAGCGTGTGTGCCAGGCCCACTTGCCAACTAGTGCCACCAATCATATTTGTTATAACAGTATTGTAAATATTTAAAAAAAAATTTTTTTGACTGTGAAACATCAGTCTGTTACTGTTAGTGTAATCTAATTGAAGTTGCCTGCCTGCCAGTGTGTGTGCCAGGCCCACTTGCCAAGTTAGTGGCACCACTCTTATTTGTTGTAACAGTAGTGTAAATATTTTTTTAAAAAACTTTTTTAACTGTGAAACATCAGTCTGCTAGTGTAATCTAATTGAAGTTACCTGCCTGCCAGCGTGTGTGCCAGGCCCACTTGCCAAGTTAGTGGCACCACTCATATTTGTTGTAACAGTAGTGTAAATATTTTTTAAAAAAACTTTTTGACTGTGAAACATCAGTCTGTTAGTGCAATCGAATTGCAGTTGCCTGCCTGCCAGCGTGTGTGCCAGGCCCACTTGCCAACTAGTGGCACCACTCATATTTGTTATAACTGTAGTGTAAATATTTAAAAAAAAACTTTTTTGACTGTGAAACATCAGTCTGTTACTGTTAGTGTAATCTAATTGAAGTTGCCTGCCTGCCAGCGTGTGTGCCAGGCCCACTTGCCAACTAGTGCCACCAATCATATTTGTTATAACAGTAGTGTAAATATTTAAAAAAAAAAATTTTTGACTGTGAAACATCAGTCTGCTAGTGTAATCTAATTGAAGTTGCCTGTCTGCCAGTGTGTGTGTCAGAACCACTTGCCAAGTTAGTGGCACCATTCATATTTGTTGTAACAGTAGTGTAAATATTTAAAAAAAAAACTTTTTTGACTGTGAAACATCAGTCTGCTAGTGCAATCGAATTGTAGTTGCCTGCCTGCCAGCATGTGTGCCAGGCCCACTTGCCAACTAGTGCCACCAATCATATTTGTTATAACAGTATTGTAAATATAAAAAAAAAAAAAAATTGACTGTGAAACATCAGTCTGCTAGTGCAATCGAATTGCAGTTGCCTGCCTGCCTGCCAGCGTGTGTTCCAGGCCCACTTGCCAACTAGTGCCACCAATCATATTTGTTGTAACAGTAGTGTAAATATTTAAAAAAAAACTTTTTTGACTGTGAAACATCAGTCTGCTAGTGCAATCGAATTGCAGTTGCCTGCCTGCCAGCGTGTGTGCCAGGCCCACTTGCCAACTACTGCCACCAATCATATTTGTTATAAACGTATTGTAAATATTTTTTAAAAAAGTTTTTTGACTGTGAAACATCAGTCTGTTACTGTTAGTGTAATCTAATTGAAGTTGCCTGCCTGCCAGCGTGTGTGCCAGGCCCACTTGCCAAGTTAGTGGCACCACTCATATTTGTTGTAACAGTAGTGTAAATATTTTAAAAAAAACTTTTTTGACTGTGAAACATCAGTCTGCTAGTGCAATCGAATTGCAGTTGCCTGCCTGCCAGCGTGTGTGCCAGGCCCACTTGCCAACTAGTGCCACCAATCATATTTGTTATAACAGTATTGTAAATATTTTTAAAAAAACTTTTTTGACTGTGAAACATCAGTCAGCTAGTGTAATCTAATTGCAGTTGCCTGACTGCCTGCCAGTGTGTGTACCAGGCCAACTTGCCAACTAGTGCCACCAATCATATTTGTTATAACAGTAGTGTAAATATTTTTAAAAAAACTTTTTTGACTGTGAAACATCAGTCTGCTATTGTAATCTAATTGAAGTTGCCTGCCTGCCAGCGTGTGTTCCAGGCCCACATGCCAAGTTAGTGGCACCACTCATATTTGTTATAATAGTAGTGCAAATATTTAAAAAAAACTTTTTTGACTGTGAAACATCATTCAGCTAGTGTAATCTAATTGCAGTTGCCTGCCTGCCAGCGTGTGTGCCAGGCCCACTTGCCAACTAGTGCCACCAATTATATTTGTTATAACAGTAGTGTAAATATTTAAAAAAAAAAAATTTTGACTGTGAAACATCAGTCTGCTAGTGTAATCTAATTGAAGTTGCCTGTCTGCCAGTGTGTGTGTCAGAACCACTTGCCAAGTTAGTGGCACCATTCATATTTGTTGTAACAGTAGTGTAAATATTTTAAAAAAAAACTTTTTTGACTGTGAAACATCAGTCTGCTAGTGCAATCGAATTGTAGTTGCCTGCCTGCCAGCATGTGTGCCAGGCCCACTTGCCAACTAGTGCCACCAATCATATTTGTTATAACAGTATTGTAAATATAAAAAAAAAAAAAAAATTGACTGTGAAACATCAGTCTGCTAGTGCAATCGAATTGCAGTTGCCTGCCTGCCTGCCAGCGTGTGTTCCAGGCCCACATGCCAAGTTAGTGGCACCACTCATATTTGTTATAATAGTAGTGCAAATATTTAAAAAAAACTTTTTTGACTGTGAAACATCATTCAGCTAGTGTAATCTAATTGCAGTTGCCTGCCTGCCAGCGTGTGTGCCAGGCCCACTTGCCAACTAGTGCCACCAATTATATTTGTTATAACAGTAGTGTAAATATTTAAAAAAAAAAAATTTTTGACTGTGAAACATCAGTCTGCTAGTGTAATCTAATTGAAGTTGCCTGTCTGCCAGTGTGTGTGTCAGAACCACTTGCCAAGTTAGTGGCACCATTCATATTTGTTGTAACAGTAGTGTAAATATTTAAAAAAAAAACTTTTTTGACTGTGAAACATCAGTCTGCTAGTGCAATCGAATTGTAGTTGCCTGCCTGCCAGCATGTGTGCCAGGCCCACTTGCCAACTAGTGCCACCAATCATATTTGTTATAACAGTATTGTAAATATAAAAAAAAAAAAAATTGACTGTGAAACATCAGTCTGCTAGTGCAATCGAATTGCAGTTGCCTGCCTGCCTGCCAGCGTGTGTTCCAGGCCCACTTGCCAACTAGTGCCACCAATCATATTTGTTATAACAGTATTGTAAATATTTAAAAAAAAACACTTTTTCGACTGTGAAACATCAGTCTGCTAGTGCAATCGAATTGCAGTTGCCTGCCTGCCAGCGTGTGTGCCAGGCCCACTTGCCAACTAGTGCCACCAATCATATTTGTAATAACAGTATTGTAAATATTTTTAAAAAAAGTTTTTTGACTGTGAAACATCAGTCTGTTACTGTTAGTGTAATCTAACTGAAGTTGCCTGCCTGCCAGCGTGTGTGCCAGGCCAACTTGCCAAGTTAGTGGCACCACTCATATTTGTTGTAACAGTAGTGTAAATATTTAAAAAAAAACTTTTTTGACTGTGAAACATCAGTCTGCTAGTGCAATCGAATTGCAGTTGCCTGCCTGCCAGCGTGTGTGCCAGGCCCACTTGCCAACTAGTGCCACCAATCATATTTGTTATAAACGTATTGTAAATATTTAAAAAAAAAGTTTTTTGACTGTGAAACATCAGTCTGTTACTGTTAGTGTAATCTAATTGAAGTTGCCTGCCTGCCAGCGTGTGTGCCAGGCCCACTTGCCAAGTTAGTGGCACCACTCATATTTGTTGTAACAGTAGTGTAAATATTTAAAAAAAAAACTTTTTTGACTGTGAAACATCAGTCTGCTAGTGCAATCGAATTGCAGTTGCCTGCCTGCCAGCGTGTGTGCCAGGCCCACTTGCCAACTAGTGCCACCAATCATATTTGTTATAACAGTATTGTAAATATTTTTAAAAAAACATTTTTGACTGTGAAACATCAGTCAGCTAGTGTAATCTAATTGCAGTTGCCTGCCTGCCTGCCAGTGTGTGTGCCAGGCCCACTTGCCAACTAGTGCCACCAATCATATTTGTTATAACAGTAGTGTAAATATTTAAAAAAAAAACTTTTTTGACTGTGAAACATCAGTCTGCTATTGTAATCTAATTGAAGTTTCCTGCCTGCCAGCGTGTGTTCCAGGCCCACTTGCCAAGTTAGTGGCACCACTCATATTTGTTATAACAGTAGTGCAAATATTTTAAAAAAAACTTTTTTGACTGTGAAACATCATTCAGCTAGTGTAATCTAATTGCAGTTGCCTGCCTGCCTGCCAGCGTGTGTTCCAGGCCCACTTGCCAACTAGTGCCACCAATCATATTTGTTATAACAGTATTGAAATATTTAAAAAAAAAAACTTTTTTGACTGTGAAACATCAGTCTGCTAGTGCAATCGAATTGCAGTTGCCTGCCAGCCAGCGTGTGTGCCAGGCCCACTTGCCAACTAGTGCCACCAATCATATTTGTTATAACAGTATTGTAAATATTTAAAAAAAAATTTTTTTGACTGTGAAACATCAGTCTGTTACTGTTAGTGTAATCTAATTGAAGTTGCCTGCCTGCCAGTGTGTGTGCCAGGCCCACTTGCCAAGTTAGTGGCACCACTCTTATTTGTTGTAACAGTAGTGTAAATATTTTTTTAAAAAACTTTTTTAACTGTGAAACATCAGTCTGCTAGTGTAATCTAATTGAAGTTACCTGCCTGCCAGCGTGTGTGCCAGGCCCACTTGCCAAGTTAGTGGCACCACTCATATTTGTTGTAACAGTAGTGTAAATATTTTTTAAAAAAACTTTTTGACTGTGAAACATCAGTCTGTTAGTGCAATCGAATTGCAGTTGCCTGCCTGCCAGCGTGTGTGCCAGGCCCACTTGCCAACTAGTGGCACCACTCATATTTGTTATAACAGTAGTGTAAATATTTTAAAAAAAAGTTTTTTGACTGTGAAACATCAGTCTGTTACTGTTAGTGTAATCTAATTGAAGTTGCCTGCCTGCCAGCGTGTGTGCCAGGCCAACTTGCCAAGTTAGTGGCACCACTCATATTTGTTGTAACAGTAGTGTAAATATTTAAAAAAAAACTTTTTTGACTGTGAAACATCAGTCTGCTAGTGCAATCGAATTGCAGTTGCCTGCCTGCCAGCGTGTGTGCCAGGCCCACTTGCCAACTAGTGCCACCAATCATATTTGTTATAAACGTATTGTAAATATTTTTAAAAAAAGTTTTTTGACTGTGAAACATCAGTCTGTTACTGTTAGTGTAATCTAATTGAAGTTGCCTGCCTGCCAGCGTGTGTGCCAGGCCCACTTGCCAAGTTAGTGGCACCACTCATATTTGTTGTAACAGTAGTGTAAATATTTTAAAAAAAACTTTTTTGACTGTGAAACATCAGTCTGCTAGTGCAATCGAATTGCAGTTGCCTGCCTGCCAGCGTGTGTGCCAGGCCCACTTGCCAACTAGTGCCACCAATCATATTTGTTATAACAGTATTGTAAATATTTTTAAAAAAACTTTTTTGACTGTGAAACATCAGTCAGCTAGTGTAATCTAATTGCAGTTGCCTGACTGCCTGCCAGTGTGTGTACCAGGCCAACTTGCCAACTAGTGCCACCAATCATATTTGTTATAACAGTAGTGTAAATATTTTTAAAAAAACTTTTTTGACTGTGAAACATCAGTCTGCTATTGTAATCTAATTGAAGTTGCCTGCCTGCCAGCGTGTGTTCCAGGCCCACATGCCAAGTTAGTGGCACCACTCATATTTGTTATAATAGTAGTGCAAATATTTAAAAAAAACTTTTTTGACTGTGAAACATCGTTCAGCTAGTGTAATCTAATTGCAGTTGCCTGCCTGCCAGCGTGTGTGCCAGGACCACTTGCCAACTAGTGCCACCAATTATATTTGTTATAACAGTAGTGTAAATATTTTAAAAAAAAAACTTTTTTGACTGTGAAACATCAGTCTGCTAGAGTAATCTAATTGAAGTTGCCTGTCTGCCAGTGTGTGGGTCAGTACCACTTGCCAAGTTAGTGGCACCATTCATATTTGTTGTAACAGTAGTGTAAATATTTAAAAAAAAAACTTTTTTGACTGTGAAACATCAGTCTGCTAGTGCAATCGAATTGCAGTTGCCTGCCTGCCTGCCAGCATGTGTGCCAGGCCCACTTGCCAACTAGTGCCACCAATCATATTTGTTATAACAGTATTGTAAATATTAAAAAAAAAACTTTTTTGACTGTGAAACATCAGTCTGTAGTGCAATCGAATTGCAGTTGCCTGCCTGCCAGCGTGTGTGCCAGGCCCACTTGCCAACTAGTGCCACCAATCATATTTGTTATAACAGTATTGTAAATATTTAAAAAAAAAACTTTTTTGACTGTGAAACATCATTCAGCTAGTGTAATCTAATTTCAATTGCCTGCCTGCGGGCGTGTGTGCCAGGCCCACTTGCCAACTAGTGCCACCAATCATATTTGTTATAACAGTAGTGTAAATATTTTTTAAAAAAACTTTTTTAACTGTGAAACCTCAGTCTGCTACTGTAATCTAATTGAAGTCGCCTGCCTGCCAGCGTGTGTGCCAGGCCCACTTGCCAAGTTAGTGGCACCACTCATATTTGTTGTAACAGTAGTGTAAATATTTTTTTAAAAAACTTTTTGACTGTGAAACATCAGTCTGCTAGTGCAATCGAATTGCAGTTGCCTGTCTGCCAGCGTGTGTGCCAGGCCCACTTGCCAACTAATGCCACCAATCATATTTGTTATAACAGTAGTGTAAATATTTTTTAAAAAAAAATTTGGACTGTGAAACATCAGTCTGCTAGTGTAATCTTATTGAATTTGCCTGCCTGCCAGCGTGTGTGCCAGACCCACTTGCCAAGTTAGTGGCACCACTCATATTTGTTGTAACAGTAGTTTAAATATTTAAAAAATAAACATTTTTGACTGTGAAACATCAGTCTGCTTTTTTGTGTCAGGCTCACAGCGTATACTGTGCCCACTTGCCCAGTGCCACCACTCATATCTTGTTTAATAGTAGTGTAAGTGTACATTAAAAAAAAATAAACTTTTTGGATTGTGAAACATCAGTCTGCTTTTTTCTGTCAGGCTCACAGCGTATACTGTGCCCACTTGCCCAGTGGCACCACTCATATTTTGTTTAATAGTAAAAAAAAATGACAGGCAGAGGCAGGCCACCCCGCAGGTGCCGTTGTGGTCATGGTGCTGTGATTCCCTTTGACCCTACAATAATGCACAGTGTTCAGAGGCCACGTGCCATGAATGTGAAAAGTTCTGACAAGGACCTAGTTGAATGGCTAACACAGGACACCCAATCTTCTACAACTTCTGCTTCTAACCTTGATGCACCATCCACCTCCAGCTTAGCTTCGGGCACCTCTCAAGTGACCAGTGCCACTCACCCGCCTGCCGCCACCACCAACACTAGCACCACAGCCGCTTCACTTGATCTGTCAGAGGAGTTATTGACACATCAGAAATGAGTGATGCGCAACCATCATTGACAGAGGATGTAGATAACAGTGATATGTCTCAGTAAGGCAGCATTACAGACATGGACATATGGTGTGATGATGATGGTGATGTTGTACCCGCTGCTGCTTCCTTTGTTGATTTGTCAGATACAAGTGAAGCGGTTGATGATGATGCGTCCGTGGATGTCACGTGGGTGCCCGCTAGAAGAAAAGAAGAAGAGGGGGAAAGTTCAGATGGGGAGACAGAGAGGAGGAGATGAGTTGGAAGCAGGGGGAGGTCGTCGCAAGGAACTAGTGGCACAGTCAGACAGCATGCATCGGCACCCGGGGTCAGCCAGACAGCACGCCGACGACCATCAACGCATGCTGTTGCCACCACCAGAATGCTGTCATCGCAGAGCTCAGCAGTGTGGCATTTTTTGTGTGTCTGCCTCTGACAACAGTGATTCCATTTGCAACCTGTGCCAAAAGAAACTGAGTCGTGGGAAGTCCAACACCCACCTAGGTACAACTGCTTTGCGAAGTCACATGGTCTCAAATCACAAATGCCGATGGGAAGAACACATGAGTAGAAGCAGCACACAAACTCAAAGCCACCCTCCTCCTCCTGCTCCAGGATCTTCAGCCACCTCAACCACTGCTGTCCTCCTTGCCCCCTCTCAACCACCCTCCACTGAGTCTCTGCCCACAGTCAGGTGTCTGTCAAGGACATGTTTGAGCGTAAGAAGCCAATTTCTCAAAGTAACCCCCTTGCACAGTGTCTGACAGCTGGCTTGTCTGAAATCTTAGCCCGCCAGCTTTTACCATACAAGCTGGTGGAGTCTGATGCTTTCAAAAAATTTGTATCTATTGGGACACCGCAGTGGAAGGTGCCTGGCAGAAAAGGTAATCCCAAACCTGTACTCTATTGTGCGAAAGGAAGTAATGGCATGTCTGGCACACAGCGTTGGGGCAAGGGTCCATATGACCACTGATAGCTGGTCTGCAAAGCATGGTCAGGGCAGGTATATCACCTACACTGCGCATTGGGTAAACCTGCTGACGTCTGACAAGCATGGAATGCGTGGCTCTGCAGAAGAGTTGGTGACACCGCCACGACTTGCAGGCAGGCCTGCTGCTACCTCCTCTACTCCTCCTACTCCATCCTCTTCCATTACCTCTTCCTCGGCTGAGTCCTCTTCTGCTTCTGCGTCTTACTCCACATCAATGGCACCCCCCAAGCTGCCCAGGTACTATTCAACATCCCGGATATGGCAGTGTCACGCCGTCTTGGGGTTGACTTGCCTGAAAGCGGAGAGTCACACCGCACCAGCACTCCTGACCACCCTGAACGCACAGGTGGATCAGTGGCTGACTCCGCACCAACTGGAGATTCGCAAGGTTGTTTCTGACAATGGAAGTAATTTGGTGGCGGCATTGAAATTGGTCAAGTTGACACATGTGCCGTGCATGGCACATGTGTGTAATCTGATTGTACAACGCTTTGTGCATAAGTACCCAGGCTTACAGGACATCCTGAAGCAGGCTAGGAATGTGTGTGGCCATTTCAGGCGTTCCTACACGGCCATGGCGCACTTGTCCGATATCCAGCGTCGAAACAACCTGCCAGTGAGGCGCTTGATTTGCGACAGCCCGACACAGTGGAATTCAACACTCCTAATGTTCGACCGCCTGCTCCAACAAGAAAAAGCTGTTAATGAGTATTTGTATGACTGGGGTGCTAGGACAGCCTCTGGGGAGCTGGGGATTTTTTTGCCAAATTACTGGATGCTCATGCGCAATGCCTCTAGGCTCATGCGTCCTTTTGAGGAGGTGACAAACCTTGTCAGTCGCACCGAAGGCACCATCAGCGACATCATACCATTTGTTGTCTTCCTGGAGCGTGCTCTGCAAAGAGTGCTGGATCAGGCCGTAGATGAGCGTGAAGAGGAAGAGTTGTGGTGTCCATCACCACCAGAAACAGCCTTATTAGCATCGCTTGCTGGAACTGCGGCAACGCAGGAAGAGGATTGTGAGGAAGAGGAGCCAGAGGAGGAATGTGGCTTTGAGGAGGAGGAGGAGGAGGAGGAGGAGGAAGACCAAGCAAAACAGGCATCCCAGGGTGCTCATTGTTGTCACCTCTCTGGTACCCGTGGTGTTGTACGTGGCTGAGGGGAAGAAGATACCCTCAGTGACATCAGTGAGGACGAGGAACGTGACATAATTAGCTCGGCATCCAACCTTGTGCAAATGGGGTCTTTCATGCTGTTGTGCCTGTTGAGGGACCCTCGTATAAAAAAGCTGAAGGAGAACGACCTATACTGGGTGTCCATGCTACTAGACCCCCGGTATAAGCATAAAGTGCCTGAAATGTTACCAAATGCACGCAATTCGGAATGAAAGGAGCATTTTAAAAATAAATTAAAAACTATGCTTTACAGAGCATATAAGGGTTATGTCACAGCACAACGGGAATCTAACAGGGGAAGAGATGAAAGTAATCCTCCTCCCACGACCACGGCGGCAAGGACAGGATGCTTTCCTGACATCTTGTTGATGGAGGACATGCGGACCTTTTTAACTCCTATGCATCGCCAGAGCCTTTCGGGATCCAGCCTCAGAGAAAGACTCAACCGACAGGTAGCAGACTACCTAGCATTAACTGTGGATCTCGACACTCTGAGGAGCGATGGACCCCTTGACTACTGGGTGTGCAGGCTTGACCTGTGGCCTGAGCTTTCCCAATTTGCAATTGAACTTCTGGAATGCCCCGCTTCAATTGTCCTGTTCGAAAGGACCTTCAGTGCAGCAGGAGGTTTTGTCACTGAGAAGAGAAATCGCCTAGGTCAAAAACGTCTTCACTATCTCACCTTTATTAAAATGAATGAGGGATGGATCCTGAAGGGACTGACATTGGGCGATACATTTGAGTAAAAAGGCCTGATGATGAGATGACCTGCCTAGGGCTAAAAATGGTACACACGCTGGCTTTTTTTTTCTTATACTGCAGGATGACTTGCGTGACATATCCGCCAACAACTAGTGTTCAAGCCACAAGGTTTTAGGGCACTTTCTAACTGTTTTACAAACATCAATTTTTCTGGCCGCTGCTACAGCAGCGGCTGCAACAATCCCGAATTTTTAAGGCATTTGTACATGTCTAATTTTTCTGGCCTCTGCTGCTGCACTGTGGCTACAAAACTTAAAGCAAAAAAAAGGCACATAACAGTGATTAAACTGTTAAGAATAGTACTAATTAACACACCACTCATATCTGGTGGCACAGTACATTGCACGCGCAGTGCCCCAAATTTGAAGTAGGAGGACCGACCAAGCATCTTTTTCCATCTCTTGGTTCCGAAAAATTATCTCCGGGTTCCATCTATGCCATACCTGTACTCTATTGTGCAAAAGGATGGCATATATCGTGTTTCATGCTGTTGTGCCTGTTGAGGGTCGTGGCCCATCGTATAAAAAGGCTGAAGGAGAACGACCTGTACTGGGTGTCCAAGCACGTTTTTTGTTCAGTTTCCCGGTTCCTCTAAATTATCTCTGAGTTCCTCAAATCAATGCCATACCTGTACTCTATTGTGCAAAAGGATGGCATATGTGATGTTTCATGCTGTTGTGCCTGTTGAGGGTTGTGGCCCATCGTATAAAAAGGCTGAAGGAGAACGACCTGTACTGGGTGTCCAAGCACGTTTTTTGTTCAATTTCCCGGTTCCTCTAAATTATCTCCGGGTTCCTCAAATCAATGCCATACCTGTACTCAATTGTGCAAAAGGATGGCATATGTGGTGTTTCATGCTGTTGTGCCTGTTGAGGGTTGTGGCCCATCGTATAAAAAGGCTGAAGGAAAACAACCTGTACTGGGTGTCCAAGCACATTTTTTGTTCAATATTCCCGGTTCCTCTAAATTATCTCCAGGTTCCTCAAATCAATGCCATACCTGTTCTCGATTGTGCAAAAGGGTGGCATATGTGGTGTTTCATGCTGTTGTGCCTGTTGAGGGTTGTGGCCCATCATATAAAAAGGCTGAAGGAGAACGACCTGTACTGGGTGTCCAAGCATGTTTTTTGTTCAATATTCCCGGTTCCTCTAAATTATCTCTGGGTTCCTCAAATCAATGCCATACCTGTACTCAATTGTGCAAAAGGGTGGCATATGTGGTGTTTCATGCTGTTGTGCCTGTTGAGGATTGTGGCCCATTGTATAAAAAGGCTGAAGGAGAATGACCTGTACTGGGTGTCCAAGCACGTTTTTTGTTCAATTTCCCGGTTCCTCTAAATTATCTCCAGGTTCCACAAATCAATGCCATACCTGTACTCTATTGTGCAAAATGATGGCATATGTGGTGTTTCATGCTGTTGTGCCTGTTGAGGGTTGTGGCCCATCGTATAAAAAGGCTGAAGGAGAACGACCTGTACTGGGTGTCCAAGCACATTTTTTGTTCAATATTCCCGGTTCCTCTAAATTATCTCCGGGTTCCTCAAATCAATGCCATACCTGTACTCGATTGTGCAAAAGGGTGGCATATGTGGTGTTTCATGCTGTTGTGCCTGTTGAGGGTTGTGGCCCATCGTATAAAAAGGCTGAAGGAGAACGACCTGTACTAGGTGTCGAAGCACATTTTTTGTTCAATATTCCCGGTTCCCCTAAATTATCTCCGGGTTCCTCAAATCAGTGCCATACCTGTACTCGATTGTGCAAAAGGGTGGCATATGTGGTGTTTCATGCTGTTGTGCCTGTTGAGGGTTGTGGCCCATCGTATAAAAGGGCTGAGGGAGAACGACCTGTACTGGGTGTCCAAGCATATTTTTTTTCAATATTCCCGGTTCCTCTAAATTATCTCCGGGTTCCTCAAATCAATGCCATATCTGTAATCAATTGTGCAAAAGGATGGCATATGTGGTGTTTCCTGTTGTTGTTTCTGTTGAGGGTCCGGGACCCTCGTATAAAAAGGCTGAAGGAGAACGAAGTGTACTGGGTTTTCAATCATGTTTCTTTTTAAATTTCCCGGTTCCTAAAAATTATCTACGTGTTCCTAAAATCGATGCCATACCTGTATTCTATTGTTCAAAAGGATGAAATAGGTGGTGTTTCCTGCTTTTGTGTCTGTGGAGTGTCCTGGACC
The DNA here is from genome assembly GCF_027579735.1 of Bombina bombina. Lineage (NCBI taxonomy): Eukaryota > Metazoa > Chordata > Amphibia > Anura > Bombinatoridae > Bombina > Bombina bombina. The sequence continues at coordinate 923,309,419 of NC_069504.1, read as the reverse complement.
CTCGTCTACAAAGGCGGAAGGAGAACGACCTGTACTGGGTGTCCAAGCACGTTTTTTGTTCAATATTCCCGGTTCCTCTAAATTATCTCCGGGTTCCGCAAATCAATGCCATATCTGTATTCTATTGTGCAAAAGGATGGCATATGTGGTGTTTCATGCTGTTGTGCCTGTTGAGGGTCGTGGGCCATCGTATAAAACGGCTGAAGGAGAACGACCTGTACTGCCTTGCTGCTCCTTTTAGACAGGCCAGCTCTTTGCATACATGCCCACAGACTCTGTAACAGATGCCTCTTTTAGGGAGAGGTGCAGCCATAATGCAGGGTCAGAACCTCTGTCTGCAACTTGTATACTTGATTGTGCAAAAGGAAGTAACCTTACCATGGTTCCCTGACTGCACGTCTTGTTGTTATATTTTGGTGAGGGTAATCATGCAGGCCATATAGACCTCCCCCGATAGGGGAAGTAACAGGGATGAAAGTGCTAAGAATAGTACTACTTTACACAACCAAGTTAGCCATGGGTCCCAGTCCAAGACCGCATGTCTTGTTGTTTTATTTGGTGTGGCTAATCATGCAGGCCATATAGACCTCCCACCATTAGGGGTTGTAACAGGTATTAAACTAATAAGAACAGTACTACCGAAATAAACCTACTAAACATGGTTTCAAGAGCCCAGGTTTTATTGTTGTACTTTGTTAGGCTAATCATGATGGCCATGTAGAGCTCCCCCAAGAGGTCTGGAAGTAACAGGGATGAAAGTGCTAAGAATAGTACTACTTTACACAACCTAGTTAGCCATGGGTCCCAGTCCAAGACCGCATGTCTTGTTGTTTTGTTTGGTCCGGCTAATCATGCAGGCCATATAGACCTCCCACCATTAGGGGTTGTAACAGGTATTAAATTAATAAGAACAGTACTACCAAAATAAACCTACTTAACATGGTTCCAAGAGCGCATGTTTTATTGTTGTACTTTGTTAGACTAATCATGATGGCCATGTAGACCTCCCCTGAGAGGTGGCAATAACAGGGATGAAAGTGCTAAGAATAGTACTATTTTACACAACCGAGTTAGCCATGGGTCCCAGTCCAAGACCGCATGTCTTGTTGTTTTATTTGGTGCGACTAATCATGCAGGCAATATAGACCTCCCACCATTAGGGGTTGTAACAGGTATTAAACTAATAAGAACAGTACTACCGAAATAAACCTAATTAACATGGTTCCAAGAGCGCAGGTTTTATTGTTGTACTTTGTTAGGCTAATCATGATGGCCATGTAGAGCTCCCCCAAGAGGTCTGGAAGTAACAGGGATGAAAGTGCTAAGAATAGTACTACTTTACACAACCTAGTTAGCTATGGGTCCCAGTCCAAGACCGCATTTCTTGTTGTTTTGTTTGGTCCGGCTAATCATGCAGGCCGTATTGACCTCCCACCATTAGGGGTTGTAACAGGTATTAAACTAATAAGAACAGTACTACTGAAATAAACCTAGTTAACATGGTTCCAAGAGCGCAGGTTTTATTGTTGTACTTTGTTAGGCTAATCATGATGGCCATGTAGACCTCCCCCGAGAGGTGGGAGTAACAGGGATGAAAGTGCTAAGAATAGAACTACTTTACACAACCTAGTTAGCCATGGGTATCAGTCCAAGACCGCATGTCTTGTTGTTTTATTTGGTCCGGCTAATCATGTAGGCCATATAGACCTCCCACCATTAGGGGTTGTAACAGGTATTAAACTAATAAGAACAGTACTACTTAACACAACCTAGTTACCATGGGTCCCAGACCGCATGTTTTGTTGTTATACTTTGTCAGGGTAATCATGCAGGCCATATAGACCTCCCTTGATAGGGGGAGTTACAGGGATTAAAGTGCTAAGAATAGTACCACTTAACACAACCTAATTAACATTAAAAGTGGTTCCCAGACCGCATGTCTTGTTATTATATTTTGTCAGGATAATCAGGCAGGCCATATAGACCTCCCGCGATAGGGGGAGTAACAGAGATTAAAGTGGAAAGTGCTAAGAATAGAACTACTTTACACAACCTAGTTAGCCATGGGTACCAGTCCAAGACTGCATGTCTTGTTGTTTTATTTGGTCCGGCTAATCATGTAGGCCACATAGACCTCCCACCATTAGGGGTTGTAACAGGTATTAAACTAATAAGAACAGTACTACTTAACACAACCTAGTTACCATGGGTCCCAAACCGCATGTTTTGTTGTTATACTTTGTCAGGGTAATCATGCAGGCCATATAGACCTCCCTTGATAGGGGGAGTTACAGGGATTAAAGTGCTAAGAATAGTACAACTTAACACAACCTAATTAACATTAACAGTGGTTCCCAGACCGCATGTCTTGTTGTTATATTTTGTCAAGATAATCAGGCAGGCCATATAGACCTCCCCCGATAGGGGGAGTAACAGAGATTAAAGTGCTAAGAATAGTATTACTTAACACAATTTAGTTACCATGGGTCCCAGACCGCATGTTTTGTTATTATACTTTGTCAGGGTAATCATGCAGGCCATATAGACCTCCCTTGATAGGGGGAGTAACAGGGATTAAAGTGCTAAGAATAGTATTACTTAACACAACCTAGTTACCATGGGTCCCAGACCGCATGTTTAATTATTATACTTTGTCAGGGTAATTATATATCTAACATATCTATCTATTTATCTTCTATCGATTCTATCTATCAATCTATGTATATCTATCTATCCTATCTATCTTGTGTCCGGACTGTTTTGAGACAGCCACTTGTGTTTTTGACAAATTTGAAGTAGGAGGACAGACCAATCACAGGGATTAAACTGCTAAGAATAGTACTGCTTAAGCAAACCTAGTTATACCAGTACCACCATGGGTCCCAGACCGCATGTTTGGTTGTTATACTTTGTCAGGGTAATCATGCAGGCCATATAGACCTCCCCCGATAGGGGGAGTAACAGGGATTAAAGTGCTAAGAATAGTACTACTTAACACAACCTAGTTACCATGGGTGTCAGACCGCATGTTTTGTTGTTATACTTTGTCAGGGTAATCATGCAGGCCATATAGACCTCCCTTGATAGGGGGAGTAACAGGGATTAAAGTGCTAAGAATAGTACAATTTAACACAACCTAGTTAACATTAAAAGTGGTTCCCAGACCGCATGTCTTGTTATTATATTTTGTCAGGATAATCAGGCAGGCCATATAGACCTCCCCCGATAGGGGGAGTAACAGGGATTAAAGTGCTAAGAATAGTACTACTTAATACAAACTAGTTACCATGGGTCCCAGACCACATGTTTTGTTATTATACTTTGTCAGGGTAATCATGCAGGCCATATAGACCTCCCTTGATAGGGGGAGTAACAGGGATTAAAGTGCTAAGAATAGTATTACTTAACACAACCTAGTTACCATGGGTCCCAGACCGCATGTTTAATTATTATACTTTGTCAGGGTAATTATATATCTAACAAATCTATCTATTTATCTTCTATCGATTCTATCTAACTATCAATCTATGTATATCTATCTATCCTATCTATCTATCTTGTGTCCGGACTGTTTTGAGACAACCACTTGTGTCTTTGACAAATTTGAAGTAGGAGGACAGACCAATCACAGGGATTAAACTGCTAAGAATAGTACTGCTTAAGCAAACCTAGTTATACCAGTACCACTATGGGTCCCAGACCGCATGTTTGGTTGTTATACTTTGTCAGGGTAATCATGCAGGCCATATAGACCTCCCCCGATAGGGGGAGTAACAGGGATTAAAGTGCTAAGAATAGTACTACTTAACACAACCTATTACCATGGGTGTCAGACCGCATGTTTTGTTGTTATACTTTGTCAGGGTCATCATGCAGGCCATATAGACCTCCCTTGATAGGGGGAGTAACAGGGATTAAAGTGCTAAGAATAGTACAACTTAACACAACCTAGTTAACATTAAAAGTGGTTCCCAGACCACATGTCTTGTTATTATATTTTGTCAGGATAATCAGGCAGGCCATATAGACCTCCCCCGATAGGAGGAGTAACAGGGATTAAAGTGCTAAGAATAGTACTACTTAATACAACCTAGTTACCATGGGTCCCAGACCGCATGTTTTGTTATTATACTTTGTCAGGGTAATCATGCAGGCCATATAGACCTCCCTTGATAGGGGGAGTAACAGGGATTAAAGTGCTAAGAATAGTATTACTTAACACAACCTAGTTACCATGAGTCCCAGACCGCATGTTTAATTATTATACTTTGTCAGGGTAATTATATATCTAACAAATCTATCTATTTATCTTCTGTCAATTCTATCTAACTATCAATCTATGTATAAACAAAAAGAACACAGAGCGCAACCCACTCTGAACGTAAAACTGTTTAATGTAAATTACAACTAGTAAACAGACATAAATAGGCAAAGACGTACATAACACATAAAAAATGCAGGCATTAAAAGTCACCACTCTGCAATGTCACCGCTAGGCACAGACAATCCTCCGTCTCTTTCCAGCACACTGGGTATTTCCACCGGCTAAGCTGTTAGAGATGTCCGCTATGGTATTTCAGAAATCCTATCCGGAAGCCCAAGACGTAACCGGAACTGATCACGGCAAGGGTAGCGTCACGGATTCCTGACAGTTAGTTGTTATTTGTTGTTGTAAGCTACTTCAGTGTAGCTCAATCCTCCTCAGTGCACAAAACTTGTTGAACTAGAGGCTTCACCTTGTAGGGAATTAAGTACTTGTAGAGTTTCTGAATCTTGACTATTTAGACTATTCAGACTCTCTATAGTCCCAGGTACACTCCTGCAATAGGGTTGTTGTTTGATGAAATATCTCTTAAGTGTCATTTTTCTAATATATTTTTGTAGATCGATATATGTTTCGAATTTGTTTGGTGCTTTCTTTGGGGCAAAATTCAAACCCTTAGCTAGCAAATTAATCTCTTGATTATTTAATTTTTTACTAGTCAAATCATATATCGACTCTTTGTTCTTATTTAAATTTAACACGTGTAATCTTGATCTCTGTACATATCTCCCTCCTCTATTTCCACGCTTGTTCTTTTTCTTTTTGCGTTCATGTATGGTTCTTGTCTTGACCTCATCCCTTGTGGTGGTGGGAACGTGTGCTCTAACCTCACTGCCTGTCTGTCCTCTAAAAAACAGTGGCTACTATTAATTCTATTCCTATTAGGTATTTGTTCTCTCTGATTCCACCCCTGTTGATCGCTACCCCCTCCATGGCTGTTTTTGGGTTTTGCTCCTTGTCTATCAAATTCCTGTGTGGATGTTTTATTTCTATCTCTTTGTTCTCTTGGGTAGTTTCCCTTAGGAGGGGCTCTATTGTAAGCTGGATAGTTTCTTAAAGGTGTCTCCTTCTCATATCTATAACCTAAGTTACTTTTGTTCTTTCTGGGATCTATCTATCCAGCAAGGGAGGATGACTATTCTAGCCATATAGACCTCCCCCGATAGGGGGAGTAACAGGGATTAAAGTGCTAAGAATAGTACTACTTAACACAACCTAGTTACCATGGGTGTCAGACCGCATGTTTTGTTGTTATACTTTGTCAGGGTAATCATGCAGGTCATATAGACCTCCCTAGATAAAGGTAGTAACAGGGATTAAAGTGCTAAGAATAGTGCAACTTAACACAACCTAGTTAACATTAACAGTGGTTCCCAGACAGCATGGCTTGTTGTTATATTTTGTCAGGATAATCAGGCAGGCCATATAGACCTCCCTTGATAGGGGGGAGTAACAGGGATTAAAGTGCTAAGAATAGTACTACTTAATACAACCTAGTTACCATGGGTCCCAGACCGCATGTTTTGTTATTATACTTTGTCAGGGTAATCATGCAGGCCATATAGACCTCCCTTGATAGGGGGAGTAACAGGGATTAAAGTGCTAAGAATAGTATTACTTAACACAACCTAGTTACCATGAGTCCCAGACCGCATGTTTAATTATTATACTTTGTCAGGGTAATTATATATCTAACAAATCTATCTATTTATCTTCTGTCAATTCTATCTAACTATCAATCTATGTATAAACAAAAAGAACACAGAGCGCAACCCACTCTGAACGTAAAACTGTTTAATGTAAATTACAACTAGTAAACAGACATAAATAGGCAAAGACGTACATAACACATAAAAAATGCAGGCATTAAAAGTCACCACTATGCAATGTCACCGCTAGGCACAGACAATCCTCCGTCTCTTTCCAGCACACTGGGTATTTCCACCGGCTAAGCTGTTAGAGATGTCCGCTATGGTATTTCAGAAATCCTATCCGGAAGCCCAAGACGTAACCGGAACTGATCACGGCAAGGGTAGCGTCACGGATTCCTGACAGTTAGTTGTTATTTGTTGTTGTAAGCTACTTCAGTGTAGCTCAATCCTCCTCAGTGCACAAAACTTGTTGAACTAGAGGCTTCACCTTGTAGGGAATTAAGTACTTGTAGAGTTTCTGAATCTTGACTATTTAGACTATTCAGACTCTCTATAGTCCCAGGTACACTCCTGCAATAGGGTTGTTGTTTGATGAAATATCTCTTAAGTGTCATTTTTCTAATATATTTTTGTAGATCGATATATGTTTCGAATTTGTTTGGTGCTTTCTTTGGGGCAAAATTCAAACCCTTAGCTAGCAAATTAATCTCTTGATTATTTAATTTTTTACTAGTCAAATCATATATCGACTCTTTGTTCTTATTTAAATTTAACACGTGTAATCTTGATCTCTGTACATATCTCCCTCCTCTATTTCCACGCTTGTTCTTTTTCTTTTTGCGTTCATGTATGGTTCTTGTCTTGACCTCATCCCTTGTGGTGGTGGGAACGTGTGCTCTAACCTCACTGCCTGTCTGTCCTCTAAAAAACAGTGGCTACTATTAATTCTATTCCTATTAGGTATTTGTTCTCTCTGATTCCACCCCTGTTGATCGCTACCCCCTCCATGGCTGTTTTTGGGTTTTGCTCCTTGTCTATCAAATTCCTGTGTGGATGTTTTATTTCTATCTCTTTGTTCTCTTGGGTAGTTTCCCTTAGGAGGGGCTCTATTGTAAGCTGGATAGTTTCTTAAAGGTGTCTCCTTCTCATATCTATAACCTAAGTTACTTTTGTTCTTTCTGGGATCTATCTATCCAGCAAGGGAGGATGACTATTCTAGCCATATAGACCTCCCCCGATAGGGGGAGTAACAGGGATTAAAGTGCTAAGAATAGTACTACTTAACACAACCTAGTTACCATGGGTGTCAGACCGCATGTTTTGTTGTTATACTTTGTCAGGGTAATCATGCAGGTCATATAGACCTCCCTAGATAAAGGTAGTAACAGGGATTAAAGTGCTAAGAATAGTGCAACTTAACACAACCTAGTTAACATTAACAGTGGTTCCCAGACAGCATGGCTTGTTGTTATATTTTGTCAGGATAATCAGGCAGGCCATATAGACCTCCCTTGATAGGGGGGAGTAACAGGGATTAAAGTGCTAAGAATAGTACTACTTAACACAACCTAGTTACCATGGGTGTCAGACCGCATGTTTTGTTGTTATACTTTGTCAGGGTAATCATGCAGGTCATATAGACCTCCCTAGATAAAGGGAGTAACAGGGATTAAAGTGCTAAGAATAGTACTACTTAACACAACCTAGTTACCATGGGTCCCAGACCGCATGTTTTGTTATTATACTTTGTCAGGGTAATCATGCAGGCCATATAGACCTCCCTTGATAGGGGGAGTAACAGGGATTAAAGTATTAAGAATAGTACAACTTAACACAACCTAGTTAACAGTGGTTCCCAGACCGCATGTCTTGTTGTTATATTTTGTCAGGATAATCAAGCAGGCCATATAGACCTCCCCCGAAAGGGGGAGTAACAGGGATTAAAGTGCTAAGAATAGTACTACTTAACACAACCTAGTTACCATGGGTCCCAGACAGCATGTTTTGTTATTATACTTTGTCAGGGTAATCATGCAGGCCATATAGACCTCCCTTGATAGGGGGAGTAACAGGGATTAAAGTTCTAAGAATAGTACTACTTAACACAACCTAGTTACCATGGGTCCCACACCGCATGTTTTGTTGTTATACTTTGTAAGGGTAATCATGCAGGCCATATAGACCTCCCCCGATAGGGGGAGTAACAGAAATTAAAGTGCTAAGAATAGTACTACTTAACACAACCTAGTTACTATGGGTCCCAGACCGCATGTTTTGTTGTTATACTTTGTCAGGGTAATCATGCAGGCCATATAGACCTCCCCCGATAGGGGGAGTAAGAGGGATTAAACTGCTAAGAACAGTACTACTTAACACAACCTAGTTAAAATGGGTCCCAGACCGCATGTTTTGTTGTTATACTTTGTCAGGGTAATCATGCAGGACATATAGACCTCCACCGAAAGGGGGAGTAAGAGGGATTAAACTGCTAAGAAAAGTACTACTTAACACAAGCTAGTTACCATGGGTCCCAGACTGCGTGTCTTGTTGTTATACTTTGTCATGGTAATCATGCAGGCCATATAGACCTCCCCCGATAGGAGGAGTTACAGGGATTAAAGTGCTAAGAATAGTACAACTTAACAAAACCTAATTAACATTAACAGTGGTTCCCAGACCGCATGTCTTGTTGTTATATTTTGTCAGGATAATCAGGCAGGCCATATAGACCTCCCCCGATAGGGGGAGTAACAGAGATTAAAGTGCTAAGAATAGTACAACTTAACACAATTTAGTTACCATGGGTCCCAGACCGCATGTTTTGTTATTATACTTTGTCAGGGTAATCATGCAGGCCATATAGACCTCCCCCGATAGGAGGAGTTACAGGGATGAAAGTACTAAGAATAGTACTACTTAACACAACCTAGTTACCATGGGTCCCAGACAGCATGTTTAATTATTATACTTTTTAAGTTCGCGACATCACCAGCTTAATTAAAATTTTAATGGGTATTTAAAACTACCCTCCCTTGACATTTTTCGCCGAATGTGTCTCGGCTTAGTTCACACTTTGCTTTGCTATGAATATAGGATATTTTGCCATAATTTCATGGGGTTTCACCATGATCTTGTGAGATTTCAGAGTAAACATTCATGAAATGATAAGAAAAAAGTGAATGTGCCTGCACAATCCATATGCATGCTCCCTTGTAAGTCTGGGGGCAAATATCAGCATTGGATTCTCAAAGCCAATCTACTATAGGATGTGTTTTTTATTTTTTTTATTTTATTGATGAAAACTTACAATACAAATGCATTTAAATTAGGATACTAAAGAGTATCTAAAGATAGTACATAAAAGAGTTTCAGATGACAAATGAAGTTTTAAAATTTCAGTGTTTAACATAATAATGGAAGGAGGAAGGGAAAAACGAGAAAAAAAAATATTAAATTAAAATTGAAGACCCTCTCCTACCCCGAGATCTTAAAATTGAATATTGGTAATTTTTTGTATGCGATTAATGAAGGTTTTATCTTGATATATGACAAAGTCCCTCCAAATCTTTGTATATGAATTATCCTTTTTTCTCTCTAATCTGTAATCATGGGCTGCTATTAATGCAGTGTTAATTAAGAAATGTTTTGCCTCCTTAATAGAGGGCACTTTAGAGCTAGACCAATTGCTAAACAAGAGTTTTCTAAGAATTAATATGGCGGTTAAGATGAACTTCTCTTTGCTCCCCCATGAGGTACAGGAAGACAATAATATTATAGAATTGATTGAGAGGGTTATTCTAAGGTCTACCACTTGGGAGAGGAAATAGGCTACTTTTAGCCAGAATTGCTTCACTTTTGGGCAATCCCATAAAAGATGGCCCAAATTTGGGTCGTTTTGTGAACATTTGAGACATTGGTTCTTGACTTTGGTGTTCCATTTGGCTACCCAACGTGGTGTAAAGTAATCTCTATTAAATATCCTAAATTGGGTTTCCCTTAAATATGCCAAGTGGGAGAGAGACTGAGTTATTTTTAGACTTCTGACAAATTGATTTAAAAGATCAGGCAAGTCTAACATCTTCTCCCAGTATGACACTAATTCTAATGTACTTTTCCCTTCTTGCGCTGTTCTTAATATTTTATAAATGACAGATAGAGAACATTTTTCGGGTTTAATACTGTCCAATAAAGGATGGTCTAAACAGATTTGAGGAAATAGATTTAATATTTTATAAACATAATTTTTTACTTGCAAGAAGTAAAATTTGTGTTTGGTCTGAACTGTGAGGATTTTATTTTGAAATTCCGAGAAGTTATACAATCTCTTGGCCTTACAATCAAGGAATTATTTAATAGTGAGAACTTTAAAAGGTGACCAAACTCCAAAAATGCTAACTGTGTTGCCTAACGGAAAAAAACATTTCCCTTGAATAGGTAACCATTTAGAGATGGTAACTGGATAACCAAGTAGCCTCATAGTCTTCCTCCATGTAGTTAAAATATCTTTATATAAAGGATGGTTAGCGATTGTCCTCCCCAGAAGTTTATTTGATGAGTGTACTATAAACCCCACAGAGTGAGGGGAACAAACCTGTTCCTCTAAAAGTCTATCAGAGAGTTTAAATGTTTTTAGTAACCAATCAATTGGGAAATGTAGAATGGTAGCAAGATTATACCATTCCAAATTGGATAAAGCTAATCCTCCTCCCGGATAAGTCTGATATAACAACTCTAGTTTTATTCTTGGTTTCCTCCTGCTCCACAGGAAATACCTTAGTGCTTGGTTAAAGCGCCAGAGATCCCGTTTCTTAATTAAAAGGGGGAGCATCCTGCATGGATACAAAATTTTAGGGACTATAAACATATATAAAGATTTACTTTGCCCGAAATTAAGACCGGGAGGGATACCCAACTCTCCATTTTTTCTTTAGTTTCTTGAAGAACTGACAGAATATTATCAAGATACCAATCTGCAGGGTCAATAGAGAGTTTCAGACCCAAATATTCCAGAACGTTTGATTCGATAAACTGATAAGTTTGACATTTATTCAGTCTATTTAACCAAATTACTTTTGATTTTGAGAAATTAGTTTTGTACCCGGACACAGTACCATATCTATCTAAAAGATACAGCACAGGATTAATAGTATCCTTGGGGTTGGACACAAAGAGAAGAAGATCATCAGCAAATAATTATATTTTTAGTGTTGAATTACCTATATTGATTCCTAATAGTAGTTCTCTCAGTTTAATAGCCAAAGGCCCCAAGACTAAGTCAAATAGTAAGGGAGAAAGAGGACAACCCTGACGGGTGCCTCTTGAGAGTGTAAAGGATTGAGTAATATCATTATTGATCAGAATCGATGCCTTAGTATCAGAATATATATTACAAATATATTTAGCAAAATTATCTCCGAACTCGTATATCTTTAAGGCTTTAACCATAAATGGCCATTCCACTCTGTTGAAGGCCTTCTCTGCATCCAAAGATAGCAGGAAGGCCTCCGGCAGAGCGGAGCCGCCTCCACTATATAGGCAAATTGCATGGAGAATTTTCCTTATATTTTTTTCAGTGGTCCTTCCACTCACAAAGCCTACTTGGTCGGCATGTACAATTTTAGGTAAGATCGGCTTCATTCTCTCTACCATGATCTTCATCATAATCTTGTAATCAAGATTAACCATGGAAATCGGCCTATAAGCTGTTAATTCTAAAAGGTCTTTATTAGGTTTAGGGATCAAAACAATATTGGCCCTTTTAAAATCCTCAGAAACTTTAACATTATCCTCAAAATAACCTTTGTACAAATCCCTTAAGACTGGAATAATCTTTTCCATTAGTATCAAATAAAACTCCAAGGGCAAGTTGTCTGGACCTGGCATTTTACCTTTGGGCAGAGATTTAATAACCTTATATATTTCCTGTTCAAGGATAGGTTTGTTCAAGGACTCCAGGTCTAGATCTGGGACAGAAGGTAGATCGATAGATGCTAGGAAAGTATCAATATCCTCCGAAAGAGGACTCTGAGAGGAATAAAGTTTGGTATAATAGTTTTGAAATAGGAGAGCTATCTGATCTTGGTCTGAAATAACATTGTTATCCGGTTTTGTTTCCATGCCTTGCAAATTTTGCTGCTCTTTTATGAATTGAATCTTGAGCTTCTTTCAGGAGAAAATAATCCCTTTCCTTTTTACTTAAAAAGTAGTTATCTCTATTTATTCTAGTGGGATTACTTATATAAAGAGCGTAAGAATCTTTTAATTTGTTTGATAGCTCCTAAAATCTAGATGTTCGTTCTTTATTTAACCTAGCCATATAAGAGATAAACTCTGCTTTTAAGTACAATTTGGCTGTTTCCCAAAAGATGGGAACATTGTCTCTACAATGGCTGTTAAAAGAGCAGAAGTCTTCCCATGCCTTTACCAAGAAAAGCTTGAATTTAACTGAATTCAATAAATATGTGGGAAAGAAAAATGAGTTAAATGTATATTGTTTCTTAATTTGGATTGTTAATATTACTGGAGCATGATTCAATACCACATTTAGAGACTTTAGATGCTAGGGTTTCTGATATCAAAAATATATCCAGTCTAGAAAGAGTCTTATGAGATTTTGAGTGGCATGTATATTCTCAGGAATTGGGGTTTAACCTTCTCCAAATATCTATCACACTTACTCCCTGGGAAAATAAATTAAATATTTTCTTTTCATAATTAAGCTGGTATTTGGTATAGTTAGTTTTTGTTTTCTGTTCTCCCAATCTACATCTATCAAGATATGAATTTGGAGTGATATTAAAATCACCTGTTAATATTATCCTGTCTTTTGAGAATTTAAGAGTATTCTTAAGCAATTGATTCCAAAATGACTCGACCGGGGTATTGGTACCATAAAGGTTCACTATTAAATAATTCTTTTTTTGAATCCTAATTCTGACCAGTAGGTATCTGGCCTCTCTATCCTTTATTACCTTAACAATTTCATGTTCAAGGTTTTTATTAATTAAAATCATTACTCGTCTTGCCGCTTTCCTGTATGAAGAAAAAAAGGAATGTGCAAAACCACGGACTTTAAATTTAATATGCTCAGCATCTGAAAGATGCGTCTCTTGAAGACATATTATGTCCAAAGCCTTTTACTTAGAAAGTTCACCACCGCCTTCTTTTTAATTGGGGAGTGGATTCCTCCCACATTCCACGAAAGTACCCTTATTATCTAACTCTTCTATTCAAGGATAAATAGCATGATAAAGAGGGTAGAAGGGGGGGGGGGGTAAGAGAGGGAGAGAAAAAAAATTGATAACAAAATATAAAGTCATACTCTAACCACACTAAATTTTGAAATAGACATCTTAATTTTTCCAAAAGATTAATATAGATGTAATAAAATATATCTAAAATAACAATAATACTTAAAAAAAAAATATTAAACAAATTCTTGTGACAGTGTGCGACTTCATATAAATATTTAACCTCATTGAATTTGAGGCAATGTGATAAGGTACATAAAATAATATTAAAAGCAAAAAGTACATATTTAACAGACACTTCTTCACACAGAAAAAGAGATAATAAAAAAAAATTATCTTCTTTTTCTTTTCGTGCCAAAATAGTAAATATAAATGTGATTTTCCCTAAGAAAGTATACCTGTGATAAAAAACATCTAGAGTAGTGATCATAGTTAATAGCATAAACAGTGTGGCTCATTGTGTACATATTTGACCTAAATAAATTTTGAGGCCATTTGGTAAAATACCTAATGTAATATTCATAATAAAAAATACATATTTGAATAAACCCTTCTTAGGAAAAAATAAATAAATATTAATATCTTTCCTTTTTTATAAAAAAAAAATAGCGTATAAAATGAATGTTAGTGTCTAATAAACAATATATTCCTAATAGTATCAAAACTCGTCTGTGATATTGTAAATCCTCCAATGGATTTTATATGGTGCACAAAATCGTGCAAAAAAAAAAAAAAGTCATCTATAGTAGTGTAGTTCTTTTCAACAAATTCTGCTCGGTACAAAAAAAAGACCATGCAGGAAAAAAAAAAAATAATTTCCTCCAAATTAACGGCTAGATTTAGAGTTTTGTCGGTAACGACCCGAAAAGCTAACACCGGCTTTTTTCTGGCCACACCATAAAAATAACTCTGGTATTGAGAGTCCATATAAAGGCTGCGTTAGGCTCCAAAAAAGGAGCGTAGAGCATATTTAACGCAGCTTCAACTCTCGAAACCAGAGTTGCTTACGGACGCGGCTCGTGCACGATTCCCCCATAGAAAACAATGGGGCTGTTTAAGCTGAAAAAAAAACTAACACCTGCAAAAAAGCCGCGTTCAGCTCCTAACGCAGCCCCATTGTTTAGGCATGTTAGGGTGTTAGGTGCAGACGTAGAATAGCGGTGAGCTCCAGTCGGCAGATTAGGGGTTAATAAGTGTAGGCAGGTGGAGGCGACGTTGAGGGGGGCAGATTAGGGGCTAATAAATATAATATAGGGGTCGGCGGTGTTAGGGGCAGCAGATTAGGGGTACATAGCTATAATGTAGCTGGCGGCTCTTTGCGGTCGGCAGATTAGGGGTTAATTATTGTAGGTAGCTGGCGGCGACGTTGTGGGGGGCAGATTAGGGGTTAATAAATATAATATAGGGGTCGGCGGTGTTAGGGGCAGCAGATTATGGGTACATAAGGATAACGTAGTTGGCGGTTGGCAGATTAGGGGTTAAACAAAATTAATCGAGTTGCGGCAATGTGGGGGGACCTCATTTTAGGGGTACATAGGTATTTTATGGGTGTTAGTGTACTTTATAGCACAGTAGTTAAGAGCTTTATAAACCGGCGTTAGCCCAGAAAGCCCTTAACTACTGACTTTTTTCCTGCGGCTGGAGTTTTGTCGTTAGATTTCTAACGCTCACTTCAGACACGACTCTAAATACCGGAGTTAGAAAAATCCCATTGAAAAGATAGGATACGCAATTTACGTAAGGGGATCTGCGGTATGGAAAAGTCGCGGCTGAAAAGTGAGCGTTAGACCTTTTTTGAGTGACTCCAAATACCGGAGGTAGCCTAAAACCAGCGTTAGGAGCCTCTAACGCTGGTTTTCACGGCTAACGCCAAACTCTAAATCTAGGCCCATGTATGTTTACAAAACCAAAAGATAGTACAAATAGAAAAACAAACATAGTGGCCAGCAGGTGAAAATCTCTCATTAAGTAAAAAATATTATTTTGATTCATTATCTAAAAAAGATTGTGCTGCTTCTGGGGATTCAAAAACAAAAAAAATTAGGGCCAGATTTATTTCTAAGCTTTGCTGGATAGAGTAAAGAAAAAGATCTCTTCTCCAACACTAATCGTGAGCAAATGGGAGAAAATAGACTCCTTTTGGAGGAAGTCTCTACTGAGAAGTCTTGGAAGATCAGAATCCTTGCACCATTAAATTGAAGATTTTGTTGCTTCCTAAAAGCTTGCATGATTTCAGTCTTTCCCTGGAAGTTTAAAAATTTAGCAATTACTGGGCGAGGTTTTTTTGGACCCTGTAGCATCACATCCTGCTCTCTTCCCAATCTGTGTATTCTTTCCACTATAAAAAGAGATTGCTCTTGATGAATACCCAAAAGGTGTGGAAGCGTTTCTTCCACAAATTTCCTTAGGTCTTGGGATTTTAATGATTCGGGGAGACCAATTATTCGTAGATTGTTGCGTCTTGCCCTGTTCTCAATATCTTCTATTTTATTTGTGAGTATTTTATTTTGATTCAATACAGATTCAAGTATTGAATTCACTATCCGAGAGCCTTTGTACAAAGTGGTATATTCTATCCTTTTGAGCTCTAATTTCTCCCATAATTATATCCAAACGTGTATGTATTTCCTCTATTTTCGGTATAATTAGTGCTGAAACCTGAGTGGCAATTGCCGTGGCATCTGAAGATTCAGGTGTTTTTTCTTCTATAGATGATTTATTGGAAGAAACTGTGGGTTTATTGGTTTTATTGTCCATAGCTTTTAACTTTGGAGACATTTTTGGTTGGGAAAGATATTTATCCATCAAGTTGTAAAGTGTAGATTTCAATCAATATGATGCACCAGTAATCACAGGGAGCTCTGTTGCTATCTTTAAGTCCAACCATCTGGGAGAACAAGGAGAGCTCCTTCTTTTCCAACCCCTCCTCCCCAGTTGTCCACTATAGAATCAGAATGTTACTCACTTTAAAAAGTGCATTGGAACACCTCCTTTTTTTCCTCCTTTCTTTTCCCCTTTTTTTCCTTTTCTTCCTTTCTTCTTCCCCCTTCTCTTACCGACTTGTGGGAAATTAATCAGAAAGTCACAGGTAGGGTCCAATATTTTGCTCTATTTCTTGTATAATCTTAATTTAGCAACACCGCAAGATATAAATGGGACCATCCATTCTCAAACAAGGAAATATCCTTCTTTTGATGTCATATACATTTAGATTTGGGGAATTGTGAGGTTTAAAGTTGATATTTAATCATATAGTGTCCCCAATTTCTTCCGTGTCTGTTTAAGGTGAGCACAGAGGGATACAACAATAGTACTCCTGTGTGTCCAACTTTATATTCAGATAAAGGGAGAGTACCTTTCCCAGACTCTAACTCCTGACTTTCCTTTAATGGTAGTACCTTTAAACGCCCCAGTGCAGAGAAATATGGGGGTTCGGTGGAATTATACTGCAGTGGAATGAAAAGGTTTTATAAACCCAGCTATATCCAAAGATGTCCAACGCTTAGAGTGTATCCCACTTAGATTTTTATATGTTGTCTCAATACCCTATCATCAGGGCATAGATATAGTAAAATGTGCAGGGTACAGGAAATAGCTGATCTGTTGGCTATTACTTCAAGGGAGGAATCAGGTTAATGTTGAAAAGTATATTTTTTTTTCTTTCCCTTCCCCTTTCTATTATATTTTTTTATTTTAATTTTTCAGCTATGCCAAATCATGCTGTTTGTAGAAAGACAAGGATTCACAATAATTGCTATATGATTTGGGGGTATCAATGTCTGTTTATAGCAATATATAAGACTCTGCTGGCCATTTATGAACTCCTACCTCTCTCCAAGTCCCTTGCGTTCAGCTTCCAGGGATGAAGACCTCCTCATGTGAGGCAGTGCCGAACTCCAGGCTCCAACCACCCGGGACATGCTTCTTTGGTCGAGGCTCTAAACTCCAAAAAGCCCCTAGACCCTTCACGTGTGTGTAACTGCAACTTTGCGGCGTTCTGCTCCAACGCGTCAGATTCCACTAGTGCTGAACCGGCAGAGGCGACCTGGTGACTTAGCCACTCCAGCTGGCTTTCCTTCAGCTGTGGTTATTCTCCTGGTTCACAGCGGTAGACACGGCTTCGTATTCACCGCTAACTCGTCTCCACTCTCTCTCCAGGGACGCGGCTTGCGTTGCGTGATGACGTCAACTACACATGTCTTTCCCCCGCCAGGATGTGCTTATTAGAGAAAATTTAAAGCAGTGGGGGCTTGTACGACACAAATTGAGTCTTCACAGAAGCAATACACACAATCTTAAGGACTCTGAGCTTCAATACTGGTGCACAGGCCCTCACACGATTTGTGCATATGCCACAGAAAAACAGTAATAAACTTTACTAGAAACACTTTTGCTAATAGAAGTATATTGCAAAAATGCTTCTATTTCAAATTGAAATGCATTTATGCATATTTTAATTTTGACCATTCTATCCCTTTAAGGAAGATCGATTTTTTACATAGAGATGGTTATGTGATATTTTATAATAGATATCTATATTATAACACTGTGTTGTACAACATAAAATCAACCATAATATTTTAAAACTACTGGCAATATTTTGAACATTAAATATATCTGGAACATCTTTGTTTTCAGTGCCTCAAGAAAGAAAAAGCCCATTCATAAATATTCATAAGCACCTTGACAATCTATTTACCATTGTCTCAGCCTCCATTCTGCTGGCCCAGCATTCCTCTACTGACAGTCCCTCGTCTCTCTCTGTCGAAACTCTGTAGCTATGTTTTCTTCATATTTTTACATTTAATTAATAGTGACGTATTCAGTATTGTTTTTTATTTGGAGTAAATTGATTGCCATCAAAAATGGGTGATCACTGTTGTTGGTATGGGCAGCACCATCTTGTTTTTCATGCCCATATGCAGGTTGGTGGACAGTAT
The DNA here is from genome assembly GCF_027579735.1 of Bombina bombina. Lineage (NCBI taxonomy): Eukaryota > Metazoa > Chordata > Amphibia > Anura > Bombinatoridae > Bombina > Bombina bombina. Next base: position 923,291,253 of record NC_069504.1, on the reverse strand, counting down.
CAATATCGTTTATCAGAGGTATGTTATTGGTTGATCAGTGGTTGTTCTTATCAAGTGTTTGACCAAAAATGCACAACAAAATGGGCACATATCTATTCCAACATTTTTTCAATATGAGAAAAACTTGATTGACTAGATGGAAATCAAACCAAAAATTAAAGTTTCAATGCTTTTAAAATACATTTTAATGCAGAGTTTAATTGCTGGTATAATATGTGCATATGTAAAAACGACTTTCTCTTTAACGACTGATTCTGCTATAGTTCAATAGTTGGTCAGGACAGATCTACTAAAAACTTTGCCATAATTAAATTTTTAGTTTGCATCCTCTCTAGATCAAATTGTCTAATGTTTGTATTCTGTGAGAAGTTTGGTAATTTATTATCTTTCATATCTTCATGTACTTAAAGTTTTGCATTCCACAGAGTCACTCATTATATAATTATGTTTCCGTCTGCTGCACAATATTTGTATATCCAACATGTTTTTGTTTATTTACACAGTATCTAGTTCATAGTAGTTGCTTTAAGAATCTATCTTAGGCTATTTATATAACCTATTGCATCAGTATGTAATTGTAAATAGATACAGTCAATTGCAATTTATTATAGAACTGATTAAAATTAGGCATCCCCATAATACCATGTACTGTACTGTGATATTGCTGGTAATGTTTAGGTTTACTATATATGAGTTCTTTTTTACAGAAATAACTTCCATCTGCGTGTAGGTCACTTTTAGTTTATTAACGGCTAGATTTAGAGTTTGGCGGTAGCCGTCAAAACCAGCGTTAGAGGCTCCTAACGCTGGTTTTGGGCTACTGCTGGTATTTAGAGTCAGTCAGGAAAGGGTCTAACGCTCACTTTGCAGCAGCGACTTTTCCATACCGCAGATCCCCCTACGCCATTTGCGTATCCTATCTTATCAATGGGATCTTTCTAACGCTGGTATTTAGAGTCTTGGCTGAAGTGAGCGTTAGAAATCTAACGACAAAACTCCAGCCGCAGAAAAAAAGTCAGCAGTTAACAGCTTTCTGGGCTAACGCCGGTTCATAAAGCTCTTAACTACTGTGCTCTAAAGTACACTAACACCCATAAACTACCTATGTACCCCTAATCCGAGGTCCCCCACATCGCCGCCACTTGATTAAAAATTTTTAACCCCTAATCTACCGACCGCACACCGCCGCCAGCTACGTTATACTTATGTACCCCTAATCTGCTGCCCCTAACACCGCCGACCCCTATATTATATTTATTAACCCCTAATCTGCCCCCCCTCAACGTCGCCGACACCTACCTACACTTATTAACCCCTAATCTGCCGACCGGAGCTCGCCGCTACTCTAATAAATGTATTAACCCCTAAAGCTAAGTCTAACCCTAACACCAAACACCCCCCTAAGTTAAATATAATTTAAATCTAACAAAATAAATTAACTCTTATTAAATAAATTAATCCTATTTAAAGCTAAATACTTACCTGTAAAATAAACCCAAATATAGCTACAATATAAATTATAATTATATTGTAGCTATTTTAGGATTAATATTTATTTTACAGGCAACTTTGTAATTGTTTTAACCAGGTACAATAGCTATTAAATAGTTAATAACTATTTAATAGTTACCTAGTTAAAATAATTACAAAATTACCTGTAAAATAAATCCTAACCTGAGTTACAATTAAACCTAACACTACACTATCAATAAATAAATTAAATAAACTACCTACAATTATCTACAATTAAACCTAACACTACACTATCAATAAATTAATTAAATACAATACCTACAAATAAATACAATTAAATAAACTAACTAAAGTACAAAAAATAAAATAGAACTAAGTTACAAAAAATAAAAAAATATTTACAAACATTAGAAAAATATTACAACAATTTTAAACTAATTACACCTACTCTAAGCCCCCTAATAAAATAACAAAGCCCCCCAAAATAAAAAAATGCCCTACCCTATTCTAAAATTAAAATAGAAAAGCTCTTTTACCTTACCAGCCCTTAAAAGGGCCATTTGCGGGGCATGCCCCAAAGAATTCAGCTCTTTTGCCTGGAGAAAAAAAACATACAATACCCCCCCCCCCCCCAACATTACAACCCACCACCCACATACCCCTAATCTAACCCAAACCCCCCTTAAATAAACCTAACACTAAGCCCCTGAAGATCTTCCTACCTTATCTTCACCACACCGGGTATCACACCGATCCGTCCTGGCTCTGATGTCTTGATCCAAGCCCAAGCGGGGGGCTGAAAACATCCATCCTCCGGCTGAAGTCTTGATCCAAGCGGGCAGAAGAGAACATCCGGACCGGCAAACATCTTCATCCAGGCGGCATCTTCTATGTTTTTCCATCCGATGACTACCGGCTCCATCTTGAAGACCTCCGGCGCGGATCCATCCTCTTCTTGCGACGTCCTAAGTCCGAATGAAGGTTCCTTTAAATGACGTCATCCAAGATGGCGTCCCTCGAATTCCGATTGGCTGATAGGATTCTATCAGCCAATCGGAATTAAGGTAGGAAAATTCTGATGGAATCAGCCAATCAGATTCAAGTTCAATCCGATTGGCTGATCCAATCAGCCAATCAGATTGAGCTCGCATTCTATTGGCTGTTCTGATCAGCCAATAGAATGCGAGCTCAATCTGATTGGCTGTAGATAATTGTAGGTAGTTTATTTAATTTATTTATTGATAGTGTAGTGTTTAATTGTAACTTAGGTTAGGATTTATTTTACAGGTAATTTTGTAATTATTTTAACTAGGTAACTATTAAATAGTTATTAACTATTTAATAGCTATTGTACCTGGTTAAAATAATTACAAAGTTGCCTGTAAAATAAATATTAATCCTAAAATAGCTACAATATAATTATAATTTATATTGTAGCTATATTAGGGTTTATTTTACAGGTAAGTATTTAGCTTTAAATAGGATTAATTTATTTAATAAGAGTTAATTTATTTCGTTAGATTTAAATTATATTTAACTTAGGGGGGTGTTAGTGTTAGGGTTAGACTTAGCTTTAGGGGTTAATGCATTTATTAGAGTAGCTGCGAGCTCCGGTCGGCAGATTAGGGGTTAATAAGTGTAGGTAGGTGGAGGCCACGTTGGGGGCGGCAGATTAGGGGTTAATAAATATAATATAGGGGTCGGCGGTGTTAGGGGCAGCAGATTAGGGGTACATAGGGATAACGTAGGTTGCGGCGGTGTACGGAGCGGCAGATTAGGGGTTAATAATAATATGCAGGGGTCAGCGATAGCGGGGTTGGCAGATTAGGGGTTAATAAGTGTAAGGCTAGGGGTGTTTAGACTCGGGGTACATGTTAGGGTGTTAGGTGCAGACTTAGGAAGTGTTTCCCCATAGGAAACAATGGGGCTGCGTTAGGAGCTTAACGCTGCTTTTTTGCAGGTGTTAGGTTTTTTTTTTCAGCTCAAACAGCCCCATTGTTTCCTATGGGGGAATTGTGCACGAGCACGTTTTTGAAGCTGGCCGCGTCCATAAGCACCGCTGGTATCGAGAGTTGCAGTGGCGGTAAATATGCTCTACGCTCCCTTTTTTGGAGCCTAACGCAGCCCTTCTGTGAACTCTAAATACCAGCGGTATTTAAAAGGTGCGGGGAAAAATAAGCATGCGTAGCTAACGCACCCCTTTGGCCGCAGAACTCTAAATCTAGCCGTAACTTTCCTTGTTTTATGCTTTCACATATGGTCTGTGTCTTGCCCTAGCTACCATCCTTTTGCCAGACCTTCACTGCTCTTTGTGTCTACCTATCATTCATAATATATCCCTGATAAATTGAAAAAAAAATAACAGGTGATTAAGTACTAACTACAAACATATGATTAATTTTATCAAATCAATGATCACAGTTTATATGACAGCAAGATATTTGAGAGTCATCAAAATGACATGGCTCTCTATGGCTGATCACTGTGACCAGCCAGGTAAAGAGCTGCTGAACCTAGTTACTATATATAGCTCAGTGCCACTTAGTGCAACTCTGCCACATACCACAATTATAACTGCAGCTGGCATGGACCCCAAACAGTACATATACCTATTTAAGGTCTAATATACCTAAACCAGTGGCCTTCTAACCAAAATCAGATGAATCTTCAGTCAGCCTCTTCCTCTGAGTTATCTTCCTTCCTTTAGTCTTAGTCCATATTTCCTGTTATATCATATGCAGAGTTTAGATGGGTTAACAAATTCAAAAGGACAAAGCTTCTAATTGATCAGAATAGCATAGAAAAGGAGGCCAAAGTTACTAGAGAATAATATTAATAATAATGTTTTGCACAACAAGCTTTAATAAAATAACAATAGCTCCCTAACTGCATTAACTATTGATCAATCTAACAGAATTATGCCCACCTTCCTCATTATGATTAACCCTATCTCCCATAGTTTTTCCTAGCCCTTCTGGTGTCCCATTACAATTAACCATGTCCCACATCCCTCAGCACCCCCCTCTACCACCTAAGGTAAACCCTTTGTTTAAAAAATAAAACAAAATGTCTTTATGATAAAAGACAAGATTTAATTCTGAAGCTGAATTTAAGTCCATACTTATGTTGATGAAGAGGATGGCATGGCGTACTCTTTGCTGGCCGAAACAAGGAGGAAAACAAGTTTATAGTATTGTGTGATATTGGTAGTGGGGATTGAGATAATTGTAGTGGGGATTGATATAATGGCAGTGGGAGCTTGTGTCCTTAGAGTAAATTGTGTTTTGAGAAAAAGTAACTAATGTTTGCCCCTATATATTAGTCCACAAGAACTTCTGTCCATAGTGCCTTGAATTCCTTTTTATTTGAATTAAAAAAATAGAAGTGTTCCTGATTCATAAAAACTGTAATAAGCCATTGATAATTACGACTAGATTTAGAGTTCTGCGGCCAAAGGGGTGCGTTAGCAATGCATGCTTTTTTTCCTGCACCTTTTAAATACCGCTGGTATTTAGAGTTCACAGAATGGCTGCGTTAGGCTCCAAAAAAGGGAGCGTAGAGCATATTTACCGCCACTGCAACTCTAAATACCAGCATTGCTTACGGACGCGGCCAGCTTCAAAAACGTGCTTGTGCACGATTCCCCCATAGAAAACAATGGGGCCATTTGAGCTGAAAAAAAACCTAACACCTGGAAAAAAGCAGCGTTCAGCTCCTAACGCAGCCCCATTGTTTTCTATGGGGAAACACTTCCTACGTCTGCACCTAACACTCTAACATGTACCCCGAGTCTAAACACCCCTAGCCTTACACTTATTAACCCCTAATCTGCCGACCCCGCTATAGCCGACACCTGCATTATACTATTAACCCCTAATCTGCCGCTCCGTACACCGCCGCTACCTACATTATACCTATGTACCCCTAATCTGCTGCCCCTAACACCGCCGACTCCTATATTATATGTATTAACCCCTAATCTGCCACCCCTGCTATAGCTGACCCCTGCATATTATTAACCCCTAATCTGCCGCTCCGTACACCGCTGCTACCTACATTATACCTATGTACCCCTAATCTGCTGCCCCTAACACCGCCGACCCCTATATTATATTTATTAACCCCTAATCTGCCCCCCACAACGTCGCCTCCACCTACCTACAATAATTAACCCCTAATCTGCTGACCGGATCTCGCCGCTACTCTAATAAATGGATTAACCCCTAAAGCTAAGTCTAACCCTAACACTAACACCCCCCTAAATTAAATATAATTTAAATCTAACAAAATAAATTAACTCTTATTATATAAATTAATCCTATTTAAAGCTAAATACTTACCTGTAAAATAAATCCTAATATAGCTACAATATAAATAATAATTATATTGTAGCTATTTTAGGATTAATATTTATTTTACAGGCAACTTTGTAATTATTTTAACCAGGTACAATAGCTAAAATAGTTAAAATAATTACAAAATTACCTGTAAAATAAATCCTAACCTAAGTTACAATTAAACCTAACACTACACTATCAATAAATTAATTAAATAAAATACCTACAATTATCTACAATTAAACCTAACACTACACTATCAATAAATTAATGAAATATAATACCTACAAATAACTACAATTAAATAAACTAACTAAAGTACAAAAAATAAAAAAGAACTAAGTTACAAAAAATAAAAAAATATTTACAAACATTAGAAAAATATTACAACAATTTTAAACTAATTACACCTACTCTAAGCCCCCTAATAAAATAACAAAGACCCCCAAAATAAAAAAATGCCCTACCCTATTCTAAATTAAAAAAGTTCAAAGCTCTTTTACCTTACCAGCCCTGAAAAGGCCCATTTGCGGGGCATGCCCCAAATAATTCAGCTCTTTTGCCTGTAAAAAAAAACATACAATACCCCCCCAACATTACAACCCACCACCCACATACCCCTAATCTAACCCAAACCCCCCTTAAATAAACCTAACACTAAGACCATGAAGATCTTCCTACCTTACCTTCACCATGCCAGGTTCACCGATCGCTCCAGGCTCCGAAATCTTCATCCAAGCCCAAGCGGGGGCTGGCGATCCATAATCCGGCTGAAATCTTCTATCAAGCGGTGGCTGAAGAGGTCCAAAAGAGGCTCCAAAGTCTTCATCCTATCCGGGATGAAGAGGAGATCCGGACCGGCAACCATCTTGATCCAAGCGGTATCTTCTATCTTCATCCGATGAGGAACGGCTCCATCTTGAAGACCTCCAGCGCGGATCAATCTTCTTCTTCCGACGTCCAACTGAAGAATGAAGGTTCCTTTAAGGAACGTCATCCAAGATGGCGTCCCTCGAATTCTGATTGGCTGATAGGATTCTATCAGCCAATCGGAATTAAGGTAGGAAAATTCTGATTGGCTGATGGAATCAGCCAATCAGAATCAAGTTCAATCCGATTGGCTGATCCAATCAGCCAATGAGATTGAGCTTGCATTCTATTGGCTGTTCCGATCAGGGACGATCGAGGGACGCCATCTTGGATGACGTCCCTTAAAGGAACCTTCATTCTTCAGTTGGACGTCGGAAGAAGAAGATTGATCCGCGCTGGAGGTCTTCAAGATGGAGCCGTTCCTCATCGGATGAAGATAGAAGATGCCGCTTGGATCAAGATGGTTGCCGGTCCGGATCTCCTCTTCTTCCCGGATAGGATGAAGACTTTGGAGCCTCTTCTGGACCTCTTCAGCCGCCGCTTGATAGAAGATTTCAGCCGGATTATGGATCGCCAGCCCCCGCTTGGGCTTGGATGAAGATTTCGGAGCCTGGAGCGATCGGTGAACCTGGCATGGTGAAGATAAGGTAGGAAGATCTTCATGGGCTTAGTGTTAGGTTTATTTAAGGGAGGTTTGGGTTAGATTAGGGGTATGTGGGTGGTGGGTTGTAATGTTGGGGGGGGGTATTGTATGTTTTTTTTTTACAGGCAAAAGAGTTGAATTATTTGGGGCATGCCCCCGCAAATGGCCCTTTTCAGGGCTGGTAAGGTAAAAGAGCTTTGAACTTTTTTAATTTAGAATAGGGTAGGGCATTTTTTTATTTTGGGGGTCTTTGTTATTTTATTAGGGGGCTTAGAGTAGGTGTAATTAGTTTAAAATTGTTGTAATATTTTTCGAATGTTTGTAAATATTTTTTTATTTTTTGTAACTTAGTTCTTTTTTATTTTTTGTACTTTAGTTAGTTCATTTAATTGTAGTTATTTGTAGGTATTGTATTTAATTAATTTATTGATAGTGTAGTGTTAGGTTTAATTGTAACTTAGGTTAGGATTTATTTTACAGGTAATTTTGTAACTATTTTAACTATTTTAGCTATTGTACCTGGTTAAAATAATTACAAAGTTACCTGTAAAATAAATATAAATCCTAAAATAGCTACAATATAATTATTATTTATATTGTAGCTATATTAGGATTTATTTTACAAGTAAGTATTTAGCTTTAAATAGGATTAATTTATATAATAAGAGTTAATTTATTTTGTTAGATAAAAATTATATTTAACTTAGGGGGTTGTTAGTGTTAGGGTTAGACTTAGCTTTAGGGGTTAAAAAATTTATTAGAATAGCGGTGAGCTCCGGTCGGCAGATTAGGGGTTAATGTTTGAAGTTAGGTGTCGGCGATGTTAGGGAGGGCAGATTAGGGGTTAATACTATTTATTATAGGGTTATTGAGGCGGGAGTAAGGCGGATTAGGGGTTAATACATTTATTAGAGTAGCGGTGCTGTTCGGTCGGCAGATTAGGGGTTAATAAGTATAGGTAGGTGGCGGCGATGTTGGGGGCGGCAGATTAGGGGTTAATAAATATTATGTAGGTGTCGGCGGTATTAGGATTAGCAGATTAGGGGTACATAGGAATAATGTAGGTGGCGGCGGTGTACGGAGCGGCAGATTAGGGGTTAAAAAAATTTAATAGAGTGGCGGCGGTGTGGGGGGACCTCGGTTTAGGGGTACATAGGTAGTTTATGGGTGTTAGTGTACTTTAGAGCACAGTAGTTAAGAGCTTTATAAACCGGCGTTAGCCCAGAAAGCTCTTAACTCCTGTTTTTTTTCTGCGGCTGGGGTTTTGTTGTTAGATTTCTAACGCTCACTTCAGCCATGACTCTAAATACCGGCGTTAGAAAGATCCCATTGAAAAGATAGGATACGCAAATGGCGTAGGGGGATCTGCGGTATGGAAAAGTTGCGGCTGTAAAGTGAGCGTTAGACCCTTTCCTGACTGACTCCAAATACCAGAGGGTGGTAAAAACCAGCGTTAGGAGCCTCTAACACTGGTTTTCACGGCTACCGCCCAACTCCAAATCTAGCCGTTAGTGTTTTAAGTTCCCATGTGTAACTTAGCTACCTTGCATGGTGGCATTTTGACGTTAAAATCCTCCAAACAGTAATTGCAGAAAGGATAATTTTTTAAGTTCTGGGACTTTACCTAGATTCTAAGCCACCCAATTTTTGTTTTTTTATATTAAAAAAATATCCAAATTTAATTTGCCATCCTCACAATAATAAATGTATGTATATGGTTTATCAAATGCATGTAAACACCTCTTACATTTAGCTTGGGGCAAACCATATTGGTATCCCGATCTGCTACAAAACTCCCCTTTGTCTATTTTAATGGATTTTTTAAATTCATCTAATTTGTGCCTGTTTCAAGAGGTAATTCTTGGGTGTTTGCACAGCATTTGTGAATATTACATTTCTTGTTGATGGGAGGGGTGGAGCTAGCCTGAGAGACGAGTAGACGTCAATTAGGAGAGCTCCCACAAGTTATTAATATATTTAAAGTTTTAAAGCCATATTTTTTTATATATATAACTGTAGGGACATCTTGATATATATGGATGTCTGATTCCTTACTGCTATAGAAAACCGGAGACTTACATACTGTTCTCCTAGCAGGTAGAGCCAAAACCGAAGCTATAACTACCCGAATTACAGACCTGACTGCAGAGACCCACAGACCTGCCGGATTCATCTGGAGCAGCGGAGAGAGCGGGTTGGGAGAGCGGCATTGGGAGAATTACACCACAGCCTGGGGTTCTCACTAACAACCCGAAGAAGAAAGGGCGCAAAAAGCGCCATTACCCTGTAACGTCACTAAGAGGTAGCGGAGGAGAAGTATCTGTATTCCCCAGAGTGAGACGCAAGACGCAACAGGGCAATCTAGCATCCGGCGCTGAAGCCAAAAGCGGAAGGACTCCCGATACTAACAAGCGTCACCAGGCCTGCCAATCGTGATTATTATAGCTAAGAACCCACAGGTCATACTCACACACCCAGGCCACACCATTATCTGTTCCGGAGGGTCAGGGCTCCGCTTCGGAACGTAACCTGCACCACACAGCTGATTTCCAATCTGCTGAAGGCCAAAAAGCGGCATCTCTCATTAAAAAGAAGAAAGGGGTAAAGGAACTTCGAGAGCTGGGATTTGTCACTCAGCATACAGAAGCAGGACAAGATAGGTCTAGGAGTTGCTAGACTCTACCCACTTGCTCTACAGCTTAATCCGGATGTCATAACCTCTATATGTGAGTACAGTTTCTCTTTTATAGTGTGGGGGCAGTGGCCACTAATATGAGTAACTTTTTACAACTATATACCTCTTTCGCAACACCCACAAATACTCAATTCCAGGGGGACCTATAACTACAGCCACATACTCATTCATCCAACCCACCCCAAACTAAGGGCCTTTACTCCATAAACTATTAAAATAATATACAGCGTTAGATGGAGCTACTGGGATTCAGCAGAGACTCAGGAGTTTAAACATCACTCCAACTTATATTGGACTGTATAAAGTCAATCTAACATCACTCCCATACTGCTCTCATCACATCAAGTGACACAGATATTCACACTTGCCTGCAGTGGGATTTGGGACCCAGCAGGCCCAGCAGTTTATATTGTGAAAAAAGAAAAAAAAAAGGAAAAAAAGAAGAAGAAAAAAAATTGCCTATTCCCCCCACATTGGATTTGGTGCTGCATCCAGACTGATCACTAAGATTGAGGCCCTCACACATTGCAGGACAACACTCAATTATTTTCCCTGCTATTAGAGTCAATTTTTCACGCAGGATCCTGGTGACCCGCCGCAGGGCATAGAGACCCCCTCCTCCCTTTCCTGCTGACACAGGTGGCAGTGGGTCATAACCACTTCCCTTTTACTCACTTCGCCAAATAGGGGGCACCTCCCCAGGAGTGGGGTCTCCCTCAAAGGCCCTTTTCACCTGAAAAGTCTGATATTACTCTCCTATCACTCACCAAGTCACCGCTGCATGGGGAACCCACCCGCTTTACTTCCACACCCCACAGCCTGATTTCAGTTTGGGCCAGAGTGAAGACCATGCAGGGCTAAAGGCATTATGATAGAGGTGCAGGTGAGCCCCCTCTAGACCATACTTCTACTGAGGAAATTCCCTTGACCCTTTTTACAGCTACTCAACAGAGGGTCACTATTCCTGAGGACTGATTGACAGGTCCACCAGTATGTCGTACGTCATGGGGAAAAAACAGAAACGTCAAGAAAATCCCAAAATAACCTTAACAGACCACTTCCACAGTAAAAACACCTCAGTTTAGGAACTTTCAGAAGACGAATCCAGAATTCTTTTACACTTAGTAGCAGAAGCGCCAAAGCAGATATCTCACAAAGAGATCATTCAGAGCTGTCACAATCAACATTCTTTGACACGATTAAGTCTCTATCGGATAAGCTGGACACCCATTATACCTCCCTAGGCTAGGAGCTCAGGCAATCAGTTGGTGAATTAAAACGAGACGTCTCATCGCTATGTGAACGCACTAGAACAATAGAGTAGAAACATGCAGACTTAGCAGTAGATCATGCAAATCTTCTCTCCTATGCTCAAAACCTAGCAGAACAGACCTGGAGGGCAAGCTCGCTGATCAAGAAGATAGGTCTCGGCAGAATAATTTGAGACTCAGAGGTATACCAGAGACCATAACTACGGCAAATCTACCGGAATTTCTACATGGCCTGTTTAGGGAACTCCTGGATACATCTCAATCACAAGACCTATTAATTGACAGAGCCCACAGGGCTCTTCGCCCCCGCAGTTCGAACTCAGACACCCCAAGAGATGTCATAATAAGACTTCACTATTACTCGACCAGGGAAAAAATTCTTAGAGCATCCTTCTCCAATAAATCTTTTAGAGACTCATACCAAAACATACAAATATTTCCTGATCTCTCACAACACACCCTGGCAAAAAGAAGGACTTTTCAGCAATTCACTCAAATACTTCGACACAACAATGTTAAATATAGATGGGGGTTCCCAGGGAAACTATTCTTGCAACATCAAGAACAATCATACGTGATCACATCCCCAGAGCAAGCCATGAAATTACTTTGCTCTCTAGGTCTGTCCTCCTCTCAGGATACACATCGAAAGACTGCAGATACCACTAACATCTTGAACCCCTCAGCACCTGACTGGAACCTACGCCAATCAACAACAACACACCCAAAGGAAAGACAGGGGTGCAAAGACTTTCCCAATACTGTGAAGTAACTTTCATCTACCACCCAGCAGAAATACGGTAATACAAAGAACAGACACCTAAAATTTGGGCCCTTCGTCATTCCTAGAGACCCCCCTTGCCTATGTGCATAGTTCACCCTCCCCTATTTAATTGAGAGGTTAAAGTAGACCCAGATTTTTACTGAGCTTACACACGGGTACATATCTTACCCCCATACCAGATTAGTTCAAACTGCCCTGAGATAAATATATTTTTCTCCTTTATTACCTCACCCAGACTTGTGACCTAGTGAACTCTCATGTTAGACTAATTTATATGTAAGTTAACCATGCTTTTCCTTCTAGGATATGTACTTTTCACCTTCGCCTCACAGTTTTTGGAATGACCTCTGAAGGTAATGTAACTCTTCATCTAACAAGTGACACAAAGGTGACTAATTGGTTGATAATTTCTGAGGCTTTGTTGTCCTTTTTTTTTTTTTTTTCCCCAGGTTATTCAGAAAATATTTGTTTCAATGTTTTCAGCATTAGAGTGGTTATTGCCTTGTTCTAAGTTTATGTTCTACTTTAAAATATAGCCTTCACCTCCTTCGGAGAGAACTACATATATATGGTGCCCTTTTAGTCAGTTCACTGTAATATCTACTCTACAAGCCACAGACACCACTCCAATAGACTCCACATACCTTCACTACTACAAAGATTGTCATATACCCGTGTGAACTCGTACTTTGAGTTGCCCCTGCATTTCTACAACACCCTTAGCTCCGGGGCTCGATCACTATAGCATAGCTATAGCATAGCTAGTCAGACACTCGAGTTTCAACACCCCCTTTATACGCAAGACTTATAGTACCAGTCCCATTAAGAGATTCACATCCCAAAATCACACTTAGAAGACTCAGGCCCTACCCTTTGGAAATCAATCTTATCTATTCTCCTCTACTCTATAAGACTCTCAATACTCTCTAGAGGGGTGTTCTCACCTCACCTTCCCGTACACCATATACCTCATTTACACCACTCTCGCTCGACATATCTCTCACACTTCCTCAAACCTGATCCTCAAAAGGCAGCAGATAGATAACATTTCCCACATTAAAATCATCCCAATATCCTGGTCAGATCATGATGCTCTATCACTTTTGCTTCACCCGCTTCCCTCATATAAATCACCCCCACCATGGCAACTAAGGAGACGATAACTAGCTTCTTAGACCTTAATGATAACCAGCTAACTTCCACGGAAAACTTTTGGGCTACACTCAAAGCCTTCTTACGTGGGCACCTCATACACTTAGGCAATAAACCTTCCTCTCTCTTAGCACAGAAGCTCAGACAACTTACTGCACAGTCTAGGGTCCTTTCCATCAGAAAAGAGGGAGGGAACACTGTCCACTCCCCCAGAGAGATTGGTCACGCGTTCCAAGATTACTATCGTACACTTTACAACATTGAGAAGGAGCTCGACACTACTCCCCCCCGTCAGAGATATCCTCTTATCTAGATTCTCTACAACTACCAACTCTAAGTCCTGAGATTGCAACGGCCTTAACAGCACAAATAATGGTTACAGAAGTACTGAGTGTTATCAAATCCTTGAGACTCGGGAAATCCCCAAGCCCAGTTGGTTACACTGCCAGGTTCTATAAAACCTACCACACGATTTTAACCCCTATTCTCTGCAGAATGTTCCAAGAAGTGATGCAAGAGGGAACCTTTAATCTGGAGTTCCTGGAAGCTACCGTGGTCACGATACTAAAGCTGTGGAAAACTCCAGACCAATGTAGTAGCAACAGGCCCATATCCCTTCTTAACATAGATACTAAACTGTACGCTAAGCTACTAGACAACAGAATCTTGAAAGTCATTACACTAATAATACATTCTGACCAGGTTGGCTTTATCCCTTTTAGAGAGAGCCCTGACGCCACTAGACGCATACTAGACATGCTAATGCTGGCATCCAGGAGAGGAGATCCCTTTCTGGCCCTCTCTCTGGACACGGAAAAAGCCTTCGATAGGATTAGATGGGAGAACCTTTGGGAGACAATGGGAAAATTTGGCTTCCCTTCTCACTTTATAAAAGCAATACAGGCCCTTTATTCCCTACCTACAGCTAGAATCAAGGGATTTGGCTTTCAATCAGAACCCTTCTCCATAACAAACAGCACACGACAAGGATGCCCCCTCTCACCCTTACTCTTTGCCCTAGCTATTGAGCCTCTTGTCCAAGCCATAAGATCCAACCTCCTAGTTAGAGGCATCAATTCAGGCAACTCTGACCATAAAATGTCACTGTATGCCGATAACATCACCCTCTTTCTCACCTCCCCAATTAGTTCCCTTCAGGAAGTCTTTAACATCATTACGACCTTTAGCGAAATAAGCTTCTACAAACTCAATATATCCAAGACAGAGGCGCTTCCTATTAACATCTCCCCGCAAGACCTCAGACACCTACAGATAAATTATAACTTCCAATGGAACACAAGTTCCATAAAAGTATTGGGAATTCACTTAGCCCCAGATACAGTTACCACTATTACCAAAGATTACACAGAAAAGCTTCCAGACCTCCGAAAACTGCTAAACTCCTTGGAATTCAGGGAGATATCTTGAACTGGCAGAATAGCGGCCATCAAGATGTCCTTCCTGCCCAAAATCACCTACTTGTTTAGATGTATCCCGTATAATATCCCCAGACCTGTCTTGAACAAGCTGCAGAGCCTAATTACAACCTACACCTGGAAAGACAGAAGACCTAGGACTGCTAGACACACCCTTGAGAGACCAACTGACCAAGGATGACTAGCACTTCCCAACCTCATCACATATTATAATGCAGCAAGACTCACACACTTACTCTCATGGAATAACGAAGCCCACATACCAGGCTGGTATAATATAGAAGCTTCCTTACTACCCCCTTGCTTAAAACTTTCAGACCTGCTTTGGATTCCCTCTGACCACAGACAGGGTTTGGGGGATTTACATCCTGTTATCCGAGACACCTTTCAATTCTGGGATCAAATCAGGTACACTCCCTCGGTCGCACCCCATCCTACCCCTATCCTTACTTTACACGCAGCCCTATTTTCCCTCCCAGACCTCTGACAGAAACTTCAAATTACAGTAGTAACCGATTTCTATGACTCTAACGTATGGACACCACATCCTCAATTATGCATTAAATTCCTGATACCTTCGAGACTTCAGTTTGAAGCCTTCTGACTAAGCTCTTGGCTACACTCCTGGGGCTACCCTAAGCAGAATCTCAGACCTCCAACCATATGGGAACAAACATGGACTAAAGCTCATCTCTTAAACACCCCTTATCTCTTCACTATAATCTACTCTCTAATTTGCATATACAACAAAAAAATCCCCAGCTCTCTGCCTGGGAGAAGGTTTTGTAGTAAACACCACTACCTGGCACAAAAGAATCTTGATAACCAAAAAAAAAAACTTCTACACTTTGTCACCCTGTAGGAATCGTTCTATAAACTTATTGTAAGATGGCACCTTGTCCTGATCACACTACATAACATCTACGGCTCACACTCACCCATGTGCTGGAGACTCTGTGGACACACAGGCACGCACCTACATATCTGGTGGTCTTGTCCTAAAATACAACCGCTTTGAAGAGCACTCTTTCACTCTCTAAGCACCCTCAATTTAAAATCCCCCTTCCTCCCAGAGGTAGCCCTCCTCCATATGCAGATCCCCAACTTAGATAACGCCACAGAAGCACTGACAATATATATCTTTATGGCAACGAAGTTCGCCATAGCCAGAGAGTGGGAAAAAAAGAAACCACCATCTCTACCACAGGTACTGAATATTATCAGACATATCAGGCTAATGGAACAATATTTCCATTGGGTGTTAGATAAGTTGGATTTTTACTTTGAGGTCTGGTCTCCCTGGCTTACAATTTACCCAGACTAGACCCCCCTCCGGAGACCACACCATCTCAATGCCTCCCCCTCTTGTCAAACCCCCCCCCCTTCCCTATATATCTCACCTTTGGGACACTACCCACCCCCTCCACCTAATTATTCCAGATAATTATTTGTAGATTAACCACTTCAGATTCCCTCCTATAGAAGTTGTGACTATCATCCAAACATCTCCTATCTATCTCCACTACAGAAAAATAAGACATCCTTCTCAACCCAGAACATTCTCACTCATGTATAACTGAGAGTAGATCTACAGATGATATTTAGATATAACTATATCTAGTGTGCGCTATTGATTCACTGTTCAAGCTATGTTGCATGGATTTGTTTGCACTCATATCAAATACTAAAATTTGCAGATTTCATTTGTACCTAATGTTGTTATATTTGAAATGTCTTAATAAAAAATTGTTTTAAAAAAAAAAAAAAATCTTGTGGATGCATATTTCACATATTAAAAACTATCGGCTAGATTATGAGTCTTGTGTTAGAGTTAAAAAGCAGCATTGAGAGGTCCCAAAGCTGCTTTTTAACACCCACTGGTATTCCGAGTCTTGAAATGACAGGCTCACCGTTCACTTTTTGGCCAGACTCGGAAATACCGCAAATTCACTTACTCAAATTGCGTATCCTATATTTTCAATGGGACTTGCATAGGGCCGGTATTACAAGTCTTTCAAAAAGTGAGCGGTACACCCTCTCCTGTCAAGACTGATACCGCATTTAAAAGTCAGTAGTTAAGAGTTTTACACTACAACGCCGTAGCATAAAACTTGTACCTAAAGTGCTAAAAAGTACACTTACACCCATAAACTATGTATTAACCCCTAAACCGAGGCCCCCCACATTGCAAACACTAAAATTAATATTTTAACCCCTGATCTGCCGAACCGGACATCGCCTCTGCTATAATAAACATATTAACCCCTAAACCACCGCACTTCGGCTTCGCAAACACTAGTGAAATATTGTTAACCCATAATCTGCCTGCCCTAACATCGCCGACACCTACCTACATTTATTAACCCCTAATCTGCCGCCCCCAACGTCGCTGCCACTATATTAAATGTATTAACCCCTAAACCTAAGTCTAACCCTAAACCTAACACCCCCTAACTTAAATATAATTTTAATAAATCTAAATAAAATTACTATCATTTACTAAATTATTCCTATTTAAAACTAAATACTTACTTGTAAAATAAACCCTAAGATAGCTACAATATAATTAATAGTTATAGTGTATCTATCATAGGGTTTATTTTTATTTTACAGGCAAGTTTGTATTTATTTTAACTAGGAACAATAGTTATTAAATAGTTATTAACTATTTAGTAACTACCTAGTTAAAATAAAGACAAATTTACCTGTAAAATAAAACCTAACCTATGTTACAATTGCACCTAACACTACACTATAATTAAAATAATTACCTAAACTAAATACAATTAATTACAATTTAAATAAATTATCTAAAGTACAAAAAATAAACCCACTAAATTACAGAAAATAATAAAATAATTACAAGAATTTTAAACTAATTACACCTACTCTAATCCCCCTAACAAAATAGAAAAGCCCCCCCCCCAAAAAAAATAGCCCTACCCTACACTAAATTACAAATAGCCCTTAAAATGGCCTTTTGCAGGGCATTGCCCCAAAGTAATCAGCTCTTTTTTTTATTTTTTTTTTATTTTTTTTAAACAAGCTTTATTAAAGAAGATTCAAAAGTATACAATGAGGTCACATTATACATCTCCGTATGCCGTTTACAAGCGGTCTAGACAAAGTTCAGCTAAAGCAGTTCAATGTGACTAAAGTCCATGATAATTGCGCTTTTAAAGAAACAGGAGTCCCCCCAGGGAAGGGGGAGAAATCCGGGTTCCTCTAAGGATACAAAGCTTGGTAGAAATTTTTGTTTTTGTTGTATCAGACAAACATGTCAAAAAAAGAACAGTTCAAACTTATACTATTAACATAAGATTCCAGAAGAAAGAACACATAGAGTACAAGCATGAAGATAGAGAGAAAGTTAAAGAAGAGAGATGAAAGAGAAGAGAAAAAGAGAAAAGGATAAGGGGGAGGGCATATCAGTGCTGGAGGGAAAAGAGAGAGAAAGGGGGGGAGGAGAGGAGGGGGGCATCATAAATGGGAGAGGAAGGGGAGAGGAAGAGAAAAGGAAGGGGAGAGGAAAAAAAAAAAAAAAAAAAAGGGGGGAGGAGGGGGGAAGGCATAACCCAACAAGGTCCTACAAAGGAGTGCCTCTCCATACCGCTAGCATCGTCTCATGGAAATCTAATTGGCCAATCTTAAAGTAATGTAGCCTCTCCAATTGTAATAAGTCATCTACTGAGGCAAACCATTCATCAGTGGAGGGAGCCTGAGTGGATTTCCATTTTTTATGGATCAATCTCTTGGCTCCCGTAATCATGAGTAGAAGGAGGGTTCTAGTGAATTCATCTTTAGTCTTGGGGAGCAGCAAGAATAACATGATCTCAGGGGTATTAGGGACAAGGGCCTGTACCTTACGGGACATAATCCCTGTCACAGTCTTCCAGAAGTCTCCCAATCTAGGGCACGACCACCAGATGTGGATCAGGGAGCCATGCTCGCCGCATCCTCTCCAACATAGAGGGCTGGTCAAGGGGAAGTATTTGTGTAGTCTCATTGGTGTATGATACCATCTGGTTAGTAGCTTTAGGTGTATCTCCTGGACAGTTACCGAGACCGAGGAACGTTTAGTTAAAGTAAAGGAACGTATCCAGTCCCCTTCTTCAATAGTATTACTAAGGTCCTTGTCCCAGGCCAAAGTGAAAGAGGGGAGTCGAGTGTCAGGTGGCAGAAGAAGAAGCCTGTATATTTTTGAGATTAGGCGTCTAGGGCAGAGTGTACCAGAGCAGAGAGTCTCAAAGGGTGTGAGCGCCCTCATAAGCCTATCCCTATGTCTATGATGGACGAGATAGTGCGAAAGCTGATGGTATCGGAGCCAAGAGGAGAAGAGATCACCAAACTGTGTAGTCATATCGAGCTGGGAGCGAAGTTTGCCCTCGTGTATAGCAAAATGAAGAGTGCCCTCTCGGAGGGGATAATACATACTCATACGGGTTCCGAGGGCATGGTATGGGATTTCAGGATTTTCGATGATCGTAAGCAGGGGAGAATGTATCGAAGAGATATGTGTAGAGGTAGCCAACAGTCTATCCCATTCTTGTAGGGTAGCCAGTGTAAGGTGGTATTTCTGTATTAGAACAGGGCGGCTAAGTGGGGGAATCCAAGCTAGTATGCCAACGTTATGCATGTTAAAGATTTGTCCCTCTAATCTGACCCATTGCTTCTGAGTTGAGTTATGAGACAGCTCCACTAACCTCTGAAGGAAGATTGCTCTCCGATACAATGCCAGGTCTGGAAACCCCAGGCCTCCTTTTTCACGTGGTAGATATAATGTCTTTCTAGGTACCCTAGGTTTAACCCCTGACCAAACAAACTGCTCTAATGAACACTGAAGTTGGGGAAGAAAATCCCTAGGCAAGGCCACCGGGACAGTCTGCAACAAATACAGGATACGGGGGAGAATATTCATTTTAATTAGGCTGATTTTACCAAGCCAGGATAGCATTCTGTTTGACCATGAGGACAAGTCATTCATGATTTCCCTACGTAGGGTTAAAAAGTTATTTTTAAAAAGGTCCGTTTGTCGAGCTGACAGATAGATACCCAGGTATTTCAATTTGGAAGAGGCAACGGGTATTTGGTACTTTTGAGCAAGTCTCTCAACCTGTGTCGGAGGGGCATTAATGTTTAAGATTTGGTTAAATTTAGGTGGAAGTTAGAAAGTTCCCCATATTGTGATAATTCATCTAATAGTACTGGGAGTGAGGTTTCTATGTCAGTTAATGTGTAAAGGATATCGTCGGCATAAAGAGCCTGTTTGTAGTCCACGTCACCCAGTCGCAGTCCCCTTATTTGTGGGTTTTCTCGAATTTTTTGGGCCAGTGCCTCAATAGATAGGGCGAAAAGAAGGGGCGAGAGGGGGCAACCTTGCCTGGTGCCGTTCGATATAGAGAAGGTATCTGACAAAGTGTTGTTGACGCGGACCCTGGCATTCGGCGTTGAATACAGCGCAAATTCCATATTTATAAAAGGAGCTCCGAAGTTCATGGTCCTTAAGACTCGACGCAGAAAAAGCCAATCGACGCGGTCGAAGGCCTTCTCTGCGTCGGTCGAAAGAAGCACCATCTTCTCTCCCATCACCTGAGCGTGTGACACCAACTGGATCACCTTACTGGTGTTGTCGCGTGCCTCTCTACCAGGGACTAAGCCCACCTGGTCAGAAGAGATTAGGGAGGGGAGGTATTTATTGAGTCTTTTAGCCAGAACTTTGGCAAAAACCTTAACATCTGAATTTAGTAAGGAAATTGGTCGAAAGTTGGTGGGGAGGTAGGGGGCTTACCTTGTTTAGGTATAACAGTAATGTACGCTTCCAGGGATGGACCAGACAGGTGGGGGGTCGTAATTAAATTATTAAATAGTTGTAGCATGTGAGGGCCCAGTGTTTTAAGAAAAACTCTGTAGTATTTTGGCGTAAGTCCATCTGGTCCTGGGCATTTACCATTTGGGAGGTCCCTAAGGGCCTGAGTTAACTCTTCTAAGGTAATAGGTGAGTCAAGGAATTCCCTTCCATCAGAGTCAAGTTGAGGGAGGTTTATAGAAGACAAGAAGTTGTCAATTGCGGTAAGTCTGTCCAGGTCTGGGGATTCTCGGGGGGTTTCAGTGTCTGTTTGTGAAATGTTATAAAGTTTTGAATAGTAAGAATGGCAGGAGGCAGCAATCTGTCTGGAGCCACGTAGAGAAGTACCACCCACCCCTTGTAAAGAGTGTATGTGGGACTTAAGCTGCTGTCTACGAATACTTCTAGCCAAAAGTTTACCGGGCTTGTTTCCTCCCTCATAATAATGTTGTTTTATGGAGAGGGTTTTACGCTGCAGGGCCTCTTGTTGATGTTGTTTAAGGGCCAACCTGGCGCTTTTCAATAAAGCGCCCGTAGTCTCATCCAGGGGATTCTTTTTATGTACAGTCTCCAATTCAGTCACTCTGTCCAAAAGTTGGGTCATTTTAAATCTATGTTGCTTAATTATGCGGGCTTTGTGTTTAAGAAATTCCCCCCGTATAACACATTTATGGGCTTCCCAGAAACAGGAGGGAGAGGTATGTGATGGTGTATTGTGCGTTAAGTAATCGGTCAATGATTTCTGAATGTCGTCTTTGATGTCTTGTCTGTCCAGTAAATGGTCGTCCAGTCTCCATATATAAATCGAGGGAGGCAAGTCGGGCCATAGGATGTTGCAAGATAAGGGGGCGTGGTCGGACCAGGTAATGTTGCCAATCTTGCTAGAGCTAACCATGTCTAGTCCCATAGAGTCAAAGAAAAAGTAATCTATTCGGGAGTATTTATTGTGGGGGGGAGAGAAGTATGTGTAATCCTTGTCACAGGGATGGTGAGTTTTAACAGATTTAGTTACTTTATTAGGGACGCTAGTTGATCCATTAGATGTATCCATATGGACATCCAAAGGTATATTAAGGTCCCCGGATAGAAAGACGGGTCCTTTCGCATGGTCTAAGATCAGCTTCGAAACTCTGGACATGAAGCGATGCTGGTCAGCATTCGGGCAATAGATTGTGATCAATGTGATTGGGTGTTCATAAAGTAAGCCAGTTACTAATAGAAACCTGCCCTCTGGGTCTTTGAATGTGTGAGTGATTTTCAATGGGACAGTGTGGTGAATAAGGATACCAACACCACACTTTTTGGACTTTCCCGAAGCAAACAGTGCTGTCGGGAACTGTTTGTTGTACCATTGAGGCTCATATCCTTTGCGAAAATGAGTCTCCTGAATAAAAAGGATATGACTATGGAGCTTATCAAGCTCTCGAAATGCAATGGACCTCTTGCTCGGGTCATTTAGGCCCTTGGCATTTATAGTTGTGAACGTTAGGCCATGAGTACCAAATTTGCTCGCCCTGTGGGCCATCCTGCGGGGAGGGGGAGGAGAAAAGAAAAAAAAAAAAGGGGGGGGGGAAGAGAGAGAGGCGCAGAGAGGGGGGGAAGTTAGTGGGTGAGGAATATAGGGAGGAAGGGAGCTAAAGAATCACTAAGGAAGGAAAGAAGAATAAGAGAATGAAAAAGTGGGTTAGGCATGTCCCTAAGCAAGGGAGGTAAGTTTAGAAAAGAGAAACACGTGCACGTCAACAAGGGAGTGAGGTGCTAAATAGAAAATAAGAAGAAAGAAGATAGGGGAAATTATCCCTGAAATAGTACGCATTAAAACATGTAAAATAAATTAACCAATAGGCTTACCAGCCCATGGTTAGCATAACCTTACGGCAATGGGGTAGGGGAAGGGAAGGGGGAAGGGGAGAGAAGGAGACAAGAGGGGAGAGGGGAAATGAGGTAATGATTGAGAAAGGGGGAAGGAGGGAGGGGGGGGAAATGAAGGAGAAGGAGGGAGGGAAGAAGGAAGATCAGGGGAGGGGATAGACACTCTCTATGGGAGGCGCTTAAGTATAAATAAAGGAAGCACTACAAGGGACATAGTATTGGTCATAGGCTGTTAGTATATCGTAGAGGGAAAGGAGGGGGGGGGGAAGGAAGGGAGAAGGGAGAGGAAAGGGAATGGGAAGGAGGGAAAAATATTAGGGTAGAACGATATTAGAAGGTGCCAATGGTAATAATGTAGGGGGAATATTTATGGTGGTGTCAACCACCTATCCAGGAAGGTCATAAGTACAATGGGGCCAAAATGTGATCGATGTTGGATTTCAGTTAGAGATATGACGGCTGAGTAAGCCTGGTAATTTAGGTTAAATGGTAAGGGTGAGGAGGGGGAGGGGGAGAGGAGGAAAAGAGGAAGGAGGGAAATGGAGAGGAGGGAGAGCATTAAAGAAAAAAGACATTCACATTTTCTAAGACATGTAATAGCAACATTGATAATTGCACATATAAAAGCTCAACAATAAACCAACAAATTTGTAACATATTTTAGAGGGGTGCAGGTCACCATATTATATGGGAGTGTAGAATAATACATCAAATATACTAAGAGATCCTCAACACAAAAGTAACTCTCTAGATAGACTAGTGATGGTCCAGCAATTAAATATAGGTAACATCAAAGACACCAGGGTAGGGGGGGGAAGGGGAGGGGGGAGAAGGAAGGGGGAAGGGGAGGTGGAGGGGGGGAGGTGAAAGGCAGATGAGGAGGGGGGGTGCTATAGGGCGTAAACAGTATCATCAGTTGTCATATAAATCAGTTGTCGCGTAAATCAAGGAACCAAAATTTGGCCCAAAAAGGAAATCAGTCTATGATCTACCAGCTGGATAAAAAAAAAATGGCTATCAGAGTTATGGGGAAGAGGAAATGGATGGAGGGGGAAGGAGGGGAAGGGAGGGGATGGGGGGGGGGAAGGGAGGGGAGGAAGGGAGGGAGGAAGGGGGAAAGGGAGGAGGGGGGGAGGGGAGGGGGGAGGAGAGAAGGGGGAGGGGGAAGAGGGAAGGAGCAGAAAAGGAGGGGAAGGGGAAGGAAAAGAGAGGGAGGGGAAAAAAGGGAAGGAAAGGGGAGCATAAGAAGTAAAGGGAACTCACATTATCTGGGATATATAGTAACTTTTACAAGAGTAATATATTAAAGAACGTTGTATAAACTTAGTAAACACTTGATAACATATATGAAAAGGCAAGATTCAGTATAATAAGGCAGACATTTGTTATAACTTAGATCATGTAACAAGTAGACTTGTTATACTAAGAAGTCCAGAATTTGGACCTTACATAGATTCAAAGTCAAAACTGGCATATTGAAAAGGGCAGTTTCTTTGAATGTTCAGGTCTGCGGACAAAAGGATGGTCAACTTAACATATCTAAGTACTTAGCTTGTTCCCAAGGATACAGAATGCAGCAGTATCAGGAGCAAGGCCCGCTCGTTGTTGATTAAAAGCAGGTGTAAAGAGAACTAATGTCCCTTCAGGTAGGAGAGCGAGGAACATTGTTGGTAGAGGGTCGCTGTGATGTAGACTCTTCAATCTCCAGGCCTGCAAAGAAAGCCTGGGGGTCCGTTCCTGGGTGAAAAAATGCTGTTTTGTTGTGCCAAGTGGCTGTCAGAGACACCGGAAAGCCCCATCTGTATGGAATCTTGTGTGCCCGGAGCTTTTCTGTAATGTGTGATAGATCTCTCCTCTTTTGCAGAGTAACTGGAGACAAATCTGAGAAGATCTGCAGAGTCTCACCAGCATGTTGTATGGGTTGCTTGAGTCTTGCATGCTTCAGGATGTCTTCTTTATCCTTAAAATTTAAGAATCGGACAATGATGTCTCTGGGAGGTGATTTAGGAGGTGGTTTGGCTCGGAGAGCCCTATGTGCCCTCTCCAGAGGGATATCGCTAGATGAGGGGGTATCTTTGAGAGTGCGGAATAAACTCTGTAGGTAGCCTTCAATCGCTGGGGGGTGGACAGTTTCTGAGACCCCCCGGATTCTCAAATTATTGCGGCGGCCCCTATTATCAAGGTCCTCAATCTTATCGGACATATTTTGGATGGTTTCAGACTGTTGTTGTAGGTCAGACTGCAATTGCTGAATTGTAATGGATGTCTGTATATGTTTTGCCTCTGAGTGCGACACTCTGGTGTCCAGGGAATTAATATCTCTCTTCAGCTCATTGAAAAGGCTTCTCATCTCTTTAACAGCATTTCTAATATCCTCTTTCGATGAGAGGTGCTGCAGGTCCTCTTTAGTCACAGGTTGTAAGGCTAAGGGATCAGGTATCTGCATGATAGGAGATGGAGTGTCCCTGTTAGTTTCCATGCTATCGGGCAAATCAGAACTATGCAGTTCCACCTGCTTTAGATAACCAGTGAGAGTACGTACTGGAGTAGCTTTATCTGGCTTGGGTTGTCGTTTGCACGGCATAACTATCCAGCCAGCAAGAGGGTGCTAAAAAGTTGAGTCATGTAAAGGCCCTGTATTGTTGTTGAAGACTCCACGTGGCTGATTATACCTCTGAGGTAACGTAAGGGTATTGGGGTAGATCAGTAAATTCCAGTGGGGCTAGCATACAAAAGTCCGTGAAAACCCACAGTACGTTTTTATGTGCAAAGGTGTTGTGCTCTTTAAATGCGACAAAAGTAACTATCACACGGGCCCTGTTGACACTTAAGGCGCACTGGGCGCGGAAGGCCTGATGGTATTCTGCCTAGGTACAGTGTCAGTTAGTGTGTAGTCCAGAGGGGGCCTGGCGGAGTGGTAATGTTGAGGGTATCGGTATAACAGATAAGGGTATAAGCGATTCAGGTAAGATTTGTTATATAACCAATAGACCCTTAGTTTAAGCAGCGGTATAGGTGTTCCGTTTCAGTTGGGCTGTGTGTTTAAAGGGGGTATAAAAGTAGTGGCTTCACTCACCCAAACCGACAGCAGGCTTGTAATCATCCGGCAGTTGCCGCATCAAATGATCAGAGTCCGGTACATATGTGTGCGGTCTGAAGTACACCAGTAGCATCAACGAGGCAGTTGCAATTAGCCTGCAGATATATTTACCGCGCATCGACAGGGCCAGGCCTCAGGCAGAATGGCGGTCGCGCACTTCCTTGTCTCATAAAGAGCCCATAACGGCTCGGCAAGGTCTCTCCGCAGGTCAGTTTGTAGGTTTATGTGTTAGCGCGATGCTCCCCTAAAGGTTGGAGGAATTAGGAGGGATATATGCCGATTTTAGTATGCATACTTTCCAGGGATTCAAGGAGCACACTTAAAACCCAGCCATCCGCCTGCATGGCCAAGCTCCGCCCCCCGTAATCAGCTCTTTTACCTGTAAAAAAAAAGTATAAATACCCCCCAACATTAAAACCCACCACCCACACAACCAACCCTACTCTAAAACCCAACCAATCCCCCCTTAAAAAAAACCTAACACTAACCCCTTGAAGATCACTCTACCTTGTGAAGTCTTCACCCTACCGGGCCAAAGTCCTCCAAGAAGCCGGCAGAAGTGGTCCTCCAGACGGGCAGAAGTGAGCACGTTTTACCTGCTCACCGCTACCGTAAGCAGCGCTGGTATCGAGGTGAGATGTGGAGCTAAATTTTGCTCTTTGCTCACTTTTTTGCGGTTAACGCCGGGTTTGTAAAAATCCGTAATACCAGCGCTGTCTGTAAGTGAGCGGTGAGCATAAACTGCTCTTTACCACTGCACCCCTGCTAACGCAAAACTCGTAATCTAGGTGTATATTTTTGTTTACTTAATAACATTTAAAAATATAGTTTAAAAAATATTAAAACATAAACATAAATTAAATACAATAATTTAAATGTAGAGTTATGAATGCAATTAAGTAATTAAAGGTTTAAATGTAATAATTTTACATTTAATCAGGATGATACACAATTATTAGTTGCACATATCCTGAAAGTGAAATGAAACTCAAACAAACTCCTATCAAACATTATGATCTACTATTATAATTCTTATAATTTGTTCGTATTGCACTGCCTACTTCCATAGCACTGGGTACAGAGATGAGTGTATACAATGACAAAGATTTTGTACAAATACATAACAAACTAAACAAAACTAGTACATGAGGAGGAGCTCCCTGTTTCTGAAGAGCTTACAATCTACAGATTGAGGGTCTAAAGACAAAAGGTTTGAAGTAGCTTGTCACATTGATTGAAGTGGCAGCAGCAAGTCAAGGCAGTTTAAGATTTGTTTTTTGGTAGGATGAAAAGCAGAGGAGAGATTATGAGCCTCTCAGAATAGGTGGGTTTTCAAAGAGTGTCTGAAGCTATACAAGGTTAGAGACAGTCTCATAGAGCTGAGTAGAGAGTTCCAAAGGACAGGAGCAGCACATGAGATGTCTTGGAGGCATGAGAGGGACATAAAGAAGATAGGAATGGAAAGACTTGCGTTGCTAACGAGCCTTTTTTTCCCAGCGTTCACTTTAAACAACGCTGGTATTATGAGTTGTCTGAATGGCTGCGTTAGCCTCAGAAAAGTGAGCGTTGAGCAAATTCAGCGCCACTTCTCCCTGTAATACCAGCTTTGCTTACGGTAGCAGTAAGCTGACAAAATGTGCTCCTGCACGATCTCCCCATAGGAAACAATGGGGCTGAGCTGGCTGAAAAAAACCCTGCAAAAAAGCAGCGTTCAGCTCCTAATGCAGCCCCATTGTTTCCTTTGGGAAAATACTTTCTAAGTCTACACCTAACACCCTAACATGAACCCGAGTCTAAACACCCCTAATCTTACACTTATTAGCCCCTAATCTGCCGCCCCTGACATCCTTGCCACCTGCATTATATTATTAACCCCTAATCTGCCGCTCTGGACACCGCCGCCACCTACATTATACCTATGAACCCCTAATCTGCTGCCCCCAACATCTCCGACACCTACATTATATGTATTAACACCTAATCTGCCGCCCCCAACGTCGCCGCCACCTACCTACAATTATTAACCCCTAATCTGCCGACAGGACATCACAGCCACTATAATAAATGTATTAACCCCTAAACCGCCGCACTCCTGCCTTGCAAACACTAGTTACATTTTATTAACCCCTAATCTGCCAAACCCCAACGTCGCCAACACTTACCTACAATTATTAACCCCTAATCTTCTGACCCCAACATCGCTGCTACTATAATAAAGTTATTAACCCCTAAACCTAAGTCTAACCCTAACACCCCCCTAACTTAAATCTATTTTTAATAAATCTAAATAAAATTACTATAATTAAATAAATTATTCCTATTTAAAACTAAATACTTACCTGTAAAATAAACCCTTATATAGCTACAATATAATTAATAGTTACATTGTAGCTATTTTAGGATTTATTTATATTTTACAGGCAACTTTGTATTTATTTTAACTAGGCACAATAGTTATTAAACTATTTAAAAAATACTTAGATAAAATTAATACAAATACACCTGTAAAATAAACCCTAACCTAAGTTACAATTACACCTAACACTACTCTATAATTAAATTAATTACCTAAACTACCTAAAATTAAATACAATTAAATTAAATAAACTAAATTATGAAAAACAAACAAACAAACACTAAATTACAGAAAATAAAAAAGAAATTACAATATTTTAAACTAATTACACCTACTCTAATCCCCCTAATAAAATAAAAAAGCCCCCCAAAATAATAAAATTCCCTACCCTACACTAAATTACAAATAGCCCTTAAAAGGGCCTTTTGCGGGGCATTGGCCCAAAGTAATCAGCTCTTTTACCTGTAAAAAAAAATACAATACCCCCCAACATTAAAACCCACCACCCACATACCCCTACTGTAAAACCCACCCAATCCCCCCTTAAAAAAAACAGCCAATCGTATTAACCTTGCATTCTATTGGCTGACAGGAACAGCCAATTGAATGCGAGGTCAATCCGATTGGCTATCAGCCAATTGGATTTTTCCTACCTTAAATCCGATTGGCTGATAGAATCCTATCACCCAATCGGAATTCGAGGGACGCCATCTTGGATTACGTCATTTAAAGGAACCGTCATTCGTCGTCTGGTCGTCGGGCAAGGAGGATGTTCTGCGTCGGAGGTCTTCAAGATGGTGCCGCTCCGCTCCGGAAGTATGAAGAAAGAAGTTGCCGCTTGGATGAAGATTTCTTCCGGTCTGGGTGTCCTCTTCTGCCCGGATAGGTTGAAGACTTCGGACCCTCCGGAGGACCTCTTCTTGCCTGATCGGATGAAGAGTTCGGCCCGGCTGGGTGAAGACGGCTCAAGATAGGGTGATCTTCAGGGGGTTAGTGTTAGGTTTTTTTAAGAGGGGATTGGGTGGGTTTTAGAGTAGGGGTATGTGGGTGGTGGGTTTTAATGTTGGGGGGTATTGTATTTTTTTTTTTTACAGGTAAAAGAGCTGATTACTTTGGGGCAATGCCCCGCAAATGTATTTAATTGTAGGTAGTTTAGGTAATTAATTTAATTATAGAGTAGTGTTAGGTGTAATTGTAACTTAGGTTAGGGTTTATTTTACAGGTATAGTTGTATTTATTTTATCTAGGTATTTATTAAATAGTTAATAACTATTAAATAACTATTGTACCTAGTTAAAATAAATACAAAGTTGCCTGTAAAATAAAAATAAATCCTAAAATAGCTACAATGTAACTATTATTTATATTGTAGCTATATTAGGGTTTATTTTACAGGTAAGTATTTAGTTTTAAATAGGAATAATTTATTTAATTATAGTAATTTTATTTAGATTTATTAAAAATAGATTTAAGTTAGGAGGGTGTTAGGGTTAGACTTAGGTTTAGGGGTTAATAAATATATTATCGTAGCGACGTTGGGGTCGCAGATTAGGGGTTAATAATTGTAGCTAGGTGTCGGTGACGTTGGGGGGATCAGATTAGGGGTTAATAAAATTTAACTAGTGTTTGCGAGGCGGGAGTGCGGCGGTTTAGGGGTTAATACATTTATTATAGTGGCAGCGATATCTGGTCGGCAGATTAGGGGTTAATAATTGTAGTTAGGTGGCGGAGACGTTGGGGGCGGCAGATTAGGGGTTAATAAATATAATGTAGGTGTCGGCGATGTTAGGGGCAGCAGATTAGGGGTTCATATGTATAATGTAGGTGGCGGCGATGTCCTCTCGGCAGATTAGGGGTTAAAACAAATTATTTTAGTGTTTGTGATGTGGGGGGGCCTTGGTTTAGGGGTTTATAGGTAGTTTATGAGTGTTAGTGTATTTTTTAGCACTTTAGTTAAGAGCTTTATGTTCCGGCGTTAGCCCATAAAACTCTTAACTACTGACTTTTATATGCGGTAGGAGTCTTGGAGGTAGAGGCTGTACCGCTCACTTCTTCCAAGACTTGTAATACCAGCATTAGCCAAATCCTCGGAAGTTGCGGAAGAAAAGTGACCTGTACCTGCCAAACTTGTAATATCAGCGGGTGTTAAAAAGCAGCGTTAGGACCCCTTAACGCTGCTTTTTAAGGCTATCGCCGAACTCGTAATTTAGCCGAGAGTGTCTAGTATTAATGCTGCTTGTGTACCCATTACTTTCATGATGGTATCTGAAAATACTCTGTGCTATCAATAGCGCTCTACTTGTAATCTAGGCCATAATGTTCATGTAGGAACAACTTAATGCTTGCGTAAGAACAAAAGACAGAAAAAACAAATATATTTAAAGGGACAGTTAACCCAAAAATGTTCTCCCCTTTAAATTATTCCCAATGATCCTTTTAACCTGCTAGAGTGTATTAAATTGGTTACAAGTAGCTCCTTTATTCCTATTTCAGCATTTGAAATAGCTGATTTAGCCTGTGGTATCGCCACCTATACTGAACAAATTAATACTGGAGTATAGGCTATTGAATAGCCTAAGTATACACAGCCAGCAGAATATATTACTCTCTCAGTGGGATGCAGGATAGTTAAGTAATAAAATGATCATTTTCCATTGTTCTCTCTATGTATTGAGCTTTGGTGTTCCAGCCAAATAAAAGATAAGGAAGCAAGAATGTGTACACAAACTTAGAACATAATGAGATCTGATCTTTAAGTTCAACCCATTGTAATAGGCGTGTTTTTCAAAGCACAAAATCAGCTACTTTTTATGTACAAATAAGCATGAAAATTGAATTTCTCAAATATTTTATACTCTGCAGTTGGTATAACAAGTCATTTAAAATACATTAATGGAAAAACTATTTTACAGTGTACTGTCCATTTAAGCTTACTGTCAAATAACAAGCCAAAAAAAGATCATGCACTGAAGGAGTTAAAAAACTGACATTTTTGTAACCTCATATTACCATGGATTTTAAATATATTGCCTCTTTTGGCATCAAACTAGCATAACACTAGTGTTGAAAATTCTTTTGTGAAGGACACCTGCTTCACTAAGACATAGAAATTATGTTTACTAAAGAATAGCTGCACTGTACTGTATGTATCAGCTTTTTTTTACAAGGACTATGTTAATAATCATTTATCACCTGGAGGAAGTTGGCACTAGTTTTGTTTCTATTGCTGCCATTGAGCTATCATTATTTTCCAGTAGTCATGACCATTCATATTAGAAGCAAACAGAGTAATTGCACATTACATTGTTCAGTTTTTGACTGGTAAGGCAATGAAAAGAAATATTAACAGTGCAATTAACACATCTATTATTCGTGTACATCATGTATATAATGTTCTAATTCTATTTTAGAGACAAGAATTGTATACACAGCTCTCAATAAATATACTGGTTAAATTAGATGCAATTTGAAATTTCTATAAACATGAGATTACTGCTATATTTGCTTGTATTGTAAATTCCTATTTACTTATTTATTTTCAGAAAAATATTGTTTTTATATTTGCATTTTCCGTAATGGGTACAAAAAATGTGAGGCAAAAAAAAAAAATGATGATGATGAGAGCAGAATTAAATTGGAACAGGAAGAAAATTGAAATATGAAAATTTTAAATACATTGGGGGGTAGTTATCAAGCCGTCAAACTCAAATATGCTGGAATTCCGCAGCGTATTTGTGGCGAGGCTGATTCGCCTTAGTTATCAAGCCCTAGATACCGGCAAAAGTAGAATTTTGTGACGTAAGCTTCGATCCACCGGACTCAGTCCGACACAGATCGATTCTTACGTCACTCCAGATGTTCCGCACACAAGTGCGGCACAATCTGACTACTTTTGCTAGTTATCAAAAAACTAGCAGGTACGCTCGGCACTTTTCCGGCCCAGCGTACCTGGTTTTCAAACCGCCGCCCTGGAGGTGGCGGATCCCATAGGAATCAATGGGAGTCTGACCATAGCGAAAGTTCATGTTTGCTGCTGCCAGACATCCCATTGATTTCTATGGGAGCTGTCTACACCTAACACCCTAACATGTACCCCAAGTCTAAACACCCCTAATCTGTCCCCCCCCTACACCGCCACAACTAAATAAATGTATTACCCCCTAAACCGCCACTCCCGGAGCCCACTGCCACTATAATAAACTGATTAACCCCTAAACCGCCGCTCCCAGACGCCGCCGCCACCTACATGATACCTATTAACCCCTATCCTGCCCCCCCTATACTGTCGCCACCTATAATAAATTTATTAACCCCTATCCTGCCTCCCACTACACCGCCGCCACTGTAATAAAATTATTAACCCCTAAACCTAAGTCTAACCCTAATACCTCCCTAACTTAAATATTAATTAATTAAATAAATCTAAATAATATTTCTCTTATTAAATAAATGAATCCTATTTAAAACTAAATACTTACCTTTAAAATAAACCCTAATATAGCTACAATATAAATAATAATTATATTGTAGCTATTTTAGGATTTATATTTATTATACAGGTAACTTTCAATTTATTTTAACTAGGTACAATAACTATTAACTTTATAACTTAACTATTTAATAGCTACCTAGCTAAAATAAAGAGAAATTTACCTGTAAAATAAAAACTAACCTAAGTTACAATTACACCTAACACTACACTATACTTTAATAAATGAATCCTATTTAAAACTAAATACTTACCTGTAAAATAAACCCTAAGAAAGCTACAATATAATTAATAATTACATTGTAGCTATTTTAGGATTTATATTTATTTTACAGGTAACTTTGTATTTATTTTAGCTAGTTAGAATAGTTATTAAATAGTTATTAACTATTTAATAACTGCCTAGCTAAAAGAAATACAAAATTACCTGTAAAATAAATCCTAACCTAAGTTACAATTAAACCTAACACTACACTATCATTAAATTAATTAAATAAATTACCTACAAATAACTACAATTAAATACAATTAAATAAACTAACTAAAGTACAAAAAATAAAAATTCTAAGTTACAAAAAATAAAAAAATAAGTTACAAACATTTTTAAAAACTTACAACAATTTTAAGCTAATTACACCTAATCTAAGCCCCCTAATAAAATAACAAAGCCCCCCAAAATAAAAAAAGTCCCTACCCTATTCTAAATTAAAAAGTTCAAAGCTCTTTTACCTTACCAGCCCTTAAAAGGGCCTTTTGCGGGAAAGAATTCAGCTCTTTTGCCTGTAAAAGAAAAATACAACCCCCCCAACATTAAAACCCACCACCCACATACCCTTAATCTAACCCAAACCCCCCTTAAAAAAAACCTAACACTACCCCCTTGAAGATCATCCTACCTTGAGTCGTCTTCAGCCAGCCGACCATCGATGGAACCGAAGAGGAGATCCGGAGCGGCAGAAGTCATCATCCAAGGGGCGCTGAAGAAATCTTCCATCCGATGAAGTCATCATCCAGGCGGCGCTGAAGAATTCTTCCATCCGGGCGATGTCATCTTCCAAGCGGCGTCTTCAATCTTCATCCATCCGGAGCGGAGCGGAGCCATCTTCAGACGAGCCGACGCGGAGCCATTCTCTTCTTCCCGACGACTACCTACGAATGGATATTCCTTTAAAGGAAGTCATCAAAGATGGCGTCCCTTCAATTCCGATTGGCTGATAGGATTCTATTAGCCAATCGGAATTAAGGTAGGAAAAATCTGATTGGCTGATTGAATCAGCCAATCAGATTGAAGTTAAATCCGATTGGCTGATCCAATCAGCCAATCAGATTAAGCTCTCATTCTATTGGCTGTTCCGATCAGCCAATAGAATGCAAGCTCAATCTGATTGACTATCCTGTTTAGTTAACTATTGCATTACCTTAGGACAGGGGGTTAACCAAGGGTAAATAGCGGTACAATTTAAAAACCAATTTAAACACAAAACTTGCTATATACTAATATATACTAATTTATTTGCCATTACTTAGACAGCATTTAGGCTATCCTATTTGAGCACATTCCAAATCTTATCACAATATAATTCAATATTAATCCAAAATAATAAAGTCCATTTAGGCTGGGGATCCCCAGAGATGATTCTGATGTGGCCAGTTATCTTTTAAACAGGAACTTATTTTGAAACAATTAGCATTGCACAGTTCTCAGTTAACTGTATTACAAAATCAAAATAAGTAATAATATTGACTTGCCCTTTAACATCAATTGTTAATGGCTTGTTAGTTGCTAAATATTACATACACTGGTAGATAGACAGATCACTGTAATTACAGAAAGGAGGAACTTTATCTCATCAGGTGACAAACCACTTTGTAGAAGATATTTCAGCAAAGTTTCCTCTCAAAGCTGTTTGTTCAGCTCTTTCTTCTGCTTGCAGGCATCTCTGCTAAGAACTCTGGCTGGCTTTGTGTTCAGTTAAAGTCCCTTTTCAAGTTTAATTTGCATACGGGTTTAGTCAATCTGTGTTGTCAAAGTGTTGCACACAACCCATCAGCATCTAGACTACGTAAATCTAGTTTTCAATCTGCTCTCAGTTCTGAACTAATCAACTGCTTCTCACTTGTCTCTTGCTTGCTTTAGTTCTATTGGAAAGTTCACAGCTGCTGCCTGCAGCAATAAAACCCACTTCACATGACAGAACCATCAAATTTCAGACAGTGAACAGTATATTAAACAAGCAGTGCATAACCATTTTCCCTGCATGGTGTTTTGGGAAAAAATATCTTAATTAGTCCTAATACAAGTTAGTGCTATACAATATTATGAGACTATATTGTTATGTTGCATTGCACATTGTTGGCCAAGTATTCAAGGCCTTAGCTAGCCTGCAATATTATTTCTAAAAGCAATGTTTTAATACAAACTGCTAGATTACATGTGGAATACTATTTTGCTCTCCCGCTCGCACTTTAAAATCGCTAGACAGAGGTTTTTTCTGCATGTTGGGTTGAGCTTGTACTACAAGTTGAAAATAAAATGTATGCGTGCGTGCCAAAACCTGACGCGTGCAAGGAGTTGAACTTCGAATATCACAACCTTGTAAAGGTATTCTCCCATAGTCTTAAATGGAGCGCAAAAACTGAAACAACAAAAAAAATAACACACTCACGTGCTAGCCCATTTGTATTTATTCAAGTGTGCTAAATCCAACATGAATTATGAATATTTCAAATTCCAATGTTCTTCAAATAGAAGACTATGTTCTATTAATTCTTAAACATATCTATATATATATATATATATATATATATATAGAGAGAGAGAGAGAGAGAGAGAGAGAGAGAAAGAGAGAGACAGAGAGAGAGAGAGAGACAGAGACAGAGACAGAGAGAGAGAGAGAAATTAAATTGTAGTTGTTATTTTTCTCTTTCTCCTGGAAATAAGAACATTCAGTTGATTAAATTGTCTATGATTACAGAGTAATAGTAAACATTAACCTACAGTGAATATTTTTTTATCTATAGTACTTTATTTAATTAAGATTATAGGAATTAATATGCCAATGAAAATCAAACAACATTATATCTGCAGTGCTTGGCATTATTACTGCAAATTGAATTTTAGTTTTCATTTCTCTCTTTAAAATGAAATTATTTAGTATTATAGAAATAAACTAAATGCTTTTTAATATATCAAAATATTGAGTCATTGCAACACTGGTAGACTGAACTACAGTTGTGCCAGTATTTATGTTACTAAACATAATAATTAGTAACCATCATTATTGGAATTCAACGATATTAAAACAGAGAGCACAGTAATACAGTAATCATTACTTAAAAAGAAAAGTAACCAACTCTTTACTTTGTGTTTGCATAGCTGAAATTCTTGATAAATTTAAAGGACACTTTGCTAACCATGATCACTTCAATTACTGGAAGAACATCTTAATGTGCTTTGGAAAAGGAGATCATTTTAGAAAATAGAAAGGTTTAGAATTAAATGAAAGAGTGAAGATACAATTTTTTTTTTTCAAATATATTAATTAAATAACCTATTTTATTAGACTACAGGTTGAACGCACACACAAAATAAATTGTAATTCTTCAACAAGAGCTAGTCCTTGCAAATTATAGAGTAATACAATTATAGGTAATGCTATGAAGTACTACTTTATCTAATGAAATGTGAATATAAATGACAGTGTTCCAGAAGAATTGGCAATAACTATGCTAAAGGGATTAACCATTGGGATAGACATGGTACAGTTTTTAAAGCAAAAAGGGATAGAAGCGCCACATGGCCCAATATTGTTTGAAAAAATTATACATTTTTTGGTGTGTGATAGATACACTCACATTTGGTAATGCACCCAGTTGGTGCAAAATGGGGCAAGCTGGGATGTATTCAGTCACCCAGCAGACTGACTTCCAGTAAATATTCAGTTATATTTAGTGATGCACCTCCCATAGTGCAATAGAGTGTATCTATCACACACCAAAAAATGTATCATTGTTTCAAACAATATTGGGCCATGTGGCGCTTCTGTCCGTTTTTGCTTTCTACATATCAATGATCCTAGATCGTGGCCTTGATCCTCATACAGACAGCTGCCTTCACCCAAAATAATCATCATTTGGTGATAATTTATCACATTACATATGGGACACAAATATCATTATTGCCATTTTTTGTTCATAGTTATAATTGTTTGAATTACTTAATTTCACCTGTGTTAACTGTGTAGTAGATTTTGTTTGTATTTAAAGTGTTATTACTACTATATGATATACAGACATCACTTGCACTTTACTTGCATTTAAAGTGATATTACAACTACATGATATAGTCTGTAAAATACATATATTTGTTCTAGAGCTTAGTTAAAGTACACCAATTATCTGTCCACTTGAATTATTACTCCATAGTTATATAGTACATTTTTATATCAAGGGCACCCCTATATACATTTTTATATGGTACAGTTTTTAGTCTAAGATGATCCTGAACAAAGATCAGGAGAATGGCCAAAAACAAAGAAGAAGAAGTAAACAATGTAAGGGCACTAATGAGTTAATCATGTCTAGTCAATTAAATAATTTCTAATACACTAAGGTTTTCTAAACCCAGGTCAGTCGTGGTCATTGAGAATTGTAGTTGGACACCTATGCTTTAAAACAAACTAGTTGTACTTCAGTAACTACATAGATATTTAGCTACAAAGAGACTGTAATGTTATCTGCTCAAAGGGCAAAAGTCTAAGGGCTAGATTGTCTGAGGGTTTTTGCGATCTTTTGCGTGCCGTTTAAATTGCACTCATATTAAAAGTTTAGCGAAATTTAACCACAGCTCTGATTTACCCTTGAATCAATACGTGGCTGGACTTTTAGCCGACGGACATTTGGCAGACGGACATTTGGCCGACGGACATTTGGCCGACGTACATTTGGCCGAAACACAAGTGGCTGTCAGATAACAGTCCGGCCACAACATAGATAGATTTGATAGATAGATACATAGATTAGATAGATAGATCAATAGATGCAATAGATACATTTGATAGATACGATAGATACATTTGATAGATAAATAGATACATTTGATAGATAGATAATTTCCCAGACAGAGAATTACAAGAGGTGCGGCCTGGGACCCATGGTAAGGTTCCCAGAGGCAGTTGCGGCGCCCGAGGCTCTGATTAGAACAGAGCACTCTGAAACGTATCTGCCCTCGGCCGAAATCGGAACATTCTTTAGCTTTCTGTCTGTCAGCCAAATGTCCGTCTGCCAAATGTCCTTCTGCCAAATGTCCTTCTGCATTTTGTCAGAGCACCAATCAATACAGTGATTTCAGAACTGTGCTTAACTGTTTGCCGAGAATAAAAAGTTGCACAAAACATTTAAAAAAATACATTACAGAGTACAATTACACTTATAATAACACTGTCTAATAAAAAATATTTAAAGGGCCATAATACCCAAATGTTTAAACACTTGAAAGTGATGCAGCATAGCTGTAAAAAGCTGATTAGAAAATATCACCTGAACATCTCTATGTAAAAAAGAAAGATATTTTACCTCAAAAGTTCCTCAGTAGCCACCTCCCATTGTAAAGGATTTCTAAGCAGCATTTTAGTGTGTCTGTCCTGGGACATCTGAAGGGACTAGCATCGTGCACTCTCATATTATTTCACCAATCCGGTAAAGGAAGCTTACTATGAAATCTCATGAGAGTTATGTCAAATCTCATGAGATCACAGTAAGAGTTCATGACCTCAGCAATGCTGATGCTGATTGGCTGCTGTTCATTTCTTCATTTTTTTTTTTATTTTTACCTGCAGCTGGGCAGTAACTGAGTATAACTTTTTACACAAAACTTACTCTGCTGAGCTGAGGAGATTGTGAGGTAAAATATCTCCCTTTTTTACATAGAGATGCTCAGGTGATATTTTCCTGTCAGCTTTTTACAGTTATACTGCATCAGTTTCAAGTGATTTAGCATATGAGTATTATGTCCCTTTAAATAAAACCATTGCACAGAAAAGATATAAGGGTTTAAAGATATGAAATCTTGGGCTTTAACATTGTGATACATATATATACATGTCTAAATATATATATATATGTATATACTGTGTATATATATATATATATATATATATATATATATATATATATATACAGTATATATACATACATATGTATTTATGTATTTATATGTGTATATATGTATTTACAGACATAAATAAACATATAAATACATAAATATATATGAACACACATATATACATATATATAAGTGCATTAGAGCCTTTTGCCGTAAAGTAGATGAAAACATGTAAAAACATTTATGCAATATTCATATTAAATAAAGATTTTACTATGTATTTACTGTAAATATGTCAGATTCCAATGTTCTATACATAGCGGAATATGTTCTTTGTATTTTAAAATAGATATTCATATATATATATATATATATATATATATATATATATATATATATATATATATATATGTGTATGTATATAAATATATACATATGTATATATCTATACCTATATATAATCATCTATATATAGGTATAACTATATATTTGTTTAAAAAACATCAGATATATGTAGAAATATTTAATTATGAATAAATAGAACATTGGAATATAAAATATTCATATTTTCATATGAATATACTAGGAGCCTCTAACGCTGGTTTTCACGGCTACCGCCAAACTCCAAATCTAGGCCATAGTTAATAGGAGTAAATTAGAAAGTTGCTTAAAATTGCATGCTCTATCTGAATCATTAAAGAAAAAAATGAGTTTAGTACCTTTTTAATCTTATTCTATCCACTATATCTAGAGCAGGTGACAAAATGAAAATCTCATACCTTCAAAAGTATCTAAGTGAGCTCAGTTTTGGAATCCCATTGTGTACTTATTTTGTCAGTTTCTTCTGTAACTCATTTTGAACTGTGATCAATTACAATGCTGTATTAGTATGGCACTATAAACAATCTATTCATTTACAGCATGTGGGCCTTGGCAGTAACTATGGATATGTCATGGCTCCAGTGATCCATATAGATTCATTGTTCAGGAGTGTTTCTCATTCATTTTGTGATGAAATAACATTAATGTTGCCAACGATCCCCCATCAAACTTGTTATAAGTATAACTCAAGGAAGTTGTTAACTTTTCTTCCGGCCCATTATTAATATCATGGTTGAAGAATAAACCTCTGTAATTTTAGTACAAAATGAATATTGACATCTTACCATCACCTGCACTTCAATGCAAAGACAATATATGTTTATTTAGGCTGCAAAATTAGAATAATCGGTTTTAGGTAATTTACTCATTTAAGAGACTTGCATTGTTTGGTGCATAACAAATGTTTTTTTGTTATCAATATCTATGGAGTCAATTTCAGTTTAATTGTTAGAGATTGGGTCATGGTTTCTCAGGCAAGACAATATATTGCATTAAAGGGATAGTCTAGTTAAAATTAAACTTCCATGATTCAGATAGAGCAACAACTTTATAATTTACTCCTTTAATACATTTTTATTTCTTCTCTTGCTATCATTATTTGAAAAGCAAGAGCGTAAGCTTAGAAGCCGGCCCATTTTTGGTTCAGAACCTGGGTTGTGCTTGTTGATTGGTGGCTAAATGTAGCCACAAAACAGCAAACGCTATCCAGGTGCTGAATCAAAAATGGGCTGGCTCCTTAGCTTAGATTCCTGCTTTTTCAAATAAAGATAGCACAAAGAAAATTTGATAATAAAAGTAAATTAGAAAGTTGCTTAAAATTGCATGCTCTATCTGAATTATGAAAGAAAAAAAAAATGGGTTTACTATCCCTTTAAACATGTTAACAAGTGTATAATATTTTATTGTACTACAGACATTTTTATAGATGAAAAACAAAAAAATATGTGATTGTTTATTTCTCTAAGAAATGTTATTTATTTATTTATCGTTCTTATATTAATTTGTTACAACATGCCCTAATGTTGCATACTTATTTACACCACTGCCAGTAATAGAGCTGCAGATACGCTGGTCAATATGGAAGATTAAAGAACAATTATATACAGTAGAATAAAAAGACAAAGCAATATATTTTATTTCAACATCACATTTTATTTATGACAAATGTTAAAATTAACTTTAACTTGCCGACTTCCTGTATCATGTGACAGCTATCAGACAATTACAGACTCATATAGTGTACACTGTAAACTCTTGCACATGTACAGTAGTAGCCGGTGCCTCAGAAAGTGTGCACATAAAAAGATTTTGCACAGTTTGATAATGGAACTAATTTACGCCTAGATTTAGAGTTCTGCGTTAGCCGTCAAAACCAGCGTTAGGGGGTCCTAACGCTGGTTTTGGCCGTCCACTGGTATTTAGAGTCAGTCAGGAAAGGGTCTAACGCTCACTTTCCAGCCGCGACTTTTCCATACCGCAGATCCCCCTACGCCAATTACGTAGCCTATCATTTCAATGGGATCTTTCTAACGCCGGTATTTAGAGTCTTGGCTGAAGTGAGCGTTAGAAATCTAACGACAAAACTCCAGCCGCAGAGAAAAGCCAGGAGTTAAGAGCTTTCTGGGCTAACACCGGTTCATAAAGCTCTTAACTACTGTGCTCTAAAGTACACTAACACCCATAAACTACCTATGTACCCCTAAACCGAGGCCCCCTCACATCGCTGCCACTCTAATAATTGTTTTAACCCCTAATCTGCCGACCGGACACCGCCGCCACCTACATTATCCCTATGTACCCCTAATCTGCTGCCCCTAACACCGCCGACCCCTACATAATATTTATTAACCCCTAATCTGCCCCCCCAACATTGCCGCTACCTTACCTACAATTATTAACCCCTAATCTGCCGACCTGACCTCACCACTACTCTAATAAATGTATTAACCCCTAAAGCTAAGTCTAACCCTAACACCCCCCTAAGTTAAATATAATTTTAATCTAACTAAATAAAATAAAATCTTATTAAATAAATTATTCCTATTTAAAGCTAAATACTTAACTGTAAAATAAACCCTAATATAGCTACAATATAAATAATAATTATATTGTAGCTATTTTAGGATTAATATTTATTTTACAGGCAACTTTATATTTATTTTAACCAGGTACAATAGCTATTAAATAGTTAAGAACTATTTAATAGCTACCTAGTTAATATAAATACAAAATTACATGTAAAATAAATCCTAACCTAAGTTACAATTAAACCTAACACTACACCATCAATAAATAAATTACATACAAATACCTACAAATAAATACAATTAAATAAACTAACTAAAGTACAAAAAATAAAAAAAGAACTAAGTTACAAAAAATAAAAAAATAATTTACAAACATTATAAAAATATTACAACAATTTTAAGCTAATTACACCTACTCTAAGCCCCCTAATAAAATAACAAAGCCCCCCAAAATAAAAAAATGCCCTACCCTATTCTAAAATAAAAATTGAAGAGCTCTTTTTCCTTACCAGCCCTTAAAAGGGCTTTTTGCGGGGCATGCCCCAAAGAATTCTGCTCTTTTGCCTGTAAAAAAAAAACATACAATACCCCCCAAACATTACAACCCACCACCCACATACCC
Organism: Bombina bombina; assembly: GCF_027579735.1. Taxonomy (NCBI): domain Eukaryota; kingdom Metazoa; phylum Chordata; class Amphibia; order Anura; family Bombinatoridae; genus Bombina; species Bombina bombina. The sequence goes on along the minus strand of NC_069504.1, from coordinate 923,249,296 downwards.
CTAATCTAACCCAAACCCCCCTTAAATAAACCTAACACTAAGCCCCTTAAGATCTTCCTACCTTATCTTCACCACGTCGGGTATCACCGATCCGTCCAGAAGAGGGTCTTCCTCCTATCCGGGCGATGTCTTCATCCAAGCGGGGGCTGAAGAGGTCCATCATCGGGCTGAAGTCTTCATCCAAGCGGGGGGCTGAAGAGGTCCATCATCCGGCTGAAGTCTTCATCCAAGCGGGGGCTGAAGAGGTCCATCATCCGGCTGAAGTCTTCTATCAAGCGGCATCTTCAATCTTCTTTCTTCCGACTCCATCTTCATCCCCCTGACGCGGAACATCCATCCTTTAAGGGACTTCATCCAAGATGGCGTCCCTCGAATTCCGATTGGCTGATAGGAATCGGAATTAAGGTAGGAAAATTCTGATTGGCTGATGGAATCAGCCAATCAGATTCAAGTTCAATCCGATTGGCTGATCTAATCAGCCAATCAGATTGAGCTCGCATTCTATTGGCTAATCGGAACAGCCAATAGAATGCAAGCTCAATCTGATTGGCTGATTGGATCAGCCAATCGGATTGAACTTGAATCTGATCAGCCAATCGGAATTCGAGGGACGCCATCTTGGATGACGTCCCTTAAAGGAACCGTCATTCGTCGGGAAGTCGTCGACCAGGATGGATGTTCCGCGTTGGCGGGATGAAGATGGAGCCGGAAGAAAGAAGATTGAAGATTCCGCTTGATAAAAGACTTCAGCCGGATGATGGACCTCTTCAGCCCCCGCTTGGATGAAGACTTCAGCCGGATGATGGACCTCTTCAGCCCCTGCTTGGATGAAGACTTCAGCCCGATGATGGACCTCTTCAGCCCCCGCTTGGATGAAGACATCGCCCGGATAGGAGGAAGACTTCGGAGCCTCTTCTGGACGGATCGGTGATACCCGGCGTGGTGAAGATAAGGTAGGAAGATCTTCAGGGGCTTAGTGTTAGGTTTATTTAAGGGGGGTTTGGGTTAGATTAGGGTATGTGGGTGGTGGGTTGTAAAGTTGTGGGGGGATTGTATGTTTTTTTTTACAGGCAAAAGAGCAGAATTCTTTGGGGCATGCCCCGCAAAAAGCCCTTTTAAGGGCTGGTAAGGTAAAAGAGCTCTTCAATTTTTATTTTAGAATAGGGTAGGGCATTTTTTTATTTTGGGGGGCTTTGTTATTTTATTAGGGGGCTTAGAGTAGGTGTAATTAGCTTAAAATTGTTGTAATATTTTTATAATGTTTGTAAATTATTTTTTTATTTTTTGTAACTTAGTTCTTTTTTTATTTTTTGTACTTTAGCTAGTTTATTTAATTGTATTTATTTGTAGGTATTTGTATGTAATTAATTTATTGATAGTGTAGTGTTAGGTTTAATTGTAACTTAGGTTAGGATTTATTTTACAGGTAATTTTGTAATTATTTTAACTAGGTAGCTATTAAATAGTTCTTAAATACAAAGTTGCCTGTAAAATAAATATTAATCCTAAAATAGCTACAATATAATTATTATTTATATTGAGGCTATATTAGGGTTTATTTTACAGGTAAGTATTTAGCTTTAAATAGGATTAATTTATTTAATAAGATTTATTTTATTTTGTTAGAAAAAAATTATATTTAACTTAGGGGGGTGTTAGGGTTAGACTTAGCTTTAGGGGTTAATACATTTATTAGAGTAGCGGCGAGGTCCGGTCGGCAGATTAGGGGTTAATACTTGAAGTTAGGTGTCGGCGATGATAGGGAGGGCAGATTAGGGGTTAATACTATTTATTATAGGGTTTTAGAGGCGGGAGTTAGGTGGATTAGGGGTTAATAACTTTATTATAGTAGCGGTGAGGTCTGGTCGGCAGATTAGGAGTTAATAATTGTAGGTAGGTGGCGGCGAAATTGGGGGGGCAGATTAGCGGGTATTAAATATAATATAGGGGTCGGCGGTGTTAGGGGCAGCAGATTAGGGGTTCATAGGGATAACGTAGGTTGCGGCGGTGTACGGAGCAGCAGATTAGGGGTTAAAAATAATATGCAGGGGTCAGCGATAGCGGGGTCGGCAGATTAGGGTTTAATAAGTGTAAGGTTAGGGGTGTTTAGACTCGGGGTACATGTTAGGGTGTTAGGTGCAGACTTAGGAAGTGTTTCCCCATAGGAAACAATGGGGCTGCGTTAGGAGCTGAACGCTGCTTTTTTGCAGGTGTTAGGTTTTTTTTAAGCTCAAACGGCCCCATTATTTCCTATGGGGGAATCGTGCACGAGCACATTTTTTAAGCTGGCCGCATCCGTAAGCACCGCTGGTATTGAGAGTTGCAGTGGCAGTAAATTATGCTATACGCTCCCTTTTTGGAGCATAACACAGCCCTTCTGTGAACTCTAAATACCAGCGGTATTTAAAAGGTGCAGGGAAAAAAACATGCGTAGCTAACGCACCCCTTTGGCCGCAGAACTCAAATCTAGCCGTTAGAAAATCTAGAAAAACAGCATGCTCTATCTCCATCATGATTAATGAAAGATTAATTTGGACTTTAGTGTCCCTTTAATCAGGTGAATTACAACAGTTCATGTCCTTACACTAACATAACAGAAAGCTGCTGATGTTGGTAGAAATTAGATCAACATTATATATTATATGATCTGTTAAAACAATCCTTGAAGTTTAAAATTAAAAGGCATGAAACTCCCACTTTTTCTGCTTTATATATTACATACATTGTTAAAGGGCAACACCTGTCCCAGTCAGGGACATCAATTCTCTTTCTTTTAATCCTTTTTTGACCCATGCTGATGTTGCATGGCAGCCTACAATATGTAAATTTAGGTTTTCCGTGTTTATTCCTTGAAGCAGTTGTACATATTCTAGGTTGCCCACAGCCTTAGAAGAGACATGTGAGCATAATATTCTAATCCACATTACAGCAGGGGTATGGCTTCTAATTTGCTTTACTATCCACTCTGTCAAAGAAACAATATGGTCGGATTGGCCTACCAGGATACCAGGAGATTACTAAAGTGGGCCACAGCAGTTAGGGCTGGAAAACTACAATTTAGTGGGGTGATTAATGGATGCAATTTAATTGTAGGGTGCCTATATAACAACAATTTGGCACTTTTTTAACACAAACTAATATATACTGTCAGAAAAAAGGGTACAGTTGGGGTTTGTTTGTAAACACTTAGGGTACAACTGCTGTGGTTGTACCCTCAATGGATCATAATTACGGCTTAAGAAAAGAATATCTATCATTTAGGGGTAAATAAGGTACAAATATGTTTCCTGTCAAAGGGTCCATATCTGTACAATTTAACCCCCCCCCAAAAAAAAGGTACAATCACTTGTATGACTAAAAGGTTGAGGGGAATGAGTGGTTCAAGGCTGCCAAACCCTGCAAGTCCATATAATTTGTACATCTCAATTATTTCATGAACACATAACTGTCAGTCACCAAAAATGAATTCAACATACATGTTGTACAGCAAAATAATTAATGTTTAATGGTTGCTGGTAATATGCAAGACAACAAAAAATACAACCCATATCGTCAATGACACTGTGTTGCTAGTTCTAACTAGCACACAAGCACATAACATTTTAATGTTTATATATAGAGTATCAAGATGATAAATCTTACACATAAAGCAAATATATTAACTTAAATTACAAAGAAAAAAAAATCATGTTATATTCTATAAAATAAACGAGCTGTTTGAGAACCTGTTTTTTAAAAAATAAAATAAAATTGTAACCGCTTCATAGTCACATACATGGACACCGTGTAGCGCCATCTATTGGTTGAAAGTTCCTTGACATGTGTAACGCAGCTCCATCTATTGGTAGAAGGTTCAGGTGTACTGCGGAAATAGACTAATTTGCATATATTTTGTATCGAGTGACAATTCAATGTATAGTTGTGAGTTTTATCATTTGTCCCTCCCCTGAATCCCCCTTACTTTTGTAAAAGTTATATTTTATTATTATGTTGTTTTCTATATGTTTTCTATACATTTATGTTTCACTCTACGTTAAATAATGTGTTGTTAGAGTCTAGTACAGAGTTAAATGAAGCATTTTTTAGTAGCTTCTATTGGAACTGTTTGTTTTACCTAGTTCATTCAGGAATTCCGGTAGCAGCCTTAGGACCTGCTATTTGATTACATTTATCAAATGTCAGGGTGTCTAATGTTATACTGTTTGATCAAGTACACATTAGGTAAGTGCATAATTGAATGTTATATAATAATTTTGATGGACTAGCATTTCTAATATGCTTTGTTGAGTACACATTTGCCATAATTAGGTACAAAGGGATTGTCACTGGGGCAGTACCCTTTAAAGGCCAAATATGCACAATTTTTAAGGGTATATTATGGTACTATAGCATTGAGGTCCAATGATCCAATCTAGTCATGAAAGGTACATATTTGCCTTTGAAAGGTACAAACTGCATGTTATAGGGTACAGCGGGTGTACCTTTGAAGATACTGCCCCATTGACAAGCTGTTGTACCCCTAAAGGTACAATTTCTGCACATTTGTTCAGACAGTGTAATATAATTCTGAAAAAAATATTGGGAAAAGGAGTATCCCAGTAATCCCCTTTGAGAAAAATGGGGTCCATGCATTCTACTGATTCAACGTAAAATAGGGCTGGTGTCCACATTTTCCAGGGTTGCTTTTTTTCCCAAGTACAGCCCTGAATATGGTAAAGAATCTAGGAGGGGGGTGGAGAGAGGGGGTAAGAAGAAACAGAGATCAGTTACCTTTAACAATATATGTGCTAGTAAAGCAGAAAAACCTTAACATTAAACATATTTCTGTCATGTTTTTTTTTCTATTTATTAGTTGTTGTTTTTTTTAAATGTACTATATGTTAAGAAAATGAGTTTCCATTTTTTTCATCAAGAGCAGTCAACAATAAATGCTGGTCCTTCAACAAAACATACAAAGCAAATTTGATAATCAAATAAATTGGAAACATTTCTAAAATGACATGCTCTATTCAAATAATAATAAAAGAAAATACAATTTTGTTTTCACATCCTTTTAAGTAAAATGTACTTCATTCAAACACATTAGTTTATATCAATAATGAATCAATTAGCAGACATTGTTTTACTGCATAATTTATGCATCTAAGAAGGTTTATACTGAGTTTTATACACTGTCTGACAATTTTGTAAAAAATGCACAATATCTTAATATCCATTTTTGCCACCTTTTAAATAATAATAATCCCACTGCCTCCTCTGCAAAACAACTTCTGCAACTCACTTCCTCTTTCGGCCTGTCACAGTGGACTGACTCTCCCACTCACAAAGATGGTCACTCCCTTGATCTGATTTTCAGTTATCGATGCACTATCTCAAACTTCTAAAACTCACCTTTTCATCTTTCTGACCACCACCTCCTCATTTGTACGATCACCTCCCTCCCTACAACTCTCCCTCCTTCTACCCCTCTCACTAAACGTCACAGAAGAATAAAGTCATTAGATCAGCAACAGCTTGCTAAGCTCCCTAGAACCTCTTCTCTCTTCCATCCCCTCCTTTTCATGCCCTGAAGAATCCATCTGCCACTATAACTTCACCCTTACATCGGTCCTTGATAATCTGGCCCCACCTACCATAGCTCAGAAAACATACACTATCCTCAGCCCTGGCATACTCCTCTGACACGGTACCTACGCAGATGTTCCCGTACTACTGAGCAACACTGGAGGAAATCTCAGAGTTCTGCTGACTTTCTTCACTATAAATTCAACTTCAACTCTTACTATTCGGCCCTTAATCTATATAAGCATCATTACTTCTCTACTCTTATCTCTACTCTTTCTTAAAACCCAAAACGTCTGTTCTCCACATTCAATACTCTTCTCTGCCCACCCCCACCTCCCACCACATTTTTTCTCTCAGCCCAAGATTTTGGTAGCTACTTCAACAACAAAATCTACTCCATCAGAACTGAAATCAGCTCTCAATTTACTACCGGTCTCCCACCCCCTCAAAAGCTCACAATCATCCAAAACCCACATAGCCATAAATTTAGCTCTTTTGCCCCTGTTACAGAGGATGAAGTTTCTGCCCTTATACTATCGTTTGACCTCACTACCTGTCCCCTCGACCCCATCCACTCACAACTACTCCCCTCCCTCTCTTCTACCCTTACCCCTCTACTCACACACATCTTCAACCTCTCCCACAGCACTGGTATAGTTCCCACATCTCTTAAACATGCTTTAGTCACACTTATCCTCAAAAAACCTTCTCTCAATCCAACCTCCCCATCCAACTACTGCCCTATTTCCCTACCACCTCTTGCCTCAAAGTTTCTTGAAAAGCTAATATATGCATGTCTATCCCATTTCCTTACATTAAACTCCCTCCTTGACCCATTGCACTCTGGATTTTGCCCCTTCACTCAACAGAGACAGCAATTAAGGTTACCAACGATCTACTTACAGCAAAATCAAAAGGCCACTTCTCTCTACTCAACCTCCTTGATCTGTTTGCATCCTTTGATACTTTCGACCACCCTCTTTTGCTCCATACCATCCAATCCTTCTTCTAAAATCTCCACCCCCCATGTCTCTATAACTGTTGACTACTCCATCATTCCCTTAACCTAACATGTCCAATGTCTTGGGGTCACACTTGACTCAGATCTTTCTTTCACTCCTCACATTCAGTCCTTGGCTAAAGCCTGCCGCTTCCACCTTAAAAACATTGCTAAAATTAGACATTTCCTTACAAAAGATACAACAAAGAGTTTAATCCACTCTCTCATCCTTTCCTGCCTTGACTACTGCAACTCTATCCTCTCTGGTCTCCCTAGCTGCCGCCTAGCTCCTTTACAATCCATAATGAATGCCTTGCCAAGCTCATCTTCCTTGCACGTCACTCTTCATCTGCCGCACCTCTCTGCCAATCCCTTCACTGGCTTCCTCTTGCTTCCAGGATTAAACACAAAATTCTCACTCTGACACACAAAGCCCTCAATTGCATTGCTCACCCCTACATCTCAGACCTTGTCTACAGATACTCTCCCTCCCGTCCCCTTCGCTCTGCTCCTGATCTCCTTCTCTCCTCCTCTCTTGTTACCTCCTCATATTACCGTCTACAAGATTTCTCAAGACTGGCTCCCATCTTATGGAACTCTCTGCCTCGCTCCACAAGAATCTCCCCTAGTTTTGAAAGCTCCAAGTGCTCCCTGAAGAAGACTCTACTATTCAGGGAAGCTTACAACCTACACTAATCTTCCTATCTCCACTGCTATCCCCTAAAACCCCATAGCATGTAAGCCTATGAGCCCAGCTGTTTGTAGTTCACCTTCATAAGAGCCGACTACAACAGTGCAAATCTTGGCAGGACCCTCTCTCCCCATTTGATCCCTGTAATCGTTTTTTATATACCACCCATGTTCATAGCGCTGCGGAACCTGTTGGCCCTCTACAAATACCTGATGATAATAATAATAATAATATTAATAATGTTTATGTAAAAAAAACTTGAATGCCTTTTGACAGACTTGACTGGACTTACTTACAGACGACCTTAGGACGTTTTAATTTCCCAAATCGATTCATTCAAAAAATTATGGCCCTCTACACTAATCCCACAGCGCAGGTCAGGGTAAATGGGACTTTCTCTGAAGCCTTTGAAATAAGGAACGGGTCAAGGCAAGGCTGCCCCCTTTCCCCACTGCTTTTCATAATATCCCTTGAGCCCCTTGCAATTAGAATTAGGGAGAACTTACTTATTAAAGGAATAACAGTAGGATCTAAACAACACAAAACTACCATTTATGCAGATGACCTTTTACTGACACTGACGGACCCTCTCAACTCTACCACACATGTGATGTCGGAACTTTCCTCTTTTGGTGAGGTTTCCAACTTTTCCATTAACATGACAAAATCAGAATTCTTACCGGTTCTGATCCCCCAACGGATGCTAGAGGACATTAGAGCCCTTTGCCCCCTGAAGGTACAAACCAGTCGCCTTAAATACCTGGGAATTTACCTGACGCCTGACAGCCAACTAACGCGTAAATTTAACTATGATGAACTCATCAATGAGTTCCAATCCCTGACTTCCTCTTGGCTTTTAAAGAATATTTCGTGGTTAGGGAGAATCCAAGCAGCAAAAATGGTCCTACTACCCAAAGCTCTGTACATACTTCAGACAGTACCAACCCAACACATCTCTAGAGAAATTGACATCTTGCAAAAAATACTGAATGACTACATATGGAGGCGCAGGCCACCACGCATTAATAAAAGCACGATTTATAAAGCCCCAGACTTAGGTGGACTGGGGGTACCTCATCTCCACTCATATAAATTAGCAATATCTCTCCAATGGGTGTTGGAATGGTGTAGCTCTAATGGGACCCATCCTAAGGGTTGGGTGCAGATAGAAACTTACATGGCAGACACAAAACACCTAGGTAGCAAATGCTGGAACTCTCAAGCATTGGGGAACCATAAAATATCAACGTCCTCCATCTCTAACGAGACGTGGAGGGACTGGCGATTTATTCTCAAGGCGCTCCCAAAAATTTCCTCAAAATACTCTCCACTCACAAGCCTGTTGTCTAACCCGGAATTCCCACCAGGACTCATACAGGAAAGGGGTTTATACACACCCCAAGACCCTTTAATACGGATTCACACCTTGCTAGATAATAATAAGCTAATGTCAAAACAACAAGTCGATTCCCTTTCTCTCCCCTTCTTTACCTCTTGGTTCAACTATCACCAAGCGAGACATTTCATACTCACACACAAACAAAAAGCTGACTTCTTGCGACCCTTAACAAAATTCGAGCAATATTGCTTGAGTGACCTAAAGGCTCTTAGATCTGTTTCCACTCTATATAAACTAGTGTTGGAAAATAGGTTCCCAAGCTTACCCTTATACACCGCAGGATGGGACAGGGAGCTAGACACAACCACAAGTAAAGCAGACTGGCATAATAGATTTGAAAATCTATCACACTCCGCACATTCCTCAAGAGCAAAGGAAACAAACATAAAAATTTTCACCCGCTGGTATCTCACCCCAACCAAAATTAAGCGTATCTTTAGAAGCAGCTCAGATGCATGCTGGAGAGGCTGTAGTCAACCTGGAAGTACGACTCATATATGGTGGGACTGTGTGCCCATAAGAAACTTCTGGACAGCAGTTTTCCGAGAAATTAACGCTGTTCTTGCCACACAACTCCTCCCAAGCATAGAAACGGCCCTTTTACATGACTCCCCCCAAATACCATGTAAAATCCGTAGACAACTATTCTACATTATGGTAAACACTGCGAAACAAATGATTCCCAGATGTTGGAAATCCACTAAAATCCCCACTATTAGCGAATGGAAGAAACTGGTCAACTCTGACTTGATATTAGAAAGATTCCATTACCTTCAAATCGGCAAATTAGATTTCTATGAGAACATGTTACTCCTCTGGGAGCTAGATAGATATAAACCTTAGTTAGCCCATCTGATCAACACCCAGTTGAGCCCATGGTAGGTTAACCATATAAATACCTCCCCATTAATCTCTCGTTCAAGCTTATTCAGAGCCATTGTGATGCCCATCTCCTCACCCGAGTGCACAAGGTCTATTTATCAATATTGTCATTCATTCTGTTGTTGTTATTATTTTTTCTTCTTTTTCCTTAGTTGATTTATTGGGACTCAAGTATTTTAATCTTTGGTGGTTTTTCAATGTAATTCTTTGTCCACGCCAGACAAGGTTGCTAAGCAGAGGCTTGGTCAGCCATACGGTCTTCACTATTATTTACAAATGACAGTCCACTTATAGAAATGAGTAATATTCCTGAAACTATATTGTCTTGTAGCACCTACCTTTATGCACAGATAAAGGGACTAAATCTCACATGGACTGCATACTCGACTACTGGACTCGAGAAGTTTAATGTATCCACCAGATCTGTTTGTAATTGTATATGATTCCCGTCATGCTCACTGTTGGTTTAATGCTATTGTATGTTTTTTTTCTCTTATGCTGTTGAAAACCCAATAAAAAACAACTATATATATAAAAAAAAAACTTGAATGCCTGTGCAATGTTTCATATAATGTTTTGCATGTTTAACCAGTTTCTCTCGCAATATTGTATTTCTAATTTGAATAATATTTTTAGGTCGAATGGCAGCTTTTCAAATAGAATGACTAGAAATGGCTTTGAAAAATAAACAAAAAACCATCACCCAAGCCAGCATCCAATTATTTTTCATAGCACTTCTGATGGGTTAAAATGGGAGCAACTGACTGATGATTTACTTTCCTATTGGGTACTCTGTAGATCTACAGTAGGCCCCATTTATTCAGTGAACATGTCCGTCCGCATCTGGCGCTGCATTTATCATTGCACAAGTGTTTTTTTTTGCACCCTCTCTCCCGGCTATCATGCAATTGTGCAACAATGGGGCTTGTCAAGCATTAACAAATCAGTCTGGGAAGTTTTAAAGGGACAGTAAACTCAAAGTTAGACATTCACGATTCAGACAAAGCATACAATTTTAAACAACTTTACTTTACTTTTTTTACTTCAATTATTTAATTTGTTTCCTTCTCTTGCTATCTATTGCTGAAAGGTTTAGCTAGGTAAGCTCAGGAGCAGCAAAGAACCTAGTTTCTAGCTGCTGATTGGTGGATGCCTATATATACCGATTGTCATTGGCACACCCATGTGTTCAGTTAGAAACTAGTAGTGCATCGCTGCTGATACCAAGAGAATGAAGCAAAGTTGATAATAGAAGTAAACTGGAAAGTTGTTGAAGATAGTTTGTTCTACCTAAATCATGAAAGAAAATGTTTGAGTTTCACGTCCCTTTAAGTCACCTCTGAAGCATGAACAAGCCTGCACTGCAAGGGCTCCAAAGCTTCAACCACAGCTTCATAAATGAAACCATAATAGTAACAGACACAGATGAATAAATAAACTACTCTGCCAGTCACACACACTGAACAGTGATATAAACCCCACTCTGGCAGCCAGTAACACACATCAGTAACCTCTTTCTCTCCTTTAGTTGCTATTAACTTACATCCCCCATCAATATGGTAATAAAACACATAAGTCAATAATTTAACCTTTTTGTGTCATTAATGCACACATGTCAATCAATGATGTTAACAAATTAGCGGCCAGTAGCAGAGCAATTCATTGACTTTTTTTGTGCAAGCAACATATAGTAAAAAGATTTATTCATTCTATGGCCAATTGAAAAAGTGTTTTCTGAGTGTTAAATTGCCTATATACAATGTATAGCCAAGCTTCATTAACTCATTTCAAAATCTTGTGATAAATGGTTATGTTTCTGCTGCATTTACCTCAATAGGAGATTGCTGTGTTTTTACACGGTATCAGAAGCAAATGGACTGAAATATTGCACATCTAATTTGCATATATTACCCAAAATCCTCTGTTGCATTGGTAACAATGTATACAAGGTAATTCTGGGGTAAAGCAAGCGGGGATACTTGCCTAGATGTGCTAATTGCCTGTGCAATCATTTTATTGCTCTTACTTTTATGAAATGGAAGATTTTAAAGGGATATTAAGCCCAAAATATTATTTTCATGATTCAGATAGAGCAAGCAATTTTAAACAACTTGCTAATTTACTTCTGTTATCATTTTTCTTTGCTCTCTTGGTACCTTTTGTTGAAAAGCAGTGACATATGCTTAAGGAGCTAGTCCATTTCTGGAGCACTATATGGCAGCAGTTTTGTAAGAAAACCATCCATTTGCAAGAACACTAGATGGCAGCACTATTTCCTGCCATGTAATGATCCAGATGCCGAGCTAGGTATTGCTTCAACACAGAATATTATGGGAACAAAGGAAATTTGATAATAGAAGTAAATCACTGAATCACAAAATATTTTTTGTGGTGTCATATCCCTTTTATCTCATACTTTTATCTCCATCATAACTTAAAACAATATTTTCAAATGGGTTAAAAGGCTTCAAATGTGAAAACACTGGAACAAGGGGGATATTGATTTAACCTATTTGTATATGTAACATATACCTCAGTTAGCAGCATTATCTGAACACTGCAATGACTATGGTTCACCATATGTGTCATTCACACACAGTTCAGTTATTTTAAACTCGTATCTGTAAGTAGCACACTTAGAGAAATAATTTAACACCTTTATGCCAGTAGAAATAGCAGTGTGTTTTCTGTAAGAAAATGTATTCTTCAACAAAATGGTCACTAAACCCACATTTGTAAATAAATGCTCTTTCCAAGATGGCTACCATTGGGAAGAAGTGTCGGTGCATTTTTCTGGTAATACTCACATGCACAGTCTCACTTCTACTCAAATGGAACTTATGTTGGAAAGGCTACCACTATGATTTTGAAGCTAGTTTTTTCCCCTCTGTCACTTGGGGATATGAAGAGAAAATGCCTAAGCTTACATTTGTGTCTTTAAAACACAGTGTACTCAAAAAAGCAAAAAAAAAACTAAAAAAAAACCCCTCTAGAAATCCTTTAAAAGGGCTTAGCTCTCTTCCACTTCACTGGAAGACTGATTTCTTCTAATGACTGTTGTTTACATAGCTTTTCTATAGCCAATACTGGAGTATCAAAATGTTTATTATAGGTGGTTTATACAGGAAAAACAGGGAGTTCCTAGATGGAATTAAAGGGACAGTTTACTCAAAAATGTTCTCCCCTTTAATTTGTTCCCAATGATCCACTTTACCTGCTGCAGTGTATTAAATTGTTTACAAGTAGCTCCTTTACCCTTATATTGGCATTTGAAATTGTTAATTTAGCATGTGCTATCCCCACCTATTCTGAAAGTTTGTGGCCGCGCGTACCAGCTATAGATAAGCTTTGTAAACACAGCCAGCAGAAGAAATTACACTCCCAGTGTGACAAAGCAGAGATAAGGTAATAAAATGTTGATTTTCCATTGTTCTCTCAAAGTATTGGTGATTGTTTTATGGACAGATATAAGATAAAGAAGCAGGTATATGTACACAATGTGATACAGTAATGAGATCTGATTATACCTACAAGCTCAACCTATTTTATTAGGCTGTGGCTTCAAAACACAAAATCAGAGCTTTAATATACAGAAATAAACCTTAAAAGGCTAATTTTCATACATTTTATACTCTGCAGTTGGTAAAAAAAGCAATTGTAAACACATTAAGGGAAAAACTATTTTACAGTATACTGTCCCTTTAAGTTTTATCTAAGATCAAACAAATCTTTTCAATGTCAGAACAAGCAGCTTGGTCAATGGGCATGACCAACTCTTTCCACAAAATTTGGTATTACTGGATTCTCAATTGAATTTTTTAACACAGATTAGGTTTGACACTCACTAATTTATAATTTAAAAGAGTGACACTGATGCGCTGAATGGTCTAGCTCTGTCAAAAAAATACATATATTTGATGCAACTTGAGACCTCTATTCTCCAGAATGTATAGCAATGTTTTAAGTTAGGTTTAACACTGTTTAAGTTTATTGGGGATAGCCATCAAGCCGTCAACCACAAATACGCAGGAATTCTGCAGCGTAATTGTTGCGAGCTTGATCCCACCTAGTTATCAAAGCCTACAGACCCGCAAAAATTTGTGTTGTCGGTTATTTTCCCTTTTTTTTTTTTTTTTCTCTCTCTCTCCCCCTCCGGTCGGGACCCCTGCTCCCTCCCCCTCCCCCACATACTGAAACCCACAGGGTTTAATGGAACCCAAGTTTAATTAAATTTCTTGGAATGTGGGCGGGATAACATCCCCAATTAAAAGAAAATCTATAATAAAATATCTGGGGAAATTTAACCCTGATTTGGTTTTGCTTCAGGAATTACACCTCAAACCCCCAGAAATTCTTAAACTTAAAACTAAGTGGGTTGGGGAGGTCATTGCTGCCCCGTACACTTCCAGAAAAAGGGGTGTAGCTATTCTATTGAATAAAAGCTTGGATTACCATATAGTAAACATGGAAGCTGATCCTGATGGTCGATTTCTAATCCTGGAAATTAAGGTTAATGAGGTCAAATATATAGTATGCAATATTTATGGGCCCAATCTAGTCGATCATGACTTTTGGTGCGCCCTAACAGTGAAGTTACATAGGTATATAGGGCAAAATTTAATTATTGCTGGAGATTTGAATTTGGTAGCAGACCCCATTTTGGATAGTGTTAAGAAAAAATCTTTAAATGCTAGGAGCAGGAAGACTAGGATTCTTCAAAAATTTTGTTCACATTTAGGTCTTGCGGATATATGGCGAATTCAGAATCCGGACGTACGAGGTTATACATGTATGTCGCATGCCCAGCAAGCATTGTCAAGGATCGACTATTTTCTTATTTCAGACTCTTTGCTTAAATGGAACTGGGTCGCTAATATCGAGGAGATTGTAATCTCGGATCATGCTGCCATATCGCTAACTTGTAAATCTGATATAAAAAATTCAGGCAACAATTATATCTATTTTCCTAGATTTTTAAGTAATAATATTAGCTTTCAGAATTGGCTACGGCATAGGTGGGCAGATTTTCACAAAGATAATATAAACTATTTAGGGAAAATTGAAGTATTTTGGGAGGCTTCCAAAGCTGTTATACGCGGGGAGATTAAATCCTATATGTCACATTGGAAGAGGAAAAGCAGTCATGTTGGTAGGCAGCTGGACAATCAAGTAAAAAACGCATATAGTGCATATATAAATAATCCCATAAAAAGCTCTTGGGATACATATGTGAGAGCGAAGGCACTTCGAGATATACATATTAAGCAGAATAGTGCCCAAGAAGAGCTTAGGTTGAAAGCCTTATATGGTGGATACACAGGTAGATCTGCTAAGTTCTTAGCCAGAATTGCTAAAGCCAGTCCAAGGCACACAATTTCTGCCATTAAGCAAGGCTCAAATAGGTACACTAGTTACTCAGATATTGAAAAAGTGTTTTTCGAATTTCTTCAAGATCTATATAGAGCAGAACCTCATAACATATTAGAAAAAAGAGAATTCTGGGAAAGGATTAACGTACCGAAATTATCCTTGGAAGCTAGGGAATCCATCAATACTTCCATTACAGAAGAAGAGATTCTTATAGCAATCAAGAAGGCTTAGTTAAACAAAGCTGCTGGGCCAGATGCTTTGCCTATTGAATACTATAGAATCTTACAGTCAGATTGTACCGGTCTTGAATAAGTTGTTTCATTTTTGCTTTTCGGAAAACACTAGATGCTCCCCATATTTCACGGCAGCGAATATTTCGTTAATCTTAAAAAAAGGGTAAAGATCCAGAGTTACCGAGCTCATATAGACCCATCTCAGTTCTTAACGCCGATTATAAGCTGCTCGCAGCTATTATAGCTAATCGATTAAAACCACATATCGGAGATTTAATCCATGGGAATCAATCAGTGTTTATGCCAGGTCGGAATCCGGTAAGGAACACAAGGAAACTTTTAATTCTCATAGAATCTCTTTGGAATAAATACAGGTCACCCACCTCATACGATACCACGGATAGGGCCATCCTCACGGTCGATGCGGAGAAGGCATTTGACCGAATTAGCTGGGACCATTTGTTCTTCTCCTTAGACCAATTCGGGCTTTCAGGTTATTTTAATAACTATATTCGATTAATATACAATGCCCCCACATCGGCAGTCATTGTCAATAACATGACCTCACAACGGTTTACTTTGCATAGAGGAACTAGACAAGGTGTCCACTCTCTCCCCTGCTATTCAATATCTGTCTGGAACCTTTGGCTATACTATTGCGCCAGGAGGTGGACGGCATTTCACTGGCTGGTGAGAAATTGGTTTTGCTTCTATATGCTGACGACTTGCTCTTATTCCTATCCAATTTTAAGATTACATTGCCAATCCTGCAGGGTATTATCCAAAAGTTTGGTCAACTCTCTGGATATAAAGTAAACACATTGAAATCTGAATTATTATGGCTGCATAAACATCCTGCATTTAGAAGTAACCATCCTTTTTCTGAGGTGTCCCAAATTACATATTTTGGCCTTCGGCTATCCAATAATCCAGAGGAATGGTATAAATTAAATTATGTATCCTGCCTAGAACATTGTAAAAAGAAGTTAGAGGATTGGTCCTCGCTTCCCATATCTCTATCAGCCCGTGTAGTATTGATCAAAACAATTATCTTTCCCAAATTATTATATATTTTTCAAAATATTCCATTGTTTCTACATAAGAAAGATATTGCTATATATAACAAATTTTGTTCTAAATTCCTTTGGAAAGGTGCGAAACCGCGGATTGCTTGTTATCGACTTATGAATTCCAAATTGTCAGCCGGTTTAGCACTACCCAATATTCAAGCTTATAATTTAGCTATTTCTGCTAGATTCGCATTGGATTGGATAACCGAAAAAAAATCAAATTTCTTCCTTTAAATGGGAATCCAGATTAGTGTCTCCTTTTCAATTGAAGGCTTTACTTCACTGCCCTTTGACTTCACTCCCCTCGAATATATTCTACTTATCTATGTTTAAGAATGTTATAGTGTCTTGGCAGAGATTGTGTGCTGAATTGGACTGTTCTCCATATGTCTCCCAGTATTTACCTATCTGTGGTAACCTTAGCTTTAGTCCTGGAATGTCAAATCGGATTTTTCAGGACTGGGCGTTAAAAGGCCTAAAAGTTATGAGCCAAATTTTGGGCACAGAGGGCCATCCCATAACTTTTGCAGAAATAGCAAATAAATTTGACCTAAGTTCACGCGAATTTTATGCATACCTTCAGGTCAGGCATTTCCTTCAAGAGTTACTTAATAAATATGGGGCAAACTGGTCGTTAGGAGAATTACAGAGTATTATTTCTATTTACTCATCAGGTCTGTATGCAATCTCGCCTCTATATCTACTCTTAATGCAAAAGGCATCCTGCCTGCAAGTGAGCGATATGGTAGCAAAATGGTCCACCAGATTTCCAGATATAAATGAACAGACTATCACGGATAGCTTTAAATTAACCCTACAAAGTTTGGTGCCAACAACTTGGAGAGAATGCTTTTGTCATTACAGATGTTCTGAATACACATTCGGCTCTATTTGACCCCTTTTCCCATTTATCAAATTTCTAACAGGCAAGCTAGCGGCTATTTCCGCCCAGCGTACCTGGTTTTCAATCCGCCCACCCTGGAGGCCGCGGATGCCATAGGAATCAATGGGAGTCTGAAAGCACCAAAAGCTTATGTTCAATGCTGCCAGAAATCCAATTGATTTCTATGGTTGAAAACAAGTAACGTTTACACCTAACACCCTAACATAAGGCCAGAGTCTAAACACCCCTAATCTGCCAACCCCAACATCGCCGCCGCCTACATAATGTTATTAACCCCTATTCCGCCACTCCTGGACCCCACCGCAACCTAAATAAAGTTATTAACCCCTATCCTGCCGATCCCGGACCCCCCGCCACTAAAAAAAACGTATTAACCCCTAAATTAAAATTACAACATCCCTATCTTAATATAAATTTAAACTTACCTGTAGAATTAAAAGAAACTAATTTTATTATTATTATTAATTAACCTACCCTAACTATTATACTACAATTAAATTAAACTACCAATTAAAATTAACTAAATTACATATTGAAAAACCATAACCCTACTCAAATTATTTAAATCTACTATTAAATATTATTAGAAATTACTAAATTACCCAAAAAAGCGCTAAGTTACAAAAAATAAAAAACAATAAATTACGGGGGGAAAAACACATTATCAAAAATACACCTAATCTAATAGCCCTATCAAAATAAAAAAGGCCCCCCAAAATAAAAAAAACCCTAGCCTAAACTACCAATGGCCCTTAAAATGGCCTTTTGTGGGGCATTGCCCCAAAAAAATCAGCTCTTTTACCTGTAAAAAAAAAATACAAACACCCCCCAACAGTAAAACCCACCACCCAACCAACCAACCCCCCCAAATAAAAAAACCTATCTAAAATAACCTAAGCTCCCCATTGCCCTGAAAAAGGGCATTTGTATGGGCATTGCCCTTAAAAGGGCATTTAGCTCTTTTGCCTGCCCAGACCCTAATCTAAAAATAAAACCCACCCACAAAACCCTTAAATAAACCTAACACTAACCCCCGACGATTCAATTGCAGTTATTGAAGTCCCACTTGAAGTATCCATCCAGCCGACAAGAAGTCTTCAGCCGGGCGGCCTCTTCCATCTTCATCCAGCCGGCGAAGTCTTCATCCAGACGGCATCTTCTATCTTCATCCATCCGGCACGGAGCGGGTCCATTCTGAAGACATCCAGCGCGGAGCTCCTCTTCATACGGTCGCCACCGTAAACTGGAACTTCAATGCAAGTGACGTCATCCAAGATGGCGTCCCTTGCATTCCTATTGGCTGAAAGGTTCCAATCAGCCAATATGATTAGAGCTGCTAAAATCCTATTGGCTGTTCCAATCAGCCAACAGGATTTGAGCAGCTCTCATCCTTTTAGCTGTTCTAATCAGCCAATATAATGAGAGCTCAATCCTATTGGCATTGAAGTTCCAGTTTATGGTGGTGACCGTATTGAAGAGGAGCTCCATGCTGAATGTCTTCAGGATGGACCCGCTCCATGCCGGATGGATGAATATAGAAGATGCCGTCTGGATGAAGACTTCACCAGCAGGATGAAGATGGAAGAGGCCGCCGGGATGAAGACTTCTTGCCACTCAGATGAAGACTTCTTGACGGCTGGATGGATCCTTCAAGCGGGACTTCAATAAATGTAAGTGGATCGTCGGGGGTTAGTGTTAGGTCTATTTAAGGGTTTTTGGGTGGGTTTTATTTTTAGATTAGGGTCTGGGCAGTAAAAGAGCTAAATGCCCTTTTAAGGGCAATGCCCATACAAATGCCCTTTTCAGGGCAATGGGGAGCTTAGTTTATTTTAGATAGATTTTTTTATTTGGGGGGATGATTGGTTGGGTGGTGGGTTTTACTGTTGGGGGTGTTTGTATTTTTTTTTACAGGTAAAAGAGCTGATTTATTTGGGGCAATGCCCCACAAAAGGCCCTTTTAAGGGCCATTGGTAGTTTATTGTAGGCTGGGTTTTATTTTATTTTGAGGGGACTTTTTTATTTTGATAGGGCTATTAGATTAGGTGTAATTCTTATTCTTGATAATGTGGTTTTTTTCTCTCGTAATTTTGTGTTTTTTATTTTTTGTAACTTAGCGTTTGTTTTTTTTTGGTAATTTAGTCATTTTTAATAATGTTTACTAGTAGATTTAAATAATTTGAGTAGGGTTAGGGGTTTTTAATATGTAATTTAGTTAATTTAATTGGTAGTTTAATGTAATTGTAGTATAATAGGGTAGGTTAATTAATAGTTTAAATAGTTTATTAGTTTATTTTAATTCTACAGGTAAGTTTACATTTATTTTAAGATAGGGATGTTGTAATTTTAATTTAAAGTTAGTGGCTTGTTAGGTTTAGGGGTTAATAGCTTAATTTAGTTTATGGCAATGTGGGGGGCTGGCGGTTTAGGGGTTAATAGGTTTAGTTGCTGGTATTGATGTTGGTGCCAGAGGTTTAGGGGTTAATAAGTTTATTTATTGGGGCAGGGTCCTGGAGCGGCGGGATAGGGGTTAATAACTTTATTTAGTGGCAGCAGGGTCGGGGAGTGGTGGGATAGGGGTTAAACATTTTAGTATAGTGTCGGCGTTTAGTGACAGGGTATAAATAAAGTTGGTAAAAAGCCGAATAGTTGCGAGATCGATGACTGTTAGTTAACAACAGTCCGATGCTCATCGCCCTGTACTTTGTGCGTGTCTTTTTGCCGGCTTTTTGTATAAATATGGAGATCGTATTCAGGTCCGCGGCCGCAATGTTAGGCGATGTTAGGTGAGCGTATTGGTGCCGTCGAATGCAACAAAGTTGATGGCTAGATAGATATCCCCCCAATATTTTTATTTTTTAAAAGGTTGTTTTACTTTTCAAATTGTATCAACCTGTGATAAACAGGCTGCAATGATTACGACGTGTGGTGTTTTGTAAGTAAATTAACAATAATATGTAATTATTAAAGTTCTGAGGACTAGGTACTTATTTAGTAAACGTAATTGGTGAAGAGCTTGTAAAATCCAGATTGTTATAGACTGTTTGTCTATATAAATTGGAAGACAATTGGTAACAAATGTCCTAACTTATAGAACATCCTGTATATGCAAATATGACATACTGTTTGATCTGTATTAATTAAAAAAAAAAAAAAAAACTTTAATAAAAATAATTTTAAATTAAACAGGAAAAACAGCTTTTTCCATTGACAAAGTAAAGGTAAATGAGCTATTTATAAAAAGATTAATACATTCCAGCATAAAAAAGGAAAATTGGGAACACATTAAAGAGGAGGACATTTTACACTGTTCTTTTAACTGCCCCAGGTGTAAAACTATTGCTTCAGTAGCCCATCTACTAATGCCACTGGCAGATGGTTTAGCCTGCATGCTAAAATAAGTGCTTTTGATGTGAAACAATATTTTCTAGGTGTAGTAGGTATTATAATTTGTAAATGATTAATTAAATGCCCTTTAAAGGAGAGACTAAAATGATTAATTTAGTGCCTGAGTAAGAGAAAAGATGTAATGACATGCATAAATGCCACAAAATGTGCAACAGAACTATTAACTTATATGGCAGCATAAGAATGTAAGTTTATATCCATGTAATTGGGAATGAAAGACATATTGTGCTGCTTTGATATTGTAGTGGTGTTCGCTATATGCTTTTGGCAAACATTTGCCTTTATTGCCAACTGTGAAATAGGTGGAAACATTTCTTAACAAAGAAAAAAGCTATATGGGTCCAATCTGAATATAGAAGGTACAGCTAGACTTCTAATGAAAAAAACCCTGAAATAATTAATACAATGTAAGTTTGTGATTTTAGAGATTTGCTTTTTGTAAACACTATTACATTGGAAAATATCCCTGTTTGTTCTTTTTCAGGTGTAACAATATGACATTCAATTCATGGTTTTCAAAACTGAAAAATATTAGCTTGTGGCCTAGAAAATGGGAACTACTTGTGCCACATTATCGAATAATGTTTGTTATGATTTACTGGCAATACATTGAAACAATTTAGGACTGTTTCATCTCCCAGGTCTCTTTGTGCTGATTTTCACAATACACAATTGGTCAATAAAACTGACCCAGGGTAGAAATTAATCAAAAGTATTTGCTCTGCATGTTTGATATGATTTATTACCCATAAGAAGTTTAAAAGCATTATGGTAATTGTCACTATACAAAGAGGATAGTTTTTCAAAGCAATTTTAAAACAGATTTTGTAATTGTTTTCAAATGAGTTTGCTCTGCTTAAACATTCCAGATACTTTGCATTGAAACCCCCATGAACAGTTTTTTTCAGTTGAATAGAAACCATTTTTTTCATGTATTCTTTTAAGACCCTTTATCTTTTGAAAATCAGTTTTGGCAATTTCTGCACATAACTATTTACACTTGTTTTTGGTTGTCTATTTCACGCATACTTAGTTCACATATGGTAAACTGATAATTAGTGAACAAATCAATCTTTTAAAATATGCTTGCAAAATAAACATGATCAATAGATGTTTAATTTACGATTGCACTGCTTAGATAATATGCAAATATAATTATATTTGACACAAAACTATAGAAAATGGTTAATTGGACATACATGATATCTGCAAAAGATAAGTGAAAAAATACATACAGGATTGTCAGATGTCCAGTATTAAACAAGACAGTTCTGCACTTTAATTGATTTGCTAGAAAATGTATATATAAATATTGTAGACTTAAAAGTCAAGTTTTTTTAAGTGCCTTGAATACAGGAGTCAAGTTGGACGGGAACGCATGGGAACAGAGTTCCTGCACTATTTTTGCAGGGGAAACTAAGTTTTCCCTGGGCTGAAAACAGGAACACTTCAGTAAACATTGCTGCTGCTGGTGGGAGGAGCTGGAACACAGTCTGGTTAGAGGGATAGTGAGATCCTCTAGTAATGGGCAGTAACACTTCCTACAATACACTAAATGTAAGCCTGTCAGCAGTCCTGCTGTGTGATCACCCTGTACGATGTGGAACACATGGTGCTTACATTTCTGTGTGGCTTGCTCTGGGGTTATTTAGCTCCCCTCAGCAGAAATAGGACTGTTGCACCTTAAGTGGGTGATACTCTGTGACAGAGGAGGAGTCTCAGGCCCAAAGGCAACCATTCAACCCTTCATTGATTTTAATTTGCTTTCATTACCCAAAGTGTATAGATTATATACATATAAATACAGTGTGTGTGTATGTGTGTTTGTGTATGTATGCATGTATGTATAAAATAATGTTAATTGTGAGGGGGGTGGAAGTTTTAGTGAGTTCCCACACTTTTTTTGTAGGACTTTACCCCTCCTTGAATATTAGTTACATATTTGTAGGCTGATAATGACTCAATACTTTTCATTATGTGTACACATTATTATCTTACTGGAAGTCTAATATGTTTCTAAAATTCAATTGGTTAAAATGGTAAAATCACTGGTGTATGTGTGTTACTGGCTTGAAATATAGATTAAAGCATTGTTTTTTTGTGTGTTGGTAGCATCCAAGAGGAGAAATAAAAATCACTACTGTGCTACTGGCAGCCAATTAGATTAAATCTTTTTTCTAATTATAATATATTACACTTTTAACCTATGAAACTTGACCCTGAGCCACTTTTATCTGGTCTATAGAGCTGCTTCCACTTGGTTGCTTTGCCAGTCACTATGTATGTGTACCTTTGTAGGTAAAGGGAACAGCTAACCACTCTGTGATCAAACCCGCTGCTGTTGTTACAGCATAACCCCCCAAAAAACATGCAAAAATACAGACATACTTTTTTCTTTAAATGTGGACCAGAAATCTACAGAGAATGATGGGATTCTGATCCATATATTTCACAGGGCTCAACCAAGGAAGGAAGTGCACAATGTCGCACAAGGATGTTTGTATTTCCTGTGGGTTCAGGAGAGTTTAAAAGTTCCTACCTCTTGCACAGTGCCAGTAAGCAGTAGCAATTGGCTTTTTTTTTTTCAACTAGCTGGTGCTTTTTATGAGGAGCTGCTTGGAGTATGCATAGTTTTAAAATATTGTATTACATATTGGTATCTATAGTGAGAAATCTGCCATTAGATTTTCTCCAATTATTTTAAGCATTCATGATAATTATGTTACACTTTTAGTCTAATTGCTCAGGAACAAATAATCTAAGTCTACCAATAAACTTTTAGGAGAAAGAATGAAAATGATGAAATGAGACTTTAAAAGCTAGTGGAAAGTAAAATAATACAGAGATAAAAAAGATAATAAGGATAAGAACTGAATGGTCTGATTTAATACAAACTTAGATAACCCTGCAATGTCTATCCAAGAGTGATTCTAGATCATAAAATTGGGGACTCTAACAAAGTATTTTTTTAAATTTTTTTATTTCAGGTTTTTTATTTCAACTTTCTTATTTGTCTGTATGTGTATATTTAAGAAAGGGAGTAAGAGCTTGTATATGTATGTGATGGAATGTGTGTGTGTAAGTGAGAAAGAGAGAGAGTATATGTTTATATATGCGAGCAAGAGGGCAGGTGTTTCCAAAAAAGAGAGAGAGTGTGTGTGTATGCGAGAAAGAGAGAGTTGGAGTATGTGAGGAAAAGTAAGAGTGTGGGAGTATGTGAGAGAGAGCGTGCATTTGTATGCGAGAAAGTGTGTGTATGTGAGAGAGAGAGTCTGGAGTGTGTGTGTGTATGTGAGAAAGAGATTATGTGTGTATGTGAGAAAGAGAGTGTGTGTATGCAATTAAGAGAGAGAGTATGTATGTATGCGTGAAAGAGAGAGAGTATGGCCTCTATTTATCAAGGTCGGTCGGACCTGATCCGACAGTGCGGATCAGGTCTGACAGACCTTGCTGAATACGGCGAGCAATATGCACTCCTTATATTAGCAGTCCTGTACACTGTGTATGTAGCACTATAGTAATCCAGGGTTACTGATAACTGTATAACTGTAATATAACTTATAATGTGTAACTGACAGTTCTTACTCTTCCTGACTGGCTGATGCTGTATCCTCTGCAGTGATCTGTAGATGACATTACACTTATTATTATTATTATTAGCACTTGTTTGATCCTGAGGTTCAGTCCTTGTACTTTATAACTGCATCACAAACTGTCACAAGATGGCTTCTCTGAACTGTTCTGATTCTAAGCACAGCCCACTTGATGACATCATCTTTGTATCTAACCAAACCAGGAAGTAAGCACAACACTACAGAGAAAGTGTGTGTGTGTATGTGAGAAAGAGTGGTATGTATGCAATAAAGAGAGAGAGAGAGTGTGTGTGTGTGTGTGTGTATGAGAAACAGAGAAAGTGCTTGTGTGTATGAGTAAAAAAGTGTGTGCAAGAAAGAGAGAATATTGAAGAATGTGAGAAAGAGAGAGAGTGTGGGAGTAAGAGAGAAAAGGTGTGTGTCTGTATGTGAGAAAAAGAGAGAGTCTGGATGTATGTGAGAGAGAGTGTGTATGCAAGAGAGATTGTGTGTATATGAGAAAGAGAAAAGTGTGTGTGTATGCGAGAAAGAGAGAGTGTGTTGGTGTATGTGAGAAAGAGAGAGTGTGTGTATATGGGAGAGAGAGTGTGTGTGTATGCAAAAAGAGAGAGTGTGTGTATGCAAGAAAGAGAGTGTGTGCATGCAAGAAAGAGTGTGTGTGTGTATGCAAGAAAGAAAGAGTGTGTATATGCGATAAAGAGAGAAAGTGTGTGTATGCGAGAAAGTGTGTGTATGGGAGAAAGAGTGAGAGTGTGTGAGTATGCGAGAAAGAGAGAGGGTGTGGGAGTAAGAGAGAAAAAGTGTGTATGTGAGAAAGAGAGTCTGGATGTATGTGAGAGAGAGTATGTATGCGAGAGAGAGATTGTGTGTATATGAGAAAGAAAGTGTGTGTGTATGCGTGAAAGAGAGAGTGTGTTGGTGTATGTGAGAAAGAGAGAGTGTGTGTGTATGCGAGAGAGAGTGTGTGTGTATGCAAAAAGAGAGAGTGTGTGTATGCAAGAAAGAGAGTGTGTGCATGCAAGAAAGAGTGTGTGTGTGTATGCAAGAAAGAAAGAGTGTGTATATGCGATAAAGAGAGAAAGTGTGTGTATGCGAGAAAGTGTGTGTATGGGAGAAAGAGTGAGAGTGTGTGAGTATGCGAGAAAGAGAGAGAGTGTGCGTGTATACGAGAAAGAGAGAGTCTGTGTGTATGCGAGAAAGAGAGAGAGATTGTGTGTATGCGAGAAAGAGTGTGTGTATGCGAGAAAGAGAGAAAGTGTGTGTATGCGGGAAAGTGTGTGGGTGTGTATGTGAGAAAGAGAGAGAATGTTGAAGAATGTGAGAGAGTGAGTGTTGGAGTAAGAGAGAATAAGACAGACTCTGTGTGTACATGAGAAAGAGAAAAGTGTGTGTGTATGACACGGGGCATCAAGCTCCATTCAGAGCTTGATAAATATGCCCCAGAGTGTGTATATGCAAGAAAGAGAGTGTGTGTATGCGAGAAAGAGAGAGTGTGTGTATGCAAGAAAGAAAGAGTTTGTGTATGCGTCTGCGATAAAGAGAGAAAGTGTGTGTGTGTGTATGGGAGAAAGAGAGTGTGTGTCTGCGAGAAAGAAAGAGTGTGTGTGGGTGTGTATGTGAGAAAGAGAGAGAGTGTTGAAGAATGTGAGAAAGAGAAAGAGTGTTGGAGTAAGAGAGAATAAGACAGACTCTGGGGGATATTTATCAAGCTGTCAACCGCAAATACGCTGGAATTCCACAGTGTAATTGTGGCGAGCTTGATTCGACCTAGTTATCAAAGCCGCAACGGGGTTTCACAGTTCAGTCAATAGGATTTTAAAGAGAGAGAGAGAGATGATTGTATACATGCCAATGATTTGACAGAGCGCTTGGTAGCTAGAGGTTACGATTTAGAGGATTTAAAAAAAACAGTCTAGCTTAGTGTCAAGTTTTGATAGAAATAATTTACTAAAAGATTGCATTATTTCAAATTCTGACCAGGGATTGAAACAAAAAAAAGGTATTAATTCTGTCACCAAATTCAGTAGACAGTTTGGAGATATCTGCAATATAATCAAAACGAGATTGCCATTGCTGGAGAGAGATGCTGATCTTAGGTTGATCTCTGGTAATTGTAATTTTGTTGCAAGCAGATCTGATACTATAGGTGACAAAATAAGAAAGAATTTCTCTTCCAAAATCAAAACCAGGGAGAATACAATAAATAACTGGCTCCCCACTAATATTGGCTTTCATAAATGTGGTACTAAACCTTGTAAATGCTGTGACTATGCACTTGTAGGCAATAGCTTTAAATCTATGCAGACTGGGATTTCCTATAAAATAAGAGAATCCATTAACTGTAATTCTGTTTATGTAATTTATCTTATAACTTACTCATTCTGCAATTTTCAATATATTGGCCTCACTTCAAGGAATCTCAAAGATCGAATAAGAGAGCATCTGTTGTCATTGGAAGCAGAGGTTCCAAAGACTCCAGTTGCAAAACATTTTTTTGAACATACCAATAGACTTGCTCACTTTCTTTTTCAAGGGATTGAGCAAGTCACATTGGGAGCCAGAGGAGGAGATAGATATCAGGCCTTATCAAAAAGAGAAATTTTTTGGATTCATACTTTAAAAACGGGTCATCCACTAGGAATCAATAAAATTAGCGATGTCAAACTTTTCATAGATAGGAGCTGATTTATATATATAAATCTTTGTATCCAATAATTACATACTTCAGAAAGATAGGTGTTATTTTGGCCAGTCTGACCTTTTGTAAACATTTCGTAATTTATGCAATTTCAGATTTAGTGTCTCTCCAATTCAGAATTAATGTATCTTTCCTATGTGCCTTTTCAGGAAAATGTAACCAAAGATTGAATTGTTGGCTTACTTAATTGCTTAAAGTTATTTATTTATTTCTTTTCTTTTTTTCATTTGACTGATACAGTCTTGGTGATGACCCTTAGATTACATTTTGCATTTATCTTATATATCCTAACGGCTATGGGTTAACTCACCTCTATTCTACTATTATTATTAAACTTTAGCAATTTTTAAAGTAACATCAGATTATAGGCGTAACTTTTTTGGGTAAATTGTTACAATTTAAAATGTTCCCAAATAAGAGTTTATTCCAAACATTCAAATTTTATATTTTGAATCACATTTTGTTCTTTATTTTGTATTTTTATTTTTGTGCTGTTACCTCTTAGGAACCCAATTGGTTCAGTCACATTTAAACAATGTATAATATGTTAATGGTATTGAATGAGTTAAAGTGTGGGTGTTTTTTGCACACACCTAGCTTCTATGTGATTGGACTACTTTGGTGTACCTGTGTGTTTAAACAGCAGCTTCAGGTGATCTCTGTATGCTCTGATGAACTGCCTGTGAGGCAGGAAACGCGTCAGCAGTGGGGATTTCTATGTGCTGTGCCAGGTCTGTTTTAATGAACTCAATAAAATGAAATTTTAATTTATACAATCATCTCTCTCTCTTTAAAATCCTATTGACTGAACTGTGAAACCCTGTTGCATATTTGTTGATGTTGAATAAGAGTTCAGGAGAGCTCTAACAGTTACAGCATAGGACAGCATACGTCACAGGCACTTACCTGTCGAAATAACAGTGAAGTATACACAGCGTTCATGCCAGAGGGCAGACGGTTTACTAACAAGCACACCTGAGTTACTTGTATCCGCCACTAAGCTGAAACTGTCTGATACACACAGCCATCGATTGACACCGGAGTGGTAAGCACGCTGTTTATACATTACAAAAGTCTGAAGTGTATATTATAGGAACGGTTCTTTTACCTGTAAACTCTGTGATTTCCGCATTTGTTGGGGCCTCTAATGAGGGGTTGTTCACAAGAGTTATATGGATATTACTATTACACTGTATTAGTCAACACAATACTTTGAAATATAGTTATCAAAGCCTACAGACCGCCAAAATTTGAAATCTGTGACATAGCATACGATCCGCCGATCTCAATCCGACACAGATCGATACTTACGTCATTACAGATGTTCCGAATACACATTCGGCACTATTTGACACTTTTTCAAAGTTATCAAATAGTTAACAGGTACGTTTGCGGCTATTCCGGCCCAGTGTACCTGGTTTTCAATCCGCCACCCTGGAGGCCGCGGATGCCATAGGAATCAATGGGAGTCTGAAAGCAGCAAAAGCTTATGTTCGATGCTGCCAGATATCCCAGTTACGTTTACACCTAACACCCTAACATAAACCCCGAGTCTAAACACCCCTAATCTGCCGCCCCCGACATCGCTGCAACCTGAATATAATATATCAACCCCTATTCCGGGGCTCCCAGCCCCCGCCGCCACCTAAATAAATGTATTAACCCCTATTCAGCCGCTCCGGGACCCTGCCGCTACCTAAATAAACGTAGAAATTAAATTAACTATATTACATGTTAAAAAAACACTAACCCTACTCAAATTATTTAAATCTACTATTAAAAATTACTAAATTACAGAAAAAAAAAACACTGTTACAAAAACAAACAAACACTAACACTAAAATAAAAACAAATTACACCTAATCTAATAGCCCTATCAAAATAAAAAAGCCTCCCAAAATAAAAATAAACCCTAGCCTATGATAAACTACCAATGGCCCTTAAAAGGGCCTTTTGTGGGGCATTGCCCCAAAGAAATCAGCTTATTTACCTGTAAAAAAAAAATACAAATACCCCCAACAGTAAAACCCACCCAAATAAAAGCCTATGTAAAAAAAACCTAAGCTCCCCATTTCCCTGGAAAGGGCATTTGTATGGGCATTTAGCTCTTTTACCTGCCCAGACCCTAATCTAAAAATAAAAGCATACACGTTTCGACAAAAATGACAAACCATGTTCTGCGCTCTCACGTCACTTTTTGGAAGTCCATAAAAAAGATGTTACCACTTTCAAGTAGAGAGCCATATAAATTATTAGACAACCACCTAGGGGTGGTGACAAGGAGGGACGTCTGGCCAGATAGGAAGTCTATTGGATCCACAAGCTTCAGACCCAGATTCCTAATGGATACAATTCAGAGTACGACCTCATTAACCACTGGAACTAATTGTTGATCCTGGACTGTCCTGCCTGATCATACGCTTGTATCCTTCTTTGAATTACATCTAACTTATTTTATTTGTCCTTATTGTCTTAGCCTTAAATTTCAACACCTTAATACCACCTGTTATCATTCATAATTCTTCTTGCTATGGCTCTCCACTAATTAATTAATGTTCTCATATATGTAGAGGGCAATTTATGGGATCATCCTTTTGCAGGTTTTAGAGCCAAATGTAGGCTCTCAATATATGCTACTTGCTGACTTCCCTCTAATTTCAATAGATTATCCTTCTATATTTCTAAACTGATTTATACATCTTTATATCTTTTTTATCCCTTCCTTATTTGTAATCCCTTTCCCTCAGATTAGCAATTAAAACAATATTAATGTTTTTTGCTGCACTAAATCTTTTTGTACCTGAGCAATCTAAATTGTTTAGCTTAATTTAGCTTAACACCAGCAAGTTAGTAAATGTATCTACATCTGTATTATACTCATGAAGTAACATGTTTTTTATACACTATTTGGTGCTTTAGATTCACTTTATTATATCTTTGTACATTCTTTTTAGGCTTCTCTATATCATAACATTATTATGTCTCTGTATAACATACATAACAGGGTTAAATCTGAGTGTTTTTACTCAGCACTTTCCGCCAATAGCTGTGAATGTTTGATTATTTAAACTAGCAATGTATTATGCACAAATCAGATCTATGATTATGGCACCTACCGAAACGCGTAGGATCTGATGTTCCTGTGATTTACTCTGTACACAGGACTGACGAGTTTTAACACATGTTTCTAATAAAGCTACAAGATTGTTTTATCATCCCTTTGATGTCAAGTCTACTCTTTTCTTCAATTTTGTCTACTAGACTACAAGGAGTCCTTCCCTTGCCTTGACATGGGATTCCCCTAGCTACGGTATCCTTCCTGATATTGACACTATGTTGTTTGGAGCAACCCTCCCACTCTGCATGGTACTGTTGTCATCGATGACGTCACAGCCGGAGGTGGGTTCACACACAGCCAGAGAGGACGGTGAATCATAGTCCATGCTGGAGTCATGGATTTCACTATGTACAAGTCTCCTGAGCTGAAGTTTGCCTCCCTTGCATCCAGTGATAGTGGAGATAGTGCAGTAGCTGACGGGTGAGTCTATATGCCCTTCCGCTGAGTGGAAGCTACTTAGCAGTATTCAGTCATTTGTTGTTGTTCTTATACCTGCATCTCTATGGGATAAGTGGTTGTTGCCTCAAGTCATATTCATTGGAAAAAGGGATCCGTGAGCCTAATCATCTCTAATAACAGACTGCTTTTATGAGTAGGATTTGTTCTCTCTTTTCTAAAAATAAAACCTACCCAAAAAACCCTTAAATAGGGATCCATTCAGCCATCAAGAAGTCTTCATCCAGGCGGCCCCTTCTATCTTCATCCATCTGGCGAAGTCTTCATCCATGCGGCCTCTTCTATCTTCATCCATGCGGAGCGGGTCCACCCTGAAGACATCCGGCACCGGGCTCCTCTTCAATACGGTCACCGCCGTAAACTTGAACTTGAATGCAAGTGACGTCATCTAAGATGGCGTCCCTTGCATTCCTATGGGCTGAAAGGTTCCAATCAGCCAATAGGATTAGAGCTGCTAAAATCCTATTGGTTGATCCAATCAGCCAATAGGATTTGAGCATCTCTCATCCTATTGGCTGTTCCAATCAACCAATAGGATTGACCTCTCAACCTATTGGCTGATTGGAACAGCCAATAGGATGAGAGCTGCTCAAATCCTCTTGGCTGATTGGAACAGCCAATAGGATTTTAGCAGCTCTAATTTGGGGGGGCTTTTTTATTTTGATAGGGCTATTAGATTAGGTGTAATTTGTTTTTATTTTTTATACTGTGGTTTGTTTGTTTTTGTAACTTAGTGTTTTTTTTTGTAATTTAGTAATTTTTAATAGTAGATTTAAATAATTTGAGTAGGGTTTGTTATGTAATATAGTTAATTTAATTGCTAGTTTAATGTAATTATAGTATAATAGTTAGGGTAGGTTAATTAATAGTTTAATATAGTTTATTTTAATTCTAAAGGTAAGTTTTAATTTATTTTAAGATAGGAATGTTGTAATCTTAATGTAAAGTTAGCGGGTTGTTAGGTTTAGGGGATAATAGCTTAATTTAGTTTATGGCGATGTGGGCGCTGGCGGTTTAGGGGTTAATAGGTTTAGTTAATGGTAGTGATGTGGGAGGCCAGAGGTTTAGGGGTTAATATGTTTATTTAGGTGGTGGCAGGGTCCGAGAGCGGTGGGATAGGGGTTAATACGTTTATTTAGGTGGCGGCGGGGTCTGAAAGCAGCGGAATAGGGGTTAATACATTTATTTATGTAGCGGCGGGGTCCGGGAGTGGCAGGATAGGGGTTAAACATTTCAGTATAGTGGCGGTGTTTAGTGACAGGGTATAAATAAAGTTGGGAAAAAGCCGAATAGCAGCGAGGTCAATGACTGCTAGTTAATAACAGTCCGATGTTCATCGCCCCGTACTTGGTGCGCTGCTTTTTGCCGGCTTTTTTATAAATATGGAGATCGTATTCAGGTCCGCAGCCGCGATGTTAGGTGAGCGTATTGGTGCCGGCAAATGTAGCATAGTTGAGGCTTTGATAAATATCCCCCTCTGTGTGTACACGAGAAAGAGAAACATTGTGTTTGCCTGTGAGAAAGAGAGAGAGTCTGGATGTATGTGAGAGAGAGTGTGTATGCGAGAGATTGTGTGTATGCGAGAAAAAGAGTGTGTGGGTGTATGTGAGAAAGAGAGAGTGTGTGTGTATGCGAGAAAGAGAGAGTATTTGTGTATGCAAAAAGAGAGAGTGTGTGTATGCAAGAAAGAGAGTGTGTATATGCGAGAAAGAGAAAGTGTGTGTGTGTATGCAAGAAAGTGTATGTGTGTATGTGAGAAAGAGAGAGTGTGTATATGTGAGGAAAAGAAGAGAGTGTGTGTATGCGAGAGAGAGTGTGGATGCGAGAAAGAGAGAGAGTGTGGGTGTATGTAAGAGAGTGAGTGTGGGTGTATGAGACAAAGCGAGAGTGTGTATGCAAAAGAGAGAGAAAGTTTTTGTGTATGCAAAAAAAGAGAGAGTGTGTGTATGTGTGAAATAGAGAAAGTGTCTGTGTATGGTATGCGAGAGAAAGTGTTGTATGTGAGAAAGAGAGAAAGTGTGTGTGTATGTGAGAAAGAGAGTATGAGGCCCATTTATCAAGCTCCGAACAGAGCTTGAGGGCCCGTGTTTCTGGCGAGTCTTCAGACTCGCCAGAAACGCAAGTTATGGGGCAGTGGTCTAAAGACTGCTGCTCCATAACCTGTCTGCCTGCTCTGAGGAGGCGGACAGAGATCGCCACAATTCAACCCGATCGAGTACGATCGGGTTGATTGACACTCCCCTGCTGGCGGCCGATTGGCCGCAAATCTGCAGGGAGCGGCGTTGCACCAACAGCTCACAAGAGCTGCTGGTGTAATGCTGAATACGGAGAGCCTATTGCTCTCCGCATTCAGCAAGGTCTGTCGGACCTGATCCGTACTGTCAGATCAGGTTCGCCAGACCTTTGATAAATAGGCCTCAATGGCTGTGAGAGAGAGAGTTTGTGTATGCCAAATAGATTTTTTATGTTGTGTCGATTTTAAGAATACCCCGTATGTCTGTTTCCAAGTAATTTATAGCAATTATAGGCCAAATACTACAAAGCTAAAATTTGCTATGCTTGGACTGTAATTTTAAAAATTTTGTTCACTATTGGTTTCCCCTTAATTGACTACTCTCTAATTAAGTGCACCCATACATATATACACTGTTTTTTAACAGACAAACAGACATTTCTAGCGTTACCTATATGGGTATATAAAATAAAAATAAATAGTAACCTAATGATAAAAAATCTGGAAAAATGGGGATAAGGGTATGCTTTGCAGTTTTCTTTACAACCATTTCTACATAACTAGCTTAACTAAAGAAAAATATTGCCTAATAGATTTATTATTCTGTGCCTATTTTAAAAATGTCCCATATGTCTGTTTCCGAGTAATTTATATCAAATATAGCCCAAATATTTCAGCGCTGCGGAATCTGTTGGCGCTCTACAAATAACCGATAATAATGATAATAATAAAATAATACAAAGATAGACTAATTAATTGATTACTGATGTTAATTAACATCAGTAGAAGTAAGCTTTTTGTGTGCGTCGTTAGTGCTCTTATTACACTTGAAAGTAAAAAGGGTTTGCATGCGCACTAACCCTATGCGCGTATAAAGCCGAACTCCCCTATAGACTTCAATGGATCGTGAAAAGTGGAAAAAAAAACAAACACCCAACGACTCGAGCAAACCCGATCACATTTTCTCAAGTGCACTAACCAAACATGAAATATTAATATTTTACATTTTAATGTTCTTAACAAAGAGGAATTTGTTCTATTTATTTTTAAATGCATATTTCTTTATATATAAGTAGCTTCCCTTAGGATAGTAGTCGCAGCCAACCTCAGCTTCTCCTTTTAGCAGTATATAAACATGTTCTATAAAAACAGTGGCGCCGGCAACTTCCAGGGTAAGATGTGTAGCCTCCCAAGTATTCACCTTGCTACTTGCAGACAAAGCTGTAAAAAAATCTTTAATTTTTTATTAAATCAAAATGGCTTCAAACTTCTGTTCCATTAAAAATAAACACCTAGATTACGAGTTTTGCGCTATAGAGGGTGCAAAAGGAACGCAACAAAAGTTGTGTTATTTCACCCTTCATAGTGCTGCCATTACAAGTTTCTGAAAAGCCTCCTTGTGCGTGCGATATGGTGGCGTTAAACTCCATAACGCACAAAAGTGAAGGGCTGCTTTGATGGGCTCGTGCGCGCTTTCCCTTCATAGAGATCAATGGGGAGAGCATGTTAGAAAAAAACACTTGAAGTGCGTTATGGCAATCTCCGTAACACAACCCCATGTCTATAGGGGAAAAAAAATTAAATTTAAACCGAACACCCTAACATAAACCCCTAGTCTAAACACCCCTAATCTGCCACTCCCCCACATTGCCGCCACTAATAAAAGTTATTAACCCCTATTCCGCCGCTACCCGACAACGCTGCCACTATAATAAATGTATTAACCCCTAAACCTCTGGCCTCCCACATTACCGCCAATAAATAAACCTATTAACCCCTAAACCACCAGCCCCCCACATCGCAAAAAACATAATTATTTTATTATTATTATTATACTTTATTTATTAAGCGCCAACATATTCCGCAGCGCTGTCCATGGATACAATTAATTTACATAAAACAATACAAGACTTGTAAGATACAGGACAAAATTTACAAACACATACAGCAGGGATTGAGGGCCCTATTCCTGTGGGAACAATCTAGAAGGGTAGGAGGCTGAGAAACAGGAGGTGAGGACTGCAAGATTGAGAAGGATGTTAATACAGAGTTAGATGAGGGAAATGTTAGGTAAGTGAAATTAATTTATTATTGAGTTGGGTGGTAGGCTGCCCTGAACAGAAAAGTCTTCAGGGAGCATTTAAAGGAAGAAAGATTAGGGCAAAGCCTGACAGCACGAGGGAGAGTGTTCCAGAGGGTAGGTGCTGCACGACAGAAGTCCTGCAGTCTAGCATGAGAGGAGGTGATAGTTGCGGATGCAAGGAGCAAGTCATTGTTGGATCTTAGTGGATGGGCTGGAGTATACTTGTGTGAATTTCGAACTTAATTCTGCTGTGAATGGGGAGCCAATGAAGGGACTCACAGAGAGGTGCAGCAGATACAGATCGACGGGAAAGGTGGATCAGCCTGGCAGAGGCATTTAGGATGGATTGAAGGGGGGAGAGGCGGGAAAGAGGAAGGCCGGCGAGTAGGTTATTGCAGTAGTCAAGTCGGGAGATAACAAGGGAGTGGATTATTTGCTTTGTGGTGTCAGTGCTCATAAAAGGGCGAATTTTGGAAATATTGCATAGATGAATTTGGCAGGATGTAGAAAGCAATTGGATATGGGGGATGAAGGATAGGTTTGATTCAAGTGTGACTCCGAGGCAGCGGACTTGGGGCAATGGGGAAATGGTGATGCCGTCAACAGGGATAGAGAAGTCAGAAGTCAGCATAGAGCTTGAGGGGGGGATAAGAAGGAGCTCAGTCATGGACATCTTAATCTTTAGGTGGTGAGAGGCCATCCAGGAAGAAATACCAGATAAGCAGTTGCTGACATGAGAGAGGACAGAGGGAGAGAGACAGCAGGGGTGGAGAGGTAGATCTGGGTGTCATCAGCATAGAGGTGATATTTGAAACCATAACTGTTGATAAGTTTACCCAGCGAAGAAGTATAGATGGAGAAGAGTAGAGGACCCAGAACAGATCCTTGAGGTACTCCAACAGACAGAGGCATATGAGAGGAGGAGTCGCCGGCAAATGACACAGAAAAAGACCTGTGAGAAAGATAGGAGTGAATCCAGGAAAGAGCAGTGTCACAGAGGCCAAAAGAGCTAAGGGTCTGTAGGAGGAGGGGGTGGTCAACTGTGTCGAAGGCAGCTGAGAGGTCAAGTAAGATGAGTATAGAGTAGTGGCCAATATTTTTAGCAGAGAGATCGTTTGTGACCTTGGAAAGGGCAGTCTCAGTTGAGTGTTTTGGGCGGAATCCGGATTGCAGTGGATCAAGCAAAGAGTTGGCAGACAGGAAGTGGGATAGGCGATTGTAAACTAGTTTTTCAAGGAGTTTTGATGTTAGTGGAAGCAGTGATATGGGGCGGTAGCTTTCAGGAGAATTAGGGTCGAGGGAGGGTTTTTTGAGTATGGGAGTGACTTTTGCGTGTTTGAAAGAAGATGGGAATGAGCCGATAGAGAGAGATAGTTTGAAGATGTGGGTAAGAGCAGGAGTGAGGGTGGAAGATAGGGAGGGAATTAGATGGGAAGGGATAGGGTTGAGTGGGCAGGTAGTGAGGCGTGAGGAAGATAGTAAGGAAGAAACTTCATTCTCAGTGGTTGGATGAAAGTTACAGAGGGTGGCAGAGGGAGTAATTGGGCCTGTTGTTGGAGTATTGCAGGTTGGTGTTGGGATGTTGCTTCGGATAGTATGTGTTTTGTAATTAAACTATTAACCCCTAAACCTAGCAACCCCCTAACTTTATATTAAAATTACAATATCCCTATCTTAAAATAAATAAAAACTTACCAGTGAAATAAAAAAATAAAAAATTTAAACTATAAATGAACCTAGCATAACTATTATACTTAACTATTTTACTAAAATTTAAATAACTACCAATTAAAAAAACTAAATTACACATTAAAAAAAACCTAACATGGACTTCAGGCGGGAGGAGCAACTGAATGGCAGCAAGGAGAAGGAGCTCTGCATAACAACTCTGGAAACTAAGCAATTATTAGCTGCCATCTGCTAACCCACACTATTTTTATTGCTGAGTAGGCACCCTAACATAAGCGGGTACTTGTTGCAGCTGAAACTCGCTGCATGAAGGGCCCTACATCGCACCCTTGCCCCTGAGAAGTGACTGTAGAAAAGGCCGTTTGGCGTCCTGGGGCAATTTCTGCCGCCACATTGTATATAGCTCCATTTTTTCCTATTCCTGGTCACTCAGTAATGGAACTATTCAAGACCAAAGAATCCTGTTCTATATCCAGCACTAATGGACCGAGTGCCGACACCTACATTCTAACTGAACTACGGGCCATATTCTTGCCTAGGAAAAATGGAGAGAAAAATGGATATATCAGAGCACACAATGTAGCCACAAATTAAAGTACTGTGTAGTGTATAAGTGAGCTGGCTGGGAGCGAGCCAGGTATAATAAAATATAACTTTTAATAATATATGTTAAAATAACGATGGTGGAAAGTTCCACATATAAAGTGCAGGGTTAAAAACAATTAAAATGAAGGTTGAATGCTGAATTGCCCAGGTAACCACCTATAATGTGAGTTAAATGATAGAGTCTGGCAAGGAGGCACTACAAAATGCTTGCGGATTGCACAAAAGCTAAGCTATAAAGAGGATTGACCTCACACAACAATATATATCTGTCTAGTGCAATACTGGAGCAGTGTCTAAGCTTGCCAGAGTCCCAATCTATAGTATGTCAAGTAGTATGGAGATTAGAAAAACTATCAGTGTTACGATACTGAACTAATAGTGGATGTAGCCCATATCACATACCGGACACGTATAAACCAAATAAATGGTAACTATGTATAAAACTCCTATTAGATACTGATACACTAATTAACCCACAAAGGCAAATAGTTAAGCATTCATAGAGAGCGCCTGATGCGCATTTCGCCACGCTAGTGGCTTTATCAAAGGCTAACCAGACTCTCGCCGAACTCACTGTTAAAATAGTGCCGTTAGCCAATCAGGAGTGAGTAATCGTACACACCCCTGTAGTGATAGCCAATCGTTTATGACACATTTGATTCGGTAGTCATTTGTCACATGACTTCTTAGATAGTGACGTATATTTGAAGGCGTGTATTGTTAACGCCTATGTAAATATTTGTTTCTTAGATAAGACTTATACATAAGTAAGTTGCTCGCATTTGTTTCTGGTTGAATATGTCAGTTTGCAGTTCAGCTGCTAAACACTGTGCAAAACCTGATCAAATATACACATTATCCAAGTCTGTTATGTTGCGTACGGCACTATGTTAAAATAGCTGACATATAAGGCAATCCAGAAATTTGGCGAGTCACTTTTGAGACTAATAATTTGGTACAGTTTATCACAATGATTCGTTGTAGTTGTGTATCAATTGTAGTGAAAGATATTAGTATCACATACGGGGAAGAAAAAGAAGAAGGAGTACAGGGTTGTCAATTGACCCATATGCTCCATATTAGGTGTATGTGTTGATACAATATCGGATCAATATCATGCAAGAGTTAGCATGTTATATAGGTAGTCTTAGTCTTAAAAGACACATTGGTATGTCGATGATCTCTATCAAATTCTCATAGACCATTGCACTAATATTAGCACCCATTAATTCAATATATTATTACACTCAATAATAAAGATGCATATTCAAATTCAATTATATATATTTCCACCCGGGATTCATAAAGTGGCTATAAATAATTTGTTATTCTCATAACGGATGAGTGGTCTTACTGGTATTAAGTATTGGGTCCACAACAAATGAGTCCCATACGTTTAGGTCAGAGAGATATTGAAATATGCTTTATTATTTGCCTTCTATGGTGGATGTTATATACATATATTATATATTATTATGTATCCATTTCATGTCTATACAGCTGTGATGCCATGTCTGCTTATTACAAGTTAGACATATATCAGAAAATTTCTATGTGTAAGATATTCATTCAATTAATACTCGGACAAAAAATATAACGTACACTTAAGAAGAAGGTTTGTGTGTATTACGATGATAACTCTAATATCAGAATTTTCAATTAGATGTTATGAAAGGGCATTGATATATGCATTTATTATGTATCGGTCTACTGATTGGATATTGGTTTGCTTATAGGAAATACCAGTTCTAAAATACTACCGGCTATCTATAATAATTGCTCATTGATATGTTGGTCTTATAAAAACGAATTATAGCCATCCTGTTCGTTTAGGCCTACTGGTGCTAGCATGTTCAACCAAAAGATCCAACGGCATTCTGCCTGGAGGAGCATGCTTTCAACATTCCCTGCTCTAATTCCAGGTTTGATTACCTGAAGTACAGACACTTTTAAATCTGGTTTTGTACCGTGATTCTTAGCATAATGTTTAGCTACTGGGGTGAGAATTTTTCTTTCTCTTGATCTTTAATGCAGTTCTTAATGCTATTCACATGTTCCCCTAGTCGCGTGCGTAGTTCTCGAGTCGTTATACCAATATACCTCTTTCCACACTTACACAGTAAGCAGTAAACCACATTTTTAGTTTTACAGTTAGCAAATCCAAGCATCTGCTTTGTACCTCCAGTGCGAGTAGTAAACTCTCTCTCATTGGATATGAATTTACAGAAGCTACAAGTGCCACACGTATATGTTCCACATACATATTTGCTGCATTTTCTCTTGGTAAAATGACTTTTGACCAACATATTACCAATGGTTGGTGCTCTCCTCCAGCTGGTTTTTACTTTGTCTCCTATAAAGGTTGACAAGTCTGTGTCAGATTTTAGAATACCACTGTGTTTATTTAGGATATCAGTAATTCTATTATGATTATTATTGTAAGTGGTTACAAATCTGACTTGGCTGTCCACAGTTTTGTTTTTCTTTTTTGGAATTAACAAAGATTCCCTTGGTGTTCTTTTGGCTCTTTGGTACGCTTTCCGGATTATTTTACGGGTGTAGCCTCTATTTTTTAGTCTTATTTTCAGTTCTTTTGCTCGTTTATTAAAGACTTGAAAATCGCTACAATTTCTTCTTATTCTTAAGAATTCCCCTGTGGGGATTGCATTCTTAGTGCCCCTAGTGTGACAGCTATCATATTGTAGAATTGAATTAGTAGCCGTTTTCTTTCTGAAGAGGTCGGTTTTGAGAAAATTGTTCTTATCTTTGTAAATATGGAGGTCCAGAAATTCCACTGTACTCTCACTTATACAGTAAGTCAATTTTAGATTCATATCATTTTGATTCAGAATAGATATGAATTCTTTAAATGTTTCTGCATTACCAGTCCATATTATGAAGAGATCGTCTATGTACCGACACCACAAATTTATACAGTCAGTGTATTTGGACATGTTTTCATTGAACACAAATTCTCGTTCCCACCACCCTAAGTAAATATTCGCATATGTAGGTGCGCAAGATGACCCCATGGCGGTGCCCTGTATTTGCAAATAGAAGTTATCATTGAAAACAAAATAATTGTGTATCAATACAAACTGTAGTAGGTTGATTATAAATTTGTTTCTTTCAAATTTATCATTAGATTGCATACTCAAGAAAAATTCTACAGCTTTTAGTCCAAATTCATGTTTGATGGAGGTATATAATGATTCAACATCACAAGTAATTAAGAGGGAGTCTTTATCTATTGTTAGATCGTTTATTTTACTTAAAATATCCATAGTATCACGTGTATAGGATGGCAATGCCCATACTATCTCTCTTAAGTATAGATCTAAGAATTTACTCCCCTGTTCACATAGGCTGTTTATGC
Source organism: Bombina bombina (assembly GCF_027579735.1). Classification (NCBI taxonomy): domain Eukaryota; kingdom Metazoa; phylum Chordata; class Amphibia; order Anura; family Bombinatoridae; genus Bombina; species Bombina bombina. The sequence goes on along the minus strand of NC_069504.1, from coordinate 923,208,925 downwards.
TAGACACTATTGGTCTGCCCGGTGGTTTCTCTTTGTTTTTGTGAATTTTCGGTAGAAAGTATATGGTCGCTATTCTTGGGTTCTTAACCTGTAAGAAAGACCATTCTTTTTGACTAATTAAGTTGTCTCGTTTAGCACTATTGATCAAGTCAGAGTAGTTAGTTAAGAACTGCGAAGTGGGGTTGGAAAACAGGTGTTTGTAACATTTGCGATCGTTCAATTGTTTGTTGGCTTCATGGACATATTCCTCTTTTCCCCAAATGACTATATTGCCCCCTTTGTCTGAGGGTTTAATGATTACATCATCCCAAGAGTTGATTATTTTGAGAGCTTCTTCTTCTTTTTAACTGATGTTTCTGATTATAGTATCAGGTAGTTCAAGGAAATCATGTATGACCATTTTTATGAAGACCTCAATTTGGGGTACTTTTGATGTAGGTGGCATGTATTTAGATTTTAATTTAATCTGTTTGTCTAGAAATTGTTCCACTTCTGCTCCCACATTTTCTTCATTTTTAGTCAATAAGTCAATTAGTGTGTCTAGTGTTTGTAGATCTCTAGTAACAGTATCATTATTAGTGCTGTATATTTTCTTTAATAAAAGTTTTCTACATTAAAGATGTAAGTCTTTTATTAGTTCAAATTTATTAAGGCGGGGGGAGGGGGAAAATGACAGACCTCTAGATAAGACTTGTTGTTGAGTCTCAGTAATACTTCTATTGGTTAGATTAATCACTTGTAGTTTGTCATTATCATTGTCATTGTTCACCATCTTGGTCGTTTCCCCCAGTCCCCCCTCCTCCTGTACCCATTGTCTGTCCTGTAACCCCACCTCGTTCGATCTCGCAAAGTTCTGTTTTCCTTTCCCCCTTCTTGTGGGTCTCGCGTTTCTTTGTCGAGTTGTGTTGTGTCTCTCCCTAAAAAACTGCTAGTACTGGGTCTGTTAGTATTACTTTCTGAGTCACTGTCTTCTATTGCCGAAGACTCACAGTCTGATTGATGTGTGTCTTTGGGTGGTGGTAAGCTATTAGACAGAAAAGAAGGTAGTTTATCTCCGATTGCTGTCCTAAACAGCTGATAGCCGTTAAATGGTTATATAGGTATAAGGAGAGAGTTAACAATGTAATGTCAATTAAATCCCCAATTAAATTTGTACCATATCTTGCAGGGAAGAAGAGTGTATCAACCCTGTGTAGAGAGAATCAATCTCTTATATATTATAAAGGCAGGGGGGTGCTCAATATCCTGATATAAATGTAGGAAAAATGGAGAGAAAAATGGATATATCAGAGCACACAATGTAGCCACAAATTAAAGTACTGTGTAGTGTATAAGTGAGCTGGCTGGGAGCGAGCCAGGTATAATAAAATATAACTTTTAATAATATATGTTAAAATAACGATGGTGGAAAGTTCCACATATAAAGTGCAGGGTTAAAAACAATTAAAATGAAGGTTGAATGCTGAATTGCCCAGGTAACCACCTATAATGTGAGTTAAATGATAGAGTCTGGCAAGGAGGCACTACAAAATGATCGCGGATTGCACAAAAGCTAAGCTATAAAGAGGATTGACCTCACACAACAATATATATCTGTCTAGTGCAATACTGGAGCAGTGTCTAAGCTTGCCAGAGTCCCAATCTATAGTATGTCAAGTAGTATGGAGATTAGAAAAACTATCAGTGTTACGATACTGAACTAATAGTGGATGTAGCCCATATCACATACCGGACACGTATAAACCAAATAAATGGTAACTATGTATAAAACTCCTATTAGATACTGATACACTAATTAACCCACAAAGGCAAATAGTTAAGCATTCATAGAGAGCGCCATTTAACGTCTATCAGCTGTTTAGGACAGCAATCGGAGATAAACTACCTTCTTTTCTGTCTATATACAGAATCCTAAGTATAGCCAATAACAAGATACAAATATAGAAATCCAAAAATGACACATAACCTGTCACAAGACTTTAAAAACAGACAGGATCAGAGACTAAGGGATATAGATAAGACATTCGCACTAGCATGCGATACTGAAAATTCCCTAGACACTGAAATAGATAATTGGGAAGATGGTCTGAAATCCCTAAACTATCTAATCAGGAAACATACCCGCTCTTTTTGGAATAAGAGCACGTATGATAAATATCTAGCAAAACACATTATCCCTAGAGGACTGAGAGTACGCTTGTTTCCCACTTTTTCTTTTCATATCGATACTTATAAAGATAGGTGGGAACAAGCATTGATAAACTGCTCTGAAATTTTGGTAGCGATCTTATCAGACTATGAGACAGAGGTCATGTCGGAGCTAGATAAAAAAATTAACGATTACAATGTAAAACTACAAAAATTTGAGTCGCTTGAGAAATGTAAACAATCCTATAAAGAGATGAGAGAAGAATTAGACAAGAAAGAAAAAGACATCATACAGACTAAATGTTCTAAATTGAAAAGAGATATTAAAGACTTCGAAAAAGGTAAAATATTTACGTGGGACGATAAACAGTCCAGACGAAGGCCACCTAATAGCTTACCACCACCCAAAGACACACATCAATCAGACTGTGAGTCTTCGGCAATAGAAGACAGTGACTCAGAAAGTAATACTAACAGACCCAGTACTAGCAGTTTTTTAGGGAGAGACACAACACAACTTGACAAAGAAACGCGAGACCCACAAGAAGGGGGAAAGGAAAACAGAACTTTGCGAGATCGAACGAGGTGGGGTTACAGGACAGACAATGGGTACAGGAGGAGGGGGGACTGGGGGAAACGACCAAGATGGTGAACAATGACAATGATAATGACAAACTACAAGTGATTAATCTAACCAATAGAAGTATTACTGAGACTCAACAACAAGTCTTATCTAGAGGTCTGTCATTTTCCCCCTCCCCCCGCCTTAATAAATTTGAACTAATAAAAGACTTACATCTTTACTGTAGAAAACTTTTATTAAAGAAAATATACAGCACTAATGATGATACTGTTACCAGTGATCTACAAACACTAGACACACTTATTGACTTATTGACTGAAAATGAAGAAAATGTGGGAGCAGAAGTGGAACAATTTCTAGACAAACAGATTAAATTAAAATCTAAATACATGCCACCTACATCAAAAGTACCCCAAATTGAGGTCTTCATAAAAATGGTCATACATGATTTCCTTGAACTACCTGATACTATAATCAGAAACATCAGTAAAAAAGAAGAAGAAGCTATCAAAATAATCAACTCTTGGGATGATGTAATCATTAAACCCTCAGACAAAGGGGGCAATATAGTCATTTGGGGAAAAGAGGAATATGTCCATGAAGCCAACAAACAATTGAACGATCGCAAATGTTACAAACACCTGTTTTCCAACCCCACTTCGCAGTTCTTAACTAACTACTCTGACTTGATCAATAGTGCTAAACGAGACAACTTAATTAGTCAAAAAGAATGGTCTTTCTTACAGGTTAAGAACCCAAGAATAGCGACCATATACTTTCTACCGAAAATTCACAAAAACAAAGAGAAACCACCGGGCAGACCAATAGTGTCTAGCATAAACAGCCTATGTGAACAGGGGAGTAAATTCTTAGATCTATACTTAAGAGAGATGGTATGGGCATTGCCATCCTATACACGTGATACTATGGATATTTTAAGTAAAATAAACGATCTAACAATAGATAAAGACTCCCTCTTAATTACTTGTGATGTTGAATCATTATATACCTCCATCAAACATGAATTTGGACTAAAAGCTGTAGAATTTTTCTTGAGTATGCAATCTAATGATAAATTTGAAAGAAACAAATTTATAATCAACCTACTACAGTTTGTATTGACACACAATTATTTTGTTTTCAATGATAACTTCTATTTGCAAATACAGGGCACCGCCATGGGGTCATCTTGCGCACCTACATATGCGAATATTTACTTAGGGTGGTGGGAACGAGAATTTGTGTTCAATGAAAACATGTCCAAATACACTGACTGTATAAATTTGTGGTGTCGGTACATAGACGATCTCTTCATAATATGGACTGGTAATGCAGAAACATTTAAAGAATTCATATCTATTCTGAATCAAAATGATATGAATCTAAAATTGACTTACTGTATAAGTGAGAGTACAGTGGAATTTCTGGACCTCCATATTTACAAAGATAAGAACAATTGTCTCAAAACCGACCTCTTCAGAAAGAAAACGGCTACTAATTCAATTCTACAATATGATAGCTGTCACACTAGGGGCACTAAGAATGCAATCCCCACAGGGGAATTCTTAAGAATAAGAAGAAATTGTAGCGATTTTCAAGTCTTTAATAAACGAGCAAAAGAACTGAAAATAAGACTAAAAAATAGAGGCTACACCCGTAAAATAATCCGGAAAGCGTACCAAAGAGCCAAAAGAACACCAAGGGAATCTTTGTTAATTCCAAAAAAGAAAAACAAAACTGTGGACAGCCAAGTCAGATTTGTAACCACTTACAATAATAATCATAATAGAATTACTGATATCCTAAATAAACACAGTGGTATTCTAAAATCTGACACAGACTTGTCAACCTTCATAGGAGACAAAATAAAAACCAGCTGGAGGAGAGCACCAACCATTGGTAATATGTTGGTCAAAAGTCATTTTACCAAGAGAAAATGCAGCAAATATGTATGTGGAACATATACGTGTGGCACTTGTAGCTTCTGTAAATTCATATCCAATGAGAGAGAGTTTACTACTCGCACTGGAGGTACAAAGCAGATGCTTGGATTTGCTAACTGTAAAACTAAAAATGTGGTTTACTGCTTACTGTGTAAGTGTGGAAAGAGGTATATTGGTATAACGACTCGAGAACTACGCACGCGACTAGGGGAACATGTGAATAGCATTAAGAACTGCATTAAAGATCAAGAGAAAGGAAAAATTCTCACCCCAGTAGCTAAACATTATGCTAAGAATCACGGTACAAAACCAGATTTAAAAGTGTCTGTACTTCAGGTAATCAAACCTGGAATTAGAGCAGGGAATGTTGAAAGCATGCTCCTCCAGGCAGAATGCCGTTGGATCTTTTGGTTGAACACGCTAGCACCAGTAGGCCTAAACGAACAGGATGGCTATAATTCGTTTTTATAAGACCAACATATCGATGAGCAATTATTATAGATAGCCGGTAGTATTTTAGAACTGGTATTTCCTATAAGCAAACCAATATCCAATCAGTAGACCGATACATAATAAATGCATATATCAATGCCCTTTCATAACATCTAATTGAAAATTCTGATATTAGAGTTATCATCGTAATACACACAAACCTTCTTCTTAAGTGTACATTATATTTTTTGTCCGAGTATTAATTGAATGAATATCTTACACATAGAAATTTTCTGATATATGTCTAACTTGTAATAAGCAGACATGGCATCACAGCTGTATAGACATGAAATGGATACATAATAATATATAATATATGTATATAACATCCACCATAGAAGGCAAATAATAAAGCATATTTCAATATCTCTCTGACCTAAACGTATGGGACTCATTTGTTGTGGACCCAATACTTAATACCAGTAAGACCACTCATCCGTTATGAGAATAACAAATTATTTATAGCCACTTTATGAATCCCGGGTGGAAATATATATAATTGAATTTGAATATGCATCTTTATTATTGAGTGTAATAATATATTGAATTAATGGGTGCTAATATTAGTGCAATGGTCTATGAGAATTTGATAGAGATCATCGACATACCAATGTGTCTTTTAAGACTAAGACTACCTATATAACATGCTAACTCTTGCATGATATTGATCCGATATTGTATCAACACATACACCTAATATGGAGCATATGGGTCAATTGACAACCCTGTACTCCTTCTTCTTTTTCTTCCCCGTATGTGATACTAATATCTTTCACTACAATTGATACACAACTACAACGAATCATTGTGATAAACTGTACCAAATTATTAGTCTCAAAAGTGACTCGCCAAATTTCTGGATTGCCTTATATGTCAGCTATTTTAACATAGTGCCGTACGCAACATAACAGACTTGGATAATGTGTATATTTGATCAGGTTTTGCACAGTGTTTAGCAGCTGAACTGCAAACTGACATATTCAACCAGAAACAAATGCGAGCAACTTACTTATGTATAAGTCTTATCTAAGAAACAAATGTTTACATAGGCGTTAACAATACACGCCTTCAAATATACGTCACTATCTAAGAAGTCATGTGACAAATGACTACCGAATCAAATGTGTCATAAACGATTGGCTATCACTACAGGGGTGTGTACGATTACTCACTCCTGATTGGCTAACGGCACTATTTTAACAGTGAGTTCGGCGCGAGTCTGGTTAGCCTTTGATAAAGCCACTAGCGTGGCGAAATGCGCATCAGGCGCTCTCTATGAATGCTTAACTATTTGCCTTTGTGGGTTAATTAGTGTATCAGTATCTAATAGGAGTTTTATACATAGTTACCATTTATTTGGTTTATACGTGTCCGGTATGTGATATGGGCTACATCCACTATTAGTTCAGTATCGTAACACTGATAGTTTTTCTAATCTCCATACTACTTGACATACTATAGATTGGGACTCTGGCAAGCTTAGACACTGCTCCAGTATTGCACTAGACAGATATATATTGTTGTGTGAGGTCAATCCTCTTTATAGCTTAGCTTTTGTGCAATCCGCGAGCATATTGTAGTGCCTCCTTGCCAGACTCTATCATTTAACTCACATTATAGGTGGTTACCTGGGCAATTCAGCATTCAACCTTCATTTTAATTGTTTTTAACCCTGCACTTTATATGTGGAACTTTCCACCATCGTTATTTTAACATATATTATTAAAAGTTATATTTTATTATACCTGGCTCGCTCCCAGCCAGCTCACTTATACACTACACAGTACTTTAATTTGTGGCTACATTGTGTGCTCTGATATATCCATTTTTCTCTCCATTTTTCCTACATTTATATCAGGATATTGAGCACCCCCCTGCCTTTATAATATATAAGAGATTGATTCTCTCTACACAGGGTTGATACACTCTTCTTCCCTGCAAGATATGGTACAAATTTAATTGGGGATTTAATTGACATTACATTGTTAACTCTCTCCTTATACCTATATAACCATATTCTTGCCTAGACTAGATCGACTTCTTACTTCCTGTGCGGATCTATGCGCAATGATACAATTAAAGGAACAACCTCTCCAACTACAGAAATCCACCATTAGTCAACATGGCTCTAACCTACAATATACAATAAATAATACCACACACAACTTGCGGAAGACCAATAGCAACTTTGAAGATCCTGAACATCCTCCACAGATGAGAGATGCTGCAGTGATATCAGTGGTTGAAGCGACCCCCCCCTCTGCCCGCACCTGCCAGCTCCTAACATAGGTTTATTTATGGATCTAAAGAAAGACCTACTGCTGCCCTTAGGATCGTCTCCAACGTCTACCATAGGTCCGGGCTCAGATTACGGAACAAGCACTCAGGATAATCCAGCCTACAATACCTCTAACTCAACAGTGATGACAAGGGAACTCCTCGACTCGCAATACCAGCTCAACATTAAGTATGGGGATCGACATGACTGGTACGCAGTTGGCATGTTTGGCTCTTGGCTCAGTCTTCCAAAAAATGGTGTCGGTTGAAGTATGGCTTGTGGACCCCGCAAGACTGCCTATACTGCATAGGTAGACTCTAAACTCTGCAAACATTGGGTCCCATGTTAGGGAAAACTCTATCTTGAAAACGTTACTTATGGGACTTTGGATTGTGTTAAAGATACAGTTCAGTATTTTGTTCACCTTCCCATATTGTTGTGAGGGGAATATTGTGGTTTAATTATATGTTATAATAGTCTTTACTATGTACCTTTATATTCGAACTACCCCTCTGAAACGGCACCTTAGAGTTATCTCTGTCTGCAGGTCACTAATGATCATTGTATATAGTGTTGGTGCAGTATAACAAGTTACATGCAGTCCTCCCTACATAAGCCTACAATATGCTAATGTGTAGCCAAGTGTCCCCTTTGAAACATCTAGTTAGACATAGGGTTGTGGTGGATTTTACAATCAACTAAGAATTTTTTTTTTCCTATCTGGGTTTGAGGTTATTTTACAACGTTAGATAATCCATACATCTTTTCTGCTGTAATCCACTGGCCCATGGCTTGGGTATTATCTTACTTAAATCATAGCTACTCAAAACAAAATACTAAAAGAATCTTTGCTCGTTATAAGGCATAACATACCAACACACTATACTTGATGCCCACATTCTCTAACTTCCCTCATGTGTTAAACACTTGCTATAGCCACACGATAACAGGCTTACATCACTTATATATGCAGCTCATGAATGTCTGAGATACATGCATCAAGCTTAACCTTTATTTTACTACTGACATAACTACTGGTTTTTACATCAAAACCTAACTTACAAAACCCAGCAGAGAATACACTGACTTAAGCAATAAATTGGAAATGCCTGACCATCTACTTATATATCCTACTATACCTTGCTAACCATGCCGATAGCATCCAGGAGTTGTTACCAGACCAGCCTATCAATGTGTATATAGCAACTTCTTAAACTCAAGGTATCTCGTTTCTACTTCTATGTAAAATTACTATTCCAATCAGAGGGGATTTGTTTGTTTGTTTTATGTTTTGTTTTGGTTAGTTTTTTTTTTTTTTTGTCTGTTTCTGTTTTGGCCCCATTGGCCTCTTCTGTTGTTTTACTTTGTTTTTATCTTCTCATAGCATCTCTAAAATGACAGCAAATTTTATATTACACCTTAACCCCACTAATTCTCAGTACTTGGTCTACTCCATACGTGAACCCCCAAACTCCCTCCATAAAATCCAATTCTTAATAAACTAACGCATGGTCGCTAGAATAACCTACTTGTACATTCCCAGGGTCACAACTATTAGAAGGATAACCATAAATTATACATAGACCTTTCCCCACCCGGGAATAGATACCGTACACTTACTTTAGGATGTCCAAGGACCTGAACTGATAAGATCAATTTTTAGACAGGGTTTACTGATACAGCAATGGTGTTTGTCATGATTAGAAACACGCTGCTTGCTATTGCTATTACACTGACATTGCGGTGGTCTGTATGGAACGCTAAACAACTGAACGGGGTACATCCCTATTAAGTGCCATTCTGATTCTTACTAGCTTAGCATAAGTGCTCATACACCAATGTATAGCAGTACAATATACACCCTACAGCTTGCAGCTCTACATATCTAGTTTATGGATAGGATCGATTACTATATGTTTGTTTGTTTTTGTTTTTTGTGTTTGTATTTTAGGTAAAGTTTATATAAAAACCCCAATATTGTGGTGCAAACATGTATTTCTCAGAACACTCTTGAACCCATTGAAAATTTCCCAATTTTAACTGTGTTCTACACTTTTACAAATATGCCAACGTAGGATATCTTGATTCAATGCATTGTCGTCTCTATCCTTCTACTCACCCTGTGAGGTGGGCTGATGTTATAACTTGCTTTGTTGTACCCTTTATTGGTTATAAATAAAAATAAAATAAATTTAAAAAAAAAAAACATTAAAAAAACTAACACTACTAAAAAAAGTGTAAATCTAAAATTGCAAAAAAATTAAAAATACTAAATTATGAAAATTAACTAACACTAAATTACAAACAAAATTATTAAAAATAAAAACAATTACACCTAATTCTACTGGCTAATTTTAATAGCCAATAGAATTTTATTAGCTCTCATCCTATTGGCTGTTTTGAACAGTCAATATGATTTCAGTAGCTCTCATCCTACTGGCTGATTTGAATTAAAAGAATGAAATCAGCCAATAGGAATGCAAGGGACGCCATTTTGAAAAGGCTCCCTTGCATTGAAGATCCAGCGTACAGCGGTGACCATATGAAGAGGATGCTCTGCGCTGGATGTCTTCAAGGATGGATCCGCTCCGTGCTGCCGGGATGAAGATAGAAGGCGCCACCTGGATAAAGACTTCTCGCCGCCAGGATAAAGACTTCTCGCCGCCTGGATGAGGATGGATGTCCGGACTTCAGAAACTGTGAGTTGATCTTCGGGATTAGTGTTAGATTTTTTTTTTATTTTTTTGTGTGGGTTTATTTTTTAGATTAGAGTTTTGGGCTTTAGGTAAAAGAGCTGAATTACATTTTCAGGGCAATGTAAAAGAGCTGAATGCCCTTTTAAGGGCAATGCCCATACAAATGCCCTCTTCAGGGCAATGGGTAGCTTAGGTTTTTGTTAGAGTTAGGTTTTTTATTTTGGGGGGGTTGGTTGGGTGATGGGTTTTACTGTTGGGGGGTCTTTGTATTTTTTTTTACAGGTAAAAGAGCTGATTTATTTAGGGCAATGCCATACAAAAGGCCCTTTTAATGGCTTTTGGTAGTTTATTGTAGGCTAGGGTTTTTTTATTTTGGGGGGATTTTTTTTTGGGGGGGGGGCTATTAGATTAGAAGTAATTGTTTTTATTTTTGATAATTTCGTTTGTTATTTTTCGTAATTTAGTGTTTGTTATTTTTCGTAATTTCGTATTTTTTATTTTTTGCAATTTTAGACTTAATTTTTTTTAGTAGTGTTAGGTTTTTTAATGTGTATTTTTTTAATTGGTAGTTATTTTAATTTTAGTATAATAGTTATGTTAGGTAATTGTTAGTTTAAACTTAAGGTTTTTTAATTTCACAGGTAAGTTTTTATTTTATTTTAAGATAGAGATATTCTAATTTTAATTTAAAGTTAGGGGGTGATAGGTTTAGGGGTTACTAGTTTAATTTATTAGTGGCGATGTGGGGGGCTGGTGGTTTAAGGGTTAACAAGTTTATTTAGTAGTGGCAATGTGGGGGGCTGGTGGTTTAAGGGTTAACAAGTTTATTTAGTAGTGGCAATGTGGGGGGCTGGCGGTTTAGGGGTTAATAGGTTTAGTTAGTGGTGGCGGTGTCAGGGAGTGGCGGAATAGGGCTTAATAACTTTATTATAGTGGCAGGGATGTTGGTGGGCGGCAGATTAGGGGTTAATAAGTTTTAAATAGTGTTTGCAATGCGGGAGGGCCTTGGTTTAGGGGTTAATAGGTAGTTTATGGGTGTTAGTGTACTTTTGTAATTCTTTAGTTATGAGTTTTGTGAAACATTTTTGTTACACAAATTCCATAACTACTGCTCTCAGATGGTGGTATGGATCGTATCGGTATAGGCTGTAACGCAAGCATTTTAGCCTCACTGCACAACCTGTAATACCGGCGCTATGGAAATACCACACAAAAATGTCATTTTTTTGCGTGCGGGATTGACGTTGACGTTACAATAAAGTAAATCATAAGCACATTTTTTATAAATTGGCTGCACAATTTGTTGAAAAAAAATTGGCAACACTGGAGCTTCATACAAAAGCTCTCTTGAAAACCATGAAATAACCAATTTTCTAGTAGTTTTTTATGCACATTTAACATTACTTTCCTGTTAGATTGTATACAAAACTCAAGTGAATTTACTAACTAAGGAACACTAAACCCAAATTTTTTCTTTCGTGATTCAGATAGAACATGCAATTTTAAGCAACTTTCTAATTTACACCTATTATCAATTTTTCTTTATTCTCTTGCTTTCTTTATTTGAAAAAGAAGGCATCTAAGCTATTTTTTTGTTTCAGTGGTTCAGTACCATGGAAAGCACTTGTTTATTGGTGGGTGAATTTATCCACGAATCAGCAAGAACAACCCAGTTTGTTCACCAAAAATGGGCCGGAATCTAAACTTACATTCTTGCATTTCAAATAAAGATACCAAGAGAATGAAGGCAATTTGATAATAGGAGTCAATTAGAAAGTTGCTTAAAATTGCATGCTTTATCTGAATCACAAAAGAAAAAAATTGGGTTCAGTGTCCCTTTAAATGGTGGCTCTGCAAATGGATTGGAATATTAAACCGAGCAAATTTTGTACAAGGATCTTCTGAAGAGCTGGCCCACTAATAGATTTTAAAAGTCATATCTATTTTTCTTTTACATTTCTGATACCTATAAGCATCATGTATGGTATTCAGCTTGTGTCAAATTAAAATCATATGAAGATCAAAGATAAAATGTTGGAAGCCCCACTATAGAGCAACATAAAAATTACAGATGTTTCCACCTTAAAGTGAAAACCTACTCCTTTAGGAAATCTAGCCAACTATATAAAATATGTGTTATATTGCCCTGTCATCCTTTGATTAAGGAGATCTGAAACTTTCAACACTATGGCTTCCATATAAATATTTACATGCATATTTTATTAGGGATAGAAGCTACAGCTGTTCTTTTGCACTTGAAGAAACAAAGAACTATATGAAATTTCAGACCTACTAGAGATTCTCACTTATTATCTGATGCAAATTTAAACCTGGATGGATGTGATTAGGTGATTAAGTTGCACAACTTCTCATAACTTCATGAGGATATTTGCATTGGATTTGAATGAATAAAGGACAAGTTTATGCAAAACAGAAAGTGAATGATATTTCATTGAATATAGTGATCTCTATATTTGATGCTGAAGTGCTTTAAAAAAATAACATTTTTGTGTTGACAATATGTTTTTCTTTTCTGTTTTTTAACTTTACCTTGTATAACCCATGTGTTTTGTCCAAGATCCAAGTATTACTACTGTGTATTAAATATGCACAGGTACTTTATCTTGATTCTACAATAATTGTAAACAGGGAGGTTATCAGATCGTATTAAGTAGCATACTTTATAATCTGGTATTTCAGCTCATTTAAAGGGGCAGTAAACTTTTATGGGTTTAGATAGTACATGCAAAAAAAAAACAACTTTCCAATTTACTTTTATTTGCTTCATTCTATTTGCGTCTTATGTTGAAGTGTAAACCTAAGTTAGTTTATAGGAGCTTTAAACCATGCACGTTCCTTTAGCATTGAATACAAGAAGTGTTTGCAAAAATATTTGTAGCAAAGCTCCTATTAGCCTACCTAGGTTTACTTTTAAAAATAGGATACACAGAGAACAATGCAAACTTTGCTAATAAACTGAGACCATAAAAGTTTAATGACATACCATCCCTTTAAGACCAAATTTTGTGCCATGGCACTACATTTAATTATCCTTTAAATGAAAAGAAAAAAAAATGTGCCAGAATATGAGATTTAGCGCTTTTGCTCTCGCACTAACTACACTAGAAGCAAACTTTTTTTTGTGCGCGTTGGGTTGCACTCGTATTACAAGTTAAAAGTAAAAATGAATCACTCACGCGCTAACCCAATGCACGAAAAAAGCAGATAAAAGAATATTGTGTGTGATAACCTATTTCTCCCATAGAATATTGTGCGTGATAACCTATTCCCCCCTTTAAAGTCAATGGAGCAAGAAAAAGTGGAAAAAAACGTGCACACTAACCCGAACGCATATTCTCAAATGCTCTAACCCGACATAAAAATATGAATATAGTATACCTAATATCGCTGGCGCGCAAACTATAGCACTCCACTCATAGTCTGTTTTATTATCTTTTTGACCTTCCTTGTTGTACTTTTTTTAATATATCTGCAAATATTCTTTTGACTTTAAATTTCTAATTTGTCTGATTTGTATAGCAATTAATTCAAGGATGTTAAGTTTTGGATGTATGACAATAACTATGTGTAATAGAGAAGTGTCAGGACTATGTATAATACTGAAAGTGTAACATTTATTAATGTAAAATGCAAATCTTACATTACTTTTTATAAATTAAGTTAAAGGACCATAAAACCCAAAAGTATTCTTTCATGATTCAGATAGATCATATAATGTTAGAAAACTTTACAATTTATTTCTATTATCTAATTTGTTTTCATGGTATCCTTCATTGAAAAGGATACCTAGATAGGCTCGCGAGCTGCTGATTGGTTGCAGCACATATATGTCTCATGTTTGGCTAGAATACAAGTGTAGCGCTAATTTATTGTGTGGCCATAAACGGCAAATTAGGTGTTAAAGTGAGTAGATGTGGGTTGTTAGAAAAAAAGGCACTGACAATTGCCTTTATATTGCGGTCTATCGGGACTGTTTTGTTCCACTACTTACCCCCTTTGTTGCGCTAGGTACTCTGCCGTGTCTCACGGCATGAGAACGAGGCTCCCATTGAATGCAAGGTCATGTTTGCATTGCGCTGAACCTGTAATACAGATATTACTGGAGTGCAAAATTGCACAATATTTGCTCTCCACTCGGTAATACCTGTACTACAGGTTCAGGGCAATGCAAACATGACCTCGTTTTCAATGGGAGCCTCGTTCTCATGCCGTGAGACACGGCAGAGTACCTAGCACAGCAAAGGTGGTAAGTAGCGCAGCAAATTTAAAATATATATGTATGTATATATATTTGTATATACGTAATCTGGACCGTTATTGGCTCACCCAGTGTGTTCAGCTATTTACCAGTAGTTCATGGCAGCTTCTTCAATAATGGAAACAAGAGAATGAAGCAAATTAGATGATAGAAGTAAATTGGAAAGTTGAACATTTTTGGGTCTTATGTCCCTTTAAATGGATTAGGCCAACTAAACCAACTTTAAGGCCCTTATACTCAAAGTGAAAAAATATCACTGGGGGGCATAGGGAAAAATACTTGTCCACTCAATTTTGATACTTCCTTCACTTTAATTTCTTACTAGTGCACTAGTGAAAATCTCCAGGCTGGCGTATACAGATTTTTGAAAGAGCAGTAGTGTTGACAACCCTTCCTTATTTCCAGGGATCTCTCTTATTTACCCCCCAAAAATGTAGTCTCACAGGCTTCTTTTTTATCTGCTCTTAGAAAATGATTCTTCTTTTTTTTTATTACAGCATGTAGATTTTTACCTCAAACACTTGGGGGTAGATTTATTAATGGTTGAGTGGACATGATTCGCTGTAGCGAATCATGTCCGCTCGACCTTGCTAAATGCCGACAGCATACGCTGTCAGCATTTATCATTACACAAGCATTTCTAGTGAAATGCTTGTGGAATGCCACCCCCTGCTAGCGGCCAATTGGACGCGAGTGAGCAGGGGGTGGCATTCCACAAGTATTTCACTAGAAATGCTTGTGTAATGAAAAATGCTGACAGCGTATGGTGTCGGCATTTAGCAAGGTCGAGCAGACATGATTTGCTACAGCGAATCATGTCCACTCAACCATTAATAAATCTACCCCCAAGTGTTTGAGGTAAAAATCTATATCGGATTGGGATGATTTCATTCCACCACCTAAAAGGTGGCAGAGAATTAAAGGAGCAGCGGTCTTACGAGCCTAAAACGATGGGCGTAGAATGCAGCACACGCTGCTTAAAGGGACAGTCTACATCGTAGTTATCTTAAAGTCTTAGCTTAGATTAAGCTGCAAAAAAACCTCCTGCACCCCTTCTATATCAAGCAACAGAAACAGTAAAACAGTTATTTGAAATAACTTTTGTTTCTGGCCAGTTTGAAATGGCTGCCAAGCTACACCCACTGATGACATCACGATCTGGGATGCATCTTTGCACTATGCTGAATAGCATTGACAGTCTGTTGAATCCAACTAGTGAGCCTTTTGTGATTGGAAGCAATGTGCAGCCCATATCATGATGTCATCAGTGGGTGGAGCTTGGCAGCCATTTCAAACTGGCCAGAACAATATTCATTTCAAAATAACTGTTTTACCATTCCTGCTGCATGATATAGAAAGGGGTGCAGGAGGCTATTTGCAGCTTAATCTGAGGTGAGACTTTAGGATGACTAAGGTGTAGACTTTAATAAATCTACCCCTTGATATTAACATTGTACTCTTGTACTCTTATTTAGTTAATAATGTTGATATACCTGGCAGTTTAATATCTTTACTTACATTCACCTAGATTACGAGTTATGAGCGCTATAGGGAAAGTAAAGAACGCAACAAAAGTTGCGTTATTTAACCCCCTATAGTGCTGCCATTACAAGTTTAAAAAACCCGGCTTGCCCGGGCGATAAGGAGATTTTGAGCTCCATACCGCACCAAAAACAAGCAGTGTTTTGACGTGCTCGTGCATGCTTTCCCCATAGACATCAATGGGGAGAGCGGGTCATAAAAAAAAGTCTAACACCTGCGATCATGGAAACAAAAGCTCCGTAACGCAGACCCATTGATATCTATGGGGAAAAAAGAAAATAAAGTTTAAACCTAACACCCTAACATCAACCCCATAATCTGCCGCTCCCGATATCGCCGCCACCTAAATAAAATTATTAACCCCTAATCTGCCACTCTGAATATCGCCGCCACCAAAATAAAATTATTATCCCCTAAGCTGCCACTCCTGATATCGCCGCCACTATACTACAGTTATTAACCCCTATTCCACTACTCCCGAACATCGCTGCAACTAAATAAAGTTATTAACCGCTAAACCTCTGGCCTCCCACATCACTACCACTAAATAAACCTATTAACCCCTAAACTTGCAGCCCCCCACATCACAACAACCTAAATTAAACTATAGTAACCCCTAAATCTAACCCTAACGTAACCCTAACCCTAATCCTAACCCTAAACCTAACTCTAACCCTAACAACCCCTAACTTTAACATAATGAAATTAGATCTATATTAAATTTACAATTATAAACTAAATAATTCCTATTTAAAACTAAATACATACCTGTGAAATAAAACCTAAGGTAGCTACAATATAACTAATAGTTACATTGTAGCTAGCTTAGGTTTTATTTTTATTTCACAGGTAAGTTTGTATTAATTTTAGGTAGACAAGCTAGTAAATAGTTATTAACTATTTACTAACTACCTAGCTAAAATAAATACAAACTTACGTGTGAAATAAAACCTAACCTGCCTTACACTAAAACCTAACATTACAAAAAATAAAAAAAACTTACCATTACAAAAAATAAACAAAACTCACTATACAACCTGCTAAAATCCTATTGGCTGTTCAAATCAGCCAATAGGATTTAAGCAGCTCTCATTCTATTGGCCAATTCTAATTAGCCAATAGAATGAGAGCTGCTTAAATCCTATTGGCTGATTTGAACAGCCAATAGGATTTTATCAGCCCTAATTCCTATTGGTTGATTCAAATTTTTCAGCCAATAGGAATGCAAGGGATGCCATCTTAAATTGCGTCCCTTGCATTGAAGATTCAGTGTACGGCAGCGACCGTATGAAGAGGATGCTCCGTGCCGGATGTCTTCAGGATGGACCCGCTCCGTGACTCCAGTATCAAGATAGAAGATGCCGCCTGGATGAAGATTGAAGAGGCCGTCTGGATGAAGACTTCTCGCCGCCTGGATCAGGACTTTAACTCCGGGATGAAGATCGTTCAAGCGGGACTTCAAAAACTGTAAGTGGATTGTCAGGGGTTTAGTGTTAGGCTTTTTTAAGGGTTTATTGGGTGGGGTTTCTTTTTAGTTTAGGGTCTGGGCAGTAAAAAAGCTAAATGCCCTTTCAAGGGCAATGCCCATACAAATGCCATTTTC
Organism: Bombina bombina; assembly: GCF_027579735.1. Lineage (NCBI taxonomy): Eukaryota > Metazoa > Chordata > Amphibia > Anura > Bombinatoridae > Bombina > Bombina bombina. The sequence goes on along the minus strand of NC_069504.1, from coordinate 923,191,361 downwards.
AGGGCAATGGGTAGCTTAGGTTTTTTTAGAATTAGGTTTTTAATTTTGGGAGGTTTGTTGGGTGGTGGGTTTTACTGTTGGGGGGTCTTTGTGTTTTTTTTTTACAGATAAAAGAGCTGATATCTTTGGGGCAATGCCCTACAAAAGGCCCTTTTAAGGGCCATTGGTAGTTTATTGTAGGCTAGAGGTTTTTTTTATATTGGGTGGGCTTTTTATTTTGATAGGGCTATTAGATTAGGTGTAATTCTTTTTTATTTTGGATAATTTCCTTTGTTATTTTCCGTAATTTAGTGTTTGTTATTTTTTGTAATTTAGTATTTTTTTGTTTTTGTATTTAATGTGTAGTTTTATTTAATTGGTAGTTAGTTTAGTTTTAGTTTAATAATTATATCAGTTTAATTGTTAGTTTAAACTTAGTTTTTTTAATTTGACAGGTAAGTTTTAGTAAGCTAGGGAAATTGTAAATTTAATCTAAAGTTAGGCAGGCATTAGATTTAGGGGTGAATAGTTTAACTTAGTTTATTTTGATGTGGGGGGCTTTTGGTTTAGGGGTTAATAGTTTGTTTAGTATATTTTGTTGTAGGGGGCTTGCGGTTTAGGGGTTAATGGGTTTATTATAGTGGCGGCAGTGTAGGGCTTAATAACTTTAGTACAGTGGGGGCGATGTGGGCAGACGGCAGATTAGGGGTTAATAACATTTAAATAGTGTTTGCGATGCGGGAGGGCGGCTGTTTAGGGGTTAATAACTTTAGTATAGTGGTGAGGATGTCAGGGAGTGGCGGAATAGGGGTTAATATTTTTTAAAGTGGCAGCGATATCGGGAGCCGCAGATTAGGGGTTAATAAATTTATTATAGTGTTTGCGATGCGGGAGGGCCTTGGTTTAGTTGTTAATGGGTAGTTTATGGGTGTTAGTATACTTTTTAACACTTTAGTTATAAGATTTATGCTAAAGCTTTGTAGCGTAAAACTCATAACTACTGACTTTAGATGGGGTTACGGATCTTGTGGATTTAGGCTGTAACGCTCGCTTTTTAGCCTCACTGCAAAACTCGTAATACCGGCGCTATGGGAATCCCATGAAAAAACATAATTTTTATGAATGCGGTACTGACGTTGCGTTACAGGCTAAAAGGCTTGTGGTACACCTATTTCGACAAAACTTGTAATGGCTGCGTTAGGGAAAATGGGCCACAAAGCTGCTATTTGACTCATAACGCACAACTCGTAATCTAAGTGATTGTGCCTTAAAGGGACAGTAAAGTAAAAATAAAATTTTCATAAATCAGATAGGGAATTCAATGTTAAACAACTTACTAATTTATTTTTATCATCAAAACTGCTTTGTTTCTCTTGGTATTCTTTGTTGAAAGCTAAACCTAGGTAGGCTCTTAGGCTGATTTCTAAGCCCTTTAAGGCTGCCACTTATTTTAGTGCATTTTGACAGTTTTTCACAATTAAACAGTGCTAGTTCATGTGGGCCATACAATTAAAGGGACACTAAACCTATTTTTTTTTTATTTCATGATTCAGGTAGAGCATGCAATTTTAAGCAACTTTCTAATTTACTCATATTATCAATTTTTCTTCTTTGTTCTCTTGCTATCTTTATTTTAAAAGCAGGAATGTGATGCATAGGAGCCGACCCATCTTTGGTTGAGAACCTGTGTTATGCTTGCTTATTGGTGGGTAAATGTAAGCCTCCAATAAGCAAGTGCTCTCTATGGTGCTGAACCTAAAATGGGCTGGCTGCTAAGATTTATATTCCTGCTTTTAAACTAACGATAGCAAGAGAACAAAGAAAAAATGATAATAGGAGTAAATTAGAAAGTTGCTTAAAATTGCATGCTCTATCTGAATCATGAAAGAAAAGAATTTGGGTTCAGTGTCCCTTTAACATTGAGCTCACTCCTGTGGAGTTATGCAGGAGCAGTCTGCAGATACTTAGGTTCAAGGTAATCACAGAGGTAAAAAGTATATTAATATAACATGTAGGTTATGCAAAACTGGGGAATGGGTAAAAAAAGGGATTATCTATCTTTTTAATAAATAAATATTTTCCAGTAGACTGTCCCTTTAAATGAGAAATAGAAATCATGAATTTGCAGAAAGTTGTTTGTGAGTAAAGGTGATTTTGTTGTACCAGACTGTATCAATTTGTAATTGTAACCCCCCCTCCCCCCAGTAACTACTGTATAATTTGTTAATTTCCTATATTAAATTTGTTGACTCCTTAGTCTCCCTTATTGTAAAAAAAAAATTGGCAACCCTAAAGAGTAGATATCCTCTTGATGCTTTCAATTGTTATGCATAATGCCTCTTACATTGATTAATAGAATATTAATTAATAGATTTTTACTGGTTAAAATTTGATCTCAGCCAGTGACATCACTGACTAACCTAAAACGAATGGCAAGAAAATTAGTGTACTATTTCAGAGAAAATATCAACCAATCAGCACTGTTTTGAAAAAGGATAAGGACTCTCAGCCATTAGTTAATATGTCATTGTTGGCAACAAATCTAGTCCACCTGTTCTTGTTGCTGTGTATTTCTGTATTGTTTATACAATAGGTGTCATTATCAGTAAACTTAATTAACAGGCAGTTCCAGTAAGAAGCTTCAACAACATCATTATGTTACATTCATTTTTTTAAAATTGTATATTTTGTAAGTTCCCAAATTACAAGCGACTGTATTTGTTCTTTTGTCAGTATCCCTTTAATGTTAAAAAAAAAAAAAAAAATAGTCATACTAATAATACTACCGTGTTTATATTCACATTATTTAGGGACTTTAGGCCTAAAAGTTTCATAATGTGTTATGAAGCGAAACATCAACAAGTGAAAAACAATTTATATTTTTATTTAACTCTTATTTTACTATTCCAGGAATTTTCATGCAACATTGAACATATAAATCATTAAACCATTTTTTTTTTTTAAATTGTAAAATACAGAATCTGCATTTTTATCTAGATAGAGATATACATTGCCAGGGTGTGTGCATGGAAGCATTTATAATGACATTTCTTTATTAAGCTATCAGATGTTCATGATATATATAGGTTATCTAACTCTTTCATTTTTTAAAGTTAATATTCTATAAAAGCACATTTACTCAGGCAAAACAACGTTGTAGCTGAAGTTTCAGAACAATATGTTCTTGAATATATTTACAATAGCATGCTATAATCGAAAGACTTTACTTTGAGGGGTAAATTTATCATGGTGCGGACAGACATGATCTACTATAGAGAATCATGTCCGCCGCACATTGATAAATGCCGACAGCGATCATTGCACCAGCAGTTCTTGTGAACTGCTGGTGCAATATCGCCCCCTGCAGATTCACGGCCAATCGGACGCTAGCAGGGGGTTTCAATCAACCCGATCGTATTCGATCGGGCTGATTGCTGTCCGCAACCTCAGAGGTGGCGGACGAGTTAAGGAGCAGCGGTCTTAGGACTGCAAGTTTTTAACTTCTGCTTCAGGTCGGAACTGAAGCGGAGTGGGTCAGAACCAGCTTCCGCTGCTTCATAAATCGACCCCTGAGACTCATCCACCTTATAGACTAGCACAGAATTCAGGTGCCCTATTCACACCAATTAAGTGCATTTCCTTTCTCCATCAATAAATGTCTCCTAGATTTGTATGTATGGGACCTATGTATAACACGTAAATAAGTAAAAGAAATATGAAACCCAAAAATATACATTTGTGATTCAGACAGAACATGCAATTTAGGAAAAAGAAAAAAAAAGTTTTCAAGTTACTTCTATTAAAAATTTTAGCTCTGTTCCTACAGTATTCTTTGTTGAAGAGATACCTGGGTAGGTGGCTGGAGCACTACATTGCAGGAAATAGTGCTGCCACCTATTGCTCTTGAATATGGATAACATTCAAGGAAACTACTAACATTTAGTGCTCCAGACATGTCCCTGCTTTTTAACAAAAGGTACCACAAGAATAAAAAAAATGATAATAGAAGTAAATTAGAAAGCTGTTGAAAATTGCATGCTCTATCTGAATCCTGAAAGATATCCCTTTAAAACAGGTAAAATGCATTTATTTAAACCGAGCCTGTTCTGAATAATCAACAATAAATAGAGGAATCCAAATATAAACAATAAAAAGATATATTGGAAAAAAAAAAAAAAATATGATCCACAGACAATGTGGCTTTTTTTTCTATGCATCACAGTGAGAATGGCAACTAGGGATTTCTAAAATATGGCCTCTAAAAGCCATATTCACCTAGAGAATATAAAAGTGATCAAAATGTTTTCCACCTGATTCCTACATCATTACCAGCAAACATGAACCAAGGGTCATTATTCTTCATCCTTCACAAGAGTAGCATCCAATGTGAAGTCCCTAAAGCAACATTTTTATCAAACTGGATAAATAATTTTGGACCAACTAAAGAAAACCGTTGTGGCTCTTCTCAAAAATTCTGCTGGTACTAGAGTAAGATCCAGAACTACTACCTTACTGAAACTCCATTATAATGACTCATCTCTCTACTAGTTTTGCAATATCTACAGTATCTATAGGAACCAGCCTTAGACATAAGCATCTCTACCAGGGAGGATTATACCTTGATGTAAGATAAAATATACAGAAAGGAAATGAAGAAGGGAAATAATTTAACTTTGATGGGGAGTATTATTATTATATTGTATTGCTGTTTAAAAAGTTATCTTGTCCTTGGAAAGGCTAATCAGTTAAAAAAAAATAGTTTATTATATTTGTTCTTAATTCAAGATAGATTGTGCATCGATTTGTTAATGAAATGCATCAAAGTATTCTTGCTGTCTATAAATAGTATAGAACAGAATACTGAGATGATGGTCCCAGTTGGCATTAAAATATTTGAAATGTTGTAAGACATGAAAATGTTACTGTAATGTCTACAAAATGTGAAACAATAAATCATTTAATCACTGTAAAAAAATACCATTGTTTTCTAACTTATTTTATTAAATGGTAACAGACAATGTGAGATCACTTGGTGTTTTCAAAAAAAGTATCTGTTTTGTCTTAATAGAAATAATAATAAATCATGCAGACAATAGAAAATAGGTTCCATAACATACTGAAAGTGTATTAAGCCTATTACGCATTGGCTCTGTATGGAATAATATTAATTGCATTCCTTGCTAGGTTGAGACAAGTTTGATTCTTTAATTCCAATTTCAAAAACTCAGAGAAGTTTAAGGAAAATCTGGTAAAAAGCTGAAAGCACTAATGATTTAAGAAAAATAATAATAATTTGGTTAAAATGTAAAAACAGTTTGTTTTCATCAAATGCTATCAATACTATGTATTAATTTGCTGTTGATACACCAGCAATTCTTTTTAAAACCCAATGCTAAATCATTTTTAAAGAAAAACATGTTGTGAAATATATTCTTAAAGAAGTTAAAGTAATACAATGAAGAGAACTTACCTGCAGTCATTTTCTTTTTTTTGGCACTTACTTCATAGGTGTTATTTTTTTAAATGTCCTAACTCCTCCCCTCAATTTAGAAAGACAAAGGACACACCCACTTTAAGTTTAGAAGTAGATCTTAATAAGAGAATTATTATGGATAATAATTTTACAAACTTGATTAATATGGAGGATGAGGATAAAAGACATTAAACTGCCAGAGTTAAGACCAATTGTATAGCATTCCGTATTTGCTTTCCAAGGCAATTCCCAATGGGAAATACTAGAAGAGAGAATAATTTTGGGTGAATATAATAAAATAATAATGAATCAAATTTAATGACTGACAAAGTATGCACCTCTAAATTAATTTCCCTCAAAGTTTGTATAAGCAAATGTCTTGATTTCAGCATCATAAACCTACTAAAACCCCAAACCACTTTTAATCAAAATGTAGCTCTGAAACAATTAATTTACAAATAACTCTCTTATCCCCTGACCCTCATCCACCTCACCTAAACTCTACATTAGGGTACTACTACTGCATGCGTGCGTGTCCCATAAAACCTTAATTCCTCTTCTGCAATATCTATCATTATTAAAATGATAATTCAGATAATGCACATGCCCTAAGCAAAGTTTATGAAAACACTGAATTAAGTTTCTAACCTGTAAGAGAACATAAAACACAGATCATAATGTGGGATCTCTGAACAGTGAAATGCTAATATTACAGCTAATAATAATAATAATACATTGTGGTAATGATTTATAACTACCTTATATCAGCTTTAAAGATACATTGGGATACAAAGGTAGATGATTTTAGGAACCTAAAAATAATAATAAAGCTGTAAATCTTGATTAAAAGTAGTGGCTTAAAAAAGATATGTGATAATTATACAAATATGTGCAAAATATAGAACAATATGGAGTTTTAAAAAGTAGATCACGTATACATGCAAGTTTAATGCACTTATACATACAAGTTTTTATAGCATGATTTATAACGTCATTGGGATAAACATTGTTTTAAAGATTTGTGATCTTCTATATAGACATGAAAAGAGTATTCAGATTGTATTTTACATCTGAATTATGTTCTTAAATACTTTCTCTAATTAATAAAAAAAAAATTCATACAGCCCAGCCCGCCAACACTGAGAATAAAACAGGTGTCTCAAATTGTGTACTGAAAAAAACAGTTCCACACTTCTCATTAGATATTTATGCATGTGTAATGGTACCACATTTGGAAATTTAAATAATATATATAGTCAAAAAATGTAGGCAGTATGATATATATATATAAATTGCAGCAGACAACTTAGAATTTTTACTTTAACATTAAAGGGACAGTCTAGTCAAAATTAAACTTTTATTATTCAGATTGGACTTGTAATTTTAATCAACTTTCCAATTTATTTTTATCATCAAATTTGCTTTTTTCTCTTGGTATTCTTAGTAGAAACTAAACCTAGGCAGGCTCATATGCTAATTTTTAAAGCCCTTGAGGGCTGCCTCTTATCACATGCTTTTTAAATTCCTTTTCAACACAAAAAAAATGAAAGTACACATATAGATAACACTGTGTTTTCAGTTAAACAAACTCTTTTTACATCATTCAAGCATTATTTAGTAACAGGGATAGGCAAGGTGTCCGTACACGGACACTGGTGTCCGTGACTGGCCCTTGCAGTGTCCGCCACCCTTTTTTGCGTAGGGGAGGGTGGAGTAGGACAGATGAATGCTGGTCCTCACTCCTCCTTGACCCAAGCCGTGCCACGCTTAGTAGCGGGAAAGTGAGGGAAGAAGCAAGCTGCCTGCAGTCAACTAACCGTGAGTCGTGACCCATCCAAATTCCTTGATCTGTGAATCAGCATGATGCTGGTGTCTGTGTGTAGAAGACCACTGCCTACTCTGACAAACCTTACGTAACCAATTAAAGGACCAGTCAACACAGTAGATTTGCATAATCAACAAATGCAAGATAACAAGACAATGCAATAGTACTTAGTCTGAACTTCAAATGAGAAGATTTTTTTTCTGACAATTTTAAAAGTTATGTCTTTTTCCACTCCCCTTGTACCATGTGACAGTCAGTAGCCTTTCACAAATGCATACACGTACCATGTGATGTGACAGCCATCAGCCATTCACAAATGCATACACACTTATTCTTGCACATGCTCAGTAGGAGCTGGTGACTCAAAAAGTTTAAATATAAAAAGAATTTGCACATTTTGTTAATGGAAGTAAATTGGAAAGTTGTTTAAAATGGCATGCTCTATCTGAATAATGAAAGTTTAATTTTGATTGAGTGTCCCTTTAAGTAACCAACGATGATGATTATGCAATTAACATCAAGGCGGGTGGGTTTGGTCAGGAGTTGCAGACTCTCAATATAACAAAAAATAAATAAAAGGTAATACCATATAAATGTTATTTTAAACTTGTTTGATTAGATGACTAATTTGTACTTGTGGAGCTAGACCAGGGGCGTCCAACGTGCAGAGCCCATTTGACAGCAAAGTGTCGCTCTCCTGACTTATAGAAACATAGAATATGTCGACAGATAGGAAACATTCAGCCTATCTAGTCTGCCCAATTTTCTGAATACTTTCATTAGTTCCTGGCCTTATCTTATATCTAGCATAACTTTATGCCTATCCAATGCATGTTTAAACTACATCACTGTCTCTACCACTTCTGTTGGATGGCTATTCCACCATGTATCCACTACCCTCTCTGTAAAGAGAGTTTTTTTGATGTTTTTTATTTTTTTTATTTTTCAAAAGAGCTTTATTAATGATTATATAAAAAAAAGGGATACAAAGACAAAAGGAAAAAGTAATAAAAATCAGAAGAAGGACTTTATAGTACAATATGTGTCATACAATTGCAGTTTTAAACAATGAGAGAAATTGGTATTGTTATATTTTAAGTAATTTGTATTCACGATCTGGATAGTATTTATCATACGTAACAATGTTTACTTCTAAGTCTCGTTGTTTCCGTTTTACAAAAGAAGGTTCTCTCTCTTTGTTCTTATTGTTTTTATCTTTGTCTCCTTTCCTTTGTATTGAGCAATGCGTATATATAGAAAAATTAAAGTCATGGCTACAACCAGTAGAGATTAGACAGAAAAAATCATAATACTTAAACGTACATTGACATTATATATATCTCAGGATTATCATATGTTCAAAACAGGTCACGTGGTCAGAGGGTAAATATCTAGGGTCTATAAACTTAACTAATAGATCAACAAGTGGCCAAGGAAACTAATGTGAGTGTATGTATTCTTCCCAAAATAAAAGCAGAGCGTGGTAAAAGTCAAGCCGACTAGACTTCTGGTAGTGGTATTTCTCTAACACTAGGAGTCGTGATACATTCTGTTTCCAGCTTTGGATTGTGGGAATCTGGGTTTGTTTCCAAAGGCGGGGTATCAATTGTTTAGCCCCGCTTAGCATTATGTATAATAGCATCATATTTGAACTTGAGTTTGGGGGGTTTATTAAACAACAGGATTAAGGAGTCGAATTGGATCTCTATTGTTAAAGTTTTCCCTATTTCTTTGTGCACTTCATTCCAGAAAGGTTTCAAGATTGGGCATTCCCACCAAATATGAGCTAGTGTTCCGACCTGCCCACAACCCCTCCAGCAATTGGTGTCTACCTGACTATATATTTTAGCTAATCTGCTCGGATACAAGTACCAGCGGCACAGAATTTTCATGTTCGTCTCAGTTATGGACATGGAAGAGGGGAATTTACCCATTTGTTTAAATATGATGTTCCATTCCTTTGGGGATATTAACCTGTCTAATTCCCTCTCCCGTGATTTAACATAAGCCGGAGGGTTAGTAGAGTGTATTTCAAGTACGTTTTTATAAGTTAGGGAAAGGGTTCCTCTCATAGGAGTTTGTGTCCAGCACAGGGTCTCGAAGGGTGTTAGTTTCCTAAGTAACTTATGTTTGTCTTTGTTTTGTGTCAAAAAGTGTGAAAGTTGAAGGTACTCAAACCATCTGTCAAAAAAAGGAATGTTTTTCTTGATCAGAGATAATTTAGGCATTAGAGAGTTTTTTTGATGTTTTTAATTTGAAATGTACCTTAGTATCCTTCACTAACGTCTGTACTTTGGAAAATGTCCGCCACAGCCTTGGTCCGTGCTTATCCCTGTTCAGTAACTAGATCACTAATAATCATTACTATGCCCTTCACCACTAGTGTAATAGCTCCATTAGTTTCCAACTGCTTGGTAGATGTGGGGGATTCTGTGATTAATTGCTGGTATATATATATATATATATATATATATATATATATAAGTGTCTATTCAGTTCAGCTTGTTTACAGTGTTTATTCAAAGTGCTTTTAATACAGTAGGTCTCAAGCACAACCAATGTTTCTGTCTTACATTTACCCCTAAGCATAGGCTGAATCTATTAACCTTCAATAAATACCAATATAATGCACTTAAAGAACTATATAAAGCTTTTGCATAGGTACCTATACATATTTAAAGTATTACAGACTTTACTAACAGCATTATAATTATTTACATTTCTCTTTTCTTAAAAAGATGACTGTCTAGTCAAACGTGTTACAAATATGTATTAACATATTTTGTTTCACATTTGCAATTCCATGACAGCCTCTTTTGAATTAGATTTTTTAAAAAGATAACAGCCAGAATGACTATCAGTTCTGCCCATGCTTCGTTCTAAATTTTATGTTTTATTAAGTCTTAAGATTACCTTATGCATAGACTTTTCTTCTTCTGTTACAACATTTATTGTTACTACCTGTCATACTCTGCAAGGAAGCAGGTTCAGGAGGTGGGAGCTGTTGTGCAGAGGTGTGAGATTCTGGGGTTAAAGTTGTGTTTTGTCTGCGTGTATCTTTCCTTTTTGACATAATTAAACAGGTACAAGGTTTTAGGAAATAAAGGTGATGGTTTTATTTATAGGATAATTAGCAATGCAGAGATATGCAATTAGATAAGGCAATGTCTATAGGCTTTAGTATTAGGCAGGAATACAGATCTTTGTAATAACAGGCAGGATACTTGCATATACTATAGATTGGAACTGTGTAATAACAGGCTGGAATGCAGTGCTTTGTAATAACAGGCAGGATACTTGCATATGCTGTAGACTGGAACTGTGTAATAACAGGAAGGAATGCAGCGCTTTGTATAACAGGCAGGATACTTGCATATGCAGTAGACTGGAACTGTGTAATAACAGGCAGGATACTTGCATATGCTGTAGACTGGAACTGTCTAATAACAGGCAGAAATGCAGAGCTTTGTACAACAGGCAGGATACTTGCATATGCTGTAGACTGGAACTGTGTAATAACAGGCAGGAATGCAGCGCTTTGTATAACAGGCAGGATACTTGCATAAGCTGTAGACTGGAACTGTGTAATAACAGGCAGGATACTTGCATATGCTGTAGACTGGAACTGTGTAATAACATGCAGGAAGGAATGCAGAGCTTTGTATAACAGGCAGGATACTTGCATATGCTGTAGACTGGAACAGTGTAATAACAGGCAGGAATGCAGGGCTTTGTATAACAGGCAGGATACTTGCATATGCTGTAGACTGGAACTGTGTAATAACAGGCAGGATACTTGCATATGCTGTAGACTGGAACTGTGTAATAACAGGCAGGATACTTGCATATGCTGTAGACTGGAACTGTGTAATAACAGGCAGGAATGCAGAGTTTTGTAATAACATACAGGATACTTGCATATGCTGTAGACTGAAATACTGTAGTAACAAACAGGAAACATGCATAGACTGCAAACTGGAACTCTATAGTATCAGGTAACAAGCAAGCAAAAGTACCTGAGTCAGTCTTTAGGAAATAAAGAATTAGGCAAGATCAATTGCCAGGAAATCAGTCCAAGAATGAAACACAGTGCCAAGGGAATATCCAGAAGAGTAGTCAGGAAATGAAGCAGAAATCAGGAACCAGGAAATCCAACAAATCTGTATTTCACTCAGGAAACAGGACCAGAGGGTCTTTCAGAGTATAACACTCAATGTCAAGGCCCAGAACTGCCAGCAAATCTCCCAGATATAGCAGGCTGCTGATTAAATTATTTGTTTCAGCTGGTAAGCAGGTGGAGCCAGAGAGCCAAAGTTGCAGCAAACAGAAAAACACAATATTCTTAGCCTGTGATCAAGCCATCTGGTGGCAGAGAGGCAAGACAACAGGCTGGGTAAGAACAGCAGGAGAAATAGAAACAGGTCCCAGGTTCAATTCCAAGCTGGGTCATGACAGTACCCCCTCCTCAAGGACGACCTCTGGGCGGACTTAGCATTCTCGTATAGCTCCAGATGTTTAATGCATACTAGCGTGCCATCAGAGGCATAAGTACAATCAGGGGGTATTATGTTTTTTGAAGGGCTCTCCAGAAGAGGTTTCTGCGGACTGGAATTAATATAGAGGGACCCAACAGGACTGATCTTTGATTTCTGTGCAGTTCTAGGCTTGTAGGTTCTGAAGAGGTGGGTCTGAGGAAGAGGAGGTAAAGGACCTTTTGACCGAACAGCAGTTTGAAGCACTGTCCCTTCAGTGTCAGAATCAGTATCATCTTCAATGGTTGAATAGTTAGATATTTCTTCTGAAATGCACAAAGATGAGAATGTGGCTGCATTCGGTAGGCAAATCTCTGGAATCGTAGTACTAGGATTCTGTGGATGACATGTTAGCACTTCACAGGAATCAGAGTCTTTGGAAGGTGTAGTCCTAGGCTGATCAAAGTGGGGATGTAAAATAGAACCTATGCAGAGCTCATCGCCAGAGGAATCCGAAGTGGGATTAAAGTTTGACATCCTCTCTGTAGCCTGTCCACTTGATGACTCAGGATTTAGAGGTGGAGACCCCGGAAAAGACTTCTTAGGGGGTCTCACTGGACAAAAAGATATTACATGCCCAGTAGCTCCACAATAGAAACATAAGCCATTAGTTCTCCTTCTGGCCATTCAATTTCATCAGTGGTAAGAGGGGTTGATATCCTCCTTTGGATTGATAAGGATACAGCCTTTGGGGTAGTGGACACAGGAGTAGGAGTGCCAAACCCAGACATTTTTTTATTGATAAAGTCTTTCAGGCTATCCTGTAATGTCTTGAATCCTGCAGTGAAATCTTGGATAAGTGACTTCAATGCATCCGGAAGGGATTTTAGAATTTGGTTAAGTTGTAGAAGATGAGAGTCCACAGACAAAATTCTCTCTGACACTTCAGTCAAAGAATTAATCACCTCTGCAAGCTCTGATGTAAGGCCTTGACATTCTGTCATACTCTGCAAGGGAGCAGGTTCAGGAGGTGGGAGCTGTTGTGCAGAGATGTCAGGTTCTGGGGTTAAAGTTGTGTTTTGTCTGCGTGTGTCTTTCCTTTTTGGCATAATTAAACAGGTACAAGGTTTTAGGAAATAAAGGTGATGGTTTTATTTATAGGATAATTAGCAATGCAGAGATATGCAATTAGATAAGGCAATGTCTATAGGCTGTAGTATTAGGCAGGAATACAGATCTTTGTAATAACATTCAGGATACTTGCATATGCTGTAGATTGGAACTGTGTAATAACAGGCTGGAATGCAGGGCTTTGTAATAACAGGCAGGATACTTGCATATGCTGTAGACTGGAACTGTGTAATAACTGGCAGGAATGCAGTGCTTTGTATAACAGGCAGGATGCTTGCATATGCTGTAGACTGGAACTGTGTAATAACTGGAAGGAATGCAGTGCTTTGTATAACAGGCAGGATACTTGCATATACTGTAGACTGGAACTGTGTAATAACTGGCAGGAATGCAGTGCTTTGTATAACAGGCAGGGTGCTTGCATATGCTGTAGACTGGAACTGTATAATAACAGGCAGGAATGCAGGGCTTTGTATAACAGGCAGGATACTTGCATATGCTGTAGACTGGAACTGTATAATAACAGGCAGGAATGTTGAGCTTTGTATAACAGGCAGGATACTTGCATATGCTGTAGACTGGAACTGTGTAATAACAGGCAGGATACTTGCATATGCTGTAGACTGGAACTGTGTAATAACAGGGAGGAATGCAGAGCTTTGTAATAACATACAGGATACTTGCATATGCTGTAGACTGGAACACTGTAGTAACAAACAGGAAACTTGCATAGACTGCAAACTGGAACTCTATAGTATCAGGTAACAAGCAAGCAAAAATACCTGAGTCAGTCTTTAGGAAATAGAGAATTAGGCAAGATCAGTTGCCAGGAAATCAGTCCAAAAACGAAACACAGTGCCAAGGGAATATCCATAAGAGTAGTCAGGAAATGAAGCAGAAATCAGGAACCAGGAAATCCAACAAATCTGTATTTCACTCAGGAATCAGGACCAGAGGGTCTTTCAGAGTATAACACTCAATGTCAAGGCCCAGAACTGCCAGCAAATCTCCCAGATATAGCAGGCTGCTGATTAAATGATTTGTTTCAGTTGGTAAGCAGGTGGAACCAGAGAGCCAAAGTTGCAGCAAACAGAAAAACCTAATATTCTTAGCCTGTGATCAAGCCATCTGGTGGCAGAGAGGCAATACAACAGGCTAGGAAAGAACAGCAGCAGAAATAGAAACAGGTCCCAGGTTCAATTCCAGGCTGGGTCATGACACTACCTCTATAAGATGTTTATTCCTTGAATCAACAACTTCCTATTTTTAATGAAGTGCTAAGGTAAACGTTTCTATGACCTCTCTTTTCCGACAAATACATATTGAGTTTGTATCATCTTTCCTTGTAAAAAATTTTTTTTTGACCACATAGATCTAGTATCTCTTCTTTGAACAGTTTGTGGTTCATTTATTTAATTCTGGAGATATTGACCCCCATTTATTAATATGTGGGCAGACAAAGTCCATCGGCAGAAAATCTGTCTATTTGAGCTCACAGGAAGTGAAGTAAAGTAAAGTTAGGAAGCATCGATCTTACAACTGTTGCTTCTTAATTTGTGGATGCAGGCTTGAATGAACAAGCCTTACCTTCATACTGTATGGTCCATAGCTTCTTCTGCAGTTTCTTGGAGCTCATGGCCTCCAGAACTATTCACAATATTACAGGGAGTGCAGAATTATTAGGCAAATGAGTATTTTGACCACATCATCCTCTTAATGCATGTTGTCTTACTCCAAGCTGTATAGGCTCGAAAGCCTACTACCAATTAAGCATATTAGGTGATGTGCATCTCTGTAATGAGAAGGGGTGTGGTCTAATGAAATCAACACCCTATAACAGGTGTGCATAATTACAGGGAGTGCAGAATTATTAGGCAAATTAGTATTTTGACCACATCATCCTCTTTATGCATGTTGTCTTACTCCAAGCTGTATAGGCTCAAAAGCCTACTACCAATTAAGCATATTAGGTGATGTGCATCTCTGTAATGAGAAGGGGTGTGGTCTAATGACATCAACACCCTATATCAGGTGTGCATAATTATTAGGCAACTTCCTTTCCTTTGGCAAAATGGGTCAAAAGAAGGACTTGACAGGCTCAGAAAAGTCAAAAATAGTGAGATATCTTGCAGAGGGATGCAGCACTCTTAAAATTGCAAAGCTTCTGAAGCGTGATCATCGAACAATCAAGCGTTTCATTCAAAATAGTCAACAGGGTCGAAAGAAGCGTGTGGAAAAACCAAGGCGCAAAATAACTGCCCATGAACTGAGAAAAGTCAAGCGTACAGCTGCCAAGATGCCACTTGCCACCAGTTTGGCCATATTTCAGAGCTGCAACATCACTGGAGTGCCCAAAAGCACAAGGTGTGCAATACTCAGAGACATGGCCAAGGTAAAAAAGGCTGAAAGACGACCACCACTGAACAAGACACACAAGCTGAAACGTCAAGACTGGGCCAAGAAATATCTCAAGACTGATTTTTCTAAGGTTTTATGGACTGATGAAATGAGAGTGAGTCTTGATGGGCCAGATGGATGGGCCCGTGGCTGGATTGGTAAAGGGCAGAGAGCTCCAGTCCGACTCAGACACCAGCAAGTTGGAGGTGGAGTACTGGTTTGGGCTGGTATCATCAAAGATGAGCTTGTGGGGCCTTTTCGGGTTGAGGATGGAGTCAAGCTCAACTCCCAGTCCTACTGACAGTTTCTGGAAGACACCTTCTTCAAGCAGTGGTACAGGAAGAAGTCTGCATCCTTCAAGAAAAACATGATTTTCATGCAGGACAATGCTCCATCACATGCGTCCAAGTACTCCACAGCGTGGCTGGCAAGAAAGGGTATAAAAGAAGAAAATCTAATGACATGGCCTCCTTGTTCACCTGATCTGAACCCTATTGAGAACCTGTGGTCCATCATCAAATGTGAGATTTACAAGGAGGGAAAACAGTACACCTCTCTGAACAGTGTCTGGGAGGCTGTGGTTGCTGCTGCACGCAATGTTGATGGTGAACAGATCAAAACACTGACAGAATCCATGGATGGCAGGCTTTTGAGTGTCCTTGCAAAGAAAGGTGGCTATATTGGTCACTGATTTGTTTTTGTTTTGTTTTTGAATGTCAGAAATGTATATTTGTGAATATTGAGATGTTATATTGGTTTCACTGGTAAAAATAAATAATTGAAATGGGTATATATTTGTTTTAATTTTAAATATTTTTATTGAGGATAAGTAATAAATATTTGACAATCATAGGTTGCACATTACAGTCAACAAAGTATACATACATTGCATTTTAAGAAAATAAGATGCACCTGCGTTAGATCAACTTTTCTCCTCATTTTCTCCCCTTATCTTAACTTATTAGATCACTCTTGGATCTTGGGTGTGTCAGCATTGCTTTGTAGGGGGTTTAAAAATAAAAAAACAAAACAATAAAAGAAAATGCATCGCTAAGAGTATACTGCTATAAAGACATTCTTGTCTCTAATTAATAAAATGAAAGATGCATTGACCCTAAATTGGGAACTCCTGAGGAACAGAAAACATAAACACAACTGATATTAAGATCATGATCTGAGTATTAGATATCAAGAGAAGGAAATAGCCATATATACCTCTGTTGTCTTTATAATAGTAATTTATATCAGTGGAACTCTAAGGCATTACATTACATTGCATAACTCCTCTGCCCAAGTACTCCATAGGACTGTGTGTTAGGTGATAGTCTCTATATGCTATATAACAGTAGATTTTATTAGGTATATGGGGTAGAGAGGTAGGAAAATATTATATTACCTGTGTACAGCACTACATGCCAAACCCAAGCGCCCCTGCATAAAATATATATAGTAGGATGTCTCCCCGGGGCCCCCCCTAAACCCCCAGAAAACATTCAAATGTGATTAAGGACATTACAAAAACAGCAATATTGGAAGCGAACATATGCACTGTACACAATTCCCCTTATAAGCGTAGTGAGTACAAGACACAGAGCTCAACGAAAGTTGTATAACCCTAAGTTGGGAACTCAGTTATCTCTGTAATGGTAGTTTGTATCAGCATAATTCTAAAGCAGCTCTTTACATTGCAATGCATCACTATCTAAGTGCTCCCTAGGACTGTGTGTTAGATGGCATTCTCTATATATTATGTTTCAGTAGATTTTCTAAATTATATGAGGTAAAGTGAAGATTAAATATTATGTGTGGTCAGTGCGACATGCTAAATCCAAACAACCCTGTCACCATGTATAGTAGGATGTCTCCCCGGAGGCCCCCCCCAACCCCCAGAAAACATACAATGATGGTTAAAAACATTATAGAAACAGCGATATTGGAAACACACATATACACAGCCCACTGTTCCCATTATAAACATAGTGATCATAAAGCTCTTAACTCAGCTCTAAACACACCTATTAGGCAAAACATCGAGATCAGAACTTTCTTAGACATAATCTTTTGTGGTCTGCTCTAAACCCCTCCCCCGGCTCCGGCCGTAAGCTGCAGGGAGCAGGTCAGGCAGGCAATGAGACCATGCCGCAGCTGTGTCACTCTAGCTTAACAGTACATGTAATTAAGTTGTATGACGTTCCAATCTCAGAACCATGCCGATACAGAATAAAACTTATAACCAAAAACATAACATTTGATCAAATCAGGAACAATTGTATCTCTCTCACAGCTCACAATGTACTGTGAGCGCCTTATGGAAGATTAAGTACCAGATCTAAGTTCCATTACACAGTTCCCAGGAGAAAAGGTCATCTCATCCTCCCAATCTTGAGTGCCCAAGCCATAAACATAGTGGCTGTCAAAGTAGGGTATTTTAGGGTTAACGCCTGCTTTCGATTTGCCGAGTTGGTGCATTTCAGCGGCGCCCCTCTGATTAGACTGGAGCCCTGAAGTCTTAAATCTAAAGGGGTACACCGGAGTAGAGATCTTCTTGTAATATGCAGCTACCCGGGAGTTTGCCCCGGGCCCTTGCAACAGCGCAGCCTTTGTCGGGATCCCCTTCATCGCCAGATGTTTTAGGGCTAGAGCGCCTGCTCTTTGATCTACTGCAGGTACGCTGTTAATTAGTGCATTTGCAGTTAACTTTTTAGATGAGTTTTCAGCATCTCCGACACACCCCGAGCTATCCTCCTGATAGACTCCCGACTTGCAGCATGTCGATTGTGATGAGATGAGCGTAGGCTGCTGTGTGCGTATAGGTGGAGGTAAAGGCCCGTCAGAATTATATACCTCCTGGGTAGGATTTAAATTGGTGGAGGTAGTGAGTTGGTTTAGCTGGTGCTGCGTATGGAAAGCCTGCATTAAAAAGTCCCAAGGGGCCCCAGTAAGCAAGGTCTGGAAGCAGCGTTCCAATCTCTCCATTCTCTGGTCAAAGCGTGTTTGCAGGTCGGTTTCATGGATGGCGGCCATTTTACCCTGTAAGGATTTTAGAGAAGCAAAGTTATTTTTCGGCCAGCGCTCTTTTGCTGGTATAGCACTTCAGAAGGTTGTGTAAGGCAAACTAGATTTATGGAGTCCCAATCCAGGTGGAAACCCTCAGTACTTCGAGGGGGGTGGCATTACCTATATATGACCCGCCGCTCTAGGCCTCTTACGTCCGATACCGGGCTCAAACTTCATAAGTTGCTGCACAAATTCCACCAAAATTCGATTGCTGGCATGCAGATTTGATCAAATACTTGTATGGTTGTAATCTTGCCGCAAAAAAAGTCTTTTCTACCGGCGGGTATCAAATTTTCCGTGAGAGCTCAGGGAAAGTGCGACTGTGTGTAGTCGCAGTTCGGACACGCCCCCGGGTATATATTTGTTTTTTGTTAAGTTGCCTAATAATTATGCACAGTAATAGTCACCTGCACACACAGATATCCCCCTAAAATAGCTATAACTAAAAACAAACTAAAAACTACTTCCAAAACTATTCAGGTTTGATATTAATGAGTTTTTTGGGTTCATTGAGAACATGGTTGTTGTTCAATAATAAAATTAATCCTCAAAAATACAACTTGCCTAATAATTCTGCACTCCCTGTAGAGATTCAGAAAGAAGCTCATTTTTTCTTAAGATATTCCTATGCATTCAAATGTTATTCACTGGCCTTACCTGCTGCGCTTCTGTATTGTTTACTAAACTTAAAGGACCTGTAAATACATTATATCTGCATAACTAACAAATGCATCATAACAAGATAAAACAATAGCACTTAGGGGCAGATTAATCAATGTCTGTCTGACATGATATGCTGTAGCGTATCATGTGCGACAGACATCGCTGAATGCAGACAGCATACTCAGTCGGCATTTAACATTGCACAAGCAGTTCACCAGAACTGCTTGTGCAATGCCACCCCCTGCAGATTAACATTTGGCTGCTTGCAGGGGGTGTCAATCAGCCCGATCTTATAGGAATGGGCGGATTGCAGAACGCAGCCTCAGAGGCAACGGACCAGTTATGAAGCAGTGGTCTTTAGATCCCTGTTTCATAACTGCTGTTTCTGGCGAGCCTGAAGGCTCACGCGGAAACAGGGGCACCAAGCTTCATTCAGAGCTTGATCATTTGGCCCCATAGTCTGAAATTCAAATGAGTAGTAGATTCTTTTTCTGACAAATTTCAGTAATGTTTATTTTCACTCCCACTGCATCATGTGACAGCCATCAGCCAATCACAAATGCATATACCTATATTATGTGAATTATTGCACATGATCAGTAGGAGCTTGTGACTCAAACAGTGTAAATATAAAAAGACTGTGCACATTTTGTTAATGGAAGTAAATTGGAAAGATGTTTAAAATGTCCTGCTCTATATGAATCAGGAAATTTTAATTTTGACTTGAGTGTCCCTTAAAGTCATCTGAATAAATAATTCCCATGTTCCTCTTCTGTTATCATGAAAAAAGTAACAATGAATCTATGATTAATCTTTGAGTTTTAGGGGTAGATTTTGTAAAGCGAATCATGTCCGCTCAACCTCGCTAAATGCCGACAGCATACGCTGTCGGCATTTAACATTGCACAAGCATTTTTGGTGAAATGCTTGTGCAATGCCGTCCCCTGTTCACTCACGGCCTATCGGCCTCTAGCAGGGGCCGTCAATCATCCTAATTGTATTGGATCAGGATGATTTCAGTCCGCCTCCTAAAAGGTGACAGAGAAGTTTAGGAGCAGCGGTCTTACGACTTCTGTTTCTTAACTTCTGTTTCTGGCGGACCAGAAACGAAAGGGGGTTGATGCAGCATTTGCTGCTTAATAAATCGACTCCTTTGTATTATAAAATTCATACAGTTTATACTATGTGATGTTAATCATCTAGTTTTAATATCACTATTCATTTAATCTACCCTTTCTGTCAACTCAATTCCACTTAGTATCTGTAAAAAGAAAAGAAAAATCTGCTTTCCTTAAATCTCACTACTATCACAGATAAATATATTAGATAAAACAGACCCAATAACTGACCCCTGGAGAACAGCACTAGTGAATCTGTTGAATGCACTTTGTAAATAAAATATACATGATACTTAAAGGGACAAAAAATAAATACAAAATATTTCATGATTCATATAGGGCATACAATTTTAAACAAGTTTTATTTCTTATATTATCTAATTTGCTTAATTATCTTTGAATCCTTTGTTGAAAGAGTAACAATACACTACTGGGAACAAACTGAATACATTGGGTGAACCAATGACAAGAGGCATATATGTGCAGCCACCAATCAGCAGCTAGCTTTAGTAGTGAATTGCTGCTCCCAGCCTACCTGTATATGCTTTTCAACAAAGGATACAAAGAAAATTAAGCAAATTAGTTAACAGGAGTAAATTGAAAAATTGCTAAAATTGCATTCTGTATGAGATTCACCAAAAAAAATATGGGATTAAATACATAGTTAAAGTAATTATTGGAATTCACAGAGAACTGCTCGTCCTGAGCAGAAACTGATGCTGACCCAATCAGCAGCGACAGTTGAGCATATGAGGCATGTGACTGCTGCTGCTAATTGTGTAAGTGGCAGTTTCTGCTTGGGACCAGCAGTTCTATGCAGCACCTGAGCAGTTCTAAATATGTGTTTAACTCCTTTGCGGGGTTTAAACACATAAACTTGCAGGGTTGCAGACAGGTTAAGAAGCAGTAATTATAAGACTAGTGCTTCTTAACTCTTAGTTGCAGGCCCACATGAATGAACCTGCAGAGTATTGGGTCCAAAGATGCATGCAAAGTTTAAAAAATTGAGACCTATATCTTTATAGCATAGCCTCTGTAATAAAGGTTTACCTTGAATTGATTATAAACCATGGTTTACAATTATGAATCCTGCACACATTTACATGTATAAATGTAAGGCAAAATGTGTCTTTATTTGTCATGTTGTGCCTAATACAACTCCATGGCTTATATGTATCTATTTTATATCTCCATTACATTTGTTAATAGGACTAATATTCTACATAAAGAAGAATGATGATTAACTATACAGTTCATTGCCCATAAGCAGATGCTTGGGTAGGCTCCAAGGTTTATAAATCCTGTACATCTTTATTTCAACACTAATAGACAAAGCAGGAATTAAGATTAGGAAATAAATCTTCTTGACAAAGTTTGAAAAACCAAGGGATGAATGAAATACAGATTTGCATGTCACCTTATTCAAATAAACAATATAAAAAAAAGAATATCATGCGAGGAAATGTGTACAAGTGTCTTGATGACTGAATAGCATCATAAATGGAAATTGAAAGAAATTTTCTGTTCTTGTGCTTTAGTTAACAGTCTGATGGAAAAACATTTTATTTGATTCAACTTCACTTAATAACATCAAGTAGCTTAAAGCTATACAATGGGTTCATTTAAAGGTAGCAACAGTCAAGGACCAAAGAACAATACCAGTTAAAAACTGTTGCCAAGGTAAAGTTAATATTGCAACAATGTGAATTTAAAGGGACACTGAACACAATTTTTGTCTTTTGTGGTTCAGATAGAGAATGCAATTTTAAGAAACTTTCTAATTTACTCCTATTAACATTTTTTCTTCGTTCTCTTGCTATCTTTATTTGATGGTTTTTTTTTGGTTCAGCCTTCTGGATAGCACTTTTTTATTGGTGGATGAATTTATCCACCAATCAGTAAAAACAACCCAGGTTGTTCACCAAAAATGGGACGGCATTTAAACTTACATTCTTGCATTTCAAATAAAGATACCAAGAGAATGAAGAAAATTTGATAAAAGGAGTAAATTAGAAAGTTGCTCAAAATTTCAGGCTCTATTTGAATCACGAAAGAAAAAATTTGGGTTCAGTGTCCCTTTAACTAGACCATGTTGATGTTATTTTCATAATTTTTTTCCAAATCTTAAAATTGTCCTTTCACAAAAAAATAAGGGATTGAGAACCAATGGTCTCACCTTTTCTTTAATCTAGTTAAAGTTGTAAAGTTCCCCTTTGTATAAACAGATCTGGAATGTTAGTTGTAATGAAGATGCTTTATAACTTAATTTTTAAAGTAATTCAAATACCCCACGCTCGGGCCGCCCACTTCAAAAGTAATTTTGTTGAACTGTTGTCCAATCGGTGTTCTAGCTACAAAAAAGTGCCATATGACTAGAATGCTGATTTGAGAATAGTTCAAACTGTTGGCTCACAACAAAATAAGTTTTGAAGTGGGTGGCCAGAGAGAAGGGTGTTTGAATTTCAGCACTACATTAAAAAGTACGTTATTGCACATCTTTTTTACAACTGATGAATTAAAGTCCATCTAAAATATTGCTAACATTCCAGAACTGTTTATACAAAGGGGAAAGGTTACCATTACTTTAATGAGTATTTCAGATTTTTTAAATGTGTTGCGCACAATAAAAATGTATGTTTCCCTTTTACCTTTGGCAAACATTTGCAATTAAATCATTTTTACAGTCTCCATAAGACATATGACCTGAAATGTACATGTACTTATCAGTTCTATGATCAAGTGCCAGGCTAATTAAGATCTCTTTTTTATTTCAACTACAGATTTTTATTCACTATTTATACATATCACAAACATTTTCTTGCACTGAATGCATATATATGTACTGAGTATCAAAGTTTTTGGTCACTGGTTTATAAATGGAGAAAACAGTAAGCCATTGACATAGTGATCTGGTACAAACATTTTTAAAGGACTAGTACAAACAGTGGATATACATAATCAACAAATGCATTATAAAAAGACAATGCAATAGCACTTAGTCTAAACTTCAAATGAGTAGTAGGTTTTACTCTAACAAATTTCAAAGTTATGTCTATTTCCACTCCCCCTGTATCAGGTGACAGTCATCAGTCAATTACAAATACATCCTATATAATAAAAGGCGAAGTATGTTTGTCCAATGCAGTCATGCGCAGTAGAGGCTGCACGAGGACAAACATACCTGGCCTTTATGATCTGACAGCAGAGCAGAGAGGGAGTGCAGAAGCAGCCGTTGTGGGGGGCATGGCGGGGGTGTGGTCGGTGGAGCGGCTATGATAAGGGGGCATGGTCAGCGGGAGTGCCGTGATGGTGTGTGGTCGGTGGGAATGGGTCGGGTGGGTGTGGCCAGGGCATGGTCGGGCAGAATGGCCGTGACAAGGAGGCATGGCGGACGGGAGTGCTGTGATGGGAACGTATAGGGTGGGCTTGGTCGGCGGGAGTGGGCAAGGCCTGAGAGAGCACAAAAGAGGGGGAGAGAGTGCAAAAGAAGGGGCTATAGAGCAAAATAGGGGGGAGAGAAAGAGCAAAAGAGGGGGGAGAGAGAAAGCAAAATAGATGGGAGAGAGATCAAAAGAGATGGGAGAGAGAGCAAAAGAGAGGGGGGAGAGTGCAAAAGAGGGGCAAGAGAGAGAACAAAAGAGAAGGAGGAGAGAGTGCAAAAGGGGGGAGAGAGTGCAAAAGAGGGGAGAGGAGCAAAAGAGGGGAGAGAGCAAAAGAGGGGGGAGAGAGAGAACAAAAGAGAGGGAAGAGAGAGCAAAATAGAGGGAGAGAGAGAGAGCAAAAGAGGGGGGAAAGAGCAAAAGAGATAGGGAGAGAGAGAGCAAAAGAGAGGGGGGAGAGAGAGCAAAAGAGAGGGGGAGAGAGAGCAAAAGAGAGGGAGGGAGGAAGGGAGAATGAGGGGGGAAAGAAAGAGAGCAAAAGAGAGGGGGATAGAGCAAAAGAGAGGGGGAAGAGAGCAAAAGAGAGGGGGGAGATATAGAGCAAAAGAGAGGGGGGAGAGAGAGAGAGCAAAAGAAATGGGGGGGAGAGAGCAAATGAGAGGGGGGAGAGAGTGAGAGCAAAAGAGAGGGGGAGAGAGAGAGAAAAAGAGAGGGTTAGAGAGAGAGCAAACAAGAGGGGGAGAGAGAGAACAAAAGAGAGGGGAGAGAGAGCAAAAGAGAGGGGGGAGAGAGCAAAAGAGAGGGGGGAGAGAGAGCATGAAAGAGAGGGGGGAAATAGAGAGAGCAAAAGAGAAGGGGGAGAGAGAGCTTAAAAGAAAGGGGGAAGAGAGAGAGCAAGAGATGGGGAGGGAGAGAGAGAGCAAAAGAGAGGGGGGAGAGAGGGGGGAGAGAGAGCAAGCGAATGGGAAAGAGAGAGAGAAAGAGAAGGGGAGAGAGAGCAAAAGAGAGGGGGAGAGAGAGCAAAAGAGAGGGGGAGAGAGAGCAAAAGAGAGGGGGAGAGAGAGAGCAAAAGAGAGGGGGAGAGAGAGAGCAAGGGGTGGGACCGCTGTACTACAAATAATGGCGCATGTACACGGGCTTTAGGACTAGTATACATATATTCTGTGAATTCTTGCAAATGTTTGTAGGAGCTGGTGACTCAAAAAGTGTAAATATAAAAAGACTTTGTTAATGGAAGTAAATTGGAAAGTTGTTTAAAATTGTGTGTTCTTCCTGAATCATGAAAGTTTAATTTTGACCTGAGAGTCCATTTAAATACTTTTTTTTTTATTTTAAAGGGACAGTCTAGTCAAAATTAAACTTTCATTATTCAGATAGGACATGTAATTTTAATCAACTTTCAAATTTACTTTTATCATCAAATTTGCTTTTTTCTCTTAGTATTCTTAGTTTAAACTAAACCTAGGCAGACTCATATGCTAATTTCTAAACCCTTGATGGCTGCCTCTTATCACATGCTTTTTAAACTCTTTTTCAACATAAAGTACACGTGGGCCATATAGATAACACTGTGTACAGGCACAGGGAGTTATTTAAGATTTAGCCCAACACAAGGTAATCACAAAGGTAAAAAGTGTATTAATATAACAGTGTTGGTTATGAAAAATTGGTAAAAAAGGGATTATCTATCTTTTAAAATAATAACAATTCTATGGTAGACTGTCCCTTTAATCTATGGAAACAGAAAAAAAATTGAAGTTGTATTTTGAGGACATCTCTATTATGCTTTATATAATGTAAATAAACTGTAGAAACGTAAATCCACTAACTTCCAGTGAATGGGACCCTGGAAGTTTGAGTTACTGCATGATCCTATTAAATAGCCCTTTGATCCCACAAAATATATAAATAAAAAATGTATTTTAGAGGGGCGGAGCTAGCCATCAACAGGAGTGGACGTGCAGTGGCAGAGCTCTTGGCATATAGGGAATCAAAAGTACTATTTTAGATATATAGACCCTTACACAGAAATACCAACACACTTGGTTTTATATAGATTATGTGATCTGACATAGCTGAGCAAAGAAAAGGGAGTTTTGTAGCCACCTGTTCCTTTTTTTTGGTATACCTTAATCTCCAGGCTTAAGCAAGATCGGAATATTCCCTTTCAACTTCGAGGTACTCTGTACTAGCTCCGGAGGGTCGGGGATCCACTCCGGAGCTGTGATCTTGGACTGCCTCATAACTGAAGGGACTGTTTTACCTCCTACTGTTGTTGCGGAGGTCTTGGCAGCTGAACTCTGCCCTGTATTATCGAGGAGACGTCCTACCGGGAGAAGTGTTGTGGGATGGTGCTGACAGCTTTTCTAGAGAATCACTGGTGTCACAATTATCCACTGCCGGTATTCACCAGCAAGTCAGCCCTGCACATCACTGTACACCATACATTCAAAACTTTTGTCGCGAAGACCCGTCATTTTACCGGGTCCTTTCCTAGCCCGGAGTGACACGGAAGAGATCTGAAGAAGCTTGGAGGCCTATTTGAGTCTCACCTGCTTTCTACAGCCCACTGGTGGTCAGATCCACTCGTTAGGAGCAGGCTGTCTGTTCACAAGCCTCAGTAGAGAATCGGCTGAGGCTACAGAGACTGGCAACTCATAAAGAAGGGTTACACAGAGGCCGTTACTTTACTTTATGACAGAGGTGAGGTAAGACCGACATAGTAAGGGGGCTATAAACAAGGTCTACACGGCCTAAAATTAACCTTACTCATCACCAGATTCCCTCTCACCTCCCCTGGGGGCCTTCTTGACAGAGGACAGATCAAATAAATAATGCAGAGAAACGGCCCTTGAGATACTTTAAAGGTTAAATTATTGTGTCCCTTGCAGGTCTCCATATAAGTCTGTCAGGCCTCCATTACTTTTATCCCCCACACAGCTCACTTTAGGGGCTTATTATTCCCCCAATCATCCCAAATTAACTACTAAGCACATAAAAGAAGATCTTATAAAGGGAAAAGGAAGCCAAGATAGGGACAAAGAAGGAATAGGGGGGAAAAATAAAAAATAAAACAAAAAATACAAAAAGCGCTAGAGTGATATTGCTATCCTGAGAAATACAACTGTGGTAACCCACCCTGCTGCCTCTTTACACTAAGAAGATACCCCACTAAAATAGTTTTACTGTTTGCCCAGGAAGCAGGCTAGGATCCAGACTCTGCCTTGTATTTGCTGCTGTCTCACCGGTCTCTCCTCTCCCTTTCGCGCCAGCCCTTATTGCCCCCCATACCTGACCCCATATCGTCCTAAGGGGACAACCCCGCCAGAGGAGAGACTATACGTTTCAGTGAAAACCCTATTGGCCTCCAGCCTTAAAGACACAGATTCCTAATAAGCTCAGCTCCATCTACTGATAGATGCCCCAAATTGAGACGACAATGTAATAACTATATGCACTGATGCCATAGCCCCAGTCAGCTCTATAGCAGATATCTCCATAGTACTATTTTTTTCTTCTCATTATCTGTTTGATATACCTCATGCCACTACAACTGCAGAAACCGAAGATGCCGCAAACTTTCAAGATAAAGCAAAAGTCCCACAACACTCCTAAAAGAACAGTTGCTGATCACTTTGGTCAACATGCTTCTAGACAACAATCTGGCTCAGAAGATGAAGCCTCAGACACAAGCAGCCTCAATGATGCTCACATCAGAACAACTTTAACTCAAGCCACAGGCCATCTCCAACATCAAGACGCAAATGCTGATAATAATATTATAGACTCTATCAGGTCGCTCCTGGCCTCGCACCATGACTCCCTGTCTAAGAAGTTTGATAAGGGCCATGCTGATCTGAAGAGAGACATAGCCTTTATAGGAGAAAGAACAGATGCATTAGAGCGCAAGCAGGAGGATCTGAGGCTGGATCATGTCAACCTCTTAGATTACTCGCAGGGACTTGCAGAACAGATCACGGATCTGGAACTCAAACTCGCAGACCTTGAAGACGGGACTCGCTGTAATAATATTAGGGTGAAGGGTATCCCTGAGTCTGTGCCCCCACAAGATCTGGAAAAATTCCTGCAAGATCTCTTTGTTGCTGTCCTTGGCACTGGGATCGAGAAAGAGATGCTGATCGACAGAGCCCATAGAGCCCCGAGGCCGCGGACGGCTGAAGGCGATAAACCAAGGGATGTTGTTGCCCGGCTTCATAACTATACCTTCCGGGAAAAACTGCTGAGAGCCTTAGCAAGTGACAAGCCACTCCCGGAGCAATATGCTGATATCCAGGTATATCAGGATCTCTCTCTCCACACCCTCCAAATAAGAAGACACTACCAACCTTACACTAAAATCTTGAGGGACAAAGCCATCAAATACAGGTGGGGCTTCCCTGTTAAGCTCTACATCAATAAAGATGGACAGCAATATGCGGCCTCCTCACCACAGCAGGCAAGAGAGTTACTTCAAAGATGGGGTCTACTATCACAGGACCCACCCGCGCCTGTCCAAGCAACTGTACCAGGAAGAGGCTTGAGAGCATCAGTCCCCGAGTGGGGTTCCCTCCCGCAGAGATCTAGCAGTGGCCAGAGGAACACCTCAATACCCAGGATTAGAGAAGCTCCCACATGAGACACTTATTTCTGGTCATTACTTTGATTTGCAGATTGTTATCTCTCCATACTTTGGACTTCTGATTGAGAGACTTTTTGAAAATACAGAGACTGACTCATGTGTATCAAGGGTACACGAAGATTGGTGAGACTGCCGCAATATAATAGATGTATTCCACATGAATGTTTTTAGCTGTCTCTCCTCTTTGTCTCCCCTCTTTTCTCTTCCTGTTTTTCGCTCATCTCTACACTACATCTCTTCTCTCTCTTCTTTTTCCGCTCTATCTCTTTGTGCTTATGGGTTCCTGTTACTGTATACATCAAGTTCATCAATAATAGATAAGAGATGTTATAGTTTGTGATCTACCTTGTTTTTACACAGTACTTAGATGATCATTACCCAGAGCTGCACATGCCCTAGTTTGCACTTAAGAGAAATAATCAGAAGGTAATGTACACCACTAATAGTTTTACACTTTCGCTTTAGGTTACATGCCCCTTTGATTAAGAAAGTATTACGAATGATTGAAAACCCTTATCCCTCTACCTCCCACTTATTCACTTATTGCAACAGCCACCCCTATTCATACTAGGACAGTCAGGAGTTAGATTACTTGTAAATCGGGCAGTCACCAGACTCTCATGAGAAAGCAGCCCTTAGGTTCAGGAACGACATAACTTCCCAGATTTGTCCTTCCGAGATGATGGTCATCATTGTATATTGTTATTTTTACTGATGTTGTTACTGTTTATGTTCTTGCTGTTCATTCTAATGTATATGTTCATAACTTTTGATGTATAGGATATGGGACACACTGCCCTGCTAGAGTACAGTACGGATACACAGGTACCCCAAGGGGTTCCCCAGACAACATAGACAGTGAAATTTAGACACAGGATAGCGCACAAATCTTTTCCCTTGACTTCAACACTAGGGATTTGAAAGTAGAATTTCCTTGCACCTCTCTTTCTTAATCTTCAGTCAGAGATAACAGTGTGGCCGCATTACAGCAAAATAGTATAAGACCTTCATATAGAGAAAATTTGGCATGTTTTAAGTTAGCTGACTGGGGCTATGCTATTCATTCTGGCCTCTCCCCCCCCCCCACACACACACTTATATAGTTGTGCTCTCCTTCTGATAGTTGTTAGATCACTCATTGTGATAGTGTTTATGTACACATCAACATATGCTGGTAAAGACTAATAGACAAGACATTCTATTCATGGACTGAAGTGCTCCTAGCATCCGCCCTCCCCTTCCCCCTCCCACATTCCCTCACCCACGCCTACCTTCACCACTCTCCCCAATTTTTATGCCCTGACCCATAATTGAGATCCTGACCCGTGAGACAGGAGAAATCTGCCCACACCATGGCCCCCATTTCGGCAGCTACCTTGAATGTTCAGGGGCTTAACTCCCCTACTAAAAGGAGTCTCTTGTATAACTACCTACTTACGCATAAAATACATTTAATGTTTTTGCAGGAGACCCATTGGGAAAAGGGCTCTAAATTGCCCAGGAGTTCCCCCCTGTACCCGATATGTGAAACTGCCTCTTTTAGAAAAAATAAGAGAGGGGTAGCCATAGTGATCCACCGAGATATCTGTTGTAAGATAGACCATAATGAGCGGGACCCTGAAGGTAGATTCCTCATCCTAATTTGTACTTTAAATGGGACCCTCTGTACGTTGGCTTCCATTTATGCCCCAAATAAGGGACAGATCCCCTTTCTCCGAAAAATTTGAAACAAACTAGATCTCATCAAAAGAGGACATGTCTTGTTGGGGGGGGGGGATCTGAATTTGGTTTGGGACCCAGTGTTAGATGAGAAGAAGAACATAAATCACCCAATTGACAGCAATCTAACTTCACTATCACTGGCTTTCCGTAGGCTCATGTATCAATTTGGACTGTTTGACATTTGGAGGTGCTTAGCCCCGACTGAACTAGACTACACGCATAATTCGATACCTCACAATTCCTACTCGCGGTTAGATTACTTGCTATGCGATTCATGGATACTAGACAAATTTGCTACCTCAAAGATTAAGCCCTGTTCGTGGTCAGACCATGATATGGTTAGTGCCCGACTCTCCATCCTGCAACCCCCAAACTGTAAGCCATTGTGGAAACTTCCAAATCAGTGTCTCGCGGAAATAGAAATTCCGCATTTAAACGAAATAATCCTAGATTTCTTGACATTTAACGACACTGGGGACACGAACCTCGAAATGGTGTGAGCCGCTCTCAAAGCGTACTTAAGAGGCCATTTAAAAAAAAAAAAAGGGCCCAATGGAAAGCGGCACATAAGATCCCCCTAGCGAAACTGTACGCAGAACTGAGACCCCTTGAAATGGCTAACAAAAAATCTCCAAACCCTGCTCTTGCCACCCAGGTGGGTATCATAAGATCCAAAATCAACAAACAAGAACTGCTAAAAGCACAGGCTAACTTGTTTAAGCTGAATCAGATATATTATAGTAAAGGAAACAAAGTGGACAGGCTCTTGGCCCGCAAACTTCGAAACCGGGCGGTCACCAGTATGATTTCGGCCATTAAATCGGCCTGTGGCATAGTCCGTTCTCCCAAGGAGATTGGTAAAGCTTTCTCGGACTACTATGCTACCATCTATGACCTAAACCACAGGTCTAGTGACCCACCGTCGGGTAGTGAGGAGTTGGGGCAGTTCTTAACAAAGCTGCACTTGCCAAAGCTGAGTGAGGAGTCTGTGGAAGATCTGGATAAACCATTCTCCTTGGAAGAAGTAAAAGTGGCCATTTTGTCCCTTACGCCTCATAAGGCCCCTGCCCCTGATGGCTTTTCATCTCTATTCTACAGGACTTTTGCCTCTCTACTTTCTCCTCTTCTACTCCGACTGTTTAACAGAGTGGCCAGGGAGGGTAGGATGTTAAAGGAATTCTTGGAGGCCAACATTTTGACCATTCCTTAAGAAGGGAAGGACCCTAAGGAATGTGGGAGCTATAGACCTATCTCCCTTATCAATGTTGACATCAAGATATATTCCAAGGTTCTTGCAACCAGACTGGGGAAACACCTTCCCTCTATAATCCATCTGAACCAAGTCGGGATTGTCCAAGGCAGACAGGGTACCGACAATACCCGTAGGCTGCTAAATATCTTCGCAGAAACACATGATATGGGCCTGACCCTTCTTACCCTGTCATTAGATGCTGAAAAGGCGTTTGACAGGGTGAGATGGGAGTACATGTTTGAAACTTTGAGGATATTCAGGATCCCGCACTCATTCTGTAAGGCAGTGGAGGCCCTATATACCCTCCCCACAGCAGTTGTCAAGGGACTGGGTTTTTGCTCCCCTAGGATAAACATACGGAATGGAGCGAGACAGGGGTGTCCCCTGTCTCCGCTCCTTTTTGCGATGGTAATGGAACCACTAGCAGAAGCCATTAGGCAAGATGCCCAGATTCAAGGCCTATTGTTGCATGATTCAGTCCAGAAGGTGGCACTATTCGCTGACGACCTTACACTCTTTATTGTGGAACCGACTCTTTTGCTTCTGCCATTGATGGCTCTAATTGATAGATTTGGTAAACTTTCTAACTACAAAATAAATGTCACCAAGACGGAGGCGTACATGATCCACCTTGATCATTCAGAGCAGAGAGCTTTACGGAAGCAATACTCTTTTAAATGGTCTACCAGAGGTATTCGACACCTTGGGGTCTTACTGTCTCACGACAGGGAGATAGTCCTCCAAGAGAACTATCAAGCCCTGCTGAAAGAAGTTGACAAACACTTGAAAGCCAAAAAGTACGATGAACTTTCCTGGATGGGTAGAATCGCGGCCCTGAAGATGATGTTGTTGCCTAAGTTAACATATATCATGCGATGTATTCCCCTCCTAGTTCCAGAAAAGCTACTAAAAAGCTTCCAGACCATCTTTAATAGGTATGTCTGGAACAACAAGAGACCTAGAGTTGCGGCTACAATCTTGCAGTCGACCTAGATCAGGGGGGCTAGGCTTCCCAAGTGTGAGTCTCTACTATAAGGCGGCAATGATTTCCCACGTCTCAGCGTGTGGGCGAGATCTCCCCCCCACGAGATGGAGGGAACTGGAGCAGGCCTCACTGCCGGCGTATATAGACCTGTCTGACTTGTTATGGTTCCCCCCACATCTTACCTCTACATATGTTATCTCTAACCCAATAGTGAGAGGATGTCAATTACTTTGGTATAAATTACGACATCATGCCCAGATTGCCCCCCATCCTTCTCCTATTCAGCCCATACTCCCCATACTTCAGACCCTCCCTAATGTGAGACTGAACTGGTGGCGACAAGTGGAGACTTCTTTGCAGGGGACTGTCTCCTTACGCAAGGCAAAATGGTGGCTCACTTTGAGGTCCCATGACATTTGGAGTTCGAACTCCTAAGATTACGGTCTCTGCTGAAGGCGTGGAGGTTCCTGGGAGATACCTCGCTAGCCCCTACGGCTTGGGAATCTAGATGGGAAACGGGCCTCCAGACCTATAAACCTCTCACAGCACACTATAGATGCCTGCTGGTTTCTCCTACAACGTCAAAGACGAGACACATTCTCTCCTGGGAGGCGGATCTAAAAATGACACCACTAAGAAATGGACATTGGCCATCACCAAGACCAAGACTACCCTGCACTGCACCACAATGTATGAGCTTTACTTTAAAATGCTCACCAGGTGGCACCTGGTCCCGACCAGACTTCAGACCCTCTATCCTAGCCACTCCCCCTCTTGTTGGAGGAACTGTGGCGGCATTGGCACCCCACTGCACACATGGTGGTCTTGTCCCAGCCTTAAGTCGCTCTGGAGTAAAACCAGCGCAGTCTGTAGCTCGATGGGTCTCCCAGAGATTGCTGATCCCAGAATGGCCCTCCTACATTTAGGATTGGAGAAAGTATCCCCGCACAAGAGAACTCTTCTCATATACATACTCACCTCAGTTAAAATGACAATTGATAGGAACTAGAAAAAAGTGCACCCTCCGAAATGGCAAAGTGTAGCAGAGTACCTAAATGCCTGAAACGGAATCTAGATTGATTCTGCGTTCTCCTTCACCCCCCCCTCCTCACCACTTAATGTGCCCCTTCCCTCCCCCTTCCTTACCTAGTCCATATTACCGTCCTTCGAATGCTTACCCCCTTCCCCCAGTGGAAGTGCTTTAGTCCACGACAGTGCAGAGATAATCTAAATGAGACATAGGCCCGACTGCCTGTGGGTGGTGGCCCTCGTCGGCCTCCGCGTTACTACTCAGCTACTTTTGCACACAGTACATTCACCATAACTAGTCTACTAGCGTAACTACACTCCAAAAGAGGAGGAAATCGCCACAATCCTAACCTACCTGCAGATTACGACTTCCCCTATCTGTGAACGCATCTGCACACTCCGCACCTCACTTCCCACCTAAGAACAGGTTGACGCCACAGAATTGTACAGAATAGAGGGAAAAATGTACTCTGTTATGCAATCTTACTGTTTCTCTTTCCTAATGCGGTGTGTAATTATTTTGTTTACCCAATACTTGTAATGTTTGAAATAGTTGTAATAATTTATGCTTATAATAAAAAAAAAAAAGTATATTTAAAAAAAAAAAAAAAAATGTATTTTAGAGAAGAACTTTCAATCTATGGCCAAGGGTACAGCCCAGCCAGCCAACACTGAGAAGAAAACATATGTTTGTATTTTTGTACTGAAAAAGCAGTTCCACACTTCTCATTAGATAGTTATGCATGTATATCAGTACCAAATGTTTTAAATTTGATAAGCATATATAGTCAAAATAAATTGATTAATAAAAAAATAATTTCCAAAGTAATTTTAATTACAAATGCAATTATAACATAATTTTATTGGTAGAGGTCATGATCTAAGGTGGGCTCCACAGTAAATCTGACCATAAGTGATTGGCCTCCATATACAACCATGATTAGAAGACACCCCTTCATATAAAGAAGATGATGCACCACTGTTTTAGTAGTTGCATTGTATACTCTAAATTAGACATGCTCCTTAAAGGTAGTGTTTTGATTGTGGTTTTCATGTTTGTTTATATAGGCAATCAGGGGCACCATCAGGGATGAAAAAAGTAATTGCTGTCAGGGTCCCGGGGCCCTGTCTGTCTCGGCCCCAGATGCCAAAGTAACAGCGCTGCCTGTTAGAGAGAGTATTGTAGGTTCTGGGAGTATTACAGAAGTGACGGCCATATCAGAGTAAGACACAACATGGTATTGGAGATTGCGTGGAGCAGGGAAGTTGACGTATCATTTACATCAGGTCATATGGGCCCCAAACACAGAGTGAGTAGCCCTGCTGCTAGGTGCACACAGTTTGATTTTTACTGTGCACAGCTTGATTCTTGCGCAGCTATTAGAATTGCACTACTGGCAGTTAGCTGAACACTTCTAGTTAACCAATAACAAGAGACAAATGTGCACGGGGATCAATCAGCAGCTAGCTCCCACTAGTGTGGGATATGTGTGTATTCTTTTTCAGCAAGGGGTACCAAGAGAACAAAGCACATTTGCCAATAGAAGTGAATTTAAAAATGTCTTACAATTGCATGCTCTATCTGAATCATGCAAGTTTAATTTTGACATTCCTTTCCCTTTAACCTACACTATGATTCACAATTGACTTGATAAATTCCTAATAAAGAATGAGTAGGAGTACCTTCAGTTTAAAGTAGCAAGCATTTGTGTGTGTGTGTATCGTTTAGTGTGTGTCGTGATGTGTGTGTGTCATGGAGTGTGTGTGTGTTGTTGAGTGTGTGTGTCATGGTGTGTGTGTCTGGCATGTTGTGTTGTGTGTGGCAATCAAAAATGGTAACTATATATATATATATATACTGTGTATATATATATATATATATATATATATATATATATATATATATATATATATATATATAAATGTGTCTATGTTGTATAAATGTTGTACATGACATGCCCCAACCCAGCTACTTCATAATGCCACCCAGGTTGGGGAAAGGGGCCCGACCACCGGTTTAGTAAGGGCCCCAACGTTTCTAGTGGTGGCCCTGTAGGCAATAGACCTTCACCTCCAATAAGTATGATTATCCCATGAAATCCCATGAAACTGTGTTAACGTATCAGGATCAAATACACATATTTTAAAATGGGTGTTTATATATACTGTATGTATCATTGTTTCTATATCATTATGTCCCATGTTCAGTTTTTTGGATCTAGTTTCTTAGTATTAATACTATAATTGGTGATGTTTCTTCTCATTAGAAACACTTTGCTCTTTTTTTGGATGCATATTTAATGTAAACCATATTTAAATAAACATGCAAAAGATAAACATTTTTTTTTAAGACTTTAGGATTTTTAGAGGAAATATATATCAACTTGCCTGGTGAAAAAAATTCATTTTGTAGATTAGCACAATTTTTTTTAGAATTTAATAAAAGATCATTTAAAAATAGTATACATACATTAAACAAAACTATCAACGATATTTTTTTCATCTGCACACTTTCCGAGGAACCAGCTCCTACTGAGCATGTGCAAGATTCACAGGATGTACGTATATGCATTTTGTGATTGGCTGATGATACATTGGGAAATGTAACTAACTTTGGCTTTTGTCAGAAAAAAAAAAATAATCTACTGCTCTTTTGAAATTCAAACACAGCTAGCAGAAGAAACTATACTCCTGGTGGGGTGTCAAAGAGATAACTAATTCAATTATAATGTTCCATTGTTCTCTCTAAGTATTAATCTTTGGTTTAGAGAAAAATGTGTGTACACAAAGTGATAACATAACGAGCAAGCTCAACCCATTTCAAAAGCACAAAACCAGCAATTTCATATACACAAATAAACCTGAAAATCCTATTTCTCATACATTCTATACTCTGCAGCTGGCATAGAAGTAATTGAAAATACATTAATAAAAAACATTTTTTATAGTATACTTTCCCTTTAAAAGATTTAAAGGACCACTCAATGCAGTAGGATTGCAGAATTAACACATGCATCATAAAAAGACAATAATTTAGCACCTACTCTAAATTTCAAATAAGCAGTAGATTTTTATTTTCTGACAAAATGTATTTTTTCTCCCATCGTCCGGCCCCCTGTGTCATGTAACAGACATTAGCCAATCACAGACTATTATACGTATACCCTGTGATCTTGTGCACATGCTCAGTAGGATCTTATTCCCCAGAAAGTGTGCATATAAAAAGACTGTGCAAAATGTGATAATGGCAGCCAATTGGAAAGTGTCTTAAAACTGCATAATCTTTCTGAAACATAAAAGTTTATTTTGACTTGAGCGTCCCTTTAATACATTTTGGTAGAAGAACCTTTTTCAGATGAAAAAGAATAACAGAGCAAAGGAGACAGATTTAATTTTGGGATATAGTATTCAAATTTAAAATGCAATCTACAAAAGCACTTATTTCACAGAAGGGGGTGGTAGAAAAATAACGTTTTCTAAAGGGACAGTATCATCTTTAGATTTTTATATAAAATGTTTAGTTGTCTATAAGTAGAACAATTTTGGAATAAACTTGTTTTACTTAATTTTGCCTCCTTTTCATGTAATTTAGCTCTCAAAAGTGTGGCTGTTCTAACTATTACAAATTGAAATGCACACTGCAAAACTAATATAGCTGTCCCTAATTGGTTTTAACAGATAACAACTACAATGGCATTACATTAGCATAATGACCATGGCTAGGCTTGTTGTCTACAGACTAAGTGCTGGGTGGAGTTAGGCTATTGAAAAATAATTGCATCAAATATGATGTTAATTTCTTTTAAAACAAAGTTTTAGATTTTCCTGAAATTATTCTATATCAACACAATAGAAATGTTTTGTATTATAAGGTGTTTGCTGTACCTTTAGAGCAGGGGGCAAATAGACAAGTAGAATAGCATAATCAATACATGCATAATAAAAAAGACAATGCAAAAACACTTAGGGGGGCGATTTATCAAGCTGAGGCGGACAGGGGCGCACATAAACGCCCCTGTCCACCGCAGCTCGCCTCTGGCGGGCTGAATTCCCCTTAAGGAATTCAGCATTACACACAAGTGCGTCACGCACGGTCAAGAGCTGTCAATCTCCCCGGTCGGACTATAACGGAGAGATTGAAATTCGTCACTTTAGAGGTGGTGAAATGTTAGGAAAGCAGCAGTCTGATGACCACTGCTTGATAAATATGGTGTGCAGGTTCTCTTGTGAGAATCTGCAGTCGTATGGGGTCAAAAGGTTTGTGAAGCCTTTGATAAATCGACCCCTTAGGAACAGATTCTCTACAGACTTCTGGGCTGGTGGAAATCTATAAAGCCACTTTTTACCCTAAAAACAGGGAGTCTCGCTAAGGGGCATACATTGCATTTTCGTACGGGAAGCAAATGCATACATCACATAAGTGCACAATTAAATTCATAATTTAAAAATCATAGAAGATATGATAATTGAGCTATTCACATAAAAATATGCAGGAACATTTGTTATTGTTAAGGTGCATTAAAAATTGTAACAAAATTCTTCACTAAAAATAATATTTTATGAATATGTAAAAATTGTATGTTAATTAAACAGGAATAAATCATGTTAAATATGCAGTGTAAAATTGTAATTGTAATTTAAGTACACCGGATGTGCAAAAAAACACATAAATTCATAAGTATAAGTACAAAATGCAAAGCATAATTGTTGCTTTCACGAAAAATGAGCTGAACATGAGCGTTCCATGGGCGTATATGAAATTGTCTCTAATCCCAGCGTAATGCTGTAAAGATTTTGGTATTGCAGATCTCACAGTTTTTTTCTCACCAGCTAGAAGGTAGCAAGCTTTTCTCAAAACACTCAAGATATTTAATACCCTTGCAGAAAAACACATCCATACAAAAATAGAAGCAATTGTATACTCAGAAAGCAGCAAAATGTGATTTATATTGACTGCAGGATTTAATATTTAAAGTGTACTCCCTGCTAGCCTCACTCTATGGATCGAAGTATCTCTTTCCAGTAAGCTCCATTGCTTTATATGAGAGTCATCTCGCCACTCGCAGGATCTGCCCCTTTTTTCCACAGTAATTCCACCATGACAGCCCCTGCAAGGGTCAGGGTGAAAAACCATGTCTGATCTAGAGAAATTCATGACCATTTGGACCATAGTCCATTTGATTTCTGTGGCAATGCAATCACGCAGATGGGCATTCAACAGACATTGCTCATCACAACCTATCCATTTTTCATTGTTATATATTTTTTAACATTTCATTACAGTTGAATTGGGTTGTATTATGGAACCATAACTCTTAGACCTAAGGCAGATTGTATGCAAGCGCAAAATAGTGCTTGTGTGCAATTCTGAATTCCGGCAGCAGAGTTCAGCTCGACAGAGGCCCAATAATGTTAACCTCTTTTAACAAATGATACTCAACACCAGCATTTGCTGTTCCCACATAGAA
Organism: Bombina bombina; assembly: GCF_027579735.1. Lineage (NCBI taxonomy): Eukaryota > Metazoa > Chordata > Amphibia > Anura > Bombinatoridae > Bombina > Bombina bombina. The sequence goes on along the minus strand of NC_069504.1, from coordinate 923,152,771 downwards.
TCTGTGTCTACTGGCATCTACACACTCCTCCTTGGGGGGTTAAGCACTTTAAGAATACATGACAATATGTGACTTATCTTGCTTGCCAGCATTGTGGTATTCCTAGTTTAATAAGGTAAAACAGAGGTGTTTTGGTTCTTTGTAGGACGTGCTACTAGTTCCTGGTAGAGATCTGCTTTATTCACCTTACTATACATCTGCAGCGGACCTATAATACATAAGCTCCTGACTTTTGGCCATAACATGCCTATACTTGTCTATTGGGTGTAACTTTGAACATGTCTCTACTTGTCTACTGGCCTTAAAATTGCTGCACTTGTCCATTGGATTTCACAGGCCTCTACTCGTCCTTTGCCTATAACCTGCCTTTAACTGACAACTGACCATGTATGTATGCTTATAATCACTTTTCTTTCCTGTGTGGAACCGATCATCAGCTGTATGTCCAGAATCAAGCCATATGTTTCTTTATTTCTCTCTGGATCCAGGCTTAGACCAATCACCTGTGTTCTTCTTTGTTCTGACTTAAGCTGTACTTTGGCTGTTCAGTCATGTTGCTGTCCACTATTAATTGTTTGCCAAAATAATTAATGAATATATGCGTTAATATATGTCATGTATCTAAAACATATAAAAGCTTCTTATTTTCCTTTAATTGTTCATTTAAGTACTGATAATTGGCAATATTATGCATTTATTAACGAGTACAGTACCAATATGTATAAAGAATTTAGTACTATAATCTTAATATTTTGAGAATCTGTCATGAAAGATATTGGTTTTTTGGTTAGGTTTTTTGCCAAGATTGTATTTTTTTATTATTATTTAATACACCCAATTAGAATGCTGTAATAATGTTAATCTTTAGTGGCAGATTTTTTTTCTTAATGAGACATAAGGAGTGTGCTACTCTGCATCGACATGTTTATATCACAATGCAATATCATTGGGTGTGTCTAATTATTGCAGATGTTAAAATTCAAATTAGGTATATACAATTCTCTCTATATAGATAAGTTGGTGTACAGTTTGTACTTTTGCATAATTTCCAACATAATGAAAATGGTTCATTTCCAAAACTGAAGAAAGTTTTTTAGCACATAAAATGCATAAAGACAGACCAAATTATTCCAGTTAAAATACATTATATGTAATTTCTAAGACACTTTATGAAGTCATAATGCCCCATGTACTGAAGGTCGAGCGGACAAGCTTCTCAACTCGAGAAGTTTTCTGCTCGCCTTCGCTACATACAGGCAATGGACAAACAGGATCTGCTGCCCGTATGTATCATTACACACTCAAGTGAGCGTGTAATGCCCGCCCCTTCTCTTGCACGACTAATCGCGTGAGAGAAGGGGCTGTCAATCACTAAGAGCGAGCAAGCTCTTGGTGATTTCCCCTCGCCATCTCAGAGGTGGCATAGAGTGTAAGAAGCAGCGATCTAATGACCGCTGCTTCTGACATTGCAGGAAGCAGGCTTGCATATGCGAACCTGCCCCGCAACGGCTTCCGGAGCAGCTTTTGCTGCTTAGTAGTACATGGAGCCCTACTATAGTGTATTTTCTAATGTGTTATATGCATAAGTTTACACAGTGCAATAAGCACTATTCAAATTTAAATTAATTCCAATCCAGGTGAAAAGCAATCTTATTAATAATTTTGAAATTACTTCATAAAACATTAGGATTACACATGCGGCACAAGCTTCAGCGTAACTGCTGAAACCCACGCTGCCCATAGTTTCATCTCGCACTTCACATAAACCCCGCCGGCAGTTCATAAAGTGCCGCAAGTTGAATAAACTAGCGATGTCCAGAAAAGTGTGTAAAGACAAATTTCTGGAGTCGCCAGTGACTTACGGCACTTTAGAAACTGCTGGCGCCTAAGAAAATAAAAAAAAAGATCAAATCTCCCGTAAAAGTCTAACCTGCCTCCCAAAAATAAACCTGACATGTAAAAGAAACCCTATATCCGCAATCCCTCCACATCACAACTAATAATAAATGTATTAACCCCTAAACCAACAAACCCCACAACGCAAAATGCCTAATTAAACTATTAACCCATAATATGCCATTAAAGGGACAGTCAACACCAGAATTTTTGTTGTTTAAAAAGATAGATAATCCCTTTATTACCCATTCCCCAGTTTTGCATAACCAACACTGTTATATTAATACACTTTTTACTGCTTTGACTATCTTGTATCTAAGCATCTTCTGACCGCCCCTAATCACATGACTTTTAGTTATTATCTATTGACTTGCAGTTTAGCCAATTAGTGCAGTGTCTGCCACAACTCACGGGCGTGATCACAATGCTATCTATATGGTTTACCTGAACTACTCTCCCCTGCTGTGAAAAGCAAATACAAAAGCATGTGATTAGAGGCGGCCTTCAAGGCCTTAGAAATTATCATATGAGCCTTTCTAGGTTTGCTCTCAACTAGAATACCAAGAGAACAAAGCAAAATTTTTGATAAAAGTAAATTGGAAAGTTGTTTAAAATTACATGCCCTATTTGAAAAATAAAAGTTTTTTTTGGCCTTGACTGTCCCTTTAACCCACATCGCAAAGTACCTATTAAAACTATTAACCCCTAATACACCATTAACCCACATTAACCCACATTGCAACAAACCTTATAAAGCTATTAACCCCTAATCCGCCAAACACACACAATGCAATAATCCTAATAAAACTATTAACCCCTAATCCCCCACAATGCAAGTACCCCAATTAACCTATTAACACCTTATCTGCCAAACCCCCACAACGCAAATAACTAATTTATGTACTAAGCCCCCTAACCTAAAACCTACTAAATTAACACCAAAATATATAGAAAAATAAAATGCTAAATTACAATTAAAATAAAAAAATCCTAAACTTAAATTAAAATAAATTCATCTAAAATTACTAAAAATACAAAAAGTCTAACACTACAGAAAATAATAAACAAAATTTTCCAAAATAAAAAAAATTAAACCTAATCCATATGAAAATAAAAAGACCCCCCAAAATAAAAAAACCTAATCTAATGCTTAACTACCAATAGCCCGTAAAAGGGCCTTTTGTAGGGCATTGTCCTAGGTTAAACAGCTATTTTACCTTAAAAAATACTAAGTCCCCCCTCTAACAGTAAAACCCACCACTCAACAAACCCCCCAAAATAAAAAAAACCTAACACTAAAAAATCATAAACTACCCATTACCCCTAAAGGGGCATTTGTATGGTCATTGACCTAAAAAAGGGCATTCAGCTCTTTTACTGCCCTTAAAAGCGCATTCAAGTATTTTAAGAGTGCCCAATAAATCCCTAATTTAGAAAAAAAAAATCCTAACTCCCCCACATAGGTACTCACTGTTCCTGAAGTCCGGCAGAAAAGGTCCTGTTCCAGGCGGTAAAGTCTTCTTCCAAGTGGCCGACATCTTCTTCCAAGTGGGGACTTCTTCCTTCTTTATCCAGGACCAAGCCGGCATGGAACGGAGATAAGCACGGAGCAGGACCGGCGACTGCAGAGCCATGGAGCATGGAGGATCCTTTTTGTATGATCGCCGCCATACACTGAATAGTGAATTCAAGGTACAAATATGGTGTCCATTGCATTCCTATTGGCTGATTTAATTCTTCAAATTCAAATCAGCCAATAGGATGAGAGTTACTGAAATACTATTGGCTGTTCAAATCAGACAATAGGATTTGAATAGCTCTCATAGAAAACCGTTGCACAGAGCTATGGATAACATTTGGTTTGAAACACTATACTGATCTCATGTTACTGCTTAAAACATAAATTGAATTTGATGATATAATTCACAAAGAGCATTCAATTTTAAGAGACTTTCGCCTAGATTTAGAGTTCTGCGTTAGCCGTCAAAACCAGGGTTAGGGGGCTCCTAACGCTGGTTTTGGGCTACCGCTGGTATTTAGAGTTGCAGTGGCGGTAAATATGCCTGTACGCTCCCTTTTTGGAGCCTAACGCAGCCCTTCTGTGAACTCTAAATACACAGCAAGCCTTACACTAATAATCACCGTAAAAATATTAACTAACACCTAACGCATGCGCAATATCTATCTACCTGTCAACCGCAATCCCCCACCGAAATAACTAATAAAGTATATTAACCCCTAATCCACCATTAACCCATATTGCAATAAACATCATAAATGTATTAACCCCTAATCCGCCAGTAACCCACATCGCATATAAACCTAAAACCTGATTGCGCCATTAATCTGAATGTAGCTCGCTCCTGCTACCAGACCACATTCAGTTTAGTGGCACTATTGGGCCGGCTGTGACTAGACAGAGTGCCCACAATGTGCTTATGCAAATCAATACCCGCTCAGTAGAGCCAGGAGCGGCGGTCAGGATAATTGCATTTTTGAATATAATATCTCAGCAATAGTTTGTTTTATAAACTTAGCTCTAAGTTAATGTTATATAATTCTGCACTGTGTGCAGCATTATATAACATTATTTTGTAGGTTTACTGTCCCTTTAAGGCATGTCATATTGGTATCAATTATATATATATATATATATATATACAATATGTACTCAAGATCAGTGTATTACTGTTAATACAATTCAGCTTTTTCACTTTGATTGCTGCCATTCTGTCTAGAATAATTAAGTGGTGTTCCAGATTAATATATGCAAGTGTTGCTCCTCTTTGTCAGATGGATTTAGATTTTTAGGGCCAGATTATGAGTGGAGCGCTAACAGTTATGCACGATTGAAAAGGGGGTTATCGCAGATCTTTGAGCGCATCGGGTGTAGCGATCATATTAAAAGTTAATAGAAAATGCAATTGTTAAAAAAGTCTCACAAAACACATCAAAATACATGACAAAGTACAGTGACACTCATAATAACACCATCTAATAAAGATTACAAGATTACTCTAAAAAAAATTGCACAAAAAGTTAAAAGGGTTTAAAGATATGAGGTCGCAGGTGTTAGAGAAAAAGGCAGGCAAAGGGCTTTAACATGTTTATATGTGGGTACATATGTAATTAAGTATTTATATGTGTACATATGTATTTATATGTATTTACAGACATATATACACATATAAACACATAAATACATAGGTATACATATATAAACACACACACATATATATATATATATATATATATATATATATTGTGCTCCTCTCTGTGTATATATATATATATATATATATATATATATATATATATAGTTATGCACTTGAGAATATGCGACCGGGTTTGTGCACAAGTAGGGGGTTAGGTTTTTTCCCACTATTTTTGCTCCATTGACTTGAACGGAGGAATAAGTTAACGCGATTGCGTTATCCTAACTTCAGCTTTTTACACGCATTGGGTTAGCACGTGAGTGAAAACTTTCTACTTTCAACTTGTAATATGAGCGCTACCCGATGCGCAAAAAAACTTACCTCTAACGGAGTAAGAGTGTGAGCGTGTATTAAGGTCTAGCTGTCATAAGGATACTGTACTATGCTCTTAAAATGAACAGTAAACCCCCTGAGATTTTAATATAAAATAGACATGTGAACAGGCAAAAAATTTGGTTCAGCTGAATATTTCGGACCAAATATTCAGAAAATGTAGTTCTCCGAATATTCGATGGGTTCTCTGTTACTATATGAAAGCAAAATGCCAGATCATTACAAACAGTGACACAGTGACATCTCTGTTAGTGCCAGTGTTAGGTGTGAAGGTTGGGATGGTGGATGGGGGCCCTTAATAATGATCGTAGACAGGGGGGAATGAGGGGAACAATAAACTAAAGAAGAAAAAAATGTATATAATGTATAATGTATATACAGTATATAAGTAAAAAATATAATAAAAAACCCTATAATTCGGGTACTGGTAGTACCAAAGATGGCTGCTTGTAGGGAGGTGGGGGAGGGTTAGATATCTGTTTGGGAGGAATCAGCGAGGTGGGATTACTACACGGAAGAAAAAAATATATATAAAAAAAGCCCTAAATTGCATACCGACAGACTGTCTACTAGTACCGAAGGTGGTGGGGATGAGAGTGGGGGGAGCTTATTAGGAGCGATCAGGGAGGTGGGAGGTGTCAGGCAGGATACCTACATTAGTATTCTATTTCCCTTACCAGCTAACTAATAAACCCCTTCACTGTTAGCAATTTTGAAAGTGTGGTGCATATAAGCAGACTTCTAATTACCAAAAACCAATGGCAAAGCCATGCATGTCTGCTATTTCGGAACAAAGGGGGTTTCAGAGAAGTTTTTACAATCATTTGTGCCACCATGATTGCACAAGTAGTATGTAGGTTTTCAGTGAGAAACCAAAGTTTGTGAAAAAGTTTACAATTTGTTTTACATGGTCGCATTTTGCAATGAAATGGTGGCATGAAATATACCAAAATAGTCCTAGATCCTTGGGTTGTCTACATAAAAAAAAAAAAGAAACAAATGGAGTTTTGATGAGTAAATAAATAAACAAAAAAACAAGGCTCTACTTCTGTTTAAATGGAGTGATAGCAAAAATATTAAAAAATACTCCAGAATTTGGGACATTTTTTCTCTGAAATAGGGTGGTATTTGGATGAGGAGGTTGGATAGAGAGAAGATTTTTTTGAGGATAGATGTGACGAGTGCATGTTTTAGAGATGAAGGAAATATACTGGTGATGAGGGAGAGGTTGAAAATGTGTGTGGGCATAGTGGTAAGGGTAGAAGAGAGTGAGGGGAGTAACTGTTAGGGGATGGGATCAAAGAGACAGGTGGTGAGGTGAGAGGACAGTATAAGGGTAACAGGGGTGAAAGAGCTGAATTTATGGCTTTGTGCGCAACATACTTTTATTATTTATTTTGCACCCTCTTTATGTAATTTAGCTCTAAACATTGTGGATTTTCTAACTCTCATAACGTGAAATGCACATTGCAGACTTATCAAGGCTAACCCTGTTACATATATGTCCCTAAATGGTTTTAACTAATAAAAACTGCAAAACAATGGTTTTTATAATAACATTATAGCCATGAATAGACTTGTTATCTGCAGACTTAAGGCCTGATTGGCTCCACCAAAAATGGCAACTGGTGTCTGAAGTCTGGCAACTGGAAAACAACTGCAGCAAACAAGATGTTAATTTAAAAATGTTTAGACTTAGCTAATATGTTATCGTTTAGCAACACAGCAGAAGTGATATGTAATAGCAAGGTATTTACTGTTCATTTAAATTGCATGTGCAGACTTGACTATGATAAAATATGCTTTTTATATATTTATACTTTTTTGCTTCCTGTCCATTGCTTTTGAGTATATATTCAGTTTTTGATGACATTTTGATAACAACTTTTCTCTACTGTAGTGATGCAGACCATATCTGTGTGTAATCACTTTTTTATGAAAAAATAACAATATTTTGTTGTGTTTATCATTAAACAATGTCCTCTCTGGCAGTCAGAGGGTTAAACAGCTAGGCAAGTCATAACTGCAAAACGATATCATTGCAGTTTGTGATAAACCAGCCAGGGACATTTGTTCAACCTACGCATCTTGTATAGTTTCGATACATGAAATATTTAATTGCAAAATGAACCTCTAACATAGACACTATTGCACAATTTCTTTTTTTTTTTTTTCTTCACTTAAAGGGGAATGCGTAAGATTTAGTTGCTCCTTGCTAAGTCTGGTTCAGACTGGAAATCTCTTACAGCCTCTGGAAGACAGAAAGTTAATAGTCTGAAACTATTTTGTTAGACTTTATCACTATCATTTAAAAGCTAACAATAAAGTGATGTCAGTACTTAACATCATAAGAATTTTGAAAGATTACATTCAAATGTTGGATTTAATCCATACTATAAAGACACTCATATTAGTATATTCAGGAGTTGTTAAAATATTGTATTATAGAATATATATATATACATACATATATATATTGTAATATGAACACAGAACAAACATACAACTGTTGGTTAGATAAACTTCACTCACTGGTTATGCAGATTCATTCATAAAACCCCTAAAAGAATCAGGTTTGTATTTAGTTCCAGACAACATGGTATTTGTAGCTCTAAAAGATAGTACTTGTTCTATTCCTACTGTAATCCTGGATAGGATGCCGATTTAAATGGACTAAAAACAAAGCAATAAGAAACATAACAACTACATGTATAAACAATTTATGCAGTTAAAGCATAAAACAATGGATATAGTAATAACCAGTAAATTGTATAAAACAGTCACCTCCCACTGAGTCCCTGACACTAGAACAGTACTAGTGTGTCCTTTGATTGAATGAATATGGTTGCCAATGACAAATATTTCTTACTGTCATTTAGTCCAATCAGCAATCCCCTGCAGATTCTGCCTTTGTTAGACACCACTTTTGCTTTTGCTTAGGAAATAGTGTGCTTTTCATACACTCAATAGATAGAACAAAAAGCAAATTCTGTAGCCTTTAAATGCTGCAAATCAAACGGCTGGTATAGGACATTTTTATCATTTTGAAAAATGTTAGTACTTTTTGGCTTCTCTAGGAAGCGTAAAACAAAGCACCATTTTTTTACATTATAGCAAGAGGTGTTTAATGTCCTTTTAATGCTATTTAGGGCCCATTATTTAAAATAAACTTTTCCTTTTTTTATTATTATTTGATTCGATTATAGATTATTTGATCAACTGCATTTTTGTGCTGACATTTAAAAGGATACCTAGGTAAATAATGGGCCAGAATACAATTGGAGCACAAATGTTTGCATGCAAACAATATTAGGTTTGCACGCAAGTTAAATTGCGCTGGTAGTTGAAAGTAAAACACGATTGCATGAGCGCAATTCAAGTTAACGCTCGTCGGGTTAGTGCATCCTCAGAGCTGTGGTTAACTGTTTCACTAAACAAAAAAGTTACGCTAAACACATCAAAAATACAATACAAAGTACAGTTACATTTATAATGACACCAGCTAATAAAATTATTTAAAAAAATATTGCACAAAAAAGTTATAAGGGCTCAAAGATTTCGGGTGTTAGAAAAAAAAAGACAGGCAAAAGGCTTTAACATTGAGATACATACATAGGAAAAGGTTATAGCACGCACAATATTCTAAGTTCGGCTTTTTGCAAGCTTCAGATTAACGCAAGAGTGATAACGTTTTACTTTCAACACGTAATACAAGCACATTATTCATTTTTGCTAAATGCTCAATCTCAATTTTGATTCTCACAGACTTCAGTTGTGTAATACAGAAAGTGTTCTTGCAAGAATGTTCTGTGTAACAATAGTAATGTAGATTTCAATATAGAGATGTCTTTGTTTTCTTAAAGAATTTGATGCATCTCTAGGAATAAATAGGACAATAATAATTATGTAAAGGTGTGACTGAATAAACATACATGCATTTTTTTCCCGAGAACCTACTGTTTGTATAATTTTGCATATGTTGGGCATAGTGCTAGCATATTTCACACATTTTTTTCATCTTATAAATATTATGGGCTAGATTACGAGTGGCACGCTAACTGTTGCCCCAAGCGAAAAGTGTTTTATCGCAGCTCTTTGAGCACGTCCGAAGTAGAGCAGTATTACGAGTTAAAAGTAAATGCGTTTGCTTTAGAGCAATTGAATTTAACGCAACCTCATAGCTCTGGTTAACTGTTACGCAAGACAAAAAAGTTGCACAAAACACATCACAAATACTTTTAAAGTACAGCTACAATCCTCATAACACTATTTAATAAAAAAAAAATCTGCAAAGAGCTTTAACATAGCGATTCATACATATACATGTCTAAATATTTATATGTATGCCTATATATGTGTGTGTGTACATATGTATTTATATATTTATATATGTATTTACAGACATATATACACATATAAACAAATAAATACATACGTATACTTAGACTTATATATACGTGTACTAGAGCCCTTTGCAGTCAAGGAGATGAAAACATGTAAAAGCAAATTTATGCAATATTCATACTTAATAAAGTGTTTAACTGTGTATTTACTTTAAATATTTCACATTCCAATGTTCTTCACATAGGGGAATATGTTATTTGCATTCCTATAAATACATATATATTTGAGTTTTCATTTGAAGCAAATCCTGGCTTGTTGCTGTTTTGTGTGATGTCTATTAGTTACAAGTTGAACAGCTAGGTGGTTGACTCCAGGAGGGCGGATTCATACTTGGACTTGCTTTATTAATATATATATGTATCAGTATATATCTATACCTATATGCAATCATCTATATATATGTATATATATATATATATATATATATATATATATATATATATATATATACATACAGGTGGCCCTCGTTTTACAACGGTTCAATTTACACCGTTTCAGAATAACAACCTTTTTTTCCAGTCATGTGACTGCTATTGAAAAGCATTGAGAAGCAGTGCATTTATTAAAATAGCCAGTAGGTGGAGCTGTCCGCTTGTGTTGCAGCAAAGCCAAGCAAACTGAAATTAATCAGTTTAACCAGACCTAAGCTATTGAGCAGATTTCAAAGGAACAAGATCTTCCTGTCTATAACTCAGTTATAGATTGGAATGCATAGAAAGAACTGTTTGCAGAAAAATGCAAGTGAAGTCTGTGTTGTGTGATTATTTTATTAGGTTTATAATGCTGTCTAGCATTTAAAGTCTGCATTTCAAAGCTTTTAAAATAACATATTAGGTGTAACTTATGACAATTTTGAGAGGGGCCTGGAACCTATCACCATCACTTCCCATTGACTTACATTATTAACTGGGTTTCAATTTACAACAGTTTCAATTTAAAACCATTCCTTCTGGAACCTAACCCCGGCGTAAACTGAGGGCTACCTGTATATATATATATTACCATAAAAACCATCTATATATATACAAATATGTATTAATGAATAAATAGAACATATTATTTTATGTGAAGAACATTGGAATGTAAAATATTTATATTTTCATGTCGGGTTAGTGCACTTAATAAAATGCGATCGGGTTTGCGTGCGAGTGTTTTAGTTTTCTTTATACTTTCAGCTCTATTATACTCTATGGGTGAATACATCATTGTGGTCATGATATTCACAGTTGGGCTTTTTGCACGCAAGCAAAAACTTTTTACTTTCAACTTGTAATACACGTAACCCGACACATGCAAAAAGCCAGTCTAGTGGAAACTACAGCTCCACCAATAATCTAGCCCTATATCATGTAATTAGATTTCCACCTAAATATATAGAGAATTTATAATATTCATTTAATGTGCTGTCTCACCTTCAGTCATCATTTTAAGATGTTGGAAGAAATCCATCAACAGAGCTAAAGTATTATGTGAAAAATGGACATACCTCTTGACTTCTATACTTTGCCAGATGAGGTCACATATTTAGAAAAGAATATTCATCCCACAAAGCACAACATTTATAAATGTATATAATCAATGACATATTACATATGTGTTAATGTACTGTGGAGGTGATTCTTTACAAAGTGGTCTGTAATTGGTAAAGTGACATTAAACACTAAATACATTTTATAAGCATTGTTGAGGTTATTTAACATCTTCCTCTAGTCATGGGTGCTGCACTGTTGAAATCTATATTTCACTGCATTCCAGTGCTGATGTGTTTGCAGCAATGTTATTCAGATACATGCAGTGTAACCTAGGTTTCAAGCTATGTATTTAGTGTTTAATGTCCCTCTAAAATAACTGGTAAACGATTTTAAAAATAATATATATATATATTCACTTTTACTGCTTCCAAATGCAAGTTCATGAGCATACCCCCTTTGCTCAGTTTATTTATTTATTTATTTTACTTTATGCACTGCAATTACAGATGATATCTACATTATTTTTAAATGTAAACTTAAATACTTTTTTTGTCAATTTTATTTTGTTAATGGAGGATATCCATTGCTAATCTACTTTTATTTTGAGGCATTATAAATAAACAATTGATATATATATATATATATATATATATATATATATATATATATATATATGAGTTAAATATCACATTTAACTTCCTATTATTCTATGAATAACACACTTAAAATGAAAAAAAAATGTGATTGCTGAATCAGTATGTAAAACAGTATTTAACCAGGGAGTGTGCTTTTCTAAACGTCTTGAGGTTCAAAAGGAGGAGGTATTTGCAAGGTGCGTGTTAAGCCCCTTGGAGAGCCTGCAAGCTGTTTCTGTCAACATAAATTTCTAGTTTGAACTAGACATGATGCCTGCGTCCCTGTGTTTACTACAAACAAAAGAAGCATGCCTGGCTCCTGCCCTACATTAACTCCTTGGTTTATCCTTTCACTTGCTTTTCATCTTTACAGATATACATCCAATAAAAAAAATTGAAGCCAAATAACAAACATTCAAAGACCACAACAAACACATATGACACCCCACTGTGTCTATTCAAATTCAACTCTGTGTTTAGCTATAATGTACATTTATCTTGAGTATCACAGAACAAAATGATAAATATCAGAGTCCCTAATTAATAGAAGTAATCAAGAGAAAAGACATCCGTTATCCGGAGCAATACAAAGTTTGAAAGTCACACACACATATACATATATATATATATATATATATATATATATATATATATATATATATATATACTTTATATACTGTATATATATATATATATATATATATACGCACACAATACACAGACACGCACACACACAATCATAAATATATATATATTGTAAAAAAAAAATAGCGAGGTCGAGCGGATATGATTCGCTACAGCGAATCATGTACACTCACCTCTTAATAAATCTACTCCAATTTCTATTTTTATTTTGAATAAATATTGAAAAGACCCACTGAGTACTTAATTGTTGGTGGATATATATATATATATATATATATATATATATATATATATATATATATATATAAACACACATACACATATACACACATGCACATATATATATATATATATATATATATATATATATATATATATATACACACACAAATAAGAACACAACAATAAGATGACTATTGTGATACATTATATTTTAATGATATTATACATTTTACTGATTTCAAGGGATACTTTTGGAAACAATTGTTCTTGCCCCGCTCATCTTAGACAGGACAAAATGATAATTTTGCAACCCAGTTTTTTTGCAAAATTATGCAAACCAATAGCTGATATAGGCAATATTCAGTGATTGCTTCTTGGACACTGTAGAAAATCATTTAGATAGATTAAAGAGATAGATGAAAGATAGACAGACAGATAAATCTATATATGATATATATGAAATGCCATTGGATCTCTGGGAAGTGTTTTAGCTAAATTAATTTATAAGCTTTGCAAAAGAAATGTGTCTTTATATTTTCCTCTTGATCCAATTTAAATGGATACTAGACCCACATTTTGTATTTCATTATTCGGATAGAGCTTTCAATTTTAAGCAACTTTCTAATTTACTCCTATTATTCATTTTTCTTTGTTCTCTTGGTATGTTTATTTGAAAATCAGGAATGAAAGCTTAGGAGACAACCGATTTTAGGTTCAGCACCTGGGTAATGCTTGCTGATTGGTGGCTAAATGTAGCCACCAATCAGCAAGCTCTATCCAGGGTGCTGAAACAAAAATGGGTCAGCTCCTAAGCTTTTATTCCTGCTTTTTTAAATAAAGATACCAAGAGAATGAAGAAAAATTGATAATAAGGGATCGATTTATGAAGCAGCGGATGCTGCTTTTGACCCACTATGCTTCAGGTCCACCTGAAGCAGAAGTTAAGAAGCAGCAGTTGTAAAATACTGCTCCTTAACTCGTCCAACACCTCTGAAGCGGAGAACAGCAATAAGCCCAATCGGATAGGATCGGTTTGATTGACACCCCTGCTAGCGGCCGATTGACCACGAATGTGCAGGGGGCGGCACTGCACAAGCATTTCTCGATTTGCGGCGGACTTGATCCGCTACAGTGGATCATCTCTGCCCGCACACTAGTGAATTGGCCCCTAGGAGTAAATTAGAAGGTTGATTCAAATTGCATGATCTATCCAAATCATAACAGAAAAAAAATGGGTTTAGTGTCCCTTTTTTAAATATAACAAACAATATAAATAATATTCAGCTAGATTACAAGTTTTGCGTTGCAGCTTGTAATGCTGAAAATATGGCATTTTTAGAGTTAAAACAGCACCGCAGTTATTACAAGTCTTGTCGGTATAGGTGTACCGCACATCTTTTAGCCTGTACCGCAACATCAGTCCCGCACACGTAAGAATGACATTTTTTCATGGGATTCCCATAGCGCTGGTATTAACGACTTTTGGATCCAAAAAACTCCAGCAGCACAACAAAAGTAAATTATGTTCCAACTGTATTCAGTACCAGGAGGAAAACATGACGTTTCGGGCTCAGTTGCCCTTAATCATATGATATGATTAAGGGCAACTGAGCCCGAAACGTCATGTTTTCCTCCTGGTACTGAATAAAGTTGGAACATAATTTACTTTTGTTGTGCTGCTGGAGTTTTTTGGATCCTGAATTGTGTTGGAGTCTTCAAGCGGTGGTTTTTTCAGCTTGCACACAGATAGTACAGATATGTACCGCCATCTAAAGTCAACGGTTAGGAGATTTATGCTACAAAGCTGTAACATAAAACTCATAACTAAAGTGTTACAAAGTACACAAACACCCATAAACTACCTATTAACCCCTAAACCGAGGCCCTCCCGTATCGCAAACACTATAATAAATGTATTAACCCTTAATCTGCCGCTCCTGACATCACCGCCACTAAAAAAATGTATTAACCCCTATTCCGCCTCTCCCTGACATTGTCGCCAATATAATAAACTTATTAACCCCTAAACCGCCGCCCTCCCTCAACGCAAAAACTATTTAAATATTATTAACACCTAATCTGCTGTCCGCCCACACCGCCGCTATAATAAACCTATTAACCTCTAAACCGCAAGCCCGCCACAACGAAATATACTAAAATAAACTATTAACCCCTAAACCGAAAACCCCTCCACAACTAAATAAACTAATTTAAACTAGTAACCCCTAAACCTAACAACCCCCTAACTTTATATTAAAATTACCATTTCCCTAGCTTAAATTTATTTAAAACATACCTGTCAAATTAAAAAAAAATAATTTTCAACTAACAATTAAACTATTATAATTATTGAACTAAAATTAAACTAACTACCAATTAAATAAAACTAAAAATCCTAACACTACAGTATCTAATTTCAAAAAATAAAAACTAACTAAATTACAAAAAAAAACAACACTAAATTAAAAAAAAAAAAATATATCAAAAATAAAAAGAATAACACCTTATCTAATAGCCCTATCATAATAAAAAATCCCACCCAAAATAAAAAAACCCTAGCCTACAATAAACTACCAATGGCCCTTAAAATGGCCTTTTGTGGGGCATTGCCCCAAAGATATCAGCTCTTTTACATGTAAAATAAATACAAACACCCCCCAACAGTAAAACCCATCACCCAACCAACCCCCCCCAATAAAAAACCTAATAAAATAAAATAATAATAAAATATATTATTATTTATATATAAATATATATATATATATATAATAAAATAACCTAAGCTCCCCATTGCCCTGAAAAGACCCTAATCTAAAAATAAAACCCACCCAAAAAACCTTATAAAAACCTAACACTAACCCCCGACGATCCACATACAGTTGTTGAAGTCCCGCTTGAAGGATCTTCATCCAGCTGACGAAGTCATCATCCATGCGGCAAGAAGTCTTCATCCAGGCGGCCTCTTCTATATTCATCCAGCCGGTGAAGTCCTCATTCAGGCGGCAAGAAGTCTTCATCCAGACGGCCTCTTCTATCTTCATCCAGCCGGTGAAGTCCTCATTCAGGTGGCAAGAAGTCTTCATCCAGACGGCCTCTTCGATCTTCATCTAGCCGGCGAGGGTTCATCCTGAAGATATCCAGCGCGGAACATCCTCTTCATACGGTCTCTGCCGTACACTGAATCTTCAATGCAAGGGACGTGATTCAATATGGCGTCCCTTGCATTCCTATTGGCTGAAAAATTTGAATCAGCCAATAGGAATTAGGGCTGCTTAAATCCTATTGGCTGATTTGAACAGCCAATAGGATTTTAGCAGCCCTAATTCCTATTGGCTAATTCAAATTTTTCAGCCAATAGGAATGCAAGGGACGCCATCTTGAATCGCGTCCCTTGCATTGAAGATTCAGTGTACGGCAGAGACCATATGGGATGTCTGCAGGATTGACCAGCTCCGCGCCTCTGGGATCAAGATAGAAGATGCCACCTGGATGAAGATTGAAGAGGCCACATGGATGAAGACTTCTCTCCACTTGGATCATGACATCAACGCCAGGATGAAGATTGAAGAGGCCGTCTGGATGAAGACTTCGCCGGGATGAAGATCGTTCAAGCGGGACTTCAAAAACTGTAAGTGGATCATCAGGGGGTTAGAGTTAGGGTTTTTTAAGGGTTTATTGGGTGGGTTTTATTTTTTAGGTTAGGTTCTGGGCAGTAAATAAGCTAAATGCCCTTTTAAGGGCAATGCCCATACAAATGCCCTTTTCAGGGCAATGGGAAGCTTAGGTTTTTTAGATAGTTTTTTTTATTTTTGGGGGGTGTGGGTTTGTAATGTTAGTGGGTCTTTGTAATTTTATTTTTTTTAAAAAAGAGCTGATATCTTTAGGGCAATGCCCTACAAAAGGCCCTTTTAAGGGCCATTGGTATTTTATTCTAGATTAGGTTTTTTATTTTAGTGTGTGTTTTTTTTATGGGTATTAGAATAGGAATCATTTTTTTTATTTTTGATAATTTGTTTGTTATTTTGTGTAAAGTATAGTGTTAGGGGGTGTTTGTATTTTTTTTTTAGTAAAAGAGATTTTTATCTCAGGGCAATGCCCTACAAAATGCCTTTTTAAGGGCCCCCCAAAAGGCCCTTTTAAGGGCCCCTGGTAGTTTGGGGGGTGGAAGTTTGTATAGTGTTAGGGGGTGTTTGTAATTTTTTTTTAAGTAAAAGAGCTGTTTATCTCAGGGCAATGCCCTACAAAAGGCCCTTTTAAGGGCCCTTGGTAGTTTGGGGGTGGAGTTTTTTATAGTGTTAGGGGTGTTTGCATTTTTTTTTTTTTGAGTAAAAGAGCTGTTTATCTCAGGGCAATGCCCTACAAAAGGAAATTTTAAGGGCCCTTGGTAGTTTATTCTAGAGTAGGGATTTTTATTTTGGGGAGGGATAATGTTTTTAAGGGTATTAGAATAGGATTAATCTTTATTTTTTGGATAATTTCTTTTTTTTTGTAATGGTAGTTTTTTTATTTTTGTAATGGTAGTTTTTTTTATTTTTTGTAATGGTAGGTTTTAGTGTAAGGCAGGTTAGGTTTTATTTCACAGCTAAGTTTGTATTTATTTTAACTAGGTAGTTAGTAAATAGTTAATAACTATTTACTAACTAGTCTACCTAGTTAAAATAAATGCAAACTTACCTGTGAAATAAAAATAAAACCTAAGCTAGCTACAACATAAATATTAGTTATATTGTAGCTAGCTTAGGTTTTATTTCACAGGTAAGTATGTATTAATAATTAATTAATAATTGTAAATTTAATTTAGATCTAATTTAATTATGTTAAAGTTGGGGGGGGTTAGGTTTGGGTTAGGTTTAGGGTTAGGTTAAGGGGCTAATATAGTTTAATTTAGCTTGTTGCAATGTGGGTGGGGGCTGGTGGTTTAGGGGTTAATAGGTTTATTTAGGTAATAATTGTAAATTTAATTTAGCTATATTTTTATTATGTTAAAGTTAGGGGGTGTTAGGGTTTGGTTTATGGTTTAAGTTAGAGGTAGGGTCACGTTAGGGTTACGTTAAGGTTAGGTTTAGGGGTTAATATAGTTTAATTTAGCTTGTTGCGATGTGGGGGGCTGGCTGTTTAGCTGTTAATAAATGTAGTATAGTGGCAGTGATATCAGGAGCGGCAGATTAGGGGTTAATAGTTTTATTTAGGTAGCAGCGAATTTAGGGAGCAGCAGATTAGGGGTTAATAACGGTAGGCAGGCATCAGCGATGTTGTGGGCAGCAGATCTCTCTAACAGGTCCTTTTCTTTCTCATTCGCTGGCGACACCTCCCCTTCATTGCCTCTGTCTCTTGGAGTACCTCAAGGCTCTGTCCTGGGTCCTCTACTTTTCTCTATTTATACTTCTTTGCTGGGTAAACTCATCAACAGCTATGGCTTCATATATCACCTCTATGCTGATGATACTCAGATCTACCTCTCCACCCCTGCTCTCTCTCCTTCCATCCTTTCTCATGTCAGTGACCGCTTATCTGGCATTTCTTCCTGGATGGTCTCTCACCACCTAAAAATTACAATGTTCAAGACTGAGCTCCTTCTAATCTCCCCATCTACCCCAACTCTGGTTTCTAACTTTTCTATCACTGTTGGCAGCACGACTATCTCCCCATCACCTCAAGTTCGCTGCCTCATAGTTACACTGGACTCAAATCTGTCCTTCATACCCTGTATCCAATTGCTCTCTTCATCCTGCCGCAACCACCTATGCAATATTTCCAAAATTTGTCTGTTTCTGACACTACTAAGCAGCTAATCCACTACCTGAAATAACCTACCACAGTCCCTCCACCGGCCTTACATTCCCAGCAAAATTAAATTAAACATTCTCCCCCTGACCTACAAAGCCCTTATCAATGCTGCCCTCCCCACATTTCTTCACAAATCAATATATATATACTCCAATCCACTCCCTAAGTTCCAACAATGACTTGCTCCTTGCATCTTCTACCATCACTTCCTTCCATGCTAAACCGCAGGACTTCACTTCTCTCATGCGGCAACTAACTTCTGGAATGAACTCCCTTGTGCTGTCAGACTTTCTCCTAATCTGTCCTCCTTTAAATGCTCTCTAAATACATTTTTCTTCAGTGAAGCGTATCACCAAAACTCAGTAACTAATGAATTCTACTTGCCTAATAATTGCCCTCATTTAACTCCACACTAACATCATTCTCAGCTTTTGCAGTCCCCACCTCCTGTTTTTTACCCTCCTATCCTTCTAGATTGTAAGTTCCCACGGAAATAGAGCTCTCAATTCTTTCTGTATTTGTTTAATTCATTTTATCCTGTCTCTTAAAAATATTGTATTATCATTGTACTTTTATCTTTTGTATCCATGGACAGCGCTGCAAAAATTGTTGGTGCCTTATAAATAAGGAATAATAAAAATAATAATAATATTTTTTACATACATTTTAGCTGCTGTAGTTCTCTGGGAAACACAAGGCTTGCTTTAAAATATGGTTATGCTCCAATTTAAAAAAAAAAAGAAAAAATGATGGAATTTTACAAAAATTCTTTTACAGTCATACTGTATTTGGTTACTAAATAGTATTAAAAATCTGGATAAATCTGACTCCATTTATGAAGCAGACTTACATCTTCAGAGCAATTGTGGGGTAGAGTTGCTTATTTGAGTCTGAACTGCAAGTTAAGAAGCAGCAGCTACAAGATCACTACTTCTTATGTGTCGACAACCTCAGATGTTGCAGATGTCAAACATCTCAGAGATTCATTCTTCTGGGATGACTGAGAAGCCCGGCTCTCAGGCAAAAGGTTGCATAAGGATGGGTGGTTTGCCTGAACAAGAAAATTATTTTACAATGTCTAATTCTGGCAGTGAATACTACTTCAGAGGCCCCAAATAAAAGAGATGAGTTCCCTATCTGGGTAATTTTTCTGCCTGCACTTGGCACATTAACTAATAGAATATAACAGTGACTAAACAGTGGGTGTCCAATTCCAGTTCCAAAGAATGACAAATATGCTGAATCCATTTAGATTGTAAACTTTGCTGTATGCTTTCTCTGGTTTGTCCTTATTTATTTATGTATCTGTATCTGTAGAATATGTTTACACATTACTAATACAAATAATAAGAAAATAATTAAAATCAAAGCGGCAGAGCTAATCAGATTATTTAATTTAATTTATTTAATTTAAATATTGCCACTGGCTTTTGAAAAGAAGAGTAAGGCACCACTGACCAAAATGAATAAAGACAATTTCAATATATTGAACACCTAAATGTATCAGTAATACTTATCTTACCTTAGGTGCTCATGCTGCTAATGTTAGTTTGAAGTTGGCAAATAATTTTATGATTATAATATATGATTATAGTATGATGCTATGTGATATTTCCATGATAATATTTTAGCAGAAGAACTGTTTATAGAACTTATAGAACCAGTGACCGTACTTAAATGTACATACAGTGTATGGTTTGCCTAAACGCTCCAAATATTGAAATCCTTATAAATCCACTAAGAGAAATAAATATAGAGAGAATAAAGAACATAATAGTAGCTTATGACCATTTGTGTTAGTTTGTGAAACACCTTAGAAATTCCCTCTTCCATCTTATCCACTCTTTTATAACCCTGAAAGTACTAAAGGACAGCTACCTACTGGAATGTACAGTGCCTACTGTAAAGTTTAGTTGAAAAGGGATAATGGTCTGGGGCTTTTTTAGGGTTTGGGCAAGGCCCCTTAGTGACAATGAATGGTCAACATATTGCTACAGGATGCAAAGACATTTTAGACATTTAGGGGCATATTTATCAAGTTTTGTTTGGAGCTTGATGCCCCGTATTTCCGACGAGTCTTAAGGCTCAACGGAAACAGAATTTATGAAGCAGCGATCTAAAGACCACTGCACCTTAACCTGTCCGCCTGCTCTGAGGCAGCGGACAGAAATCAACCCGATCTAATTCGATCGGGTTGATTGACACCCCCTGCTAGCGGCAGATTGGCCGCAAATCTGTAGGGGTCGGCATTGCACCAGCAGTTCACAAGAACTGCTGGTGCAATGATAAATGCAGACAGCCTATGCTGTCAGCATTTATCGATGTGCCGCAGACATGATCCACTATATCGGATCATGTCTGCTCGCACCATAATAAATAGGCCCCTTAGTGCTTCCACCTTTGTGGCAACAGTCTGAGGAAGGCCCTTCCCTTCCCTGTGCAAAAAAACAGGTCCATGAAGACATGATTTGCCAAGTTTGGTGTAGAGAAACTTGAGTGGCCTGCACACAGCCCTAACCCTAACCCCTTTGAAAACCTTTGGGATAAATTAGCACTGATTGTGAGCCTAACCTACTTGTCCAACATCAGTGCCTAAACTCACACTGCTGAATGGGCACAAATTCCCACAGACACTCCAAAATCCTGTGAAAAGCTTTCCCAGAAGACTTGCAGCTGTTATAGCCACAAAGAGGGGAGTCAACTGCATATTAATGCCAATGTTTTTGGAATTGGATGTCCAACAAGCTCATATAGGTGTGATGGTTATCCCCTAAGCCTACCTAGCTATTCTGTCATAAAAATGAATTACATTTCAACAAAGGATGAAAAGAAAAAATAGATACAATGAAGGAGATAATTTTGATAGCAGAAGTTAATTAGAAGGTTTTTAGTGTATTATACCTTTACTGCATATTTTATCTGAAACGTAAAACTTTCATTTGAACTTTTATGTCCCTTAAAAACATAATAAAAGTATGCAAAATATATAAAGGCTTTAAGATTTCAATGCACCCACATTCTTGGGTAAGGCAAACCAATAATGTCTTGTTCTTGCTAAACACTGCCAAATACACCTGTTGTAGATACATCCTTATAAATCCTAACTGGTAAATTCTCTATTTAGTACATTAGCAAGCAATGTTTATTTAGTGAACATGCAAAATCAGAAAGTTATCTTCTACAATAATTCCAAGGTCACTAGGAGGTAAATATTTGCGTTTCTATAGAATATTGCCTAGAAGTGGGAAAACCTTTTAGCCAAGGCAATTTTTCATTTGATAGTCATGCTAAAGCCTAATGTAACAACTAAATTCACAGAGACCAGTCTTTTTCAAGGAGGGTTTTTTGCAGTTTGGAGAAGCTATTAAAATGTTGCAAAACAGAATATACTGTATAGTAATACATTAAAATATTATTACTCACGTATACAAAAGCAGATGTAGTTTCAAGTTAAAGCATGATTATTTATTGGAATTATCTGTATTCTTATAGCAAGTCAAAGTTTTACTAGTATTGAATGAATACCAAATGCACACATGTGTCAAACACTCTGTTTTCAATGAAATAGCAAGATACAAGACAAGTGATCTTCTTCCACCTCACTGGATTGGATTGTTAAAATTAATAGAGATGTGCATGCATTTTGTTATTTGTTAGTTAGCAGTGGTCTGCAGCATTTGGCTCTTTCAAGCACATGATTTATTAAAGGGACAGTCTACACCAGAATTGTTATTGTTTAAAAAGATAGATAATCCCTTTATTACCCATACCCTAGTTTTGCATAACCAACACAGTTATATAAATACACTTTTTACCTCAGTGATAATCCTGTATCTAAGCCTCTGCAAACTGCCCCCTTATTTCAGTTCTTTTGACAGACATCCATTTTAGCCAATCAAAACTGGCTCACTGGAACTTCACGTGCATGAGCACAGTGTTATCTATATGACACACATTAACTAATACCCTCTAGTGGTGAAAAACTGTCAAAATGCCCTGAGAGAAGAGGCGGACTTCAAGGGCTTAGAAATTATGAACCTCCAAGGTTTAGCTTTCAACCAAGAAAACCAAGAGAACAAAACAAAATTAGTGATAAAAGTAAATTGAAAAATTGTTTAAAATTACATTCTCTAAATTACATTCTCTATCTGAATCTTGAAAGTTTATTTTGGACTAGACTGTCCCTTTAAGACAAAGGCACATAACACAAATATCTGTGCAAATTCACTTTTTTTTGCTAACAAATCCTGTGCCAAAAAAAGCAATTTTTAGCATTCATTGAACTAACGAATAACAGATTAGAAGTCTAATAATTAATAGGGCCTAGTGAATACTTTAATCATCTGCTCCTGCTTAGAATGTTTTTAAAGGGATATCAAACTGTATATTTCCCTTCAAAATGCTTAACCACTTAACGTACAGGATACATCAGCGGTCGTTCACATACCCCCTCTGATGACTCGGAAATAACACCGGTCTTACCAATGTTCCTGAGGAAGAGGTGGGAATGCGTAATGGGGGTGTGAAGAGTTGCCGACGGGTGATCCTTCCTATCATGGTCTGCAGTTTGTCTACTGATGCTTCTGATTGCTGTGCAATTGATCATCGCCTTACTTTATACACATAGTGCAAGTATTCTTTTATAACAGTTTTTTGTGTATTGTTTTGAATTTGTGATGCTCACAAATACAAAAATATAGTTTTATTGTATCATATTTAATAAAATATAATAGATTCCAATTTTTACATGTCCTGTTTCATTTTTTTTTTTTAAATATGGTCACCCTATCTAGTGTGAAATAGATAGTAATATTGTTGAGAGATTGATCACAGCCTCCATTAACAAAAGAATTATACTAAGCAATATTTGTGTACCCTCCAATCTCACATATTTTGCTAATAGTAATAGATATTTAAAGACCAGATCATCCAAGGGTGTACTGGGCTAGGGGAAGGGTGGCAATTGCTCCATCAGGCCGCTCTTGATGATGGAATCAGGGCCAGTGCAGAAAGTGCAGTGCCCAGCAGTTTGTTCTCCCTGTTAATCCATTTAAATGTGAATCTGTCTGTCTGTCTAGAGCAGACATCCTCAAAATTGTCCCTCCAGAGGTTTTGGAACTATATTTCCCATAATCATGCATCATGGAAAATGTAGTTCCAAAACCTCTGGAGGGCCAAGTTTGAGGAAGTCTGGTCTAGAGCATATGAATATAAACGTACATATATATGGGTGTGTAGGGTTTGTTCGTAGCTGGAGATATATTCACACTATATTGCCTGTGCCTAAACTGCTATGCACAGTGCTTAATTTACTATGCAGCTGCGGGTTGCTGGCTGTACTTCCCAGAAGTCCTGGTTACTATAGCTGTAGGCTGCCCTACATGCATGTTGTATAAGGAGCCACGACAACCAAATATCTACTACCATTTTTTATTTTGTGATATCAAATGTAACATTTTAAAATAGTGTGTTAATATACCTGGGATACTTGGTAGTGCTTATTAAATTTGCCAGTCTTCCCCTGAGATTGTCCTTAGTAGGGATGGGCGAATGTGTTTATATTCGAATTTGAATGTTAGAACGAATGTTATTGTAGAAATTCGATTTACATAATAGAATGTTGATAAGAACAAATATTCGTAAAAATTTAATTTTCGAATGTTATTTACAGTTTTCGAATTTCACATTTGAATTCGAATGTCACGTTTAAATTTAAATGTCACATTGAAATTTGAATGTCACTTTCGAATTCGAATATTACATTTATAAAACACAATTGTAGACTAGAAACACTATTTCGAATATCACATTCGAATCGAATATCACATTCAAATTTGAATATTACATTTATAAAACACAGTATTAGACTAGAAATACTATTTCGAATTCAAATGTCACATTCAAATCGAATATCACATTCAAATCGAATATCACATTTATTAAACACAGTTGTAAACTAGAAATACTATTTCGAATTTGAATGTCACATTCGAATTTGAATGTCACATTCAAATTTGAATATTACATTTAAAAACCCAGTATTACACTAGAAATACTATTTCGAATTTGAATGTGACATTCAAATTCGAATGTTACATTTGAATTTGAATATTACATTTAAAACAAAGTATTAGACTAGAAATGCTATTTCAAATTCAAATGTGATATTCAAATGTAGCATTCAAATTTGAATATTACATTTATTAAACACAGTTGTGGACTATAAATACTATTTCAAATTTGAATGTCACATTTGAATTTGAATATTACATTTCGAAATTGAATGAATACATAGCTAAACATTCTATTATTCTAACAAATATTTTCGCATTTTATTGAAAAATTTGAAAACGAAAATTCGAAAATAGAATGTTAGAATGTTAAACAAACATTCAAAATTCGATTTGAACAAACAAATGTATAAAAAAAAATTTAAATTTCGAATTTTTAGAAACATTCGCCCATCCCTAGTCCTTAGTCAAAAAATGAAGACACATAATTTTGAATGCATGATACAACTTATATGTGAAAATATGTATTGTTAGAGATTTCACAAGACATGGTTTCCTTGTACCTGCAGAGTATGATATGAGCAGTACAGCTCTAGACATAGCTGTATCTAAATGGTGGCAATATAATTCTTTAGAACTGCATAGTGCTAGAAGAGCAGATCAGCTAGATGTAGACACAGTCGCTACTCCAAGTACCTATGACGATATTGCCTTAAGTTTATTACTTATAAATCAATGATTTTTGCCTAAAAAGAGTATAATACATTATGTGAATATGACAAAAAGTTACATATCAACTGCTTAAAATAAGTCATCTTATGTGCATATGGTAGATGCCTTTGTTGATTGCACTGTGTTGTTCTGTATTGAAATGAAATGTCCTGTTAGCGGCCATATCTTAGTTATGGTTCTTTTTGTATTTTGATTATTGCAGTTGGCCCATACAGGCTTCCATAGCGCTACTCGGCACATGCGCAGTTGCTTCGAGGAGACGCTACCGGAAGTCTCACTGGGCAGATCTGGATGTGCACGAATGGGATGGGGTATTTAATAAGGTGTGTACACTATGTTCTTAATGTTTGACAAAGGGGGAAACCCCGAAACGTTACTATTAAAAATAACTAAGGTGGATTTATTAAGACCTACGAGTGCGGTCTCTATTTTTGTGATATATGTGTATTTATGCACCGCACCTGGGCAACTGAATACAAAAACGGGACTGCTTGGTAAACGCTTTGTGGATATATATATATATATATATATATATATATATATATAAAATAACTCCCCTTAAAAGCGTAATTATATATACCATTAAAGCCTTTCTTGTGTTTCTGCTATACAGGAGTAAATTTTTATTTCTTATCGATGAACATGATGAGATAAAAGTATATATATATATATATATATGAAGAAAAAACAAGGAGTGGCTCGCTGCACAGCGCTAATCAGATGTTCAAAAAATAAAGAGTAAAAGACCTAAGATGTGATAGTACCGTGATATGACCTTTTACAATTACACACAATAATTAATCTGACCGTTCTAAACTAGTAAGCGGTCACTACTGTAATAGAGTAATGGCAGTATCAATTGAGTTAAAGAACTGCTATAAATGGACACAATGTGAAGTAAGTAACAACATAAATAACAACATAAAACAGAAATGAAACCAAAGGTATACGAAAAAAATGTAGCAATGTGGCTAAAGGTCTTCTTAGCACTGAGTTCAAAATGCTACTATAATACAAAAATACAGTCTTATACAGGATCTGCAGTACAGATATTTAGTCCAGACTTGTAATACTTCTAGACAGTGAATGACAATCCTTGTAGGGGCTCACAGCCTACTTACTTTCGTAGACCTCAATCACATGAGGTAAGATACAGGTATAGTCGACGGTAGTCTGCTCCACTGTTCCCCAGATGGTTTGCCTCAATTCCCGTGTGAAATCCCAAAAGGTTGTGGCCTTCTATGGGTTTGCGAGGCTCCGTGGGATGTTCGTGACCTGTTCGCCTCCCCAGACTTATCTCCCTTCACCGGGAGAGATGGTGACCTTCCTCTTACGGTTCCGGTGTCAATATGCAGGGGAAACAAATACAGGACATAGCATAATACTGTTTGAGATTTAAAAAACAGTTTTATTTTTGGCACAATTGAAATCGTACTCACAAACAAAACCTCAATTTGTATGAGGTATCAATATAACGTAAAATGAATCTCTTTCTCTGTGTTGTTAGCCCAATGTGGACGGATAATTTCACTAGGCACAGGAAATACAGCTGAGACGGATATTCCAACACGTACAGTGCAATGTTAAAAATAGAAATAAGGTGGACAAAGGTCTCAAAGACCGCTATGTCAAAATAATATATAGTTAAAATGAAGCAAGTAGCCAGATTCAACACCCAGCCTGACGCGTTTCAAAGTGTAAAACTTCTTCCTCAGAGGCTCTGTTGAATCTGGACTGTTTGGGTTAATTTAAAACTCCCGCTTAGCGTGGAGGGTGGGTGTGTGAGCTGGCTGCTTGCTGATAGGTTAGTTTCTTTAGTGCACGGGTGTTTGTAAAATTAGCAATGCGATTTAATTTAAAAACCAAAGTTGATGTAAATGTAATTGCATATTAAAAATACTACGTTGTCTCATAAAACACGTTAGAAAATATCTCTTTCTCTAAAAACTAGAATAATGTGCTGATTATTTATATCGAATGCATAATATTTTGTTTCTGGTTAGATATTCAACCATTGCATTTTTATCTAGCATATACGGTCCCATTATGCTAGTTCTTTAATCTTAGATATCAATATCAGAATGGATCAGTATGAAATTCAAATTTTTATATGGTATCTATTATTACTTACAAACTACATTAATAAAGCTAAATTAAATCAACTAGTGTTTGTTTTTTTGTATGTTTAGTATAAGGTACATTTAAGATGAGGAATCTGTTTTCTGTGATATACACAATATACCCTCTATAGTGATGTGTTTTATAGAAAAGGGTCCCTCATCTATAATAGTTGAATAGATATATGAGCATACTGTTTGTGCTAGTTATTTGATACAGTATATTTGGACATCTTATAAAAAAGCTACAATGTCTATATCTTTATTCAACCCTCCTGGATACAATGTGTTAAAGGCATGTATCCAGTAAGTCTCTCTTCGTCTAAGTTTTTTTAATCTGTCACCTCCATTTGGATCTTGTGGGATATGTTCAAGGATCGTTCCTTTTAGGCATTTTGGATCTTTTTGGTGATATTTACAGTAATGATCTGAAAGATTGTGCCCCTTGAAGCCTGCCTCAATATTTTTTATATGTTCAAGGAGTCTAGTTTTAAAGACTCTCTTGGACCTACCAATATACTGAAGCCCACAGCCGCATTCCAGTAAGTAAACGCAAAATTCACTCTTACAGTTGGTCAGTGCGTTTATTTTGCAGCTTTTGTTGTTGGAATGGGATTTAACCATGTGTGTTGGTTTATTCCCACTGTACGCATGTGCGCACCCTTCGCAATTTTTGCGATTACATTTATAAAATCCTTGGCTATTAGTTTCAAGCCAGGATTTTTGTGGTTTCTTTCCCTTTAGTTTGCTTGGGGCCAATAGGTTTTTTAACGATCTATTTTTCCTAAAGGTTACAGTTGGGCCTTCTCCTATGTTGTTCATGAGAAATTTGTCCTGTTTAAGAACTGGCCAGTATTTTGTTAAAATTTGTTTAATTTCTGGGGCTGCTTCGTTATACATAGTAATAAACCCAGGATCTCTTGTGTTTTTATTGTTTTTGTTTTTAATGTTTTTGGTTCCCATTTCTGATGCTTCTCCTTGATTTTTCCTTAAAAGTTTATTTCTATCAAAATTTCTGGCTTTTACATATGCGTTCTCTACAATCTTTTTGTTGTAGTTTTTATTTGCAAACTGTTGTTTTAATAGATTGGATTCTTTGTCATAATCTTCCAGCTTCGAGCAATTTCTTCTTAATCTTTGAAATTGCCCGAAGGGGATATTTTTAACCCATGCTTTATGATGTCCACTATTTGCTGGGAGGTAACCGTTACTATCGGTTTCCTTTCTATATAGTTTCGTGAGTATTTGATCTTCTTCATGAAAGAGTACAAGGTCAAGAAATTCAATTTCTTGAGGATTTGTTTTGTGTGTGAAGGACAGGTTCATTGGATTTGAATTGGCATAGTCCACAAATTTTGGAATAGTCTCTTCACTGCCATTCCATATTAATATAATATCATCAATGAACCTGCCCCACCACACAATGTTGTCTTTGAAGGGATTGTTATTATAAATAAATTTTTCTTCCCAGAACCCCATATATAAATTGGCATAGCTTGGGGCCATAATTGTCCCCATCGCCGTGCCACTTAATTGGAGGTAGTATTCTCCTTCAAATAGAAAATAGTTCCTTTCAAGTACAAATTTGGCACTGTTTTCAATAAAGGATCGAAGTTTGTCTGAAAAGTTAGTTTTTTCTATCAGTGTATGTCTGAGTATTTCGATCCCTTTTTGATGAGGTATTTTTGTATACAATGCCGCTACGTCCATTGTGACCCATCTGTACTTTGAATTCCATTTAATTTGTTCGATTTTTCGAATTGTGTCTGGGGTGTCCTTTAGATAAGATGTCAATTGGGACACTAATGGGTTGATATAAAAATCTACATATTCAGATAATCTAGCCGTGAGCGAATTGATACCGGAGACTATGGGTCTCCCCGGAGGATTTACAATGTTTTTATGCACCTTTGGGAGATGATAGAATGTTGCAGTTTTTGGGTATAAGTTATTTAGATATTTAAATTCTTGTTCGTTAAGAATACCGTTGTATTTAGCATCATCCAGAAGATGTATATATTCTTTTAAAAAGGATTTCCTAGGATCACCTTTTAGTTTTAGATATACCTTATTCTCCCCTAAGAGTTTAAAGGCTTCTTTTAGATAGTCTGAACGATTTTGTAGAACAAGACCTCCCCCTTTATCAGCTTCGCGTATTATCAAATCGTCATTGTCTTTAATTGCATTCAAAATAGTTTTTTCTTTTTTGCTTAGGTTATCCCTTTTTATTTTATAATTGTTGCAGAGGTCTGTCAGATCCTTTGAAACCAAATCATAAAAAGTTGGGATACAATTCCCTTTTGATTGTACAGGGAAAAAAATAGATTGTGGTTTTAAATTCGAATGTATATCATTCTGTAACTGTATTGTATTATTCATGTTATTTGACTCGTTTTCTAATTCTTCTAGTTTAATGAGTGCTTGTAGATCCCCATCTGTCAAGATTGTAGGATCTTCTATAGATGTCTGCACTCTTTCTTTTTTACTCTTTTCAAAGTGTCTCTGCAAGGTTAATTTCCTTATAAATTTATGTAGATCAATGAAAAGAGTGAACGAGTTTGGTCCCTTTACGGGTGCAAACTTTAGACCCTTTCTTAAAACATTCAATTCGGTTTCTGAAAATTGATATTTGGAGAGATTAAAGATTTTCACTAATTCTCTGCATTGAATCTTGTTTTGGATTTTTTTCTTTTGTTTTCTATGTCTAACCAGTTGTCCCCCTCTCTTTCCTCGTTTAGTTCTTTTCTTTTTCTTTGATTTATCGGAGTCCAATTTTGATTGGATCTTCCTTCTGTGTTTTGTATATGTTGTCTGATCTCTATAGAATTTTGAAAATTTCCTAATTGGGGGGGTTTTTGTTTTTGCTTTTGTGGATGGAAGTGAGGTTGGGAGTTTTTTGACTGATTTTGTCCTGAATATCTGTAATCACGATCATAGTAATTGGAATCAATATTCCTTCTATTATCGTTATAATTATAGTAATGTCTATTTTCCCTATAGTCTCTATTATCCCTATACTCTTTATTATAGTAGTGTCGTGGGGAGTCGTACTCTCTCCTTTGAAGGTTAGCCTATTTCTATATGGCTGTGAGTTCTGTAAGTTTGGCCTTTTTTCCATAAACTGAACACTATTTTTTCTCCATGGTAGAGTGTTTGATTCAGTTTTGGTTTTCGATCTATTTACTCTGTTATGGGTAAATGTTGTTCCTTCTCTATTCAGTGTTGTTTCTCTTGGGGTGCACAGAGTGACTACTGGGGTATCTTCCCAGACTTCAATCTCTCTTTCATTGTCACTAGTTATTTCCTGATTTTCCAATTTGGATTCTTGGAAGTCTCTTAAGAATTTGTTCTTTTTCTTGGTTTCAATAATTTTATCTAGTCTTTCTAACTTCTTTTTATTATTTTCATCCAATTCTCTATAAAGCACATCTTCTTTATGTATATCAAGGGTCTTTTGCAGTTCAACTAGATCTATATTAATTTCTTTAATTTTAAACTGTCTATATTTAATTAGAATATTGACCAATTTTTGTGAACCCTCTTCCAGAGCTGTTTCCCACTCTGTGAGAAACTCAACTTCTTCAGGTTCAAATATAGTAGGTTTTGTTAGACGAAGGCCTTTTGGAATGAGATTATATTTAACATATCTCTCAAGATTGACACTGTCATGCCAGTGATTTAGTTGTTTCTTACTGAGTCTTTCCAATTTATTAAATAATTCTTTAGGGTCTATTTCTCCCATGAGGGGAATATACTCCTCCTCTGTGGAGATAGAAAGATTTTTTTGTTTAGTATTTAAATTAAAATAATTTCCAAATACAGGGATTATAGTTTCCATATTTTATATGTGTTAGTAGATCCCGTTAATAAAAGAAATTGTTTATTTGATAATTCTGGAGGTGTGATATCGTGTAATCAAAAGCTGCCTATTTCCAAAGGGTATATGTTATACGAGATGTTTGTGTAAAAAAAGGGATTTTCTTTGATGTGAACTAAACCTAGGTTTAGGTCACACTGGAGGCGCTAAAGCAAACACTTATTAATGAAAAGCTGCTGGAGTGGGCCTATAGGTGTATTCACACTACCCTTACGTGTAATCACACTGAATTAATTGAAGAAAAAACAAGGAGTGGCTCGCTGCACAGCGCTAATCAGATGTTCAAAAAAAAAGAGTAAAAGACCTAAGATGTGATAGTACCGTGATATGACCTTTTACAATTACACACAATAATTAATCTGACCGTTCTAAACTAGTAAGCGGTCACTACTGTAATAGAGTAATGGCAGTATCAATTGAGTTAAAGAACTGCTATAAATGGACACAATGTGAAGTAAGTAACAACATAAATAACAACATAAAACAGAAATGAAACCAAAGGTATACGAAAAAAATGTAGCAATGTGGCTAAAGGTCTTCTTAGCACTGAGTTCAAAATGCTACTATAATACAAAAATACAGTCTTATACAGGATCTGCAGTACAGATATTTAGTCCAGACTTGTAATACTTCTAGACAGTGAACGACAATCCTTGTAGGGGCTCACAGCCTACTTACTTTCGTAGACCTCAATCACATGAGGTAAGATACAGGTATAGTCGACGGTAGTCTGCTCCACTGTTCCCCAGATGGTTTGCCTCAATTCCCGTGTGAAATCCCAAAAGGTTGTGGCCTTCTATGGGTTTGCGAGGCTCCGTGGGATGTTCGTGACCTGTTCGCCTCCCCAGACTTATCTCCCTTCACCGGGAGAGATGGTGACCTTCCTCTTACGGTTCCGGTGTCAATATGCAGGGGAAACAAATACAGGACATAGCATAATACTGTTTGAGATTTAAAAAACAGTTTTATTTTTGGCACAATTGAAATCGTACTCACAAACAAAACCTCAATTTGTATGAGGTATCAATATAACGTAAAATGAATCTCTTTCTCTGTGTTGTTAGCCCAATGTGGACGGATAATTTCACTAGGCACAGGAAATACAGCTGAGACGGATATTCCAACACGTACAGTGCAATGTTAAAAATAGAAATAAGGTGGACAAAGGTCTCAAAGACCGCTATGTCAAAATAATATAGTTAAAATGAAGCAAGTAGCCAGATTCAACACCCAGCCTGACGCGTTTCAAAGTGTAAAACTTCTTCCTCAGAGGCTCTGTTGAATCTGGACTGTTTGGGTTAATTTAAAACTCCCGCTTAGCGTGGAGGGTGGGTGTGTGAGCTGGCTGCTTGCTGATAGGTTAGTTTCTTTAGTGCACGGGTGTTTGTAAAATTAGCAATGCGATTTAATTTAAAAACCAAAGTTGATGTAAATGTAATTGCATATTAAAAATACTACGTTGTCTCATAAAACACGTTAGAAAATATCTCTTTCTCTAAAAACTAGAATAATGTGCTGATTATTTATATCGAATGCATAATATTTTGTTTCTGGTTAGATATTCAACCATTGCATTTTTATCTAGCATATACGGTCCCATTATGCTAGTTCTTTAATCTTAGATATCAATATCAGAATGGATCAGTATGAAATTCAAATTTTTATGGTATCTATTATTACTTACAAACTACATTAATAAAGCTAAATTAAATCAACTAGTGTTTGTTTTTTTGTATGTTTAGTATAAGGTACATTTAAGATGAGGAATCTGTTTTCTGTGATATACACAATATACCCTCTATAGTGATGTGTTTTATAGAAAAGGGTCCCTCATCTATAATAGTTGAATAGATATATGAGCATACTGTTTGTGCTAGTTATTTGATACAGTATATTTGGACATCTTATAAAAAAGCTACAATGTCTATATCTTTATTCAACCCTCCTGGATACAATGTGTTAAAGGCATGTATCCAGTAAGTCTCTCTTCGTCTAAGTTTTTTTAATCTGTCACCTCCATTTGGATCTTGTGGGATATGTTCAAGGATCGTTCCTTTTAGGCATTTTGGATCTTTTTGGTGATATTTACAGTAATGATCTGAAAGATTGTGCCCCTTGAAGCCTGCCTCAATATTTTTTATATGTTCAAGGAGTCTAGTTTTAAAGACTCTCTTGGACCTACCAATATACTGAAGCCCACAGCCGCATTCCAGTAAGTAAACGCAAAATTCACTCTTACAGTTGGTCAGTGCGTTTATTTTGCAGCTTTTGTTGTTGGAATGGGATTTAACCATGTGTGTTGGTTTATTCCCACTGTACGCATGTGCGCACCCTTCGCAATTTTTGCGATTACATTTATAAAATCCTTGGCTATTAGTTTCAAGCCAGGATTTTTGTGGTTTCTTTCCCTTTAGTTTGCTTGGGGCCAATAGGTTTTTTAACGATCTATTTTTCCTAAAGGTTACAGTTGGGCCTTCTCCTATGTTGTTCATGAGAAATTTGTCCTGTTTAAGAACTGGCCAGTATTTTGTTAAAATTTGTTTAATTTCTGGGGCTGCTTCGTTATACATAGTAATAAACCCAGGATCTCTTGTGTTTTTATTGTTTTTGTTTTTAATGTTTTTGGTTCCCATTTCTGATGCTTCTCCTTGATTTTTCCTTAAAAGTTTATTTCTATCAAAATTTCTGGCTTTTACATATGCGTTCTCTACAATCTTTTTGTTGTAGTTTTTATTTGCAAACTGTTGTTTTAATAGATTGGATTCTTTGTCATAATCTTCCAGCTTCGAGCAATATCTTCTTAATCTTTGAAATTGCCCGAAGGGGATATTTTTAACCCATGCTTTATGATGTCCACTATTTGCTGGGAGGTAACCGTTACTATCGGTTTCCTTTCTATATAGTTTCGTGAGTATTTGATCTTCTTCATGAAAGAGTACAAGGTCAAGAAATTCAATTTCTTGAGGATTTGTTTTGTGTGTGAAGGACAGGTTCATTGGATTTGAATTGGCATAGTCCACAAATTTTGGAATAGTCTCTTCACTGCCATTCCATATTAATATATATCATCAATGAACCTGCCCCACCACACAATGTTGTCTTTGAAGGGATTGTTATTATAAATAAATTTTTCTTCCCAGAACCCCATATATAAATTGGCATAGCTTGGGGCCATAATTGTCCCCATCGCCGTGCCACTTAATTGGAGGTAGTATTCTCCTTCAAATAGAAAATAGTTCCTTTCAAGTACAAATTTGGCACTGTTTTCAATAAAGGATCGAAGTTTGTCTGAAAAGTTAGTTTTTTCTATCAGTGTATGTCTGAGTATTTCGATCCCTTTTTGATGAGGTATATTTGTATACAATGCCGCTACGTCCATTGTGACCCATCTGTACTTTGAATTCCATTTAATTTGTTCGATTTTTCGAATTGTGTCTGGGGTGTCCTTTAGATAAGATGTCAATTGGGACACTAATGGGTTGATATAAAAATCTACATATTCAGATAATCTAGCCGTGAGCGAATTGATACCGGAGACTATGGGTCTCCCCGGAGGATTTACAATGTTTTTATGCACCTTTGGGAGATGATAGAATGTTGCAGTTTTTGGGTATAAGTTATTTAGATATTTAAATTCTTGTTCGTTAAGAATACCGTTGTATTTAGCATCATCCAGAAGATGTATATATTCTTTTAAAA
Organism: Bombina bombina; assembly: GCF_027579735.1. NCBI lineage: Eukaryota > Metazoa > Chordata > Amphibia > Anura > Bombinatoridae > Bombina > Bombina bombina. Next base: position 923,117,726 of record NC_069504.1, on the reverse strand, counting down.
AGGATTTCCTAGGATCACCTTTTAGTTTTAGATATACCTTATTCTCCCCTAAGAGTTTAAAGGCTTCTTTTAGATAGTCTGAACGATTTTGTAGAACAAGACCTCCCCCTTTATCAGCTTCGCGTATTATCAAATCGTCATTGTCTTTAATTGCATTCAAAATAGTTTTTTCTTTTTTGCTTAGGTTATCCCTTTTTATTTTATAATTGTTGCAGAGGTCTGTCAGATCCTTTGAAACCAAATCATAAAAAGTTGGGATACAATTCCCTTTTGATTGTACAGGGAAAAAAATAGATTGTGGTTTTAAATTTGAATGTATATCATTCTGTAACTGTATTGTATTATTCATGTTATTTGACTCGTTTTCTAATTCTTCTAGTGTAATGAGTGCTTGTAGATCCCCATCTGTCAAGATTGTAGGATCTTCTATAGATGTCTGCACTCTTTCTTTTTTACTCTTTTCAAAGTGTCTCTGCAAGGTTAATTTCCTTATAAATTTATGTAGATCAATGAAAAGAGTGAACGAGTTTGGTCCCTTTACGGGTGCAAACTTTAGACCCTTTCTTAAAACATTCAATTCGGTTTCTGAAAATTGATATTTGGAGAGATTAAAGATTTTCACTAATTCTCTGCATTGAATCTTGTTTTGGATTTTTTTCTTTTGTTTTCTATGTCTAACCAGTTGTCCCCCTCTCTTTCCTCGTTTAGTTCTTTTCTTTTTCTTTGATTTATCGGAGTCCAATTTTGATTGGATCTTCCTTCCTTCCTTCCTTCCTTCAAAAAGACAACATTGTGTGGTGGGGCAGGTTCATTGATGATATTATATTAATATGGAATGGCAGTGAAGAGACTATTCCAAAATTTGTGGACTATGCCAATTCAAATCCAATGAACCTGTCCTTCACACACAAAACAAATCCTCAAGAAATTGAATTTCTTGACCTTGTACTCTTTCATGAAGAAGATCAAATACTCACGAAACTATATAGAAAGGAAACCGATAGTAACGGTTACCTCCCAGCAAATAGTGGACATCATAAAGCATGGGTTAAAAATATCCCCTTCGGGCAATTTCAAAGATTAAGAAGAAATTGCTCGAAGCTGGAAGATTATGACAAAGAATCCAATCTATTAAAACAACAGTTTGCAAATAAAAACTACAACAAAAAGATTGTAGAGAACGCATATGTAAAAGCCAGAAATTTTGATAGAAATAAACTTTTAAGGAAAAATCAAGGAGAAGCATCAGAAATGGGAACCAAAAACATTAAAAACAAAAACAATAAAAACACAAGAGATCCTGGGTTTATTACTATGTATAACGAAGCAGCCCCAGAAATTAAACAAATTTTAACAAAATACTGGCCAGTTCTTAAACAGGACAAATTTCTCATGAACAACATAGGAGAAGGCCCAACTGTAACCTTTAGGAAAAATAGATCGTTAAAAAACCTATTGGCCCCAAGCAAACTAAAGGGAAAGAAACCACAAAAATCCTGGCTTGAAACTAATAGCCAAGGATTTTATAAATGTAATCGCAAAAATTGCGAAGGGTGCGCACATGCGTACAGTGGGAATAAACCAACACACATGGTTAAATCCCATTCCAACAACAAAAGCTGCAAAATAAACGCACTGACCAACTGTAAGAGTGAATTTTGCGTTTACTTACTGGAATGCGGCTGTGGGCTTCAGTATATTGGTAGGTCCAAGAGAGTCTTTAAAACTAGACTCCTTGAACATATAAAAAATATTGAGGCAGGCTTCAAGGGGCACAATCTTTCAGATCATTACTGTAAATATCACCAAAAAGATCCAAAATGCCTAAAAGGAACGATCCTTGAACATATCCCACAAGATCCAAATGGAGGTGACAGATTAAAAAAACTTAGACGAAGAGAGACTTACTGGATACATGCCTTTAACACATTGTATCCAGGAGGGTTGAATAAAGATATAGACATTGTAGCTTTTTTATAAGATGTCCAAATATACTGTATCAAATAACTAGCACAAACAGTATGCTCATATATCTATTCAACTATTATAGATGAGGGACCCTTTTCTATAAAACACATCACTATAGAGGGTATATTGTGTATATCACAGAAAACAGATTCCTCATCTTAAATGTACCTTATACTAAACATACAAAAAAACAAACACTAGTTGATTTAATTTAGCTTTATTAATGTAGTTTGTAAGTAATAATAGATACCATATAAAAATTTGAATTTCATACTGATCCATTCTGATATTGATATCTAAGATTAAAGAACTAGCATAATGGGACCGTATATGCTAGATAAAAATGCAATGGTTGAATATCTAACCAGAAACAAAATATTATGCATTCGATATAAATAATCAGCACATTATTCTAGTTTTTAGAGAAAGAGATATTTTCTAACGTGTTTTATGAGACAACGTAGTATTTTTAATATGCAATTACATTTACATCAACTTTGGTTTTTAAATTAAATCGCATTGCTAATTTTACAAACACCCGTGCACTAAAGAAACTAACCTATCAGCAAGCAGCCAGCTCACACACCCACCCTCCACGCTAAGCGGGAGTTTTAAATTAACCCAAACAGTCCAGATTCAACAGAGCCTCTGAGGAAGAAGTTTTACACTTTGAAACGCGTCAGGCTGGGTGTTGAATCTGGCTACTTGCTTCATTTTAACTATATATTATTTTGACATAGCGGTCTTTGAGACCTTTGTCCACCTTATTTCTATTTTTAACATTGCACTGTACGTGTTGGAATATCCGTCTCAGCTGTATTTCCTGTGCCTAGTGAAATTATCCGTCCACATTGGGCTAACAACACAGAGAAAGAGATTCATTTTACGTTATATTGATACCTCATACAAATTGAGGTTTTGTTTGTGAGTACGATTTCAATTGTGCCAAAAATAAAACTGTTTTTTAAATCTCAAACAGTATTATGCTATGTCCTGTATTTGTTTCCCCTGCATATTGACACCGGAACCGTAAGAGGAAGGTCACCATCTCTCCCGGTGAAGGGAGATAAGTCTGGGGAGGCGAACAGGTCACGAACATCCCACGGAGCCTCGCAAACCCATAGAAGGCCACAACCTTTTGGGATTTCACACGGGAATTGAGGCAAACCATCTGGGGAACAGTGGAGCAGACTACCGTCGACTATACCTGTATCTTACCTCATGTGATTGAGGTCTACGAAAGTAAGTAGGCTGTGAGCCCCTACAAGGATTGTCGTTCACTGTCTAGAAGTATTACAAGTCTGGACTAAATATCTGTACTGCAGATCCTGTATAAGACTGTATTTTTGTATTATAGTAGCATTTTGAACTCAGTGCTAAGAAGACCTTTAGCCACATTGCTACATTTTTTTCGTATACCTTTGGTTTCATTTCTGTTTTATGTTGTTATTTATGTTGTTACTTACTTCACATTGTGTCCATTTATAGCAGTTCTTTAACTCAATTGATACTGCCATTACTCTATTACAGTAGTGACCGCTTACTAGTTTAGAACGGTCAGATTAATTATTGTGTGTAATTGTAAAAGGTCATATCACGGTACTATCACATCTTAGGTCTTTTACTCTTTATTTTTTGAACATCTGATTAGCGCTGTGCAGCGAGCCACTCCTTGTTTTTTCTTCAATTAATTCAGTGTGATTACACGTAAGGGTAGTGTGAATACACCTATAGGCCCACTCCAGCAGCTTTTCATTAATAAGTGTTTGCTTTAGCGCCTCCAGTGTGACCTAAACCTAGGTTTAGTTCACATCAAAGAAAATCCCTTTTTTTACACAAACATCTCGTATATATATATATATATATATATATATACTATATATATATATATATAAATAAATATATAAAATAGGGAAGGGGACTGCACTCTCAGACTGGGCTGGGTACACATCCCATGACCCTGCAACATGCTCAGCCCTGGGTGCTCACTGGCACTCACAGAAAGCTGTGCTGTCCCCAGAGTCACAGGCAGTTAACCCCAGACAGGTCTGGGTGCAAGAACCATCGGGAAAATTACAAAACAAATTAATACAATACACAGAGAATGTCCAGCACTCACTTACAAGCTCTCAGCTAAGATTAATAGCAAAAATGGAAGGGTTAGTTACCGCATATGGCCAAATTGGACAAGCCCAGGAACCACATCAAGGTCCCTTCCAAAACCTTGGAACCTAAAACAGCCACACAATGCAAGATCTCAATTGAGTGCTTGCATTGTGTGGCTGTTTTAGGGTCCCAAGTTTTGGAAGTGACCTTGACGTGGTACCTGGGCTTGTCCCATTTGGCCAAATGCGGTAACTATCCCTTGCATTTTTCCTTTTAATCTTAGCTAAGAGCTTGTAAGTGAGTGCTGGACTTTCTCTATGTGTTTTATAAACTGTCAACATCTAACTGTTTTTAATAAAATAATATGCAAATTCTTCATAATACATGGCTAATACTACAATGTTTACACTGGGTATTGAACTGATGTCTGTAATTAGTTATTGTATTTTCCCATAAATCAGTCAACCTGTGAAATACTCAAGAGCATTGAATGGTAAACATTACCAATTTGCGAAATGCCAGATGCTTGCTATTTGTTTTTCTCTATGGCTTCTTACAGTTAGAAACAGAACTATTAAAAAAAGTTATATTTAACTTGTTATTTGAAATTTCATTGCATACCAATTTTGTTTAAACTATAAAAATAATTCAATTTTTTTAGGAAAATTAGTTATTACAACTGAAAAAAAATAATCATTTTTAATATTGTAATATTCTAAACGTTAATAGTTCACCCTTTCTAGTATTTTATTTCAAAAGGTTGAAAAAAATATTTAAATAGACACTTTCATAAAAAATGTGTACTGAACATTTCAGCTTTCAGTCACAGATGCAATTTCTTTGTGTTTTGCGATAACATCAAATCTGACATTTAAGTATAACACATTCTATCTTTCATAAAGATCCTAGTGAGATATTATCCAGTGCACACATTAATTTTAAAGTTAGCAGGGTCTGTAACTGTTATAATTAAATATCAGAAATACAACTACAAATAACTAATTTCTAAATAAGAAAGTATATAAATGATCACAATAACAATTTGACATATTGTAAATAACTTTATAAACATGTTTAGACAAGTGTATTTATTTACAATTTTAAAACATGTATAAATTATAAAGAATAAAAATTGAAATAGCTCTTTTAGACCCGATAAGAAGGAACTGGGAATAGTGTCTACTAACACTAGAGTGCAATTGATATGTGTTACTTATTTTTTCAGTTTGCGCACTGTATTGAAGTCTATGGAGAGAAGATGTTAACGCGGTCGGGATATCCAAAGTCCTGAAGTTAGTGCGTGCCGGCTTTCACTCACATGTAAACAATTTACTTTCAGCTTATAATACAAGTGCTAACCCACACACAATAAAAGTTTACTTCTGGCGAAAGTACTAAATAGTGCTCCACTTGTAATCTGTCCCTAAATTGTTAAAGGAAATATTAAGATCCATAATACTGTATAATACTGTATATTATAGTAAGTACCAGAATACTTATTAGAGTATAAAACATAACTGTCATGGATAAATTATTTACTAAGGGCTAGATTACGAGTGGAGCATAATTTAAACTACGCTAAACGGAGGCTTTTAACACGCATCTGGTTGCGTTCGTATTTCAAATAGAAAGCAAAAAGTTGCGTTTGAGCTTAAACCCGACACAGACAAAAAAAATTGCGACCGCGTTAAATTCTTCTACCAGAGACTTCAATGGAGCACTAAAAAAAAAAGATTAACACCAATACCCATGCGCTTACCCGACCGCATATATTTAAAAGCACTAAACCCGACATGAAGTATTTCACATAGAAGAATATGTTCTATTTATTCATAAATAATTATATATATATATATATATATATATATATATATATACACAGTATATATATGGTATATATACGGTATATATATATATATCTGTATATACCTATATTATATAGATATATAAGTATAACTATGTATTTTACATGAAGAGTATCAGATATACAGTCATAGGCAAAAAATAATGGCACCCCTGCATTTCTGTCAGATTATGCACCACTTCGCCCAGAAAATGATTGCAATTACAATTTAGGCATTTTCATGTTTATTTATTTTGTTTGTATTGGTATGACAAAAAAAGTGGAGAAAAAAAGCCAAATATGACACATTTCATGCAAAACTCCAAAAATGGACTAGACAAAAGTATTGGCACCCTTTAATTTAATATTTGGTAGCACTCCCTTTAGATAAAAATAACTAAATTAAATCACTTTCTGTAACCATCAATGAGTTTCTTACACCTCTCTACTGGACTTTTGGACTACTCTTCTTTCGCCAACTGCTCCAGGTCTCTCAGATTGGAAGGGTTCCTTTTCCCAACTGCTGTTTTGAGATCTCTCCACAGGTGCTCTATGGGATTGAGATCTGGACTCATTGCTGGCCAGCTCAATACTCTCCAGCGCTTTGTCTTAAACCATTTCTGGGTGCTTTTTGACATTCGCTTTGGGTTATTGGCCTGCTGTAAGACCCAAGACATCTGACATAGACCCAACTTTCTGACACTGGGCCCTATATTGCACCACAGAATTATTTGGTAGTCTTCAGTATTCATAATGCCATGCACACAGTCAAGACATACAGTGCCTGAAGGAGCAAAGCAACCCCAAAACAGCAGTGAACCTCCACCATGTTTGACTGTAGGGACTGTATTATTTTATTTAAAGACTCATTTATTTTTCTGAAAACAGTAGAATGTTGGGCTTTACCAAAAAGCTGTAATTTTTTTTCGTCTGTCCACAGCATATTCTCCCAAAAGGATTTCGGCTTCCTCAGATAAGTTTTGAGAAACTCCAATCTGGGTTTTTTATGTTTCTGTGTCAGCAGTGGGGTCCTCCTGGGTCTCCTACCATAGTGTCCTTTTTATTCAGATGGCGACGTATAGTGTGAGCTGACACATTCGTACACAGTGCCATGGGCTGTAAACTTCTTGACATTGTTGCACACAGTAGACACAGGAACATTAAGATCTCTGGAGATGGACTTGTAACCTAGAGGTTGTCCATGCTTTTCCACAATTTTTGTTCTCAAATCCTCAGACAATTCTTTGCTGCTCTTTCTCTTCTCCATGCTCAGTGTGGCACAAAGAGACACGCAACAGAAAGATTGAGTACATTTTTCACCATTTTAACTGGTTGCCGGTGTGATTTATATTATTGTTAGCACCTGTTAATTGATACAGGTGAGTTTAATTACAAATTACAGTAGCATCACAAACGTGAATGCAATTATTTCTTACAATTTTGAAAAGGTGCCAATAATTTTGTCAAGTCAATTTTTTGAGTTTTGCGTGGAATGTGTCAGATTTGTCTTTTTTCTCTCAACTTTTTTGTGTCATACTAATACAAATAAAAGCAATAAACACGAGAATGCCTAAACATTTGTAATCACAACAATTTTCTGAGGGAAGTGGTGCATTATCAGACAGAAATGCAGGGGTGCCAATATTTTTGGCCATGACTGTATATATATAATAATAAAAAAATACATTATTTCTATGTGAAGAACATAAGAATGCAAAATATGCATTTTGTGCATCGTGTTTTACTATTTTGATTTTAACGCAGTCGGCTTAGCACACATGAAAACTTAGCAATCTTAAGATGCATTATTGAAATATTACATATAAAATAAAATAAAAAAACATACTGTAAAGTATTCTTAATAACCCATAGACTATATCTAAATATAATACATTATGTTTAAAATTTTAAATTTTTTAAAAATATTTTATATGTAATACTTAAACAACACGCCTTAAGATTACTAAGTTTTCATGTGTGCTAACCAGACCATGTTAAAATTGAAATCGCAAAACACAATGCACAAAATAGCAAAATACGTATTTACAATAAAAAGTACATTATCTTGTAAGTGAAGAACATTGGAATCTGAAATATGTACTATAAACATACAGTAATACACAAAAACACATAAATACATATATACACAGATATACATACAATTGCAAGAAAAAGTATGTGAACCCTTTGGAATGATATGGATTTCTGCACAAATTGGTCATAAAATGTGATCTGATCATCATCTAAGTCACAACAATAGACAATCACAGTCTGCTTAAACTAATAACACACAAAGAATGAAAAGTTGCCATGTTTTTATTGAACACACCATGTAAACATTCAGAGTGCAGGTGGAAAAAGTATGTGAACCGCTAGACTAATGACATCTCCAAGAGCTAATTGGAGTGAGATGTCAGCCAACTGGAGTCCAATCAATGAGATGAGATTGGAGGTGTTGGTTACAGCTGCCCTGCCCTATACAAAACGCATACCAGTTCTGGGTTTGCTTTTCACAAGAAGCATTGCCTGATGTGAATGATGCCTCGCACAAAAGAGCTCTCAGAAGACCTACGATTAAGAATTGTTGACTTGCATAAAGCTGGAAAGGGTTATAAAAGTATCTTCAAAATCCTTGCTGTTCATCAGTCCACGGTAAGACAAATTGTCTATAAATGGAGAAAGTTCAGCACTGCTGCTACTCTCCCTAGAAGTGGCCGTCCTGTAAAGATGACTGCAAGAGCACAGCGCAGACTGCTCAATGAGGTGAAGAAGAATCCTAGAGTGTCAGCTAAAGACTTACAAAAGTCAATGCTAACATCCCTGTTAGCGAATCTACAATACGTAAAACACTAAACAAGAATGGATTTCATGGGAGGATACCACAGAGGAAGCCACTGCTGCCCAAACAAAACATTGCTGCACGTTTACAGTTTGCACAAGAGCACCTGGATGTTCCACAGCAGTACTGGCAAAATATTCTGTGGACAGATGAAACCAAAGTTGAGTTGTTTGGAAGAAACACACAACACTATGTGTGGCAAAAAAGAGGCACAGCACACCAACATCAAAACCTCATCCCAACTGTGAAGTATGATGGTGGGGGCATCATGGTTTGGGGCTACTTTGCTGCGTCAGGGCCTGGACGGATTGCTATCATCGAAGGAAAAATGAATTCCCAAGTTTATCAAGACATTTTGCAGGAAAACTTAAGGCCATCTGTCTACCAGCTGAAGCTCAACAGAAGATGGGTGTTGCAACAGGACAATGACCCAAAGCATAGAAGTAAATCAACAACAGAATGGCTTAAACAGAAGAAAATACGCCTTCTGAAGTGGCCCAGTCAGAGTCCTGACCTCAACCCGATTGAGATGCTGTGGCATGACCTCAAGAAAGCGATTCACACCAGACATCCCAAGAAGATTGCTGAACTGAAACAGTTCTGTAAAGAGGAATGGTCAAGAATTACTCCTGACCGTTGTGCACGTCTGATCTGCAACTACAGGAAATGTTTGGTTGAAGTTATTGCTGCCAAAGGAGGTTCAAGGGTTCACATACTTTTTCCACCTGCACTGTGAATGTTTATATGGTGTGTTCAATAAAAACATGGCAACATTTCATTCGTTGTGTGTTATTAGTTTAAGCAGAGTGTGATTGTCTATTGTTGTGACTTAGATGATGGTCAGATCACCTTTTATGACCAATTTGTGCAGAAATCCATATCATTCCAAAGGATTCACATACTTTTTCTTGCAACTGTGTATATATATATATATACACACACACATATACATATACATATTTAGACATGTATATATATATATATATATATATATATATATATATATATATATACATGCATCTCTATGTTAAAGACCTTTGCATGCCATGTAGGTTTACTCCCCGAAACGTCAATAAATTTGACTCCACATTTGAAAAAATCCTGGTCTGTTTCTGTTTTTTGGTGAAGCTGTATATATATATATATATACACACATATACATATACACACACATATACATATTTAGACATGTATATATATATATATACACATGCATCTCTATGTTAAATACCTTTGCATTCCTCTTTTTTTTTTCTAATACCTCAGACCTCATATCTTTGAGCCCTTATAACTTTTGAATGCAATTTTTTTTAAAGTAATTTTTATTAAACAGTGTTATTATGAGTGTAACTGCTTTTAAATGTATTTTTTATGTTTCTTGTGCAACTTGTTTGTCTCGCGTAACGGTTAACTAGAGCTCTGAAGTTGTGCTAATGAGTTCACTTTCTACTTGCAAAATATGTGCAAAGAGCTGCAAAATAGCACTTATTGCTTGCACGCTCAACTTTGCGCTCTACTCATAATCTAGCCCTCAACTGGTAATGTGCGCTAAATTGCAAACCCAGATAGCAATATTGAACCAAGAATAAATGTAATGGTGATTTTCAGTTAATACAAAAAAAATAACTGTGTAGCCTCATATTTGCCTTGTTGATGTGTAGCTCAGAAATGTTACAAACCATTTTTTGCACTTACTTAAAATGAGGCCATCTGCTTTAAACCAGAAGTTTTCAACAATTTGAGCAATTAAATGTAATATACTGAAATGCATGTTGTAAAACCTTGACTATTAAGTGTATGACATTCATGAGCAATTGATTTAGTGCAGATAAGGTGTGCCATGATTTTGTTGGTCTCATAGATGCCCATTAATGAATGCACTTTAGCCACACCTTATGATCTGACCATAGGCATGCAGGTACATCTTTCAAATAATCATACCAGTTCGCTCTTTTTTCTATTTATTTAATTTACCGCAGTCAGCATTTTAGTTTATTACTCATTTCACTCCTTATTCACCACTTCTTCTCCTCTGATATACCAGTCAACATTCTATAAAAAATAAAAATCCCTGATGAAAATATTTTCTTCATCCAACCTCCTCAAGTCTAAACAAATAGCTTCAGTCTCTGAACATCATCCACTAATATTAAGGGACCGATTTAACATGCTGTGAATGCAGTTGTTTCCGCGCGAGCCTTCAGGCTCGCCGGAAACATAAGTTAAGAAGCACCACCACCTCTGAGGTAGCGGACAGCAATCATCCCGATCAGATACGAACAGGATGATTGACACCCCCTGCTAGTGACCAATTTGCAGCGAAAGTGGCATTGCACAAGCATTTCTCCAGAAATGCTTGTGCAATGTTAAATGCCGACAGTGTATGCTGTCGGCATTTAGCGATGTTGGGCGGACATGATCCGCTACAGAGGATCATGTCCACCTGACAGTTAACTAATCTACCCCTTAGTCTCTTCTTCTACATGTATCTATATAAATTAAATATCCCTCAGAAAAGTATAAATAAGTGCATGCACTTGTTTTCCTCAGTACTACTTTCACATGCCATATTTTCAGCTTTCAGAGTGCTAATATTTATACTCACAAGAGTTCATGAATTTCTTACATCAGCCTTTGAGTGCCAACCATGTCTGCCTCTGTATCTACAAATAATTACAAAATGACCCAGTGTCAGTGGAGAAATTTTGAATTTGTCTACTGTAAATCCACAGTCTCTTAACCTAGCCATGCTCTCTTCTTCTTTAGCAAGCCTTTGTTTATTGGCTTTTCACTAATATATTCTCTAAGGATGATATCTATTCACTAAGAGGTCAAGCTTCCTCGTTAGTCTATAGTACCTAATCTCACTGGAGTGACATTTCTCTCTTCCATTTAACTCCCAATTTACAGAATAAACATATCTAGAGCTACATTGCTTATTTCCATGTTCAGGTTAAACTTTTTTTGAGATCTGTATTTCACCAAATAATTTCTTTAAATGATATTGACCACAAATGGTAAACTGAATTATAATTTACCTTCATATTTGAGACATTTCCGATGAATAATAAAGCTTTATTTTATTAAATGAGTAATTTGCTTTATGTTTTTTTTCTTTTTACTGATTTTCTGTATAACAGTCACCTTACTAGTCAACCACAAACTAATACACATATATAGGATTTTGTGCACATGTGCAGCTAATAAAGACATTGGGGCCAATTTAAGAAGCTCCATATCAGTCCCAATGCCTCTGTTTCCGCGCAAACCTTCAGGCTCACTAGAAACAGGAGTTAAGGAGCAGTGGTCTTAACTCGTACGCCACCTCTGAGGCGGTGTACAGCAATCAGCCCGATCTCATACGATTGGGTTGATTGACACCCCCTGCTAGTGGCCGCAAATCTGCGAGGGCGGCATTGCATAAGCAGTTCACCAAAACTGCTTGTGCAATGATAAATGTCGACAGCGTATGCTGTCTGCATTTACCGATATGCGGCAGACATGATCGCCACAGCGGATCAGTCCGTCCCCCCTATGGTAAATCTACCCATTTTAAGTAGTCTTGTCTTCTTTTCATCCCTGAAATGTGGTTTAGCATGGATTCATCTTAGTGTATTAAAGTGAAGGTAATCCTAGCATTTCCAAAACATTAAGATTTACCATCACTAAAAATGATTAGGACTTTCAATGACCACTTTGTAAAAATATTATTTAAAAATAAATCATAATTATTTACAGAAGTACATCTATCATTTTTATAAAAAAAAGGCATGTATAAAGTATTTCCCTTTTAATGATACTGTAAACTCTTACAAACTTTAGTATAGCTATAATAAAAAAATACTGTTAACCCCTATGACATGAGATTCATTTTCTCAGGCTCTGGGAGTGTCTTTGTTTTATATTAATTATAGGTTAATGCTTTAAAAACATGGAAAAAAGGAACCATATAAACAACAACTAACATTTTCCTGAGGCCAGGGAGGATGGCATCACGGAAATACAATTAAATAATATATTACTTTAATATTATAAGGATTATTAGCATAAAAAGATAAACCCTATGTAAATTAAAATGTCTCCATTTGTATTTATTACATACATAAAGGACTTACTGCATTCTGTACTTGCCTTACATTTTCTATGTCTCATGTATATATTTTTTCTATTATTTCTAATAAATCCTTAAAGGGACACTGAACCCAAATTTTTTTCTTTTGTGATTCAGATAGAGCATGCAATTTGAAGCAACTTTCTAATATACTCCTATTAGTAGGGTTTGTAGAGAGGAGCGCCAATTAAGTCAAGGTCTAGTGTGTGTGTGTGAGTGATGTGTTCACACTGGAACAGAAGAAATCCCTTATGATGGGGGTTATTTCTAATGTTAATTATAATTGCTGATATAGTAAAAAATGGATATGAAATGTATAGTTTTACACAATTTATTACAAATACAAAATATGATTCATAGACATGGATCCATGGTACAAAAAGACGTATGTTAAAAATATAAAAAATATATAAAGGTGATAAAATGAGTTAAAAAATTAAATAGTCAATAACTGATTGGTGGATTGGTGTCCACTAAATTTAAGACTGGTTTGGGGCAAGATAAAAAAATGTCCTATATAAACATAATCTTATACATATATATGCAGAACTAAACTCTAAACAATGTGTCGATGAGGGTCATATGTGAAAAATAGTATGCAGTGAAATATATGAAAAATAAAAAATTATAAACAAAAATACAAAAATTGAAAAATAGTGTTGAAAAGCAAACTAGTGTGTACACATCTAGAAAACTGTGATATCCAAAAACAATGTGATATCAAAATATGATTAAAGTGATTTTAATCTCAAAAATATATAAAAAATAGAAAAATAGAAAATTTAAAAATGGAAAAATTAAAAATTAAAAATCCAGGTGAGTGAGAATATGTGTCAACAAAAATGTGACAATATGTGTCAACAAAAATGTGAAACAATACACACTAAATCGACAATAATAAATCGACAATAATAGCTAAAATACGGCAGTTAACAATGTTTTAGCATAGATAATGAACAGATATATGGATAAACAGATAAATATGCAATCAAAAAATTATACAGAATGTTCTACAAAATCATAACAGTGTGGTATATGTCCTAGTAACTGTATGTCCTAAAAAGTCCTTATGAAATGTCTCTTTTCTTCCAATGCGTCCTATTTATCTAATGTTAGGGTGTAAAAAATATATTTCAGATGCCTCAATTCCTGGGCATTTGTGATAACCAAAAGTTATCTAATAGTGTGATGATTTAAATATGGAAAAATAAAGGTTTTGTTGCTCTTTTCTTAAAATAAGCAAGAGAAAATGATTTATTAAACTTACTTATTTAAGGTGAGACATTAATTTTGTAATTGATAGAATATTATGAAACTTCACTAAGGTATGAATATATAAATATTCAGGAAATATTATGAGTAACTGAGATTTAAGTTCAGAGAGAGTCATATGTGTTACAAAATTATGCAACAGTAAATGCTGATTAAAGCAGATAAAGCAAAGCAAAGGATTAGACTGCTTGATAAAGTAAAGGTAATTTCTTCACGCACTCACACTTTCACGCAATAAAATATATACACAGTCCAGACATACTAGCTTGAATACCAAACCGCAATCTACTGAGTCAGATGAGAATCACAATAAAGGTTATAGGTATCTCCAATAATAAACAATGGTGTTTAAGGTTTAACCTTTATGAATGAATATATTGTAGCGTGGAGAGCGGTACTTATCTTAACAGTAGCGGTGGTATGAAGCGTGGGGAGCGGTAATGCCTTTTGGATATAAAGGTTGAGAGGTAAGTTGCAGCTCTTAGGTTCAGCGTCTGTTTGGTGTGAGCGCGACTTCGGCGTGGTGAAAGAAGTTCCGTTTGGCGGATGAATCCGGAAGATGGTCCCGGTCAGGATAGAGGCAAAAGTAGATACCCAGCGGGTATCGAAGGCGATGTAAAAGACCTGAAGGTTAAGCAACAAATGCACAATGTGGTAGTAGCTCCACAGAGGAGCAAGGAGAAGTGAGAAACAACTTCAATTTTCAGGCCCTGATTAATGGGTAAGCACTTCCTTAAATAGGAAGTGCTAATGCAGGGTTTAGATTTAAAGGGATATCACATGCCCCCCTCCTCAGGGAATCACCCCTGGGGATTCTGCGTGAGGTTTAAGTGGATATTTCTTATGGAAGAACTTGATCAATCGGGGCGAATGGACTTCGGAATGAATGAGCCAGGAGTTTTCCTCAGGGCCGTAACCTTTCCATTTAATGAGATATTCCAGTTTATTTCTGTGTATCCTAGAATCCAGTATGGATTCAACCTCGAATTCTTCTTGATGATCAACCATAACAGGTGGTGGCGGAATAGAAGAAGGGTGGTTTTTGGTTGGGAATGGTTTCAACAATGAGATATGGAAAGAAGGATGTATTTTGTAGTCTTTTGGCAGTTTAAGTCTAACCACATTGGAATTTATCACATGTTCTATTGGAAATGGACCCAAGAATTGATTCGCAAGTTTCTTGCTAGGAACTTTGAGTTTAAGATTTTTTGTTGAGAGAAGTACTAAGTCCCCAACCTTATAATCAGGACCCTTACGATGTTTTAAGTCATAATATGATTTTTGATATTGTTTGGCTTCATGTAGATGTCTTTTCAGGACAATTAACCTTTCGTGGAGGTTAGATGTAAATTCAGTTGCTGTGGGAGAGTTTACAGATTTGTTAGAAAGAGATATAGTGTTTGGGTGGTAACCATATGTTGCAAAAAAGGGGGAAGTTTTGATAGAAGTATTTATGGAATTGTTATATGTGAATTCGGCCATGGGAAGATAAACTGTCCAATCATCTTGGAGATGTGATATGTAACTTCGTAAGAATTGTTCTATGGTCTGATTAAGTCTCTCTGTGAGTCCATTAGTCTGGGGATGGAAAGCAGTGGTATAAAGGTGGTCAATCTTTAGCAATTTACACAGAGATCTCCAGAAGGATGAGGTAAATTGCGTTCCCCTATCTGTAATTATGTTGGATGGTAAACCATGTAGTCTGACTATATGATCGATAAATACCTTAGCCGTAGTCATAGCTGAGGGTAATCCCTTAAGTGGGATAAAATGAGCTAGTCTGGTTAAATGGTCAATTATTACCATGATAGTATTATATTGTTGAGTGAGTGGGAGTTCAACAATAAAATCCATGGCTATGGTACTCCATGGTTTATCTGGGATAGGCAGAGGTGTAAGTAGACCAATTGGTCTCTTATGAACTAATTTATTTCGGGCACAATTTTCACATCCTGATACATAGTCATATATATATTTGTTCATGCCAGGCCACCAGAAATTACGTCGGGTTAGTTCAATGGTCTTTTTAATTCCAGGATGACCAGACATTGTATCATCATGGGTGTGTGTGAGTATTGATGATCTCATGCTCTTGGGAATATACAATTGACTGTTATGATAGTACAATCCAGATTGAGAGTCTTTAACACAAGTTTGGTGGGGTATTGAATCTTGTTTTAAAGCCTTGTGAACCTCTTGTTCTATAGGTGTCAGGACGCCTATGATTTTTTCAGGAGGGATAGTAAAATTAGGTGGTTCATGAGTTAAGCTTTCGTTTATACGTGATAAAGCATCAGCCTTAGTATTTTGACTGCCTGGTTTGTAGGTAATTATAAAGTTAAAACGGTCTAAAAATAGAGACCATCTCGCTTGTCTGGCTGTCAAAGTCTTGTTCTTTTTTAAATATTCAAGATTCTTATGGTCTGTAAAAATAATGAATGGAAGTTTAGATCCTTCTAGGAGGTGTCTCCATTGTTCAAGGGCACTCTTTATTGCTAACAATTCTTTGTCCCCCACACTATAATTACTTTCTGCACTAGTTAAGGTTCTTGAATAAAATGCAATGGGGTGAATTTCCCCATTCTCAACTTGTTGTTGGGAGAGTACTGCTCCTATGCCAGTATTAGAGGCATCTGCTTCAAGTTGGAATTGGAGATCAAAGTTGGGTAGTGATAAGATTGGTGCTGTAGAAAATAACTCTTTAAGTTTTTCGAAGGTTTCTTGAGCTTTTTGAGACCATTTAAATTTTTGATTAACACTAGTCAGTTGTGTCAGTGGTCTTACTATTGAAGAAAAGTTTTTAATAAACTTTCGATAAAAATTAGCGAAACCGATAAAGCGTTGTAACGCTTTTACAGTAGTGGGAGCTGGCCAATCTTTAATGGCAGACACTTTGTCAGGATCCATTTGTACATGGTTAGGAGTTATTATATAACCTAAAAATTTTATCTTAGAGACATGGAATACACATTTTTCTAATTTAGCATATAATTTGTGCTCCTTGAGACGGGTGAGTACCCATCTTACATGCTTTTCGTGATCAGAGGGTGTTTTGGAGTATATTAGAATATCATCTAAGTAAATTATAACACAGATGTCCATAAGGTCATGGAATATTTCATTAATAAAATGCTGGAATGTTGCAGGAGCATTGCTTAAACCGAAGGGCATTACATTATATTGAAAGAGCCCATAACGGGTTCTAAAGGCGGTTTTCCACTCATGACCTTCTTTCATACGGATAAGATTGTAAGCCCCCTTAAGATCAAGTTTTGAATAAATTGTAGCTTCGTTTAAACGTTCCAATAATTCGGGTATGAGGGGTAGAGGATACCTGTTTTTAACAGTAATTTCGTTTAAAGCTCTATAATCAATAATGGGTCTTATTGTACCGTCCTTATTGCGTACTAAGAACATTCCAGCAGCAGCTGGAGATGTTGAGTGGGATATAAAACCTTTTCGGAGATTGTCGTCTAAATAGGAACGTAAGTAAGTAAGTTCCTCTTGTGAAAGTGGGTATATTTTTCCGTGAGGAATTTGAGAGCCCGGTATCAGATCAATTGGACAATCAAACTCCCTATGAGGGGGGAGGTTTTCTGCCTCTTTTAGATCAAACACCTCTGCCAGATCCTGATAAATTTCTGGTAGTTCGGATTCAATAGCAGAGATTAACTGATATGGATAACATGTTTTTAAACAGAATGGTGATGCTAATGATACCTGTGGAGTGGACCAGTCAATGCTGGGGTTATGTTTTTTTAACCATGAAAAGCCAAAAATAAGTGTATGCATGTGGATGGAAATTAAGTCAAAAGTAAGATATTCAGTATGTCCATTGTCAGTTGTCACTAGTAAAGGTATTGTTTGATGAGTAATGGGACCATGTTGTATGAGGGAACCATCAATAAGTTTAACTGAGACTGGTTGTGCCTTGCAAACAGTAGGAATTTTATTTAAATCAACAAAAGATATATCGATATAATTTCCGGCTGCCCCAGAATCGATCAATGCATTAGACTGCACGTTTTTCTGATCCCACTGTAAAGAAAGGTTAAGAGTCAATTGAGGGTTTTGAGTGAAGTATAAAATATTATGTTTTGAATGAATCTTACCCTTCTTCTGCTTTTGAAGAATTGGGCAATTATTAACTGAGTGTTCTTTTTGCCCACAATATAAGCATAGATTCTCAGATCTGCGTCTGGCCTTTTCTTCAGGTGTTAAAGGTCCTTTTATGGCTCCAATCTCCATTGGGGTCTGATTAGAAGTACCCTTTTCCTGGTTGGGTGTGTAAAGATACGGACGTCTAGGTGGTACGTCACAGGTAGCTCTCTCAGCCTTCCTTTCACGTATTCGCCGATCCAGGGTAGTACTTAATTTCATCAGTCCATTCAGGGTTTCGGGCATCTCCAAACGGGACAACTCATCTTTTAACAATTCTGAAAGGCCCAGTCTGAACTGGTTCTTCAAACTAATTTCATTCCATTTAGAATCATCTATCCACATTTGGAATTCAGTAATATAATCTTCTATATTCCTCTTACCCTGTTTTAGGGATCTCAGTTTCGTTTCTGCCGTCATCTGTGAATGAGAGTCCTCATATAAGGATGTCATGGCTAAAAAAAATTCTTCCAAAGAATCTAAGATTGGATGGTTATTCTCAAAATATCTATTAGCCCATGAGCGAGGCTCCCCCTGGAGGAAGGAGATGGTAGTACAAACCTTGATTCTCTCAGAGTGATAAGTTTTAGGCCTTAATGAAAAAAGTAATTTGCAAGCATTTTTAAAGTCTCTATATTCACTTCGTTTACCAGAAAAGGGTTGAGGATAGTTAATGTGAGGTTCAGGGACTTCTGAGCTCTTGGCTGGTAAACATTCTTTTACTAGAGTTTTAAGTGCTTTATTTTCTGATTGTACCTCAGTTAAGGCCCTGGCTAGATATTCTAATTTTTGATGGATGTTGGTGAATTCATTTTTTATTTCACTAGGATCCATCCTATATTTTACAGGTTATAACCTTATTGGCCTGAAAATTCTGTGATAACCAAAAGTTATCTAATAGTGTGATGATTTAAATATGGAAAAATAAAGGTTTTGTTGCTCTTTTCTTAAAATAAGCAAGAGAAAATGATTTATTAAACTTACTTATTTAAGGTGAGACATTAATTTTGTAATTGATAGAATATTATGAAACTTCACTAAGGTATGAATATATAAATATTCAGGAAATATTATGAGTAACTGAGATTTAAGTTCAGAGAGAGTCATATGTGTTACAAAATTATGCAACAGTAAATGCTGATTAAAGCAGATAAAGCAAAGCAAAGGATTAGACTGCTTGATAAAGTAAAGGTAATTTCTTCACGCACTCACACTTTCACGCAATAAAATATATACACAGTCCAGACATACTAGCTTGAATACCAAACCGCAATCTACTGAGTCAGATGAGAATCACAATAAAGGTTATAGGTATCTCCAATAATAAACAATGGTGTTTAAGGTTTAACCTTTATGAATGAATATATTGTAGCGTGGAGAGCGGTACTTATCTTAACAGTAGCGGTGGTATGAAGCGTGGGGAGCGGTAATGCCTTTTGGATATAAAGGTTGAGAGGTAAGTTGCAGCTCTTAGGTTCAGCGTCTGTTTGGTGTGAGCGCGACTTCGGCGTGGTGAAAGAAGTTCCGTTTGGCGGATGAATCCGGAAGATGGTCCCGGTCAGGATAGAGGCAAAAGTAGATACCCAGCGGGTATCGAAGGCGATGTAAAAGACCTGAAGGTTAAGCAACAAATGCACAATGTGGTAGTAGCTCCACAGAGGAGCAAGGAGAAGTGAGAAACAACTTCAATTTTCAGGCCCTGATTAATGGGTAAGCACTTCCTTAAATAGGAAGGAAGTGCTAATGCAGGGTTTAGATTTAAAGGGATATCACAGCATTAGAGATAAAAAATGGCTTTTGCAAATAGAGATGTATAAAAATATAAAAATGTAACGATAAAGATAGCAATGAAAGGCTGGGATATCCTCAAAGCCTAAAAATAAAGAAAAATAACATAGTATAATACTGTTAAAATGTAAATAAATCAAGAAATATAGCTCACCATATAGATGTCAACGCGTTTCGGCCCACTGCTTGGGCCTTTCTCAAGACTAGTATATACTAGTCTTGAGAAAGGCCCAAGCAGTGGGCCGAAACGCGTTGACATCTATATGGTGAGCTATATTTCTTGATTTATTTACATTTTAACAGTATTATACTATGTTATTTTTCTTTATTTTTAGGCTTTGAGGATATCCCAGCCCTTTCATTGCTATCTTTATCGTTACATTTTTATATTTTTATACATCTCTATTTGCAAAAGCCATTTTTTATCTCTAATGCCCAGGAATTGAGGCATCTGAAATATATTTTTTACACCCTAACATTAGATAAATAGGACGCATTGGAAGAAAAGAGACATTTCATAAGGACTTTTTAGGACATACAGTTACTAGGACATATACCACACTGTTATGATTTTGTAGAACATTCTGTATAATTTTTTGATTGCATATTTATCTGTTTATCCATATATCTGTTCATTATCTATGCTAAAACATTGTTAACTGCCGTATTTTAGCTATTATTGTCGATTTATTATTGTCGATTTAGTGTGTATTGTTTCACATTTTTGTTGACACATATTGTCACATTTTTGTTGACACATATTCTCACTCACCTGGATTTTTAATTTTTAATTTTTAATTTTTCCATTTTTAAATTTTCTATTTTTCTATTTTTTATATATTTTTGAGATTAAAATCACTTTAATCATATTTTGATATCACATTGTTTTTGGATATCACAGTTTTCTAGATGTGTACACACTAGTTTGCTTTTCAACACTATTTTTCAATTTTTGTATTTTTGTTTATAATTTTTTATTTTTCATATATTTCACTGCATACTATTTTTCACATATGACCCTCATCGACACATTGTTTAGAGTTTAGTTAGTTCTGCATATATATGTATAAGATTATGTTTATATAGGACATTTTTTTATCTTGCCCCAAACCAGTCTTAAATTTAGTGGACACCAATCCACCAATCAGTTATTGACTATTTAATTTTTTAACTCATTTTATCACCTTTATATATTTTTTATATTTTTAACATACGTCTTTTTGTACCATGGATCCATGTCTATGAATCATATTTTGTATTTGTAATAAATTGTGTAAAACTATACATTTCATATCCATTTTTTACTATATCAGCAATTATAATTAACATTAGAAATAACCCCCATCATAAGGGATTTCTTCTGTTCCAGTGTGAACACATCACTCACACACACACACTAGACCTTGACTTAATTGGCGCTCCTCTCTACAAACACTACTAACAGTATTCTTTTGTGGGCAGTGGGGGCCCACTCCAGATAGGAGCTACAGGTCCTTCTAGCGCTGTGAGTACAACATATATCTAATATACTCCTATTATCAAATTGTCTCCATTCTCTTGGTATCTTTATTTGAAATTCAAGAATGGAAGTTTTGATGCCTGCCCAATATTTGGTGGACAAACTGGGTTTTTCTTGCTGATTGGTGGATAAATTGAGTGCTTTCCATGGTTCTGAACCCAAAAAATAGCTTAGATGCCTTGTTTTCAAAGAAAGAAAGCAAAAGAATGAAGAAAAATGAATAATAGGAGTAAATTAGAAAGTTGTTTAAAATTGCAAACTCTATCTGAATCACGAAAGGAATTCTTTTGGTTCAATGTCCCTTTAAAATGTATTGTGCTAGATTACAAATGGAGCGCAATCAATGACACATAATTAATTATCATTTAGTATTACATGTGGGTGGTAAAATATTTAAAGGGAAAGTCAACACCAAAATGTTTATTGTTTAAAAAGATAGATAACATTTATACTACCCATTCTACAGCTTTGCACTACCAACATTGTTATATTTATATACTTTATAACCTTTAAACCTCTAAATGTCTGCCTGTTTCTAAGCCATTATAGAGAGCCTCTTATCACATGCTTTTTTATTAGCTATTCACAAGAGGAGGCTGATAGTTCATGTGGGCCATATATATATAACATTGTACTCAAGCCCGTGGGTTTTAGATGACACTGCACTAATTGGCTTAAAAAGTCAATAGATTATAAATAAATAGACATGTGATCAGGGGGCTGTCAAAAGAGGCTTAGATGCAAGGTAATCACAGAGGTTAAACCATGTTGGTTGTGCAAAACCGTCATAATAAAGGGATTATCTATCTTTTTAAACAATAAAAATGTTTGGAGTTGATTGTCCCTTTAATCAAAGAATCCTAATAGGACTGAAACAATAGATAGCAAATGGAGCGATATGGGTCCACTCTTCGAGCTTGTATTACAAGTGTTGAGTGAAGTGTTGCACTCAAGCGCAATCCAAAACACTACTGTAAAATGTATTACTTTTTAAGAGCTGAAGTAAACCCTTATTATTAATATTATTGCACAGAACTGCATAAATAAGAGAACCAGAAAGTAAAACATAATAATGTAAATATAGCTTTAATATATCAATAAACAAGTTAAAAACTACCCTATCAGTTAAAAGTATTGTGCATTTTCAGTTATTTATCATTTGTATTAAAGAGACATGAAACACAGATAGGGCTATCTTTTGATACTCAGATATACTTTCTAAAGTGCAAATATTTAATTTGTGTAACATGATATATTCTTTGTTTTAAAAGGATATTAAAGGGATATAAAGTTAAGATTAAACATTTTTCAGTTTATATAAAACATGCATTAGAGCCCTTTTCTATTAAGTAGATGAAAACATGATAAAACATATTTCTCCAACATAGGTGTGTCCGGCTCCACGGGCGTCACTACATACTTGTGGGGAATCTCTCTTCCCCCAACAGGAAAATGGCAGCGAGGTAGAAAGTGGCCATATAGTCCCTCCTAGGCTCCGCCCACCCCAGTCTTCTCTTTGCCGTTGCACAGGCAACATCTCCACGGAGATGGTTAAGAGTTTTTTTGTGTTTAAATTTAGTTTTTTATTCTTCCTATCAAGTGTTTGTTATTTTAAAATAGTGACTGGTATGTACTATTTACTCTGGAAAACAGAAAAGGATGAAGATTTCTGTTGTGAGAGGAAGATGATATTAGCAGACAGTAACTAAAATCGAATTGCTGTTTCCACTATAGGACTGTTGAGATGAAGTAACTTCAAGTTGGGGGAACAGTTAGCAGACTTTTCTGCTTAAGGTTATGACTAGCCATATTTCTAACAAGACCATGGTAAATGCTGGAAGGCTGTCATTTCCCCTCATGGGGGACCGGGTAAGGGTCCCATTTTCTTAGTCAAACAAACAGAATAAAGGGCTTAATATGGGCTAAAAAACTGGTAGACACTTTTATGGGCTAAATCGATTGCTTTATTTGGGCATTTTATTCATATTTATGCTGACAATTCGCATTATAAACTTGGGGAACGTTTATTAAACGGCAGGCACTATGTTAGACACCTTTTCCAGTCAGGGGGCCTTCCTAGTTGTAGACTGAGCCTCATTTTCGCGCCATTACTGCGCAGTGTTTTTTTGAGAGCAGGGCATGCAGATGCATGTGTGAGGATCTGAAAGTTGCTGGAAAAGCTTCTAGAAGGCGTCAATTGGTATCGTATTCCCCTCTGGGCGTGGGTGGGTCTCAGCAAAGGCTATAGCTGGGACTGTATAGGGGTTAAATTTGTAAACGGCTCCGGTTCCGTTATTTTAAGGGTTAAAGCTCTGAAATTTGGTGTGCAATACTCTTAATGCTTTAAGACACTGTGGTGAAATTTTGGTAATTTTTGAACAATTCCTTCATACTTTTTCACATATTCAGTAATAAAGTGTTTTCTGTTTAAAATTTAAAGAGACAGTAACGGTTTTGTTTTAAAACGTTTTTTGTGCTTTGTTGACAAGTTTAAGCCTGTTTAACATGTCTGTGCCTTCGGATAAGCTATGTTCTATATGTATGAAAGCCAATGTGTCTCCCCATTTAAATTTATGTGATAATTGTGCCATAGCGTCCAAACAAAGTAAGGACAGTATGCCACAGATAATGAAATTGCCCAAGATGATTCCTCAGATGAGGGGAGTTAAACATGATACTACATCATCTCCTACTGTGTCTACACCAGTTTTGCCCACGCAGGAGGCCCCTAGTACATCTAGTGCGCCAATGCTTATTACCATGCAACAATTAACGGCTGTAATGGATAACTCCATAGCAAATATTTTATCCAAAATGCCTACTTATCAGAGAAAGCGCGATTGCTCTGTTTTAAACACTGAAGAGCAGGAGGGCGCTGATGATAATTGTTCTGTCATACCCTCACACCAATCTGAAGGGGCCATGAGGGAGGTTTTGTCAGATGGAGAAATTTCAGATTCAGGAAAAATTTCTCAACAAGCTGAACCTGATGTTGTGACATTTAAATTTAAATTAGAACATCTCCGCGCACTGCTTAAGGAGGTGTTATCTACTCTGGATGATTGTGACAACTTGGTCATTCCAGAGAAATTATGCAAGATGGACAAGTTCCTAGAGGTTCCGGTGCACCCCGACGCTTTTCCTATACCCAAGCGGGTGGCGGACATAGTAAATAAGGAGTGGGAAAAGCCCGGCATACCTTTTGTTCCCCCCCCTATATTTAAGAAATTATTTCCTATGGTCGACCCCAGAAAGGACTTATGGCAGACAGTCCCTAAGGTCGAGGGGGCAGTTTCTACTCTAAAACAAACGCACTACTATTCCTATCGAAGATAGTTGTGCTTTCAAAGATCCTATGGATAAAAAATTGGAGGGTTTGCTTAAAAGATTTTTGTACAGCAAAGGTTACCTTCTACAACCCATTTCGTGCATTGTTCCTGTCACTACAGCAGCGTGGTTCTGGTTCGAGGAACTAGAAAAGTCGCTCAGTAGAGAGACTCCATATGAGGAGGTTATGGACAGAGTTCACGCACTTAAAGTTGGCTAACTCTTTATTTTAGATGCCGCTTTGCAATTAGCTAGATTAGCGGCGAAAAATTCAGGGTTTGCCTATCGTGGCGCGCAGAGCGCTTTGGCTAAAGTCTTGGTCAGCGGATGTTTCATCCAAGACAAAATTGCTTAACATCCCTTTCAAAGGTAAAACTCTATTTGGACCAGAATTGAAAGAGATTATTTCAGACATCACTGGGGGAAAGGGCCACGCCCTTCCACAAGATAGGTCCTTTTCAAGGCCTAAAAATAAGTCTAATTTTCGTTCCTTTCGCAATTTCAGGAACGGACCGGCCTCTAATTCTGCATCCTCCTAAGCAAGAGGGTAATGCTCACAACCCAAACCAGCCTGGAAACCGTGCAAGGCGGAACAAGGGTAAGCAGGCCAAGAAAGCCTGCCGCTGCTAACAAAACAGCATGAAGGAGTAGCCCCCGATCCGGGACCGGATCTAGTGGGGGGGCAGGGACTCTCTCTCTTTGCTCAGGCTTGGGCAAGAGATGTTCAGGATCCCTGGGTGCTAGAAAATAGTTTCTCAGGGTTCTCTCCCTGGGAATTCAAGGGAACTACCCCCCAAGGGGAAGGTTCCACAATGTCTCACATATCCTCAAACCAAATAAAGAGACAGGCGTTTCTTACAGTGTGTAGAAGACCTGGTTTAAAGATGGGAGTGATACACCCAGTTCCAATAAAGGAACAAGGAATGGGATTTTATTCCAATCTGTTCGTAGTTCCCAAAAAAGAGGGAACTTTCAGACCAATTTTGGATTTGAAGATCCTAAACAAATTTCTCAGGGTACCCATCGTTCAGATGGAAACCATTCGAACGATTCTACCCACTATCCAGGAAAGTCAATTTATGACTACCGTGGATCTAAAGGATGCGTACATACATATTCCTATCCACAAAGAACATCATCAGTTCCTAAGGTTCGCTTTTTTCTGACAAGCATTACCAGTTTGTGGCCCTCCCATTCGGGTTAGCCACTGCTCCAAGGATTTTCACAAAGGTAGCTAGGGTCCCTTCTAAGCGGTTCTAAGGACCGAGGGGCATTGCAGTAGTACCTTACTTGGACGACATTCTAATACAAGCGTCGTCCCTGTCAAAAGGCAAAGGCTCATACAGACATCGTTCTGGCCTTTCTCAGATCACACGGATGGAAGGTGAACATAGAAAAAAGTTCTCTGTCTCCGTCCGACAAGAGTTCCCTTCTTGGGAACAATAATAGATTCTTAGAATGAGGATTTTTTCTGACAGAGGTCAGAAAGTCAAAACTTCTAAGCTCTTGTCAAGCTTCTTCATTCTGTTCCTCGTCCTTCCATAGCGCAGTGCATGGAAGTAGTAGGGTTGATGGTTGCAGCAATGGACATAGTTCCTTTTGCACGAATTCATCTAAGACCATTACAACTGTGCATGCTCAAACAGTGGAATGGGGACTATACAGACTTGTCTCCAATGATTCAAGTAGATCAGAAGACCAGAGATTCACTCCGTTGGTGGCTGACCCTGGACCATCTGTCCCAGGGAATGAGCTTCCGCAGACCAGAGTGGGTCATTGTCACGACCGAACGCCAGTCTAGTGGGCTGGGGCAGCGGTCTGGGAATCCCTGAAAGCTCAGGGTCTATGGTCTCGGGAAGAGTCTCTTCTCCCGATAAACATTCTGGAACTGAGAGCGATATTCAATGCTCTCAGGGCTTGGCCTCACTAGCAAAGGCCAGATTCATAAGGTTCCAATCAGACAACATGACGACCGTTGCGTATATCAATCATCAGGGGGGAACAAGGAGTTCCCTGGCGATGAAAGAAGTGACCAAAATAATTCAATGGGCGGAGGATCACTCCTGCCACCTGTCTGCGATCCACATCCCAGGTGTGGAAAACTGGGAGGCGGATTTTCTGAGTCGTCAGACATTCCAGTCCGTGGGAGTGGGAACTCCACCGGAGATCTTTGCCCAAATAACTCAATTATGGGGCATTCCAGACATGGATCTGATGGCGTCTCGTCAGAACTTCAAGGTTTCCTTGCTACGGGTCCAGATCCAGGATCCCCAAGGCGACTCTAGTAGATGCACTAGTAGCACCTTGGACCTTCAACTAGCTTATGTATTTCCACCGTTTCCTCTCATTCCCAGGACTGGTAGCCAGGATCAATCAGGAGAGGGCCTCGTTGATCTTGATAGCTCCTGCGTGGCCACGCAGGACTTGGTATGCAGACCTGGTGAATATGTCATCGGTTCCACCATGGAAGCTACCTTTGAGACAGGACCTTCTTGTTCAGGGTCATTCGAACATCCAAATCTGGTCTCCCTCCAGCTGACGGCTTGGAGATTGAACGCTTGATTCTATCGAAGCGTGGGTTTTCAGATTCTGTGATAGATACTCTGGTTCAGGCCAGAAAACCGGTAACTAGAAAGAATTACCATAAAATATGGAAAAGATATATCTGTTGGTGTGAATCCAAAGGATTCCCATGGAATAAGATAAAAATTCCTAAGATTCTCTCCTTTCTACAAGAAGGTTTGGAGAAGGATTATCTGCAAGTTCTCTAAAGGGACAGATCTCTGCTTTATCTGTCTTACTACACAAAAGACTGGCAGCTGTGCCAGATGTTCAAGCATTTGTTCAGGCTCTGGTTAGGATCAAGCCTGTTTACAGACCTTTTGACTCCTCCCTGGAGTCTAAATCTAGTTCTTTCAGTTCTTCAAGGGGTTCCGTTTGAACCTTTACATTCCATAGATATTAAGTTACTATCTTGGAAAGTTTTGTTTTTGGTTGCAATTTCTTCTGCTAGAAGAGTTTCAGAGTTATCTGCTCTGCAGTGTTCTCCGCCCTATCTGGTGTTCCATGCAGATAAGGTGGTTTTGCGTACTAAGCCTGGTTTTCTTCCTAAGGTTGTTTCTAACAAAAATATTAACCAGGAGATAGTTGTTACCTTCTTTATGTCCGGAATCCAGTTTCAAAGAAGGAAACGTCTGTTACACAATTTGGACGTAGTCCGTGCTCTAAAATTCTATTTAGAGGCTACAAAAGATTTCAGACAAACTTCTTCCTGTTTGTTGTTTATTCTGGTAAAAGGAGAGGTCAAAAAGCGACTTCTACCTCTCTTTCCTTTTGGCTTAAAAGCATCATCCGATTGGCTTATGAGACTGCCGGACGGCAGCCTCCTGAAAGAATCACAGCTCACTCCACTAGGGCTGTGGCTTCCACATGGGCCTTCAAGAACGAGGCTTCTGTTGACCAGATATGTAAGGCAGCGACTTGGTCTTCACTGCACACTTTTGCCAAATCTTTACAAATTTGATACTTTTGCTTCTCGGAGGCTATTTTTGGGAGAAAGTTTTGCAAGCTGTGGTGCCTTCCGTTTAGGTAACCTGATTTGCTCCCTCCCTTCATCCGTGTCCTAAAGCTTTGGTATTGGTTCCCACAAGTAAGGATGACGCCGTGACCAGGACACACCAATGTTGGAGAAAACAGAATTATGCTTACCTGATAAATTTACTTTCTCCAACGGTGTGTCCGGCTCCACGGCCCGCCCTGGTTTTTTAATCAGGTCTGATGAATTATTTTCCTCTAACTACAGTCACCACGGTACCATATGGTTTCTCCTTATATTATATTTCCTCCTGGTCCGGTCGGTGAATTGGACTGGGGTGGGCGGGAGCCTAGGAGGGACTATATGGCCAGCTTTGCTGGGACTCTTTGCCATTTCCTGTTGGGAAGAGATATCCCACAAGTAAGGATGACGCCGTGGACCGGACACACCGTTGGAGAAAGTAATTTATCAGGTAAGCATAAATTCTGTTTTATGCAATTTTTATATTTAACAAAGATTTTAACTATGTATTTACTATAAATATTTCAAATTTGCTAATGTGAATATGCTATGTTGTTTGCGCAATGGGTGTTGGATTTTTTTCAACATTTATTTCTCTCCATTTACTTCTATGGGGAATGCAAACATGCAATGGCGTTTCGGGTGTTAGTTTTTTTTTCCTACTTTTTTTTTCTCAATTGATTACTATGGGGGAATACATGAACGTTCATGCAAAAATGTGTTCGTTTTTTCTCACTATTCAGGTTATCGCTACTTTTTTTTGGAACTTGTAATACGAACACAACCCGACTAGTGCAAAAAGCTTAACTTTAGTTGAGTTTTTGCGATCAGGAAAAAAGAGTTACTGTTCCACTTGTAATCTAGCCCTTTATGTTTAGTAACAGCTGAGAGTGTATTTTTGAGAAAGGGAATACTAAAATAAAAACATGCAAAATAGAAAAGAAAAGAAAAAACTTTTTTTTAAAGAAGTTTTTATGTCATTTTGCTGCTGGGTTCAACAGGATTTGCATCTGAAAGAGAATTGTGCTATGTTTGACTATAAGATTGGGATTCAAACCACCATGCCTGCTCAGAAGATTGGGGTGCTGTGTATTATAACAGTGAAGAATTAAAAAGCAGTAATGTTTATGTTTCAGTTAGAGCATGCAGTTGTATACAACTTTCTAATTTATTTCTATGATCACATGTGCTTTATTTTCTTTGTATCTTTTATTAAAGGAGCAGCAATGCACTGCTGTGAGATAGCTGAACACATCACATGAGTAAATGACTAGAGGTATATATGTAAATGCAGCAATCGGCAGCTTTCTCTTTTTTACTTTTTTACAAGCCAACGTTGAGTCCCTGAGAGGCATTGTGCTGGTGCACATTCCCTTAGTAGATTGTGGTACCTTTTAATAGACCAACAAAATTAAGGTTTTGTATTCCATAAGCATCAACACCTCACAGGTCTCTTCTTCAGATATGGTGCACAGGGTACTCACCATATATATGTGCGTATGCTGCTCAAAAAAAGTCAGAACCTTTACTAGAAGCATTTTTGCTAATGGAAGTATATTTTTAAATTGTTCTATTTAAAATGTAAATGCATCCATGCTCATTTAAGCTTAAATTGACACTAAAGTCAAAATAAACTTTTCAGATTCGGAAAGTTCATGCACTTTTAAGAAACTTTCCAATTTGCTTCCATTATCAAATTCTGCACATTTTTTTTTATATTCACACTTTCTGAGACACCAGCCCCTACTGAGCATGTGCAAAAGCTCACAGGGTATATGTATACTAGTCACATGATACAGGGGCCGGTAAACAGGGGAAATAAATACATTTGTCAGAAAAAAATCAACTGCTTATTTGAAATTCAAAGTAAGTGCTACTTAAAGTGAATGTCCACTTTGATGAAAAAGTGCCCGATTTTAAAAAAAAAAAAAACTATTAAAAACAGGGGCACTTTCATTCATGAAAGTTTACATTGCACCGGATTTTACAAATACTTACCTTTAACACCGGATCGCTGATCGCCCCGCCTGCTTCTTCCTGCTGTACTAACACAGCAATGACGAAACCGGCTTCCTCCAATCACAGCGTGACCTCACCAGATGAACGCTACTGGGGGGGGGAGCCGTGATTGGAGAGAGACGGTTTCGTCATTGCTGACGAAGTACAGAGGAGCTGCAGGCGTGGGATCGGAGATCCGGTGTTTCAGGAGATGAAAGTGCCCCTGTTTTTAATAGTTCTTTTAAAAACTGGGCACTTTATCATGAAAGTTGACATTTACTTTAAGTGAAACTGCATTATATTTTTACTATGCACTTTTTAATTATGGAATGCTACTGTATTTAGTGGTCCTTTAAAGGGACAGTCTAGGCCAAAATAAACTTTCATGATTCATATAGAGCATGTAATTTTAAACAATTTTCCATTTTACTTTTATCACCAATTTTGCTTTGTTCTCTTGGTATTCTTAGTTGAAAGCTTAACCTAGGAGGTTCATATGCTAATTTCTTAGACCTTGAAGGCCACCTCTTTTCAGAATGCATTTTAACAGTTTTTCACCACTAGAGGGTGTTAGTTCAGATGTTTCATATAGATAACACTGTGCTTGTGCACGTGAAGCTATCTGGGAACAGGCACTGATTGGTTAAACTGCAAGTCTGTCAAAAGAACTGAAATAAAGGGGCAGTTTGCAGAGGCTTAGATACAAGATAATCACAGAGGTTAAAAATATATTAATATAACTGTGTTGGTTATGCAAAACTGGGGAATGGGTAATAAAGGGATTATCTATCTTTTAAAACAATAAAAAATAAAGGGATATGATATTCAGACAGAGCATACAATTTTTAAAAAGTTTCCAGTTTACTTTTATAATCAAATTTGCTTAGTTCTCGTTGTATTCTTTGTTGAGGAGATACCTAAATTGGTGTCTGGATCACTATATATCAGGAAATTGTGCTGCCATCTAGTGTTCTTGCAAATGTATAACAATTTTGCAAAAATGCTTTCATATAGTGTTTTAGACATGGGAAGGCTCCTGAGCATAGATCCCTGCTTTTCAACAAAAAATGCCAAGAGAACCAAGAAATACTGTACATTAGAAAGTTATTTAAAATAGTATGCTCTATTTGAATCACAAAATATTTGTTGGGGGGTTTATATCACTTTAATTGCAATAAAGACTGTCACAGTTAACATAATAATCAAAAAATAATTTGTTCATGATAGAAGTTATTTATGAATAATAAACAGTTTTTTCTTTTTGCCAGGAATTTAAGATTTGCCAGGGAGACAAGAAAAGACTGGGTGGGAACAAAAGAGTTAAACTTCCAGATTACTTGTCAAACCTGTTTAACTGTCAAACAATCTACAAAGAAGACTTTATGCAATCCTATTAGGTCATTTGTCAAGTTTGTCTATTTTTTTTGCTTTAAATTTTAATTACTTCGTTTATTGCACACATAGGGCTAGATTAGGAGTGGAGTGCAAATTAGCGCTCCCGTTTGCGTGTTAACTTTGCTAGACAAAAGCTATTTGCGTGTGTGAGGCTAAGCTCGCATTACAACTTGAAAGTAAAAAATTTGAGCTTGTGCATAAACCAGACGTGCAAAAAATAAATAAATATTGAGACTCCTTAACTTCTTCTCCCTTAGAGTGTGAAATCTGCTCATGCTTGCAGGCTAAGCCAACCACATACATTCAAGAGCGCTAAACCCAACATGAAATATTAATTTTTTACATTCCAATGCTCTGCACATAGAATATGTTCTATGTATTCTTAAAGGGACAGTCTACACCAAAACGTTTCTTATTTAAAAAGATAGATAATCTCTTTATTACCCATTCCCCATTTTTGCATAACCAACACAGTTCTATTAATATACTTTTTACCTCTGTGATTACCTTGTATCTAAGCCTCTGCAGACAAACTCCTTATCTAAGTGCATTTGACAGACATGCAGTGTAGTCAATCAATGAAGACTCTGAAATAACTTCACGGGAGTAAGCACAATGTTATCTATATGACACACATGAACTAACACTGTCTAACTGTGAAAAACTTTCAAAATGCTCTGAGCTAAGAGGCAGTTTTCAACTGTTTAGAAATCAGTTTGAGCCTAGCTAGGTTTAACTTTTCAAAAATACCACCAAGGGAACAAAGCAAATTTGATGATAAAAGTAAATTGGAAAGTTGTTTAAAATTGCATGCCCTATCTGAATCCTGAAAGTTTAGTTTTGACTTTACTGTCCCTTTAAGCACATATATATATATATAAATTCAAAAATTTTTTTAGGAGAAAAAATATATGTAAGCACACAGCAGAGCTATATGAGACTACTGTGAATAAAGAAGGGGAATTCAGCACTCAAAATCAATCTGATTCTTAATCTAATATGTCGATAATTAGGCTGAGATTGTGTATGGAACAAAGAGACATGAACACACACCGGTCCATCAATATGCAATGAATTTATTTCTAAAAACAACTTATAAATAAACAATGTTCAGCATGCTAATACCTAGATAAAGATATGCCACTGCAGTGGATAACCTATAGCAATGTATATACTACTAGAGCACACAGAATAAACTAAAAGGTGGCCTAGTACAGTGCTAATAGCATAAGATACATAATATTCAACACATTGCAACAAGGTGCAAATAAGATGCTAAAAATATATGTAGCAAAGGCAAAGTTCACAAAGCAATATTCCAAATGTTAGGACATTTATCTTATTGGATATCTTTGCTGAAGCAAGTGAAGAGGTCAAAAGTCACTTGTGGAAATAGTGCCGTGAACATAATAGAGCTGAAAAAACCGAGGTAAGAACGTCCTCAAAATTCAGCTTTTCAATTGCTATAAATCTTGAATTGACAGACTTATGTATCCAGAGTGGCAAACTTGTTACAACAAAAGCATGCAACCTTGTTTAGTTGTTGTACCATCCAGCAGCATAGTACGGGTATAAAAGACTTATCATTGAGGCATTACAGGTAATGGACCGGGACTCCTCCTCCGACATCCAGTCTCACCTAAACCTTTCTGTCTCGTAACTTTGCTCCTTAGAACTCAAGTCAGACATGAGACTCCGTTTGCAGGCTTTATGGATTCCTCTCACCTCAACCAGATTCTTTCCAGACTTTTGATGTATAGCACCATATATTTGTATAGGTGCTCAACAGTTGCTGCTTGGATTTGAAATTACTTTGTCGACGCGCGTTTTGCCCCACAATGCTGTGCGGTAGGGGCCTCATCAGGACTGTCAATCACTGTTTGAGCACTTCACCATTTATTCGTTGCTTGCCTTAAAGGAGTGGTTAGTGGTGTGTATTTGCTTACCAATCATGCAAGCCTAATTTGATACACCTCTATTCGTCACTGTTGCTCGGCTTGCCTTTTCCTTTTTATCGTGTAAATAATTGTACAAACAAAACTAATGCATAAAACAACAAAGAAAAAAATTATAAAGATTGCAACAAATTATAAAGGAGAAAGCACAAACTAGATAATTATAATATCAATGTGTGCTAAGTTTCATTCAATCTATCTAACCAAAACAATCGCTATAAATCAAGCTACTCACATGTTTTGATAGATGGCTTAGGATGTAAATATAAACCAACTTTTTAATATATTATTTATGTCTTGGAACGAACGAACCTTAATAAATGGATTAGGCGGAACTAATCAATTTCACTCATAGATCCATGTTTTTGTGTTATACAATTGAGATTTTAAGGGATAGAGGACTATATTACGTCAAGAATAAACTACCTATCCAAACCAACGAAAAAGAGTCTCTATATAATTAATATAGCAATTGAAAAGCTGAATTTTGAGGACATTCTTACCTCGGTTTTTTCAGCTCTATTATGTTCACGGCACTATTTCCACAAGTGACGTTTGACCTCTTCACTTGCTTCAGCAAAGATATCCAATAAGATAAATGTCCTAACATTTGGAATATTGCTTTGTGAACTTTGCCTTTGCTACATATATTTTTAGCATCTTATTTGCACCTTGTTGAAATGTGTTGAATATGATGTATCTTATGCTATTAGCACTGTACTAGGCAACCTTTTAGTTTATTCTGTGTGCTCTAGTAGTATATAACTTGCTATAGGTTATCCACTGCAGTGGCATATCTTTATCTAGGTATTAGCATGCTGAACATTGTTTATTTATAAGTTGTTTTTAGAAATAAATTCATTTCATATTGATGGGACCGGTTGTGTTCATGTCTCTTTGTTCCATACACAATCTCAGCCTAATTATCTACATATTAGATTAAGAATCAGATTGATTTTGAGTGCTGAATTCCCCTTCTTTATTCACAGTATTCTCATATAGCTCTGCTGTGTGCTTACATATATTTTCTCCTATAAAAAATATTTTTGAATTTATGTTAATTTAAGGGGTCTGCACCACACCTATGATCAGCCTCCGCGATCTAGGTTATAATCTGTTCACTAGATAATTTACCTTTGGTTATCAAAGGTCACTTAATAGTTTCTCTCCCTAACTTCACATATATATATACTGTATAATATATATATATAATATATCTGTATATATCTATACCTCTATATCTATTATTATAGGCTGAGATATGTATTTTACATGAACAGTGTCAGATATATATATAAATATATAGAAATATATATTTAATAATAAAAAGTGCATTATTTTCTAGGTGAAGAACATAGGAATGTAAAATATATGTTTTGTGCATTGTGTTTCATGATTTAGATTTTAATGCTGTTGGGTTAGCACACATAAGAGACGTAAAATTCTTATGTTGCGTTATTAAAATATTACATATAAATTATATATATAAATAATTATAAAATATTCTAAATAGAATTGAGCTATTTATTAACAGTATATTATATATACAGTTATATTTATACAGTCTACCATATTGGAGGCTTCGATATGGGTAAACTGCATTGTGTTTTTAATGCCTATTTATAAAAGGCTCATATCGTTCAAATTAGTATCTGACATTATGTGATTAGTCTACACGTTATGATTGGACTTTAAGGCTATAATATCTTGGGAATGTTATATACGATGCTCTATTTTTCTAAATATAACTGCTCTGATTTATCTCTCCCTCTAGTGCAAAGAGCTGCAGTTTTAGTTCGTATAGGGTGGGTGTTAATACACCTTAGGCTCTGGTTGCGGGTCATATTTGACCTTCGTGCAGATTGGTTCCTTATCGTTCTCCCCCCTGGCCCAGTGATTGGCTTTGGTGTTCTACTGTTTTAAACATTTGGTTCTGATTATGTCTACTTATGTCTATGTTGGTATACTCTGTTCCAATCAGCCAATAGAATGCGAGCTCAATCTGATTGGCTGATCGGATCAGCCAATCGGATTGAACTTGATTCTGATTAGCTGATTCCATCAGCCAATCAGAATTTTCCTACCTTAATTCCGATTGGCTGATAGAATCCTATCAGCCAATCGGAATTCGAGGGACGCAATCTTGGATGACGTCCCTTAAAGGAACCGTCATTCGTCGGGAAGTCGTCGGTGAAGATGGATGTTCCGCGTAGGCGGGATGAACATGGGTCCGGAAGAAAGAAGATTGAAGATGCCGCTTGATAGAAGACTTCAGTCGGATCATGGACATCTTCAGCCCCCCGCTTGGGCTTGGATCAAGACCTCGGAGGAGCTCTTCTGGATCGATCGGTGAACCCGGCGTGGTGAAGATAAGGTAGGAAGATCTTCAGGGGCTTAGTGTTAGGTTTATTTAAGGGAGGTTTGGGTTAGATTAAGGGTATGTGGGTGGTGGGTTGTAATGTTGGGGGGGGGTATTGTATGTTTTTTTTTACAGGCAAAAGAGCTGAATTCTTTGGGGCATGCCCCGCAAAGGGCCCTTTTCAGGGCTGGTAAGGTAAAAGAGCTTTGAACTTTTTTAATTTAGAATAGGGTAGGGCATTTTTTTTTATTTTGGGGGGCTTTGTTATTTTATTAGGGGGCTTAGAGTAGGTGTAATTAGTTTAAAATTGTAATATTTTTCTAATGTTTGTAAAAAAAAAATATTTTTTGTAAATTAGTTCTTTTTTATTTTTTGTACTTTAGTTAGTTTATTTAATTGTATTTATTTGTAGGTATTGTATTTAATTAATTTATTGATAGTGTAGTGTTAGGTTTAATTGTAACTTAGGTTAGGATTTATTTTACAGGTAATTTTGTAATTATTTTAACTAGGTAACTATTAAATAGTTATTAACTATTTAATAGCTATTGTACCTGGTTAATATAATTACAAAGTTGCCTGTAAAATAAATATTAATCCTAAAATAGCTACACTATAATTATAATTTATATTGTAGCTATATTAGGGTTTATTTTACAGGTAAGTATTTAGCTTTAAATAGGAATAATTTATTTAATAATAGTTAATTTATTTTGTTAGATAATTGTAGGTATTTTATATAATTTATTTATTGATAGTGTAGTGTTAGGTTTAATTGTAACTTAGGTTAGGATTTATTTTACAGGTAATTTTGTAATTATTTTAACTAGGTAACTATTAAATAGTTATTAACTATTTAATAGCTATTGTACCTGGTTAATATAATTACAAAGTTGCCTGTAAAATAAATATTAATCCTAAAATAGCTATAATTATAATTTATATTGTAGCTATATTAGGGTTTATTTTACAGGTAAGTATTTAGCTTTAAATAGGAATAATTTATTTAATAATAGTTAATTTATTTTGTTAGATTTAAATTATATTTAAGTTAGGGGGGTGTTAGGGGGTGTTAGGGTTAGAGTTAGACTTAGCTTTAGGGGTTAATACATTTATTATAGTAGCGGTGAGATGCGGTCGGCAGATTAGGGGTTAATTATTGTAGGTAGGTGGAGGCGACGTTGGGGGCGGCAGATTAGGGGTTAATAAATATAATATAGGGTTGGCTGTGTTAGGGGCAGCAGATTAGGGGTACATAGGGATAATGTAGGTTGTGGCGGTGTACGGAGCGGCAGATTAGGGGTTAAAAAAATGTGCAGGTGTCAGCGATAGCGGGGGCGGCAGATTAGGGGTTAATAAAATAATATAGGGGTCGGCGATGTTAGGGGCAGCAGATTAGGGGTACATAGGGATAATGTAGCTGGCGGCGGTGTACGGAGCGGCAAATTAGGGGTTAAAATTTTTTAATAGAGTGGCGGCAATGTGGGGGGGCCTCAGTTTAGGGGTACATAGGTAGTTTATGGGTGTTAGTGTACTTTAGAGCACAGTAGTTGAGAGCTTTATAAACCGGCTTTAGCCCAGAAAGCTCTTAACTACTGACTTTTTTCTGCGGCTGGAGTTTTGTCGTTAGATTTCTAACGCTCACTTCAGCCAAGACTCTAAATACCGGCGTTAGAAGATCCCATTGAAAAGATAGGATACGCAAATGACGTAAGGGGATCTGCGGTATGGAAAAGTCGCGGCTGGAAAGTGAGCGTTAGACCCTTTCCTGACTGACTCCAAATACCAGCGGGCGGTAAAAACCAGCATTAGGAGCCTCTAACGCTGGTTTTGACGGCTACCGCCCAACTCTAAATCTAGGCCTAGGGAAGTTGATTTGTTGATTCTATCTTAAATTATATCTCAGATCAAGGGGCATATTTAAGAAGGTGCGAGTGGACATGATCCGATATTGTGGAGACAGCAATTTATCATTGCACCAGCAGTTCTTGTGCAGATTGGCGGTCAATCGGCCGCTAGCAGGGGGTGTCAATCAATCCGATCGTATAAGATCGGGTTGATTTCCGGCGATGTCTGTCCACCTCCTCAGAGCAGGCGGACAGGTTATGGAGCAGCTGCTTCATAACTTGTGCTTCCAGCGAGCCTGGAGGCTCACCAGAAACACGGGCCATCAAGCTCCATTTGCAGCTTGATAATTCGGCCCCGAAGGCTGTAGTTTAAAAATAATAAAAAAAATGATAAAAATGATTTCTTGCAATAAACATGGTAGATTATGTACAAACTTTAACAGTTGGTCAATGAGTTACCTGCATGACGTGCTCAAACCACAGGGTAGCAGGTTCAAATCCTTTAACCGTAAGCTTAACCTTTCAACTTTCAGAGATCAATAAACTGACAGAAAAAAGAGACATGAAACAAAAAAAAAATATTTATTGATTCTGAAACAGCATGCCTTTTTGTAACAGCTTTCCAATGTACTTCTATTACCTGATATGCTTCCTTCTCTTTATATCCTTTGTTGAAAACCATATTTTATAAGCTCATGGACAGCAATGCACTACTGGGAGATATCTGCTGATTGGTGGTTGCACCAATGTGTTCAGCTACCTCTGAGAAGTCTTAGGGGCCGATTTATCAAGCTGCTCCCTAACACTGTCGGCATTTATCTATGAGCGGCGGACATGATACGCTACATCATATCATGTCCGCTCACATATTAATAAATCTACCCCTAGGACCTAAAAGCTAAGGGGCAATATACCAAAAAAAAATTGCGCCATCAACTATTTAATTATATATATAATTATACTTTTTTTTTAAATAAATCACCTCAGAAGTTTGTGGGGGGTTTTAACTCCCCAAGAGAAGCTGCTGGATTCAGAATGATGACCAAGCAATGTGCAACAAAAAAATGCTTGATCAGTGCAGGAGCTCATTAATATATAGGGGCATATTTAAGAAGGTGCAAGCGAATATGATCCGATATTGCGAATCATGTCCGCTGCACATAGATAAATGCCGACAGCATATGCTCTCTGCATTTATCATTGCATCAGCAGTTATGAACTGCTGGTGCAATGCTGCCCCCTGCAGATTCGTGGCCAATCGGCCACTAGCAGGGGGGTCAATCAACCCAATCATATTCGATCGGGTTAATTTCCGGCGATGTCTGTCCGCCTCCTCAGAGCAGGCGGACAGGTATGTAGCAGCAGGTCTTTAGACTGCTGCTTCATACCTTGTGTTTCCGGCGAACCTGAAGGCTCGCCAGAAACACGGAGCATCCAGCTCCATTTGTGGCTTGATAATTCGGGCCCATAGCCTTCATTAACCACAAAAATTAAATAATATGAAATATTTTTTTTTGTCTGGGAGCTGACTGTAAAACAATGCAAATTTTGAAAATAAATTATTAACACCTTAAATTCTTAGAAAGAAATTATTTTGTAAGCAGGCCTAATGCAAAGATCATGGCCTAGATTAGATGGAGCACAACCAATAGTGCAGAGTGCATTATCCTTATCACACACCCACACTAAAAATAACTCAATCTGGTGCTACAAGTGAATGGTAAAAAAAGTTTTACCAGAGGACCTTAACAATAGTTAACATTTTGTTAGTGCGCCCTATACTAAGTAATCTTTGGAAAGAATGCTAGTAGTGTGCTAGTATCGCTCATATTAAAGTGGTGAGTTAAATGTTGCTCTCAAGCATAATACAAAATAACACTGAGGCTCATTGAGACCTGAAGTAAAGTGTTAATGCTTAAATATATGCATAACACACATGTATAAGTATTTCACTCATGTTTATACACGCTAAATACAAAGGTCTAGATTACAAGTGGCGCAATAACGTATAATATTGAAATATTGCACCTGCACTAACTTGTCCTCGTATTACGAGTTGAAAATAAAACTCAACCACACAAGCGGCAAACTAAGTTTGCGCATGCCAGGTTAGTGCACCCTGAAGTTCTCATTACGGCTAAATTAAAAGTTGCACCAAACACAACATAAATGCATTAAAATAATGTGTCACACTCATATATATGCTATCTAATAATAATTATTCATATGCATATTAAGACAAAAATATTTATAAGGGTTTAAAAGTATATGGTATATGACAAGGTATTTGAATGGAAAGGGATATAATGTATATATATATATATATATATATATATATATAATATATATATATATATATAATATACACACATATATAAATATGTGAATGCATCTATATATACATATGTATACTTGATACATATATACCACATATAAAACATATATACAGATATAAATACATATATACACATGTATATATAATTTAGAGCCCTTTCCTCCCAAATACCTAAAAACAATACAATACATTTTTTAATAAATGCCATTATTTAATCATTTGTTTTACTGTGTATGTACTGTAAATATTTTAAATGTTCTATGTATTTTTAAATATATATATATTCCTATATATGTCTGTATTCACCTATACATATATATATAACAATACCACATAAAACCTACACCTAAAATGAGGGTCTCTGAATCAGTCTGTACTAAAACAAGACAGCAATTTAGAAGACATCAAACACACACTCACACACTCACTCACACACTCTCTCCCTCACACACTAACACATTTTTACTCATACACATATGTATGTTTTTACATACACACACATATGTTTATATACACACACACACACCTCACAATCACACACTCACACACTCTCTCCCTCACACACTAACACATTTTTACTCATACACATAGGTATGTTTTTACATACACACACATATGTTTATACACACACTCACAATCACACACTCACACACTCTCTCCCTCACACACTAACACATTTTTACTCATACACATAGGTATGTTTTTACATACACACACGTATGTTTATACACACACACACACTCACACACTCACACACACACTCACTCACACACTCTCTCCCTCACACACTAACACA
The DNA here is from genome assembly GCF_027579735.1 of Bombina bombina. Classification (NCBI taxonomy): domain Eukaryota; kingdom Metazoa; phylum Chordata; class Amphibia; order Anura; family Bombinatoridae; genus Bombina; species Bombina bombina. Next base: position 923,076,554 of record NC_069504.1, on the reverse strand, counting down.
TTTTTACTCATACACATAGGTATGTTTTTACATACACACACATATGTTTATACACACACACACACTCACACACTCACACACACACTCACTCACACACTCTCTCCCTCACACACTAACACATTTTTACTCATACACATAGGTATGTTTTTACACACACACATATGTTTATACACTCACAATCACACACTCACACACATGTATTATATATATCTATATATAAAGTACTAATGCCAAGGATATCTGTGAATCAATACCAAGATGACAGAAGTTTTGCTTAAAAAAGCGTCATTTGCTTCTTTCTTGTTTACGTAAAATATAGAATTCAAAATAATAAAATAAGTAGTAAATGCATTTTATTATATGGCCAAGGCACAATTAAGGTTTTATTGAAGACAATTATTTTTTTATATAACAACACATATTAACCTCACATAAAAGGTTCACTGATTATAGCAGTGAGTATTCAGAAGCCAAAGACACAATATTATAACGAGGGTGGAGTGTGCCTTTATTTTTGGGTAAATAGAGCTCGAGGAAAATTATATTGGTATCAACACATCTGCAGTCAGTGAAACTAAAATAAAACTTCCTTAAGGGCTCAAAAGAACTTATTTATTTATAGTTGTCCAATGATTGGTAGCTAACAGTGACATGTGTCTTGTTTGGGTAAATCATATGTTGCATGTGTAAACAATAAGCACCCTCCCCTTCAGAGGTTTGATGAATGCAAGCACACTCCTGCTAGACTGCGTCTCTTAAATAGCAACAAAAGACTTCTAATGCAAGGTGCTCAGTGCTGTGGGATGGGTACCCACCTGATAACATAATCAGTATTCGTCTTTTCATGTGATTGTTTCTTTCTTAAACAGTAAAGTCCTATATATACCATTGGTCTGACAATTTGAAAACACCCCCATGACATATATTTTAGGGAATCAGCGCTATAGAATTTTTAGCCCCCATACAAATAAATGATAATCACCTAGATTACGAGTTTTGTGTTCGTGCGCTTTAATGCTGAAAAAATGGCCATTTCAGTGTTAAAACAGCAACGCAGCCATTACAAGTCTTGTTGGTATAACTGTACCACAAGCCTTTAAGCCTGTAACGCAACGTCAGTCCCGCACTCAAAAAAAATGACGTTTCTGCGTAGGATTTCCATAGCTCTGCCATTTCAAATTTTGCTGTGAGGCTAAAAAGCTTTGCGTTACAGCCTATATCGACACGATTCATTCCGCAATCTGAGACCCAGTAATTATGAGTTTTACACAACAAAACTGTAACACAAAACTCATAACTAAACTGTTTTAAAGTACAATAACACCCATAAACTACCTATTAACCCCTAAACCGAGGCCCTCCAGCATAAACACTATTTTAATGATATTAACCCTAATCTGCCGCTCCAGGAATCGTCGCCACTAATAAAATGTATTAATCCCTATTCTGCCGCTCCCCGACATTGTCGCCACTATACTTAAGTTATTAACCCCTAAACCTCTGGCCTCCCACATCACTACCACCACTAAATAAACCTATTAACCCCACCTAGCCCATAAATTAAACTATTAACCCCTAAACCTAAAAACTTTGGCTATTCAAATCACCCAATAGAATTTCAGTAGCTATCATCCTATTGGCTGATTTAAACAGCCAATAGGATTTCAGTAGCTCTCATTCCTATTGGCTGATTTGAATTTCCAAAATAAAATCAGGCAATAGGAATGCAAGGGACGCCATTTTTGAAAAGGCTCCCTTGCATTGAAGATTCAGTATACGGTGGCGATCGTATGAAGAAGGATGCTCCGTGCCGGATGTCTTCAGGATGGAGCCGCTCCGTGCCGCCTGGATTAAGATAGAAGATGCCACCTGGATGAATGGGGTTAGTGTGAGGTTTTTTTTAAACTTTTTTGGGGTGTTTTTTTTTTAGATTATGGTTTTGGGAATTCTTAAAAAGAGCTAAATGCTCTTTTCTGGGCAATAAAAAAGAGCTGAATGTCCTTTTAAGAGCAATGCCCATACAAATGCCCTTTTCAGGGCAATGGGTAGCTTAGTTTTTTTTTGGGGGGGATTGGTTGGGTGGTGGGTTTTACTGTTGGGGGGTCTTTGTATTTTTTTACAGTGAAATTAGCTGATTTCTTTAGGGGCAATGCCCTTCAAAAGGCCCCTTTAAGGGCTATTGGTAGTTTATTGTAGGCTATGGTTTTTTTTTATTTTGGGGGGCTTTTTTATTTTGATAGGGCTATTAGATTAGGTATAATTGTTTTTATTTTGGATAATTTTGTTAGTTATTTTTTTTGCAATTTAGTGTTATTTTTTTGTACTTTAGTATTTTTTATTTTTGAAAAAAAAAATGTTCCAATTGTATATTTAATTTTTTTTAGTAGAGTTAGGTTTTTTTAATGTGTAATTTGATTATTTTAATTTGTAGTTATTTTAATTTTTGTATAATAGTAATGTTAGTTTAATTTATAGTTTAAACTTAGGTTTTTTTAATTTCCAGGTAAGTTTTGATTATTTTAAGATCTTGCAATTTTAATTTAAAGTTAGGGGGTTGATAGGTTTAGGGGTTAATAGTTTAATTTAGTTTTTTGCAATATGGGGGGCTTGCGGTTTATGGGGTTAATGGGTTTATTTAGTGGCAGTGATGTGGGGGCCAGAGGTTTAGGGGTTATTAACTTTATTTAGTTGCGGCGATGTCGGGGAGCGCGGAATAGGGGTTGATATCTTTATTATAGGTGGGGCGATATTGGGGTGCGGGGGGAATAGCGGTTAATAACTTTATTATAATGGCAGCGATATTGGAAGCGGCAGATTAGGGGTTAATAACATTATGTAGGTGTCAACATTGTCGGGGGCAGCAAATTAGGGGTGTTTAGACTTGGGGTTTATGTTAGAGTGTTAGGTTTAAACGTAACTTTTTTTCCCCTATAGTCATTAATGGAGTTGCGTTACGGAGCTTTTCATTCCAGATCGCAGGTGTTAGGGTTTATTTCTAACACTTTTCTCCCCATTGATGTCTATTGGGAAACCGTGCACGAGCACATCAAAGCAGGCCGATTGGATTTTGTGTGGTATGGAGCTCATCGCCACCATATCGTACACACAAGGCAGGTTTTTCAAAACTCATAATGGCAGCGCTAATGGAGGGGTTAAATAACACAACTTTTGTTGCGTTCGTTTTGGCACCCTCTATAGTGTAAAACTTGTAATCTAGGTGAATTTTAATAATAATAATTAGTTGTACAATAATAATTTTGAATTTGTTTAAACACCTTATACTTAATCCATTTTCTTAGTCATACTCTCAGCTAAATTTAATAAAGGAGATTAAGAAAAAATGGTTAACAATAATAAAATTATTTATATATATATATATATATATATATATATATTTAATTAACTAAGATATGAAACTTTCATTTTGCTTCCAGGTCTGTTTAAACTAGATATGTGCGATTAGTTTCGGATCGATTCGGAAATTCGGAAAATTCGGGCGATTCGGATCGAACCGAATTTCCGAATTAAATACCGCCAATTTTACCGAATTAATCTGAATTACTTCGGATTTATTCGGTAAATTTCGGATGGCCATGGATTACACTAGTAATGTACAGTATAAATCTAATCCCACCTAACACATACCGAAATTCCGAACCGAAATCAAAACGAATTCAGCCGAATTTAGTACATAATATGATATACTAGTCTAATATCCCACCTAACACTTACCGAAATTCCGCATTTCCGATCCGAATCGAACCGAGATCCGAAACAAATCCAAACCGAATTTATTAGAATCCGAATGAATCCGAAAAGAATCCGAACCGAATTGATTCAAATTTTTACAGAAATTTGAATCGCTTCCGAACCGAAATTCGAAAAAATCCGAATCGATACGAACCGAACCGAATTTTTTCGCCATGCACATGTCTAATTAAACATTAAGTTACAACGCAAATACAATGAATAACAAATTAGGGATAGAAATGTATCTAAAAAAATAAAGTATATAATTAATATATTTTTTACTTAGTGACTATAACAAAAGCTTCATATGCAGTGTTACATTTTCATACTGTACTTAAGGTTGCATACTTGTCATCATTTCAATATCTCATAAATCATTTTCTATGGCCCCAGGGTCTACCATTTTTTTTTCCAAGAAGTATGTTTGTCAGATTGTGCAGTGCAAAGGTTTGTGTTTCATCATAGGGGAAGTTTCACTCAGTAACTGCTTCTAGAAATAATAATAATAATAATAATAAAAAAGCATAAAATTAAATTTTGAAAAATGCTAAATGCTAAAAGTGCTAAACGAGGCTTTTTTAATACTATGAGGAAATAATCCCATATCTTGTTTTCCCCAATCAGGAAAGAGATTAAGAACACATCTTTTCATATTAGAAATTAAATGAAATGACACTTGCTGCCTTGCAGAATACGTTTTATTTATTTGTTTTATGGAGGGCAAAAAAAGAGGGAAAATGTTGGCGGGGGGGGGGGGGGGGTATTATTATGCATATGAAGGATTACTGTTTGAAAATGTTTAAATATTTAGTTGTATTATTAAAGGATAAGTAAAATTGTTTTAAATCAATTTTGAAGGGGCATGTTAGTAAAAAATATTATCCAACAACTATCTATCGAATTATCTATCTATCTATCTATCTATCTATCTATCTGTCTGTCTGTCTGTCTGTCTGTCTGTCTGTCTGTCTGTCTGTCTGTCTGTCTGTCTGTCTGTCTGTCTATCTGTCTGTCTGTCTGTCTGTCTGTCTGCCTGTCTGTCTGTACATCTGTCTGTCTGTATTCTCTGTCTGTCTATATATCTATCTAATACATGGCTGGAACCCAGAAATACATAAGTCCTTTTTTCTATTTATAGCATTGAGTGGACTAGTAGCTGTTCCCCTCTGGACTAGTGACTATTCTCCCTTAAAGGGACACTGAACCCAAATTTTTTTCTTTCGTGATTCAGAGCATGACATTTTAAGAAACTTTCTAATTTACTCCTATTATCAAATGTTATTCATTTTCATTGTTATCTTTATTTGAAATGCAAGAATGTAAGTTTAGATGCCGCCCATTTTGGTGAACAACCTGGGTTGTTCTTGCTGATTGGTGGATAAATTCATCCACCAATAAAAAAGTGCTGTCCAGAGTACTGAACCAAAGTAAATTACAAAAGTTCCTTAAAATGGAATGCTCTATCTTAATCAGGAACAAAAAAAATTTGGGTTCAGTGTCCCCTTTAACTAGTAAACTATAGTGATATGTAAAAACCGTTGAAGCAAAAGGCACTCACAGGGCTAAGCAAAACAATAAAGAGCATCTTTATTATTCTGTCAAAGAAATAAGGTTAAACAAGGTCAACCTAATTTCTTTGATGGAATAATAAAGAAGCTTTTTTTTTATATAGAAATCTGTGAGTGCCTATTACTTGGACTGTTTTTAAAGGGACAGTCAAGTCCAAAAAAAACTTTCATGTTTCAAATAGGGCATGGAATTTTAAACAACTTTTCAATTTACTTTTAATCACTTTTATTTTATCATTTTGCTTTGTTTCTCTTGGTATTCTTAGTTGAAAGCTAAAGCCTAGGAGGTTCATATGCTAATTTCTAAGACCTTGAAGGCTGCCTCTAATCTAACTGCATTTGTGATCGTTTTTTCACCACTAGAGGGCATTAGTTCATGTGTTTCATATAGATAACATTGAGCTCATGCGCATGGAATTTTACCATGGAGACAGCTCTGATTGGCTAAAATGCAAGTCTGTCAAAAGTCTTAGATACAAGTTAATTACAGAGGTAAAAACGTGGTATAATTATAACTGTGTTTGGGTTATGCAAAACTGGGAATTGGGTAATTAAGGGATTATCTATCTTTTAAATAACAACAAAATTCTGGTGTTGACTGTCCCTTTAAGTTTCATTTTTTGATAAGCGCACCCAGCGCACCCATGTAGTTGGAGAGGGTGGTGGAATAATGGATATATATTTATTTATTAAAAAAAATAAAAATGTCTACTTCTTTGGTGGATGCCCCTGTTAGCCAGTTGGTTCTATTTCCCTCGTTGTTCCCCTTAAATTTTAAGCAGGCTTTAACTTAAATCGACATGAAAGCCACATTTTTTCTTTCATGGATTATAAAGAGCATGCAATTTTAAAACAACTTTTCAATTTACTTCTATTATATTATGTGCTTAATTCTCTTTATATCCTTTGTTGGGCAAAGCATAGCTAAATAGGCTCAGCAACTGTTCATTGTGGCTGCAGATAGATGTTTTCATGTGATTGGCTCACAAATCTGCATTGCTATTTATTCAACAAAGGATAGGTAAAGAATGAAGAAAATTAGATAATACAAGTAAATTGGAATGTTGTGATAAATTTGTATTCTCTATCTAAATTCATGAAAGAAAAAAAAAATTGGGCTTCAAATCCGTTTAACCTTATTTAACTTGATTTGTTCAATTGAGATAAAGCGCACATCATACTGGAAAACATCCTAGTTCTGATTTGTAAATGTTGCCTGTGTCTGCTTTATTTTCTGCATCTATTGTAATAACTGTAGGGTCAATATGAAGGTACCTACTGGATAAACTACATTTTATTTATTGAATATTTTTATAGTTCAGTTTAGATAAATGGTAATGTCTTTTCACCTGGGTATCACTTTGTCCCAGTATTCATCCACCTGTATCTGTGCTTGTACTTGTTTGAGAACAAGAGGATAAACTGGTTAGACTTGTCATTTTCAATTTGGCAAGACCCACTGAGTGACTGAGTGCAAACTGATCCTTATCAGGGCTATTGTGAAATACTATAAGGAAGCTGTCTGCGCCATGCTGATAGGTAATAAAAAGGGGCTATGTCTTATGTCCTGCACATTTTCATGCTTCAGCCAAGTAAAAGGTGGGATTTTTTTAAGGCTTCCAAAATAGTCTGAAACACATTGGGTTAACAATTTTTTTTTATAACTTACTAAGAATTCTCATGTGTCCCTTTTGCTACAAGATATAGGGGGGGGCCCATACTATAGAGAAAAGTGATCTACTTTTTGGGCGAAGTTTGCCAGTGTGATTTACTTATGCAAGTTGCTAAGCGTAGGAACGTTTGAGTGTGCATGGAAAGATTGATCTTTGTTTAGCACAGGGACTTTTTTTGTGGAGAACTTTTTTTTTAATTAAAGATATGTAAAAGTGCAAAGAGAAACCTCTCTAATATGTTAGAGCAATATATTATTGCACTATAGCCGGAATGTAACTATGTGTTTAATCCCTGCAAAGGGATTAAACACATATTTAAAGTCAGTTCTCGAGCAGCAATGGCACTACTGAATGACAACGTTACATAACCACCATCACAAGCTAGTTTACAGTACAATATTCTTTTTTAACAAAGGATACCAAAAAAACAAAGTAAACTTTAAAAATAGAAGTAGATTTAAAAGTGTTTTATATTTATATGCTCTATCTGAATAATGCAAATTTCATTTTTTTTACTTCTCCCTTAAAGGGACATAAAAACACAAAACTTTTTTTTTAAAGACTTTCCAATTTATTTTAATTATCTATTTTTTGTTCTTTTGATATCCTTTGCTAAAAATCATACCTAGGTTGGCTCATGAGCAGTAATAGACTAATGGGAGCTTAGTGCTGATTGGTGGCTGCACATATATACACCTCTTGCCATTGCCTCACCAAATGTGTTCAGCTAGCTCCCAGAAGTAAATTCCTGCTCCTTTAACAAAGGATACCAAGAGAATGACACATATTTGACAATAGAAGTAAATTGGAAAGTGGTTTAAAATGTATACTATAACTGAGTCATAAAATAAATATTGTGGGTTTCATGTTCCTTTAAAGGCCACAGTAGTGGTGCAGAATATATTTGTGGAACACACATTTTTTACATTTCTTTAACTTGAGCCTATACTCCATTTACTCTCTGAATGGGAAAACAAGATCACAGTAGTCTTGTAATCTACTGCAGATTGTGATCTACATTTTGGGCACACCTGCTATAGAGCATATTTTTCTCAGAAATCAGAAAATCATAATTTAAATTTTTTTTTTATTTGATTTTTTTTATATAATTATCTTTTATTGAGGTTTTGCGCAAGGTAAAACATAAATTGAACGTCATGTAACAATAAATGACAAGGATTTGGTTGAGCAGTTAACATTGGTAAACAAAAGGAGAATATTGAATGAGAAATCATAGACTCCATAAACCTCCATTTTATAATAATACTGTCATAAATAAGTGACTACTTAGGCTGGCCATTCTTGGACTATTTGGTTGGGAGAGATGAAATATGTATGGTAGTCGCATCAACGGCCACTTTTGGGCCTTATGGTAACAAATAGGTATAAAAAATGTCTTAAATAGTGATAATCATGAACTATATATGGCTATAGAGAAACAGTGCAGAAATTGCATAGGGATATCTGGGGACATATATCTATTATTTTCCTTCATGAGATATGAGATAAGTGAGTTGCAAGTATATCATTTTGTTTCAACCGTAAGTTAACATCAATATGTTATTCCCGTCTGTGAAAGTCTCAGATGTGCTAGGGGTATACCTCATATGGTATCAAATAAGCATCTGTTAGTCGGAGACATAGAGAAGGTTAGCTGCATATGTGATGATATAAAATTGAAAGTTTGTCCGAAAACAACATACTTAATTCACATCATGACACTTTTAGAGATATTATGTTATTGAATAACTTAGGGTGTCCTGGTTTAGAACTGACTGTAACTACTTAAAGCTACCCTATGCCATTTCTCCAACTCCCCAGCCAGATAGGGGGGAAAGGGGGAACAATATATCCTATGAACAGTGCAGCCAGTGTTTAATATTTAGTGAAAATATGTAATCTAGAAGAACCCAAACTAGAGCAATGTGTCAATAACATTTATGGTGTCTCTACATAATATAAAGAGTCCTACATTGGGACAAGCGGGTTAAGATGGCCACAGCTGAAACATAAACAGGTTAATTCTGTTACCAATAGGCCTTAGGTGAACCAAGTATGTGGGGCAAAATAACATTGGTGTCTACAAACTAGTGTATATTAACTCTTTTCTCTCATGTCTAGCTTGCCGATGAGAAGCTAATATATAATTTCCATATAGTCAACATAGGTGATCTAATAGGACCCGAATTAAAGCAGTATGACAATAGGAGTCAAGTTGTAATTTTAGAGGATAAAGAGACCAAGAAGAGGTGAAAGGTATGAAATGACTGTAGCATAGTGAGCAGGGTATGTGAAGTAGCAAACGTTTCGAAGACTTATGCATGAAGGCATATGCCTGAAAAAATGACGCGGGAGACGCAGAGAAACGTGTAGCAAATAGTACTGTTGTTTTTAACTATTGTACTGTATTTTTGTACTTTTTTAATATAAAACATCTTTTTTTATAGCCAAGCACTTTTTGTAGTCTCTTCGAAACGTTTGCTACTTTTGCATACCAAAGATATCTTGGAGCTAACACACCTGGGAGATGAATGGTTATGTGCACTGGGCCACTATAATAGTCCAGTCTGTGTCATTTGCACTATTGGGGTGGCTTCTCTAAACGTGAGTACCCTTATGCCCCTGGGTGGTTGCACGGGTTAAGAATATCTCACTGATTTGCACTAGGAGTCGCCCTTCTTTTCCTTTCCATCATAGATTTCTGAATCCTGCATTGATTCTGGAAGGAGCAGCCCATCTCGGTGCACAGTTTGCTGGGACACTGCAAGTTCTCAGACTGTATTCCTAGGCATTATCATTGCCTTCTCATATTGTGAGTATACTTTTACAAATATCGCTATATCATACCATTGATTGGCTACACTAGGAGGCGCCCTTTTCTTTTTTTCCTCTATAGATCTAAGACTGCAACCTAAAGCCAAGAGAACAATCACCATAACCTGCAGATAGGTAGAAGTTCAGAGTGGACTTGACAGATCAATTGAATGATCATTATAAAAACATGCATATAATTGCCTAATGGTTTAGATAGAAACACAAGTCAGTGTTTTGATGACTTAGTCAATCTGAGTTCTGTGATCTGACTATGCTAACTTTTTGTAAACCTAAATGAAACTAGCGCCTGTTTAAAACAGCATATTGCTGCATAATATGTGTCAAGGTGTTCACACCTAAAATAAATGTTAGGAAATGGATGGGCACTTTGAAGCTGTATGATACACAGTTAAGGAATTGTAATAGAGTTGTAATGCTTTAACCCATGTAGGTAGTGAGAAACTTTGGTGGCATCTAATGTTAGCAGTGGTTGTTTAAGCTAAGGGGGGGCAACAGATGAAACTTGTCCTATCGTGAAATTGTATAATAGTACAGCAAATAATGTAACCTATGTAGTAAATACGTAATTTGAGCTAGTGGGCATCTAGAAAGGTATACATTACTCCTGTTGTATACTTATAAATTGTTTGCTCTCTGAGCTAAGTATAAGTTGGCAGAAAAATAATCAAGCATATCAATACATCATCAATAAAGTAATAAAGCTTATATAGAGAGTTTTCTATTAGCGTCCACATTAAATGCCGCCTGTAGTCAGTTCAGCTAGGTTTATCAATACTTAGAAAGCCGTATCGGCTCACGGAAGCTGCTGAGTCAAGTATATAAGTATAGCAGTCCAGTCCACAATTCGTGATCTGGCATCACACCGGAGCTCATCCAATGCCTTTTATAAGTAGTGGCACCATTACAAGTCCTCCAGATGTGGTATCCCTGATGGTGGACTTGTTATCGCATCTGATATAGAGCAATGGAGGTATTCTGGGATCCAGGACTCCACAGCCTCCTGATCGTTATGCGAAACACAAGCTCTATAAATCCCTGAACCTGACCGCGGGAGCTGGCCGCTCTCCCCCGGCTCGAGGACTGAAAATGAGGGAGTGCATATGAGCTGGAAGAAGGTAGGTGTTGGATTACTTTACTTTGAATGATCAATGGTGGCTCCGCTGAGGATTTCATGACAGGCATTGAGTGGCTGGAATCCCAGGCTGCATTATTACTGGTAGGTGGGCTGGTAGAGTTACATAATACCATATTTAAACCTTTGCGGGGAGTTGATGCATGTGTGGGGGTAATCTCAGGAGATGGTACCAAAAACTGTTGTAATGGTGTCACCGTTTTGTCTGGGCCACCCCTATGGACACTATGTGCTTCCCAACTTGTACTCCGTATCGTTGCAACAAGGTCAGTCATACACTCATCCAGTTTGGATTCAAGCTGCAGTAACAAAGCCTGTATAATCTTACACGGCCCCACCATGCTAAATATTTATTCTACTGTAGTAGCAAGTAGTCTGTTATAAACTGTATTACCCTATTCTCGGGGGGGGGGGGTGCTTGAAATTTAGGCACTAGGCAACCGCCTAGGTTTTTGATGGTCTGGATCTGGGTCCAACGATCATGTATTCAGCAATATGGATATCAGTTTTCTTCAGTATTGCTTCCTCTGTTTAGTAGTCAGTTGTTTTCTATCCAATACTGTATAGATATCACAATAAACAACAGAGTAGTGAAATCACATTAGGAACTTCAAAAAATGCATCCTAGCATGGCCGCCGTCCAGGACCCGCCCCCATAATTTTACATTTTGCTTTTAAAAAGTAGGTATTTGACTTTCAGAGGGACAGATTACGAGGGGAGAGCTAATTAATGCTGCCGTTCAAGCGTTAATTGCGCTAGAAGTAACCTTTTTACACTCATCGGGTTGCGCTCGTATTATGAGTTTAAAGTAAACTGTTTTCACTTGTGCACTAACCAGATGAGAGCAAAAGGGCAGAACTTAGAATATCACGTACGCGTTCACGTATTCCCCCATAGAAGTTACCCCACTCTCGTGCAAACATGATCGCATATTCTCATGTGCGCTAACCCGACATGAAAATATTAATATTTCACAATCCAATGTTCTTCACATAGAAGAATATGCTCTATTTCTTCTTAAATAAATATTTCTACATGTATCTGATGTTTTGTTTGTACAATATATATCTATACCGATATATATTTATATATATAATTATATATACTGTACGTATAGATACAGTATATACAGATATATATGAATATCTATTTAGAAATACTTAGAACATATTCTGCTATGTGCAGAAAATTGGAATGTGAAATATTTACACTAAATACATAGTTAAAAACTTTAATAAATAAACATATTTTCATCTACTTAACTGCAAAGGACTTCAAGGCATACACACACATATATATATCTCTGATGAAGCGCATGTGAGCATGCGGGAAACGCGTCAGATCCAGCCCTGCACACTGTGACTGTGTCTTTTACTTGCCTGTTCATTAAACTAACCACTTTGGAATAGAGTTTGCAGTTCCTCGTCTTTCTTTCTTCCAATACTATATATATATATATATATATATATATATATATATACACACTTGCAAATATTATATATGTGTGTACATGTGTATTTATGTGTTTATATGTCTGTAAATCCATACATACACATATAAATCCATAAATACATATGTACACATATATAGACATATAAATATACATACATATTCATCTTTAGACATGCATTTGTATGTTTCTTAATGTTAAAGCCCTTTGTCCTTTTTTCTCTAACACCTGAGACCTCATATCTTTGAGTCCTTATAATTTTTGTGTGCAATATTTTTTTTAAAATTATTTTTATTAGATAGTGTTATTATGAGTAAATTGCAATTTATTTATTTTTTATTTGTTTTATGCAACTTTTTTGTTTCGCAAAACAGTTAACCAGAACTCTGAATTCACGCTAATCATACTCGGGTAAATAGTGATTACGCTCAAGTGATAGCGCTTACTTTCAACTCGTAATATCAGCAGTAAGCCTGACGAGCGCAAACACCCATGATAAACCCATTATCACGCACGTGCAAACGTTCACGTTCCACTTGTAATCTAGCCAAGAGTTTCTTGATTAGCCTTTACATTAATGCATTGAAGAGGCTGTAAAGTCAAATTAAATAGAGCATGTAATTTTAAACAACTTTCAATTTACTGTTATCTCTTTTTCTTTGTTCTCTTGTGATCCTTTGTTGAATAGCACACCTCAGTAAGCTACAGAAATGTACTACTGGAAGCTAGCTGCTGATTGGTGCCTGAACATTTATTCCTCTTGTTATTGGCTCACTTGATGTGCTCATCTAGCTTTCGGTAGTGCATTGCATTAAAACTAAACTTAACCAGTAATCTACAGTGACTAAGAATGTGAGGGAAAAAAAAAGATTTTAGCATGGCACAGGAATAACATAGGATTTAGAGATTTTTCAATTAAATAACTGGTTTCAATTAAATTATTTTTGACGTTCCTGTTTGAGTGCTAGCCTGCACAAATGTTATCTATGCTAGTTCCAGAAATCTATATATGGATCTAGGACATGTGAAAACCTATATATATATCAGGTGGTTAGCGGTAAGTATCTGTGAATTTGCCACTTTCCAAATTAATTTGAAAACAATTAGAAAACCTAAATTTTCTGTTTGGCTCCAAACAGAAAATGTCGGCTTGTAAACCCATGTAAAAATCTGTAGTCTAGACCTATGTTTGTTATTCTTCTCGTTATTGTTCCCTACAGTTTGAAGATCTCCTTGTTTTATTATAAGGTGTGAAAAGGTGTTTACATTTTTAGTGAATGTAGACAAGTGGCTTAGAGTTACTAAAGTTCAAAGAAGTATGATGTGAAGTTTTCTTTTTATAAGATATTCTAAGGAGATTATGTTCTCAAACACGGAATAACTTTCCAAATCTTAGTGAATTTGTGTCATGGCATAACATAGCTAAATATGACAATTTTCTTAATGGGGAGTCACTTTTTAGTAAATCTAGGCCAAGTTTGTTCATCCTGAATTCCTGGGTAACAATCTTGGCTCAAGAGAATGAGAGTGGAGGGCCCTCTAGTGGGTCTGTAACAACATTAAGGGATTACCAACTTGAAGTCTGGAGAAGTGCTAGGGTATTTTTGTTACAATGTTGCAGGCGAGGAGGCGGTGTTTTGTGCTTACCTTTATAGGGTCCTGCAGTAGTGTATCCGGCCTCTTTCTGTTCCAGACTTCGAGGAGAAAGTTTTCTGTTGTTCTGCAGTTGGATGATGGAGAGATCTAGAAGAAAGTCGTTGCCTCCCAAGCGATTTAGGGAGGTGGTGGAGGTTGCAGCCAGGAAGAAGGGACCTGCAACGCAGAGAGATGAGGACATGTCAGATGAGGCGGTACCCCCCACACCCCAAAAAACACCCCCACAGAGGAGTTTTAATAAAGGGAAAGGCCCTAAAAAAGGGGGAGAAGGGGGGTCAGGCACTGTGAGGCAGAAGCAGGTTGGAGCAAGGGAAAGGGCAGCACAGGGCCCTGGTAGTCAGGGTTGTTATCCGGTCACCAGCACACCTAGGGTTATCCCTTCCCCCAAGGCTAGGCAGGGGGCTGGAGCTGGTAAGGGAGTGGGCATTGCAGGGGGTCCACCGGCAGTACTAGCGGGACCTAATAGGGAGCTGGGGCAGTCACCGGGAGTTAGCGGCATGTGGGATAGGCCGCGTGTTGGAGATGGGCCTGACTGTGGGCTGGGGCCTGGGGATGCAATGGGGCCTGAGCAATTGGGCCTGGCACAAGATTTGTTACCCTCCCTCCCGCCGGCCGCCATGGCGGCGGTCCTGGCTCTTGCCCGGTCACTGGCGGTAGATGCCCCATCTGGCCGGGAGCGAGCTGGGTCGGCCGCGGTGGTTGCTGGGGGGTCCGGGTCGGAGGCCGTGCGCGAAGTCAGAGGTGCAGAGTGCGCAGCAGGCCCTCCCTCCTCAGATGGCGGTTCCCGCGAGACTTCAACCTCACGCTCTTCAAGTGAGGATCGCGGCCGCCATCTTGGAGGGAGGGACCGAGACAGGCAGGATGGACCTCGCGACCGGAGCAGCCCAGGTAACTTGGGGAGGCTCCAGTTCGCGGGGGGTGCCCCAATGGCCGCGGGGGGGGACCCGGGAGGCAGAGGGGTACTCACCAAGGGCGGTAGGTGGATCGCAAGCGGCTAGCGGAGCACAAGCGGCAATGAGGCTGGGTGGAACCAGGAGTATGGCTGTGTGTGACGTAGAGAGGCCGGGAACAAGCGCGCATGCGCAGATGGAATTGCAAGTGCTTAGGGCGAGCAGGCATGTTAATCGGTCCCCGGAGGGGGACATGCAGCATCAGCAGGTCTCAGCATGGGAACATGTGGGGATGACACATGGTAGGAGCGGAAGCTTGGTGCAGCAGAGTGCGTATGGTGGGATATCTGACAATAGATATGGGCATACTAGGGCACAAGAGGATGCAAGGCATGTTTTGTATGGTGGCCCCGGGTTTGTGAATGCACATGGAGTGATGCAAGGGGAAGGTAGAGGCAGGCAAGATATGGCTCGAGATGCCGGTATGCATGTTAACAATGACAGTATGGAAGAGATGATTAAGAGGGCTGTGCAAGCAGCTATGCGTGATGCAGGTGTGATGGCCCCACCTGGGTTGGGTGCCAACGCCCAGGGGGGGTAACAGTCATGAAGCTGATGTGAGAAAAGCTGTAGCAAATGCACTGGGGATGAATACAGGGGAACAGAGGGATGGTAGGGTGGGGGCATCAGTTGGGGCCCCTCCTGCAAACCAGATTGCTCCCCAGGTTCTTTTATCTTCACAGGTGACGGCAGCTACAGGGACCAGGCCGGCGGATGGATCCTCCAATGCGTTGGTGGTTGCTGGGACCAGCAGGGAACAGCAGAGAATGGATGACACAGCTCCACAGGGGACTGCCGATGCAGAGAGACCAGGGGGTGGAGAGTTGCATTTCTTGAACATTACACATGCTGACACAGACACATCATCTAGCTGTACAGGGTCAGATAGCGGTGAGGACCTAGGGCTAGTTGGGAAAGGGCAGCGTAGGATGTTTCGCTGGATAAAAAAGATGGCGTCAGGGCAGGAGAAAAGGAGGTCCGGGGCTTCAGTACAGGCTGAGGTGCAGGCAGGGGTGACTGCACCTGGGCCTAATATGCCCTTGGATACGCCAGTTCCGCGCAAGGTGGCGGCGCAAGGGGATACTTACCCGTGTCTAGTTCACTCCTTGTATGGTCACCTGAAGGCTAAGGTGATTAAGAAAATACAGGAGGGGCGCTATGTCAATGTTTTTGAGCTCTCTCTGGATGCGTTCAGGGCCAAAGAAAGGGCCGCGGACGGTTCAGGACCAAAGAGGGTGCGCAGGCCGGAGACCTATGAAGAATGGTTGAAATGCTTCAGGGTCCTGGCAGCATGCTATGTAGACAGGTGGCCCCTGCAAGGCCACAACCTGTTTAAATACCAAGACACCATTGAGGACATACATGTCAGGTTCAAGGAGGGGCGAGTGGCGTGAGTACGACATGGCTTTCCGGCGCAAGATGGTGGGCAACCCCCTGTTACATTTTGGAACGCAGGATATGCACCTGTGGTCCAAATTGGGCCTCGAAGGGCCTTCGACCCTCCCCTCACCTACGCGGCAAGCGACAGGTAGGACTGGCCAGAAACAGGGCAGACAAGGCAGGGAGTGCTGGAAATTCCAGGACAAACTGTGTGATAGGGGGAGCAATTGCTCCTTTCTTCACATCTGCAGATACTGCGGCGGGCCTCACCCAGGAACAGAGTGTGGGAAGAGGAAGGAGCAGGGTCAGGCAAGACCACTCCCTAAACAGGGAACTGGAGTCAAGGGCCCCAACACCGCTTAAGCTGCAGGCCATGCTGCCATGGCTGGCGGATTACCCGAACCAGGAGGCGGCGGAGCTGCTCAGGATCGGGCTCGGGGAGGGGTTTAGAATACTGGTTAGGGGTTCCGTGGCCGGGTCTGGGGTACATAGGAACCTGAAAACTGCCTACGAGTTCCCTCAGGTGGTTAGAGACAAATTGGCGAAAGAGGTGACGTTAGGACGAGTGTCTGGTCCTTTCGCATCTATTCCTATTGCGGGCCTGGTGGTCTCCCCTTTGGTGGTCATCCCTAAAAAGGAGGCTGGGAAGTTCAGGTTGATTCATCACCTGTCATTCCCGAAGGGGGCATCGGTGAACGATGCAATTGACCCCGAACTTAGCACAGTGCACTATCAGTCGTTTGACGAGGCTCTTGCTTTGGTTCGGGCGCTGGGCCATGGCGTGTTAATGGCCAAGCTGGACATTGAGTCAGAATTCAGGCTATTGCCACTTCACCCTTCAGCGTTTATGCTCATGGGGATGAAGTTCGAGGGAGCGTACTATGTGGACAGGTGTTTGCCCATGGGGTGTTCACTGTCCTGCGCGCTGTTTGAGTGTTTCAGCTCATTTCTCCACTGGGTGGTCCAGGAGGCGTCGTGGGGTGGGGCAGTGGCCCACTACCTGGATGACTTCCTGCTGGTGGGGAGAGCACGTAGCACCGAATGTGCTCGGCCCATGGAGGTTATGAGGGACATAACGGAATGTTTCGGAGTCCCATTGGCCGCAGACAAGACTGAGGGCCCATGTACGCGGCTCACATTCTTGGGTATAGAGATTGATACAGTCAGGGCTCTATGCAGGTTGCCGGATGACAAAGTGGAGCGGATGCGGCAGACCGTGCGGCTGGTACAGGGGCGAGAGAGAGTCACCAGGAGGGAAGTACAATCCCTACTAGGACTTTTGAATTTCGCCGGAAGGGCAATTCCAATGGGCAGGGTCTTTAATCGGCGCCTAGAAGGGCAGCTAAAAGGGCCTGCTGGAGGTGGAAAATGGGTCAGAATTTCACCCGAGGTGAGGGAGGATCTGGAGGTGTGGGACACGTTCCTGTCACACTTCAACGGGGTTTGTCTGTGGAGACACCCGACGGTTTCCAATCAGGTTTTGCACCTGTTCACAGATGCAGCCGGCGCGTTCGGGTATGGGGCATACCTGGATGGTGAATGGAGTGCGGGGCCTTGGCCCCGGGAGTGGGTGGACGCTGGCTGGGTCAGGAATCTGACCTTGTTGGAGCTTTTCCCCATTGTAGCCGCGGTTGAGATATGGGGGGGGAGGCTGGCCAATAGATCGGTGGTGTTCTGGTCGGACAATTTGAGTGTGGTGTACGCCATTAATAAATTGTCCACTTCCTCCCCAGGAGTAGTGTGCTACTTGCGGCACCTGGTGTTGCGCTGCTTGGAGGGCAACATCACGTTCACGGCCAAACACGTCCCGGGGGTGCATAACGTTATTGCGGATGCACTCTCTCGATTCAACTGGGGGCAGTTTAGGAAGGTAGCGCCCAGGGCCTCAAAGGAGGGTTTAACATGCCCGACTTTTCTTTGGCAGCTGTTACAGCCTGGGAGGGGATCCTCCCATTAATCAGAGCATCATTGGCACCTAAGACTTGGGCAACATATGAGAGCCACTGGAGCAAATGGGTGGTCTTCTGTCAACAGATGGGAGTACGGGTGGAAGACGCATCCAGGGTTCAGGTACTGGAATGGTTGGCGCAGATGAGGGCTGGAGGGGTCAGTAAGCTGGGGGCAGCAGGCAGATTGGCAGTGATAGCATTCTTTAATAAGGCGTTGGGCTATGTTGACAACCCCAGATCATTCTTGGTTAGGCAGGTGCTGAAAGGTTGGGGCAGGGTCTCTCCCCGTCCGAAGGATCGGAGGGAACCCATAACTTCGGGGTGGTTAAAGGAACTGGCGATACAATTACGATCGGTTTGTACGCCAGATTATGAGAGGCTCCTGTTTAACGCGGCATTTGCTCTGGCATTTGCGGGTGCCCTACGGGTTGGGGAGCTAGTGTCCTCCTCCAAAGTTAAGGGAACGGGGGGCATCCTTGAGGAGCACGTGCGTTGCTCGAGCGAGGGTCTGCTCCTATTTGTGCCTCGATCCAAAACGGATCAGGAGGGAAAGGGAGCGTGGCTCCCACTTGCGAGACATGCACTTGCAGAGTGCTGCCCGGTGCGGTGCGTTGAGGAGTTTCGGAGAGTAAGACCTTCAAATAGTAGGCAGTTTTTAGTACACGAAGACGGCAGTTCATTGTCACTGTTTCAGTTTCGCAGAGTACTCGCTAAAACGGCGGAGTTGGCGGGGCTGGATCCGAAAAGGATAGCCCCGCACTCCTTCAGGATTGGGGCGGCTACCAGCGCGGCTGCGGCTGATACATCGGCACCAGAAATTAAAAGGTTGGGTAGATGGAAGTCTGCTCAATATAAAAGATATATTAGACCCACTTAGTAAGGGGGGCTGGGGCACACATCCGCTTGGGTTGGGTGCCAGGGCATTACTAGGTGGGGGATGTAGTTGGGGAGTTGTTGACAGGGGGCATGATGGGTAATGTGGTTTGATCTGTTTTGCCAGGTGTAAGAGGAGGAAATTCCCCTCCGGTTCGTGTATGGATTGTCGGGCATTCCTACATCCATTGGGCGTCCATCAGGGTGCTGCGGTCAGTGGAAGGGCAGCAACTTGGATTCACAACGTCCAGGGCGAACTTCCGATGGTTAGGGCGCAGTGGCCTTACGTGGGCAGATCTGCCGGCCTTATTGCAGGAGGCACATAAGAGGTGGGGGCAGCCTCATGTGATAGTGCTGCACCTCGGGGGAAATGACTTGGGGTCTCTCCCCGCATTGGATTTGATTAAACGCATGATGGCAGACTTGAAGTGGGTGCACACTTGGCTTAAAAATGTTAAGTTGGGATGGTCCAATGTGGTTGCACGACTACATTGGAGGTATATTGGTACCCAGAAGGCCGCGTACAATGTACGAAAGAAGGTTAACCGGGAGATGGGAAGGACGGTCACGGCATTAGGGGGCTTTGTGGTCAGACACAAGCTCATAACGGCCGACAGGAAGGACTTGTTTCGCCCTGATGGTGTCCACCCGACAGATGTGGGTTTGGATATCTTCTTAAAAGACATCAGGAGTGCTCTACTTTTAGTCATATAAAAAAAAAAAAAAAAAAAAAAGTTGTTGATTGGTTATAGGGTATGTATATAGTTGCCTGTTGGCTTAGTGGTTTGGCGGCAAGAGTACGCCTGGCTCTTGTGGCGGGTGGTCAAGGCCCTGGGGAGCGGGCACAGAAGGAGAAGAGTGACGGTCAAGAAAGGGGAGGGGTTATGCCCGCCTAGGCGCCGGCCTGGGGGGTCCCCTCCCTTGCGAGTACAGGCTGAAAATCTCTTATTTCCACAGCTCTCTTTTTGTGCCAATGGGCGTGAACAGCCGGGTGTCACGCTGCAAACACCGAAAGGGGCCTTGACCAGCTGCTGATAGGGGTTAGGTTAGGGTGAGATGCCGCCAACTGATTGTTTAACGAACTTGTTGCCAAGTTTGGAAGTTAATTTATTAAAGGGCCTGCAATGGTATTAAATATCATCGCAGGCACAAGTTAACCGTTTATGTTAAATAAACGTGACCGTGACTGGTCTTTGTTCTTTCTCCCAACTACGTGTCTGGTGTGTTTATTTCTATAGCTATAAGGTATAAGACAAGTCGTAAGATGGAATAGGGGGTTAAGACCTTATGAGAGTGGAGGGCCCTCTAGTGGGTCTGTAACAACATTAAGGGATTACCAACTTGAAGTCTGGAGAAGTGCTAGGGTGTTTTTGTTACAATGTTGCAGGCGAGGAGGCGGTGTTTTGTGCTTACCTTTATAGGGTCCTGCAGCAGTGTATCCGGCCTCTTTCTGTTCCAGACTTCAAGGAGAAAGTTTTCCCCGCCCACCCGGCCCCTGGAAGGAAGGAGAATGGCGGCTACGATGCGGCAGCATTAGGGTGAGTGAACCCGGCCAGGGCAGGTTTAATTGAGCTAGCCTTTTGTGAGCCCGGGTTGTTAAGATAGCCACCCACCCACATCAAGAGGGTTGTACGATTCGCTTGATGGGGGGTGCCTTACTGGGTTGGGTGGAGATGCCCTAGCTGGCGGGTGGTCAAGGCCCTGGGGAGTGGGCACAGAAGGAGAAGAGTGACGGTCAAGAAAGGGGAGGGGTTATGCCCGCCTAGGCGCCGGCCTGGGGGGTCCCCTCCCTTGCGAGTACAGGCTGAAAATCTCTTATTTCCACAGCTCTCTTTTTGTGCCAATGGGCGTAAACAGCCGGGTGTCACGCTGCAAACACCGATAGGGGCCTTGACCAGCTGCTGATAGGGGTTAGGTTAGGGTGAGATGCCGCCAACTGATTGTTTAACGAACTTGTTGCCAAGTTTGGAAGTTAATTTATTCAAGTGCCTGCAATGGTATTAAATATCATCGCAGGCACAAGTTAACCGTTTATGTTAAATAAACGTGACCGTGACTGGTCTTTGTTCTTTCTCCCAACTACGTGTCTGGTGTGTTTATTTCTATAGCTATAAGGTATAAGACAAGTCGTAAGATGGAATAGGGGGTTAAGACCTTAAAATTGTATGATCACTGCCAAAATGTTTGTATTGTGAATATCAGTGGTTAAATACAATAATAAACTGCAAATTGATAACTGCAGGCATTCTTAGGAATTTAGCTGTTAAGAAGGAACATGATAGTTTGATCACATTCTTGCTTAGAGTAACAACAAAAATGGCAGTATTTTTAATATTACAAAGTATAATTGTAACAATTTAGGGTTAGATTACGAGTGGAGTGCAAATATGCACTTTCGCAAGCGCGGTATTTGCGCTCCACTCAGTAATACCAGTGTACGTAAATGTCCGCTGGTATTACAAGTAATCTTTATCACATTTATTTAGCATTTTTTTCTTTTGTGATACTATGGTATTTGTTGTTATTACAAGTAAAGTGCAATGAGAACGCAACCTCATGTTGGCTTTGCATGGAAGCTTTGTGCTCACGAGAGCGCTCTTCCATAGGCTCCAAAATTGCACTTTCGGAAGCAGGATATTTGCGCTCCACTCAGTAATACCGGTGCACATTAAAATTGCACCTTTATGGGCGAACGTTAAATTAGCGCTCCACTTGTAATCTAGCAACTAGTAAGTACAGTCCATTGAGAGAGGTTGACTTCAGCAAGTTTATGCGTCAGTTTAATTTACAAGTTACCACCTGATCCACTCAAACTTAAGTGAATTTGTATTAGGGATATATATGAGGCTGAAAAGTCAGATGCATTGCTTATTATTGATTTCACAAAATTTTTGGCATTCCAGACAATGATAAGGCATTTCTTTCCAACTGAAAATTATTTTAACTAATTGATAAAGCAGAGCTTGAATTTTGTCTGCCTAGTGATACCGTTGAAGGCTTCAAAACAGAACTATGACAGGGAAGAAGGTCTATGCAGGCAATAGTATGGCAGCTATTTCTATTAGGAAAATTGAATTTTGTTTGCTGTATGATTTTGAACATAGGCTTGGATGGTTTTTGTTAGAATAATTTAAAACATACTTTCTTGTGCCTGATACCCCTCCTGATGTATAGGCCATCTACCAGGACTCTCCAGCCATCTCTGCCTTGGTTTTTTTTATCTGACTCCAGGTATAGCCCATCTCCTTTCAGTCAGCCTTGAGATATCAGCGCCAGGTGTTTCTTGGCCTTCCTCTTTTTCTTTTTCCTTCTGGGTTCCAGGTCTGGGCTTGCCTGGTGATTTTTGATGTGGGCTTGAAGAGGGTGTGAACAATCCAGCCCTGGTGTCTTTTTATTATTTCTTCATTTTCATGGAGTTGGGAAGTCTGCTGCCATAGCTTTTTGTTGCTGATGGTGTTTGGCCAGCAAATTTGGAGGATTGTTTTCAGACAGGTGTTGACAAATGTCTGGACTTTTTTGGTGGTAGTCACTGTTGTCCTCCAAGTTTCTGATCCATACTAAAGTACCAATTTTACATTGGTGTTAAAAAGTATGATCTTAGTTTGTAGCATTAGGTCTTTAAAGCTCCAGATCTCCTTTAGGTGGATGAAAGCATCCCGTGCTTTGATGATTCTTGCCTTGACTTTGGCGCCTTTTCCCCTCTATTTGTCTATGACAGCCCAGATAAGTGAAGGCCTCAACCTCCTCCAGTGCTTCTCCTGCAAGAGTGGCTAGAGCTGGTCATGTTAATCTTCAGGATCTTGGTTTCCCCCTATTGAATTGCATTCTATTATTGTGACCCTTGGTGCATTCACTGAGAATGAGTGGAATTATTACTGTATCTAATGCAGCTTTGGAAAGAGTAAGGTCTATCTGATGTTGTATTAGAGTATATTTTGCAAACTTTGTGCTTTTGTTTTACTTATAGGCAACCTGCTTCTTTTAAAGGACCACTAAATACAATACAATTAAATAACTGACAAATACACAATGTACAGTAAATACAACACAATAGCACTTACTTTTAATTTGAAATGAACAGTAGAAAATTTCCCAGCAAGTTTCAAAGTTAATCCAATTTTCCCTCCCTCAAATCATGTGACTCATCAGCCAATCAGAAAATTAATTTATGTATATACTGTGCACTTTTGCACGTGCTCAGTAGGAGTTGGAGCCTCAGAAATTGTGCATATAAAAATAATGTGCATGCTTTTTTAAATGGAAGTACTGTATATTGGAAAGTTTTTTTTTTTTTTGCATGTTTTTTTTAATTGAATCATGAAACTTTATTTTTGACTTTAGTAACCCTTTAAGTTGCTGTAAAGCCTGGCATCTCTGTTGCCACATTTGTGCATGTCAGGCTTTCATGTCAGGAAGTCTAATGTGGTTATCTCATTTGTATTTTTCGTTGTCACTGAGTTTGTCAGCAATGGGTGTTTTTTTAGGGCCAACTTTGATGTTCTTTTTTTTTTTTTGTAGATCAAAATCTGACCAGTAGAGGGCGGAGTTAGCTGCCAAATGAGAGAGACGTGTCGGGCACTAGCTCCGTGAAGGAATTTATATATTGGTGTAAAATTCCAACACCAAATAAGTTTTACAGAGAACAAATCATCTCAGCTAGTGAGGTAAAGCGTATTTGCAGAACTTCTGCTCCTGTTTGACCGGATCTATAGAGAAGGGATCACAATACAGATATACCTGGCAAGGCCCTCATTCCTGCGCAGTGCGGCTGTCTGAGTCAGCTGCATCAGAACCTCTAGACCGAGTGAGATTTACATCACCCACAGCACCCACGGACCCACGGGGTACACCTGGATACCTCCTCTTAATCTTGACGGGGACAGTCAACTTGTGAGTACTGCCTGTACCTACATAAGGCACACCTGCATTCTCACATTTCTCTCCCTCTGGTACTTTAAAGGACTTAGCCTACTTTTTCCCCGCAAATTACTCTATCATGATGGGCCCTTAAACCACTGGAGAGGTGAAAGGTGGGGAGGACCGCCGTGCTTGGACACTTTATTTTTAGCACTGAATACGTGCTCAGCCTGCGCTTCAAACTCTTACTTTCTTTTCTCCCCTCTACACTTGTTATCAATTAATAATGGCGCAATCTTGAAAAACTAAAAAAACTAAAAGCTAATACTAAAACCAGACGGACAGTTATGGATCATTTTACTGCCCAAGTAGACCCTACGGAGATTGGCCACGTGGATAAACTATTGCTATCACAAGATGGTGACTCTGCTGACTTAGTAGCTTCAACATTACAGGAATAACAAACTACTGCTCCTGCCCAAGTAATTCCTACCTTTATCCTGGATTCCTTACCATCTTTATCAGATGCTCATCATTCCTCTTTCAAATCCTACATTTTGGCCTCCATATCAGATATCAAAAAAGATTTGACCACAAACAATGAAAGATTAGACACAGTTGAAAGGAAGCAAGAGGACTCAGTAGTGTTGTGACATAGCTATCCCTGGCATATTCACATAGCTGGCTTTAAAATCCCTTCCCCCCAAATACACCTTGTCTAGGCTAGGTGTTTAATTAAATACACTCCCATTAGCCTTGACTGGCATGTAATAGGTCAAACCCCTTTGAATTGAGAATAAAATTAGGAAACACTTTCTTTCTTGCCTCTCTGTCTTATCCTGATCCTGCTGAAAAGATGGATGATTTTGGACACTTTAGAGAATCTGGCCAAGTATTTCTGAGATTAAATTATGTGATTATTTTTATTTTAGCAGTGTTGCACAAATCTGTTGTGGTAGTTGCCCTGTAATAATTATTTGGACTGTTTTGCTGTAAAGCATATGTGTATATATATATATATATATCTGTAAATATGTTTCTCTTATTATTAATAAATATTGATTTCTAATAAATTCTTTGGAAACAATGGAGACCCTATTATAGTGTTTATTGCACTTAAAGGGACAGTCAACCCAAACTCCAACTCATACATATAGACTATCAATGCTGGCGGCCCATTGGCTGCGAGTCTGAAGGGGGCGGAGTTGCACCAGCAGCTCTTGTGAGCTGCTGGTGCAAAGCTGAATACGGCGTATTGCTCTCCCCATTCAGCGAGGTCTTGCGGACCTGATCCGCACTGTCAGATCAGGTCCGCAAGACCTTTGTTAAATAGGCCCTATAGACTTTCAAACGATTATTATTTTCCAATGTAGCCTAATTTTCCACAATATTTTGTTAGCATGTAAAAAGACTTACTATTTTTGGCTGTGCTGTTCAAAAATGTCCGCCTACCCCCTCCCCTATTTCTTCATTAGTCTGTGCTTGCATTAACTTTTCTATGTTACACGCTCCCATCATTTGCGCATGCGCAATGTGCCGATTTTCGTCAAGGGGGTACTTTTGAATCTGGAACTGAAAGTAACCACTCACAACACAGCTTGTACCCCCTTGACGAAAATCGGTGGATTGCGCATGCAACAGTGTGGATCAGGTCCGCAAGACCTCTCTTAATGCAGAGAGCAATATGCCGTATTCAGCATTCAGACTCGCAGTCAATGGGCTGCCAGCAGGGGGGTGTCAATCAACCCGATCGTACTAGATCGGGTTAAATTCCGGCGATTCCTGTCCGCCTGCTTCATAACTGCTGTTTCTGGCAAGTCTGAAGACTCGCCAGAAACACGGGCCGACAAGCTCCGTTCGAGCTTGTAAAATGGGCCCCTATATGTATGAGTTAGAACCTATTTTGGGTTGACTGTAACTTTAACTTAATCATAATGGTTTAGTGGTTTTACCATAGAATTAGATTTAGTACTAAATTAGAATTATATTTAGTATAAATTAAAAATCCATTATACATTTTTAATAACCACAAGTAGTAGATCAGGCTAACCTGCTTTTATATGCCAACCAAATTACTACCTTGGAGGACAAGCTTGTAGACATAGAAGACCGCTCAAGGCGGAACAAGGGATCTATGAGACAGTTCTTCCTGGAGAGCTTAACACCTTCCTATCAGAGTTCTTCGGCCTTCTTGCATCTCCACACACCCCAACTGAGTGCCTAATTGATCATACAAAAAAGGGGGGGTTGGCGCCAACTAAGGCTGACTGCTAATACAATAAATATTTACAAAAAGGTGTAGATTACACAATTAATAATACTTCAAATCTCAAATACTTAAAAATTATTGAACATAAATAATTTAATCAATATAATACATATAATTAATACAATCCTATTATAAAAAGGTTCTAATGACACCACTGCCAAATTAAAAATAATAAATATCACTAATATTATCCCTTAGCTAACAATAAATAAACGCTTAAGCAGTATAAAAAGCTCCTCTGATGATTCAATGAAATTACACAGTTTATAAGCAAAAAGGAGATTTTTCTTTCAAAAGGGCTCCCTTTTTGTTCCTTATTGAAACAAGTTCCAAAATATCCTGTTTGAATAGCCTTTCGTTCCGATTCAAATAATACAAAGAAGGAACACAAAACAATGTTTCATTCACTGCAGTTTCACCTCTTGCTGTTGTTATTTATACAATTGTGCATTTGAAATAGAAGGCATTTCACCTGGATATCACAGATTATAAAACAAGTACCGTGCGTGTCTGTTTTCAATAGTGCGGGGTAAAAGTATATACCGCTTGTATTTTACCTTTTTCTTGTCAGTTTCCTCCTACTCAGTAGTTAGCTGTTTGTCTTACCTTATCTTTGTAAGCAGGTTTAATGCTCTGTATCAGTGCAGCATGACACAACCTTTCTTGCTTCTGTCTCGGTAGTTGGTAGTATGCAGTTCCTTACTGATGCGGCTATCAGTATATTCACCTCCGCCTCACAGCTGATTTAGTAGATGCTGGTGCGCGCACTGGTTTGAAAAAATGCTCCTACCGTTCCACCTATCAGCCTTACTCCTTATTTGATGTATTCCAGTGATTGGTCTAGGCTAGTGGACGGTTCTTGGAGCAAAGTCAGTAGTATTTGCCGTAGTCAATGTCAGACTAATGATCGATCCTCTCCACTTTCACAGGTGTTTCACAGGTGTTGTGAGAACAGTACATCAACGCGTATTGGCTCACGTAGAGCCTTTGCCAAGATACCTGATCTCACTTGTCCTTCCCCTAATAAAGGCATTTTGATTAACCCACTATTGTACTAGTTTGGTTATTCTTAAATATTCTTGCATTATAAAGTCTCTTTATCCAGTTATATATCCTCACTTTAATCCATAATTTATTTTAGCACAGATGGTAGTTCAAGAAAGGCAGATTATAACAGAGAAGTAAAATTATATATAATTTAACACATTCTCACTTCATTTTTCATAGCCTCTTAGTTCTTTAATATAAAAATTAATATTAATAAATGAAAAAAAAATATAGTTAAGTAGGATTGCGTGTAGTTCTACACAAGTTCTGATGAATTAATTCCTACACCCTAATCTAAAAAATATATAAATTATTCTCATCAAACTATTTATAAACACTCAATTTTCATACATTGAATACAATAAAAAACATAAAACAAATCTTATAATAACAACTATCTAAAAACTCCTCACATAATTTTTAAAATTCTTCTATAGGAGAAGCATATTAAATCATAAATAAATAGATAGAGGAGGAAGTTTAAGAATGGGTTTCAATATTCCATATCTTTCAAAAATATCTCAAGGAGTAACCCACCCCCAATAATTAATAGACCCAATAAGTCTAAATGACAGTGGGAAATTTCAAAGTCAATATTTTAAAATTAGATTAGACTGCTCAAATCTAGTTCACTATTTAAACCTGAGAGGTATAGGGTACCAAAGTTATAGATTATTTATGCTTCTTGGCATAAGAGTTTTTTCTTCATGTCCCCTCTCCTACCATCTGGGAGTATTTTTTTAATTCCCCAATATTTCATGCAACTTACTTTCCTTGAATGTATTTCATAAAAATGTTTATATAATACTGTATCCTTCCCATGATGTTCAATATTTAGAATATGCTCTCTAATCCTATCTCTCAGTTTTCTACTTGTTTGACCTAGATACATTAAATTACATTCACATTTTATTGCATAAATTACATTCTCCTCTAAACACCTAATTATTCCATTAATTTTGAATATTCTCCCTGTTTTCTGTGATTTTACATTTTTTAATTTACTACTATACTGGCAAGATTTACAAGAGTGACATGGATAAAATCTGTCTATCTTATTCCCCTTCAAATCTTTAATACCCTTGTCCAACATTGATTTTTTTTTTCCTTTTGAATTCACTGGGTGCTAGTAAATTTTTAAAATTTTTCACTTTTTTATAAATAAATCTAGGGTTTCTCCGTATATTAGGGCCTAGTAAAGGGTCTTTCAACAGAAGGTGCCAGTGTTTATTTATCACCTTTTTAAAAATTTGATGCTGAGAAGAATAGGTGGTTATTATTGGTACATTTATTTCAGTATTTCTATTTTCATTTTCCCTTATTGTTTTATTCTTCTTTTTTATTAATTATTGTCTATCCACATTTTTTATCTCACTGGCCAGTTCTTCTATTCTATTCTTATCTTAGCCTTTTTGTTTAAATCTATCAGCAATGATTTTGGATTGTCCCTTGTATTCTTCCAATTTATTGCAATTCTTTCTTAATCTTAACAACTGTTCTTTAGGTATGTTTTTCTTCCATGTATCAAGGTGATTACTATTTGCATCAATGTAATTATTTGTATCTACCTTCTTAAAAAAGGTCCTAGTTTCAATCTGTCCATCCATTATATCAATTTCTATATCCAAGAAGCTAATTTTATTAAAACTATATTCATGTGTAAAGGTCAAACCAAAACTATTACTATTCAAATCTTCAATAAATTGGTCTAATAGTTCGAAATCTCCTCTCCAAATAAAAAAACATATTTTCTATGAAACGCCTATAGAACACAAGGTTCGCACCCCATGGGGACCCTTCTACCAGTTTGTCTTCGAAGTTCCCCATGAATAAATTTGCATAGCTGAGTGCGAACCTTGTGCCCATAGCTGTTCCCTTGGTCTGTAAAAAATAATTATCATCAAACTTAAAATCATTTTTATTTAAAATAAATTGAATACAGGTCACACTTAAAATCCTTTATACACACGATCAAAGACAATACAGGGAAACTACATAAGGACAGTGAGGCCATAGCAAATGTCTTTCGAATGTATTACAGCAACCTATACAATTTGAGGTCACAAGACCTGGCCCTAGAGCGAGACACCGTCAGACAGAATGTACAAGAATATATTTTTAATACTGATCTTCAGACATTGAATCAGGAGGCTGTAGAGTATCTGGAGTCCCCCCTCGATAGAGAGGAGATACAATTGGCCATTAGAGACCTCCCTAATGGGAAATGTCCGGGCCCAGACGGATTGGGGGCCAAATATTACAAGACATTCCTGACCATATTACTCCCACATTTACAGGACTTATTTAATAGACTACCCACTCTGAAACAGTTGCAGTCATCCATGCTGACAGCATACGTCACAGTTATTCCAAAACCAGGAAAGCCGGCAGATGTGCCCCAAAGTTACAGGCCAATTTCGCTCTTAAATGCGGATGTCAAGATCTTAGCTAAGATCTTGGCAAACAGAGTAAACAAGTTCCTCCCTGGTCTGATTGATGCAGATCAAGTTGGGTTTATCCCGGGGCGAGAGGCAAGGGATAATACCCTTAAAGTAACACAATTCATTGCCCATGCTAGGAAGAGGGGAGTGCCACTCGCCCTGTTGTCAACCGATGCTGAAAAAGCATTCAACAGGGTGAGTTGGCACTTTCTAAACTCTGTTCTGGTGAGGATGGGCTTTGGGGACAAATTCATTAGCACAGTCTTCTCTTTATATTCTAACCCCAATGCGCAGATAAAAGTCAATGGTGTCCTGTCAAAATCCTTTAGCATAACCAACGGAACATGGCAGGGGTGCCCACTCTCACCCTTACTTTTTGCCATTTCCGTCGAGGCACTGGCTAGCCGCATTAGAGCCAACCACCTTATTAAGGGGATTGAGGTTGGTGGTAGAGACAATAAGTTGGCTATGTACGCATATGATCTCTTACTGATGATTACGGAGGTTGAAGTAACCATTCCAGCTTTAATGGATGAGTTCCGAACCTATGGTGAAGTTTCCAACTTTCACCTTAATGACACTAAATCGGAGCTATTAAGTATATCTTTGACATCCACCTCCCTGACATGGCTCCGACAGCACAGTTCTTTGTGCTGACGGATAAATCTTTGAAATATTTGGGTGTTAGTCTAGCAGCTGATGTAGCAGACATGTTTACCCTTAACTATGTCCCAATCAAAACAGTGATAGCAGCGGATCTCTCTGCCTGGAGACATAAAACAATTTATTGGTTGGGAAAAATCCATGTTTTTAAGATGAATGTCCTCCCCAGGATATTGTATGTACTTCAGGTTCTCCCAATATCTCTGCCAGCGACATTTCTTTCCTCTGTGCAGAAGATACTCGAGGAGTATGTTTGGCAAGGGTTGAAGCCTAGAATAAACAAGAAAACTATGTATATGCCTAGAGACGAGGGAGGTTTGGGTCTCCCAAATCTTCTTCTATATAGGAGAGCTACATTACTTCAAAGGGTAGTGGAGTGGTGTCAGGGTAGCGATCAGAAGTGATGGATCCAATTAGATAGAGAGGCACTGCAAACACGTGATCTGCCCGCCCTCCTATGGACCCCTAAAAGACATAGACAGGTTGACCTTACACATTTCCCAATTCTAGAGGTGATGCTTGCGGAATGGGATAAGACCTTACAAACCGAACCGCATGTATCGACTCTACACTCACCCCTAACACCCTTACATGGTAACCCAGAGTTACCTCTGCAATGCAAAACAACGCCACAACAAACCTCCCTGGCAAACAATCATATAGGGCTCTACATAACAGAGAACAGGGTGAAGTTGAGGGAGGAGCTTGAGGGAGAGCAGCCTGATACCCCCATACCCTGGTATGTCTACCTGCAAGTGTGCCATTACATATCAACCCACAGACATAAACAACAACTGACTAGAAAACAAACACCATTTGAACAGCTGTGTAAAAAGAAGGCTCCCTCCAGACATCTGATATCGATATTATACACACATCTGCTTAGCCAGGGGGAGAATGCACTTCCAACATACACCAGAATGTGGCATAGGGAGTTGGAGGTAGAGCTTTCAGATGAGAAATGGCATAGGATATTCCATGCTATTAAGTCTACTTCAGTCTCAGCACACGTACAGGAATCCCAATATAAACACCTAAGTAGATGGTACCTTACACCAGCATGACTAAAATTAATCTATCCTAACACATCGGATAAATGCTGGAGGGGCTGTGGGGAGCGGGGTACAATGGTACATGTATGGTGGGACTGCCCCTTACTAAACAATTACTGGTCCGCAGTTTGGGAGGAGATGCAAGAACTCCTGGGCTTAAATATCCCCAAGGCGCCTGAGACTTTGCTTTTCCATATCCCATTCCAGGTTAAAGATTCTACTAAAAAAACCCTCTTATTCCTGATGCTAACAGGTGCAAAAAGTCTGATACCTCTCCACTGGAAATCAGCACAAGTACCCACACTGACAGAATGGAAGTGGAAGGTCTCGGACCTTCTGACACGTGAGAGATACCACTATGCTAAAATAGCAAAACTAGACAGATATGATCTTTTATTGCAGATGTGGGGAGGTAGTGAGTGAGATGCTGAGGTAGTCTGCTACAGTGAACTGAGTTGAGTGAGACCTGAGCCTGACCTGTATTTTACCCCCCCACACACACACACTTTTTTTTTTCTTTTCTTCCTCTCCTCCCGGTTCCTTCCCCCCCTCCTCCCCATCCCCTTTCTCCTATTTGGAGAATAAACTAAACAGAGAGTGGCAAAGTGCATCCAGGCCATGTTATGTTCTGAATATAGTTACTTTTTTATATGTGTCTATATGCTACAGTTCCAGTGAGATGGAGTATGAATAAGTTTAAATTGTTATCTTAGTTCTTGCTGTGTAACATTATGTTACCCTTTATCGCAATGCTCCCGAACCGCAACAAGACAACAGGAAAAATGACTTGTGAAAACTATGGAGCTTTTTTCTAAGTTTATATAGATGTAAGTAAAGCAAGAGAGGAAACTGTTCTTCTGAGAACAATAACTGCAGATCTGAAACCTGGCTGACATGAGCCTAAGAGGGACTACGAATCTAAGTCACAACTCCTGCCCAGTCGTCATTTAATATGTTGTACTGTAGTGTCATGTATATTTTTTTCTTTTTTTGTCTCTCTCTCTTGTATCTTGTTTTGTTCAATAAAGCTCTTTGAAAAAAAATAATAAATAAATAAATAAATCGAATACAGTCTAGAATAGGGTAATTCTAAATATAAATATTATGCATCCTATAAAAATTATAATTCCCCGAGACCAAATAAGGAAAATCAGGGGTATTTTAGAAATAATAGGGATCAACATAATGATAATGATTATTGTAAAAGACCCTTTAGAGGAAATAATAATAGAGGAGGGAATCAAAGAAGGATTGAAAATGATAGAGGGTGGCATAATAGAAATAATGAGTGGAACCAATATAGTGATAGATCAGACCATAGAGAAGAGAGACAAACAAATTGGAAAATACCTACATATAATAAATATGAAGTATTGGAAAGTAATCCCAATGAGTATCAGACTACACAGCCAAGTACATCTAGTGATTTTTTTTAGATGGGGACAGAGAGAGAACCCACAATCCTTCAAAAGGAAAAAGGAGAAGAGAGGAAACAGAGGGAGAGGAAAGGGAAAATTGAATATAGAAAAGGAAATAATTGAAATAAAAAAAGAAACTATTGAAACACAAAATAAAGGAATCTTTAATATTAGTAGTATGCCATTGACTAGTGAACGGGTATTAAATAAAGGTTTATCCTTTGCTCCCTCCACCAAGCTTAACAAGTTTGAACATCTTGTTAACATTAATCAATTCATTAGGAAATTGACATTAAAGAAATATTTCCTAAAAAATCCTGTGGTTAAAAATAGCATAGATGATAAATTCCAACCCTCAACCAAATGTTATATACACACAGATTTCAAAAAGAAAGCAAAATTTTTTCTGAGTCATGAAAAAGGTAACTTTATTGAGTCATTTGAAAAGTTAGTTAAAAAAGATCTAGATGAACTTGATACCACAAATAATAAAAATATGAAGTGGAATTTATCACTAAAAGAAAAAAACAATTCTAAATGAACTACAAAATAGAAATGACTTGGTCATTAAGCAAGCTGACAAGGGCGGAGGGATAGTGATTATGAACAGCACTTACTATCTAGAGGAAGCTCAAAGACTATTAAGTGATACTACAACATTTACGGCTAGATTTAGAGTTTTGTCGGTAACGACCCGCGTAGCTAACGCTGGCTTTTTTCTGGCCGCACCTTTAAAATAACTCTGGTATTGAGAGTTCACAGAATGGCTGCGTTAGGCTCCAAAAAAGGAGCGTATAGCATATTTAACGCAACTTCAACTCTCGATACCAGAGTTGCTTACGGACGCGGCCAGCCTCAAAAACGTGCTCGTGCACGATTCCCCCATAGGAAACAATGGGGCTGTTTGAGCTGAAAAAAACCTGCAAAAAAGCCGCGTTCAGCTCCTAACGCAGCCCCATTGTTTCCTATGGGGAAACACTTCCTATGTCTGCACCTAACACTCTAACATGTACCCCGAGTCTAAACACCCCTAACCTTACACTTATTAACCCCTATTCTGCCGCCCCCGCTATCGCTGACCCCTGCATATTATTATTAACCCCTAATCTGCCGCTCCGTAAACCGCCGCTACTTACTTTATCCCTATGTACCCCTAATCTGCTGCCCCTAACACCGCCGACCCCTATATTATATTTATTAACCCCTAATCTACCCCCCACAACGTCGCCTCCACCTGCCTACACTTATTAACCCCTAATCCGCCTCACTAACCCTATAATAAATAGTATTAACCCCTAATCTGCCCTCCCTAACATCGCCGACACCTAACTTCAAACATTAACCCCTAATCTGCCGAATGGAGCTCACCGCTATTCTAATAAATGTATTAACCCCTAAAGCTAAGTCTAACCCTAACACTAACACCCCCCTAAATTAAATATAATTTTAATCTAACGAAATTAATTAACTCTTATTAAATAAATTATTCCTATTTAAAGCTAAATACTTACCTGTAAAATAAATCCTAATATAGCTACAATATAAATTATAATTATATTATAGCTATTTTAGGATTAATATTTATTTTACAGGTAACTTTGTATTTATTTTAACCAGGTACAATAGCTATTAAATAGTTAAGAACTATTTAATAGCTAAAATAGTTAAAATAATTACAAATTTACCTGTAAAATAAATCCTAACCTAAGTTACAATTAAACCTAACACTACACTATCAATAAATTAATTAAATAAAATACCTACAATTACCTACAATTAAACCTAACACTACACTATCAATAAATTAATTAAATACAATTCCTACAAATAAATACAATGAAATAAACTAACTAAAGAACAAAAAATAAAAAAAGAACTAAGTTACAAAAAATAAAAAAATATTTACAAACATTAGAAATTTATTACAACAATTTTAAACTAATTACACCTAATCTAAGCCCCCTAATAAAATAACAAAGCCCCCCAAAATAAAAAAATGCCCTACCCTATTCTAAATTACTAAAGTTCAAAGCTCTTTTACCTTACCAGCCCTGAAAAGGGCCCTTTGCGGGGCATGCCCCAAGAAGTTCAGCTCTTTTGCCTGTAAAAAAAAACATACAATACCCCCCCCAACATTACAACCCACCACCCACATACCCCTAATCTAACCCAAACCCCCCTTAAATAAACCTAACACTAAGCCCCTGAAGATCTCCCTACCTTGAGACGTCTTCACCCAGCCGAGCCAAATTCTTCATCCAAGCGGAGCAAGAAGAGGTCCTCCATCCGGTAGAAGTCTTCATCCAAGCGGGGCAGAAGAGGTCTTCCGTCCGATTGAAGTCTTCATCCAAGAGGCATCTTCTATCGTCATCCATCCGGAGCGGCAGCATCCTGAAGACCTCCGACGCGGAACATCCATCCTGGCCGACGACTGAACGACGAATGACGGTTCCTTTAAATGACGTCATCCAAGATGGCGTCCCTCGAATTCCGATTGGCCAATCAGATTGAGCTTGCATTCTATTGGCTGATCGGAACAGCCAATAGAATGCGAGCTCAATCTGATTGGCTGATCGGATCAGCCAATCGGATTGAACTTGATTCTGATTGGCTGATTCCATCAGCCAATCAGAATATTCCTACCTTAATTCCGATTGGCTGATAGAATCCTATCAGCCAATTGGAATTTGAGGGACGCCATCTTGGATGACATCATTTAAAGGAACCGTCTTCCGTCCGATTGAAGTCTTCATCCAAGAGGCATCTTCTATCGTCATCCATCCGGAGCGGCAGCATCCTGAAGACCTCCGACGCGGAATATCCATCTTGGCCGACGACTGAACGAAGAAAGACGGTTCCTTTAAATGATGTCATCCAAGATGGCGTCCCTCAAATTCCAATTGGCTGATAGGATTCTATCAGCCAATCGGAATTAAGGTAGGAATATTCTGATTGGCTGATGGAATCAGCCAATCAGAATCAAGTTCAATCCGATTGGCTGATCCGATCAGCCAATCAGATTGAGCTCGCATTCTATTGGCTGTTCCGATCAGCCAATAGAATGCAAGCTCAATCTGATTGGCCAATCGGAATTCGAGGGACGCCATCTTGGATGACGTCATTTAAAGGAACCGTCATTCGTCGTTCAGTCGTCGGCCAGGATGGATGTTCCGCGTCGGAGGTCTTCAGGATGCTGCCGCTCCGCTCCGGATGGATGACGATAGAAGATGCCTCTTGGATGAAGACTTCAATCGGATGGAAGACCTCTTCTGCCCCGCTTGGATGAAGACTTTTACCGGATGGAGGACCTCTTCTTGCTCCGCTTGGATGAAGAATTTGGCTCGGCTGGGTGAAGACGACTCAAGGTAGGGAGATCTTCAGGGGCTTAGTGTTAGGTTTATTTAAGGGGGGTTTGGGTTAGATTAGGGGTATGTGGGTGGTGGGTTGTAATGTTGGGGGAGGGTATTGTATTTTTTTTTTTACAGGCAAAAGAGCTGAACTTCTTGGGGCATGCCCCGCAAAGGGCCCTGTTCAGGGCTGGTAAGGTAAAAGAGCTTTGAACTTTAGTAATTTAGAATAGGGTAGGGCATTTTTTTATTTTGGGGTCTTTGTTATTTTATTAGGGGGCTTAGAGTAGGTGTAATTAGTTTAAAATTGTTGTAATATATTTCTAATGTTTGTAAATATTTTTTTATTTTTTTGTAACTTAGTTCTTTTTTATTTTTTGTACTTTAGTTAGTTAATGTAATTGTATTTATTTGTAGGAATTGTATTTAATTTATTTATTGATAGTGTAGTGTTAGGTTTAATTGTAGATAATTGTAGGTATTTTATTTAATTAATTTATTGATAGTGTAGTGTTAGGTTTAATTGTAACTTAGGTTAGGATTTCTTTTACAGGTAAATTTGTAATTATTTTAACTAGGTAACTATTAAATAGCTATTGTACCTGGTTAAAATAAATACAAAGTTACCTGTAAAATAAATATTAATCCTAAAATAGCTATAATATAATTATAATTTATATTGTAGCTATATTAGGAATTATTTTACAGGTAAGTATTTAGCTTTAAATAGGAATAATTTATTTAATAAGAGTTAATTAATTTCGTTAGATTAAAATTATATTTAATTTAGGGGGGTGTTAGTGTTAGACTTAGCTTTAGGTGTTAATACATTTATTAGAATAGCGGTGAGCTCCAGTCGGCAGATTAGGGGTTAATAATTGAAGTTAGGTGTCGGCGATGTTAGGGAGGGCAGATTAGGGGTTAATACTATTTATTATAGGGTTAGTGAGGCGGATTAGGGGTTAATAACTTTATAATAATAGCGGTGCGGTCCGCTTGGCAGATTAGGGGTTAAAAAGTGTAGGCAGGTGGAGGCGATGTTGTGGGGGGCAGATTAGGGGTTAATAAATATAATATAGGGGTCGGCGGTGTTAGGGGCAGCAGATTAGGGGTACATAGCTATAATGTAGGTGGCGGCTCTTTGCGGTCGGCAGATTAGGGGTTAATTATTGTAGGTAGCTGGCTGCGACGTTGTGGGGGGCAGGTTAGGGGTAAATAAATATAATATAGGGGTCGGCGGTGTTAGGGGCAGCAGATTAGGGGTACATAGCTATAATGTAGGTGGCGGCTCTTTGCGGTCGGCAGATTAGGGGTTAATTATTGTAGGTAGCTGGCTGCGACGTTGTGGGGGGCAGGTTCTGGGTTAATAAATATAATATAGGGGTCGGCTGTGTTAGGGGCAGCAGATTAGGGGTACATAAGTATAACGTAGGTGGCGGTCGGCAGATAAGGGGTTAAAAAAAGTGTCGGCGATGTGGGGGGGGCCTCGGTTTAGGGGTACATAGGTAGTTTATGGGTGTTAGTGTACTTTAGAGCACAGTAGTTAAGAGCTTTATGAACCGGCGTTAGCCCAGAAAGCTCTTAACTCCTGGCTTTTTTCTGCGGCTGGAGTTTTGTCGTTAGATTTCTAACGCTCACTTCAGCCACGACTCTAAATACCGGAGTTAGAAAGATCCCATTGAAAAGATAGGATACGCAATTGACGTAAGGGGATCTGCGGTATGGAAAAGTCGCGGCTGAAAAGTGAGCGTTAGACCCTTTTTTGAATGACTCCAAATACCGGCGGTAGCCTAAAACCAGCGTTATGAGCCTCTAACGCTGGTTTTCACGGCTACCGCCAAACTCCAAATCTAGGCCATAGAAAGCTAAACAGTGATCCAGGCGATAATTATTTTAAGCGATTGTAAAAATTATTAAATGATAATATCGATCATAATTTGGGTATAAAGGCAATAGAATCTTATCTTAGCCTAGCTGAGAATATGAAAGAAGAACAAGGAAGATTTATTCTAGACAGTATTCGATTTATTTTAAATAAAAATTATTTTAAGTTTGATGATAATTATTTTTTACAAACCAAGGGAACGGCTATGGGCACAAGGTTCACACCCAGCTATGCAAATTTATTCATGGGGAACTTCGAAGACAAACTGGTAGAAGGGTCCCCATGGGGTAGAACCTTGTGCTCTATAGGCGTTTCATAGACGATATGTTTTTTATTTGGAGAGGAGATTTTGAACTATTAGACCAATTTATTGAAGATTTGAATAGTAATAGTTTTGGTTTGACCTTTACACTTGAATATAGTTTTAATAAAATTAGCTTCTTGGATATAGAAATTGATATAATGGATGGACATATTGAAACTAGGACCTTTTTTAAGAAGGTAGATACAAATAATTACATTGATGCAAATAGTAATCACATTGATACATGGAAGAAAAACATACCTAAAGGACATTTGTTAAGATTAAGAAAGAATTGCACTAAATTGGAAGAATACGAGGGACAATCCAAAATCATTGTTGATAGATTTAAACAAAAAGGCTATGATAAGAATAGAATAGAAGAACTGGCCACTGAGATAAAAAATGTGGATAGACAAGAATGATTAAAAAAGAAGAATAAAACAATAAGGGAAAATGAAAATAGAAATACTGAAATAAATGTACCAATAATAACCACCTTTTCTTCTCAGCATCAACTTTTTAAAAAGGTGATAAATAAACACTGGCACCTTCTGTTGAAAGACCCTTTACTAAGCCGTAATATAGGGTGAAACCCTAGATTTATTTATAAAAAAGCGCAAAATTTAAAAAAATTACTAGCACCCAGTGAATTCAAAAGGAAGAAAATGTCAATGTTTGACAAGGGTATTAAAGACTTGGAGGGGAATAAGATGGAAGGATTTTATCCTTGTCACTCTTGTAAATCTTGCCAGTATAGTAGTAAATTAAAAAGTTTAAAATCACAGAAAACAGGGAGAATATTCAAAATTAATGGTATAATTAGGTGTTCAGAGGAGAATGCAATTTATGCAATAAAATGTGAATGTAATTTAATGTATCTAGGTCAAACAAGTAGAAAACTGAGAGATAGGATTAGAGAGCATATTCTAAATATTGAACATCATAGGAAGGATACAGTATTATATAAACATTTTTATGACATACATTCAGGGAAAGTAAGTTGCATGAAATATTGGGGAATTAAAAAAGTATACTCCCAGATGGTAGGAGAGGGGACATAGAGAAAAAACTCTTAAGCCAAGAAGCAGAACTAATCTATAACTTTGGTACCCTATACCCCTCCAGTTTAATTACGGCTAGATTTGGAGTTTTGTCGGTAAAGACCCGCGTAGCTAACGCCGGCTTTTTTCTGGCCGCACCATAAAAATAACTCTGGTATTGAGAGTCCACATAAAGGCTGCGTTAGGCTCCAAAAAAGGAGCGTAGAGCATATTTAACGCAGCTTCAACTCTCGATACCAGAGTTGCTTACGCAAGCGGCCAGCCTCAAAAACGTGCTCGTGCACGATTCTCCCATAGGAAACAATGGGGCTGTTTGAGCTGAAAAAAAACCTAACACCTGCAAAAAAGCCGCGTTCAGCTCCTAACGCAGCCCCATTGTTTGCTATGGGAAAACACTTCCTACGTCTGCACCTAACACCCTAACATGTACCCCGAGTCTAAGCACCCCTAACCTTACACTTATTAACCCCTAATCTGCCGCCCCCGCTATCGCTGACCCCTGCATATTATTATTAACCCCTAATCTGCCGCTCCGTAAACCGCCGCTACCTACATTATCCCTATGTACCCCTAATCTGCTGCCCTAACATCGCCGACCCCTATATTATATTTATTAACCCCTAATTTGCCCCCCACAACGTCGCCTCCACCTGCCTACACTTATTAACCCCTAATCTGCCGACCGGACCTGAGTGCTACTATAATAAAGTTATTAACCCCTAATCCGCCTCACTAACCCTATAATAAATAGTATTAACCCCTAATCTGCCCTCCCTAACATCGCCGACACCTAACTTCAATTATTAACCCCTAATCTGCCGACTGGAGCTCACCGCTATTCTAATAAATGTATTAACCCCTAAAGCTAAGTCTAACCCTAACACTAACACCCCCCTAAGTTAAATATAATTTACATCTAACGAAATTAATGATCTCTTATTAAATAAATTATTCCTATTTAAAGCTAAATACTTACCTGTAAAATAAATCCTAATATAGCTACAATATAAATTATAATTATATTATAGCTATTTTAGGATTAATATTTATTTGACAGGCAACTTTGTAATTATTTTAACCAGGTACAATAGCTATTAAATAGTTAAGAACTATTTAATAGCTACCTAGTTAAAATAATTACAAAATTGAAGGACCCTGACGGACGTTTCCTAATACTGGTAGGGACCCTCTTTGGGCACTATATCACACTAGCCTCTATATATTCTCCCAATCATGGACAAGAATCCTTTATAAATACAGTTTCTGACCTCTTACTGGAACACTCTAGGGGGATCACTTATCTAGCTGGGGACTTTAATCTGGTCGCGGATCCTGTGCTGGACACCTCACGAGGAGTCACGTGTACACCTTCCAACACAATTAGTCGGGTTAATGAAACCCTTAAACATACAGCACTACACGACATCTGGCGCTCGCTTCACCCCACCTCAAGAGACTACTCATTTTACTCCATACCACACAATAGTTACTCCAGGATCGATTACATATACACTGATACGTGTGGTCTATCAATCACGCATCAGAGCACCATAGGACACATCACATGGTCAGACCACGCCCCAGTTTCATGTGTGGTGTTATGGCCGGATATCCCGATCATAAACCAAGTCTGGAGATTAGACGATACTATATTAAACAACCCTCTCATCATCAGTGATTTACAAAAAACACTAAAAGAATACTTCTTAAACAATACAACACCCACATCTTCTAAAGAGATCATCTGGGAAGCCCACAAAAGTGTTATACGGGGAGCACTAATAAAACATAAAGCAATACTTAATAAACAAAATAGAATCAAATATCATAACCTATTGAGCGAGATAAGTGAATTAGAAAAAAGACATAAAGAGAGCCAGGATCGTACTGACACCATAAATAGCCTGCGAGATAAAAGGAAGGAACTCCAAAATCACCTAGCAGAATTACACCAGAAGCAGGCCCTGCTCCTAAAACGATACTATTACGGGGGAGGGAATAAACCGGGTAAAATCCTAGCCAGAGCCCTCAAAAAAAGACAGATTAATTCCCATATCCATTCTCTTAAAACCATTGATGGGCGCACTCTACGCAGCAGTAACCAAATAGCTGACGAGTTTCATGGATACTATCACTCTCTGTATAATATCCAGGATAACATAGTCCATAATTCCCAGGATGACATGGATGGCCCACATGAATCGATTATAGACTCTTATCTGAACAATCTTGATCTTCCCCAGCTGTCCAGAGAGGACGCAGAACTCTTAGACGCCCCAATAACAACAGAGGAACTATTCAATGCTATAAAGAGCTGCCCGAATGGCAAAAGCCCGGGCCCTGATGGATTTTCTTCTGTATACTATAAAAAATTTAAGGACATACTAGCAGGCCCGATTCTAGCCCTTTTTAACGAGCTTAGGGATCGCCCTAATCTATCTCGTATCTTACTAGAAGCCCACATCACGGTTCTCCCCAAACCGTGGAAAACTGCTGACACCCCAGGTCATTTCAGACCCATCTCCCTAATTAAATCTGACATGAAGTTATTGGCTAAGATTCTCGCACTTAGACTTAACAAATACTTGCCAAGCTTAATCTGCAATGATCAGGTTGGGTTTGTCCCTGGCCGGGAGGCCAGGGACAACACGGTCAAGGTCACACAGTTGATCTCCCATGCCAGAGCCTCTCACATTCCCTTAGTGCTCTTCTCCACTGACGCAGAGAAGGCCTTTGACAGGGTGAGTTGGCCTTTTCTGCGTCGCGTGCTGGAAAAAATGGGCATGGGGAAAGCGTTTATAAACACCATCTTTGCACTATACTCCAACCCTAATGCCAGAATTAGAATTAATAGAACACTATCGAAGCCATTTGACATCAAAAATGGGACCAGACAGGGCTGTCCCCTGTCTCCCCTACTTTTTGCCCTCTCCATCGAGGTCCTGGCCCACAAGGTTAGATTAAACCATAATATAGCAGGAATTGATGTGGAAGGAACGGAATATAAACAGGCATTAAATGCTGATGACGTTCTCTACACACTAACCAATGTGAAAGAATCTATTCCTGAACTACTCAAGGAACTTAGAGAATATGGTAAGGTCTCGAATTTCTCTCTCAACCTTCATAAATCGGAGTTGCTAAACATAAACACTAGTCCAGACCTAATCCACTCCATACAAAAAGACTATAATCTCTCCATCGCAAAGAACAAATTGAAATACCTAGGGATCTATCTAACACCAGACCCAACTGACCTTTATAAACACAACTACATCCCCCTTAAAAATGACATTGCATCTGACCTCTCCTCTTGGAAAAACAAATACATTTCATGGCTGGGGAGAATAGGTGTGGTCAAGATGAATATCTTACCGCGAATACTGTACCTATTTCAGACCTTACCTATAGCACTCCCCAAGGGCTATATCTCTCAGTTACAAAACCTGATAAACCAATTTGTTTGGGCTAACACCAAACCTAGGGTGCCCAGATGCACT
This sequence comes from Bombina bombina, assembly GCF_027579735.1. Classification (NCBI taxonomy): domain Eukaryota; kingdom Metazoa; phylum Chordata; class Amphibia; order Anura; family Bombinatoridae; genus Bombina; species Bombina bombina. The sequence goes on along the minus strand of NC_069504.1, from coordinate 923,033,493 downwards.
ATGTACCTTCTGAGAATCAGAGGTGGGTTGGGCTTACCTAATTTATCCTCATACAAACAGGCAGTGGGACTACAGAGGGTAGTAGAATGGTCACAAAACATAGAACATAAGGCATGGATCATGCTGGACAGACAAATCTTCAGACTGAATAACATGGGTATACTAGCATGGTTATCGCCCCAAAAACAACCTAAGACTATCTCTAAATACCATCTAATAGAGGAAACATTGCATATCTGGGAAGCTACAATAGCAACTTCTTCCAACATCTCCTCTAGGCACTCCCCACTTACACCTATCTTTGAAAACCCTGAGATCCCATACCATATGCTAGGCTTCCGTAGAATTAAACCTTATCCATTACATAGGGGGTCTGTCTGTGGAGTGGTCGAAGGAGGCAGGATTGTCTCTCAGGATAAATTGAAGGACTGGCAGCCCTTCATATTTAATTCCTGGTTGCACTATAAACAAATAGTGAACTACATATCTAAACATAAACACAAACAAGATCTGCGTAGGGGGATTACTCCTTTTGAAAATCTCTGTGTGGGAGGCGGGGCCCCGAGACACCTGATCTCTTTATTATACAAGCTACTGACAGTACGGGAAGCTGAATCACTACCATCGTATGTGGTTGGTTGGTCGAAGGACCTTGGTACCGACATAGAGTTTGAATCTTGGATGAAGGCATTTGGTCATACTAAAAGGTCCTCTGTGTCCTCGACTATACAAGAGTCTCATATAAAATTTATGAGCAGATGGTACCTGACGCCCCACAGGCTACACAAAATATTCCCTTCTCTGAGTCCGATGTGCTGGAGAGGTTGTGGGGAGCATGGCACACTCTTACATATCTGGTGGTCCTGTCCACGGCTACAACCATTCTGGTCGGGGGTCCTGGATAGGATCTCTAAGATTCTGGGAGTTGCTATTCCACACATGCCTGAGATTCTGCTTTTCCTGGATTTACCAAAGGTACATAGTCAGGCACATTTAGCTCTATTACTAATTTTGATCACAAGTGCAAAGAGATTAATACCCAAAAAGTGGAAAACGATTGACCCTCCCGTTCTGGAGGAGTGGTTTAATCAAGTAGAAGAGATTCATCTCATGGAAAGATACCATTACCTGAAAATTCACAAGCTAGAAACATATGAGCTGATAAAAGCGTACTGGCATGGTACTATCTAATCTATAGGAAATAATGAGCAATAGACTTGCAGCTATCGTGGGCTCCCTCCTTCCCCCCCCTTTTTTTTTTTTTTTCCCTTCACCCCTTTGCCACGTCCCCTTCCCATTACTCTCTGAACCCCATCCCCCATCCCTTACTTTCTACTTTTTTCCTTTCTCCCCCTCAATATCTAAGACAATAACACCTGGATTTGTAGATTAACATTTATCGTTCTTACAAAAATTTCTTTTCATTTGGAAAATTATTTACCTTGTACTGTCTCGCTCTCGCTGCGACGTAGAGTGAGATTTTATCACATAGAAGTGTATAAGATTTTTTTTGTTGTTATAACGCCACTGTATTGTATTTTTTTTTTATGTGATGTATGTTTTATGCTCCCTCCTAGTGGGGTCTTGTATAATTGTTTACTTCAATAAAGCTTTTAAAAAAAAAAAAAAAAAATTACAAAATTACCTGTAAAATAAATCCTAACCTAAGTTACAATTAAACCTAACACTATACTATCATTAAATTAATTAAATAAAAAAAAATATATTACAACAATTTTAAACTAATTACACCTACTCTAAGCCCCCTAATAAAATAACAAAGACCCCAAAATAAAAAAATGCCCTACCCTATTCTAAATTACTAAAGTTCAAAGCTCTTTTACCTTACCAGCCCTGAACAGGGCCCTTTGCGGGGCATGCCCCAAGAAGTTCAGCTCTTTTTCCTGTAAAAAAAAAACCATACAATACCCCCCCCCCAACATTACAACCCACCACCCACATACCCCTAATCTAACCCAAACCCCCCTTAAATAAACCTAACACTAAGCCCTTGAAGATCTTCCTACCTTATCTTCACCATACCAGGTTCACCGATCCGTCCTGAAGAGCTCCGATGTCCTGATCCAAGCCCAAGCGGGGGGCTGAAGAGGTCCTTGATCCGGCTGAAGTCTTCATCCAAGCGCGAGCTGAAGAGGTCCATGATCCGGATGAAGTCTTCATCCAAGCGGGAGCTGAAGAGGTTCATGATCCGGATGAAGTCTTCTATCAACGGCATCTTCAATCTTCTTTCTTCCGGATCCATCTTGCAGACCTCCAACGCGGAACATCCTCTTCTCCCGACGCCTACTAGCCGAATGACGGTTCCTTTAAGGGACGTCATCCAAGATGGCGTCCCTCGAATTCCGATTGGCTGATAGGATTCTATCAGCCAATCGGAATTAAGGTAGGAATATTCTGATTGGCTGATGGAATCAGCCAATCAGAATCAAGTTCAATCCGATTGGCTGATCCAATCAGCCAATCAGATTGAGCTCGCATATTTAACTTAGGGGGGTGTTAGTGTTAGGGTTAGACTTAGCTTTAGGGATTAATACATTTATTAGAATAGAGGTGAGCTCCGGTCGGCAGATTAGGGGTTAATAAGTGTAGGCAGGTGGAGGCAACGTTGTGGGGGGCAGATTATGGGTTAATAAATATAATATAGGGGTCGGCGGTGTTAGGGGCAGCAGATTAGGGGTACATAAGGATAACATAGGTGGCGGCGCTTTGCGGTCGGCAGATTAGGGGTTAATAAGTGTAGGTAGGTGGAGGCGACGTTGTGGGGGGCAGGTTAGGGGTTAATAAATATAATATAGGGGTCGGCGGTGTTAGGGGCAGCAGATTAGGGGTACATAAGGATAACGTAGGTGGCGGTCGGCAGATTAGGGGTTAAAAAAATTTAATCGAGAGGCGGCGATGTGGGGGGACCTCGGTTTAGGGGTACATAGGTAGTTTATGGGTGTTAGTGTATTTTAGAGCACAGTAGTTAAGAGCTTTATAAACCGGCGTTAGCCCAGAAAGCTCTTAACTACTGACTTTTTTCCTGCGGCTGGAGTTTTGTCGTTAGATGTCTAACGCTTACTTCAGACACGACTCTAAATACCGGAGTTAGAAAGATCCCATTGAAAAGATAGGATACGCAATTTACGTAAGGGGATCTGCAGTATGGAAAAGTCGCGGCTGAAAAGTGAGCGTTAGACCCTATTTTGAGTGACTCCAAATACCGGAGTTAGCCTAAAACCAGCGTTAGGAGCCTCTAACGCTGGTTTTCACGGCTAACGCCAAACTCCAAATCTAGGCCTTAGTAAACTAGATTTGAGCAGTCTAATCTAATTTTAAAATATTGACTTTGAAATTATCCACTGTCATTTAGACTTATTGGGTCTATTAATTAATGGGGATGGGTTACTCTTTGAGATATTTTTGAAAGATATGGAATATTGAAACCCATTCTTAATCTTCCTCCTCTATCTATTTATTTATTTATGATTTAATATGCTTCTCCTATAGAAGAATTTTTAAAATTACGTGAGGAGTTTTTAGATAGTTGTTATTATTAGATTTGTTTTATGTTTTTTATTGTATTAAAGGTATGAAATTGGAGTGTTTATAAATAGTTTGCTGAAAATAATTTATATATTTTTGAGATTAGGGTGTAGAAATTAATTCATCAGAACTTGTATAGAACTACACACAATTCTTCTTAACTATATATATTTTTTTCATTTATTAATATTAATTTTTATATTAGAGAACTAAGAGGCTATGAAAAATGAAGTGAAAATGTGTTAAATTATATATAATTTTACTTCTCTGTTATAATCTGCCTTTTTTGAACTACCATCTGTGCTAAAATAAATTATGGATTAAAGTGAGGATATATAACTGGATAAAGAGACTTTATAATGAAAGAATATTTAAGAATAACCAAACCAGTACAATAGTGTGTTAATCAAAATGCCTTTATTAGGGGAAGGCCAAGTGAGATCAGGTATCTTGGCAAAGGCTCTACGTGAGCTGATACGCGTTGATGTACTGTTCTCACAACACCTGTGAAACACCTGTGAAAGTGGAGAGGATCGATCATTAGTCTGACATTGACTACGGCAAATACTACTGACTTTGCTCCGAGAACCGTCTACTAGCCTAGACCAATCACTGGAATACATCAAATAAGGAGTAAGGCTGATAGGTGGAACGGTAGGAGCATTTTTTCAAACCAGTACGTGCACCAGCATCTACTAAATCAGCTGTGAGGCAGAGGTGAATATACTGATAGCCGCATCAGTAAGGAACTACATACTACCAACTACCGAGACAGAAGCAAGAAAGGTTGTGTCATGCTGCACTGATACAGAGCATTAGACCTGCTTACAAAGATAAGGTAACACAAACAGCTAACTACTGAGTGGGAGGAAACTGACAAGAAAAAGGTAAAATACAAGCGGTATATACTTTTACCCTGCACTATTGAAAACAGACAAGCACGGTACTTGTTTTATAATCTGTGATATCCAGGTGAAATGCCTTCTATTTCAAATGCACAATTGTATAAATAACAACAGCAAGAGGTGAAACTGCAGTGAATTAAACATTGTTTGGTGTTCCTTCTTTGTATTATGTGAATCGGAACGAAAGGCTATTCAAACAGGATATTTTGGAACTTGTTTCAATAAGGAACAAAAAGGGAGCCCTTTTGAAAGAAAAATCTCCTTTTTGCTTATAAACTGTGTAATTTCATTGAGTCATCAGAGGAGCTGATAATATTAGTGATATTTATTATTTTTAAATTGCACCGGTGTCATTAGAACCTTTTTATTATAGGATTGTATTAATTATATGTATTATATTAAATTATTTATGTTCAAGAATTTTTAAGTTTTCTTGTACCAGAGATTTGAAGTATTATTAATTCTGTAATCTACACCTTTTTGTAAATATTTATTGTATTAGCAGTCAGCCTTAGTTGGCGCCAAACCCCCCCCCCTTTTTTGTTTTATCACGTCTTGTTTTTTCAAACTTTGTGAGGAGTGTGATTAGTGGGTAGGCAAGTGCTGCTCCTAGACCAATCTAATTGTTTTTGCCTAATTGATCATGCCCACAGGGCACCTTAGACCCAGAAACCTAGCACCTGATATACCCTGAGATGTGGTGGTACACCTTCATTTCTTTAAGTATAAGGAAAAAGTGCTATGGGCTTTACAGACTTGCCCTGACCTTCCTGAAACCTATAAAGATCTTAACATCTTCGCAGATTTGTCGCCTGGAACCTTGCAACAAAGAAGATCCTTCAGTGAAATTACCAGGTCACAGAGAGCCCACAATCTCAAATACCACTGGAATTACCCAATTAAACTCCTTGTCACAAAGGATAATCTTCAACACATTATCACCTCTGTAGAGCAAGGAACAACCCTACTTCAGAAATTGAATACTCCCCTGCATACCAACAGCTTCCCACCACCTTCCTTAAATGCTTCTGCCTCTGTTGGGAACCGATACCACAGTGACAGCAACCCGCTGCTTCTAGTACTTATTGACAATCGCTTAGACATACGGCAGAGACTTGCTAACTTCAGGTTATCCTAAGTTTTATTAACGGCCCACATGGTCGTGCACCTACACACCTTGATAACCAAATCTTGTTCAGGTTTGATTCATGTTTTTAGTTATATTGTTCTGTTGTTCTAATAGTTTTTTTTGCAGGTTCGACTGCAACCAAGTTTATTACATATTGTGTTATGTTTGTTGTTCTATATCCCTTATATCAGGATATTCACCCCTGTTTACCCTTAAAACCTAGCTTTCCTTAATCTAAGTGCCTACATCAGCATTTAACCTCTCAGTACTAGAAAGCGGTGGCAAATCACAGGCAAATGAACCTAGACTTGACTACACCACTTGCACTCCTGACAATAGCTCCTTAGTAACTCACTGATGCTGGCCCATCCTTGTAAGGGTCGACCACCATGGATGTTATTTATTTAGTTATACCCGTATTCACGTGGAGCTTTATTTCCCAGTGCTCCGCTTACTGGTCCCATTAATCTTATACAACAATATTACTCTAGGGAGACTACTACTATAAAACCACCATATAGACGCAACTCAGGAGATTCACCAGCTCTAGCTTATACTCCCCCTCATGTGTAGCCCATAAAATTCAGTTATTAGTCCAATACATTTCAATACCCTACCTAGAGGGGTAGACCATTCTTAAACTTTCATATATTGTTGCCATGTTTGCACACATCATATCGCCTAGCACCGTGACCCATTTTGTACTATTTTGACTATACTGATCCCATGATCCCCATTGAAATGCATTTCCCTCACCCATTAGGGGCCGCACTCTACTGCTAGGTAATATTATGTCTAGACTGTTTTGTTTTTTGTTTGTTGTTGTTGTTGATTAACATTTGTGCTACCTTCATAGTACTGTATACCACTTAGTCTACCTTAAGCCCTTCTTAACCGCTTTTTTAAGTATCCGTTATTAAAACAAAAATTTTTTTTAGTTCTTCAATGTATTTGATCACTTGGTTATATGGTAGCTGATATTGTCTTTCACCATGTTAACATTACTAATGTTTCTAACCTGTAACACATTTCTTCTTCACTCTCATTTGCTTCTATTTCTTCTTCCTTATATCTGAGCTCGGTTCCCTCCTCCCCCTTACCCTCTCCTCTCCTCCTTCTCTTCAACCTTATTTTCTAATTCTTCCTATCTCTTCTACCTACCAGACACATATTGTCTCCTATGCTGAGATACTAATCCTTCCTCCCCCCAATAACGTACTCTGACCGTGTTCAGATTCTACCAACCCAGTTTACCTGCACTTAAATACCGCACCCTTAAGTAGCTTATATTTCCTACACTTTATTACTGTCTACTCCATTGGGACTTTTTGGTCCTTTTCCCTTTTTATTTTTATTTTTATCTCTTTTCCCCTTGAGCTGTGAATGATGACCTTTATATGTGTGACACATAACTTTCAAGGCCTTAATTCCCCAATGAAGCATAGCATATTGTTACGATACCTTTCCCGCAGCGGGGCCCATATAGCCTTATTATAAGAGACACACTGGTCCCAATCTGATACACCTTTGCTTCACACCAAACTTTTCCCAATCATAAAAAACAGCGTCTTTTACTCAAAAGTCACGAGGGTCACAATTTGAATCCATAAATGTATCATTCTACTCCGAATCTGACCCACAGGGCAGGTATTTAATCCTTATCTGCAACTGGATAATGTTCTATACACACTGGCTTCCTATTATGGCCCTAATAAAAGACAAATCTCTGCATTACATAAGTTCTTACTACGTTTGGAAAGAACGAGCCAGGGTCACCTTCTCCTAGCAGGAGATTTTAACTTAATATTGGACCCACTCCTGGATAAAAAAATCTTTCACCTCCCGAAAGACAGAAACTAGTATTAGACTTGGCCCACAAATTCCAAACTTTGATTTCTTAGTTTAACCTTTACAATATCTGGCAAGCTATGAATAGTACCTCCCGAGACTTTCTACTCGAGTGTTCACCACTCATACTCTTGCATATATTTTATCTTATGCAACCCCAGGCTACTGGACCAAATCACTAGAGCTTGGATTCCTCCATGTCACTGGTCGGATAATGCCCAGTCTATTTTCAACTGAACTCCCCATCTCCCTCCCAGGCACCTGCTCATTGGCGTCTGTCACCCAAATTACTCTCATCCCCTGAGACTATTGCGGCAATAAAATGAGACCTCACCTTGTTCCTACAAACTAATGTTAATAACCAGGTTTCCGATTTCACTTTGTGGGCTTCCTTGAAAGCCTTTATTATAGGGCATCACTAAAAAAAAGAAGTGGAGCCACACTTGCACAACTGCACACCCAGCTTAGACATGCTTCGCAACAACACAAACTGACCCCTACCCCTAACATTTCAAGCCAACTTACAGACCTCAAACAGAGAATATTACAACTTGAAAACGAATATATTACATCTAGATTGCACAAGCTAAAACAACTCTTTTACCACAAAGGAAACAAAGCTGACAGGTTATTAGCAAACAAATTAAGACAAAAAACTGCTGCTACCCGAATCCCCTCAATTAAAGCCGACGGACGCACTTTTACTAAACCGGCTGACATAGGTCGTCCTTCTCGGACTACTACTCGTCACCTTATAATTTAAACCAATTGGGTGACTCCCCCTCTACGTCGGACATAGATTTGATCCTCCACCCGCTTCAGATCCCTTTCCTGACCCTAGAACAGAGAGACTCCCCTATCATGCAAAAGGAAATAAAAGAAGCCATCAAATCATTAAAACCCCTTAAATCCCCTGGTCCAGACGGTTTTACTCATATATTTTATAAAAAATACCCAAACCAATTGACCCCTATTTTACACAGCGTATACACATCAGCAGATAGTACTGTTCCCCAAGGAATTTCTACAAGCTAACATCATCACAATGCGGAAGCCCGGTAAAGACCCCCTCATTTTGCACCAGTTACCGTCCTATCTCCCTAATCAATTTTGACGTCAAGATGTATGCCAAAATCATAGCCATCAGATTAAACCCCATATTACCTACCTTAATCAACCCTGATCAGGTTGGCTTTACTCTGGGCCGATAAGGCCCAGACAATACAAGGCGCTTGTTAAATATATTATTTGAGGCTAAGCGTCTAGGGATTCCATGTGCCACTCTGTCGATGGATGCAGAGAAAGCTTTTGACAGAGTGAACTGGTCATACATGTCCCAAACACTAAAACGATTTGGCTTCTCCAACCTTTTTATTACCCAGGTCATGACGTTATATTCTGATCCATCGGCAAGTGTCTCAGGAGTCGGATTTCATACCCCACTATTCCCCATCACAAATGGTACTCGCCAGGGGTGTCCATTGTCCCCTCTCTTACTTGCTCTAATAATGGCCCCCTCGCTGAAGCAATACATATCCACCCTCATATCAGGGAAGTTCAAATCCACAATACATCACAAAAAACTGCTCTATTCACAGACAATCTCACCCTATTAACCTCGGATCCCTACTCTAGTATTAGCTATTCTAAACTTAACATATCCAAAACTGAAGCTTATGCCATCAACATTTCTGATTAACTCCTTGCCAATCTTTAATCCAGATATCCATTCAACTGGTCTATGGAAGGCATCAAACATTTAGGTGAAATTTTATCTCATAACCTAGCTACTATTCTCCCTAAAAACGTTGATTCTCTACTACACTCTTTTAAATCCTCTACGGCAAATGGAGTGTCCCTTCTCTATCATGGCTAGGGAGAATTGCAGCCTTCAAAATGAACTTACTTCCCAAACTCACTTATTTATTTTGATCCTTTCCGATTCCCATACCTATATCCCTAATTCGGCAATTTCAAACCTTGTGCAATTGCTTCATCTGGAGAAACAAGATCCCACAAGTCGCCACTAGAATACTCCAGCAAACTGTCCTCTTGGGTGGAGCGGCTGCCCCCAATATCTTGCTCTATTCAGAAGCGGCACGCTTATCCCATCTGTCATTGTGGAGTGCATCCTCCCCTAATGGCAGATGGCTCAAACTAGAGCAGGCATGGTTACCACCAGGGATATTCCTCTATGATCCCATCTGGCTCCCCAGGCATAATAGACAACATATACTTCTAGACAATTACATCATCTGCTCCAATGTGACATTTTGGGATAAAATTCATAATATGCCAACTATAGCCCAAAACCCATCCTCCTCCCACTCCATTTGTGGACTCCTACTTATCCTTTCAGATATCCACCCTGACCTGTGGACCGGTAGAGGCATACTTTCCGTAAAAGACCTATTCCTAAACAACAACTTCATATCTTTTCAGGGATTTCTTTCTCGCTTCCACCCTCAAACACCCTTGCACCTTGAATTTTGGAGACTGCATAGCCTCTTAAGGTCTTGGGGGTTCTTAAATACTCCACTTAGGGCAAAAACCTTTTGGGAAACGAGATGGGACTCAGGTGGAAATACACGTCACTTACTCACATTTTCTTATCACTGCCTACTAAATTCCCCCCTTCCTTAAATGCCTCCCCATACAACAATGGGAACAAGTGATGTCATCATCTTTTTCCCTTTTGACATGGAGAAAGGCAGTAACTTTAACTAAAAAAGCAGTTCATTGTGTAACACTATATGAACTATATTTAAAAGTAATACTCAAGTAGATTTTGACTCCTGTATGCCTCTTCAAAATCTCTCACACAAACTCGCCAAGCTGCTAGAGAGGTTATGATGACTTGGGGACACCATTACGTATTTGGTGGACCTGTCCAAAAATGTCCCCATTGTGGCAATGTGTTCAATTTCTATACCTCCAACCAAATTCCTATCCCATCCATACGGAGCTTGATGAATCGGCCCCTAAGCGTGGGTTAATTTCTCTTTCTCATGTTGTTGTATGGCTTGCACAAGCACAACTGTTCTCTAACTCATGTCTAGTTAATTTTTAATGCATGTGGATGGTACAGCCTTATCTAGATGTTTGCCTATTGTCGTTTTTTTCTAATAGATCCTAATTGTCTTGAGCTCGATGTATTGATTTTCCATTCCTTTAGAATTTGTCCTGTATGTTTGAGAATGGACAAAAAATGTGTTAAAATAACAGGTTGTTGGGGGAGTCAGCTTATTAGTTGCAATTTTGGCAACGTTTTTTGACTTTATGCAATTTTGTTTTTAATTTATAATTACTCATAAAGATCAATGATAGTGATTTAATTTAATGATCTAATTGATTTATATATATATATATATATATATATATATATATATATATATATATATATATATATATATATATATATATCATTAAGAAAATCTAAAATAAATAAATTTAAAAAAAAAAACATTTACTGAAGTATATGAGTCTGATCCCGCCTAAATCAGTTAATTTCTGAAATACCAGTCAATCCTTTTCTGAACAAGGAACATATAAACCCCAGACAATTATTTTGACCTTCTTTGGGCCTCGTCTGTGAGGTGCAGCCAGGTCAAGTTTATACCCTTTTTCACTCACCAACTGAGCAAGATTGATACCTTCCTGGAAAATTGTGAAGTGGCTTCTGGTGAAGTACTAAGCAGTGAAGTAGCAGTACTTGTCAGGAAGTTGAAGAAGCAGCTGAGATGTTGCATGCTTAACCATCTGGCGAAATGCCCGGAAATTATGCTGGCCACCTTGTGTGATCATATAATAAAGGAGAAATGACTCTCCAAACTCATAAATTGCCAATTTGGAGGGACAAACTGATTCTTAGGGTGTGTGTGTTTCAAGCAGCAGCATGATGCTGATATAATTTTTTTCATCTCCTACCAGCAGCTGCAGTATCATAACACAGCTGAGTGGAGCAGTTGTATTTTGGACAAAGGCAATAGAATATTTAGTGGGACCCTCTGAATCCCACTCAAGAAAGGGGAGCACAAGTGCCTTAGACATGGTAAAGGGCTAATGGCTTTTCCCCTTACAGCAGACCCTCTGAGCTATTGGGATGACAAGAGGATTATGTAGCCTGCCCGGGCTACAGTAGCTCAGGAGTTCCCCTCCTGTCCCCCAACCAGTGTGCAAAGTGAGCAAGTGTTTTCATTAACTGGCAATACACTGAATCTTAAACACAAAAATCACCGCAGCTCATGGATCAAATGGCATTTCTCAATTTTAACATTCCAAAGCTAGATCAGCCTGCTCTTAGTTTTGACACTGATTGATTTTGAAATGCTTCCACTCCTGCTCATGCCCTTCCTGCTCTGTGTGGGTCATCATAATTTTATCCAAATCATTAGGGAACTGCTGGCTGCTGTTTACAAGGGTCTCTAGACATGTTTTTGTCCTCCACCTCCCTTGGAGGTGTGTTTTTGAGGTTTATGCAATGTGAGGCCTACCTAGTTCAGTAGCTCTACTGCCTGCTGTTGCTTCTTCTGCTCCTGCCCTCCCTGCTCTGTGGTGGTTATCATCAGTTAACATTAAAAATTGTAGCAAAATGTTGACCACTGTGTCCAAGGGTCTCTTAGCATGTGCTTGTTCTCCTCCCTTGAAGGTGTATTTGTGGGTTTTGTGTACTGAAGGCCTACCTAGTTCAGTAATTCTGCTCCTGCTCTTCCAGCTCTGTGGTAGTCATCATCCATCAATTCTAAATCCTCATTGAACATTGTGTCCAAGGGGCTCTAGGCACTTGCTTCTCTCCTCCTCCCCGGGAGGTGTATTTTTGAGGTTTATGTACTGTCAGGCCTACCTACATAGTTGAGTATATCTGCTGACTGCTGCTGCCACTTCTGCCCTTCCAGCTCTATGGTGGTCATCATTCATCACTATCTAATCCTTAGGGAATTGTTGACTGCTGTTTCCAATGGACTCTAAACACGTTTGTCCTCTCCCCTTGAAGGTGTACTTTTGAGGTTTATGTACTATTATTATTAGGGCTATACTGCCTGCTGCTGTCTCTCCTGCTCCTGCCCTTCTCTGAACTGAGTCACCAAGGATGACTATAACTAAAAACTTGTTATGAAGCAGGTGTGTGAGAAAGTGAGGAATGTGGGTACTTCAGCATAAGGGATTTGAAAAAGAATGAGACAGTTAGAAAAAAGTACAGAAAGTTTTAAGTTATGAGAAGTGAAAGGTTGACATTACTGTAATTATCAAATGCTTTTACTTTTATTGTATTGTTTAAATTATCTTTGTAAAACTTGTTCTAGTTCCTGTATGTTCTCATGTCACAGCTAGCACTGAAAGAATTTAGTTTTGAAGGAATTTTGTATCATAATATTCGGACAAACCAAAAGCGACCATGAGCAAACCAAATATTTTGGACAAACTAACGGCTAGATTTAGAGTTTTGTCGGTAACGACCCGCGTAGCTAACGCTGGCTTTTTTCTGGCCGCACCTTTAAAATAACTCTGGTATTGAGAGTCCACAGAATGGCTGCGTTAGGCTCCAAAAAAGGAGCGTAGAGCATATTTAACGCAACTTCAACTCTCGATACCAGAGTTGCTTACGGACGCGGCCAGCCTCAAAAACGTGCTCGTGCACGATTCCCCCGTAGGAAACAATGGGGCTGTTTGAGCAAAAAAGCCGCGTTCAGCTCCTAACGCAGCCCCATTGTTGTCTATGGGGAAACACTTCCTACGTCTGCACCTAACACCCTAACATGTACCCCGAGTCTAAACACCCCTAACCTTACACTTATTAACCCGTATTCTGCCGCCCCCACTATCGCTGACCCCTGCATATTATTTTTAACCCCTAATCTGCCGCTCCGTAAACCGCCGCTACTTACATTATCCCTATGTACCCCTAATCTGCTGCCCCTAACACCGCCGACCCCTATATTATATTTATTAACCCCTAATCTGCCCCCCACAACGTCGCCTCCACCTGCCTACACTTATTAACCCCTAATCTGCCGACCGGACCGCACCGCTATTATAATAAAGTTATTAACCCCTAATCCGCCTCACTAACCCTATAATAAATAGTATTAACCCCTAATCTGCCCTCCCTAACATCGCCAACACCTAACTTCAAACAGTAACCCCTAATCTGCCGACTGGAGCTCACCGCTATTCTAATAAATGTATTAACCCCTAAAGCTAAGTCTAACCCTAACACTAACACCCCCCTAAATTAAATATAATTTTAATCTAACGAAATTAATTAACTCTTCTTAAATAAATTATTCCTATTTAAAGCTAAATACTTACCTGTAAAATAAATCCTAATATAGCTACAATATAAATTATATTTATATTATAGCTATTTTAGGATTAATATTTATTTTACAGGTAACTTTGTATTTATTTTAACCAGGTACAATAGCTATTAAATAGTTAAGAACTATTTAATAGCTAAAATAGTTAAAATAATTACAAATTTACCTGTAAAATAAATCCTAACCTAAGTTACAATTAAACCTAACACTACACTATCAATAAATAAATTAAATACAATTCCTACAAATAAATACAATGAAATAAACTAACTAAAGTACAAAAAATAAAAAAGAACTAAGTTACAAAAACTAAAAAAATATTTACAAACATTAGAAAAATATTACAACAATTTTAAACTAATTACACCTACTCTAAGCCCCCTAATAAAATAACAAAGACCCCCAAAATAAAAAAAATGCCCTACCCTATTCTAAATTACTAAAGTTCAAAGCTCTTTTACCTTACCAGCCCTGAACAGGGCCCTTTGCGGGGCATGCCCCAAGAAATTCAGCTCTTTTGCCTGTAAAAAAAACATACAATACCCCCCCCCAACATTACAACCCACCACCCACATACCCCTAATCTAACCCAAACCCCCCTTAAATAAACCTAGCACTAAGCCCCTGAGGATCTCCCTACCTTGAGTCGTCTTCACCTAGCCGAGCCAAATTCTTCATCCAAGCGGAGCAAGAAGAGGTCCTCCATCCGGTAGAAGTCTTCATCCAAGCGGGGCAAGAAGAGGTCCTCCATCCGGTAGAAGTCTTCATCCAAGCGGGGCAGAAGAGGTCTTCCATCCGATTGAAGTCTTCATCCAAGCGGCATCTTCTATGGAATCAGCCAATCAGAATCAAGTTCAATCCAATTGGCTGATCCAATCAGCCAATCAGATTGAGCTCGCATTCTATTGGCTGATCGGAACAGCCGATAGAATGCGAGCTCAATCTGATTAGGGGCAGCAGATTAGGGGTACATAAGTATAACGTAGGTGGCGGTCGGCAGATTAGGGGTTAATTATTGTAGGTAGCTGGCGGCGACGTTGTGGGGGGCAGGTTAGGGGTTAATAAATATAATATAGGGGTCAGCGGTGTTAGGGGCAGCAGATTAGGGGTACATAAGTATAACGTAGGTGGCGGTCGGCAGATTAGGGGTTAAAAATTTTTAATCAAGTGTCGGCGATGTGGGGGGCCTCGGTTTAGGGGTACATAGGTAGTTTATGGGTGTTAGTGTACTTTAGAGCACAGTAGCTTTATAAACCGGCGTTAGCCCAGAAAGCTCTTAACTACTGACTTTTTTCTGCGGCTGGAGTTTTGTCGTTAGAATTCTAACGCTTACTTCAGCCACGACTCTAAATACCGGAGTTAGAAAGATCCCATTGAAAAGATAGGATACGCAATTGACGTAAGGGGATCTGCTTTATGGAAAAGTCTTGGCTGAAAAGTGAGCGTTAGACCCTTTTTTTACTGACTCCAAATACCGGCGGTAGCCTAAAACCAGCGTTAGGAGCCTCTAACGCTGGTTTTCACGGCTACCGCCAAACTCTAAATATAGGCCTAAATTTTTTGCCTGTGCACTTGTCTAAATTTTAACAGTTTTTACACTGTAAATCATTAAACCGCTAAGTGAAGAGGATTTTAAGATAGTTCAAAGTAGCAGAACTCACTGTACTGTTTTCCAAACCTCTTTCTCATTGTACAGAACAGGATTTCTCTTTGCCCCATTTCTATAACTGTAACAAGACTGTGTTTTTAAACAAAGACTGAATGAGAAATACTTAACTCAGGATCATGATACTGTGATTGCCAAAAAAACACTAAAGATGAAAATACTGTAGTTTACAATTAAAAAAATGTGAGTATGAAATAAAAACAAAGATATGAAGAGAACAAGTGCTAAATGTTATTGCTGTGCATACATAGGGCTCCATGTATTAAGCTGCAGATGCAGCTTTGGAGCACATTTGATGCAGGCTTGCAAATATGCAATATTTTATAAACTAGAAACACTTAATTTACTGTATATGTATTTTTCTTGTCCTGTACTTCAGGGTTGTTGCTACAGAGAACAGTCTCCAGCCTTTACAAATGTATGGTGCGGGATCGGTGGCACACATTTGCTGGCACTCTACTGGCTGGTCTAGCACTGTACATCTTGATTTAATTGGCTGTAATAGTAGTACTTAAAGGGACATTAAACTTCAGATTAAAACTTTAGTAACATCCTTACTTCTCATAGCTCTCTTTAAATCCATTCTCTTATTTAAATACCCATTACAGAAGTCTGTTCGGAAAGCTCTGCATCTTTAGACTGGGCACCGCCATCTTGTAGCGTGATTATTGTTGTATCTTGTGCTTTCACAGATTAGTGATGCTAAGGCTTTTTGACAGCTGTACCTTGCACTTTGGGTTATCTTACACAACAGAAAATAGAAGCTTAACCTATTTGCAGTTTTTGTACACAGTTTATAAGTTACATAACAAATATTAAAAGGCCTTAGGAATAATAAAGAGCAATTGTACCCACTGCAAAAAAATGTGCAGCTCCCACTCTGTATTGTCCACACAAAAATGAAGATAACAATAAGGTTTGTCAAGAAGACAACGTCACTGTTGTGTGAATGCCCACCACTTCTGTCACAGTGTGAGTATACTTAAATTCCAAGATGGCGGCATCCAGTGTAAAGATGCAGAGCTTCATTAACTAGCACTTGTAAAGGGTAAAAATAAGAGGGAAGATTTAAAGAGAGCTGCAGGCACAAGATGAAACACAATAGCATAATGAGTAGTTACTGTGCTACTGTAGTTATACCTAGCAATTTAATGTTCCGTTAATAAAAAATTATGAATCTGTTACATATCAGCAGTAGTGTTATATATTAGAATCAAACATATAATAGTTGCACCAAAATCATCCAATAAAGAATTTCACAAAATACAAGTGTTTTGTTGCTTCCCAAAGCATCAGTGCCATTATCTTGTCAGCACTTGCTTGGATGTAAAATTTATGAAGGGTAGACAAGCCATTGTATTTTCACTGCTTGGAATTGTGTTATCTGCATACTCAAAACAACATAGAACAATACATTTTCATACCATTAGTGTAAAGCTTCTTATTTAGGGTTAGGATAGATTTATTTATGTGATCGTTTGAGCGCAATCACAATTTACACTAGAATGATTACCGCATCCTCAGAGCTCTTGTTAAATGTTTTGCAAAACACAAAAGTGTCGCAAAACACATCAGATATGCATTACAAAGTACAGTTACACTCATAATAACACCATCTAATAAAAATTATTTTAAAAAAAATATTGCACAAAAAAGTTATGAAGGCTCAAAGATATAAGATTTCAGGCAGGCAACGGGCGTTAACATAGAGCTACATACGAATACATCTCTAAAAATGTAAATTTATGTATAGATATATATACTGTATATATCTAGACCAACGACAAAAGGGACAAGTGCACAGGGGGTGCTCCTAGTACAATATGTTTGTACTTATATCACATATAGAAGAAAACCAATGTCAGCTCACTCACATGATTTAACCTCATACGTTATGAGGTATATAAATCGCTCTGGTTATCAAGTTGTTATCTGCCAGTCAATCCCATTCTTACATGATGCAGTCCTCCAGTCCCACTTCTCTACACTATGGGGCCAATTTATCAATGTCTGTCCGATATGATACGATGTAGCGTATCATGTCCGACAGACATGGCTGAATGCCGACAGCATACGCTGTCGCCGATTAACATTAAACAAGCAATTCACCAAACTTGTTTGTGCAATGCCGCCCCCTGCAGTTTTGCCACCAATTGGCCACTAGCGGGGGGTGTCAATCAGACCAATCGTATAGGATCGGGCGTACTGCAGACCGCAGCCTCAGAGGCAGAGGACCAGTTATGGAGCAGCTTCATAACTGCTGTTTCCGGCGAGCCTTGATAATTCGGCCCCTATGACTCTAGCGTTATCAGAAACGTGTCGAAAAGGCCACTTTTATACTTTATCAAGTCCCTTTTGGTGTGTAATTCGACTATTCCACTGTTCAATCCAGGATTGTTTTCAATATGAAAATGGTCATTTAATTTGCATTATAATTTTTCTGATGTTGAAAAATGCTGTTATAGTAGGTGTATATACCGTTACAGAAGTGTTATGTAGTCAAAAAGTACAGCAGATTGCATGGATGCAAGTGGATTGTTTACAGGCAGCGTGTAACAGACACGCTTTCTGGAAACACTCAAGGGGGCCTAGACAGGGCACTTTTTAAACACTTTTTGAAGACAAGCCAGTGAGTGCTGTTTCCTTCTACATATATTAATGTATATATCTCAAAAAGAACGGCTTGCACTCTCTGGATTTCTTCAAATATGTTTTAATCAAATAGGTGACATTTTGGGGTCAATCACCCCTTCGGGGTCTGAGAAAGGGGCAATTGACCCCAAAATGTCACCTGTTTGATTAAAACATTTTTGAAGAAATCCAGAGCATGCAAGCCATTGTTTTTGATATTTACAGCTCTTGCTAGCACCTTGGTGGATGTGTTTGTTTTAAGTGAGAGTGCACTTCTACATTGCTATATATATATATATATATATATATATATATATATATATATATATATATATATATATATATATATATATATATATATTTATATACAGTGGGTCAAAAAAGTATTTAGTCAGCCACCAATTGTGCAAGTTCTCCCACTTAAGAAGATGAGAGAGGCCTGCAATTTTCATCATAGGTATACCTCAACTATGAGAGACAAAATGTGGAAACAAATTCAGACAATCAAATTGTCTGATTTGGAAATAATTTATTTGCATATTATGGTGGAAAATAAGTATTTGGTCACCTACAAACAAGCAAGATTTCTGGCTCTCACAGACCTGTATCTTCTTCTTTAAGAGGTTCCTCTGTCCTCCACTCATTACCTGTATTAATGGCACCTGTTTGAACTTGTTATCAGTATAAAAGACACCTGTCCACAACCTCAAACAGTCACACTCCAAACTCCACTATGGTTAAGACCAAAGAGCTGTCGAAGGACACCAGAAACAAAATTGTAGACCTGCACCAGGCTGGGAAGACTGAATATGCAATAGGCAAGCAGCTTGGTGTGAAGAAATCAACTGTGGGAGCAATAATTAGAAAATGGAAGACATACAAGACCACTGATAATCTCCCTCGATCTGGGGCTCCATGCAAGATCTCACCCCGTGGGGTCAAAATGATAACAAGAACGGTGAGCAAACATCCGAAAACCACACGGGGGGGGACCTAGTGAATGACCTGCAGAGAGCTGGGACTGTCTTGAAAAGGCCTCTATGTTGGCCGAAACGCGGTCGACATTGACATTGGTGAGCATAATTTCAATAGGAGTAGGACTTTTTTATACAATTTACACTATGGTTTGTTTATTTGTTTTCTTTTAGGATTTTTTCATCTTCTGTTTTTCATCTTCCTTTTTGCGGGATTTTTTAAACGGTCAAATTTGAAAGTGTGACTTGCTTCTTATATATATATTTTTAACATATATACATTTATAATTTTTGGTTTTAATTTTTGTTTTTTCACCTGTATTTTTTACTACCTGTGTTTCATCAAAGAGCCGGATCGATATAGGACCCTGCTGGAGGACCCCCCCCCCCCCCCTTCACAGATAGACTCCTTCACCTCATTTTTTCTCAGTTTTTTCTCACGTATTTTTATATATTTTTCTATATTTTTTGTTGTGCACAGAAATTTTTTTCACCACTGGTCCATTTGGACAAACATTACATTGCACTGTTAAGGATTTTTGTAATTGTTTTTGTTGTACTACACCTCACTGCAACTGTTTGTTGTATTACACTTCACTGTATTGGATTTCACATACACTCTTTGGGTGAAACATCCCTCAGGAGATCCTTGGTTTATACCACACTGATGACTATACTGATGCCTGATGTTTGATTACATTGTTTATGCTATTGTTTCCAACTGATTGATTTAATACCTGATCTATCAGCATTGTTGAATCCCCTTTGGGGCTTGAATGCTGATACACTGATCTTTAGTCAATCAGTGATAGAGATTTGTATTTGTATTTTTAATTTTTGTATTTGTATGTATTTCTTTGTATTTTTTATGAATGTGAAGAAACTGTCATTTATATATATGCTATCTCCTCTGTAATAAATCTTTTTTATACCATATCCAGATCAACTCTCCATTTTAATATTTAGCCTCAAACCTAATCATTAGGCACTGTATACATTCCCATTGTTATATGTTCCCTGTTTTGACCAGCTAGGAGGTCTTTTGTATACTAGTTTGAGGCCACACCTTGGCGCTTGACCTACTACACATTGTCTTTCATGAAGAACCACTTTACTTATTGTAAAATTGGCACCCTCTTGTGGTTAGGATTCAGTCTAAAACTCACAATACTGAGCTTACAGAATGTTCAAATCACTGACATTAAAATTGTGATGCTGATTTGTATATAACATGTCCTGATCAATAAAGCTCAATGTTTTTGTAAAAGGTCGATAATAAGGAGAAATACACACTTTTTATTTAAAAATGAAATGACTAGTTTTGTGGCACTTATTTTATTCATTTAAAGGAATATTAAAGGGACATGAAACACCAAATTTTTCTTTCATGATTCAGATAGAGAATACAATTAAAAAAAAAAAACTTTCTAATTTAATTCTATTATCTAATTTGTTTCATTCTTTTGGTATAATTTGTTGAAGGAGCAGCAATGCACTACTGATTTCTAACTGAATACATGGGTGAGCCAATGACAATCAGTATATATATATATATATGCAGCCACCAATCAGCAGCTAGAACCTAGGTTATTTACTGCTCCTGAGCTTACCTAGATAAACCTTTCAGCAAAGGATAACAAGAGATCGAAGCAAATTAAATTATAGAAGTAAATTGGAAAGTTGTTAAAAATTATAGGCTCTGTCTAAATCATGAATGTCTAATTATGAATTTAATGCCCCTTTAAGCTAATTTTACATAGAGAGACAGACAAACAGACAAAACATATTCACTAAATGCTGAAGCCGACTTTTCTGGGTGAGGAGAAGGTATGGTGTCTGGGCCAGGAACCTTGATGACTTGTGGGATCAAGATGCCAATTTATATATCTGCATTTTAACTCACACTGAAGCATTACTTAGGTTCAACACCCTGGATAGAGCTTGCTAATTGGTGGCTACATTTCCATGTAGACAACTGTACACAAGCCTCACGTCAACATGTGCAATGCCAAGCGTCAGCTGGAGCAGTGGAAAAGTGTTCTCTAGAGTGATGAATCATGCCTCACTATCTTGCAGTCTGATAAATGTGGAGGAGCCCAGGAAAACGTTATCTACTGGAATGCATAGTACTGCCTACTGCAAAGTAGGGTGGAGGATTTTTAATAATGTTCTGGGGCTGTTTTTTGGTGTAGGCCTTTAGTTCTAGTGAAAAGGCATTTTAGACAATTGGATGTTTCCAACAATGTGGCAATAGTTTTGCGATGTCCATGAAAAAATGGTTTGATAAGAATGGTGTGGAGGAACCAAACAAGCCTACGCAGAGCCCTAAACTCAATCTCCATTAACACCTTTGGGATGAACTGGAATGGCATTTGCAAGCCAGCCCTTTTCAACCAGCATCAATGCCTGACTTCACAAATGCTATTTTGGCTAAATATGCAAAAGACACACTCCAAAATCTTGTAGCAGCTGTAATAGCCACAAAGTTGTGTGTGTGTGTGTGTATGGGGGGGGACGGGACTGCATATTAGTGCCCATGGTTTAAGAATGGGATGGCAAACAAGCAAATATAGGTTTAATGGTCAGATGTCCACATACCTTGGCCATCTAGTGTGTATGTGTATAATTTTTATATATATATATATATATATATATATATATATATATATGTGTGTGTGTGTGTGTGTGTGTGTGTGTGTGTATGTCATGCGCAGGTACAAATATAAAAAATAAGTAAATAACAGCAATGCTTGTAAAGTACTTTCTTAGTGGGAAACCTACCCAGATCATGATACAGAAAAGAAGGGGGCATTTGCTATTAAGATAAAAGTGGAATGTTATACTCAGATCTCATATTCTTCCAATGTTTAAAATGTAAATATAGCCAGTTATAGTTATGTACACAGTAAGCCTGCAATTATGTACTTAGGCTGTAAATTTTAGGAATAAACACTACTATTGTTAAAGGGCTATAATATAGCTATGTTAGTCACAACTGCTATTAAAAACAAAATCTGAAAGAAGTAGTATCACTATATTTTACAAGTATAAACAACCACTGTGAGGTCACTTTACATGGCAGAGCAATACATCAGTGATCCAAGACTGTAAATCAATGTCAATAGACAATTGGTATAATGGCCACAATAAAATTCTGTTTCACTGAAATCCAAACAAATTACCAGAGGTTTATATCTCCTTTTAACAAAGAAATCTATATGTAAATTCTTGAATTTATCTGCTTGTCATCGTACTATGGACTTTGTTCCATTTAAAATTATCAGCAAAAAAATTTTTTTCTGTCAAATTCTTTATAAAAGTTAAGGTAGATCAATTTTTGTAATAAGCTTTTCAACTGTAAGATGATTAGGTGTTTAGAATTAGTAAATTATAGAATCTGCAAAAAAAAGAGAAACAGTTGCTAAAATATTAGGGGTGGATTAACAGAAGAAACACAATATTTTACATTAGAATAATTTAAATAAATAAAAAAATCGGATTTACTTGTATTATCAATTTTTCTTCATTCTCTTTGCATCCTTTGTTGAAAAATCAGGGGCATATGCTTAGGAGCCTGCCCATTTCTAGAGCACTATATGGCAGCAGTTGTGCAAGAATGTTATCCATTTGCAAGCGCACTAGATGGCAGCACTATTTCCTGCCAGGTAGTGCTTCAGACATCTACCTAGGTATTTATTCTGCAAAGAATACAATGGGAACTAAACACATTTGATAACAGAAAGTAAATTGGGAACTTTTTAAAAATTGTATGCTCTGTCTGAATAAGAAAATATTTTTTTTTTAGTTTCATAGCCCTTTAAAAACTGTATGGTTCCCATTTAAAAAATGTCTAGGCTGCAAAGAAAAAAAATATCAAAAGTTATTTGCTATCAAATTCAATGTTTAACTAATAAATCATGTATTTAAAAAGTCTCAGTTTCAAATAATGGAATGTAATCTCAAGACTGCTTTATGTCAATTATTCATTAAATAATAGTAAATAATAGAATAATAGAAAATAGAAGTCAATAGTATGGCAGGGCTATATACCTATATAATGCAGCAAAGCAATTTGCATTGCAAACAAATGGCCTTCTTAGTAATGTGTTTATCTCGTTCAAAAAGGTTAAAGGGACAGTAATCATGGAAAAAGTACAGCAAAACATTTAATATACAGGCGTGTGTATGTGTGTGTATATATATATATATATATATATATATATGTATATATATATATATATATATATATATACATATATATATACACACACATACACACGCCTTGGCTGTTCCCCTTTCTGAAGGTTTCTTTCTGCAAACCCTCGTCTGTCCTACGTGCTATAACTGACTGTGTGGAGCACTCTAAAAGTATAACAATACAAAAGGAACAAACTATCAAATAAAGCCTAAATGAAATTGCTAAAAACAAACAAAAATAAATAAGTGAATATAAAAAATAGAGGTCTAGAGGTGGAGCACAATCTATAGCGCAGGCTGCATCATGTTTCGCACTACCTTACACAAAGAACAAGGCACAATCTGTGGCTCTTTAAATATTTTAACCAAAGCATCTTAACACAGCCCAAACTTTTATAGTTCGTCCATTATTATTACTAGCATAGCACAGAATTTCATGAAGAATTCCAATACTTGCGTAGCATTGGCTTAGAACACCCTTGGATTAATGGATTAATCAGTGTCCACATACAAATCTATTATGTGAGGGATTTAGCGCACCCGAGCTGTGCGACATGAAGATGTTAGCAAACCCTAGACTATCGTTCAAGCACTAAAATAATTTGGACTTATAATGTGAGCGCAAAAATAGATGCGCTCTTGATTGAGCTTGAGCAATGTAAACGCACAATAGCTCTAAGATTTTTGGGCTCCAATTGTAATCTAGGCCAAAGTTGTGTTACTGTATAATTGATTAAAAAAAGTTATCCCATATTCTGTTGAGGGTTTAAATGGAAAATGTGTGCAATAAATTACATTAAACAAAATCATATTTAAATAAAGGGACATTTTACTTGAAAATAATCCCTTTATTACCCATTCCCCAGTTTTGCATAACCAACACTGTTATGTTAATACACTTTTTACTTCTGTGATTACCTTGTATCTAAGCCTCTGCAGACTACCCCCTTATCTCAGTGCTTCTGACAGACTTGTATTTAAGCCAATCAGTGCTGACTCATAAATAATTCCATGAGAGTGAGCATAATGTTATCTATATAACACACGTGAACTAGCACTGTCTAGCTGTGAAAAACTATTTTACAACATACCTAAATGCAGAGGTATATTTACTGCCATTTTAACCCCTTCACTCTCGGGACTTTCAGAGAAGAACTTGCCCAAAATATTGGAGAATGTTTAGCATTTTTGCTATCATTCCATTTAAATAGAAATGTTTTTCTTTTATTTACCTGTCAAAACTATTTTTTTTTTTTTTTTTTTTTTTTTAAGTAGACAACCCAAGGCCTATTTTAGTATATTTTATGCCACCATTTCCCAGCAAAATGCAATCATATAAAAAAAAACAAATTGTTAACTTTTTCACAAACTTTGGGTTTCTCAATGAAATTATTTACATACCACTTGTGCAATCATGGTACCAATTATTGTAAAAGCTTATCTGGGATCCCCTTTGTTCAGAAATATCATACATATATGGCTTTGCCATTTCTTTTTGGTATTCAGAAGGCCGCTAATTGCAGCTGTTCACCACACTTCTATTATTCCTGGCAGTGAAGGGGATAATTAGGTAGCTTGTAGTAAGGTTATTTTAGCTTTAGTGTAGAGATTACCCTCCCCCACCTGACACTTCCCACCCCCCTTATCCCTGTCAGTTATATCTGGTATTAATTCCGGGTAGGGAAGCTGGTAATGTTAGAGATCTGGTATTAGTACCAGGTAGGGAAGTCAGTAGTGTCAGCTATTTTAGCTTTAGTGTAGAGATTACCCTCCCACCTGATACTTTGCACTCCCTGATTTTGTATAATTTGTAGGGTACTCCCACTTCCTTCCTACCTCCTATGTTGCTGGACCGCCCACACACAGTGTCATCATCTGTAATGATCTGGCATCTGCCTTCATATGGAACCACAGCACTGATCGTGCTCCAGTTACTTATGAAGACAGATGCAAATAGCTTAGGAACTCCAGCTCTCGGCTGTAACTTAAGAGCAGAGACTGCTGGAGCTTCCTGCAGCTCAGACATACATATACGTCAAACAGTACATTAAGCAAAGTACTGCATGACGTATATATACATGTTATTATGTGTTAAGGGGTTAATACATAGTCAAAATTGCATTCTGCCTCCAGAGGATTAAACAGCGAATGATTGGCAGTAAACATTTGTGTTTCTCCTTCTGATTAGCTCACCAGTTGTATTCTCATCGAGAATGGCCATAAAGAAAACGTGGACTGTATTTAGTCCCTTTGCAAGGGGTAAAACACATGGTAAAAGAAAGACATTTGTTTAACCCCTTAACGTCAAGGGTCGTACAGAGTATGTCTTACACAAACTGGTCTTTAAAGACCAGTGACGTACCCTGTACGACCTAGCTGTTTAAAGCGGCTGGAAGCGATCCTGATCGCTTTCAGCCACTTTCAAGGTATTGCCGTGATGCCTCGATATTGAGGCATCATGGCAATACCTTTTCTGGCACACCGATGCAGAGAGGGCCACTCTGTGGCCCTCTCTGCATCGGCCAGCGATGGTGCCGATCGTTGGTGGGTTGGAGCAGCTGCAGGGAGGAGGGTGGGCGGCCCATCTATGGGAATCTTCTTCCGAATTAGTCCCCGGTGCGTGCGGGAGCGTGCACTGCAGCGGGGCTGCGTGCGTGCGCATGTGTGCGCGCGCGCCCCGCGATCTAAATCATCTCAGTAAACGGTCCGGTTGTGGTGGGAGCGGGTGGTGATCTGTGGTGGGAGCGGGTGATGGGGGGTCAAATTTTTATTTATAAAAGGGATCTGGGAGAGGGGGGTATTGAGGGGGGGGCAGCTACACAACAGAATTTTTTTTTATTAAAAACAATGCACAAAAGTTTGAAAAGTGGGTACTGGCAGACAGCTGCCAGTACCCAAAATGGCACCAAATAGTGAGAGGGGGGGTCAGGGAGGTTGGGTGCTATGGGGGGATCCTACACAGCAGCATATGTAAATATGCTGGATTTAAAAAAAAATTAAAAGATAGCTTTTATTTTAGTACTGGCAGACTTTCTGCCAGTACTTAAGATGGCGGGGACAATTGTGGGGTGGGGGAGGGAAGAGAACTGTTTGGGAGGGATCAGGGAGTGGGATGTGTAAGGTGGGAGACTGATCTCTCCACTAAAGCTAAAATTAACCCTACAAGCTCCCTACAAGCTACCTAATTAACCCCTTCACTGCTAGCCATAATACATGTGTGATGCGCAGCTGCATTTTGTGGCCTTGTAATTACCAAAAAGCTACTCCAAAGCCATATATGTCTGCTATTTCTGAACAAAGGGGATCCCAGAGAAGCATTTACAACCATGTGTGTCATAAGTGCACAAGCTGTTTGTAAATAATTTCAGTGAGAAACCTAAAATTGTGAAAAATTTTACGATTTTTTTTAATTTGATCGCATTTGGCGTTGAAATGGTGGCATGAAATATACCAAGATGGGCCTTGATCAATACTTGAGGTTGTCTACTACACTTCACTAAAGCTAAAATTAACCCTAGAAGTTCCCTACATGCTCCCTAATTAACCCCTTCACTGCTTGGCATAATACACGTGTGGTGCAAAGTGGTATTTAGCGGCCTTCTAATTACCAAAAGCAACGCCAAAGCCATATATGTCTGCTATTTCTGAACAAAGGGGATCCCAAAGAAGCATTTACAACCATATATGCCATAATTGCACAAGTTGTTTGTAAATAATTTCAGTGACAAACCTAAAGTTTGTGAAAAGATTTGTGAAAAAGTGAACAATTTTTTTTATTTGATCGCATTTGGCAGTGAAATGGTGGCATGAAATATACCAAAATGGGCCTAGATCAATACTTTGGGATGTCTTCTAAAAAAAATATATACATGTCAAGGGATATTCAAGAATTCCTGAAAGATATCAGGAATTCAGATAACTAGCGCTAATTTTGAAAAAAAGTGGTTTGGAAATAGCAAAGTGCTACTTGTACTTATTGCCCTATAACTTGCAAAAAAAGCAAAGATCATGTAAACATTGGGTATTTCTAAACTCAGGACAAAATTTAGAAACTATTTAGCATGGGTGTTTTTTGGTGGTTGTAGATGTGTAACAGATTTTGGGGGTCAAAGTTAGAAAAAGTGTGTTTTTTTGCATTTTTTCCTCATATTTTATAATTTTTTATAGTAAATTATAAGATATGATGAAAATAGTGGTATCTTTAGAAAGTCCATTTAATGGCGAGAAAAACGGTATATAATATGTGTGGGTACAATAAATGAGTAAGAAGAAAATTACAACTAAACACAAACACCGCAGAAATGTAAAAATAGCCCTGGTCCTTAAGGGAAAGAAATTGAAAAATGGCCTTGGTCCTTAAGGGGTTAAAAATAAAACCCTCTAACAAAACAGATCAATTTATTTTTACACAGGACTGTCCCTTTTAGTAAGAAAGAATGTTAAAATACTAACTTGATTTGAAAGAAAATTCATGTATCTATAAAAACACAATTCACCTAAAATACCATACAGAAAGTGTAAACTTTTCATTTAGTACTAAATCACTACATAATAAACAAATATAAATCACTTAACAGTACAGGTTTTAAGCATTCATTTTTCTTCAAAATGTGTCAGATTTGATTATATTATTGCAATGATTATATTAGGTGTACACAAAAAAATAAAACCAGACAGCACCTTTAACATATCAATTTAAAATGACTAAATTAAGAAAAAAATGTGATAAATTAAAAAAAATGATATGATTGGAAGAACTTCACATTGAAAATTCCACAGCATGGAGTAAAGTGCAAATTACTCAGCCTCAGAAAATTAGCAAAATTGTTTGGCAAAAAAAGATCTCCAGGTGTTTCAGTATAAAAGTATTTCAGATTCAACAATAAAAAAGGAACAAACTACTATATAAAACCTCAAAAAAATTGTTAAAAACAAACAGAAATAAATAAGTGAATATAAAAAATAAAGGTCCAGAGGTGGAGCACAATCTATAGCGCAGGCTGCATCATTTTTTGCGCTACCTTACTCAAACAACAAGGCACAATCTGTGGATCATTTAATATTTTAATCAAAGCATCTTAACACAGCCCAAACCATTATAGCGTGTCCTATAGATTTAATGGTTAGGTTAAGTGTACCACTAGAGCAAAATCCAAAATACTGCTGTAAAATGTAGAACTTTTTAGGGTATAAAGTAAACCATTAATATTACTAGAATAGCACAGAACTTTGTGAAGAATTTCAATACTTGCGTACTATTGGCTTAGAAAACCCTTGAATTAATGCACTATCAGTGTCCACATACAAATCTATTATGTGAGGGATTTAGCGCACCCCAGCTGTGCGACATGAAGATGTTAGCAAACCCTAGACTATCGTTAGAGCACTTCTAATGTGAGCACTCTTAAAAGTGCTGCAGCTTGAACAATGTTAACGCACAAAAGTGCTAATATTTTTAGGCTCCACTTGTAATCTAGACCAAAGTTCTGTTACTGTAATTTTGATAAAAAAAAGTTATCCCATCTCCTGCTGAGGGTTTAAATGGAAAATATGTGCAATAAATTACATTAAACAAAAATCATACTTAAAGGGACAGTCAAGTCCAAAAAAACTATCATGATTTAAATAGGGAATGTAATTTTAAACAACTTTCCAATTTACTTTTATCACCAATTTTGCTTTGTTCTCTTGGTATTCTTAGTTGAAAGCTAAACCTAGGAGGTTCATATGCTAATTTCTTAGACCTGCCTCTAATCTCAATGCATTTTGACCACTAGAGGGCATTAGTCCATGTGTTTCATATAGATAACATTGAGCTCATGCACGTGAAGTTACCCTGGAGTGAGCACTGATTGGCTAAAAAGCAAGTCTGTCAAAACAACTGAAACAAGGGGGCAATTTGCAGAGGCTTAGATACAAGGTAATCACAGAGGTAAAAAGTGTATTTCTATAACAGTGTTGGTTATGCAAAACTGGGGAATGGGTAATAAAGGGATTATCTTTCTTTTTAAACAACAAAAATTCTGGTGTTGACTGTCCATTTAAGTTAAAAGGACATTTTACTTGAAAATGTTTATTGTTTTAAAAGATAGATAATCCCTTTATTACCCATTCCCCAGTTTTGCATAACTAACACCATTATATTAAAGGGACACTGAACCCAATTTTTTTCTTTTGTGATTCAGATAGAGCATGCAATTTTTAGCAACTTTCTAATTTACTCCTATTATCAATTTTTATTTGTTCTCTTGCTATCTTTATTTGAAAAAGAAGGCATCTAAGCCTTTTCTTGGGTTCAGAACTCTGGAAAGCAGTTTTTTATTAGTGGATGAATTTATCCACCAATCAGCAAGGACAACCCAGGTTGTTCACCAAAAATGGGCCAGCATCTAAACTTACATTCTTGCATTTCAAATAAAGATACCAAGAGAATGAAGAAAATTTGATAATAGGAGTATATTAGAAAGTTGCACAAAATTTCATGCTCTATCTGAATCACGAAAGAAAAAATTTGGGTTCAGTGTCCCTTTAATACACTTTTTACCTCTGTGATTACCTTGTATCTAGACCTCTTCAGACTGACTCCTTATCTCAGTGCTTTTGACAGACTTGTATTTTTGCCAATCAGTGCTGACTCATAAATAATTCCACGGGAGTGAGTATAATGCTATCTATATGGCACACATGAACTAGCACTGTCTAGCTGCGAAAACTGTCAATTTGCACTGATATACGGGGCGGCCATCAAGGGCTTAAAAATTAGCATATGAGCCTGCCTAGTTTCAACAAAGAATACCAAGAGAACAAAGCAAATTTGATGATAAATGTAAATTGGAAAGTTTGCTCTATCTGAATCATGAAAGTTTAATTTTGACTAGACTGTCCCTTTACATTCAAATTTGTTTTGTTTTTTTGCGTTTTTGCTGGAATGCTCCACCCCCTTTCTCTTCCTCTTGTGTACATAAGTGACATAGTGATCAGTCCGACCCGCTCTCTACGTAGACAAGAATGCACGCTCCTGAGATCATCATTGGAAGGGGACTCAGAGATCATGTGCAGCTCTGCAACAAGATATTGTTTCCCTTCCACGCAAACAGATTGGCTAAATCACCAGAACTTCAGAAAACAAAAAAATAAAAAAAATAATAATTTAACCAAGGGCAGGAGTTAGAAGGGGTAATGTAAATCAATAACTATAATTGAGCACAGCAAAAACTAAAGTTGATGGCTTTAAGTTATAATAAAATATTGCGAGGATTACAATTTTTCTCTCACTTGCCTGTAAATTTACTATCACTTTAAAAAAACAAACATTATCTTTCTGATTAAGTTACCGTACTATCTTTCTGAACATGTTATATATACAAAAGTATCACAAATGATATAAAACTACATATAGCTTACATGTATAAACTGCATTATGAGTTATGACATGTAAATATTGTGTAAATTACATAAGATATTGTTTACACTCGGTTTAACTCTCCTTTTTTTTAATAAAGGGTTTTCTACCTGCACACACACATACACATTTATCTATCTATCTATCTATCTCTCTACCTACCTATCTACCTACCTATCTATCTATCTATCTATCTATCTATCTATCTATCTATCTATCCATATACTGTATATATTACAAACACAGTATACTTCAAAGTCTGGATTTAGTGTAGAAGCTACTTTCAGAGTTTCTTACGAAACATGCAGAAAACTGCAATTAGATCAGGTAGATAAATTGCCACAGATGCATAAAGATTGTTTTCCCTGAATGTTTAATGTTCTCAAAAAGGCATAGCATTGCCTGCCAGATTTCATTAGCCAATGTTTTGTGAAAAACAAACACGCGTGGTTGGAGTGTGTCCATAGATGGCTTAAACAGGCCTAATCTGCTTTGCGTTTCAGTTATATTTTAAAAATGACAGTATAGAGCACTTTCTTGTTTATAGGCAAAACAGAAGGGATGGTGCTGACCTATGTATCACTTAGGAGTGGCTGCCAACACACAACATTGAACAGAATACAAAAATTCCACTGCTCCTTCCCTTGGCTGTCTGCACTATAATCTGAATACTGCTTCTACATATTTAAGTTTTAATGTAAATAAAGAGTTTATCTGCACAGAAAAACTGACAGGTAAATTAAGAACACAGAGTGCGCTCAACAAATCCTAAACTGCAATAACACTAAACATAATATTTATGAATAACTGACAAATAATTGATAGTTAACCATTGCATAAAGCCATTAAAGCCGGACAGTAAAACTTCTCTGATGAATAAATTGCAAAATTTCTGTAGATTTTAATGATTTAAATATTTTTATTCCAATATTTTTGTCCCAATAAAATAACTATTTTGTTACAATGATGAACTCCATGCTAAATTAATAATTAGGAACAGTTTAACGGGTAAAATGCAAAACATTGTTCTTTTAAGGGTCAATTGGTGAGGGCAGAAGGTTTTTCTCAGGGGGGCACAAAAAAAAAAAAAATGTCCCAAACAAAATAATATCAGGGCAATAAATGCAGCTGGAGAAGGTTGTTTAAAGGAACATTCCAGCCAAAGTTGGAATGCATACAGATTCATTTCAGTTATGAATAGAAGCATTTTTGCCCCATACATGTATTATCAAAAATGCTACTTGTAAAAGATATAGCTGTTTCAAGAATGTACTTAAAGGGACACTCAAGTCAAAATTAAACGTTCATGATTCAGATAGAACATGCCATTTTAAACAACTTTCCAATTTACTTTCATTAACAAAATGAGCAGAGTAATTTTATATTTACACTTTTTGAGTCACTAGGTCCTACTGAGCATGTGCAAGAATTCACAGAATATACTTATATGCATTTGTGATTGGCTGATGGCTGTCACATGATACAGGGGTAGTGGAAATATACATAACTTTGAAATCTGTCAGAAAAAAATTGAATAGTCATTTGAAGTTCAGACTAAGTGCTATTGCATTGTCTTTTTATTGTGCATGTGTTGAATATGCAAATCTACTGTATTTACTGGTCCTTTAAGATTGCTTTGTGCACCGCCATTTTAAACACAGCACTTGTTCAGAGAGCCTAAGGTACTTGTATCATCTGGTAGTAATTCAGTTTGCATATTTGCTGAGATGATACAAGCCTTAAAGGCTCTCTGAGCAGCCTCATTATTTAAAATGCTGATTAACAGAGAATACCTAGCTATGCTTTACACATGTGCAGAGAACCATTCATACAATAGAACAGTGATAACACTTACTAGAATAATGTTTTGACAATATTTGTATATTGTAAATATGTTTCTATGTACACATGTAATTCTTGTGCATTCTAATGTTTGACTGGTATGTCCCTTTAATACACAAGTGCTGCACCTTTAAAAAAAAAAAAAAAAAAAAAAAAAAAGTGGCTCATTGGCATTAAAACTCAAGTGGGTGCTTATTTTTGGGAAAAAAGAACATAAATCAGAGGGGGTGGGCATTGTCCCCTCTAGCCCCACCAAAACACCCATGCAAGGGTGCAGGGTCACAATTAATTAGACCTACATTGATTTTTTAAAATCTCTTCATTCTGCATCTTACACCTCATTCCTTATGTTAGGTAGAGCAATGCGCATAACAATCTCCTATCATCGTCATTAGTTTTAAAACTGAGAAGAACAGAACCAATCTACTGTAATCTTTACTGATGTGTATAGCATGTTGTTATAATGTGTGCTACACATCATGGATGTCTATATCTGAGGGAAATTTTTTTTCTTTTTTTGCGGAGCCAGCAAACAAACTTTTGAAATTCTATAATTCAAAATGAAAACATACACTTATTGTACTTATTCTATATAAACAATCTTCAAGCAAGTATTTTTTTTAAAGCAAGCAGGCTGAAGACAGTAGTATGTCATAGCACCTGGTTAGGGAAGTCAAAGGTAATTAGAGCTGTAGGTGAAATATAGATTAAAAAATAGTTTACACAAAAGTAGTTCCTTTCCTAATTTAGATTTAATATAAAAATTAAATTCCATTCAACAGTGTAATTGGGGAATTATTTAAAGGGACATGAAACACATTTTTTTTTCATGATTCTGATAGACCATATAATTTTAAGCATCTATCCAATTTACTTCTATTATCAAATTTGCTTCATTTTCTCATTTTGCATTGTTGAAGGATCAACAGCGCACTACTGGGAGCTAGCTGAACACATCTAGTGAACCAATGACACGATGCATTTTTGTGCAGCCACCAATCAGCAGCTAGCTCTCAGTCCTGATAATACCTAAGTATGCTTTTAAACTAAAAATACCACGAGAATGAAGCAAATTAGATAATAGAAGTAAATTGAAAAGTTTAAAATCACATGCTCTGTTTGAATCATGAAAGACAATTTTGGGTTTCATATCCATTTAAATGGACAGGAAACCTCAAAATTTTCTTTTGTGATTTGGATAAAACATACAATTTTATTCAACTTGCCAATTTACTTCTAATATCAAATTTGCTTAATTATCTTGTGATCATTTCCACTGGCAGCTAAACACATCTAGTTAGCCAATCACAAATCTGCAGCTAGGTGCCACTAGTGTAGGATTTGTGTGTATTCTTTTTCAACAAGAGAACAAAGCACATTTAAAAAGTGAATGTAAAACAGTCTAATTGCATCTATCTGAATCATGCAAGTTTATTTTGACTTTTCTATCCATTTAAGCAAAATATATAAAATAAAGCCATTTTTTTATTATTATTCAGTACATTTTTATCTTTGCTACAAACAACTGCAGTTACCTAATCAAGGGCTATGGGGCCGAATTATCAAGCGCCTTCATGCTCGCCGGAAACAGTAGTTATAAAGCAGTGGTCTAATAACTCCATAACTTGTCAGCTGCCTCTGAGGCTGCGGTCTTCAATCCACCCGATCCTATACAATCGGGATGATTGTTATCCCCTACTATCGGCCGATTGGCATTGAATCTGCAGGGGTCAGCATTGCACAAGCAGTTCACCAGAACTGCTTGTGCAATGATAAATGCAGACAGCGTATGCTGTCGGCATTTATTGATGTGCTCAGGACATGATACGCACGTTGGTATATTGGCCCTAATGTATAAAAAAACACATACACACACATACATCTCAAATACTTTCAGACTACAATGTTGTGGTGTTATTCATTCTTATTTTATCTAAAATACTTTTTCCTAAGACATGGAAAGACAACGCTGTTTATTTTTTCTAGGGTTCAACTTTTTTGTCTCCTGCTATAAATGACCAACAGAATGGGACTTTCTGAATATTTAATATTAAACCTTATTGTTTTAGTTTTTTTTTACTTCTGATCAGTAGGTGATTTTTTATTTAAAGAGTAACAGTCTGACACCTAGTGGACAACATACACTCATTCACAAAATAATTTTCCTACATATTCTTTATATGTAACACTATGAATTGAGTGGAAGTTATTATAAAATTAAATGGCCTACAGCAATGATTTATAACATTATCTGACATCAAGCCTAGCTATATATATGAGATTAGTTTTGGATCCAGAAGTTTAAAAAAATATTAACTTGGTGAAACACATTGTTTTTGCAACTTATATAATAATGCATTATGTTAAACATTTATTATTATATTAATAGGGCTATAGATCATCTCTGATCTTACAATCTTCTATGGCAATAAGGCCCCTTGGGTGATGTGGCTTGCATGTGACTTTGGGACCTAGATTCACAAAGTTTCATAACAAGACGCAGGAGATAGATTCTAATAGAGTTCTCTACCACTTGACCTTGTCACCCAGTTTTGCTATGTTTCTTTTTCTTTCATATAGAAAACACATGAAAATGTATTATAAAGTTAGGGCTAGATAACGAGTGGAGCGCAAACATTTGCACCTGAGCGATAAGGGGTTTATTGCAAGGGTTTGCGCTCATCGGGCTTACCACTGGAATTACGAGTTTAAAATAAACACAATCACTTTAGAGAAATTGCAAATTACACTATAATGATAACCATGACTTCAGAGTGCTTGTTAACTGTTTCAAGAAACTAAAAAGTTGCACAAAACACATCAAAAATATATTACAAAGTACAGTTACACTCATAATAACACCATCTAGTAAAAATTATTCACAAAACATATTGCACACAAAAATTATAAAGGCTCAAAGTTATGAGGTTTCATGTGTTAGACGAAAGAAAAAAGACAGGCAAAGGGCTTTAACATAGAGATACATACATATACATAGATGTATATGTATGTATGTATGTATGTGTATATATATATAGATATATATATATATATATATATATATATATATATATATATATATATATATATATATATATATATATATGTGTGTGAACGAAGTAGAATATATCCCCAGCAGGTAGGGTTATAAGCTTTTGATTATAAGAGCGCAAAAACACACCGAAAATAATAATAATTATATATGCAAAAGTACACACTGTGGTGTTAGTATAAATAAGTAGCTAGAGATGGTATGATGGGGGTCAAAGTTAGCTGCTATAAGATTATATGCCAATAAGATTGAATATCCTTTTCCCAGATATTCTGTGTAAAATAAATGTGAGGGGAGAAAAAATTGGCTACAAGCTAAGCGCTTAGATTTGTACCGCCCAGAGCATATATTAGTAAGGAAAATAATGTATATCAATAGTATACAAAGTTACAATGGAATGCATATAGTCAAATGCAATATAGAAATGCAACCTTTAAAAAATGTGCATGCTACAGTAAAAAAAAATAAAAAATTAATAAATAAATAAAGGCGTAAAGGTAAAAATAAGAGTGAAGTTAAAAATACGCAATAGTCCGTACTAAATAAGTAAATGAATAAATAATTTAATAATTCAGAGTCCACACATAAACATAGGAGTCCAATTGATGGTAATGTGGATAGTTACACCAAACACCGGTGACAGTAGATGTGGGGATGATCCATATACGATAGTGCACATGTGTGGAATAAGAAGCCCCTATAGGGGATCTACTTACGATAAGTGACCACAATCGTATGAGATAAGGCAACAGCAGAGAATCAGACTGTTGAACTCTGGGTAAATCCCTGTTGTCATCCGATCTGTATATAGGAAAGCCCCAAACATATGCAGCGGGCCAGATGCCACTGTCAGCTTCAGATCTTGTGTGGGTTGGGCCTCAGGAGATCAGGGGTTAAATGCCCGTACAGTGTATGTAAGAAATAGAACATACACAGAATAATAGTGCAACACAGTTTAATATATACGTTGATAGAAAAAATGAAGATAAACACACTGAAATGAGGTAACCAGTACGCTTGTCATATACACAAATGGATTAGACAGTCTGTCCCAAGTAATCTCCAGTTTGAAATGGAGTTACTATTAACAATTGAATAATGAGTACTCCTAACAGGAGATCAGGATACGGCAAAATAAATTGTACTCAGTGTACAAAGACACCTTACCCGATTCGAAGGTTTTCTGTAGTTAGACCTTCTTCATATGAGGTATATTGCCATGAATCCGAACCCCGCGTCTCTTAAGGCTCAAATGGACACGCCTCCATGTAAGGGCTGCCGTGATTGGTTCAGCGTCACAGGGCTACGTCACACAGATGAGTAAATTCATCAGGGGTAAAAGTTAAATCCACTAAAATGATATGGGTAAATAGTAAAACCAAATCGTAAGAAAAAAATATATATTTGTAATAATAAACAATTTCCTATTTGTTAAAATAAATTAAATTTTATAAAAAGGGTTTTTTTATTAGATTAAAAATATTCATCAAATTTAAGAGCCAGTACCTGTCCCTCCTGTTGGAATCATAAATCTCGTTTGGGTTACTGATAGATTGTACCAGGATTCGTATTTTGGATGCTAATGTAACTCATGCTAATGTAACTCTAAAAGGAATATATAGATATATATATATATATATATATATATATATATATATATATATATATATATATATATTTTAAGTAGACTCAATAGACAATATAAGAATAAGTAGAACAATGGATAACTTGAGTCATAACAATCCATGTATGTTAAGGACCCTAGTTTTCTGATACACAAGTTAAAAATACTTAGGTTAAAAAAACAGGCATATAATAAAATAGATCTAAAACAAAAGAATGATTAAAATTTCTCGTATATAAGTACAAGCCAGTGATTATTAAAATGTGAGGGCTACCTATTAATACGTAAAACTAAATGTAAATGTTAGGTACAGCATTTAGTTCCAATGCTAGTTGTGTATGACAATAAGTGTATAAACAATTCAGACTAATTGAATAATGAAAAAAGGTAGATTAAATAAATAGAATTAATAAATGATGATAGAATGCTATCCTAGTCTATTAGAAAATTGGGATAAAAAAAATTCATTTAAAAGAGACTAAACATATGTATCATATTTGAAGCCAACTCATTTAAAGGTGCATACTTTAGGTATCCTACTAATTAAAGTCTTCAAATATTACTGAAAGAACTAATAGGCTGTATGTTAGCTTAGAAAAATGCCTCATGTTTTCAATAGTAACCAAGTAGGATAAGCCAATAAGAAACAGTTAACATTTATTTTTAGATGAGAAATGCTGCCAGGTCAATGTCTTTGTTATGACCATACAGAACTAGGGAACCCATTTTGTGAATCTAATAAGATTCATCACGTCTTAGAGACACAGTTCTACTCCCTCCCCTATTATTTGATTTTACAATTTCTAGTATTGTACCTTTCAGGCATTGAGGGACTTGGTTATGGAAGTTTCTGTAGTGAAGGGACAAATTATGTGACTTCAAACTTTGTTTAATGTTGGTGATATGTTCAAGGAGTCTCACCTTATATGGGAGGGTAGTATGCCCAATATATTGGAGATTGCAACTGCATTGCAGTAGATACACGGCAAAATCTGATTTGCAGTTGCATAGTGTATTGGTTTTGCACACAAACCCATTATTGATTAAAGTCACCATTTTAGTGGGTTTTTTGTTAAGATGATGATCGCAAGCTACACAGTTAGCCCTATTACATTTGAAGAACCCTATGCTCTGTGTTTCTAGCCAGTTATTTTTCCATTCATTCTCGCAATTGGCTTGGTGCGAGTATGTTCCTAAAGTTTTTATGTTTATGATTACTTGAGGCCCTGAGAAGCTGATATTTTTTAATAATCCATCCCTTTCCAATATATGCCAGTGTTTTC